>NC_073311.1:43837538-45116544 GCF_027595985.1 Sorex araneus
ATAGTCACAATATGACAGCCTTCATAGCCTTTCAGCATTGCTGGCACTGGGATATGATCTGTCTTTGTAACCCTATTATGGTGATATTATTTCTGTACATTGATTTGTTTTCTAAATGATATTGTAAACTTCTTATATTGTGCACTTGAAATACCCTTAGTTCTTTATATAGTAAGCAACCTATGGACCATCTTTCTTAGTTATTTTAGTTATATCTGTTTTGGGGACAGTATTTAGGGGAAGTGGAGGAAAGAGGGAGTGGAGGACTAGAGTGGGAAATTCTCTACTTCAATCTCCAAGAAATTCATAACAGAAATTTTAATAAAAATATTATGAGCATAGAGTGATGTGGAAGAGTTGCACCAGCCACATTTTAAGCACTCAGTGGTCACATGTGGCTGGTGGCTCTTCTCTTGGACTGTTTCTGTGAACATTTTCCTCATGACCATAGTTCTATAAAATAGTACTATTTTAGGCAGTGCAAATTGTGAAGACTGAGCTCCAAAATAGCATAATTATTTTACATTTTGACATGTCAGTAGGAGCAATATGAGGACTTTAATTCTGTTGTCCGTTTATTTATTCAACAAACTATTATTCTGCATTTCCTCCTATATATCCAGCACTGTGGGAGGTACTGAAGAATCAAGACAATCTTGGGCTCTTTTGTATGTAGCTTATATTCCAATGAGAAAGGCTCGTTATATAAATGATCAGACAAATAACTATGGCCTAAATAGCTCTGAGTGTATAGTAGCTATTTAAATGTGATTAATGTGAAAAATCCTACTGCTTTATTAGCACTTGACAAATCACTAGTATAAAAGGCTTCATAACAATTTCTAATTGAGGATAATTAATAAGATCAGAGATTTCAGTGCATTCAATAAGTTTAGTAATATTAAGGTTCTTTTCTGTATTTTCCTTATTTCTATCATGGAGCAAAGATGATGTCAATTGTCCTGTGGTTTAAAGCCACAGTTATTCTGGGTATACACAGATGCCATCACTGAGCAGTAGCTGATCCAAAAGAATTCCAGCCAAGGTCTTGCCAATGATGGAAAGAAATGATGTGTCCTGGCACTTGCCAAACAGTATGTTTTTCTTGTTGATGGCAATCATGGTGTCTTTGAAGCTCTTTGTATGTTGTGATGTGCATATATGAATGTATCCTAGGAGACAGATCATGCTGTCCAATTCTTTCTTTCTTACCTCTAAAATTTACAGTTTGATGGGTGACATCACCAGTGACATTCTAGAGAAAATCTAGAAGAGAAACCATGAGGCGGGGTTATTTATCATTTTCTTATTATTTAAATTTCATTTTCCCCTTTAAGACCTAAGATATTTTAATTTGAGTCTTAGGACTTTAATATGAAAGGAGGTATGAAGTGTAATGAGCCACAGGTAAACTTGATAATAGTTTACTTCTTTGTTGATTTTAGCAATTTCACTTGGATTTTTTTCAAGTGGCATATGTGTATATTGGTTGGCACCTAGAATAATCAAAAAGACTATTGTTCATAATTATTTGAGTAATAGTTTATCAATAAGGGCACTAAAGTTGAATGGAGAACTTTGTTTTCTTTGATATGCCAAAAACAGTAACAAAGGAGACGTTACTGGTGCCCGCTCGAGCAAATCGATGAGTAAAAGGATGACAGTGATACAGTGATAGAGTGATGGAAAAAGAATTCTGGAATAATCAGAAGAGGGTCAGTGTAGTTCCATGTCACCAGTAATTAGATTCTCTTTTTCTTCTTTTTTTTTTTAATTTAAATTTTATTGAATCACCATGTGGAGGGTTACATAGTTCTCAGGATTATGTCAGTTATACAATACTCAAACACCCTTCCCTTCAACCGTGCCCATATTCCATCACCAACCACCCCATTATACCTCCCGCCCCCTCCCGCCCCCCCAGTCCCCGCCCTTGTAAGTGATAAGTTTCACTTCGTTTACGCTTTATCTTGGTTACAGTCCATGTTTCAACACATAACTCACTATTGTTGCTAGGGTTTCCCCCCAAAAAAGAAAAGACAGTCCCACTGTCAAGGAAGTATTTGATGGCTCTCCATTGCTGAGAATGTAGAGATATTAAGTCCCGCTGTTTGTTACATAACTTTTCTATTTTTTCCCCCCTCGTCCCGCGCCACCGAGATCACGCCTGTTTAGTAATCACCACGCTGCCTGACAAAGGGAAAACAAACCAAAAAAGATGGTTATTTCTCATCATCAGCTGGCGTGGGGCTCTGGCTTAGTTGATAGTCTGGTAGAATGTCTGCAAGCAGTTTCTGGAACCAAAAGTAATACACTGGTATCGGCCCCGGCTCAAGATTCCACCAGCGTCCCGCTGTTCCAAGTACATAATAATTTATTCCCTTGTATCCCATTCCCACGCCACCAGGTCCGTGTCAGCTTAATGGACATCATACTATGGTTAACGCCACGCCGCGTTTCTTCCCGAGAAAGAAGGATATTTCTTCTCAGCCGGCGTGGGGATATGGCTTAGTTCAGTCTATAGAGATGGCTACCACTTTGGTAGCCTTCAATATTTCAGCAAAAGACTTACTATTCTTGTTAGGATTTCCCACCAAAGTCCGACCCATTAAAAGGGAACCATTTCATATTGGTGATGATTAAATGACAATAGGTTGCGCGGCCATGGCAGCGGCCTCGCGGCTTTGAATTTAAAGTCCAGGGAAAGTACAGCCAGAAATTACACGTCGCTACAAACTTTAACCCTATTATGGTCCCCCCAAAGTCCAACCCATTACAAAGGAACCATTTCATATTGCTGATGATTAGATGACATTAGGCTGCTGCGGCCGCGCGGTTTTGGGTTTCTATATAAAGTCCAGGGAAAATTCTGCCTAAAATTCTATCGCTACAATCTTTTACCCTTCAACAAAAAACTTAGTACTATTGTTTGGAGTTTCCCCCCACGTTAAGCCCTGCCAAAAAGGAACATTTACACATTGCTGACAATCAAGAGATATTAGGTTGCGCGGCTGCTATCGCAGCCGCGCGGTTTTGGATTTCTATATGAATCTTTTGGTAATTGCATCACTCGCTGGCAGCACCTGGGCCAGAAGCTCCGAGCACACAGTTTGGAGGCATTTTGGGGGCACCGCTCGTGTCCAAAGTGGTTCAGTTGCCTCCGGGGTCGATCTCGCGCGGGGCCGGAAAGGAGCGTCCCCACATGGCTCTGTGCTTAAATGTCGGCCGGCACATGGTGGATCCGGAAGTCCCGCCCATCGGCTTTCCCAGGCTTCCTGTATAGTCTAAAAACCGGCTATTGCCTCGCTGCGTTCAAAAAGAAAGAGTTGAGAGAGAAAAGAGCATACCCTGCTGGCAGCGCCTGGGCCAGAAGTTCCGAGCACACAGTTTGGAGGCATTTTGAGGGCGCCGCTCGTGTCCAAAGTGGTTCAGTTGCCTCCGGGGTCGATCTCGCGCGGGGCCGGAAAGGAGCGTCCCCACATGGCTCTGTGCTTAAAATCTCTCTTTTTCTTCTTGACTATCTGGTTTCCGTCTCCAAGTTCATCATCATAATAACTACAACTTCAGTCATCACAGCTGTTTTCTTAGAAGGCGGTGGAAAGGGAGAAAGGGGATATAGTGTGTATTAAGGTGATGTCTACCTCTTTTTTTCACATAATTACCTCTTGTTGCAAGAGAAATAAGGAAGCAATTTTAGTCAGATCCAGTTGGCACCCCAAGGAGTATTGAAATTCTGCTAGTGAGGAGAATTAGGAGTATGGAAATTGTGTAGGCAGTTTAGTCCTGACCACTCGGCCACAACTATTATTGTTGGTGAATGGTGGGAAGTTTGGAAACTGCTATTTTAAGAGTGTGAAGCCAACTTGCACGATGGTGACTTAAATATAACGTATGAAAAGCTAAGAAAATATTCTACTTTCATAAAGGAAAAACTTAGGAAGAAAATGAAGTGTTTTTGGTAATTATTATTTTTTTTTGGCCATGGCTAGTCCAGTATTTTCTGGGATCTGAAGTATCATTCATACCAGAAAAAAAAACATTGTATTGTAGGCAGCACATAACTATTATCAAAATGAACCATACTGTCTTAGCTTTTTTCTTTCTTTCTTTAGATTTTAAAAAAATTTTTATTAGAGAATCAATGTGATGTACAGTTACAAACTTATGAACTTTTGTGTTTGAATTTCACTCATACAGTGATCTTTTACTCATCCCCACCAGTGCCCATTCACCTCCACCAATGATCCCAGTATCCCTCTCACCACCCCCGCTCCATTCCCCCACCACCCCACCCTGCCTCTGCGGCAGGGCATTCCATTTTGTTCTCTCTCCTTTTGGGTGTTGTAGTTTGCAATAGAGGTATTGAGTGGACTTCATGTTTGGTCTATAGTCTACTTTTAGTTTGCATCGTCCAACCCGAATGGGTCCTCCCAACATCCTCTACTTGGTGTTCCTTTCTCTATCTGAGCTGCCTTTTCCCCCAGCATGTGAGGCCAGTTACACAGACATAGAAAGATTGCACTCATCTGTGGAATGTAAAATAACAGAGTGGGAGACTAACACCCAAGAGTTGTGCAAATAAGGATCAGGAGGTCTGCCCCACAGCTTAGCTTTCTTTAGTAGAAGTCCATCATTTGTTTCTGTATCAATCCAGAAGAACATTACCTTAGCACGATTAATATCATCTGAAAGACTGTCATGCAAACTGGAGTTATTTCTTTTTAGCTCATTTTTCTTATTTTAAAATGCAACATTTGCTAAGCACATTTTAAAATAGAGTAAGTTGTAATTGGCAAAAAAATGCAAATAAATATTTGGGGGGCATTTTATTATAAAATAGCAAGTATGGAAAATCCTTCACAAATACATAGTTTAATAAGTTATAAGATACAATAATTATATCCAGCAAATAAATTACTTTTCTAAACCCCTGAGTGCCTTCTTAATCTTGCACTCCTATAGTTCCCGAATCTATGTTTGCTCTTTTATTGTAATTAGATCTTTATATGTACTTTGATTTTGTGCATGACCTAGATAATTTATTCTCACTCATTTAAAAAATATGCAATATATCTGTTAAATTTCTTTTAATCTATAGATTTTCCTCCATTCTTTCCCTTAATTTGTTGGTTATCCCAAGTCTTTACCCTCAGAATTTCCCACAGGGCTATGCTGTTATGGGTTTCTCTCTGGTTTCTCTCTGCAGTTGGGAGCTGCTGTAACAGCCCATCATGCAGGTGCTGTATAACCACAGCCATGTACCTCCCAATACAACTCTGGACTCTCAAGCTGGGAAGAACCTCTTGGTCAGTAGTTCTCTGCCTTGTGGTCACATCTTTCCTGGAGGAATTGAGTGGGACTCACAGTGTGGTGGGCGCTAAAGGCTGGAGTCTTATTTTATCTGAATGGGGCACAAATCCTCTATGCTTTGTTACTTTATATCTCAATTCTGTTAGACTTGAATATTATAATAAGTTATAACCATGGATCTAACTTGGAAGTCCTATGAGTCCTTCTAGTGATTTGTGAAACCCCAGGGTTTTTGAGGTTAGTTTTGAGGACCCCTGACAATCCGTGTTCATGGAGTAGCTCAATAGAATGCAAGCTCCCATTTGTCAGAAAGACAAAGTAGATTATCTGGAGTACTACACATATTATAGAATATAATAAAAATGGGCGCGACATCTTGTAGCCTAGTTCTCCCTCTTGGAGAACCTGGCAAGCTACCGAGTTTCCTGCCAGCGTGGGAGAGCCTGGCAAGCTTCCCATGGCGTATTCATATGCCAAAACCAGTAACAATGATGGGTCTCATTCCCCTGATCCTTAAAAAGCCTCCAATGCGGCACCATTGGGAAGGATGAGTCAAGAGAGGCTTCTAAAATCTCAGGGGTAGGACCAATGGAGATGTTACTGAGACTGATTGAGAAAATTGACAATCAACAGGATGATGATAATGATGATGATAAAAATGGAATTTAGAGGCCGGAGCGATAGCACAGCGGGTAGGGCGTTTGCCTTGCATGTGGCCGACCCGGGTTCGATCCTTGGCATCCCATATGGTCCCCCAAGCACCGCCAGGAGTAATTCCTGAGTGCAAAGCCAGGAGTAACCCCTGAGCATCGCTGGGTGTGACCCAAAAAGCAAAAAAAAAAAAGGAATTTATTATTATTTACTTTTATAATTTTGGGCCTCTCAAGTGGTACTCAAAATGCCCGATGACCTCACAGGCAATCCACAATTTCATCCCCACCCCCACCACAAACACACACATACTCTCTAAAAAATAAAACTCTGGTTTACAAAGTTGGTCACGATGATTTGTTATAGGCACTCAATATTCCAACACCAGTCCCACCACCACTGTCACCTTCCCTCCACCATTCTCTCCATTTTCCCAACCACTCCTTAAACCTGCCCTGTATCAGGCCCACAGTCATTTATTTTCTATTGCTTCTTATCACTAAATAGCTAATAGAATAATCAAGAAATATTTCCATAGAAGAAAATTGTGAAAATCGTATCTCGCCATGGGGACATTAAGTCCTTGTGGTTTACTAAGCTGTTGTTGCAAACGAAGATTTTTGTGTTAACTTCACACTGTACAAAGTGGTAGTAATTAAAACAGCATAGTTGGAATAAAGACAGACCCACAGATAAGTGGAATAGAGTTGACACTGACCCTCAAATATATGATCACTTAATCTTTGTTAAAGAACAAAGACATATGAAGTGGAACAAGAAAAGCTTCTTCAACAAGTGGTGCAGGGAAAGTTCAGCATCTACAGGTAAAAAAGTGAACTCAGAACTCTCTCTAATGCCAGGAACAAACATCAGATCAAAATGGATGAAAGACCTCAACATCCATAAAGTATGTACTTTAAGAAGAAAACATAGGCCAAATCCAAGATACAAAGACAGCCCACAAATTGGGAAAATTTTTTTACCCAATACCCATATATTAAGAGGTTAATACAAAAGATATGTAGGGTACTGGTAGAACTTTACAGGCAAAAAAACATTCAATCCCCCCAAAAAACAGGGAGAGGAAATGAACAGAAATTTCCTTAAAGAAGAAATACTAATGGACAAAAGACACATGAAAAAATGCTCTACATTTCTAATCTACCTGTGAACAAGCCTGCCAGTCAAAAGGAGGTAACTCTGCTGTTGCTACACCTCTTCTAAGAACTCAGTAACAAGTCCTACCTACTTCTACTACATGACCTCAACGGGGACCTTTCCAGCTTAGTATACATTGATGTATTAGTATACATTTTCATGTCCAGCCATCTATAAAATTATGTAAGTACACGACAAATAGTTGAAAATTAGAAATAAAGTAATTGGTCTTTGTTAACAAGCGTCTTAATACGAGGGCATGTGCCTTCCGTGTATGACAGTGTCCCAGTCCCATCACCGGCAGCCCGGAGTTGTTCAAATCACTAACAAGAGCATCATTAGACTTTGCTCTTCCCTATCAGTATTGGGCATTCTGAGTAAAGTCTCATTTGCTAAAAGCCGCATTCCATGGTCACTCCTCCTGTATTTATGTCAATACACGTGAGAGTTGTTATTTCCCTTAAAGGTGAATTTTGATTTTTAAAACTCTTGCTATTTGTAATTTCATGTAAAGCAAAGCTTTTTTAATCTTTCATTTATAACAGACACTAAGAGTTAATTAGTAAAAACAAAGGACATAGCGAACACTGATGACCTTCATTTCGTTTGGGCTGAATCCAGTATTTTTTTAAGTGTACATCTGGAATTTGCAATTCAGCAGTCAAGACAAGCTTAGAAATATTAACATGAGACACAGAGGGGTGGAGGAGGGCTGGGATGTCCCTTACATGTGTGAGGCAGAGTCTCTTGCCCACACAGCTGGCTGTCTTCTCTGGGGCCCCTCGAAGGGGATGGGCTCCAGCTTCCCTCCCCGCCCCGAGCAGAGCTCCCAGCGGCCGAAGACCACTGGAATCTAGCCACAGCCATACTCGAGGCCCCTCTCCACACGTATGAACAGGCCTCATGCATGAAGGTACCGGTAGAGGAACCTAGATGTGTGTAATCCCATCAACGGCCAACATCCAGAGATTTAAAAGCAAGCTCCCAGAAGCGATATCTTGTAGCCTACTTCCCCTCTGGGAGAAACTGGCAGGCTTCTGGGAGTTTCCTGCCCACATGGAACAGCCTTGCAAGCTTCCCATGGTGTATTCATATGCTAAATCCAGTAACAAGCTGGATCTCATTCCCCTGACCCTGAAAGAGCCTCCAGTGCGACATCATTGGGAGGGCCAAGCCGAGAGAGACTTCTAAGATCCTAGGGAAAGGACGAATGAAGAGGTTACTGAGCCCACTCGAGAAATCAACGATTAGTGGGGTTTAGTGATGTGACATGTGTGAGGCTCTAGGTTCTATCCCCAGAGTAGGGGAGGAAAAAATGTAGCATTTACAGTATCTATGACAAACAGGAACTACAAAAACTCAACCCTCCACAATGCTTCTGTAACATTCTATTCCAGCACCTGAAAACAATTTGTATTGCAACTTTTCTTTAAAATTTTCAGTGATTTACTATTTCCTACAACCTTATATCCAAAGCGCCCATTAGTTCCTGCTGCTCACCTCCAGAGGTCAAACTGTGTATGACCACAGGGGTTACAGTTTCCCCTTGAAAGGAGCTGCAAGTTGCTTTCCAGGATTTTTAGGTTTACTAAACAAGGCGGACACCCAGGGGGTGTAGATAGATGAGTTTCCTTACAATGAAACAAAAGATCCCCACCCAAACCCCAAACAAACAACAACCCAAGCACCTGAGAAGTCCTAGCCAACACATTCTCCTGCTCTCCTCACTCCCCACTTTCCTGCTCCCGCCAATATGCCAGTATCTCAGAGTCTGATTCATTTGCTGTTCCTTCTGCCAGGAAGAACTCTGTTCCTAAACTGTCTCAACTCTGTTCCTCACTTCTCCTGGAACTTAAATTGCATGAATGAGGCTTTCTTCCCAGGCTACCTCAGAAAAGTTTCAATCCTACAATCTTATTTTTTCTAGAATGATTACATAAAGTTTGGTTTGGTTTATTCGCTGCAGAAATCCCAACGATTCAACAGCAGCAACAGCAGCACCCGTGCACCTATCAGTTGATACAAAACTAACTGCATACACAGGGCCAGAGCACCACACACACGCAGGGCAGAGCACCACTTCTTTATAAAGATCCAAACACACACACACACACACACACGCACATGTGCACACACACACACAAACACACACACAGAGTTACATCCCATGGCAGACCACCACTCCTTTATAAACACACACAGTTACAGACACAGAGTCACATTCCAGGGCAGAACATCCCAGGGCAGAGCACCATTCTTTTATTCTTTTATACACACACACACACACACACACACACACACACACACACACACACACACACACAGAGTCGCATTACAGAGCAGAGCACCACTCCTTTGTAAAGAAACACACACACACACAGAGTCACATTACAGTGCAGAGCACCACTCCTTTATAAAGAAACACACACACACACACACACACACACAGTCACATCCCAGGGCAGAGCACTACTCCTTTATAAACACACACACAGACACAGAGTCACATCCCAGGGCAGAGCACCATTCTTTTATACACACACACACACACACACACACACACACACACACATACACAGCACCACTCCTTTATACACACACAACACATATGATATGCCTGCTCCCTCGTGCCCAGGATAAAGACATGAGGAACTGCCCTGCCCTGCTGATAGGCCTTACTGCCACCTTATGTGATACCTACCTCCTATCTCACCTGAAGCTGCCTGCCTGGCCTTAAGACACTCCCTTGGGGCAGCTTCCCTGGGGTAGTGCTGCCCCTGAGATTTGGCTTGGTGACAGACACTCTGTTGGTGGAGGCGCTGGTTGCTTCAGCTGGGGACACTTTCTGTGAGTTGACTTAAGACAGATTTCCAGGAGACACTCAGTAGGGGTTTCTGAAAAGGGGCAGCAGGCCATGTAAGCATGAACCTGTGATTTCTTTGGGAAGTAATGAGAGGAAGATGACTGGCCGACCTCCTTTTCTTTCCTTCTTTTTCCTCTTCTGTGAAGAGAAAGGGTAGGATGAAATGGGAGTGATCTGATTTGGAGAGACTGAAGCCTGAGGCTCAGTCCCTGGGTAATGTAGGCACTCCAACACGAATCACAAAATCCCGTTAATCACCGATTTCTCGGGTGGGTTCAGTAACATCTCATTTAGTCCTTTACCCGAGATCTTAGAAGTTCATCTCAACTCAGCCCTCCTAACAATGTTGCACTGGGGGCTCTTTCAGGGTCAGGGGAATGAGATCCAGCTTGTTACTGGATTTAGCATATGAATACACCATGGGAAGCTTGCAAGGCTGTCCCATGTGGGCAGGAAACTCTCAGAAGATTGCCAGTTTCTCCCAGAGGGAGAAGTAGGCTAAGGATATCACGCGGCCGCAAAGTGGGCACTCCATATGCGCCTTAAACAATTTCATTGGTGCAGCACCCAGGTCCTCAATGAGGGCACATTGCTCTGAGTTGTAATTTGCAGGTTTGCTAATCATGCAGAATTATTTACAGTCTTCTCATTCTCTGTCCTCTTTCTAGTGTCATGCAGATTCCAGGTGTTCACTAGACTTAAAAGCAACCTGAGGATATTTATGTTCCCAGCATCACTCTTTGCCTGGTTTGTGTGGGGTATTGAGCCAACTGGAGTGAATGGTGGCTGTATTTATTCAGTTTGGGAGGACAGAAATAGTCATCTGGGAGGAGTCTCACCTTTTGTTCCCGCATATAAGGGAAATAGGTCTAAATTTTGAATAGATTTGACTAGTTGACAGTAAACTAGAATGATTCTATTAATCATGATACTGATGATCGCTATTGTAAGTTAACTTCCAATTGATTAACTAGACTCCCCCCCCCCACGCCCCCACCAGTATTTCTTGCTCTTTTCTGTATGTGAATGAGAATGTAACCCTAGTGTATTATTAATTGATGATCTGGATCTAACCTCTGTATTATTAGCATTTTAAAAAATGCATCTCTGGCTCATTCTCCACTCTGGTGATTGAGCTGCATCTCAAACTATGATGTGAAATTTCTTTCTTTCACTTTATTGCTCATTCATCACCCGAGAGGTTGGCTGGCATATGTGTTCTCAGCTTTTCCCCCTCTAGAGAAGCCCTCTCTCCCCGCCATTTCTCTAAGCAAATGTCTTCAAGTAAAGAACAATTTTACTTCAAAAATAAATAAAAACAAAAAGTACAACTTTATCCCCACTCCCCCATTTAGAGCTGTCTCTGTCCCAAAGAATTTAGAAGGAACAATTTTTACTATCTTGTATTACTAGCCTGGCAAGCTACCGAGAGTTCCTGCCCACACGAACAGAACCTGGCAAGCTACCCGTGGCATAGTCGATATGCCAAAAACAGTAAGAAAAGGTCTCATCCCCCTGACCCTGAAAGAGCCTCCATTCATTGGGAAAGATGAGTAAGGAGAGGCTGCTAAAATCTCAGGGCTGGAAGGAATAGAGACGTTACTGGTGCCTGCTCTAGTAAATCAACAAACAACAGGATGACAGTGATCAGTGATCAGTGATCACATTTCTTTTTTATTTTTTTAATTTAAAAAATATTATTGAATCACTGCGAGATAGTAACAAGCTTTTATGTTTGGGTTACAATTACACAATGATCAAGCACCCATCCCTCCACCAGTGCACATTCCCCACCACCGATATCCCGGGTATACCCCTCTCCGTTCCCACCCTCTTCTTGCCTCCATGGCAGACAATATTCCCCATACTCTCTCTCTACTTTTGGGCATTATGACTTGCAACATAGACACTGAGAGGTCATCATGTTTGGTCCATTATCTACTTTTGGCATGCATCTCCCAGCCATCATTTTCTTGGTGAAGTGATCACATTTCTAATAATCAGGGAGATTCAAATCAAAACAACACTGAGATATCATCTCACATCACAAAGACTGGCACACATAAAAAAGAACAAGAACAACCAGTGCTGGTGCAGATGCGGAGAGAAAGGGACTCTAATTCATGGTTTGTGAGAATGCTGACTGGTCGAGCCTTTTTGGAAAACAATATGCGCATTCCTCAAAAAACTAGAAATTGAACTTCCATATGACCTAGCAATATGACTCCTGGGAATATATCCGAGGGGCCCAAAAACACACAGCTGAAATGCCATCTGCACTTCTATGTTCATTGCAGCACAATTCACAGTAGCCAAATTTTGGAAACAATGCAAATGCCTGAGGACAGATGACTGGATAAAGAAACTATGGTGTATCTATACAATGGAATGCTATGCATCCACCAGGAAAAATAAAGTCATGAAATTTGTTTATAAATGGTTGGATCCTCCTGAACAGCCATGATCCCAGGGGCACACAAACCAATCCTGGAATGCAGTGGCTGCCGGTAGAAATGCTCCTGGACTGTGAACTAAGCTATAGCCCCGGGTTTTTGTCCCTTGGACTTTTCCCGTTTGTGGCAGCATGGCGACCGCCACCTTTCAGAGCCAATTGGACAGAGAGGTAGGAGCTTACAGTGATGGGGAGCACTGGAAATCTCACGATGGGGAGTGGAACCAGCCCTGCTCCCCGTCCAAATGAGACTCCAAGCAGCTACACACGAATGGCTCCTCTGCTCCTGAATGGACATGATCCCAGAGGCACACAAACCAATCTCAGAACGCAGCAGCTGCTGGCAGAGATACCTCTGGACTTAATTACTAAAATACCAGAATTCCAAAACCGTGCGGCCACTCTTGCAGCCATGCAACATCATATGCTCTTCGTTATTGGGAATAGAAAACAAATTATCTATTGATGCCTTTTCGGCAAGTCTGATTGTTGGGGGGAAATTCCAAATAATAATAGTGAGTTTTCTGCCAAAAATTGAATGTAATCAAAGTAAAGAGAGAGTAAAGTGAAAATCATCTGCCACACAGGCAGGGTGGTGGGTGGGATTGGAGGTATATTGGAGTTCTTAGTGGTGGAACATGTGCACTGGTGAAGGGATGGGTGTTTTATCATTGAATAACTGAGACTTAAACCTGAAAGCTTTATAACTGTTCTCATGGTGATTCAATTAAAAAAAAAAAGATTGGTTAGCTTCTATGTTACATATCCTCCACTCTGGTGTGCTATTGCTGGGATGTCAGTGTTGTAGAGTTACTTACTGCCGTGTCTCCAGAAAATCCAGAATATTTAATCTGTCCTGCTGGAGGCATAGGGTGGCATTGGTGTGTGGGCATGGCTGTTAGACTTGGGAAGTACAAAGAAGTCTGTTTGTGTGTGTGGTGCTGATGGGGGCTCAGAGTGCATTACCCATCCCGACTCCAAGAAGGCCTCACAGACAATTCTTGGCCAACTGGACCAATAACCCAGTGCAAGGGCCCGGGGAGGTGACCAGGTATGGCAGTTCTGGGGATATTCAGGCCTCAAAGTGGTGCTGAGGAACTCCAAAGCTGCAATGCTTGGGAGACCACACAGTGTTGGGAATAGAACCTGATCTCAGGTTGGCTGCATGCCAGACACGTGCTCTCATCACTGTACTAGGTCCCAACACTATTTTAACTTTTTTTGGGGGGGTGTTACACCCGGCAATGCACAGGGATTACTCCTGGCTCATGCACTCAGGAATCACTTCTGGCGGTGCTCAGTTGACCATATGGGATGCTGGGAATCGAATCCGGGTCAGCCGTGTGCAAGGCAAACGCCCTACTTGCTGTGCTATCACTCCAGCCCCTATTTTAACTTTTTTTTTTTAAAGTAATAAATCCTGCAGTGGCTGTTTTGATAACTGAGGGTGGCTATACACTTCCTTGTGGAGCACATGTTTAGCTGTGGCTTCTCACAACAGTTTGTGGAGCTCACACACACACACCTGCCCGAGATGTTGGCAGAAATGTCTCAGGCTCCAGGGACTTTGGAGAACAGAATGGCCAAGACTGTGCTCAGCACATGGGATGATTCTGGGGTTTGAACTGACAGCCTCGGACTTGCAAGGCAGGAGCCACTGAACCATATAGAAAGCCCTCAACACTAATAAACTTAGAGAAGAAACACAGGTTCAATAGTTTGACTGAAAAATTTAAGAGAAAAATAAATGGAAAGAGAGAACTTACACAGTGATTCATTCTTGCCAGTTGTAAAAAAAAAACAAAAACAATAACCAAAAAACGCTTATGTCATTTTAATGAAAATCATCATAGTTTTAAAAGAAACCATTGAGGGACAAGAGAGATAATACGAGGGTGGAGGTTGGGGAAGGTGCTTACTTCGTGTGTGGCTACCCATGTTCGATCACCTGCACTGCAGGGTCCTCTGAGTATGCCAGGGTTCAAGACTAAATGTTCCCAAGCCCCCCTGGCTGTGGCTTGAAGGCCCAGAGCACCCTCGGGATGACCTTGGAGACCAGTCCACAGGGCCTGATCTGCACTGCATTAAAAAACTCTTCTGCTGAACCCCCAGCCCATCTGACTGTGACCCTATTTGAGAGACACTATTTGAGAGACACTATTTGAGAGACAACTTCCTCTTCTTCCCCCATAAAACACATAAATAAAACTCATCTCAGAAAATTAACTGTACCTTTTGAGGAAAGACTTCTGAATAAAGCTTGACTACCAGATAATAGATCTATTTCTTTTGTTGGTGTGGGTGGGGGGGAGGCCTGGGGTAGTCACATCAGCAATGCTCGGGGTTTACTCCTCACTCTGCTCAGGTATCATTCCTGGAAGTGCTTGAGGGACCATATGGGGTGCTGAGGACTAAGTTCATGCAAGGCAATTGAATAGATTATTTAATTTAAAAAAGAAACTTTCTTGTGTTTACATTTGGGAGTTGGTGATTGAATCCCAGACCTCTTGCTAAGAGACATATGCTCTACCTCTGAGTCATATACCTGGCCCTTAAATCTTCTATTTTCAAAAAGCTGCAATGATTGTATTGTGGCACATACAAAACTAGAAACAAATAATTGAATTCATTTCATTGAAAGGAGAGAAATATACCCAAATGGTTATTGAAATTTAGTATAAGCTAAAGATTGCCCTCAAGTCAGTGAGGGAAAAAATTGATTCAATGACAGGTATTAAGAAAAGTCACTGATCACTTGGTTAAAAACAAAATTAGAACACTCCCCCGTTTTCCAAGAATATGAAGCTCAGTTATAAGTAAATATTTTAATTGTGAGAAACCTGAATATAAAGAATTATAAGAAAATGGAGTGGTTAATTCTGTGGTAAGAATAAAAAAAAATGACTAGGGAACAGAGAGACAATGCAGGAGTTAAGACATTTGCCTTCCGTGCTCTGATCCTAGTTAGATTCCTGGATTCCATCCCTGATACTGTACCAAACTTCATCAGAAATGATCCCTGAGCTCTACTGGGTGTGGCCCCAAAATCAAAAGAAAAAAGGTTAAAGCAAAACTATATATAAAACTCTGAAGGTCTGTTATGAAAGAATATACATATACCTTGTGTACATTCAGACATGATTTTTGCATGACAATCATGATCATGATCATGAAATCCTGTTAATCACTGATTTTCTCGGGCGGGCTCAGTAACCTCTCATTTCGTCCTTTCCCTGAGATCTTAGAAGTCTGTCTCGACTTGGCTTTCTCAACGATGTCGCACTGGGGGCTCTTTCAGGGTCAGGGGAATGAGATCCAGCTTGTTACTGGATTTAGCATATGAATACACCATGGGAAGCTTGCAAGGCTGTCCCATGTGGGCAGGAAACTCTCAGAAGATTGCCAGTTTCTCCCAGAGGGAGAAGTTGGCAACAAGACAAAATAAAAAAAAAATAGTAAAAATCATGCCATCTAATAAAGAAATTTAAGTTGAATGCCAACAATTTCCTAGACTTCCTATCAAGTTGATGATGATTTGGAATAATGATAAAAACTAGGTCAGCAAGGATTGTGGGTAGATAGACTATATCTCTCTAGCAAGAGTATGTATTTATGTACTATTTGTAGAAGATGATTGAAAATATGTCTATGTTACCAAGTAATTCCACATCTAAAAATTCTAAGGAAATACTCAGAGTGTACTCCGAAATACATACACAACATTATTTTTTTTCTTTTTAATTTATTTTTTGGTTTGGGGACCATACCCAGCTATGTTCAGGAATCACTCTGTCAGAGCCCAGCGACCACATGGAGTGCTTCAGATCAAATCTGGGTGGGCCATGTGTAAGGCAAGCAGCCTTCTTGCTGTGTCTCTCCAGCCCCATGAAAAATATTTTTTTTGAAAAAAAAAATGGTGAAAACAAATGATTTTGTAAAAGCTATTTGTCTTTTGTTACAAAAGAAATTTGTAAAACCAAATGGGTCTTTGTACAAAACAATTTGGTATATTTGGTGTAATCATTAAGAATGATAAAATGTATATACATTGAAATATATTATTTAGTGAGAAAAATATCCAAAACCATGTTAGGATGCCTTTAAGATAGAGAGAAGGACTAGAGAAATAGCATAGAGATTAAGGTACTTATCTTGCATGCCCTGACCCTGGTTTGATCCCAAACACCACATATGGTCCCACCCCACAAGCACTGTCAAGAGATACTCAAGAGTTCAGAGCCAGGAATACATCCTGACTACAGGGAGGTGTGGCCCATCTCTCCCCCCCACCCCCACTCCATACTCAAAACAAGAAAATAGCCAGTATTAAACAAAGAGAAACCCTTGACTTTGGATTACAAAATGTAATATAAACAGTGAAGAGAGAGTAGCGGGTGACATACAGACAAGGATGGAGGGTCTTGGGCACTTTTGTGTTGGTGTTGGGCAATAACTTTGTACAATGCATGCTACATACTTAAACGTTATTGTAACCATTTCATCAAAACACCAACCAGTAATTTGTGTGTCAAAATTCATAGACTAAAACACTAAAAGTGTTATTTCTCGATAGTAGGATAATAGGCCATTAAGATACAAATACTTACTTTTTCTTTGTGCTACTCCTCTGTAATCTAAATTTTTACATAAAAACTTTACAGAAATTATAGAAAAAGTGAATTAAAAGTGAAAGAGCTTAACTCTTACAATTACATAAATCAGGATTTTTATAGAAGATGGGCTTTAATGGAGGGAGAGTTTTTTAAAAATGAAACACAATTCACATAGTTCATTTAATCCCTGGCTATCATCCTGTTACTGATTCCCACCGATTCCATAGTGTCAGACGGAGACTGCCCTTCCCCTGCACTGATGCATGATTTGATCTACTTCCTTGATTTTCAACATTCTTGAAAACATTCCTGTTTTGTCTGTGACTAACAGTTTCCCTTTGTTCTGACCTTCGCACTCCCTCCATCTGATGCCTGCCCTCTGGTCCAATTTTGTTTGAAGATGCTGCCCTTCAGAGACTAACAATGGATAGTTATGACTGCTCTAAATAATATTTACAAAGAGTTAAAGAAAAAAGTATTTTTTAACTTCCAAATATTGGTGGTGTGAGGGAGATTAGGAATCTGAATCTGATGTCCTAGCCCAAGTAAGGTCTCTAGAAAAATATCAAACTTGTGCTTAGTTAAGGAGATTGCATTGGGAGAAGGGAGGAGGTGGATGTTTAGGTCTCCATACTTCCAAGATGAAGGTGTCCAGTAGGGTGTTTGAAGAGTCTCATTGAGAATTCAGCTTGCTTGCAAGTGAGTCCCTCTCACATTCAAAGAGGGGGCTTTGGTTGTGTCCATGTGGTGGAATTTCTTTACTAAGCAAAAGTTCGTGCCAAGCAGCTTCAGATGAATTGACTTTGTATTTAGCCACAGTGTGGATTTCTATATGAGCAACTTATCCATTTCAATGATGGAAAATGAGACGGTGTTAGTGATGCTGTGATTGCAGTTTCTCTTTTCATTCCTGATTTCACTGGGTGAGTGTTCCCTGAAATTCCCTCTTGGCATAGACTATCAAAATGGAACTCTGGCTCTCTTTAATGGAGTTGGTCTCTGAGTTGGCGTTCGCCCAAACCAGGAGTAGACTGCAGGACACTTACTGAGAATTACTCCGTTTCTTGATTGC
The DNA here is from genome assembly GCF_027595985.1 of Sorex araneus. NCBI lineage: Eukaryota > Metazoa > Chordata > Mammalia > Eulipotyphla > Soricidae > Sorex > Sorex araneus. The sequence goes on from NC_073311.1 coordinate 43,855,658, forward strand.
ATGGCTGATCCATAGCTTACAATGTCTTTACCACACCAAATGGCTCTGTCACAAAGTCTTATTTCTCCTTTCTTTACTTCTTGCACAACTTCTTTTCTTCATGCAAGGTCACTCTGTTCTACGTGTTCCCGTGTAGAATCTAATGAAGCTTCCAAAGTTCAAAGGCTTCAATTTGGCCATTCCTCGCTCATCCAGTTCTTTTGCTAATGGCACTGATAATATTGCTATGTTTGTTTAATACATATTTGCTACTTTTATGATAGGAAAAAGTTATTGCATTTTATTTCTAAAATATAATTTTTGGTTTGTTTCCTTATTCTTCAGCTTTTCAGGACCACTGTCTTAAAAATTTTCCACTGAATGTTTTTAATTAGTGAAGAGGCCGTAGGAGAATAGAATATATTTTAGGAAGAATTTCAGGAGTCAATCAGAGCTTGCTATCTTCCTACAGTCTTATCTAGACCCATTTTCTCTTGATGCAGTCAGCTACAAACACTGGCACCAAAAAGGTCATTTTTTCCACTCTCTCTCCCAGAAAAGATCAGGAAGTGCAATAAGGTTCATGAAAATTTAAGCTTGAAGTTTAGAAAACTCAAAACAACCCAAACCCTCAAACATTCAGTTGGTTTGAATTTTGGACACAGGTTTGCTATGCAGCTAGTGGAGTCATTCCAGTTTAAGGGCTGTAGTAACTTCATTTCAGGACCAGTGATGGGGAAATTATGAAACCATAACTTGGATCTCATCTTAACAAAACCAAGAAACAAAAACACTTACTGGGGAATCTGCATGGAAAGGGGGGCCTACCTAACCCCAACTGCTGTTATTTCACTGTGGCAGCTCCTCTTACTATAGGAATTATGAAACCATTCTCTTCCAATTTCTTCAGAGAGAGCTGACTTTTGAAAGCAATTGAGTTGCCTGCATCCAATTTATAAGCCTCCTGATGTGCACAACAGGGAAAGATCTTTCATAGGTGATTGAATCCAACAGGGTTAAGGCCTGTCAAAGTGATCTCCTTGTGGTCAGCTTTCATTTCAAAAGTTATCCCAGGAGAACAACTGTAGTTGTTTTTTTTTTTTTACCTAGTTGACTGCTGAAACACATTTTCCACTTCAAAGAGAGTCCAACAGTTTAGATCCTATCCTTCTTGGATACCATTTATTTATTCCAGGGATAGAAACTCAATTTAATGACTATTTATTGAGTGGCTTCATTATATCTGGCACGGGAGCACATATTCCAACAAGGGCATACAGCAGAGACTGAAAGAAATGGCCTTAAAGATCTTAAGGACCAGTCTCTAATCAATAATGAAATCATCTTAGATAAAAACAGATACAACAAGGAACTCATTGTGAGATAATTTCGAGAACTTCAGTTGCATCTAAGCATGGTAAATGATATCATCTCATTGACAATTGTTCACGTATCACTGTGGAGAAAAGTGATATTAGACTTGGGTTCTGCAGATGTGGAAGAGAACCTAGAAGAACAATCAAAGAAGTGTGCTGGAATTTTGAAGTGGACCCTCTCAAGGGATTTTTAGGGAGAGTTGGACTGCAGAGCACATCAAAATACTGAGATCTTAATGAACTTCACATTTTATTATTTAATTAGAGAGTTGGGCTGGAGTGATAGCACAGTGGTAGGGTGTTCACCTTGCACGCGGCCGACCCATATTCGATTCCTACACCCCTCTTGGAGAGCCTGGCAAGCTACCAAGAGTATTGCTCCTGCACAGCAGAGCCTGGCAAGCTACCCATGGTGTATTCAATATGCCAAAAACAGTAACAATAAGTCTCACAATCAGACGTTACTGGTGCCTGCTCGAGCAAATTGATGAGCAACGGGATGACAGTGACAGTGAGTTAGAGTTTGATTTGCCCCATCACTTGTATCACTTGCTCATTGATTTGCTCAAGCAGGCACTAGTTATGTCTCCATTCACCCCTGTCAAGTGCTAGTGTAGCCCAGTGGCATCTGCTTGTTCCAGGAACATGAAGAGCCTCAAACCGTTCATTCAGGGTCTTGACAAAGAAGTCTGACCATCTTGTAGGTGAGCAGCCACATGTTCTTTTTGTTTTGTTTTGTTTTTTATTTTTTAATTGAGTCACCGTGAGAACAGTTATAGGGCTTTTAGGATCGAGTCTCAGTCATACTATGCTCAAATACCCATCCCTTCACCAGTGCACATGTTCCGCCACCAATAACCCTAGCATACCCTCCTTCCCACTCCCCCTCTGCCTATGTGGCAGATGATTTTCACTTTACTCTTTCCTTATTTTGATTACATTCAATTTTCAACAAAAAACTTATTATCACTATTTGGAGTTTTTCCCCCAACAGTCAGACCTGTCGGAATGGCATCATTAGATTGTATGTTTTCTATTGTTGGTAACAAAGATCATATGATGTTGCACGGTTGAGAAAGCGGCCGCCCAGATTTGGAATTCTGGTATTAAGTCCAGAGAGTGGTTGCCCATGAACAGTTCGTCCGCTCCTGAACAGCCATGATCCCAGCACCACAGAAACCAATCTCTGGAATGCAGTGGCTGCTGGCAGAAATACCTCTGGACTTAAACCAGAATTCCACGTGTTCTTTTGACATCCCATGGAATCCAGTCAGTAACAGCTCTAGTTCAGCAGTCATCTCCAAATCGCATTACGTGCCTGGCCCATCTGATTTTTGGCGCCTTGGCAAACAGGATACTGTCCCTGATTCTTGATCATCCGTGGTCAGAACTCCAGATTGCTTCTCACTTGAGTGAAATGTGATACTGCAAGCATAACTCTTTCGATTCCTCTTTGGGATACCTAAATAGCGTTTTCATCCTGTTTGCGTAGGGCCCAGGTCTCTGAGGCATATGTCAGTGCAGGAAGAATGGTGGAGTCGAAAAGATTTGCTCGAAGCCGGAGGTTCTTCATCCTCTTTACCTGTTCTTCGATGCTCTTGAAGGCGTTCCACGCCTCACTCTTCTTCCTGCACAGCTCAGGTGCCAGGTTGAGTTCTCAACCTAGGTGCACATCATGCTGCATACAACAGAGACGTTCATTCCATTGAGAGCAAATGGAACGTCAGGAACTAGTCTGTTTCTCAAGAACATTGTCTTTGTGAGATTCAGCTGCAGTCCAACCTTTCCAGACTCACGGTTGAAGTCGGCCAGCATTTGTGCCACTTGGCTAATTTTTGGTGTTATTAGAACAATGTCATCAGCGAAGTGGAGGTGGTGTAGTTGCTGACCGTCTATCTTCACTCCCATTCCTTCCTATTCCAATCATCACATGACGTTTTCAAGGGTGGCACTGAAGAGTTTCAGTGAAATGGTGTCACTCTGCCGAATCCCTCTCTTTACGTCAATGATCATTTCCTTGGAGAATGGTGAGATCCTGGTGGTGAATCTGTAATACAGATCGTGGAGGATCTTGATGTACTGAGTTTGAACGCCCTGCTTAGCTAGGGCTTCGATGACTGCTTCAGTCTCAATAGAATTGAAGACCTTTTTTAAATCGATAAATGAAGGTTAGACAGAGCGGCATCTCGAGAAACCCCAATGACCTTGGTCACTGTGTGGAAATGGTGCTGAATCCTTTTCGGAATCCGGCTTGCTCACATGGCTGTCCTTCATCTAGTGTTCTGCCAATTCTATTCAGGATGACTCAAGTGAATAACTTGTAGACAACGGATAACAGGCAGATTGGGCAATAGATCAGACTACCGGGCTATTGCCTGATCTGCCTGTTGATTTGCTCCATAGTAGAAATAAATAAACTGACAAAAGTCCTGTAAGCAAATAGCATAAATATTCCCTCAACATTCTTTGGTTTTACTTAACCGGTTGTTTTTTTTACTTGGAAATATGTTTAATTAGAGATTTTAGTTGAATTATATTCAGTTTTAACACCTTTTTTAAAAGGTTTTTTTCCCTGCTATTGGAATTGCATTTTTGTGAAATGTGAACTAATTTATATGACATCTGATGAGTCACAAACCAATTAGCTATGTTTCATGCTATTTGTTGTACCTTCAAATTTTTTCTTTTTGTATTTCTGTTAAATACTGTTTGTGATACTATGCTTTAATGACACCAACATCTAAGTTCTTTCCTTCTTTATAAAATTATAGGAAGAAAATCTATTTCTGAGAATTTGAATAAAGTAAGTTAATTTTCCAAAATATGGATATTTCCTAGAACTGTTTTCTAGCGCTGATAATGATGCTATAATGATAAGTTAACAGTGAAACTTAAAACACGAAACTCACGAAACTTAAAATTTTGATACTGATTATTTAGCAAAGCTATTCATAGACTTCAGGAAATTTATTTGGTGAAAAGTAAGGAAAAAACAGTGAAGGAACTAGAAAAGAAATGAGAGTATCAATAAAATAATCAGGATAGCGTAAAATGACAGAAGCCAAATCACCTCGTTAGATTGGAGCCTTTACTTTGTATGGAGGAATGAGGCAAAGCTTTGTAATAAGGTTGGCCTAGAAACTGACCCTAAGAATTTGCAAATGCAGAATAATGCAAGGTAGGTTAAAGTAGAGAGGTGGTGGGTCATTTCATTTGGGAAATATCACGTGTTGAAGCAGGAGGTCAGGTGATCAGAAATTGATGAACAGTTCAGAATTGGTATTCTCAGTCAGGGGGCATGGACTGAAATGATGCAAAGAACCACACTTCTGTTTTTTTTTTAATTTAATCATCGTAAGATACATACTTCACGGAAGAGCCTGGCAAGCTCCTTGTGGTGTATTCGATATGCCAAATACACTAACAACAGGTCTCATTTCCCCTGATCCTGAAAAATAGCCTCCAATCATTGGGAAAAATGAGTATAGAGAGACTGCTAAAATCTCAGGGCTGGGACGCATGGAGACCTTACTGTCCCCACTCTAGTAAATTCATAAACAACAGGATGACACGGATACAGTGAAGATACATAGTTACACAGTTGTTTGTTCATGATTGAGTTTCAGTCATACAATGTTCCAACACTTGTCCCTTCACCAGTGCACAGTTCCCACCACCAATGTCCCCAGTTTCCCTCCTGCCTTTCCCTCCCCCAACAAACCTGCCTCTATGGCAGACACGTCCTCTCTCTCTCTCTCTCTCTCTCTCTCTCTCTCTCTCTCTGTTTCTCTCTTTCCCTTTGGATTTATGGTTTGCACTACAGGTACTGAAAGATTATCATGTTTGTCCCTTTACCTACTTTCAGCTCACACCTTTTGATGGATAAGTTTATGGCAGAAGAAAGTGGACTGGAGATGTGACAAGGAAAACTGAGGAAATAATTCAGAGTCAAAGTGCAAAGATGTTGGAGGGTATGAACAAAGGCATAGCTTCAGAAGAAGCGACAATAATGATGTGCTGGATAGGAGTACAATCTTTGATGATATATTCTTCAGCAACAATACTGTTCTTGTGAGTTAGTGTGTGTGCAATGCCTAGAATTTGACCCTGGATTGCTATCTCCTGTAGTACTAAGCTCCCCAGAGGGTATTATTTTTTGCATATCAACTATGACCTAGAGATAAAAAATGAACTATTTTGTTGGGGTCAAATCTGGATGAAAAATTCAGTCCAATAAAAATATTTTTAAGAACTCAGATATCGGGATTATCCATGTTTCTGTCTCTGGTAAGTTGTGCTGTTAAGTCTATTGCTGGTATGGGACCTAAATTCCTTATTTGTAAAATGAACCTGGTTGTTGTGTTTTGTTTGTTTTCATCTCACTATCAACTTCTGTAGTGTTTCATGAATTTTGTTGATTTATGTGAGTCCTACCAGCAGACAGCAGACTACTCCATGACTTCTGAGGGACATGACTAATTAAAGTTCTGATGGAGCGTATTCCGAGTAGTATCTCAAAACACCTTATCCTGGAAAATGCCTGATATTCACAGTTACTTTAGAGGACTTTTTATTATCCAGTTACTTAGTATCAAGAAAAAAAAAACTTTGGGTTAGTGAAAGCTCAAAGTTTGGGATGAATTAATTACAATTCTATTTATGGTATGTTTTCTCTTTGAAAGCTTAAGAGTAGATTCAGTTTCAAGTCTTTACAGATCTTTAATTTCAAGAACCTCCTATAGACTAATGAATGTCAAATTTTTACAAGTTGTAGAAATCTGGACTTACAAATGAACCAATTTTAAGTTTCCACCAGATAGAAAGCATTGTGGTGAAGAGGAAGAGTAGGTAAAAGGATGTACCAAGGTGAGTAAGTCTAATTCCTGATTTTTAAGCGGTACATTTCTCAACAAAAGGCCATGGAATATTAAATACTATACATTTGAGCATGAAAAAGGGTGGTGTGGTGTACTGAGTCAAGGATAGTAGGCATACCATTCAAGGGTGAGGTTGCAAATTGAAATAATGATCTTCTGGTCTATAGTATTCCCAAATTCTGCCTGAGCAGGTTATAGTTTATTAACCAGTTTAGATCATAGTATGGTGTTCATGCAAGAAATGTAAAAAGGACTGACTCACTAAAAGTGTTATAAATAGATTCTGTCTCAATTTCTGGCGAGATGGAGATGAAAGCTTTTATGAAGTTATGCAACTGTGGCAACATATTGTCAACTGTTACTCTAGTAGTCAAGTCATTAGACAATCACACCAACATTGTCAGTATAATCACATCAACTTCTTAGCAGACAGGCATGTTGGAGTAAACAAGTTATTAAGCAGTAGACTAAACTGAAGACCTAGGGAAGGGGCAATGCTTTACAGCATATTCTATGGGTACTGCATTTGTTATATATATATATATATATGTATGTATATATATACATATATATATACATATCACAGTTGACTTCTGGATGAATCAAGATTTTTTTTAGTGTTGAATTAACATAAAGGTGACAAGATATGACTTCTACACACACAGCATCTGTCATTCAAAGTGCTTGCTAAAATATTCTTATTCTATATCATTCATCTGAAAGAAAACTGTTTATTGGTGGTGAAAGGTGTGCTCGCCTGTGTTATCTTCATTTTTTTTTTCAGCTCAACACATCAAATGACAGAAAGCTAGACAGAGGATAAATAATTATAGATACTTTGAATAAACTTTCTGATTTAAAGAATGCAAGTAAGCTAATAAGCCAGGAAAGTGATTTTTTTTTGTGGGAGTGGGATGGATCATAAACATCAGTTAATTATAAAAGCCTTTGAAAAGTTTGCTTGTTTAATATAGGAGTGAAGCTGTCTAAACTGTGATAAAAGTTCTGATCCCGATTTGTGTTACTAGGTTTTGATAGAAGCAATTCAACAAATAACTTTCAAGATGTGTATCCAGAATGAGGTCACCGAAAATTCTAAGCCATCCACAAGGTACGTTTCCAATGACTTTAAGTCCCCATACTCTGCCCCAGCATCCAATTGCAGTGTATTTAAGGTGTTGTGTTAAAAGGATTTGTTTAAATGCATCATATTGTCTGCAGGAATAACACTTTAATAATATCAAACAATATTCAAGTGCTTTCAGCATTGTACTAATTACCTCATATTGGATATCCTTTAGAAGATCTTATGATGCTGAGGCTATGGTATCTTTTATGATGAAATATGAAATTTTATTTTTAAATCAATTAAATCACTTCCAGTGCTGGAGATTGACCTCAGGTTCTCACATGTGGAAGGCAAGTGTTCTTCTCCTGAGCTCCATAATCAAATCACAGAGTTACCTTTAAAATGCTATTTCCAGTATGTTAAAGATACTGCTTTGCTTTCTTTTGCTTTATATTGTTTCTTACAAGTAGTCATTCTTTGTTCCTCATGACATTTCTTTTAGGGGGGTAGCTGTGCCTCCACTGTGCATGCTCAGTGCTCAGGTTTTACACCTGGCACTGTGCTCAGGGATCATTTCTAGTGGGAGACCAAAGGTGGTGCCTGGGAATAGAGCCCAGATCAGCCGAGTGCATGGCAAGCACTCTACCTGCTCTGCCATCTCTTCAATCCCATAATGTAATCTTTTTAAAACATTTCTTTCCTTTAAATCCTTCCTGTTGCTATTTTCTGACTTTTCAATATTTTATTTTTTAACCATTATTGGGCTAGAGGGATAGCACAGCGGTAGGGTGTTTGCCTTTCACGTGGCAGACCCGTGTTCGATTCCTCTGCCCCTCTTGGAGAGCCTGACAAGCTACCAAGAGTATCACGCCTGCATGGTAGAGACTGGAAAGCTACCCATGGAGTATTGGATATGCCAAAAACAGTAACAATAAGTCTCTCAATGAGAGACGTTACTGGTGCCCTGCTTGAACAAATCGATGAGCAGCAGGATGACAGTGATTTCCTCCACAGTCATCTCTTCCTTCTATCACTTCTTCTTCTTCTCTTTCTTCTTCTTTTGCTCTTCTTCCTCCTTCTTCTTTGTGAAACCCAATGGTGCTCAGAGCTTACTCTTGGCTCTGTGCTTAAGATCAGTCTTGGCTATGCTCAGGGGAACATATCTGATCCTGGGGATTGAACCAGGATCTGCCAGGTGTAAGGCAATGACTTTAGTCCTTGTATTATCTCTCCATCCTGATTTTCCCCAAATTATTGACACTCTGAAATTGGGATGTATGGTAAAATCAATGGCATTTTCAAGCAGATATTATTTTTCATTTCTAATTGCATATAAAATTATGGTAATACTGATGGTAGGAGGCATCATAGGTGAGATGAAACCCTGTACTTTATTCTATACCCCTGTACCTATTCTTAAGTAAGATGATATTGAGGCATGGAGACAAGCTATTCATGATACAGAATTGGTTTTCTACACTGGTCTGGACTCTACATTATTGCCTTCATCAATTTAGGACAAATGCTTATAGCTAGAACTATTCAGACTGGCAGTCTAGCAAAATGGGTGTCTCTGAATATTAATTCCTAGACGACTGCACACTCTTGAAAGTGGTGTTGGGAAGAAAAAGAAATTGCAAGGACCATGAAGTGAAGGGCACAGTGGAAGACCAATGGCAATCAAGGCCATCATGAGCAAAATAGGTCCCGACTAAGACAGAAAAGCTCAAGAATGTTTAAAGTTATGAAGATGAAGGTCACCAGACTCACTATTTTGTCTAGGGTCTGACCTCCACGTGCAAAATCTTCTAAATGACACACAGAAAAAAGAAACCTGTACATAGAAGGGTGAGTTCTTTATAACTATTAACCACAGCCTTATATCTATACCTATCTAGACCTACGTCGAGTGAAGGAAAGAATTTATATTGTGCTTTGTTAAAGTACACCTTACATTATTCACAAACATCTCACCCCACAGTTAGATTTTAAAGTGGTATGTGCCAGGCTTTGGCTTTTTCATGTGCTTATTTTATTTTCTACAGTTCCTAGCACAGTTGAACACAAATGGAAAGTCAAACATGCACAAACCAAGTGAATGGATTCTTTCTTTATATCAGGTACTCTGTAGAATCTTGGGAGCACCTTTTGTTTTAGAAGAAAAGTGTTTTAACTAAGGGGCTGAGGACTTCTTAAAAGAGTTATCAGTCACAGAAGTAACTAAGAGCACTACAATTTCTAGTCCTGCTTGTCAAGAAATGAGGTAGGCAAATTAAAGTCAGCCGGGATCTAGTCCTGTTGTTCTGCCTCCAACAGTCCAGATGAGCCAAGGAAAAGACACGCCAGTGAAAATACTCAGTCATTATTCCCTGTCAGCCCTAGGGACCATTTGCCCAAACATGACACAGACCCAACACGTACACACACGTATATAAATTTGGGGGGTATTTTCTTTTGCCTATGTGTCTAGTCAGCTCAAATGGGTCGACTCGTGTTTTGGCTCTTGCAACTAAACCAGACTCTTTGGCTCCGTTCTACCTGCAAACTTTCTGGCCTGCTTGGGTAGAGAGAAGTGGTTTGAGTTTCTGAGAACAAATAATTAGGCTTTAGGAGAAGGCCAGGGTTATACAAAACCCATTCGTTTCTGCCTCTGTGGGTTCTGTGACCCCGTGAAAAGGAAAACAAAGTTAGATAAGGACAATGCTCAGCCACATGGGCTTCATGAGATTTTTCCATGTAGTGTTGTCAGAAAACTTACTTAATTGTGCTGTTCTGAGCTGAATAAGCACAGGGATTAGTCTTTCAAAAAGGCTTATACCCTTTTAACCATCCACATGTGAAAGCTTGGAATAAGAATGAGGCTTGGTGCAGATCAGACAACTGACTTTATCTCTTAGATATTTTCTCACTCTTTGGGATTCCCAGGTAATGATGCCACATACTGGGCAAAAGATTATCATTGGTCAGAGACCCCTGTAGGACTGGGGATATAGCTCTGTGGGAGAGCATCTACATACCTGTAAGAAGCTTAGAGTCCAATTTTCCTTCACAAACAGAAAAAAGATTTCAAAACGTGCAATGGGTCATTTTTAAAGGCCCTGTAACTGAAGTATTTCTTTTATTAAGCCCACTTTATCTTTCCACATATTTTTATTGGAAGTTTCCTCCCAAGCAATGTTTAGGGGGCCCAGGGACCAACCCCATGAAACTTAGCCAACCAGACCAGGTGACAACAATGGGAGGTCTGAGGAGACAGTCCTGGTAGGACCCTGATGTGCTGGGGATCACTGGAGCTACACTTGGGGTGCTCTGGGGACCATGTGGTGGCAGGGATCAAAATAGAACTGGGTTTGCATCTTTTTATGATATATTTTTTCCCATAAAAGCTTCAGAGATTTGTTCTTTCTTAATTTTTTTAAATTGAATCGCTGTGAGCTTTCAAAACTTTCATGTTTGAGTTTCAATCATACAATGATCAAACACCCATCCCTCCATCAGTGTACATTTCCAACACAATATCCCCAGTATCCTTCCCCCTACCCCCTGCTTCCACCCCTCCCCCTGCCTCTGCATCCACCCCTCCCTCTTTCTCTCTACTTATGGGCATTATGGTTTGAGATACAGATACTGAGAGGCCATCATGTTTGGTCTTTTATCTACTTTCAGCACACATCTTTCATCCCAAGTGATCCCTTCTACCATCATCGGCTTAGTGATCCTTCTCTATCCCAGCTATTTCTCCCCCAGTTATAAGGCAGGCTTACAATGGTGTAGTGGTTCTCCCTGCCTTGTCTCTGCCTTCCTTGGGTGTTAGTCTCATATCATGATATTTTATATTCCACAAACGAGTGCAGTCCTTCTATATCTCTCCCTCTCTTTCTGACTCACTTCACTTAACATGATACTCTCCATGACCATTCATTTATAAGCCAATTTTATGACTTCATCTTTCTTAACAGCTGCATAGTATTCCATTGTGCAGATGTACCAAAGTTTCTTTAGCTAGTCACAGAGACTTGTTCTATTGAGAGATCACTCAGTAATAACACAGACTAAGTGAGGTACCAGCCCTAGTAAGTGAGTTCTTGTGTCCAAGGATAATAGTTGGAACAAAGACAAGCATTCTGTTTTCGGTTTTTTGTTTATTTTGGGGGCTACACTCAGCCAACTCAGGGGTTACTACTATATCTGCATTTAAAAATTACTCCTGGAAGCCCTAGGGATCCAAACCTGGGCCAGCTGCATGCAAGGCAAGCACCCTGGCTGCTGTCCCATCTCTCTGGCCTCTAGTTATGCCTTCTTTCATGGAAATTCATGGAGAAAATGTTTCAGTGTATTTTAAGTAGTTTTAAAAATGCCACAGAAAATAAATCTCACCTTTCAGGTATTTTTCTTTGATTAGAGATAAAATATTGAGAAATTCTCCTGTTAATCATAATAGGCCATTTCCAGGTTCTGAATCACTTTGCAATAAATGTTGATTAATATATAACACCTCCAATACCACTGAGTAAACTCAGTAGCAACCAATGCTTTAACAGAAATTATAAATATTTAGTTTAACAAGAAAAAAGAGCAGTTTCTGTAAAGATAAAGGTACATAGGGAGAAATATGGGAAACCCTTTCCTCACACATGAGTCAGAACTCATGTTCAGAGGAAATAAATTGGCAATCACCTTCCTAAATGGTGGAAGCCTTCATTTCTGAAGGGGAAGCTGGAAGTGGAAGGAGGTCACTTGGAGAGTCAACTTTAACTTTCACCTCATCCATCATGGGGTATTTCAAGACTCAGTGGTTGTTTGTATCATATCTGAGTTGTTTCTAGAATTTCTAGGATGTAAAATTACGTGGACTAGTGAGGCAGATGAGAGTTGATAAAGAGTTACTGTTCATGATCTAAGGCAGTGAGATGAGATCAAAGGAAAGTAAAAATAACCCCAGACTTGTGCACAAGTCTACTAGGTGATCAGATCTTACCCTAATACTAAATAATGACAATAATGACTGTGTCAAGTTATCGTGCTTCCTTTAGTCAGGTGGGAAATTGGTTTAAAACCAATACTCACCTATTAGAATAACTAGAGATGTGTTTTATATTTCTTTTGCATTCTCTTCACCTTTTGTCTTTTCAAGGAGTAGGCAAAAGCTTCTTCCTATTACAGGTTCTGGTTATCCTACTCATTTGAAATGTTGCTTATTCTTTTAGCTTTGAAGTAGCAAGTCCATTTATATCCAATACATTCCAGAGCTTGGTACTAAGTGTGAAAAAACAGCGAGGAAACATCAGATGAAAGAAGTTTAGAGGTGGACCCTGGACATATTATTAACTGTTAACTGTTAAATATCCCATGTGCTTATTCTGCTTTTTTCGCTTTGGAATGTCAGTATTGCTTGAGCCTCTAACGGGTTGACTTGGTCTTATCCCCAGGATGCCATGTAGTAATCAAAGTGTAGAGTTTGACAATTCTATTAAATTGTGCACAATAGGGTGTTAGCCATATGAAGACACTAGAACCTTCCGACAGATACAGACTCATATGCATGTAGGAACTGTGGTAGGTGTCACATTTAATTTCGGGAAGCTTCTGAAAATGGAGTTTGCATTTTATTTTTATTACTTTTATTAAATTCTATATAGCTCTGGTGGTATAGGAATGCCAGAATGATTTAAAAAATGTCACAGTGATGAAGGCTAGAGAGAGATATTAAAATTGGTAGGGCACTTGCCTTGCACACAGCCAACCTGAGTTAGATCCCTGGCATCCCAAACGGTACCCTACACCATCGTGTTGGTGGTATGGTGGTTAGCAGAGCTGCCTTCCAAATGATATCCTGCAAAAATCCAGGAGTAATCTCTGAGCATTTTTGGATGTGTTCTCACACACCTCCTACCCTTTGCTCAAAAAGAAAGGAAGGAAGAAAGGAAGAAAGAAAGAAAGAAAGAAAGAAAGAAAGAAAGAAAGGAATGAAGAAAGAAAGACAGAGGAAGGAAGGAAGGAAAGAAAGAAAGGAAGAAAGAGGAAGGAAGGAAAGAAATAAATAAAGAAAGAAAGAAAGAAAGGAAGGAAGAAAGAAAGAAAGAAAGAAAGAAAGAAAGAAAGAAAGAAAGAAAGAAAGAAAAGAAAGAAAGAAGGAGGAAAGAAAGAAAGAAAGAAAGAAAGAAAGAAAGAAAGAAAGAAAGAAAGAAAGAAAGAAAGAGGAAGGAAGGAAAGAAAGAAAAAAGAAAGAAAGAAAGGAGGAAGGAAAGAAAGAAAGAAAGGAAGAAAGAAGGAGGAAAGAAAGAAAGAAAGAAAGAAAGAAAGAAAGAAAGAAAGAAAGAAAGAAAGAAAGAAAGAAAGAAAGAAAGAAAGAAAGAAAGAAAGAAAGTCACTATGATGAGGTTAAAATCTCCATGAATTTCCTCTCAGTGTGGAATGGACAACACTTTCACCTTTCTTCACACTCTGCCAGAAAATTAGAAGGTATATTTCATAGGAGGTTGCAGAGTCGGCTCCCAGCAATCCTTCTCTTGGTCTTTTTCCTAACCCTCACACTGCATGCAGAGTTGGTTCCCAAAGGGCAAAGGGGAGTTAGATGAAATTGAGAATATCCATTGGATCTGCCATGGACTTTTTAATAACGATGGGCGAGATGGTGGGGATAGGAAATAATCATCCTATTGGATTTCCTAAGTACCTTGACTCTGGCTTTGGGCTTACACACCAACTACCAGTAACATTTTGATGTATAGTCTTCTAAACCTTTTCTGTTATTTTATACGCTAACTGGAGCTTCTCATGTTTAACATTTCGCTTAAAAATCCCTTCTGCATTTTCATCTACCTCCTGTTTTTCCCCCTCCTCCACACACATTATATGTGTTCTCCAATTCTTTTCTTTCATCTTTCTGCTCTTGCCCTAATTCCATTCCCCAGAGGTAGCCTTTAGTCATGTTTTGATATATAGCCTTCCAGATTCCTTCAATTATTTTATATGCTAACTGAAATCATACTATTTTCACTGGAAGAGATCTTGGGAGATCATCTTTCCACCTCTCCCTACCCACTTCCTGCTGTCCCTCTGGACTGCAGACTTCTAGAAGATACAAAGACAGGATGAAGGATCACCTGAAATGCCAGCTCAGCAATTGACACAACAGGGTCTAGAACCAAGGCCTATTCACTCATGGGTGAAAGAAAGGTTTTCCCTCTCCACCAAACAGTTTCATTTTCCAGTCTGTTTTATGCCCCCAAAGAAGCAATTTCTCTCAGATGGATTTGAGGGTTTTATAGGTTTTCATTCACAGGCTGACCACTTGTTTTCTTATAGGAAACTTGCAAACAAATTTCTAACCAAATAGACATGACTTGTGTTCATCTATTTATTTTTTCCTTTGGTCTCAGTGACTGACTTAAGACCCAGCTTACTGCTTTCCTGAAACCAACATCTTTAGATTTACGTCTTACAACCAGCTATGTGGGCTCTTCATCAGTTCTCTTTATGTTCCTTTTGGGTTGGGTCCCCTTCTCCCTATTCTCTCTTTAGGTGCTTATAGGAAGACAGAACTCTGGGGCCTGAGTGATAGTATAAGGATTAAGGCATAACTTGCCTTTATGCTGTTGACCCCAATTCCAATTTCCAGCTCTACATGTAATCCTCTAGTGCCAACAGGGATAACTCCTGAGTATAGAGCCAGGAATACCCCAGTTAGGACTCAGAACAAAATAATAAAACACCTAGGATGAAATTTCAGTCTACTATACAGTTTTGCTGATTCTCTGAGTATCTTTGATTGGTTTTATAAAAACCTGGGCACCTCCCCTTGAGTAGGCACCTCGTGCTTTTGAAGCATACCTTCAGTGGAATCCAAGGCTTGGCCAGTAAATTCTGCCTTAGCTCTCAAATCTGTTTCTAAGTAGATCCCATTCTAGGCTTTCTGTAGAAATTCATCTTGCATGTGTTTGTACACGTGCTCACACGTGTGCACGTGTGTGCGCGCACACACACACAGTCTTTCTAAACAAAAAAAATTCACATTTAGACAAAATAATCCTAAGGAAAACTTGGACTCTCATTCTTCTTCCTTCTACTCCAGCCACTCTCAGCGCATCTTATCTAGCCAGCTTGCATGTCCCAGATCACTCGGTCCCACACCAGATTCCTATATTTGAGATTGGTTCCAAGTCCATCCTGTCTTTTGGGTTATAAGAAACCCATTAAACTGCAGTCACATTCCGGACACAGGCGGAATTCCTAGTGATTAGGGATGAGCACTGTTTGTGTATGTGCTGAGCCTCCAAATCAGCCTGAGCTTTGATGGAAGCATGTGTGAGTCGATGCCTACCAGGCCCATTCTGCAGGGAGAGGGTCTGATGGCACACAAGTAGCTCTTCTGAGATCCAGGGTGGCTGTTGTTGCTTGGGCGCTTGTTGCTTTCCCAGGAGCACGGAGCAATTGTGCCTGTGTGTGAGTACCTGTGGAGCAGGGTGACAGACACTGGTGCAGATAAGACCCGACCTTGCAAAGCCACCCAGAAGAGAAGCCCCACAAGTGGGAATATCTGGGCAAAGTTGGCAAGAACAGGGTGTCAGCCAGCACCAGGTGTTCGACCTCCTCGTCACACGAGCCCTAAACACAGAAACTGTCAGTAAGCTTAGCAAGTCATCCTAACTGCAGCGTCTAGCCTTGATTGGGATTGGACCGGGGCAAAGCAGAGTTGGAGAGGTGATAGGCAATAATGCTCAACTTCATGTGATTGGACTTTCTTGTAGACTGAGACCCTCTATAAAGTATGTGTGTATCTGGGGCCTGGAGCGATAGCACAGTGGGTAGGGTGTTTGCCTTGCATGCGGCCGACCCGGGTTCGATTCCCAGCATCCCAGATGGTCCCCTGAGTACCGCTAGGGGTAATTCCTGAGTGCAGAGCCAGGAGTGACCCCTGTGCATCGCCAGTTGTGACCCGAAAAGCAAAAAAAAAAAGTATGTGTGCATCTGGCAATAAGGTGAATATCCATCAGTTGCTCCCGGAGGGTGTTTCTCTGTGTGCCCGTCATCCTTCACCCCACATCTGCCTGGACCCGGTGCACAATGTGTCCGGGCACCGCTGAGGGGAAAACTGTTCCCCAACAGGTGCCTGGGCTGTGTGTGGTGGGGGATGTGAAGGCAGCCATGCTTCGGTGCGCCGCGGAGTCTTTTCTGCTGTTTACCTTCGCATCCCCTTGCAAGAGGGCATCTGGCGTGCACGCGGGGCGGTTGCTCTGACCCTTCTCGCAGGCTGTGCCTGCAGTTCAGCACAAGCCTTAGAAACCCTAATCGCTCCCAGATGCTGCTCTGCTTCCAGAATTTCCCGCTCTGCCTACTCAGCCTGAGCAACGAGCTGCCTAACTTGGATCCTACCCGCTTCTTGAAAAACTCCACAGAGGCCGCCTTTCGCACACGCTGGTAACACGCAGAAGATTGATGCTTTCCAGGCCCGAGCACGACTTTGAAATAATACCTAGCAGTTGTAGAGAGCTATTTATTTTCCCCTCCTCCCCACAAGTGCTTTTCACATACACGGTCTCAGTTGAGCCCTTCAAACAGTCCTTGGAGTTAAGTAGAGGGAAAGCAACATTTCCCCAGAGCCCCGAAGTCCAGGCTAGGTTAAGTAACAAGCTCAAGGTCACACAATTGGCCTCTACTCCTCATCTGGACATGAGTTTTGACTCAGGCCCTGTGTCAGAATTGTCCCGTGTCTTTTGCTGGTGCTGCAGGAACTCAAACTTCATTATTTTGTTTTTTAAATTGTATTAAAGAGAACCGTGGTCTACAAGGCTATTAATAGTTGAGCTTTAGACATATACTGTTCTAGCCAATTTCACCATTGGTGTCACCTTCCCCCCCACCAGTGTCCCCAGGTTCCTTCTCATCCCCTAGCCCTCTTCCCAAACTTCAACCTTAATAGGCACATGAAGAGATTGGTGGTTGTTTTGATCTCATGGTTTTAGTGTTGTTGATTCTGTGATTAGGATATATAGCTATACCACTCCGCCACATTACTGATATACCAGACTCCCTTAACCCCTACTCTTCTATTTAAACTTCACTTTTTTAATGAGTAGTATTCTTTTTTTCTAAGTATGATTTAACTTTTTAAATTAATTTTGTTTCGTTTTGGGTGATGGGGACCACATCCAGCGGTGCTTAGGGCTTATGTCTATCTCTGTAACTCAGGGATCACTCCTGGCCACTTTCAGGAGACCATATGGGGGGCCAAAGATCTCACCCAGGTGGGCTGTGTGCCAAGCAAGCGCCCTACGCCCTGCATTATTGCTCTGCCCCCCTCCTTTTTTTCAATTCCTCTCTCCCTTCCCTGTTGCTGTTGCTGCTGTGATGACTGGTTGTGGTCATTACTGGGGTGCATAAAGTTTTGGCTGTGCTTGTGGGCTTTTTGCTGATAAATTCACCAGGGCTCAATACAATGCTCATGCATGCGACAGAGGGCAAGGGAGTGGACACTCCTGGGCATAGGACTCCCAGGATCTGTTTGCTGTTAGTTGCGCTGCTCTCCTGCGGCTTCACACTTTAGTTGCGTTGCTTGGATATTCCTGATTGTAGTTGGAGATGGCACATCCCATAGTAGTGCTGGGAGCCCCAGGCTGCAGGCACCAGGTTCATGCTTATACATGTGGGTGGCACCAGGAATCAAACTCACGACCTCATACTTTTAAGGCAGGTATTTTTAGCCACTGACTCTTCTCCAAGATGGTTATTGTTATAGGTCACATTTAAATTAAAAGTATGGCAGATTTTAGTGTTGTTTTTTTTCCTCCCTTCTTTCTTGTCTCCTCTAGTTTGTGTTTTTTTTTCCCTCTAGTTTTTTGATCCTGAAAATAAATTGGGGTGTTTGTTTAACAGATCCTGGTTTAGCAAATCAAAGGTATAACCTCAAATTCAGCATTGAAAGAAAATAGCCATTCATTTGACACAGAATCAGGTGGTCTATGCAAAGACTGTTCCAAAGAACTACAGTAAGCATGACAGTCTGACATGCCTATTACCGTAATTTTCAACTCCTTTTTGATGGGATTTTTTTCCCTTCATTTTCTCAGTCTTTAAAAAAATTTTATTTTTCTAAAGTTGTTCACTGTACTTGATTACATTTAATATTCTAACACCTACCTCACCACCATTACACCTCCCCACTACTATATTTCCTTCCCAAACCCTAAACCCTGTCCCCCCCCAAGCAGAACCAAAATGATTCATTTTGTATTGCTTATTATGAATTATCTGCTTAGAATGAGACAGAAAATGTTTCTTAGAGGAAAGTGTGTGAAGATTGTTGTATTTCACTCAGGAGCCATTAAGCCCTTCTATAAGAGATTAGTAACATGTTGTTAAAGGTTGAGCCTTGTGTGCATATATGTATATATATATACATATGTATGTAATATGTACAAATATGGGCCAGAGGGATAGCACAGTGGTAGGGCGTTCGCCTTGCACACGGCCAACCCGGGTTCGATCTCTTCGCCCCTCTTGGAGAGCCTGGCAAGCTACCGAGAGTACGCGCCTGCGCAGCAGAGCCTGGTAAGCTACCCATGGTGTAATCAATATGCTAAAAACAGTAGCAATAAGTCTCATTGAGAGACGTTACTGGTGCCCACTCAAGCAAATCGATGAGCAACAGGATGACAGTGACGACAGTGACAGTGACAGTACAAATACATTTCCCCCTAAGATTATTTGCCTTCTACTTTAAACCCAATCAAATGTGGTGTGCTACTCTTGGTATATTGGTGGGGTAAAGTTTTAGATGTCCGGTGATAGGTTCACTAATGGGTAAGGCTCAATCGAACATGTGGAGAGCAGCTGGGAGCATGGCGGCAGTTGAGTTCTGGAGGTTTTTGGCTGCTGGGGCTGGGACCCTTGGGGTGGGGAGGGGTCTCACCCCCATCCGGGGGCCCCCCTCCGGGTGCCCCAAATAAAACAGGTCTGGCACCATGTCTATGGCGTATCATTCTGTGCTCTCTTCCAAAAGATTTATATTGAGTCTCTGGATCATGGTTGTTAATTAGATTATATGGCGCCAGTGGCAGCTTAAGGGTGTGACTGCCAAGCTGCCAGAAACAATGAGAGATGGGAGGAGGTCACCCATTCCTGATTCCATTGAAACTCAGTTTGTTATTATCTTAAAAATTATCTTCAAATCTCTACCTTGATATCTGTAAATATCTTCATGTAGTTTTCACATATTTGATCTGCTCTCTCTCTTTTGGTTCCCCTCCCCCTACATTAAAGTGAACAGGACTTCTCAGTTGGCAAATGCAAGTAAAACAATAATGCAATATCATCTCACACCAGTAAGACTGGTACACATTGAAAACAGTAGAAACAGCCACTGCCAGTGGGGGTTTGGAGAAAAAGACCCCCTTATACATTGCTGGTGGGCATATTGTTTGGTTTAGTATATATGTTCGGTCTATAGTCCACTTTTGGTACTCGGCTTTCAACCCGAGTGGGTCCTCCCAATATTCTCTACTAGGTGTTCCCTTCTCTTTCTTTTCTTCTCTTAACCTATGTTTTGGTTTAAATATTTGTTTCGTTACTCTAGCTATTTTAACACGTGCTTATCAATTCCACCATCTTTGTCATTTGTGAATATATGCATTTTCTAAAAGCACTCTTTGAGGTCAACTTTTCCTTCTCCTTGGAATGCCCAATTTTTTTTTTTTGTAAATGCTGCTTATTTGTGTGGACTACATTGCTGACAGTTTTTATGTCATTGTCTTCCTTTAATGGTTGCCTGGTTTTGTTCAACAGGTGGCAATTTTATTACAGATAATTTGATGCATTTGAGGCCTTTTTGAAAACTACCAGTACAGCTGAAATAGTAATTCTGTGGGAAATATTTCAGTATTTCTATTGTTTTGTTTTCCTTTGGTTTTGAACTATTTGTTTCTATTTTCTGGTGTATTTTATATGCTGTGATTGAATGATAGTGACTGCATAAAAAAATTAGGGGTAAATTGCGGATCTGAATATTGCCCCTTCTCTCACAAATATTCGTAGTTGCTCCTGATAAGTAATTCATTTCCACCCAGTCTGGCATGGAACTGGTTCAAAAATAGATTCCAGTGTAACTCAAAACTAGTACACAATTTGACCTTATGGCATAATCTTTCAGGCTACCTAATTAAATTCCAGGTATACTAGAATTCTTCATACTTTATTTTTGGTTTTTGGGCTATACGAAGTGGTGCTCAGAGGCTACTTCTGACTCTGTGCTCAACTCCAGGTAGTGTTCAGAGGATTATATGGAGTGAAAGGTATCGAACTGGGGTAGGCTGTGTGTAAGGTAAGAACCTTACCCCCTATACTATCTCTTTGACCTTAGACTATTTCATCCTTGATAGATCTTGAGGTCCAATTCTTTGTCTCTCTGACACAGTAACCTTTCCTGTCTTTACTTCTTAGTATCTGGAATGGAACAAATGGAACAGATATGTCTCCCAAATTCATACATTGAAGTCCTAATCTCCAGCATTCAGAATGTGACTACACTTAGATATGGCTGTAAAAAGATCACTTCTATCACTTGTCATCCTGTTGCTCATTGATTTGCTTGAGCAGGCACCAGTAATATCGTAAAAAGATAATTAAGTTAAAAACAAGGAAATATTGGTAAGTCTAAGCCCAATGTGACTGGTTTTCTTTCTTTTATTTTTTTTTAATTTTATTGAATCACTGTGAGATAGTTGCAAGCTTTCATGTTGGGTTATAATCACACAATGATCAAACACTCCACCAGTCCACATTCCCCACCACCAATATCCCTGGTATACCCCCCCTTTACCACCCTCTCCCTGCCTCCATGGCAGACAACATTCCCTATACTCTCTCTCTACTTTCGGGCATTATGGTTTGCAACACAGACACTGAGAGGTCATCATGTTTGGTCTGTTATCTACTTTTGGCACATATCTCCCATCCCGACTTATTCCTCCAGCCATCATTTTCTTAGTGATCCCTTCTCTATTCCATCTGCCTTCTCCCCTCCACTCATGAAGCAGGCTTAAAGCTATGGGGAAATCCTCCTGGCCCTTGTATCTACTATCCTTGGGTGTCAGCCTCATGTGATGTTATTCTATACTCCATAAATGAGTGCAGTCCTTCTATGTCTGTCCCTCTTCTTCTGGTTCATTTCACTTAGAATGATTCTCTCCATGTCTATCCATTTATAAGCAAATTTCATGACTTAATCTCTCCTAACAGCTGCATAGTATTCCATTGTGTAGATGTACTGAAGTTTCTTTAACCAGTCACCTGTTCTAGGGCACCTGGGTTGTTTCCAGATTTTGGCTATTGTGAGCAGTGCTGCAATAAATATATATAGGTACAGATGTCATTTCTACTGTGCCTTTTTGCATTCTTGGGATATATTCCCAGAAATGGTATTGTGGGGTCATATGGAAGCTCAATTTCTAGTTTTTGAAGGACTGTCCATATTGTTTTCCAGAAAGGCTGGACTGTGACTGGTTTTCTTATAAGAAGAGATAACTAGGGCATTGGATATGCACAGAGGGAAGACCATGTGAAGACCCTGGCATAAGACAGTCACCTACAAGCCAAGGAGGAAGGCCTCAGAAGAAATTAATCCTGCCAATACCTTGATCAGGGACTTGTAGCCTCCAGAATCGCGGGAAAACACATTTTTGTGGTTTCTGTCAACTAGTCTAAAGTTCTTGTTGTAGCTTTTTGCTACACTTCTTATGTCCTCAACCCCATGTTACCCATGAATGAGCAAAATGCCTGCAGGCTAATTGCATTGCTCAATGTTGGGCTCATCGTAATACATTTCCATTTCCTGTGAAGATCTTAGATTCTCAGATTTTGGCACTGTTTCTGGTCCATGTTTTTCACTCCAGTGCTGTGAGATTACAGAAAGTTCAGCTCCAGCCCCTCAGCCTTCTAGCCCACCACTTCTGCTCAAGTCTCAGGCATTTGTTGATTGTAAATTACTATTTACAATCAACAAATGCATCCAGAGGAAAAGTGGAGCATAGCATTATGCTTTTCTCACTACACTTCTTGGCTCTTGGAGAGCTGCACCTCAAGTTCTGGTATCTTTGATCCTTTTTAAGGTTTTCAAACAGATGTTTTTATTTTATTTGACTTTCCTAATTTGTTTATGCAGGGAGGCTTGGTTTGATACAAGCATGCCTATCAACGCTGTAAGTGAAATTATTTTTATATTGATTTTGAGTCTAGAATTTTATTCAATTCTGCCTATAATAGTTTTTTGATTGGATCTTATTTGGATCCCTCCAAAATTCATATCTTGAAACCTAATGCTCAATTGGAATTTGAGTTAGTAGGGTTGGGAGAGGGGCTGTATCATAAAGGTGAATGAATTCACTGTCTTAATAAATGAGACCTCAGGGAACTTCCTCATCTATTTTTCAAAGCATTTCAAGACACAGTGAGAAAATTGAACTTGGAATCAAGTGCTCTTAAGATACTGAATCTGCCAGCACCTTGATCTTTCCACCTTCAAATCTGTGATCCATTTCTGTTTTTTACAGGCCATACTGTGAATAGTATTGTGCTATAGCACCCTGAACTGATTAAGACAGCATCTCTCTTTTCCAGCATTGATTGTTTTTGTGACATAAAGACTAGTCTAATTGTCCCCTGGTATTTGGTATAAAAAAGAATATGATACCATGGCAAAGTACAAGATGCAATGAATTAAACAGGCTTGAAATTCATATTGCTCTCGTGCAATCCGACTAGTCCGAATTATCAGAACAACTGCTGCAAAAAGCCATCTAGAGAGCAATTTTTTCTGTGTTGCTATTCCACTCCCCGAGGGCATTAATCTCACCTCAAGATTGAAGGTGAGATGCTGGCACATCTACATTTCCGCTTGCAAAATTTAGAGACTGAAACTTTTATTTAAATTGCAGATGACTTTTCACACTTCACTTTATTGCATAGTTGTTTATCCAGAACACACTCATGTGGCCACCCTGAGTAAATCCGAAGAAAGCTAAGAAACAGTGCTTATCTGGGTGATCATGCAGTCAAAAATAAGAGGAAATTGTGGTTAATGTCTGCTCTGGCTTGTGGGTTACTTAATCATGTTATCTGAATGCCTAAAGGTTTTTCTTGGTTTAATCTTTGAAATTTATGACTAATTCTCGGATATCTTTTTGTGTTGATCAGACTGCTCATTTTTTTCCTTAAAATTGATATGAATTATGTTTTCAAGTTATACATTCAAGTCTTTTAGTTTCTCTAAACTGTCTCTTTAAGTAATTCTCTCTCTCTCTCTCTCTCTCTCTCTCTCTCTCTCTCTCTCTCTCCCCCCCCCCCCTTTCTCTTTCTCTTATTTGATTCTTTTTTATTTGGTCTGAATTCACACCTATGTTTTCCTTGTTTCTCTCAGTTCTGCTCTTCCATCTTCTCATGTGAATTGGAGAGGGTTCTTTGGGCTTTTATCTTCTTTCTTTCTTTCTTTCTTTCTTTCTTTCTTTCTTTCTTTCTTTCTTTCTTTCTTTCTTTCTTTCTTTCTTTCTTTCTTTCTTTCTTTCTTTCTTTCTTTCTTTCTTTCTTTCTTTCTTTCTTTCTTTTCTTTCCTTCTTTTTCTTCTTTCTTTCCTTCTTTCCTTCTTCCTTCCTTCCTTCCTTCCTTCCTTCCTTCCTTCCTTCCTTCCTTCCTTCCTTCCTTTTCTTTCCTTCTTTTTCTTCTTTCTTTCCTTCCTTCCTTCCTTCCTTTTCTTTCCTTCTTTTTCTTCTTTCTTTCCTTCTTTCCTCCTTCCTTCCTTCCTTCCTTCCTTCCTCCCTCCCTCCCTCCCTCCCTCCCTCCCCTCCCTCCCTCCCTCCCTCCCTCCCTCTCTCTCTCTCTCTCTTTCTTTCTTTCTTTCTTTCTTTCTTTCTTTCTTTCTTTCTTTCTTTCTTTCTTTCTTTCTTTCTTTCTTTCTTTCTTTCTTTCTTTCTTTCTTTCTTTCTTTCCTTCTTTCCTTCTTTCTCTCGTTCTCCCTTTCTCTCTTTCTTTTTGTATCACACCCAGCAATACTCAGGGGTTGAGTCCTGGCTCTGCACTCAGGAATTACTCATGGCGGTGCTCAGGGGACCATATGGGATGTTGGGGACCGAACCCAGGTCAGCTGCATGCAAGGCAAATGCCCTACCAACTGTCAGCTGTGCTATCACTCTGGCCCCTTCTTTTCTTTTTCCTTTTTGACTTATCTATTTCTTTTTTTTTCTTTCTTCTTTAAAAAATTTTTTTTAATTGAATCACCATGTGGAAAGTTACAAAGCTTTCAGGTTTAAGTCTCAGTTATACAATGCTCGAACACCCATCCCTTCACCAGTCCACATATTCCACTACCAAGAATCACAGTATACCTCCCCCCTTCCCTCCACCTCCCCAGCCCCCCACCCCACCTGTGTAACTGATAAATTTCACTTTACTTTGATTACATTCAATATTTCAACAAAAAACTCACTATTATTGTTTGGAGTTTCTCCCCCTAAAGTCGGACCTGCTGAAAAGGAAGCATTTGATAATTTGTTTTCCATTGCTGAGAATGAAGAGATATGAGGTTGAGTGGCCGCAATAGTGGCTTCACGGTTTTAGATTTCTGTATTTTAATATTTTAGTAACTAAGTCCAGAGAAATTTCTGCTAGAAATTGCATCACTGCAAGATTGTACCTCTCTGTTATTTTATATTCCACATATGAGTGCAATCTTTCTATGTCTGTCTCTTTTTTTCTGACTCATTTCACTCAACATGATACTTTCCATGTTGATCCACTTATATAAAAAGGTATAGTAGAAATGACATCTGCATTTCTATGTTCATTGTAGCACTGTTTACCATCGCCACAATCTGGAAAAAAACAGAGTGCCCAAAAACAGATGACTGGTTGAAGAAACTTTGGTACATCTACACAATGGAATACTATGCAGCTGTCAGAAAAGACATCTGTTTCTTAAGACTTCCAAATTGTACTGCATCTTCTGAAGTTTTCTGAGCTCTTGGGCTCACGGTCATAATATTTTACTGATCAGTGACAATTTTTCTCATGGATGATTCTCATGCATGTCATCTGCCACTTGTTCTTTCCTTTTCCTGAAAGTCACTTTGCATAAATATTTGGCTGGTTTCTTCTTTTTTTTTTTTTTTTTGCTTATTACTTTTTCAGAAGAGATGAATTCTTCTAGTTATTTGTGAGAACTTCTTTTCAGGGCAGAGACAAGAACAATGTTCCAGGTCAGATAGCAGCTCCCTTTGATCCACAGCCAAGCCCTTTATACCTCAGTAGATTGTGTGTGCATGTGTATGTCTGTGTATGTGTGTGTGTGTGTGTGTGTGTGTGTGTGTGTGTGTGTGAGCATGCATGTGTGCTTTCAGTTTTCATTTCTTTCCTGGTCCTGATTCATTTCCTTCATCTCCCTCAATGACAGACACATGGGCTTCTCTCAAAAGTGCATTTTCTTCTTCTGTCCCACCTCCGCTGCCTCCTCTGTGTTACTCAGGCATCCTGTTCCCATGGTCCCAGATAACACTTGTATTTTTCCTATTGGGTTGTGCCACATATTTTGGATAACTGGGCTCTGCCTGATTTATTTGAGATCTTCAGACATGTTTCTCTAGGCATTTCCCTATGTCCCTGTTTGGCCTTCCCTGCATTTGGCAGTTCTTTCTCAGATATTCTAGTTCAAGGTTACAGATATCTCTGAGCTTTATGAAAGATTGTTTCCCTTTCTCCTCTTCCCCTCCCCTCCCCTCCTCTTCTCTCCTCTCCTCTCCCCCTTCCCCTCACTTCCCCTTCTCTCTTCTTACTTCCCCCACCCTCTATTTTTGTTTTGATTTATTTCCTAGAGAAAACTGGGAAGTCTTTTTTCTACATTTTAAAATCATGTGCTGTAAATATTCCATAAAAACTCATTGTTCTTTTAGGACTGATTCCTTTAGGTGGTATATTACAAAATTTCTAGAATTTCAATGTTTCTTTTTCCAAATATTATGTAAATCTATACTCCTAATATTTTGTATTTTTAAATTTTTTTTCTCTATTTTTATACATATAGAGAGCTTGTTTATTTTTTCCAATATGTTATTTCTCTTAAACTGTATTTTAATTACTTGATAGAAAATGTATCTTCTTTAGAGAATTTTCTATTATTATGATAGTGATTTGTTTTCTTTTCATGCTGTAGTCAGCTTTTTATGTCTTTAAAATCTTTTTTATCTTAAAGGATGCTACATACTTTTTTGTGGTCATTTGCAGATTTTACTTTAAGGTAGCATTTTAACTAATAAAATGTATTTTTGCAGAAAGTTTAATATTTTCTCCATACTTAGGGTCAGTTTCTTCACCAAACTAAGATTTATATATATACATACATATACATATATGCTGTTAGTAATAAAGTCATATTTTTATGTCAAATTCTCTATAATAACTAGAATTCGTTTCGAATATAGTGTAAAATGTTAATCAGACTTGTTTTGCCTACTTATAAAGTAATTTACTTTTCAGTTGATTTTAGATGTCACTATTAATATGTTAACATATGTTTATGCAAGAATACTTTCAAGCTCTAAATTTTATTCTTCTTGATTTTATGGCAGCACTATAATATCTAAATTTTTATTTTTTATGCAATTGAATTTTATTTTCTAACAGAACAAAGTGCTATCATTATAATTTTCACGTTCTCTTACTTAATTTCAGTTACTATTCTTTCAAATAAACTTTTGGATTATTTTTTGAGTTTCTAAATATGCCCCCAACCCCACTGGGATTACACAGTTTATTTATTTGGGAAGAACTGACATCTTGATGCTATTACTTCTTACAGGGTAATGTGATATAATTTTTCATCTAGACAAATTTTCTTTTATGTTTTTTAGTAACAATGTGTTTTTTTTTCTTAAAGAGATTCTGCATGTTTCTCATGAATTTAACTCATAGGTAATTATATATTATTTTCCTAGTAGCAATTTATTTTCTAGATATTATTGCTGAAATGGAAGGGAAAAATTAAGCTTTGTTTTGTAATTGCTGTTCTTCTAAAAGTTCTTTTAAATCCCAATCACCATTAAAACTCAGCTTTTGAGGAAAGTAGCCAGAAAAATAGAGGAGAAGTGAGGGGGATGTGAGGGTCATGATAGGGTCAAGAGCCTTAGGTGTATCATGTGTGTCAGTGGTGTAGAGGAATATCTCTCTCTCTCTCTCTCTTTCTCTTTCTCTCTCCCCCCTCTTCCCCCCTCTCTCCTACACACACACACACACACACACACACACACACACACACGTTTATCCAAACCACAGAGTCAACAACACTGAAATCATGAGATGTAAAGCAACAGACACTTTGAAAAATGTGTCTGTTGGGGCTGGAGCGATAGCACAGTGGGTAGGGCATTTGCCTTGCATGCTGCTGACCCAGGTTCAATCCCCAGCATCCCATATGGTCCCCTGGGCACCGACAGGGGTAATTCCTGACTGCAGAGCCAGGAGTGACCCCTGTGCATCA
Source organism: Sorex araneus (assembly GCF_027595985.1). NCBI lineage: Eukaryota > Metazoa > Chordata > Mammalia > Eulipotyphla > Soricidae > Sorex > Sorex araneus. The sequence continues at coordinate 43,883,474 of NC_073311.1, forward strand.
TTGGGTGTGACCCAAAAAGAAAAAAGAGATGTGTCTGTCAAGGTGGTGGGCTAGAGTGTGGGAAGGGACACTGATGAAGGGAAATTGACACTGTGGTGGGGTTAGTGCTGTAACATAGCATGCCTAAAACTCAACTATGAATAACTTTGTAACTCATGGTGCAGAGTAAAAAAATTATAATTAAGCATTAATATTTTGAGTTTTATTCCTGATAATATTGCCATTGCTAAGTAATGTTAATTTCTCTTCCACTCATCCAATACTTGTACTACTTTAATCTACTTTCTTGCCCAATTGCATTGGGAAACATTTCCAGAATAGGGTTAATGAATTCCAGGATTGGAGGGAATAATTCACTTACTCTTGATTATAATAGGAATGCAGTCATAGTTTTACTGTTAAAACTCTTTTGTAGATCATATGTACTTATTTTGAAGATAGCGTGCAAAATAATGTAATTTCTCCAATGAGAAATCCTAGATGTAATTTTTCCTACATGAAAATATTTTTTATTTGTATGTGGCTCATTTAGTTTTATTTTTCTTAAATTTTATTTATTTGTTGGTTGAGAGTCTCCCATGCGTTATTCAGGGAACCAAGATTCAGAATTACCCTCCCAGCAATTCTTCACCAACTGTGTCAGTCGTTCAATATATTTTGGGTATTTTTCATTCCTTTTATATATTTAAATTTCTGTGATAGATTCCTTAGACTTGAGATGCAAATATACTATTTATGAATTATCTTGGTTTTTCTTTTTCTAAATATATCTTTATTTTGGCTTCAATTTCAAAGCGTATATGTATTTTCTTTATAAGTAATTTTATGTTGTGACTTTTTAATTTTTTTTATTTTATTTTTTTATTATTAATTTTTTTTTTTTTTTGCTTTTTGGGTCACACCCGGCAATGCACAGGAGTTACACCTGGCTTTGTACTCAGGAATTACCCCTGGCGGTGCTCAGGGGGCCATATGGGATGCTAGGAATCTAACCCGGGTCGGCCGCATGCAAGGCAAACACCCTACCTGCTGTACTATTGCTCCAGCCCCTATGTTGTGAGTTTTTAGTGCTTTAGATATGGCATTTGTTGTTCTCTGGCTTATTTGATTTTTGAGAGGTTGTTTCAAGTCGTTCTAGTTGTTCCCTGATTTGTAAGATACAGTCTATCTTTGTTATTTTTATAGTTGTGGTTTTTTTTTTTTTAACCATTTGACTTTTGGCAACTTGATTTTGATATGTGTTATTTTTCCTTATGTCTCTCTGGCTAGAGCTAGCTAAGAATCTCATGGAAAATTTGTGGCTATTATTTTATTTAAAAATTTGGTTCAATTTCTTATCCCTCTCCATCTAAAATTCTAATTACATTTTTGTTAGATAACTTGATATTGTGCTACAGACCTGTAAGGCTGTATCTTTTTTTTTTTGGTTTTTGGGTCACACCCGATGATGCACAGGGGTTATTCCTGGCTCTGCACTCAGGAATTACCCCTGGCGGTGCTCAGGGGACCATATGGGATGCTGGGATTAGAACCCGGGTCGGCCGCGTGCAAGGCAAACGCCCTACCCGCTGTGCTATCGCTCCAGCCCCAAGGCTGTATCTTTTTTTTTTTAAGTCTTATTTTCTTCTTGTGTGTTTTGTTTTAGTTTATTTCATTCATTCTCCAAAACTAATCTTTTTTCCCCTACAATGTTTAATTTACTATTAAGTGTATGCAGTGAAAGTTGCTTTCCAGGGACCATTTTTTTTTTTCAGTTTGAATAGAGTTTGAATACTTAGGCATAATTTTAATAATGACTTAAAGTCCTTGTTAATTAATTTAGTTAATTAATTAATGTTAGTTAATTCCAATATTGGAGTCACCTCTAGACTTTTATTGCTTTTTTTTCTCCTCCTGGTATGGAGGCATCATACATTTTTCTTTTTCCTTAATTCATTTATGCAGTGTTGCTGGACATTTATTTTGCTACCCTGTTGAACATTTGTGAGATGATGCTTATGACTGTTCCTTCCAAAGTATTGAGGGTTATTCTAACTGACAAGAAATTTACTCAGTCAGCTTCAATTTACTTGCTTTGAAACTTTCTTTGGTTAGGTCCAAGATAGTGATAATCTGGGGCCAGAGAGACAGAACAGGGATTAAGATGCTTGCCTTGCATGTGGCTAACTCCAATTTGATCCCTGGCACTGCATATGGTTTCCTGAACAAAGTCAGGAGTGATCCCTGAGCATAGGAGTAAGCCCTTAGCACTGTTGAGTGTGCTGCTCCCCCGTCCCAATAAAATAGTGATAAGTCTAGTGATAAGGTATGTCTTCACACAGGATGTGTCATGTTGAGGGTATATATAACTAATATCTTTGACTTGTATTTGACTTGTCAAAATATTTCAGTATTCTGGGAGCTCTGGGATATATATTAGTATCATAGGTTTTGCTAAGTTATTCTCTATCAGAACTCTTGGTCTATGAATGTACTACTAGACTAAATGAGAATTCTATGATGAATGTATGGAGTTGTTTTAGTCCTTTCTTCTCTAGACATAATTCTGGAATTCATCAGCATATAGCACAGCGGGTAGGGCATTTGACTTGCATGAGGCTGACCCGGGTTCACTTCCTCTGTCCCTCTCACAGAGCCCGGCAAGCTACCGAGAGTATCCTGCCCGCATGGCAGAGCCTGGCAAGCTCCCCGTGGCATATTCGATATGCCAAAAACAGTAACAACAAGTCTCACAATGGAGACATTACTGGTGCCTACTGGATCAAATCGATGAACAACGGGATGACAGTGCTACAGTGCTATCTATACAATTTAAGAGCAAGCACAATCTGAAAAGTCTGTATAAATTGAGAGGAACTGTAAGGACTATGCAACTTTAACATATCAGGAAAATGAAGGAGAGTCAAATTAAGAAACATCAGTGGATAGGGATAAACGTTGCAAAGTATGCTGACTTAAAGTCAAATAGAGAATATATTTAAAGGAAGATACTGACTTCTAGTGCTCAGTAGTCAGATAAGATAAAAAGACAAACTGATCATCCCAGTCAAATACTGGGATGAGAGTGATCCTCACACCAATCCACTGAGTTCACTGACGGGACTAAAGTTTGACTGGAGCAGATTTCAGTCAGTGTGGGAAGAAGGTGTGTAGCAACACAGAATAGGAAATTAAGAACATAAAGATTATGTGAACAGGAATATAAAGTATAGATAGTGTGAGATCTAATGAAATAACTATGTGCCCTGCGATGTTTGATATAACCTGACTTGGACACAAGTGGAATATACTTTAGATGGGAGGATTAATTCTAGGCAAGTTCTGGAAACAACTGACTGTAAGAAAAGAACCCAGCATTCACCAGTTTCTGTGAAATTCTCCTTCTATTGTCTATTTGGAGCTAATGATATGATATTGATGCTCAGAGTCAGGAAGAGAAACACAATCTTCCCTTTCAAGACCTCTACTTACACTGAGTTGCTAGTTTTCTGGTCATTTTTCTCAATGTATTGTGTGATTACTGGTCTACTAGGATTTTTATTTTACTTTTGCATTAGTTTAGACAGCTTATCACCAATCACAAAATCCCATTGATCGTCGATTTCTCGAGCGGGCTCAGTAACCTCTCCATTCGTCCTATCCCTGAGATTTTAGAAGCCTCTCTCCACTCGGTCTTCCCAACGATGCTGCATTGGAGGCTCTTTCAGGGTCAGGGGAATGAGATCCATTTTGTTACTGGCTTTAGCATATGAATACACCATGGGAAGCTTACAAGGCAGGAAACTCTCAGTAACTTGCTAGTTTCTCCCAGAGGGAGAAGTAGGTTATAAGATATCGATATGATACTATATCTAGAGAAGCCTAAAGCCTCTACTAAGAAACTCTTAGAAACAATAGACTTGTACAGTAAAGTTTCAGGCTATAAAATCAATACCCAAAAATCCATGGCCTTCCTACATGCAAACAATGAGACAGAGGAAAGGGACATGAGAAAAACAATCCCATTCACAATTGTGCCCCAGAAAATCAAGTACATTGGAATCAGCTTAACTAAGGAAGTAAAAGACCTCTACAAAGAAAACTACAAGATGCCACTCCATGAAATAAAAGAGGACATGAGGAAATGGAAACATATCCCCTGCTCATGGTTAGGGAGAATCAACATTGTCAAAATGGCAATACTCCCAAAAGCATTATACAGATTCAACGTGTCCCTATAAGAATACCCATGACATTCTTCAAAGAAATGGATCAAGCAATCCTGAAATTCATATGGAACAACAAATGCTCACGATTGCTAAAACAATTCTTAGGAAAAGATGCTGGGAGGCATCACCCTCCACAACCTCAAACTTTACTACAAGGTGGTCATAATCAAAATAGCATGGTACTGGAACAAAGGCAGAGCCTCAGACCAATGGAACAGGATGGAACATCCCTACACACAACCCCAAATGTATGACCATCTAATCTTTGATAAGGGAGCAAGAAATGTGAAGTGGAGCAAGGAAAGCCTCTTTAACAAATGGTGCTGGCACAACTAGACAACCACATGCAAAAGAATGGGCTTAGATCTCGACCTGACACCATGCACACAAAAATCAGATCAAAATGGATTAAAGACCTCAACATCAGACCACAAACCATAAGGTACATTGAAGACAAGGTCAGCAAAACCCTCCACGATATTGAAGCTAACGATTTCTTCAAAGATGACATGCAACTGACCAACCAAGAGGAAACAGAGATAAACAAGTGGGGTTACATTAAACTAAGAAGATTCTGCACTGCAAAGATACAGTGACCAGAATACAAAGACAGTTTACAGAATGGGAAAGGATTTTCACCCAATACCCATCCAATAAGGGGTTGATATCAAGGGTATATAAGGCACTGGTCAAACTCTACAAGAAGAAAACATCCAACCTCATCAGAAAATGGGGCGAAGAAATGAACAGAAACTTTCCCAAGGAAGAGATACGAATGGCCAAAAGGCACATAAGAAAGTGCTCTACATCACTAATCATCAGGGAGATGCAGATCAAAACAACCATGAGATACCACCTCACACCACAGAGACTGGCACACATCCAAAAGAACAAAAACAACCGCTGTTGGAGAGGATGTGGGGAGAAAGGGATCCTTCAACACTGCTGGTGGGAATGCGGACTGGTTCAGCCCTTCTGGAAAACAATATGGACGCTTCTCCAAAAATTAGAAATTGAGCTCCCATTTGATCCAGCAATACCACTACTGGGAATATACCCCGGGAAAGCAAAAAAGTGTAGTCGAAATGAATCTGCATTTATATGTTCATCGCAGCACTGTTTACAATAGCCAGAACCTGGAAAAAACCCGAGTGCCTGAGAACAGATGACTGGTTAAAGAAACTCTGGTATATATATACAATGGAATACTATGCAGCTGTTAGAAAAAATGAAGTCATGAACTTTGCATATAAGTTTGCATATAAGATCAACATGGAACGTATCATGCTAAATGAAATGAATCAGAAAGAGAGAGACAGGCATAAAAAGATTTCACTCATCTGTGGAATATAAAATAACAGAGTAGGAGACTAATATCCAAGAATAGTAGAAATAAGTACCAGTAGGTTGGCTCAATGGCTTGGAAGCTGGCCTCACATGCTGGGGAAAAAGGCAGCTCATATAGAGAAGGGAACACCAAGTAAAATGTGGTTGGAGATCTCGCCCGGGAAGGGAGATTTGTGTTGAAAGTAGACTAGAGACTGAACACAATGGCCACTCAATACCCCTATCGCAAACCACAACACCCAATTGGAGAGAGAGAACAAAAGGGAATGCCCTGCCACAGAGGCAGGGTGGGGTTGGGGGGAGATGGGATTGGGGGGTGGGAGGGATACTCGGCTTATTGGTGGCGGAGAATGGGCACTGGTGGAGGGATGTGTTTGCGAACATTGTATGAGGGAAAAACAAGCTCGAAAATGTGTGAATCTGTATCTGTACCCTCATGGTGATTCACTAATTAAAGAATAAAATAAATTTAAAAAACAAAAAAAAAACAAAAAGATATCATAGATATCATATCATAGATATGGTTCTGTGAATACCACCTGAGCAGAGTAGGAAGAGTGGCAAAAAATTTTTTTTTGTCATTCACAGCTCTTATTATGTTTGTTCCACTGTCAGTAGCAATCTAAGATAACAATTTAATGAATTACTTTTTAGTAAACTATAAGCTGTGTGTAGTTGGTCTAATGTTAGAGAGTCTCTTGCCCGCATGCCTGGCTGTCTTCCCCAGGGCCCCTCGGAGGGGATGGGCTCCAGCTTCCCTACCCACCCTGAGCAGAGCTCCTGGCGGCCGAAGACCACCGGAACCTAGCCACAGTCATGCTCAAGGCCCCTCCCCACACGTTTGCATGGGCCTCACGCATGAAGGTACCAGCCGAAGAACCCAGATGTGTGTAATCCTATCAACGGCCAACATCCAGAGACTTAAAAGCAAGCTCCCAGAAGGGCGTGGCCGCGAAGCCAGGGATAAAACTAGTATCTACTGCATATAAAGCAGGCACCATTCCCCCATACTAACTCCCCAGTTTATAGTTTTCCTTGCATTCTTCCTCTACATGAAAGTAAACTGTAACAGTACAGTATAAAAGAACTCCTTGTTAAAGGTAGAAACAAGATGGCTCACTTTTATTCTCCTGTAAGAATTAATAAATGATATATAGTAACCATGAATATGGATCTTTTACTACACTTGCACATAATGTATAAGCAAGATGGAATAGGGTCTTTACATGAAGAAGGCTGTCTTTTACATTAAGTAAGAAACTGTACAGAGAGATAGTACAGTTGGGTAAGACACTAGCCTTGCATGAAGCAGACTCAGGTTAAATCTCCAGTATCACAAGACTGTTTAAACACTATTAAGTGCTCCTGTGCACTGTCCACTGGCCATGTCAATCGAGAGTTTCTAGATCTCCTGAGCACCACTTGAAAGATATTTCCAAAAATACTCTTGTATCACTTGTATCACTTGTCATCCCGTTGATCTTTGATTTGCTTGACCGGGCACCTGTAACATCTCCATTCGTCCCTGTCGAGTGGTAGTGGAGCCCAATGGTATCTGCTCGCTCCAGGAACATGAAGAGCCTCAAACCATTCATTCAGGGTTTTGACGGAGAAGTCTGACCATCTCATAGATGAGCGGCCACGCAGTCTTTTTACATCCCGTGGAATCCAGCCGGTAACAGCTTTAGTTCAGCGGTTGTCTCTGAATAGCATTACGTGTCCGGCCCATCTAATTTTTGATGCCTTGGTAAACGAGACAGCGTCCCTGATTCTTGACCATTGATGGAGGTTGGAACTCTGGATTCCTTCTCTCACTTGAGTAAGACATGTTACTCCAAGCATAGCTCTTCAATTCCTCTTTGGGATACCCAAATAGCGTTCTCATCCTGTTTGCGTAGGGCCCAGGTCTCTGAGGAGTATGTTAGTGCAGAAAGAATGGTGGAGTCGAAAAGATATGCTTGGAGCCGGAGGTTCTTCATCCTCTTAACCACTTCTTCAACATTATTGAAGGTGTTCCAGGCTGCTCTCTTCCTCCTGCGCAGTTCTGGCACCAAGTCATTCTCATGTTGATTTCTCAACCCAGGTACACATACCTGCTGAATTCGGAGATGATTTTTCCATTGAGAGCAAATGGAACATCAGGGACTAGTTCGTTTTTCATTGACCTTCACATTTTTTTGACCTCCAAAAATACTCTACAAAGCAAAAATCTTTTTTGTTTTTCAGGGGATTGATTAGGCCATGCCTAGTTGTACTCAACGCCCTGGGCCCTGTCCTTTCTTTCTGGGCCCAGGTTGATTGACTGTATCTGGTAGCGATAAGTCAGGCACTTAGTTGCAGCTCAGTGCTTAGGTGTCACTCCCTGTGTTGCTCACTCCATGCCTTGCTGGGGGTCAAACCCAGACCTCCTGCACACAAAGTATTCACTCAGCTCAGCAGAGCTGTCTCTGGTCCTAGAAAGCAACTTAAGGCAGTTGAGTTAACTTCAACTAGTGAGAATGTCCAAGGAAAGTGCTTTATCATTGACAAAACCTTACTGTTGCAGAATTTTGACAAGATGCCTTTTCTTTAGTGAGCTAATAACTCTGCAGCCATAACAATATTGTAGAGCTTTGTACCAGAATAGTTACTTAAAAATATGTGACAGTGGTGGAAAATCTTGGGCACTGAGGTAGCAGTGGAGGTGCAATGACTTTGTACCCCGAGCATCTATAGTAACATCATTATAACCATGCTTCCTCAGCTGCAATACATGTATATTCATATATGCACATGTTATATATTTATATATGAATATATTGCATATATATAAAGAATTGGCATCGGATGAAAATTAACTTATAGTATTTCAGGTGGGAACTGCAATGACAGAGGAGTAATTTAGCAAATTAAGAACTTATTCATTGTCTAGTTCTCCCTCTCAGAGAACCTGTTAAACTACTGAGACTACCCTGCCCACATGGCAGAGCCTGGCAAGCTCCCCGTGGCGTATTCGATATGCTAAAAACAGTGACAATGATGGGTCTCACTCCCCTTACCCTGAAAGAGCCTCCAATGTGGCACTGTTAGGAAGGACGAGTAAAGAGATACTGTTAAAATCTCAGGGCTAGGAAGAATGGAGATGTTACTGGTGCCCGCTTGAGGAAATCGATGAACAACCAGATGACAGTGATACAGTGATACAGTGATTCATGAATTATAAATCACATTTTTCAAAGGTTATGTTAATTTTAGTTTAAAAACACTTGATAGGTAGGTGTTACATTTGAAGAAAAAAATTCCATTCTTATATCTTACACATCAAATAACATGTTGGTTCTAATGCTTTGAATTTTTCACTCACATAATTAGGTCACACGATTTAGGCCAAAATCATAACTTTTATTGAAATTGGCACACATTATTATTCTATTCTGCACTTCAAAGATTAGCACTAAACTTGTAAAACTGGTAGGCAATTGTTAAGAAACTTTATCCTTTTTTGTATTGTGCATGTGAATTTGTGGTGTGTGATTGAAACACACCCAGGAATGCTCAGGGGTCATTTCTCAGAGTGCTTAGAGGATCATTTGCAGTGCTGGGGATTCTAACCAGAGTTGGATGTATGCAAAGAAAGTACCTTACTTCCCATACTGCCTATCTCTTTGGCCAACTAAGCTTTATCTTTTTTGAATGATCATTGTAAACATCATGATTTCACACGTGCAAGGCAAGTAGTCCACCACTTAGTTATATCCTCAATCACAGAGTATTTTATTTCAACTCCATTTATTTGCCCCCTCCAACATATTACATAGAAGTGGAGGAATTAAATTGTTTTATCAATATAGAAATTGGTATATTTTTTACATTTTTTCCATCCTCAGTCCAGCACAATGAAGGATAACTTCATTCTACATAGCCAAAACCCACAAGATATCATGTTAACTATGGTCCCCCTCTTAGAAGAAACAGTAAACAGCAGGAAGAATTTTGAGGCTCAATTTAGAATGGAATGACTCAAAAATTCATTTGGTATTCTGTTTACCGGACCGCTTCCCCACCTAACGTCATTTACTGGTTTCTCCTCACAATGCAGCTCATATGTTCTTTTGACTTTTCCCTCATTGGCTTATGATAAATGTCCTTTCAGGTCACCTCTCAATGAACCTTAGACTATAACTTAAAAGACCTTGATTTACTACAATGTTTCCCATTCTCATGATTTTTATTTCATCTTTGTGCTTGTTCACATTATCAGAACCCAGTTAGCTAGACCACACTGCATTTCATGTGCTTATTTCATCAACCTACATTGACAGCATAAAATGTGCTAGACAGCTGAGATTTGTGTCCTCTAGATATCAATGGTCAGAGGAGGAACGCACAGCATAACTTAACATAGAAAATCTCTGCAATGAGTTACAGCAGACAATTATTCATAGCAACATGCAAATATAGAGAATAGAGGAAAATGACATTGCTAGGAGAAGTCAGATTGTGGTTAGATGAAGGTGATTTCAGGGATGACTCAAAGTAGCTTGAAAGAAAAGAACTTACTCTATAATAAATAATACAATAGTAAAAATATTTTGTGTGCTACAAAATTCCTGGCTAATAAGACTGAAAGGGCTCCGAAATTATGGAACAAGAGAGACTAGAGAAGGGAGAGTAAAGAAAAAAGGTAGAGAAAAGAGAGGAAATAAGACAGGAAAAAGAAAGAGAGGATCCCTAAGTAAAAATAAAACAAAGGAATCAGTTCACACTTAAAGATAGGAGTTAATGTTAATCTTGACTTCTCCTGAAACCTAAAATGGTATTAAAGAAGATTGTATATATTATGAAATATTTATATTAATCGTTTATAATGAAGGCATAAGGGAAGTACCAGAAGAGAGGAAAGTGAAAGCACACCGATTTGGCAGTGCAAAAACTGAAGCAACTGGTAGAAGTTGCAGGCCAGAGTCAAAGAGCAGAGAGCAATGAAACCAGATGGACTCTGAGGAAGGCCTGGAGTGGCAGAATCCATTCCACTTGAGCTTTAAAATCCAAGTGACCCCATCATTGAAGTCCTCAGGTGTCTCAGAAATTCATGTAAAGTGAAATTCATGTATAAGTGAAGCTAAATTCATGTGTAAGTCAAACATGAATGTATGAGCTAAATTCATGTATAAGAAATTCACATATAAATGATGTTAAACTTAGGCAGACTGACTGAGATAACTGAATGAAAACAGCCTAACAGCTCACTACATCAGCTGGGGGACCACTCTACCCAGACTGACAGAAGATGGGGACGTTTTTCTCTTATATTCTGAACTCTGGGCTCCAGATACCAAGTTCATCAATAACAGAGGTATGGAGCATTACAAAAGAAATGGATAAAATAAAAACCCATATTGATGGTAATATTGAGTTCCCTATTCTCTCTAGGGGATTATAGATTTTTTTTCCATTTCTCTCTGGAGAGATTTATTTGATGAAGTGGAATATATTTATAAATATATACAAAGAATTTGAATCTTTGTTCTAGAGAAATAGATATTAGGAATTATCTCAAAAAATACGGTTCATTTCCATTACCCGGCTATAAATTATACTGCTTAAAACTTCCACACAAACTTACAGATAAACTCTTAAATATAATGGAACTGCCACCATAAAGGCATTTTGGCTTCATTGTACTGGGGTTTCTCTGTCAGTATTATTATTATTCTACTGATTTTTTTAATCCTGTTTTTTGGCCACACTCAGTGGTTCTCAGGGCTTATTTCTGACTCTGCACTCAGGTATTGCTTCTGCTAGGGCTCAGAGGACCATATGTGGTCCCAGGGATTGAACCTGGATGGACCTGTAGGCGTTAAAAACCTTACCCATGGTTCTATTGCTCCATCCCACTCAGTAGTAGCACTGTAGCACTGTCACACCGTCATCCCGTCACCCCGTTGTTCATCAATTTCTTTGAGCGGGCACTAGTAATGTTTCCATTGTGAGATTTGTTGTTACTGTTTTTGACATATCAAATACGCCACAGGTAGCTTTCCAGGCTCTGCCGTGCGGGCAGGATACTTAGGGTAGCTTGCCGGGCTCTCCAAGAGGGACGGAGGAATTGAACCCGGGTCGGCTGTATGCAAAGAAAACTCCCTACCCACTGTGCTATCATTCCAGTCCGCTCAGTAGTATTTAACCTTTTTCTTGTTATGAGATTTTTGACTGTCTGGTAAAGTTTTTGAAATTCTCATTAGAGTACTGCTTTTAAATGAATAAAACAAAATCCATTGTCTCAGAGAGTACATATAAGATTTATGTATAATTATAAAAATATTGAATCATGGCAGGCCCCATATGTACTTCTTTGTTAATATACTAAATTATAGAACAGTGCATTTTAAATGCAAGAAAATGAAAAAGTAAAGGTTAATTTTTTTTTCAGTGCTGGAAATTGAACTCAAGACCTCACACATACACAGCAAATGCCCTACTACCGAGCTACATTCTCAGCCCCAAACTTAATCTTGTTTATTGAGGATTGTATTAGTGTGAAGGCTATTACTGCTTGGCTGAAACGAGAACAATAAACTCTGCATGGTAATATTGGTAAGAGGTAAGTAAATGCTTACTCACCTCTTTTAGCACTTGCCCAGTAATCATAGACTGAGCATTCTAGAAAACAACATGGATCTGGGTTCCCCAGGTAAGGACGTGCAACTGTGAGGATATGGTGATCCATAGAAGTCAACAGTTAGCCATGCAGTGTGATGAACACTTATAGGCAAGAAATAGTAATTGCATGCAACAAATTAGTTACTATCATAAATTTGAAGTAGTGATATAGATCATATTTTAAGATCTATGTTATGATTATAGTGTGACCTGATAGTTTGTGGTTTGTATTGGTACCAAAATCATAATCATATCTATTATTCCTGTGCTGTTATATATTACCTATGTTTTTAATTAAGGAGAATGTCACGTTGAGTCATTAGAAAAAGAAAGGATGGTATATTTCTTCTACTCATAATCCATAATCTTCCAAACTCTATCTTTGGACCCTAAGTAGGTCCTAGGTTATACCTAGGTCAAGTATTTGCCTAACATGCTCTTTTTAAATTATTTTTTATATTAATTTTTATTTTTATTGAATAACTGTGAGATAGATCATTACAAACCTGTTCATGATTGGGTTTCAGTCAAACAGTGTTCCAAACCAATCCCTCCACCAGTGTAATTTCCCAGCACCAATGTTCCCAATTTCCCTCCCACCCCCTCAAACCACTGCCCAACCCAGGCTGCCTCTATGTCAAGCACCTCCCTTCTCTCTTTCTCTTTCTCCTTCTCTCTCTCATTTTAGGTATTTTGGTTAGCAATACAGGTGCTGAAAGGTTATCATGTATACCCCTTTACCCACTCTCAACACTCAGTTCTTGTCCAGAGTGATCACTTCCAACCAATGTTGTTATAATGGAGCCTTCTCTATAACTACCTTCTACCTCCAACACCCTTGTGGTAATTTCCAATGATTGACCAGCCCTCCTGGCCCATTTCCCTGGCCTTGGATATTAGTTTCATGCTATTATTTTCTTACATGCTTTAGCGACACTCATGACCTTACCTGGTAGGGAAAGTCTACCATTTTATTTATGGATTTAGGGACAATAGCAGTGGTGCTGATTTCAATTCCTTCTCTACCATAGTGATTTAGTTTAAGTGGCACTGAGTCTTGAAAAGGTGTTTTTGGCAAAGATGTTAGACTCTTGATGGTGAAATGCGAGAAGAGTGAACTAGGCCAGAAACCACAGGGTCTGGTTGTTTTCAGACCTAAAAAAGTGACTTGCTGTAAGAACACGTGTCCTGCTTTTCCTCATGACTGAAGAAAACTGCAGCCCTTTTTTCATTTCCATGTTCAACCTTTTTCTTTGTCAACCAAGGGGAAGGATCTGATTCAGAGACACGTGGTGAGATATTTGGCCCTCAGAGGTATTGTTAGCTCAACAAAACCATCCTGTGAAACACACTCAGAATTTATGGCTTTAATCAAGGCAACTAGTCTGGATTTGTTTAGTTTCTTTTTTTGTGTGTTAATGCAGATACTGTGTGTGGGAACGAAGAATCTTGATTTCTGCTGCAAGTTTCAATCCAGTCAGAAAGCTGTAGTGAGCCAAAATCCAGTAGTTTCTGCTATTTCCCAGACATATCCATTTAAGATATGTATATTTAAGTTAGAATTTTTTAATAGAAAGTAATTTTACAAGTTGTTTCTAGTATTTTCTACATATTAACCTTCATCATTTTTAAAAATTTTTTTTTTTTTGCTTTTTGGGTCACACCTGGCTCTGCACAGGGGTTACTCCTGGCTCTGCACTCAGGAATTATCCCTGGCGGTGCTCAGGGGACCATATGGGATGCTGGGAATCGAACCCGGGTCGGTCGCGTGCAAGGTGAACGCCCTACCCGCTGTGCTATCGCTCCAGCCCCATTTTTAAAATTTAAACTGTAAAATTTAATGCATTTTTCAAAAGTGGAACCCTTCAGTGTGCTTAGTCATCTATGCGCAGTATTGTCTGAGGTTTGGAATATTAATGCAGATGAGAGGCTTGGTGTGGGATTTTCAGGTTTGATATTTGAGTTTGAAAGTTCCCATGCTCCTCTTTTGTTGTGTAGTGAATTCTCATGGCCAGTACTATACACTTAGTGGATATTAGAAAGCCTACTTTTAAAAGGAATCTATTTTTTAAAAAATTGGGGGGGGGTCAAATCCAACTCTGCTCAAGAAATACTCCTGACTGTGTTCAGAGATCAGTTCCAGTCATGTTCAAGAGGCCAGATGTGGTGCCAGAACTGAACCTAGGTAGGTTGCATGCAAGGCAAGTGCAAGACCGCTGTTGTATTATTCTGGCCCCTAAGAGGAGTCCATTTTAAAGGTGACAAAAGATTTAAGATAGTAAGAAAATTTCTAATTAAAATATTTTCTTAAAAATATAATATAGTCACCAAAACACAGCTTATTTTATTTCACATTGCAAAGTTTAGTTTAGAACTATGCATTGATTTGGACTGGAGCGATAGCACAGCGGGTAAGGCATTTGCCTTGCATGAGGCCAACCCGGGTTCGATTCCTCTGCCCCACTCGGAGACCTTGGCAAACTACCGCAAGTATCCCACCTGCACGGCAGAGCCTGGAAAGCTACCCGTGGAGTATTCAATATGCCAAAACAGCAACAAGTCTTATAATGGAGACGTTGCTGGTGCCTGCCTGAGCAAACCAATGAACAGCGGGACGACAGTACGACAGTACTACATACAGTGCATTGATTAGAGTAAGAAATTAATCATGTGGTTTTGTGATATACATTTTCTCACAAATGTTAAGGGAGTAGGTATGATACTCTTTTTTTCATGTTTTTAATTTTTCTAGGGGAGTAACTTTTAGGAGGATAAATATTTTCTAGGGCCTCACTATCATTTTCTAGCATATTATTTTATGCATTTATATTTAGATTTTCCTCCTTGAGTTTCCTATATTATTTTTTGTTTTTCAAGACCTAAGTTTTTCTATTCTAATTTTTTACTTTGTATTGTTAAATTTTGGAGAGACTGAATTTTCATGAAAATAGATGACAGTGTATTATATGGGAAAAAATATGGTGAGTGGTAAATAATTTCTTAAGTGCTTTGCTCATTAGTGAAAGATTCTAAGTTTTCACTATTGCTCTCTCATAGTACTCCTAATTGGGAATTCATCTGCCAAGTCTCCTCCAATAACCACTATTTACTAATAACAACTATATTTATTGAGCATATATTATGTAGCAGGTACTTCTGAACTTACCATATGATTCCAACAACTCTATGAAATTTGTATTGTTATTTATATTTTATCAAGGAAGAAATTGATAAATAAGTTGAGGTATTGGTCTGTGATAACATAACCAATAAAGAGAAGACTAAATCTGAACCTGTTTCTATGGAAACGACAGTATAGCTGCTGTTTTATTGCATCCTGATAAAAAGAATAGGTTGAAACTGGCACTGGTATAATTGTGAGAGAAGAATACTTAGAGATGCTAAGTGTTTGCACTTCATGGATTAA
Organism: Sorex araneus; assembly: GCF_027595985.1. Lineage (NCBI taxonomy): Eukaryota > Metazoa > Chordata > Mammalia > Eulipotyphla > Soricidae > Sorex > Sorex araneus. The sequence continues at coordinate 43,899,098 of NC_073311.1, forward strand.
TAGAAGTCCTGAAAGCCTTTGAAAGGCTACTGACTCTTATCAAAGCAAACATGTAAACATCTAGACCTAGTGAAAAGGCCTTGTGCTTTAGAGTAAGATGGTTTGCTCAAATCTCCATTCTACTACTTCAATGTCTCACGTTGCTTTTGGGGTGGGTTAATATTCAATATTGAACCAGTCACGTAGGCACTTTTCACTTGTGGAATCTTTGCTTTGAAGAAGAGTGTTGACCTGGAGGGTCCTTCCGTACACAGGAAAACAATATATAATATAGTAGAAAAAAACTTGTTCTAGGAGCTAAGCTATGGTGGGTCTAGAAGACAGCCAGGGTAAACACAATGCTTCCAAGAGACATCGAGAAAGACCACAGCTTCTCATTTGAAACGTAGGGAATGGAGGAGAGAGGTTAGATGCTGATTTATTTGCTTTGCTTTGTGCCACACCAGGGGTGGTGGGAACGGAACAGGGGTTGACCACATGAGAACACCTTAAGCCCTGCTCTCTCTCTCTCTCTCTCTCTCTCTCTCTCTCTCTCTCTCTCTCTCTCTCTCTTTCTCTCTCTCTCTCTCCAGTTCCCAGGAGACTGGCTCTATGGTAAGCAAGATCTCCAGGCTAATGACTGTGGAGGTGCCAGGTCTTGGGGACAGGACTGTTGAGGTGAGCCAGACATTGTAGAGTCAGAGATGATAGAGCCATGCCAGTCACACAGAGCCCTGCTCCTTAGCATTGAACCAGGAGGAGGAAGAGGCATTTTGTACTCAGCCCTGGATGAAGGCAGCGGGGATAGCTGTCAAACCTACAGGAACCCATTAGAGAGGAGACTTCATTTTTTTAAATTTTATTGAATCACTGTGAGATATAGTTACAAGCTTTCATGTCTGAGTTACAATCACACAATGATCAAACACCCATCCCTTCACCAGTGCACAATCTCCAACACCAATATCCCCAGTATACCCCCACCTTTCCCACCCTCCCACTGTCTCCATGGCAGACAATAGTCCCCGTACTCTACTTTTGGGCATTGTGATTTGCAATGCAGATAGTGAGAGGTTGTCATGTTTGGTCCTTTATCTACTTTCCCATCCTGACCGTTTCCTCCGACCATCATTTCCTTAGTGACCGAGAGGGGACTCTTTTTGTGTCAGCAGTGTGAACTGAAGACTCGTAATCATAGTTGAGGTCCAACAGCAGCTGCACAGAGAGGTGATTCTCTGCAACATGTTCTAGGTTCTTCCCTCCCCACAGGCTCTATCTTAGTACATTTCAAGCTCATCACCACTCAGATAGAATGCCACAAGGAGAAAGGCGAGCCTTAGGCTAATAAAAAATTCTTTTATATTTTGTGGTTTTCATTTTTCTTTTCTATTATTTTTGTGTGTGGCTGTGTGTGGTAGGGGTGGAGTGGTCACACTCTGTGGTGTTCAAATACTACTCCTGGCCTTATTATGTTCAGGGATCACTCCTGGTGGAACTCATGCAATGGTAGGGATTGAACTCAAGTCAGCTGCACACAAGGCAAGTGCCTTCCCCACTGCACCATCTCTCTGGTCTCCAGACTTACAGCTTTCTTAATGAAACTCGTGTTCTTAATTGCCCAGGTGCTTTTTGGGGGCAATTCTTTAATTCTTCTAGAAAATTATATTGTACTCAAATTCCAGAACTATTTGTACATTTACATGTACTAATACATTCTTCTCCTTCTTTCAATTAATGAATTTTTAAAAGACAATGAGATCTGCTCTTGGTAAAAATTCAAAAGCATTAGGTAATATGCAATTAAAAAATGAGTCTCTTCCAACTTAGTCTCTCAGTTCTATCATTGCTATCAGGTCTTTTTGTGTGTAGTTCATATGATATCATGTGTATATATTCTGACGTCTAGACATGATCTAAGGCAAATCTATAATCATACTTACACAACATTTTTGCACTTTACTTTTCTTCCTGTAACAGAAGTATCTTGAATATTATTCCATGGTGACATTTGGCTTTCCATTCTAGATGTGCCATGATTTATTCAACTCTATTGATGGAAATTTTTTTCCATATTTTTGTCATTACAAGTAGTGCTACAATGAATTGCTTGTAGATATTTCTTCGCACATTTGTTTAAACATTTCTGACTAAAGGTTCTAGAAGTAGATAGGAATGACAATTACATGAACTTAATATGAATAGACCTTGCGCAGTGGCTCTGATAAAGGTTTATAGCAAGTGAAACCTCTTCTATGTAGATCTGTGTCCTTGTATTATAAAAGATGCATTTTTCTCATTAAAGAAAAACGATTATATCATTTTTCTTTTTCTCTTAAAGATCTGTGTTTTCTTCTCTATTCCTTATTATCTGTTCATGATCTTTTGCTTGCACTTCATATTGCTTTTGATTTTTATGGGGGGAGGGGACTTTGGGGGTTACTCCTGGCTATAATCAGAGATTACTCCTCACTATTTGGTCATAGATCACTTTTGGTGATCCTTGGGGGACTGTACGTGTGCCAGGGCTGAATCTAGATCAATTTCATACAAGGCAAGGGCCTTCCCCTCTATAATCTCTCTGGCCCTCATATTGATTTTCTTCAATCTGTTTTTAATACACTTTGTGAAATTTTGTGATTTGTGTTGTGTATTTTCTTCCAGCTTATCATTTATGCTTTGACTTTATTTATTTCAACAATTTAGACTTTTGATTTTTATATAGCTAAATTCATCAATCCTCTCTTTTTGTGGTTTTAGTCAGTTTTTTCCCCATTCAAGAGAGTTTCTTTGTAAACCTCACTCTTTCCTTCCTTACTTGTACTTTTTCTATTGTTATTTTTATGTTTGAGTCTCTCACGCTGGGGAATGTATCCCTGTAAAGGGAAAAACAGGATGCTAATTGCTGTGCCCATGATATTCCATTTACTTAAGTGGAATTGATGGAGAATCATGTGAATGCATGTGAATGCAACAGGATTCTGCTTTGTACCTTCAAAATAATCTGTTTGAATCACTTGTTTAGGAAATTAAGTTCTGCAAGAAAGTCTTCCATATACTTTTCCATACTCTCAAAAGAAAAGAGCCATCCAGTCTGGTTGAGTTAATTGCAACAAGATTGGAGTGGGGAGGTCAGGGGAGCGTTTCACTATTGCAGTTACCAAGCAAATGCAAACTCTGACAAACATGGTTTACAGTGGAATGTGAACAAAGACAATCCTCTAGGGTCAGCATTCTGAAAGTCGGAGTTTCCTATAACAAGAATTCATATTCTCAACATTTTAAAGTTATTGAAATTATTAAAACCTATCTTTGAATAGTATAGGAAAATGTCTTAGTCTGTAAATTTGGGTGGAAATTCAACTTTAAAATAACATGATACAGAGTTAAGTCTAGGTCTCATTTAAAGTATGGAAACTGATATATAAATATTCAATCAACTTCATTGCTTAGTTAAACAAAGTATGATGGCTAGCCCAGTGCCTAATGACTTGACATTTCTCATTAAATAACATTGAAACACATTGCTATCATTAACTATTATTTTAACCGTGGCTCTGGCAGAGACTGGGAGCTCAGAACGATGGACTTTAACTGGTACAACAGTGAATTTACACCTTATAACAGTGCAAAAGATGCAATTTAATTTTTCAATTGATAAAATCTTGCAAGAATTTTTTGCAAGAAGGGTTTGTTATCGTCCTTATTGATTTTGATCATTATTAAACTTAAAATTTAATGTTTAATTGTTTAATAAAACAGGAATGCTTTCACTTTTTGAAAACAGTAAACAATAGATAAAGCAAACATCTTTTTGTTTCTACTCTTTTATATGCTTTCCTCTCCTAAAAAACCTCCAACCACAGACTGTTATGAATTTGGTGTTTATGGTTCCAGAGAACTATTTACTTTTCTTTCAGTAATTCAATTTTCAGATCTATTTATGCTGAAACATTTATATCCTGTTAGTTTCTTTCAACTGTTGCTTAGTGGTTGCTCATCTATCAAGTATATGCAAACATAATCACATTCCTCTATTGACAGACATGTTTACCCCCTAGTTTATTATTATTATAAATAACAATATAATCCACATGCTTGTAAATCTCTTCTGCAATTATCATAATTTTTCCTCAGGAAAGAGTTCTAGAATTGATAGAGAAGGAACATTTTTTAGATTAGATTAGATTTGATTTGATCAATTTTTTATTTGATTTTTATTAGATACTGTCAAATAAATATCCCCCAAGGTGAATGAGATAATTCATGTTCTTTCCATGGTTACATGAACATTAAATGTCCCACAATCTTCTCAAAACTTGATTTTGTCAAGATTTGAAAATTATTGCTATTGTTGAATACTAACTAGTATTGTATTGTTTTAATTTGTATTTCTCTGATTACTACTGAGTCAATTGATTTTTGATTAGCACGTTACACAATCATTTTTTTCCTATGAAATCTATGGTTATATGTATATATAAATAAGGTTTATATATACATTTATTTCACTGTATTACTGTCATCCCATTGTTCATCGATTTGCTCCAGCGGGTGCCAATAACATCTCCCTTCGTCCCTGTCTTGTGCTAGTGTAGCCTGATGGCATATTGGGGCCTCTTTCAGGATCAGGGGAATGAGGATCTTCATTGTTACTGTTTTTGGCATAATGGGTACACATGGGTAGCTTGCCAGGCTCTGCCGTGGGGGCGGGAACTCTCGGTAGCTTGCTGGGCTCTCCTAGAGGGACAGAGGCTTTGGGGGGTGGCCTCTAATCGCCTTTACAGATAGAAGATTTTGGTTGACTGGCATATTGTAATGATCTGCACACTGACAAAAGCGCACCTTCCTTCATCTCTGCGCAGCACCTGGGACATCTGCAGCTTCAGGTTGATCTCCTTGAGGTTGATGGAATGCCTCAAGTACCTCAACCTCAAAGAGGTACATTTTATATATATTTTGCCCGTTCTCTCTTGAAAGGCTATTCAGTCTCAATTTTTAATTTCCTAGGGGATTATTAGATTTTTTTAGGTAGTAATCTCTTTTGTATTATTTTATTCATGCTTCCTTATTATTTTTGAATGTGAATTAGTCTCATCATCTTGGGACAATTTTCAGTCATATGTGCTTTCAAGTATTGTTTTTGTTATATATCCTTTTTCTTCTCTCATCATTTCTTTTCTATTTTTTATATCTTTTTAAAAATTTGTTTATTATTTTAGCTTTTTGGGTCACACCGGTGATGCACAGGGGTTTTTCCTGGTTCTGCACTCAGGAATTACTTCGGGCAGTGCTCAGGGCACCATATGGATTGCTGGGAATTGAGCCCGGGTAGGCCATGGGCAAGGCAAATGCCCTACCTGCTGTGCTATCGCTCTAGCTCCTCTCTCTTATTTTTAATGTTTTCTATGTTTCTCTTTTTCACTATGTTTTTGAGTGACTTCCTCAGTCAGCAATTTTTCTTGTTGCTTTGTTCAGCTTGTTACTAAACACATCCAATTAAGTTTTTTACATAAGCTGCTATATTTTTTCATATACTCCATATGGGATTTTATAGTTTCCCTTCAACTTGACTTTATTTCTTCAAACTGTGCATGCCTTTTTGTTAGACAGTCTGTGTCTGGTTCTTCCCACATGTGGCACTTTTGCAGATTTGCTTTTGCTGGCTATTTGCGTTTTTATTCTCGAACGTGATATAGTGTTTCTCCATTGAACCAGTTATTTCTCACTCTGTACTCCCCACAGTCCTTGAAATTCTTTAGTAGGAATCCCCTAGGACATAGGGTGAGTGATTCTCCTCGACTGAAAATCTGCGTTTGTTCCTGTCAATTTTTCAGAGCCATAAACAACCCCAATTCATTGCATTTACTGCCTGGAGTTTCCTGGTCTACCCCTCAACTGTGACTTGGGGCTGAAAATCCATGCCAGACTTTGATTTGTGGATATGACTTTTAGGAGAAATGTTTCTTATATATTTTCTCCTCTAAATTCTCTTGACTAAAGATCCCAGTATGTGGGCTGTGGCTAGGAAATTATACGAACTTCTTTAAGAGTTTTGTTTAACCTATGTACCTCCTATTTGCTTCCACAAGTCAAATGAACTATGACCTGTTCCCTGCTTTCTAATGCTACCCTAAACGGCAGATCTCTTTCATCCAGATTAACAGGTGTCTATCGGGGGAAAGTAATAGGGTGCTTAGTCTCCCCCAAAGGGCCAGACAAACCTTTCTCAATATAACCCAAACTGGACCTTTCCAGTAAGTGTTACCTTGGTACAGGAAACTGAGTGAGGGCCAATTGATTCCTTGGGGGACTTGGGAGAAAGGTTATCACTGTTAAGGAATTCAGATTATTCCAGGTTAATAGGAGTAACCTGAGGCTAAATCCTTATTTCTGTCCGTGTGCTTTCTCTAATCAATGAAATAATCATTTCTCCTTTTATGACCTAGAAGAATGTAGTGTAGGGAGCAGCATTAAATGCAAGTTTATGGGTGAATATGTCTCTGAAGAATGCTTTTTTTTTTTCTTTTTGCTTTTTGAGTCACACCCGGCAATGCACAGGTGTTACTCCTGGCTCTGCACTCAGAAATTACTCCTGTAATTTCTCAGGGAACCGTATGAGATGCTGGGAATCGAACCTGGGTTGGCCGCGTGCAAGGCAAATGCCCTACCCGCTGTGCTCCAGTCCAGAACTCATCTTTGTAACTTAAAGATGAAGTGATCCTCGCTGTTAACACGAGACTCTTCTCCTCTCTTCTTTCTTCATGTCATGAGTCTTTAACCACAGGATAAATATCCCCTAAACACAGGGTACATGTCCCTATTTTTCTTTACAATTTACCATTCTGTAAGTTCTCCAAGTGTGCATTCTCCATTTGTATGTTACTAAATTAACTTTTCCTTTGCTATCCAGCCTGATGCTCTTTTGATGCCTTGTCTAGACTGTTTGGGTACAAAATGGGAGGGGATAATTCCCAAAACTATTTGTTTTTTCTAAACATTTACTTTGTTCTTTAGTTTGCTTGGTATCTCACCCTCACTGTTTTTTTTTTTTGTTGTTGTTGTTTGTTTGTTTGTTTTAGTTTTTGAGGTTTTTAAGAAAGTTAGTGACTAGAGATGGTATGATAATGAAAACTTGCATTACTGGAAATAGAATCTGTAAATTATGTTTTAAAATTTCCTGAATGCTTGTATAACTTTCCCCCACCTTGAGATATAAAAGTGTCATCCAGGACGTTTTAAGTGAAAACTTTTTAAAATTTATATTTGCTGCTACTCAATAAATTCTTTAGATAGATGGATTTTTAGGTTTTCTCTTTCTAGATAAAGATTTCATTTTTATGATATCTTTATCCTTTTATCCCAGTCCTCCCAATGATTTCTGTAGATAGAGAATTTTTATAATTTTCATCATTTAGAGCCCATGACTTTATATTGTGCAAGAGTGCCTTATCTCCCTCATAAGTGATTATTCTTCTTATAGAGATGCTATTTTAATCTCTATTTCTAGCGATGTATAAGATATTCATGACTATGATATACTCATTATTGCTTTATTTTCCCATTCTCCGTTTCTCAGTGTTGTATGCAAGTAATGTTTCTTTACACACCTATTAAGTCTATTTTTTAGATTTATTGAATATTGATTACTGGTATATAGATCTTTTGTGAGAATAATTCTATCTCTATTATTAATTACTATTCTTTTTCTTTGCCTGCAGAATTTTTGTATGGTCCAGAGTAATATTATATCTTAGATACTGAGATTCTTAGGCAAGTCCTTCCAACTGATGCTCAGGGGTCTGAGAACTCCTAGTCATGCCGTAGTTAGTACTTGGATACAAGGATGCAGTTTTACTTGGGTCTATGATGCCAGGGACCACAGGGCCAGTCTGGGGGCCATCAGAGTCACTCCCACTGGTGCTAGGTGGGGTGGAGGGGACATGGGGAAGACTTCTAGCACTTTACCCTGCAATGCTCAAAGGCCATGTGGTACCATGATTAAATCATGATACTTTCTGCCCACACCTTAATTTTCCAAAGTTTAAAAAGCAATAAAAAACTAAGATAACAATGAAAAAAATTATTATTTTTTTTATTGAAAAAGCATTGGCTACTAGCATGCTTTAGGTTTGGGGTGTACAGGCATATATCTATATCTGTATGTATTTATTATGCTGTCATCAGGTTTAGTTTCCATCTGTCACTATAAATAAGTCCCCCCTTTTATTTTAATAATTTTTAATTAATGAATCACTATGAGGTACAGTTACTGACTTACAAACTTTCGTGCTTGTGTTTCAGTCATACAATGATGGAGTATCCATCCCTCCACCAGTGCCCATTCTCCATCACCAGTGATTCCCAGTATCCCTCCCACCACCCTCACCTCATCCCCCCACCCCATCCCGCCTCTGTGACAGGACATTCCCTTTTGCTCTCTCTCTCCTTTTGGGTGTTGTGGTTTGTAATAGAGGTATTGAGTGGCCATCCATATTCAGTCTATAGTCTACTCTCAGCCCGCATCTCCCATCCTGAGCGGGCCCTTCCAGTGCCCTTTACTTGGTGGCTCCTTCTCCATCTGAGCTGCCTTTTCCCCCAGCATGTGAAAAATCCCCCTTTCATCTCATTTACCCACCTCTATTTTCCGTTTCTCTACCAGTAGCCACTTTGTTCTTGCCTAAGAATTTGATCTTTTGTTTGTTCATTTGTTTCGTTCCCTTATCTACCATATATGAGGCCCATCTTGCATTGGAATGACAACTATTTAAGTGATGAGTTACATTGAAAAGAATTAGTTGGGGGGCAGGGAATGAAAATAAAATGTAAGCACCTAATATACAATGAAAGGTAAAGTATTTGAATTGGAGCATTCAAGCATGCAAACAATTCTTTTGTTGCTCCTGTTTTTAACCTAAAGATAAGGAAGAAGACACTTAAGTCTTAGTCCTTTACTTGTACGCAGGCATGAAGTGGAAATTCCCAAGCAAGCATTAGGAATGTGAATGTTTAGATGTTTTCTGCTCTTCTTCACTCTTATTCACCAAAGAAGTAGATAAATGAGTACGAAAAAGCAAGGTTGACACACATGCTATTGATACCATTTTTAAGAAAGATAAATTCATTGTGAAGTACTTGTGAATTTCTAATCGATAGAAAGTATTTTCAGATATCATAAATTAAAACTTATGATATTTTAGGCTCTATTAGAAACTTGAGGTGCAGAGTTCTATTCTTGAGAAAATCAGAGTCTAGCTGGGGTCTGATAAGAATGAACCGTTAAAGAAATATTTACAATGTGGTATTCTCCCTCTCCCTCTACCACCCACTCCAGGAAATCTAAAAATGATTTACACAAATGAGATGTGAAACTATGTACTTGTATATATCATGTATTCCTCTATATCCTAGATCTTGGGAGATACATTAGAAAATGAAGCATTTGTATATGCACAAGGAAGTTGGTAACCAGATAAAATTTGCATGATATATTTGCTCTTTCCACTTCCACTGGAGCCTGAAGTCATGAGAATTCCTAAAATTTTAAGCCAGAACTCAGATATTCCAATAACTCATATCTAGTGCCTACTAGTAGCTAAGTATCTGCTACACAACAGCATAAAAAATCTGGAAGGTGATAAAAATGGTGCAAATGGGTTCCCCATTTCTTTTCCAAGAAAAACCTCCTAATGGACTGCTGATGAGCTCATCAGGTCAAGTGCTATTGAGTTGCCCTCTTTATACAGAGTCAGCAAGCATAACATTTTGTTAACCTATTGACACAAAGGAAAGCTGTTTTCCATCTGACCTTTTACAGTAACTACTCAAAATTACTCTCTCTTTTCTACAAAGTACTTTCCAACTAACAAAGTCAATGAATATATTATCTAAGTTTAATATGCATGGACAGTTGCATTTCAAGCTTTGTTTTTGTCCCTATTTGTTTTTCCTCATTATTTTGTTTTGTTTTTCAGCCATGTCTTCTTTCCTTGAGAACACTTTATATTTTTATGGAAAAAATTCAGCTTTAGGCTTAGAGAGAAATATTGTTCATCTCTCTGGAGCTGAAGTCATTTGCTGTTTTGTAGAGGTTACATCCATACGTGTAGAAATGGTCACATGGTAATTTTATAAAGCACTGAAATTTTATGAATAATTAGTAACGACTTGTAAAGGAGATAATGGAGTTTCACTTTGGACTGCAAGTGAATATAGGTCTTCCCAAGAAAATGGTTATTGAAACAAAATGTGCAGGGCATTATAACCTCAAAATAATTTCTTTTTCAAATTGGAAACCTGAATTATACGTCCTTGCTATCATTTTTACTAAATCTTGATTCTATGAATTTCTACTCATCAAAATTTTGCTAAGCAGATTTGTTCAGATTATTGAACTTTCTGAAAAGTAATAGCACTTTATTTTCCTAAATTGGTCCAAATTGAACTTACTGGATGTTTACTAAATGGATCTTTGGCTCGGTTTACATATTCATCACAGCTTTAAAGATGATGAAACTATTCAATCCCAAAGGTAAGTCTTTCTTTACTATTGAATGATAGAACTCTTTTTAATTAGTCATATTGATTATGATCATATGTATTTCTCTGTAGGCCATTATAATATTTACTAGCCTAAGAATATTACTTAACAGTATTACCACATAATACTCAGGGTAGCATATATTTGAAGACATGACCTATACTCCAAGAACATACAGTCTTGCAAACTAATCCTCCCTTAAAAATAATTCATTAATTTTCAGAGAGGAATTTAAACTCCCTCCCATCTCATTAATTATGACTACGCATATTGGCTGCAAGTTTAACATTTTAAATAATGTAAGTAGATAGCAACATAATTTAATACCACTTACAAAATTTTATAGGTTCGAAAGAAATGGAAAAATCTTAGATAATCATGAGAAGTGAAGTTATTACATTTGGAACATATCCCTAGTCACTAGGAAGTATATTGTTTTAATCAGAACTCATTATACTGAGTTCAGATACTTACAAATTAAATAAGCAGTAGCATTTCTTTCAGCTGTCTATTCTAAGTGGGTTTTTATTCTTTCTGTGTTTGAGTATTTATCTTAAATAATCTTATGATGGAACTAGTTAAAACATCAATAAATAGTGTTAGAGTGGAGAAGTAATTCACTTATGTGGTACATTATTGCTTAAGTGTGAACTACTTTTGTTATTCAATATGCTTATAAAAAGTTTTCCATAAACTTTAACTTAATTTGGAGAGAATGTGAGTGAAGTCTTCTTCATTTTAATTATTTATAGGCCAAGAACCAGACAGTCATAATATCTCTTTGTTTCTTTTAAAGCAAAACAAGCAAACAAACAAAAGAAAAACATAGCCTTTGCATGGAAATTCCTCAGAAATGTCAAAATGCTGGTTCTGTTGCAAAGGGTAATAGTTTTAGAAAAATATTTCAAAACATAAATGTAGCCGTTTCAAACATGGTTTAGTGCCCAGAACAACTTGTTGGTTTTGCTTTTTCATTTTTAACATAAATTTCAACTGCCACTGTATAATTGGCTCACAAACACATTTGAATTCAGGAATTTTTATATGGAAATAGTTCCTTGTGAACCTCGCCCATTTTACCAACCAGAAGGATTTTGTTAGAGTTTGTGTTTTAAAAGAGTGAGAAAGCCTTAGAATGCATAATACTCAGGTCAGTTTGGTGAAAGTTTTATCAAGCAGATCATTCATAGTAACTGGTACCAGAGAAGGGTAATGATCACCTAATAGAGGACACCTCTTCTAGACTTTGGACATCAGGAATGTCCCTCTGGACCAAGGGATAGCTAAGTTCAGACCTGAAGGATGGGTAAGGGTTCGTCACATGATAGTACCAGGCTAGTCAGAGAATCAATACAGGAAAATTTGACAGTAGAGAGAGACCATGTCACATTTCCGGTCTTATGGAGGTTTAGATAATTGTATTATGTACTTTAGAATGTGTGTGTGTGGTGGGGGGTGGGTGACAGGGGGTCCACTTTATTCTGAGAATAGTCATTGGAGGGACATAAGGGAAGAATGTCAGTTTTAGGTATTAGTTTTTAAAAAGCTCCTTCTAAATCTAGTGTAGATCATATATTGAACTTTAAAATGGGCACAGGAGACCAGTTAAAATGTCAGGAGAGATAAGAACTAGATTGAACATGAAAAGAACTTGAGAGGTCTTGTGGGGATAGATCTATAAGGATCCATTTGTGGAGATAGATCTATAAGGATGTGTTAATAATATAAAGCTGGATAAATAAGGAGACGGAGAAAGAAAACCTTAAGATGGATGCCCAAGTACCTGTGAAGGGCAGCATTTACTAGGACACCAGCTGTTGGTCAGTTATTGTTGCCAAGTATACATCCATTGTAATTATGTTCAAATTTCAACAAAAGATACGTGCACACTCCTACCACTCCAAATTTTGATCCAGGTCTTTGTAGATGGAATTGACTCCACCTCCAGCTCTAGGAGTAGAATATAAAATCCAGATAGGACTAATCAGTGTTTGTTGTTCCCCAAGCACATTTAAGAGCGGTCACAGCAAGTCAGCTGCTACTTCTCAGAGCTTTAGTGCAACCAATGGAAGGAGATCCGGGTTTGTAAGCTGGTGGAGCAGTAGCTATCTTGACCCTACTAAGGAACTATCTACCTGAGATTGGAGACAACAGAGTGGAAGAAAAAAGAGAGTGGGGGGGTCGAAGGGGTGATGGACACCTATTAAGTCTCGAATTCAGCATGTCTAAGGCCATCCCATTCCTAGAACATTTTCATTTTGGCAGTAATCAATTATATTTTGACATAAGCCAGATGGGTTCATTTTCCTTATATGTAATCAAAACCTGTTAAAGATAAAAAATAAGCCACATATAAGAAGCTAATTGTGGGCCAAGATGATGAGTTCAGTCTTGACTGTCTTTTTTTTTTTTAAATTTTTTTTTTTTTTGGTTTTTGGGTCATACCCGGCGATGCACAGGGGTTACTCCTGGCTCTTCACTCAGGAATTACCCCTGGCGGTGCTCAGGGGACCATATGGGATGCTGGGATTAGAACCCGGGTTGGCCGCGTGCAAGGCAAACGGCAAACACCCTACCCGCTGTGCTATTGCTCCAGCCCCAAGTCTTGACTGTCTTGACTATGCTGAATTCCAGGTGTTTGTGAGGCATCTTTATAGAGTGACATAAGAAATGAGATCTTTGTAATACCTCGTACAGTCTTGAATGAATATCTTTAGAGGATCACTTATCAGTGCATATCAAAGAAGTGTCTAACAACTGGTCACATAAATTGACTTTCTAGTAGAACTTGGCTTTGTAGCTCGACTTAAAATTTGAAGGAGATGAGTTTTCACTTTCATTTTCTCCATGACTATTGGTTATTCATGGTTTCTACTTCTATGATATCTGATATAATAAGAAAGGATAAATAATTTGTTATTCATCCTCGGGTTCTGACACAGCTCTTAAAGTCCTTGTCACTTCCCAAGGAATGGTAGGAGCATCTTTGGTCAGATTGTGGTATTTGGCCCAATTCCTGACACAGAGTTCCTAACTCCTTTGGAATTTCCTGGATGATAAGACTGTCATTTGTTCTAACAAGGCAGTTCTTAGAAGGATCCAGGATATGGGATGGTCACCAGAAAGACGAAACTGAAATTAGAAACTTGGAACTTTTTAATCCATTTCTCCTTCCTTGGGAGGGGAGGGGAAGGAACAGGAGATCCATTATGCCCATATAATAAAATCTTCATAAAACTTTCTCAAGAGCTTCTACATTGGTTACCAAAACACTGAGGTTTGTGTGCCCAGGAATGGAAAATACCATGCCCTATGTATCTCTTTATCTGTCTGTTCATGTGTATCCTTTTCACTTCCATAATTATAAATTAATAAATGTAACTCTTTCTCTGAGTCTTGCAAGATAGGCATAGCAAATTATAGAACCTGGGGTCCTGTGATTTATAATCATATCTGCTATAAATTTGGGTAACTTGAGGACCCCGGAGTTGTGATTGACGTATGAAGTGGGGAGTAGATCTATGGGGTCTGATGCTATCTCAAGGGAGACAGTGTCAAAGTGGAATTGCAGAACACCCAGATAGTGTCCTCTCAAGAACTGAATTTTTGTAGGTTGAAGAATTAAACATTTGATGATCAAAGTTGGAAGGATTGCTAGTGGTAAACAGTTTAATAATTTAATTTGCCTTTTTTTTTTTTTTTGCTTTTTGGGTCACACCCAGCGATGCTCAGGGGTTATTCCTGGCTTTGCACTCAGGAATTACTCCTGGCGGTGCTTGGTGGACCATATGGGATGCCGAGGATCGAACCCGGGTCGTCCGAGTGCAAGGCAAATTCCCTACCTGCTATGCTATCGCTCCGGCCCCTAATTTGCCTTTTATTAAATTTTTTTTTTACAGTCAAAGTTCTTCTTTACTTAAACTAAAATCAGTTGTGTAGATGACTGGTTAAAGAAACTTTGGTACATCTACACAATGGAATACTACGTAGCAGTTAGGAGAGATGAAGTCATGAAATTTGCTTATAAATGGATAAACATGGAGAGTATCTTGCTAAGTGAAACTGCACTCATTTGTGGAGTATAAAATAATATCACATGAGGCTGACACCCAAGGACAGTAGATACAAGGGCCAGGAGGATTGCCCCATAGCTGGAAGACTGCTTCATGAGTGGAGGGGAGAAGGCAGGTGGAATAGAGAAGGGATCACTAAGAAAATGATGCCTGGAGGAACCAGTTGGGATGGGAGATGCATGCCAAAAGTAGATAATGGAAAAAACATGATGACCTCTCAGTGTCTGTGTTGCAAACCATAATGCCCCAAAACAGAGAGAGAGAATATGGGGAATATTGTCTGCCATGGAGGCAGGGGGAAGGTGAGAAAGAGGGGGTATATCGGGGATATTGGTGGTGGGGAATGTGCACTGGTGGAGGGATAGGTGTTTGATCATTGTGTGATTGTAACCCAAACATGAAAGCTTGTAACTATCTCACAGTGATTCAATAAAAATAAAATAAAAAAAACTAAGAAAAAACCATAACTACCTGAGGTTAAATTAAATAATTTTTGATAATAAATCATAATTAATTATTTTTTAAATAATAAAATAAAATCAGGTGTGTGAGCATTCAAACACAGTTATTATAACTTATGTCTTTAAATTCAAGTAAATTCAAATTGAACCGTTTAGATCTTTAATTTCATTTTCAACATTTCCCTTCTGCTCTCTATAATTAATAATATTGATATTTTATTTAATCAAGATTATCATTTTCTTCTAGGTCAATAATATTGGGTCTCCAAATAGCAGATACAGAGTCAACTCTGCTCTTTATTGAATATGTTCACCCTTATATTAAATTTATTTAAACTTAATTATGGCTGGAGCAATAGCACAGCAGGTAGGGCATTCGCCTTGCATGCAGGCGACCAGGGTTCGGTTCCTCCCCCCATTTTGGATAGCCCAGCAAGCTACTAAGAGTATCTTGCCTCCATGGCAGAGCCTGGCAAGCTACCTGTGGCGTATTCGATATGCCAAAAACAGTAACAACAAATCTCACAATGGAGATGTTACTGGTGCCCGCTCGAGCAAATCGATGAGCAACGGGATGTACAGTGATACAGTGATACAGTGAATGATGGAATAACTGTGAGATATACCCTCACAAAGCTGTTCATTATTGGATTTCAGTCATACAGTATTCCAACACTCATCCCTCCACCAGTGGACATTGCCCAGCACCAGTGTCCCCAGGTTTCCTCCCATCACCCTCGACCACCCACCCACACCTACCTGCCTCTATGGTATGTACTTTTCATTTCTCTCTCTCTCTGTCTCTCTCTCTCTGTCTCTCTCTGTCTGTCTCTCTCTCTCTCTCTCTCTCTCTCCTTCTCTCTCTCTCTCATGCCCAATCTCGTTTGATTTGCCTTTTAATATCCTAGATTCATCATGGACAATGATGTTCATCTTGTTCCCAGTTTACCCCAATAATAGCAAAGTGAATTACAGTCCCATCCCATTATATGTCAATATCTTAAGTGCCCAAACCCAAGGAAGTTTTCCATATAAAACAAAAGGGACTTTGCACATGAATAAGGTTCTTGAGAGGAGGAGATCATCCATGTGAGTTGTGTATTTGTTTATCTTCTCTAGAGAAAGAGCCATGTGATGAAGGAAAAGGATTAGAGTTATGTACTTTGCCCTTTTGTTTGTTTTATTGCTGGGGATCAAACCTAGAGCCTGGTTCATGTAAAGCCTGAGTTTTATCACTGAAATATATCTTCACCGCGATCCACTTTAAATACAAAAAAAAAAGGGGGGGCGGGGAGGGCAACCAAGGAATATAACCAGCCTTTAAAAACTGGAAAAGACAAGACAAATTATTATCTTCTAAGATTTGTTTCTAGTAGTAGCAGACTGTGCCCCACATCTTTTCTTTATCCTATGAAGTAGACTTCAGTATTTTGACCTTGAAAACTATGAAATAATAAATTTGCATTGTTCCAAGTCACCAAGTTTATGGTCATTTGTTGCAGTAGCCGTAGGTAATCAGTATACCAATGTAAAGTTATTCATACAACTTGAAGTGTTGGAACTGGAGAAATAGTATAGCAAGAAGGGTATTTGTCTTACATGTGGCTGACCTTGGTTCAACCCCTGGAATCCCAGGTGGTCCCCCAGCACCACCAGGGGTTAATTTGTGGGTACAGAACCAGAAGTAACCCTTGAGCATTGCTGGGTGTGGCCCCCAAACCAAAAAACAACCAAAACAAAACAAAAAAATACTTGAAGAACTTTGTAGTTTAATTAATTCACTTAAAACATAGTGTTGTATAGTATTTAGTATATTTACAGGTATCAACACCATTACTATTGCTAATTTGAGAAAATTTCATCACTATACAAAGTTACTTGCTCACCTTAGCTAGTAAGTTCCCAACCCTCCTTCCTTCATAGCTCAAAGTAGCTACTATTTTTTACTTATAGTCTATTTTCTATTATAGATGGCTCAATTTTGGATATTTTATATAAATGGAACCATGTGTTCTTTTGTGTTTATTTTTTCTTAGGAGAAAATTAGAATGTTTTCAAGCTTTATCCATGTTGTAGCACATATAAGTATTTCATTTCTTATCAATGGATGAATATTATTTCATTGTATGGACATATCATATTTTGGCTAACTTATTCTTTGGTTGGTGGAATTTGTGTGTCAACTATAAACAACACCAATGCATTCCTTTTGGATATATTCCAAGAAGTAAAATTGTTAAATCTGGTGACTTTGGGTAATTGAAAAACTTTAACTTCCAAGTAGGTTGTACCACTTCACATTGGAAGTAGAGATGTATGAGGGTTCTGATTTCTCTACCTAATTGGAGCATTATGGAGTCCTCTCCAACATAATTGCTTGATTTTTTGGTTCTAGTCATCCTACCAGGAATTTACATTCCCGGTAGCTATTTGTAAATGAATGAAAGGGGATCTCCCTGGCGCTAATGAGGTCCTGAGGGTTTACTACTGCTTAGAACTTGTGGAGAGCGAAATACCCAGGTCATCTGGGTAGTGTTGGGGGCTTCCAGGGCAGTACCTAGCTATGCTTGGGACACCATGTGGTACAGGGAATTAACCAGGGTTGGGTTCTATACACCCTCCTATCACCCAGTTCCCAAATTTACATTTTATAAGACAAACACAGTCTAATGGTAATTTGTTATGGCAGCCCTAGTACACAGTAAAATGACTAATACAATTATACATCTTTTGTGTATCACTGTATCACTGTCATCCCATTGTTCATCGATTTACTCGAACAGACACCAGTAACATCTCTATTCCTCCCAGCCCTGAGATTTTAGCAGCCTCTCCTTACTCACCTTTTCCAACAATTGGAAAAAAATTTTGTTTTTTGTTTTTGTTTTTGTTTTTGGTGGCCATACCTGGCTATATTCAGGGCTTAATCCTGGCTCTGTGCTTAGGGTTTACTCCTGGAAGTGCTGAAGAGAGCACATGCGATGCTGGAAATTGAACCAGAGTCCACCACTAGCAATGCAAGTAACTCAATATCTGTACTATCTCTCCGGTCCCTCAACAATTTTGTCAAAAATGGGTGCTTTCATGTTTAAAGGGTTCCTAGTTGCCTATTTAAGGGTCACAACGTGGAGAGTATACTCTTAATAATTCATAATTCTAATTTGGTAAGAGATGTTTTTCGAGGTCAAAGTGTTTGTGTGGATTCTTTGTAATAGAAAGATCCCAGGGGTCAGAGAGTGGCTCGGGTACTCTTCTCACAAACACTAATTAGATCCCTGGCACCCGGTATGGTCTGCCCACCCCATATGATCCAGGAGTGCAGAGCCAGGAGTAAGCTCTGAGCAACACTGAGTGTGACTCAATGCTGCAAATCCCCCATACCCACCAAAAATCAACAAACAGAAAAATAGAAATGGACCTAAAATCCTAATCTTTTTTTCTAAAGGAAAGAAAAGGAAAAGGAAAGAACAAACAAACAATAAGAAACATGGTGGGAAAAGTTGCAGAAGACAGCCTAGCAATCAGAGGTCTAAAGTGAATTTAAAGGGATGATTCTCCACAAAAAAAAAATGTTGAATATGCACATTATGGTTTTCTTTAGATAACATTTTTCAAAACAAAACCAAGCAAAATATTCTTTATGGATACATGACTGTTAAAGCTTAATGAAGAAATTATGCAGGGCCTGAGAGACAGACAGTACAGGGATAAGGTGCTTGCCTTGCATGTGGTGAACTGTGGTTTGATCCTCTGCACCACATATGGTCCCCTGGGCTCTGCCAGGGGTCACTTCTCTGCATCAAGCCAGGAGCAGCTTCTGAGCACCAGACAATGCGGCTTAAACCACTACCCCTCTCAATAAAAACAGAAGAAAGAAAAAGCTTGCAAAAAAGGAACACTAGCTTTAGGCCAGTAGTTACTTCCTGGAAAGGAGGATGAGGGCTATAATTAAGAAGTTATAGATGAAAATTTCTAAGCCAGTTTTAATGTTCTTTTTCGGGGGTTGAGTGTTGAATGTAGAGATTTTTTTATGCTTATTTTTAAAACTGTGCATATGTTTTCTAGATTCTCCTGAAACCATATTATATTTTAGCACAAAATAGAAATGATCGAAAGTTTAATACAGGGCCAGGAATGTAGCTCAGATATAAAGCACTTGTCTTTTATGTGTGTGAGACCCTCCTGGCGTTTGAGTCCAAAACCAAGAAAAAGATAAATATTTGGAGTTGTGGAAATTGAGGATATTATTCTAGCTAGTCCTGATGGTACCTTATTTTAAGGCTTTGTTCAAGTCTATACACTCCCATTTAAAGAGATACAAACAAACCAGAGTGTGTTCAGGGCACAGTAATGAGATTAAAAGACTGCCTTGTGTGAATTTAAGAGTTTTATTACATAAGCATAGCCACAGAGCCAATAAAGAACTTGTATGGGTAATCTAGGAAAATTTGCAGAATAAATGGCTATTGAGAAAAATCAATTTTCTGGTCATATATTGAGAGCAAATTTAGGAAGCTTTCTTATCTAGGAGATACTGTCCTGTCTTTCCAAGTTGTGGTGATAGAATTTAAAAAAAAAAAGCAAGAATTATTTCATTTATGTTTTTAATAAGAAAACAGGGAAGGGAAAGGAAATGAGGACCAATAAAAAGAGTTTTTTTCTTGTCTTCCCAGACACTGGCCTGTTTCCTGCCCCTGATGGTTCACACAAGGGAGGGGAAAGTAGGTGCAACCCCCTGATGAGCATCGTGTGTTTGGGTGGTGGTAGGACTTGGTTCCAGGGAGTTATTATGTAAGATTCACCTAATCTTCGAGAAAGAATACACTTGATTTGTACTGCACATGGAATCCTACTCATTCTTCTACTTCTTCTCTGGATTGATCTGAGTAATGTACTACCCATTCCTGCAGGAGACAAAAAAGAAAGACGGGTCATCAGTTTTAAGCAGAGAGCGGTAGTAGAGGAAGAGAGCACCAGTCTGCTAACCAGAGCTTCCTGGTTTGGGCATAATCAAATACAGTTCAGTCAGGGTAGGCTGACCAAGCTGGTATAAAAATGACTTCCACATCTTGATACCTCACAATGGTGGAGGTCTTCCTTGTCTGACACATCTTCCTTGTCTGACATATTTCTCTTGTTTCTAAGCCCCTTAGTTATAATGGAGGCGTATGCTCCCCATGTCTTCCTACCTGGTGGGGTCTTTCTCCAAGTCACAGTTTGATGGTCACTTCCTAGTTGCATACACTGTTACAATAATAAAATATGATTATAAACATGGCTAATGAGATAGGGAAATGAAAAATAACTGATTGAATACTTACAAGGTATCCAACACCATTTATTTCCTTTTACAAATAAGGAAACAGAGGTTAGAAGAACTGATGTTTCATTCTGTTCTTCATCATGAATTCTGTTCTACTAGTGGTGAATGCTATATGGGTTAAGTGAGATACATGATTAGACAAAGTACTCATATCATTTAGTTTAACACTAAGAACTAAGTAGCATTCCTTGCACTTTCATCATTCTTTATTCAGTTCAGTGGGATCAGCTTATCCATTGTCCTAATTCTAAAAAGAAACTGCCCTCTCCCACTCGTATAGCATTTAAATTGGACTCAGATGACATCTCTCAAGCTATTTTCCAGCCATCTTCTAATTGAGGAAGACTTTCTAGACATAAACTTTCTCTAAGTGGAAGATGCAGGTCTCATTTGAGAGCTCCAACAAATGCTTTATTAACTAGGCCAGGGAGGTTAGAGGATAACAAGCTTAGAGGAAATAGTTAGGCAATGAGAAAGCAGGCTTTTTACAGTTGGTCACAAATCTTTCTTGATGTAAATTTCACTGAAATTGAAAGGAAAAATATATGCCCTTGTTTTTTTTTTTAATTTTTGTATTTTATAAGTTAGTTCACAACGGGGCTGGAGCAATAGCACAGCAGGTAGGGCATTTACCTTATACGTGGCCGACCAGGGTTTGATCCCTTTGTCCCTCTCAGAGAGCCCAGCAAGCTACTGAGAATACTTCACCCACACAGCAGAGCCTGGCAAGCTACCCATGGCATATTCCATATGTCAGAAATAGTAGCAACAAGTCTCACAATGGAGACATTACTGGTGCCTGCTCAAGCAAATCGATGAGCAACGGGATGATAGTGATACAGTGATACAGTTCACAATGGACTGGAGCACAGAGGGTAGAAAGTTTGTCTTGCACATGGCTGATCCGGGTTCAATTCTTCCATCCCTCTCGGAGAGCCCGGCAAGCTACGGAGAGTATCCGCCCACAGGGCAGAGCCTGGCAAGCTACTCGTGGCATATTCTATATGCCAAAAACAGTAACAGCAAGTCTCACAACGGAAATGTTACCGGTGCCTGCTCGAGCAATTGATGAACAACGGGACGTCAGTGCTACAGTGCTACAGTTCACAATATTTGATTACATTTAAAATTCAAACACCAATCCCACCACCATTACATCTTCCCGCCACCAAATTCGGGATGTTTCCATCCCAAGCCCCAATGCCTGTCCCAAAACACAACCGAAATAATATATTTTGTATTGTCTGTTATGAAGAACTGCTTAGCATGCTTACAAAAAAGTGTTCATATAGGAAACTGTGAAGATTGTTCTATTTTGGCAGGAACCATTAAGACATTCTATAGGATATCACTAACATGCTGTTAAAGTTTGGGTGATGTGAGCTTTGATACATATGTCTGAAAATATGTATATATATGCATATATATATTTCCCTCTGTGACTTGTTGCCTACTCTCTGAACCCTATAAAATATGGTATGGTAATTATGGAGAATGGGTAAGGAGTGTCTTATGATGTGTCCAGGAATATGTTCACTCATATGTGCGGCTTGGCCCAAGCATGTGGGGAGCGTCCTTGAGCGTGGTAGCAATTGGGTTATGGAGATTTTCTGCTGCTGGGGCTGGGTCATTTGGGGTGGGAGGGCTCTCACCTGTCCCCTCAAGGGCACCCTGAGTGAAACAGCCTGGCACATAGTCCAGTGACATGGCTACGGGGGCCTCATGTTATGCTCCTTACGGGAGAAGCAGCGTGTGATCTGGATGGTGGCCGATGATGAAATCTATGCCCTTGTTTTGAGGACTTGAATGAAAAACTGACTGCTACAGCATTTAATTCACAGAAGGTGGGGACTGAGGTTTGGGAACAGGGAGCTCTCTACTATGATTCCCATGCTATGGTGGAATAGAATGTTGCCACCAGTCAGAGTGGTTGTCTGGTGTTGTCTACATCATTTGGTGCTTATCCTTGTGACTCACTGTTTCTGCTGTGGGCTTAACACTCTGCAGTGGAAAAGGGAGGAATTTCTTGCCAGACCATATGGAATAGAAAACAGCAGCTTGACGTAGGTTATGGTAGAAGCTGAAAACACATAAACTTAAACCTCCCAAAAGATAACCTTGGAAAATTTTTTGAAAATCATTTCCTCATAGTTATGTTTAATTTTCAGGATCTATCTTGAAACCTTCAGATTCCAAAGTTAGTTTATGGGGAAAGGTCAAGAAAGGACAAATGATATTAGGTATGCTATTCCACTCACTTTGCTTATGTTTCCAGTTTGGAGAAGCTGGGGAAAAAGATTGCCTTCCCTTTGATTTGCTGTAATTCTTCCTGGACAAAAGGGCATGCCTGTATGTATCTTTGGCTGTATAGGCCATTTCTCTGCTTCAGCTGTGAAGTTGGGTTTCGTGAACTTACACTGGACAAGTCAATGTTCATGAGTGAGGCAACAAATTGGAAAGCTGGAAAAGCCTGTGTGTTTCTTAATGAGAGAAGTCTTCTCCTGCACTCTAATCCTGATATAGTCTATGGATTTGTTGATGAATCACAGCCTTAATTAATAGTGGATTATATTTAGTGGGTGCAGACTCCCTTATACCTATAGTTCCCCAGAGTCTATACTTTCACATAGTCTTCCAAGGCCTTCAGCTGTGTTGTTATTCCTTCCTTTTCCTCCACTATTTCCTTCAGGGTGAAACATTAGGGGTATAGGTGAGGGATGGGCTATGCTACCTTTGAGATTTAGTTCACCTGATATTTTTCAAGATTGTAGATGAAATCAAGGATGATTATTTTGTTGGTGATCTCCTTTTTTTCTAAAGCAGGTTAGATTATTTAAGAGTGTAGACCTTTCTTTACATTTCTACATCTAAAGTAGAAGCAGACCTGGCTCTCATTATTTTAACAACTATTCATATCAACAGACATATGCCTGGTTTTAAAATTAACACAGCCATACAGGAATTTTTGTTTCCTCCCCCGAACTCTTTCTGATCTACTCTAAACCTATCTCAGCAAACTGTGCTATCTACTTAGCCAGTTAGGCCAGAAACCCACGAAGAATCCTTAGCTTCTCTCTTTCACACCGGACATCCAACACAATAGTATCCATTATATTTATTGATTCTATTTTCAAAATAAATGCCATATCCCTCTACTTCTTTTCATTATTGTCATTATTGCCAGTACCATCAGCAGTTTGGGAGGGACTGTCCTCTCTCTTGCCTAGAACTTCTGTAATAACTATCTGACTGGCCTCACCGTTTCTATTTTGTTCCCTGGATTACATTGTCCACCCAGCAGGTAAATTAAAAACCTATGTCTGATGACATTCTAAATGCACAAGTTAAAGCTGGATATGTCTAGATTGTGTGCATAATCATTTTATGTCTTCTCATAATCATTCAGTGTCTTCCCATTGCCCTGAGAATAAAATTCCATTGCCTTAACTTGCTCTACAGGATCCTGAATGATGCAGCTTTCTTCTGCACCTTAATTTAGGACCACGTCCTTCCTTTCCTGCTCTATAGGACTCCCTACATGACAACTTTTGTTCTTTGAATACATCAGTTTTTATTCCCACAGGGTCTTTGTCCTTACCATTTCCTGTGTCTGGACATGTTGTCCTAGATCTTTCAATAATAGTTGTTTCACATTCTTCAGGTCCTTGTATGAATGTTACCCCTTTGATTGCATCATTTATTACCCCCCACTCAAGATAGCTTCACCTCTACCTCCTCTTGCCCTGATATTTTTTCTTATGATAGCACAGCGGGTAGGGCGTTTGCCTTGCACACGGCCTACCCGGGTTTGATTCTTCCGTCCCTCTCGGAGAGTCCTTCAAACTACCGAGAGTATACCGAAAGCAGAACCAGGCAAGCTACCCATGGCATACTTAGTATTCGAGTTAGTATATGTCTAGTACCCAGGGCAGCAAGAAGGTTGGGTTTCAGTAAGACACCAGAAATAGTCCCAGAAAGTTTTTGTGCTGAGCTAAAGAGTCTCTTTAAACCAGCTGCTTCAGTACTAAAGATTCAGTTAGGCTCTTAACCTCATTCAGTGGGTCTCAAATTCCCATAGACATATGGCCTCATACACAAATGAGAGGCACAAAGAGACCATTTGCCCTAATTGGAAAGAGAAAGTTTAAATATTTCTTTAGGATTTCAGGGAAATTCAAAAAAAAGGAGGTCAAATAGGTTTCCTTTCGACCTCAATTCCTGTTTAATCTAACAGATCAAAGGAAAGGAGACCCTTCTCTGATTTGTACTGCAGCACTGTCGTCCCATTGTTCATCGGTTTGCTCGAGTGGGCACCAGTAACATCTCCACCGTGAGACTTGTTGTTACTATTTTTGGCATATCCAATATGCCACGGGGAGCTCACCAGGCTCTGCTGTGCAGGCGGGATACTCTCAGTAGCTTGCCTGGCTCTCCGAGAGAGATGGAGGAATCGAACCTGGGTTGGCTGCATGCAAGGCTAACACCCTACCCGCTGTGCTATCGCTCCAGTCCTAACTTGTACTATATGAACAAGAATTTAAGTGTGTGACATTTAAGCAGCGAAAGCAGAGTTGAGTCTGATGGATAAGGGGAGCACTGAAGTATTAAAAAAAACACCTATTCTCTTTAACCCTCTCCTACTGTGGTCTGATTGGAAGACCTCGTTTAGGCCATGGCACCCTAAGGAAGCCTTTGGGAACTTATTTGTATGAAAAGATGCTTGAATATATTAAACCAAAGCCACAACTTAAGCAAGATATAGTTTCAACTAAGATATTGGAACTACAAACCAATGTTTAAATTTTACTTGATTGTAAGGTGACTTTCTTAAAATAATTCATCCCTGGAGTCAGAGAGATAGTCCCACGGACTAGAGTGCATGCATTGCATGATGGAGGCCAGGATGCTGTCTATCTTTCTTTCATTTCCTGGCCTCTGTTTATCATTTAGAAATATTTTCAGGTATTAAGTCTATTCCTGAGAGCCCTTCTTTCCTATTTTTATTTATTTTTTTCCCCTATTTTTATTTATGAGTTTTTGTTGATGTAACTGCATTATAACCTATAGATTTCAATTGTGCATCATTATCCATCAATGTTTTTCTATACTACATTAGATTCACCACTGAAGGCTTATTTCTTTACCATATGATTGACACCTTTACCATAAAATTGACCCTTTTTATCAATTGAGAGTTGGTGACTCTCTTTTATCAAATTGAGCCTAGCTGCCCCTTTCCCTGTAGGTAGCAACTTTTCTTTCTTCTCTCTTATTGTGTCATGCAAATAATGACTGGAGGGGATCTGGGAGATAATAATGACTTCCCCATCCCTTGGGCCTCACTGTGGTGGCCACTTGGTATCATTAAACCATCATTTCATAGCATTGTCTTGCTGAAATGACATTAAAATAGCTGCCCTTTTCTAGGGATTAAAGATTTTAATGAAATTTCAATTTGCCTCAAATACTTGAATCTATTCTGGGCCAGGCTTTAGGGACCAGAAAATTATTTTCCTTTCCTGGCCGCTCACAGCCTAGCAGAGAATCTAAGTGTTTCCTTTCCGACTCTAACATTGGCACAAGTTGATTCTAGAAACCATTTCTGGTAAGAAAAGTAAAAAATTACATCATTAATCTGAAGAATCATCTACCTTCCTGCTAAAACAGAACAAAACACAAAATAGCTTCTACCAAATATCCAGGATTTAGGGCAGCCTAGATTTCCAGGTTAGGAAAGAAATAAGATGTTGACTTATTTCAGATTTTTAAAATTTCATTTCATTTCTTTCTTTCTTTCTTTCTTTCTTTCTTTCTTTCTTTCTTTCTTTCTTTCTTTCTTTCTTTCTTTCTTTCTTTCTTTCTTTCTTTCTTTCTTTCTTTCTTTCTTTCTTTCTTTCTTTCTTTCTTTTTTGCTTTTTGGGTCACACCTGATGATGCACAGGGGTTACTCCTGGCTCTGCACTCAGGAACCAGCCCTGGCTGTGCTCAGGGGACCATATGGGATGCTGGGAATCGAACCCGGGTTGGCCACGTGCAAGGCAAACACCCTACCTGCTGTGCTATGGCTCCAGCCCCAGGGTCCTACATTTCTTTAATAGCTTCTATTAAGCATGTCCAAATCCAAGCCCAATTGATTTTTTTCAGGGGTCATTAGCAGATGTTATTAATAAAGATTTTCATGGCCACCTCTTTACGGGCACACATTGTGCTGGAGTCTGAGGACTCCCTTCCTGGAGGTTTTCATCTTCAGCCAGCCACCACCTAAACAAAGAGAGCAGACTGGGTTATATTCTAGATGCTTTTCTTTTGTTATCTATGTATCCCTGAGTTTCGATGCTATCCTAATTATTTTATAAGTTCCATTTTATTTTACAGGAAGTTTATGAGCTGGTAAGGTTGTGATGCTTATCGACTCCGAGGGTTACTTATGTGAAACAAAAAGGAGAGAGACAGCCATCCCATGACCAGCTGGGCAGTCTAGGTCCTGCATGGCATGGACCACAAGTTCCACCTGCCCCACTAGGTAGCTATCAAGCCACACCTGACATCCACTTGTTCTGCGAGGTATGTGAGTTTATCCCCACCACCCAATTTCTTTGGGAGCCGTGGAATGAGGCTATCACTGTCACTGTCATCCCATTGCTCATTGATTTGCTCGAGCGGGCACCAGTAACGTCTCTATTATGAGACTTGTTACCGTTTTTGGCATATCAAGTACACCACGGATAACTTGCCAGGCTCTGCCGTGCAGGCAAGATACTCCCGGTAGCTTGCTGGGCTCTCCGAGAGAGGCAGAGGAAACGAACCTGGTTCTGTTGCATGCAAAGTAAATGCCATACCCACTGTGCTATTGCTCTGGCTTTTTCTTGTAGGAAAGGAAAGTCAGTTCTAGATGTTGTCCAAGCCTTTTAGGTCCCATTCCCACAGGGCCCTTTCCCTATCTACCTGTCTGCCTCAATTGGACAAATGTTCCTATTTTACTCAAATATATACACCCCCCAACACACATACACACACTCACACATTCACTCACTCAGTTAAGCCGTCTCATAAACCTGTAGGCACTTAATTAAATATTAAAACCATGTGCAATTATGAATTTAAATAATTCTCATAAGCAACTTCAAATACCTCAATAAAAACTGTACAATGTAAACTAATTTTAATCCATACTATAAAAGTGGTCGATTACAGTAAGATGCTGCTAAATGTTTAGCATCCAGATTTGTGAAGGGCAGTAATAATAATGTTTAACATTTTAAAAAATTTCTATTGTGTAACTATTCAACCGACGGCCAGTTTCAAGGTACAATAGGTACAAAATTGAGGTGCACTCTATTCTGGAGTTACCTGCATCCCCAGCTCAGAGTACATTAATTCTCTTTTTTATGGAATCTTATCTTCCCTATTTCCTAAGTAAAACTATTTTACTTTCCCCCCAAATTAAATATTCATACAAGATGTGCAGAGTTGCCTCTCAGCCTTTATAAATCACTACTATGACCCCTACAACTCTCTGGCTGAGGATTGAGATTATGAGTATTTCAAATGTTTCTGTTAAATCTAATCAGAGAGTTCATGGGTGTATGTAAGGGGTATTGGATATTGTTTTGGAGGAATGTGGAATGAATGGTATGCAAAGCATAGTTTTACCCATAATATAATGACACTTGTATCTTAACCCCCAAAGGAACAAAAGTGAAGCACCTAATAAACCTACAGGATATTTGATTTCTATATTTAATTAAGTCTCTGTAAATTATATAAAAATTTAAAAATTATATAAATTAGTTTCTAAATTTAGTTAAGTATCTCAATCAAATTAGATCTTTGCTGTTTTGGACTTTCATTGCAAATCTTGCTGGAATTCTTAGGAGAAAGAAAACAAAATTTCTCAAAGAATAGTTCATATGAATAATTTGAAGCTTGCTGGCTAATACATATTTATAGCACTGTCGTCCCATTGTTTATCTATTTGCTCGAGTGGGCACCAGTAGCGTCTCCATTGTGAGACTTGTTACTGTTTTTGGCACATCGAATACGCCACGGGTAGATTGCCAGACTCTGCCATGTGGGCAGGATACTCTCGGTAGCTTGTCAGGCTTCCATTTGCTTCAATAATGATGCTTAGACATCCCAATTATTGACTATTTCATGGTGTCTTTTTCCAGTATTATTGGAAGCAAATGCAACAAATTTCTAATTTCCCTAGGATGACTACCTGATTGTTTTTGAATTATAAATTATTAAAGGTACTAATATTGTGTTGTTTTTGATTGTTTGTTCCTGGTTTTTGGGTAACCATTATCAAGTTTTCAATAGTCTCATCTGTTGATGGTTATTCTGTCTAGTTTACTTTAAAATTTTTACTTTTGATACTATAATTGTTTTTATTCTTCTTATGTTTGGTATGTGTTTTACCTCATATGCTATAGATTTTTGACCTATAAGTAACAAAATACTAAACTGTGTAAATTTAGAGTATGAGAATCTCAAAAAACTTACACATCCATTAAAAATTGCCTTAATAAAAGCATGCACATATTCATTGTACCCATTCATTTCCTCATGTTCTTAGGTAAGCCTTTCTTTGCATTCTTTACCATTCAGCTACCAGATTTCTTCTTTTTTCTGTTGCTATAGATTTGTTTCATTTTCCAAATAAAATTATTCCAAATGATTGGAATTATGACTCCAAGTAAATGGAGCCAATGTATCTTTTACTTCCTTCACTCTTTCATTATCTACCTATTTTGAAGTGCATCAATAGTTCATTTTTTTATTATCCAGTCATGTTCCATTGTACGCATCTATAACAATTTATTTTATCATGTCCTCCTCATATACATGTAGGGTCCTCTAATTCAAAGCATAGGAATTCCTAGATTTTTGACTATTCTGAGCACATCTGCCATTAAAATTCATCTATGGGCATGTATAAATTCTTGTATGGACATATGGTTTTGCTTTTCTTAGAAGTAGGCTATTTGAAAGTTGTTTTCAGAATGATTGTACCACTTTACATTACCAGTGACATACTGTGGGGATGTCAGTTCTTCTATATGGTGACTCTTAAAAATTACTTTTTAATTTAAAGAATCATGATTCATTAAGTTATGGGTAGTTGAGTTTTATTTTTATTTTATTTTTCCTTTTGGGTCACACCCATCAATGCTCAGGGGTTACTCCTGGCTCTGCACTTAGGAATTGTTCCTGGCGTGCATGGGGGACCATATGGGATGCCAGGGATTGAACCTGGGTCAGCCGCATGCAAGGCAAATGCCCTACCCGCTGTGCTATAGCTCCGGCCTGATACTTGAGTGTTAGGCATATAATATTTCAACGCCAATTTCACCACCAGTGTCAACTTTTCTCCGTCAGTGTTTCCACCTCAATACGCCACCCCCTCCCCTGCTCCATCTGCCACTTTGACAGGCATATGACTAAGTTCAGTATTTGCAGCTTAGATCTCATGTTTTCAGTGTTCTTGAGTCTGTGCTTTGGATGTATAGATATTCTGCTCTCCCACATAACTAGTTTAACCGAAGGCTGTCCTCTCTCCCCCCATTACTTCCCTTGCAAGATTTAATTGTTCCTTGCAGCTGCATAGTATTCCATTGTGTTTATTTATAAATCACATCTTCATAATCCATTCTTCTGTCATTGGAAACCTAGATTGATTCCATAATCTTGGCTAGTTTGCTAATTGCAACAATTTATAAAGGTGTGCACATGTCCTTTTCAATGAATATATATGTGTAAATATATATGTATATATACACATATATGCGTGTATATATGTGTCCCTATATATACACACATATATGTGTATATATATGTTCCCATATATACACATATATATCTGTATATATGTGTATATATATGTTTGGAAGAGGGGGTAGATGCCCTAGAGTGCAGTTGCTGGGTTATTTGGCAAGTTTCACTTTACTGAGGACTCTTCATACTATTTTCTATAGGAGTTGAGTCAGACAACATTCCCACTAACAGTGCGAACAGTGGGTGAGAATTCCTTTAAGGCGACTCTTTTTTAAGTTAAGCCATCCTAATAAGCATGTGGTAGTATTTAACTGTGGTTTAAATTTGGATTTTGGGGGATTGAAAGATAGAATAGACCCTTCCTTTGCATACAGTTTATTGGGTTGAATTCCTGGCACCACATATGGTCCTCCAAGCATTGCCAGGAATGATCTCTGAGCACAGCAATATGTGACCCAAATATACCATTCCCCTCCAAAGTGAATTTCTCTACTAAAGGAAATGAAATTTTTCCATGTACATATTTATCATTTGTGTATCATTTTATGAGTGAACTATCTGTATTAGTTCTTAGTCTATCGATTATGTAGTGTGTGAGTTTGGAGAGGATTGCTGGGGATCAAATTCAATGTCCCATACATGTAAGAAAAGTGTTCTACCGCTAAGTCACACCCCTGCCACAATTTTGAAAAATTTTTTAAAAGAAAAAAATTTTTTTTCATAGGGGACTCTCCAGCAGGGCTCACTTCCTGCGAGGTAATACACAAGTGGTATTGGGGGTATGTAGAGACTATTCAGTGCTTGCCACCAAACTCAGTGCTTTCATCTCAATCATGCGCTCTATTATTTGAACTCTCTCGTGGCCCAGTAGTTTTAAAAGTAGAATTTTAAGTTGTTTCCAAATTTTGATTATTGTAAGTATTGCTACACTATACATAAGAATGAAAATGTCTTTTCTGAATGGAGAGTCTGTGCCCTTAGGGTAGATACCAAGAAGGAAAATTATTGGGCCATATGGAAACTCAATTCTTAGTTCTTCTGAAAAGAGTCCATTTGTTTACCAAAAGCGAGAGCAGTTGACATTTCCAGCAACAATGAATGAGGTCCCCATTTCCCCCCACAACCACACCAACACTGGTTCTTTTTGCTCTTGTGATGTGCTCTGTTTTAATCTCAGTGTTGTAAAAGTATATCTCATTGTTGTCTTCATTTGCATTTTTCCGATTATAAGTGATGCAGAGCATTTTTGCATTTTTTCATGTACCGTTTGACCATCTGTTTGTCTTCTGTTTATCTCTTTCCCCAAATTTTGTGTTTGTTTGTTTTGGGGCCACACCTGGTGATGCTTAGGGCTTCCTTCTGACTTTGAGCTTAAGGATCACTTCTGGCAGGGCTTAGGGGACCATATAAGGGGCTGGGAATTGAACCCTGACCAACCACATGTAAGGCAAGCATCCTACCTGCTCCATTATTTCTTCAGCCTTTTTTTTTTTTTCATTTAAAAAATGGGGCTGGCGAGTTTTTGTTTTTTTTTTCTA
Source organism: Sorex araneus (assembly GCF_027595985.1). Taxonomy (NCBI): domain Eukaryota; kingdom Metazoa; phylum Chordata; class Mammalia; order Eulipotyphla; family Soricidae; genus Sorex; species Sorex araneus. The sequence goes on from NC_073311.1 coordinate 43,930,786, forward strand.
AAATTCTTCCAGTGATTTGTATGTCTTGGAACTTAACCCTATATAAGATGAGTGGTGGCCAAGAACAGATGACTATATAAAGAAGCTATGGTACATAAACAAAATGGAATACTACTCAGCTATAAGAACAGATGAGATCAAGCAATTTGCTGCTACACAAATGGATCTGGAGAGTATCACGTGCATGAAGTTAGGAGAGGGACAAGCCAGAATGATCATTCTCATATGTGTAATCTGAAGGAACATTGTAGAATGAAAAATGCCCAAAGGAAACAGAAACTGAGAACTGTTCTTAAGTAGGAAACTTACCACAGGGGAGGGGTTAAAGGATTTAAAAGGAGGGCACACTCGGATGGTGGATGGAACTGGAAACTGTGGCAGGGGGGTCTTATGCTGAAATGTGTAGTGTAAAAAAAACCCAATCATTAGTATTTTTGTAAACCATGGTGCCTTAAATAAATATATATTTCGGATAATATTTTTATTAGATAAGTAAGTTGCGAAGATTTCTCTCAATCATTGGTGTATGTTTTTGTTCTCTTAATGTTTCGTGGACTGGAATGATAGCACAGCGGGTAGGGTGTTTGCCTTTCACGGGGCCGACCCAGGTTCGATTCCTCCATCCCTCTCGGAGAGCCCGGCAAGCTACCGAGAGTATCTCGCCCGCATGGCAAATCCTGGCAAGCTTTCTGTGGTGTATTCGATATGCCAAAAGCAGTAACAACAAGTCTCACAATGGAGATGTTACTGGTGCCCGCTCGAGCAAATCAATGAACAATGGGAGAACAGTGCTACAGTGCTAATGTTTCCTATCTTTCTAACTGTACAGTTTTAAAACTTGTGAATTATAAACTTCTAAGAATTTTTAGGAATAGAGATGGGTCCAGGAAGTAAACTATATTAGCAAACAATTCAATGGTTTGAAGTAGAATGGCTTTTTGTATGATTTTCTTTAATTAGAATTTATTGAATGACTTTTGTATATAAAGTTGTATATTATAAATGGACAGGTGGCTTATACTGTTTAAACTTAAATTCTGGGCTCCAAGTAAACTTTAAAATATAGTCCACCATTTAAAGAAGGTATTTATTTGTTCTCATACTTCTTACTGTATTATGTCTAGTCTACAAGCAGTCCAATCTAAAACACTCATGCACATTATCTATTTAACTATTCCTATATCATCTTCAAACACACATACATATACATTTCACCAAAGAAAATTCAACTTGCCTTCATATTCAACTTAGGTCTTTGGTCAAACATACCTATTAGGAAGACTGTAGCGAAGTTTAAGAGAAATGAAATGATAATATAAAAACACACATCTCAAAACCCAGGCCTTTTATGCCATAGTTAAATCTGGCCTTTCCCTCTAGCCTTTACGCAGACAATTATTTATAAAACAGGATAGATTATAAACACCAAGACCACACTGACAGCGTGTGGAATAACAGTTTATGATGGTGGGAGGAGAAAGAGATTAAATACAGATCCCAAAATTACAATGCACAGAAGTGAAGATTTATTTTGTATAGTTAGAGAAAGCCTTATAAGCATAAATTCTCTGAGGAGACTCTTCTGAGTCATCAGGAAGTTTATAGTAATTTATTTCAGAAATGGCTGGAATTAAGTGTAAGTTCTTAAAAAGAATGAAGTTTTGAAAAACATATAATTAACTACTTGATAACATAAAAGAAGTTATGTTATGATGTAATCCGAGGCTAAGAATAGCATAAGCATTGCAAAGGAACGGAGTCAGAGAGCTGAATGAGGATAAGGTAAAGAGTTTATATTAAAAGTGTTTCCGCTATAAGTCTCTAAATACAGACTAGAAAGAGACAAGGGGGTAATGTAGATGAAAAAGGAATAGGAATCCAATGGATTTCTGTTTAGCAATAGTAACTGAAAAGAGATAGTCTTAAGTAGACCTACTAATATTAAAAATAGCAGACTTCCTAATATTGAAGTTGTATAAGACACTTTTTAAAAATTTTGAAGTACTGTTATCTACGGAATGGAGCGATAGCACAGCGGTAGGGCGTTCACGCAGTCGACCGGTGTCCGATTCCTTTGCCCCTCTCGGAAAGCCCGGCAAGCTACTGAGAGTATCTTGCCCACACGGCAGAACCTGGCAAGCTACCTATGTGTATTTGATATGCCAAAAACAGTAACAATAAGTCTCTCAATGAGAGACGTTACTGGTGCCCGCTCGAACAAATCAATGAGCAACGGGATGACAGTGACAGTGACAGTGTTATCTACAATATTGTTAACAAGAGGGTTTCATGCACGAATTGTTCCAGCAACATACCCTCCACCAGGATGTCTACTTCCCTCCACCAATGTTCCATTAAAAATTTTAATCTATTGAGCTGGGACAGTGGGTAGGATTTTTGCCTTGCACGTGGCTGACTGGGTTTAATCCCTGGTGTCCTATATGGTTCCCTGAGGCCACTGGAACTAATTCCTGAGCACCACTGATTGTAGCCCACAACAAAATAAACCGAACAAACAAAAAATTTCATCTGTTATTGACAGAATTTGATCTACGAGTTTTAGAGCAGGTAGGATTTCCTTTGTTGTTTATGTTATTTTCTTTATTAAATCTTATTAGTGCTTATGTGCATGGACTATAAAATAGCCTTATCATGTGAGTATGAGTCCTGGCATTTCTTCAGGGTTGCCATCCTGTGTTCACTTCTAGAAACTAAAGCTGAAAATCCCATGTCATGAGGGAGTGGTAAGGGTGACATGAAATTGACGTTAATAAACGTTAAATGTGACTTACATTGTTATTACTCAGAAATTTGAACACAAAGAAGCATTGGGGAATTTGAGCAAGACTATCTGTTTGGTAGATATTCCATAATTAACATTGAAGAATGAAGCAGTGTAGCACTGTCATCCTGTTGTTCATCGATTTGCTCGAGCGGGCACCAGTAACGTCTTCATTGTGAGACTTGTTATTGTTTTTGGTATATCGAATACACCATGGGTAGCTTGCCAGGCTCTGCTGTTGGGCGGGATACTCTTGATAGTTTGCCAGGCTCTTCGAGAGAGATGGAGGAATCAAACCCGGGTCGGCCCTGTGCAAGGCAGGCGCCCTACCCGCTATCGCTCCAGTCCACAATGAATGAAATCAAGTTTTATTTTCATCTTTTTCCATCACTTGTATCACTTGAACCCCGTTGATCTTCGATTTACTTGAGCGGGCTCCAGTAAGGTTTCCATTTGTCCCTGTCGGGTGCTAGATTTTTCTCTAATTTCAATTTTTAAAAGTTTGACAGCAATTGGAGGGTTCTTCTTTGTGCTCTGTGAGCTCCATCTGTGTATGGCATTACTCTACCTCTTTGACTAATGAGCAGGACATGAAATTACTAAGTATTCTTCTCAACGGCACCTACATTGAAAGAAAAGTTAACGTATGTTTCAGGTTACATAACTCATTTTCTATTTAAGAATTAGCCCCCAAATACCCAGTGCCATTTGGGAAAATATTCAAAGGTATTCCACCTACAGAATCATGCTAGTGTATTGGTTATCAACTATTGTGACTGATTCTTTAGCAAATCTTCAAACTAATTATTTTTCTATTCATCTGCGTAACAAATCTCAAAGTTGACCTTTAGATTTTGGCACCCCGCATTCCACTCCTGAGGCACACAAAAGAACAGTACAAGGCTAGTAATTTATTGTTTTCCCATGCAGGCCATGCTTAAGCTCAGACAGATAGAGAAGATCTGTCTTTAATGAGAAAAATGTACCATTACTTGGTCATAAATTCAATGTAATGGTTATTTTAGCAGGGCAACTTGCCCAGGGTTTGTAGGAACACAAATCAAAAATTCCAAATTCCAGGCATATCCTCCTAGAAACTTTTTTGGCAAAGTAATTCCCTTTGGTTTTTAAGGAAATCAGTTACCCTGCTTAGAGTCCCTAGTTGCTTAGAGTAGATTTGCATCAAGTTTAGAATCACTGTGGCAATAAAGAGGGAAGTGGGTGGCATGTTGCTGAAATTATGCTTGTACTGGTCCTTAACTTCAGTCGTCAAGAGGCAGAGGTGAAAGGATACACAGATTCAGTACACATCCCAGCAAAACTAGCTCAGATGATTGTACAGATCCTCAAATCCTTGTTGATTCCCATCAAATACCGGTCAGTACCACTTTCAAGTCTCAAAACAAAGTTTGAATCCCCGCAGGATTGACTTGGCTGGCAGTGTTGGATTAGAAGTATATAGGGAGCACGTGTAAGTACAACACTACCACACACCATACCACAGTCTTAGAAGTAGATTTGAGTAGATCATCTAATCTCACACCACATCTTCTGTTCCTGTCTAACATAGCAACTGGTATCTCTGTGTTTACACTTTATTCACACTATTTTCTACTAGACTATGAGTTCCCAGATATAGATCAATACTATACCTGAGTACATTGCTCTCCTTTTAAATCTAGTGCCTGTCATGTGACATATGTGCAGTTCAAATATACTGACTGAAAATAAATATAAGCATTCATTTATATTTATATTTTATACTTTTTTAATACTTTTCCAATAAGGTCTGACTTTTAAATGAGTGATCCCGGTAAGCTGTTGTTTCTTCCCATTTGGGTGATGATGCATGCAACAAGACAAGACAGTGAAGACAAAACCCAACTATGATAACTACATCCCATAATTTAGATGATCAGATTCATCATCATCATCATCACCCTGTTGATTGTTGATTTTCTCAAGTGGTCTCAGTAACTCGTTTGTCTCCGTTTGTCCTAGTCCTGAGATTTTAGAAGCCTATCTTTACTCTTCCTTCCCAATGGTGCTGCATTAGAGGCTCTTTCAGGGTCAGGGAAATGAGACCCATAATTGTTACTGGTTTTGGCATATGAATATGCCATGGGGAGCTTGCCAGGTTCTCCGAAGGGGAGAATTAGGCTATAAAATATCGCATGGCCACAAACCACAAAATGGCCGTGCGCTTCTGGGACCTTGGGCCTTTTTTTTTTTCATTTTTGGTCACACTTGGCGATGCACAGGGGTTATGCTGGCTCTGCACTCAGAAATCACTCCTGGCGGTGCTCAGGGGACCATATGGGATGCTGGGAATCGAACCTGGGTCGGCCGCATGCAAGGCAAACGCCCTACCCACTGTGCTATTGCTCCAGTCTCTGGGAGCTTGGTTTTATAGTCTCTGGATGTTGTCTATTGATGGGATTACACTATTAAAAACATTAATTAAAGCATTCAAACAAGTTTGTAGATATGTATATGTGTGTGTTGATAATATAATCAAGGCATTATTACTTGAGTGGATACTGAAGAATATACACGTGGAAATAAAACATTGTTTAGTCTTTTAATATTTAGTGCTAGCATCCCAAGTATAATTTTATGGTAACTTTTTCCTTAATGGCAGAGCTCTACTCAGAGCAAAGACAGAGAAAGAACTAACTCTTATTCACTGATTTGGTATATAGGTTTGCCTTCCTGACACTCTTCAGGTGTAGAGAGGATGTTTAGCTGGTAGTTTACTTGTACTGCTATTTACACATCAAGAGTATAAGACATCCTGGAAGGGTGGAGTGGAATAACCAAATTGGTGATCTACTTGGATCCTTTTAATTCTCAAGTGTTAAGTTGTGACATATCATATTGGACTCTTTAAATTTATATACTATTATATATCAATGGTGTCAAAATAAAGCTGAAAAATTAAACAGAGCAACAGCAACAGTAAAAAGGTAATGACTTGCAAGCATACGCAAACATCAGGCTCACCCAGAGGGTTATGCTAAGACCTGGAATTCTGCCTTATCTCTGAAGTTAGGTCTGAATTAGTATTCTAGGTATCGAATTCTTCACTAGTTCAAAGCCTTTCCTGATGCTATTGGTGTGCAGGACCGGATTATCCAAGTTAAGCCCTAATTTTACCTAGTTTTGATCTCTTTTCTTTTTTTCATATAAATTCACAGAGTGATTCTTATTGTATGGTTTTGCTGTAGTAACTATGGATTGGAATTAAAAAGTAACTTTGACAACCTGATTCCCCCAAATGGGGAGAAGAACTGAATGAATTCTTCATGTGGAAAAAATGACATCAACACAATTATTAGAAAATGCAAATTAGAGTGACAATGGGCTCTCACCTCTCACCAGTGAGAATGATATTTGCCATAAAGGCAAAAATGCCAAGTACTGGAAGGTTTGTGGGAAAAAAGGAACACTCATTCAATGTTGGCAGAATTACAGACTCACTGTCATTGTCACTGTCATCCCGTTGCTCATTGATTTGCTCGAGCGGGCACCAGTAACGTCTTCATTGTGAGACTTGTTACTGTTTTTGGCATATCCAATAGGCCACAGGTAGCTTGCCAGGCTCTGCCGTGCAGGCGCAATACTCTCGGTAGCTTGCCAGACTCTCCGAGAGGGGCAGAGGGATCAAACATGGGTTCGGCCGCATGAAAGGTGAATGCCCTACTGCTGTGCTATCGCTCCAGCCCCAGAATTACAGACTATTCAGTCTTTAAGAAAAACAGCATGGAGATTTCTTAAAATATTAAAAATAGGTCTACCATACAATCCAGCAAATCTGCTTCTAGGTAGCACTGTCCTCCCATTGTTCACCGATTTGCTCGAGTGGGCACCAGTAACAACTTGTTGTTACTGTTTTTGGCATATCAAATACTCCATGGGTAGCTTGCCAGACTCTGCTGTGTGGGTGGGATACTCTCGGTAGCTTGCCAGGCTCTCAGAGAGGGATGGAGGAATTGAACCTGGGTCAGCTGCATGTAAGGCAAACACCCTACCTGATGTGCTATCACTCTAGTACCACCTTCAATATCAATATTAAAAAATGCAAAGAGAAATCAAAATGCCACAAACATACATGGAAGATTTAGCTACCTTCTAACTTGAGAGTGATTCACCTGGGTCTCCCTCTTCAAAGGACTGTTATTTAAAATTTAGAGGCTCTGTGAATTTAGATGAAAAACAAAACAAAAAACAGAAAGCCCCACACTCGGTTTTTGCTGACTGAAACTCAGGAGATTGACTTTCACCACAGATACAAACACACTAGAGTTGGGTAGTGTGACTTTGTCAGGAATAAAAGGGCAGTTTTCTTGTGACCTGCACTACGATGTTGCAGATTCAGTGAGGATATCAGAATGATGGTGGCCAGTTGTTAGATGTAATGGAGTAGGACACTTTGAAAATATTTTAACATTTGGTAATGTCAGTCCCATTTTTTGGCATGGACGGGGCTGGGTTCTAGGTTCTTATCCAAAATAGACTAACTCAAAAAGACACGCACAAACCTATGTTTATTACAGCACAATTTATAATAGATAAGATATTAAAACAACATAAGTGCCAACAAAAGATGAGTGGATAAAGAAATTATGATATACACACACGAAGGAATGCTACCCAATTGTAAGGAAAGATAAATCATGCTTTTTGCTACAATGTGGATAGAACCTGAAGGATGATGCCAAGAAAAATAAGCCAGAAGGAGAAAGAAAATTACTAAGTGATCTCACTGGTATGTATATTTTAAAACAACAAAACAAGGAAATAGACAATGTCCAGTGAAAACCAACCCTTGGTTCTGAATACAGAATTGAGGTTACAAAAAGTGAGAGGGTTGCTGGAAGAGTTCAATGGACAGTGATGGGAGGATTTGGCAAATAAGTGGGGGCCATGGTATAGTGATATATTGCTCCCAAAGCATATAAACATTTATACTCTTGTACACGTATGCTACCTCAATAAAACCTAAATTAAAAACATTGGTTTATGTTGCTTTATGGCTATTTCTTAGTTACTTCATGTAATTTTTTTGTGTCACATATCTTCCTTTTGCTTTTTGCCCAAGTATTTAGGATTTGCTTCTTTGCTTCTACGTTAGGAATAAAAATAATGGTAATATCAATAAAACTAACCCATACACCTATAATTAAAAGAACGCATGCATATAAACAATGTAAGTTGTACTATTGACCTTGTGTGACTAGCAGTAAAATGATGAATTTAACATTAGTATTTGGATTCTTCCCTTCATCTCTGATTAGGAAGATCTTTGTAGCTTTGGTCTAAAACAGGGAAATAGCAGCCAGGTCCTTATGTCTCCTGGAAAACTCCGAGTAGTACAGCCAAACTATTTGCTTTGCTTTTCTGATTAGAAAGTTTTCATAAAGGGAAAAATATTTCCCGAGAATTATTTTAAATTACTTTCTCCTCATATGATGAAAGACTTATGTGAACAGCCCCAACTTCACTCTGAATTCTTCTCCAGTCTATTTGGTCACCCATCCTGCCCTGACCTTCTTCATCCTTCAGACAACCAGGGAATTAAAAATATGCTGGAAGATTTTAATGGTGTCTGCAGAGAATTACATTCTTCTATGCAACATTTGAACATGAAGCAGAAAGATAGCTCAGTCTGCATAGCTCTTTGTAATTAGTTTCACTATATTGCTTTAATTGTGGTGCAGTGTAATCACTGGCTTTGCAGAGATTATGGCTCATGGTTAAAATAATTATGGGGATTTGATAAGATTATGCTTTGAATTTATAGTGCTTCTTTCCCCACACACTTGAAAAGGAGAGTGAGCAAAGAATAGCTCACCGATGACAGTATTGAACGTTGTCTGAGACTTGCCAGGTCTGGCTGGGATTTTATATTTCTATCTAATATTCCTTCCATTCAGATCATCTTCCATTTGCCCAGTATTTCAATTCTAAAGACAGTGAAGAATGACATATATCCTGTTTACCAGCTAGTATTAAATTTTGGAGACACAACTAGTGACCTAGGCAAATCTATGTGGAGGCAGTAGTTTTAAATCCAATAGTTGGTTAACAAACCTGAGGACTGTTCTCTCTGTTAGCTCTCCTTTAACTTCAGAAGAGTGTGATCTGATCATAAATATCCTTAGAACAACAATGGGTTGTATATGGTCTATTGCAAACACATTCATTTACTTCTAGTAGAATGCTGGCCATGTGCGAAGTGCTGCTGTTATGCAATAGTAAACAAGCTCAACTACATTCCTATCCCGTGGCACTAACATTCTAGACATGGAGGGAAAACAATAAACCAACCATAGAATAATGAATTAAGGTATAATTAGTCCTATGACAACCGATCTTGATGTATATACATCACTGTCATCCTATTGCTCATCGATTTGCTTGAGTGGCTACCAGCGGCTTCCATTGTGAGACTTGTTACTGTTTTTGGCATATTGAATATGCCATGGGTAGCTTGCCAGGCTCTGCCATGCTGATGGGATACTTTTGATACCTTTCTGGGCTCTCAGAGAAGAACAAGGAATTGAACCTGTGTTGGCTGCATGCAAGGCAAACGCCCTACCCACTGTGGTATCACTCCAGCCCTATTACATAATATATATATAAATATATAAACATATACATATGGGTCAACCTGTAACAGCATGTTAATGATCTCATACAAGGGCTTAATGGTTCCAAGGTGAGATAAAACAATTTCCACACACTTTCCTCTAAGGAAATTTTTTTTGGATCATTTTTAGCACATTATTCATAACAAGCAATACAAAATGAATTATTTAGGATCTGCTTTGGGTCAGGCTTGGGTGGTGGTGGTGGTAAGGTGTAATGGTGGTGGAATTGGTGTTGGAATATTGAATTATTGTGAACAACTTTATAAATATAAAAAATAATTGGTCCTATGAGTAAAAAAATTTAAAAAAACCCCATAGTGACTAAGTTGGGGTGGGGGTGGCTTAGACCAATCGGGAAGCATCTTTTCAAGAATATGACAGTTGAGTGGAGTACTAATAGTGAGAAAAGATTGTCACTGTCACTGTCACTGTCATCCAGTTGCTCGTCGATTTGGGCACCAGTAACGTCTCTCATTGAGAGACTTATTGTTACTGTTTTTGGCATATCCAATATGCCATGGGTAGCTTGCCAGGCTCTGCCGCTCGCGCTTGATACTCTCGGTAGCTTGCCAGGCTCTTGGAGAGGGGCGGAGGAATCGAACTCGGGTCGGCCACGTGAAAGGTGAACGCCCAACCAGGCAGGAGGAAGAGAAGCATAATAGGCTGAATCTATGATGAGTTTAGAAGTTTGCGGAATTGCTATTTGGGAGAGTGGCTGGAATAGAGAGAGTGTAAAGGGTAGAGTTTGAAGTATCTAAGCATAGCCACAACCACACAAGAGGTGTGGTTTAGAGGGTTTACACTGCCTAATTGACAGTCTAAAATCTGTCTTTGGTTAAGGATATTAGACCTATAGTCATTAACTTGTATGAGATTAACTTATTAATTAACTTATATTTCCCAATGATGGTGGTTGGGGAAAAAGCAAGAGGGGAGGAAGAATGAATAACAGGGATCTTCCTGATAACAGGATGGGACTAAAACTTTGCTGGAGGGAGTTTTGAGTGTGATACACAGAGAGAGGTGAAGTTGAACCTCTATTTCGTGGCGTTGTAATTCTGTGATAAACAAACCTACAAAAAAAGAGTAAAATATTGAGATAAAAACTAAGGAGTTGCAAGACAATTTTTTAAAAGGCCTGGTGAGTTTGAGCATATTCATATGGATCATCTAGTTGATGGTTGGAAATCATTATAAAGCACAGGAAATAGATTAGAGTTGGAAAGTTGGGTGGGAAGCATTTACTGCTAATACTGGGTTTAGGGCAAGTGGGAAGCTATGTTGGCATAAGAAAAAAAATACATATATGTGTGTATAAATATATACATATATATCATTGTGTGTATATAAATATATATATATATATCATTGTCCTACACCAAACATATTGTTTAAAAATTTATAATTTAGGGGAAAGGGGGTTTCCACACAATGCTTAGGAGGCTAGGGGCCATTTCTAGTGATTCTCAATCAAGTGGGTCAGTCAAAGCCCTGTGGTGCTAGAGCTCTCCTGGGCTACTCTAGCAGTGCTCAGAGGTGTTGAAGGTCATAGCTAGCAGTATTTGGGGACCTCCAGGGCTGTACCTGGTGATGCTCAGAGAACCCCTGGGTGCCAGGGATTGAACAGAATGGGACTGGCAACATGTTAGGCATGTGTCTTAACCTTTGTACCATCTCTCCACCCTCTAAACAGTATTTTTTTTAAGTTATCCTTTTTTGTGATGTGTGCAATGAATAATTGAAGAGAAGATGGAATGTGACTTTAATACTTTTTGTTGTTGTTGTTCACTTGTTTGCCTAATGGAAAACAGACCAAAATTTAGATATTTAAATGACTTAATTTTCAGAGGCGCCTCTGGAGTGGACTAGCCAATTGGCCCAACACCTTGGCGATTGCTTGGAACTTTCTTGGAGTTATAGGACGCTCTTTCGTTTGCCTCACAACCACACAAGAAAAAGTTGGCCCGACTTCTTCATAAATTATATAAACTTTTTGATTAAAAAATAGGATTTCTAATGAAGTTGTAACAAAATTATGATGTTTTAAAATCCAACTATTTCACCAGAGAGATGATTTGACACCACCCACGAATGATTTCAAAATGACTTTATTGGGTCTGGGATGTGGCTCGGTGGCAGAGGGCATGCCTCACATGTGTGAGGCCCTGGCTTCCAACCCAGGCCCCACAAATAATAACATTTAAAAAAAAATGACTTTGTCACTTGCTTTGGCAGTTCTCAGAACAGTGGCTGGATATGTTTTGAGCAATCAGGAAGTAATTGGAGTACTCCCATGTGATAATGTTGAGGAAAATGCTGTTTCGTTGGGGTTGAGGCTTTAGTCTTGTTTATTCATTTGCTTATTCATCAAGAAAAAATTTATTTGCTACTCTGGGCCAAGTGGTTTTATAGGTATTGAAAAGACTATTGCAAGTGGCAAAAGGAATAAGACAATGCTAGATTTTAGGATTTCATCTTAAATTTGGTTCATCTTAGCTTTTGAAAAATCTTAGCTTTTGCAAATGACAATAAATTTATCAAGACAAATACAAATATTCAAACAGAGGGAAATTATTAGCTCTAACTTTGCCTTTTCTGTTTTCCTCTCCCTGTCCTCTTTCCAGAAACATAAAATCTGACCTCAGATTTTTAAATCAAAAGCAACCTGTTTCTTTATTCCATAAAATGCCCCTTAAGTATAGATCACTTCTTACTTTGACCCAATTTTGCTGCTAGCAGATGATTATAAGATATTAATCAGTTCACAGTAAGATGTTAATGATATGATGCTGATTTACTAAAGATTGAGTGTTTGTTTTAACAACAAAACAGTACTTAGAGAAAGAACATATGAGTGATAGAAATCACTCATTTCTATCAAAATGAAAGAACGTTGGCAAGTAGTAAAATGATACATTTCTTGGATGAGAGTCTTATCCATCTCTCTGAAATCACAGTTTGTAAAGCTAACTTAAATTGCCAATCGTAACCTCGAGGAATAAAAAAAATCACTATCCCTCTGATGCTACCTTCCTTTTAAGAGATGTTCTATAACACTTCTGTGTCATAGAGCACTGTGACAGATCATCATAGATTCACTGGAGTATTGGACAAAGTTTGCCTTGGCCTTTGTGTAGCTGGATGGTGCCTCCCCACTAAACTGGGGCTTTCCACCACCATAGCTCCTGCAGCCACGTGCAACATATTATTACAATCAGCTTTGCTTGTTCCCAGTTCTTTCAGCATCTGTAGTAGCAGCTGGTGCACCTCCCACTTCATCAGGAAGTGCATTCAAGGGTATCCGGCTAGAAAGTTCCCCCGGCAAGCATTACTTCATATTGCAAAATGAAGAAGCAAGGTTTCAGTCAGAGGGATTCGTATCTGGGGTCAAGTAAGGCAGAATAAAGTTGAGGCTATCATCCATCATCAAAGCGTCTTCATCATGGGCAAGACCAGTTGTAAAAAAGTCTATTCTATTTTTTTTCCCCTGTTAGATTGGATTCCTTTCATCCTGGTTTAATCAGAAAAAAAAGATGAGCAGAATGATGCGATTGGCACTGCTCTTGTTTGTTTTTTAGATTCCCATAGAGAATTGTTCTCATACCATGGATTTCCACCAAGATCTGCAATTCTGATTATCGTGGTTCACTTTTGTGGCCATTTCTACATTTTTGCCTTTGGACACTCATATCTCTTTCCAGTAGTTAATCGAACATTCCATTGTTCCCATCATGGTCTTGCTTTTTCTTCATGAGAAAACAACCTCTCTTGGTCTCTGTCTACTTTTACCTCCAGCATCTGTACTAAGGTCTAATTGCATGATAAAGAGAGTAGTGAGGATAACCAGCACAAGTCAGAAATGTTTGAAAACAGTTCTAGGAGATTAGAAAGAGCTGTGACTAAGGAAATTTAGCTCATGTGAAAACGTGGCCACTAACTTCTTCAGCATTGTATCTCTGGAGAAGAAGTTGGAAACAATCTCTCTCAAGACCATTTATTTTTGTCTTTTAATCTTACATTAAGTTATCTACCTAGTATCAGTATTAGAACCAGAAGTGTTGGTAAACTTCAGTAGTTTGGGGCAGGTATTGAGGGAGATGTGTCTCTTGAAGAAAAATGATTGGACTCTGACATGTTTTGGGAAGCTAATGATTGAGTGCTCCATTTTGTGTCAGATAACATGCTAGAAATTTCTGCATATAGTCTTGTAAGGTCTCAGTTTTGATTATCAGGTGAAAAACTTTTTATATAGATTTTCTTTAGCTGTATTCAAATCCACCAAGTAAAATGTGGTTGGAGGTCATGTGGGGGAAGGGTGATGTGGGCCTGTGGGCCGAATACAGACTAGAGACTGAACACAATGGCCACTCAACACCTTTATTGCAAACCACAACACCTAATCAGAGAGAGAGAACAAAAGGGAATACCCTGCCATAGTGGCAGGGTGGGGTGGGGGGAGACGGGACTGGGGAGGGGGGGAGGGATGTTGGGTTTACTGGTGGTGGAGAATGGGCACTGGTGAAGGGATGGGTTATCGAACTTTGTATGGGGGAAACATGAGCACAAAGATGTATGGATCTGTAACTGTACCCTCACGATGACTCTCTAATTAAAAGTAAACTAATAAAAAATATAAAAAAATAAACTAATAAAATAAATAAATAAAATAAAATAAATAAAATAAAATAAAAATCTGTTGGTCTTTAAAAGTTTCTTTTGAGTTCTGAAATGGCTTTCTATTGTTTTGTATTTGAGGGAAAGAGTATTTTGCCTGCTTATTTGTGTTTGGGTCACACCTAGCTGTGCTCAGGACTTACTCCTGGCTCTGCACTTGGGGATCACTCCTGGCAAGCACAGGAGACCATGTAGGGTGCGGGACTAAACCCAGGTTGGCCACATACAAGGCAAGTGCCTTACTCTCTGTTCTAGCTCTCTAGTCCCGAAGGGTAATATATTTAGTGTTCCAAAAGAGACACAGTGATAGTAAATAATTTGGAATTAGGATGTCCATAGAGTACACAAACAAATTTTAATTTCAGAATTAGAGCTTGTCAGCACAAGCAGAGTCAACTGAGCTCACAGGGAAATTTTATGAGTTTGTTACTGTGGTTGACATTGGCCTGATCATTAGCCTTCTCCTTCCACAATATTCTTGTCCTGGTCGCATATTAGCAAACAATCTTTTGTAGTTAGACTGCATTTCCCTGCATCTTTGGAACTACGGGTATCACTTGCTCTGGCCAATAAAACAGTAGCAGAATTGATGAGTAGAAGCCTGTGGGGCCAGCGTGCAAGACACCATCTTGCCCTCCAGCCAGAGACAAACAACATTCCAGAGGGCCAGCCTGACTCCCAAGTGAGGACAATTTGAAGCCAAATTCACCTCCGACCCATTCCAATTTGAATGAGAAGTTAACTTATGTTGCTATAAGATGCTGAATTTTAAGTTTACTATAGAACTATTTTCAGTTTACTGTAGAACAAATTAGACATTTTTGCCATGCACTGTCCCTATAGAGAGCAGAAGCCTTAAAAGTCTTTCCTAAGTGTCTGGGCTTTTTTTCTTTGAATTTTATGTCTCATTAGAGATTTGAATTGCCTGGCTCTTGTAAAGAGTCAATAGAAGAGCAGTCACAAGTTCTGAGCAATCGGGCTGCCATCCTTTGAATACCTGCCCTGCTTGACCTGCAAAATCCAGAAATATAGAATCTCTCCAAGTCTCAGTGTCATAATTTGGAAAAGGAAGATATTAAAGCATCAATCTCAAGGGATTGATGACATATGCCATGAGTGAGTAACTCTGCCTAGAGGCTATCACTCTCTGTAACAAAGTGAGATATGTACTATGTATCAAAGGAAAAGAGGAGTTTCTAACAAGTTCTGGGCCAAAACAGATGACTAAGTGGGGCCAGAATGATAGTACAGGAGGTAAGATGTTTGCCTTGCACAAGGCTGGTCTCAGTTTGATCCCCCAGGAGCCCATGTGATCTAACACTGAGTGCAGAGCCAGGAGTAATCCCTGAACAGAGCTGAGTGTGGCCCCCCAAATAAAGAAAAAAGCCAATAAATAAGCTATAGATATTGGTATACCTTGTACTTATTGTTGATAATAAGTACATGTAATCCCATCAATGGCAAACATCCAGAGACTATAAACCAAGCTCCCAGAAGCAACATCTTGTAGCCTAGTTCTCCCTCTGGGAGAACCTGGCAAGCTACTGAGAGTTTTCTACCCACGTGGGAGAGCCTGGCATGCTCCCCATGGCGTATTCATATGCCAGAACAATGATTTGTTTCATTCCCCTGATCCTGAAAGAGCCTCCAATGTGACACCGTAAACAGAGGCTTCTAAAATCTCAGGGCTAGGACAAAAGGAGACGTTACTGAGACCACTCGAGAAAATCGACGATCAACGGGATGATGATGATGATGATGATGATGGTGATTGTCAGTAATAATGCTTAGTAGACTTAAACATGTTCAAAGGACAAATCTCATATTTTGTTCTTTCTATAATCATAATTATTTATTTATTGCTGTTTGGATCAAATACAGCAGTGCTCAGAACTTACTCTGCATACAGGGATCACTCCTGTCAGAACTTGGGGAATCATATGGGATGCTGGGGACTGAACCTGTGTTAGCTACATGCAAGGCAAGTGCTCTAACTGCTGTACAATTCCTTTAGCCCTCTGTCACAATATTTTTTTAAATGAATGTTAGGTAGCATATTAGCATGTTATAACATTTGAAAATCTGTGGACATTATGTTTTACATAGTCTGTTAGACTAACTGTTCTTTAAAGATCTTTCCAGCTCTAAAATGCTATGCTTCTATGTAATGTTTTACTTTTTAGTCCCTCGCTTTCCTGAGAATATTTTTATTCACAGGGTAAATTTTGTAGCATATGTATGTGGGAACTAATGTTAGTGGAGTTTCTCTAGCATAGCAAAAAAAAAATCTACCAAAAGATTCATTTATTCTTCTCTTATCCTATTCGGTCATTCCTGGATCTTGTTCCAGGATTGAAGTTTTTTAGTTATTTGCTCCTTTTTTCATACTGAAATACATTTTTCATTTTTTGACTTTTGACACTGGACAATATAAATTTTCCTTTTAATAAGCTTGACCATGTCTACGCTAAACAAGACCAGGAATATGTCAGGAACATTTCCCCCAAGAGATGAAGGCGGGTTTTGATGGTATGTGTTTTGAGATCTGGAGGCACTGAAGAGAGAGTGGGGAAGGAGAACAACTTGTTGTTAGACACATGTTGGCTTTAATATTATACTCAAACATTCCATAGACCTAAATTTGGGACTGTTCTGCATTACTCTGTAAATTTGCCAGTACTCTCTCTAAGAAAGAAGGCATTGTGCTCTAAAAAATAGATAGCCATGATGGGCTAACCCTGGTTTGTTAAAAAATGAAAAATAGGAGTTCAGCCTGCAGCACTATACAAGTGTTCTTGGAAAGGTAGATATGGACTGGGAAGATATAAACAGGGTTGGATAAGGGACATGGCATTGCCCTGCATGGAGAAAAAGACCAGGACGTGTGTGCAATGTGAGCAGATAATGCCAAGGCACTTTATCGAAATGGTGATGATGGGGAGGAAGGTTGACAATAGCCTGAGTCATAACCACACAGGACAGAGGAGAGGGCAGGAAAAGTGTGAGGCTAGAGGCAGGCAGACGGGCTGAAACAGGAATAGGGAGTGGACGAGAGAATAGAGCATCATGTGCGGGCAGCAGGCAGAGGCCCTCAGGACCAATCGCCAGAGTGAATCCCAGGTGGTTTAGTGCAGAGACAGGAAAAAGGACATCCTCTCCAAGGACCTAGGTTATGACTGGAGGGAGAAGATAGATAACAGGAAAGAACTGGGTTTCACTAGGAGCCCACCAAGCAAGGCCTGCCCCTGGGTTCCTCCTCCTCTTCCCTCAACTCTAACCCTTCTCATGGGACAATAGGTTAACTCGAGACTGGAAGGTGGGAATGGAACAAACTCTCCAGAAGGAGACAACTTGCATCTCCAGGCCAGGAGCTATCCAGAAAAGGTCTGACAGCAAGACTGGTATGCTGATCAGGCAGGTAGGGGCAGGTCATGCTGGGAAAGTTGTAAGACTGTAAGATTGAAAGTTGTAATCTTGTAAGATTTCTGTTAACAAATAAGGGTTGGCATGGAGTAGGAGGCATGCAACTTGAGCTTAGCTTACCAGCCGCAGGGCCCTCAACTTCAACCCTAGAAGCTGAGGCCCAGATACTGCCTCCCTCTGCTAATGTTTCTGACCCAAAGCTGTTGATGTCTAAGGAGATGGCTTTGGAAGTAGAGTCTAATATGAGTGTGGTCAGGAGAAGGGTTGGTGTTGGACAAATAAATACACACCCTACCTTTATCCTTCCTCTGATCCTCAGGCCAGGTGAGTAATGGGGAACGCTCCTGGGTCAATTCATCATGCTAAGTAGTTAGCTTTAGCATGATGGTGTGAAAATGTTATTTGCTGTAGTATCATTTGTTTAGGCTAAGCCAGGGGGCCACCCATGGTCCAGAGCAGATATAGCAGATATAGGAAGAGTTGCAAAGACAGCCACTGCTAGATAAGGCTACATCATTCCTTGCCAATTCTATGTCATGTGTGACCTCATTGAAATGTGCACGCCGTCTTTAGTGCAGGGAAATTCATTTCTCAGCTTCCCTTGTCATCTTAGTTTTACATAATTTTGGTCAATGGGATGTACTGGTGGGAGACTGGAGGTAAGGTTTTTGCTTTGAAAAACCAGGGCATTTTGTTTTTCAAATTGTATCACAGTGAGATACACAGTTACAAAGTTGTTCATGATTAAGTTTTAATCATAGAATGTTAACACCCATCCCTTCACCAGTGTACATTTTCCAGTATCAATGTCCCCAGTTACCCTCCCGATGCCCCCCCCCACCTGCTCTATGGAAGGCACTTTTCTTCTCTCTCTCTGTCTCTCTCTCTCTCTTTCTCTCTTCTCTCTCTCTCCTTTTGGGCATTATGGTTTGAAATTCAGAGGTTATCATATATATGCCTTTACCTACTTTCAACACTCAGTTCTTGTCCAGAGTGATCATTTCTAACTATTATTGTCAACCGGGGTATCTTTTGTCTGCTTTTCCTTCAGACAAGCCATCCAGCACCTGTGGCTTTGGGTAGGGGAATTTCAACCCCTACTCGAGAAAATTGATGGTTAACAGGATGATGACGATGAAGATGACTGGTCTTATTTGCTGCCTCATTTTATTCTAAAAAGTCCTAAACTGTTTTACCCAGGAGATTATTCAGACGTTGGGACTTTTCTTAGGAGGACTACTTTCCACATTTCAATACTTGGAGGAGAAATGATTCTGTTAGAGTTAAAAAGAGACAACTGCTTTGCTATTCCAGGCTCATTTGACTATGCAACAGATCCTGATTATTGAATGTTTCTGAAGCCCATTATGAGACACAGTGAGAGAGGACTAGGAATGATATCCAGGGAAATCTCCTAGTACTTCCCTGCTCAGTAAAAAGTTAAGGAACATTTACATGATAAATATCTACAAGTAGGAATCACTGAAAGCTCTTGTCCTTCAGGAATGATTTAGGTTGCCTCTTGATTGGAAGACTGATCATTTGAAGAGAAAGTAAAGGTAAAGTAAGATGATTACTTCAGCATAGAAACAACAAATATTCACTTATTGGAGGTCATGGAATGAGAGTAGACTGGAAAAGAACAGGAAAACTCTATTGATTTAACTAAAGATCATAAAGAAAACTCTCTAGAGGTTCTATTTTGCAACCAGAAGAAAAGCCAAACTTTTTTTTCTGGTTTAAAAAAAATGCAAAGGTTTAAACTGATGATTCTGAATTCTCCCCCCATTTCTTTTTATTCAGTCTTTTGCATGCCATGTTAAACCCATTAGTACATGCTAGCCTCAAAGATATTTTCTAGCTGTTCTCAACCTGAAATGCTTTTTCTCAGATAGTTACAGTTTAATCACTTGTAACATTTGTTTCTCTGTCCAAATATCAATGGTATTTTCCCTGCTTGCTTAATATCAACAGTATTAATATAAACAATGCCACATTATCATCCTTAGTTTTTTGTTTTTCTACCCGACACCTGTGATCCTCAGGGGTTACTCTTTTTTATACCCTCCCACACACCACTTGTTCATTTATTTTTAAGTTTTTGTTTTGGGGGATGGTTCACACCCAGTGGTACTCAGAACTTACTCCTGGCTCTGCACTCAGGTATTATTCCTGGCCACCTGCAAAGCAAATGTCAGGGGTTGCTCTTGGCTCTGCACTCAAGGATCACACCTGGTGATGACCATATGGTATACTGGGAATCAAACTAAGGCCGGCTGTGTGCAATACAAGTGACTTAGCCATTATTCTATCTCTCTGGCCCCCATTCTCCCTCTTCTTACCATCACAGAACTAATAACTATTGTATGTTACAGGTAAGGCACATATATGTTCACTGCTGTCCCTCTTCAATGGAATATAATTTATATAGAACAGAGACTTGTTGGTCTATTGTTATATCCATAGAGTCTAGAATAATACAAGTGCTCAAAAAATTGCTAACTTATTAAAAGCGTATTAAAAATGGGGTTATTCCTTTGTTATTCCTCAAATATTAAAGTTAACCATTTCAGCAGAGAAGCTGAAATTCTCCAACTATTGAAAACAAATCTTGTTCTCTTATAAACTGCTAAGTTTCATACCTGGATCATGACAAAACATTTACACTGTAAGGTTGCTGAGTTAAATTATATGCTACCTATGTGCCTGAGTACAGTTACATTTTTCTACTTTGGGTGGTACTACCAAAATTAATTTGTGAATGAGTTTTAATTTGCATGCAATTATAAAATTGTTTATGAAGTTCAGAAAATAATAGAACCCAACTCAAATGTTTTCCAAATTAACATAATCTGTGATCATTTTTGGTGAGTGAAAGTTAGGTTAATTTTGTTGAGTCCATTTTGTTTTAAATGTTTTTCCTTCAGAAACTTTATGTATGTTACTTTCATTCAAATGAGTCTATTAATCAAAATAACATCACATTGTCTAATGAGAATAATAGCAAAGAAACATGAGATTTTTCTTATTTTTAGGAGTTGGAGGGTGCTCCTAAGCAGTGCCCAGAGCCCAGGGGCCACTTCTGTTTATACTTAGAAATCTGGGCCTGGCATTTCATATTAGAGCCTTGATGTGATGCTGCTTAGGTCCTATGTGGCAGGGGACCACAGGCCATTCTGGCAGTGTTCAAGGGCCCATGAAGCGCTAGGGGACCAAACTGGGGCCCCAAAGCTGTGCCCCTGGCCTCAGTGCTATTTCTTGGGTCTTGATAGATTTTTTCTAATAGCATACATATTTCTATAGGTATCACTGTAGCACTGTTGTCCCATTGCTCATTGATTTGCTCAAGCGGGCACCAGTAGCATCTCATTGTGAGACTTAGTGTTACTGTTTTTGGCATATCAAATATGCCACGGGTAGCTTGCCAGGCTCTGTTGTGCAGGCGTGATACTCTCGGTAGCTACTCTCTGAGAGGGATGGAGAAATCGAACCTGGGTTGCTGTGTGCAAGGCAAACACCCTACCCACGGTGTTATCCCTCCAGCCCCGTAAAATGAATCTTATTATAAAAAATACACTTGTGCTTTACCACAGAACCAGGTAAAGCAGAATGTTGTGACCTTTGACTCCAGGCTCAATGGGACCCAGAAACAGAGATCTTCTGCCTGCTTCCCCAAACCTTTAGCACCCCAGAGATCACACCCAGATGAGCCACCCTACTGGTGCCAGATACATACCTCATTAGCCGACCTCCACTACCACCACTACCCAGCCAACGCCACGGTCCAAGCCACTTACGGACACACCGCTGTGAAGCGCAACACATCATAAGACATTTAATACACATTTTCCATAATTACCACACCATATTTGATGGGGTTCAAATATGGTGTGAACCATGGGAACACCTGTAATGTGATTAGAGGCTGCCCTAAAAAATTCCATCCCTCTCAGAGAGCCCAGCAAGTTACCTAGAGTGTCTTGCCTGCAGTGCAGAGCCTGGCAAGCTACCCGTGTGTATTTGATATGTCAAAAACAGTAACAACAATGGGCCTCATTCCCCTGACACTGAAAGAGCCCCCAACATGAAGCATTAAGGAAGATGAGCATCTACACAATGGCATACTATGCAGCTGTTAGAAAAGATGAAGTCATGAGCTTTGCATATATGTGGATCAAAATGGAAAGTATCATGCTAAGTGACATGAGTCAGAAAGAGAGAGACAGACATAGAAGAATTTCACTCATCTGCGGAATATAAAACAACAGAATGGGAGACTAACACCTAAGAATAGTAGAAATAAGTACCAGGAGGTTTGCTCCATGGCTTGGAAGCCAGCCTCACATGCTGGGGGAAAAGGCAGCTCAGATAGAGAACTAAAGTGTGGTTGGAGGACCCACTTGGGATGGGAGAGGCATGCTGAAAGCAGACTATAGATTGAACATGACGGCCACCCAATGCCTCCATTGCAAATCACAACACCCAAAAGGAGAGAAAGAAGAACAAAAAGGAATGCCCTGCCATAGAGGCGGGGTGGGGTGGGGGGATGGGATAGAGGGTGGGAGGGATGCTGGGGTCATCAGTGGAGAAGAATGGGCACTGGTGAAGGGATGGGTACTCGAGCATTGTATGACTGAAACATAAACATGAAAATATGTAAATCTGTAACTGTACCCTCATGGTGATTCATTAATTAAAAAAAAAAAAGAAGTATGAGCAAGGAGAGTCTGATAAAATCTCAGGGGTGAACTAGACTGCCAAAATGAAGAAGGACTAAAATGACAGTCTGTACTTTCAATGCACGTATGCTTGCATTGGAAGCATCCATCGAGGACCTGATGGTGCAAGTGTAGAAGATCAAGTATGACATCATTGGTCTGACTGAGATGAGAAGGCATCGATCACATCATGCCATTTTCGACACTGGAGAAGAACTGTTCCTTGGAATATGCGACGATAGAGGTATTGGTAGTGTCAGTGTCCTTGTCAACATGAACTTGGTCATGAGCATTGGTTCATTCCAATGCCTAACAACCCAAATCGGACAATTTCGCTTGAATAGATGTGGCTCACTGCCCGCGGTTTCTATCTTTGTCGTCTATGCACCAACATCCAACTACGATGAAGAAGAAATTGAGAAGTTCTACATGGAGCTGGAGAAACTCTATAAAGAAGACCACACCTTCTACAAGATCATTGTCAGTGATTTTAATGCCAAGCTAGGACCAAGAAGGTCGCCGGAAGAACTCCACATAGGGACCCATGGCCTAGAATGGAACAAACAGGGTGAGAGACTGAGTTCATCATGTCGACCAAGACCATCCATGGTAACTCACAGTTCCAGAAGGCCGAATCTAAACATTGGACATGGGAGTCTCCCGGCAGACAGTTCCACAGTGAAATTGACCACATCATATTTAATCAAAGGTTTTGCCTGACCGATGTCCCTGTTGTAACGAAATTCCAAGTGGGATTGGACCACCATCTCCTTTGTGCAAAATTCTACTTCACAGAGCAGGGAGAAAGGACTGCAAAGTTTAAGTTTAGGAAGAGAACTCCCAGAATGACCACCAACTGGGAGCTCTTTAGCACTATTGTGGCAATATGGGAAGATGCTGTCATTGACAACATTGACAAGGAATATGATTGAGTGGTTCAGCACCTCCATGACTACATGAGGAATGCCGAGAGTGGGAAAGCCACAAACAGATGCCTGTCTTTGGAAACTCTTGAGCTCATTTGCCAATGTGGTTTGGCATGAGTGACAAGCAATCACAAGCTAATGTCCGAGCTTGCAAAGCTGTGCAGAGAAGTGATAAAGGAAGACCTCAAAGAGAGAAGAGCAGCAGTGTTGGCTGATGCGGCAGAAGCTGGGAAAAGTATTTGCAATGCTCGCCTGTCCTTCACCAACTAAAAGACCAAGATGACTGCCCTCCGATGTCCTGATGGATCTATCACATCTTCCAGAAAGGCAATGGAGAAGATTATTCACGACTTCTATTAGGATCTCTTCAATAGTCACGTCCACCTGCCCACATGCCAAATTCTGCAGGATGGACATATCGTTCCCAACATTCTCCCTTCTGAAATTTCATTGGTAAAGATGTGTACAGCACCCAGTCCAGACAAGGTCAGACCTGAACACCTGAAGAATCTGCCACCAGTACTCATCAATACACTGGCTCAGCTCTTCACATGCTACATGTCCGAATGCAAGGTTCTGTCCCAATGGAAAACCAGCAGGACTGTTCTGTTGTACAAGAAAGGAGACATCCATGACATTGGCAACTATAGCACCCAGATTCTCTTAGAACTTGGAAAGTCTAAGGAGGCATTCTTTAAAAAATATATATTCATTGCCATAAATTCAGTAAGAATTAATTTTCTCAGGGGCCTGAGATATAGCCTAGCAGGTAGGGTGTGCCTTGCATCCCATATGGTCCCCTGAGCCCTGCCAAGAGAAGTGACCCCCGAATGCAGAGCCAGGAGTTAGCCCTGAGCAGTATAACCTTAAAAAATATATTCCCTCTAAAGCAGGACACTATTATCAAAATATTATGATTTTTCAATGTCAGGCTTAAGAGGAAAAACTCACCCAAACTATAGGTATTGCAAGGCAAATCTGATGGTGTGTCTTTTTGGCTTCCTGACCCTGAAGAGCCTTGAACACTTCTTAAAGCAGTTTCAAAAAAACTTCACTGCTATAATAATCAGGTCTAGTTTTGTGTAAACAAACTAGTTCTACTATGAAAACAGAGTGAGGATTGTAGAAGAAAGAAAAATTATGTTTGTACCTTTGTAGGTATATTCGTTTCTGATCAAGTTGTCTTTGGGGTTTTGTTATATTCCTGGAAACTGGACGAGATCCTGAAATATTCTAAGTCCTCAAACATCTGGCTATAAATCTCCAAACTAATGTTTCTAATTTTCTCCTCTTCTTTGACTTAGACTCACAGAGAACAAAGATTGCCTTAATCTTCCTGGAAAGAGATATATGGAAGCCAGATTTTAGAGACATGAACCTTGCTTCCTATAGGTTCCAGGAACTTCACACTAGCTGGAAATTTCAAATTAAATGGAGTTGGAACTGTTTTCCCAATAAAGCAAATGACATCTTTCAGGTAGGCAGCTCTTTCAGAACTCCTAAACAAACTTCATACTTTTGGTTCCCTTTCTTCTTCTCTTTCTTTTATTTACTCTGGCATTGACCAGAAAAGATGATACTGTCACTTACATCTCCCAGGCCATTCATTGTTCATGGAGGTAACCTTTATGATGGCTAACTTTGCCCATCCAAATTCTGTTTTGTCCATGATATTAGAGACTCCTGTATTTACCTCATATTTATACCAGTGAAATAGGAAAGACCCTATCAGGAAGCATGCATAATTGGGGATCTATCGTCTTTGGCAGATCCCTACTTCCTTGGTTAGGAGTAAATGCAAGTGCATATCTAAGAAGCTTATAGATAGAACTCTTAAAGATACTCAAGATTCTCTTGCTAAGGGCATAGCTGCCCAATACAGATCATCAGCCTCTCTAGACAAAACTAGTCTTGATACATGAAGTCTTGATTATTCATTAGCAGAGCAAGAAGGAACAAGAGTCCAGCATCACCTGCTGAAGCTGTATTCACACAAAGGGGGCCTAAAACTCTTAAAAATTTCACTGAACAAACCAGTTGGTCAAAAACGTAACTTTTATTATTTTTTAAAAATAGGGTATTTCTTGGAATTGCTTGTTTTTTGATTGGGCTGGGTTTTGGGAATCAGGGCTCGGAAATACACTTCCAAACATTGGGAATTCTCTTGTTGAATAGAATTATAATAATTCCTCTATTGTATTTTTTCTTTCAAGAACTGTAAATGCATGGTTGCAGCCACTAACCACAACGCACAAGATCCAGAACTGGAACATCAGTAAAGAAGCACGATGAGTGAACAGCTTAAAGCCTGTGAATTTGGAAAAGAAGCCCTAAGAATATCAGAGCAGCTGAACCGAAGAATCCAGACCTAAAGATATCATAAGAAGAATGACAAACACTAAGAGCACTTCACAGTGTGAACTTTGAGTGACACAAATGCCTTAAATTTTGATCTCATATTTCTGAGTTGAGCTGAATGCTTGATCAAAATAGAGAAATAATTATAAAAGAGAGTATCAGTTCCAAAATGTAGGTCCTTGGGCTAAGGCCACTAAGGCTTAATGCATAACCTGACTGTGGTTTCAACCTCTCCCAGGAATTAGTCTTAACTTGGTCATAGAGGAATTTTCTGGTCAGCATCAATGAAGTAATGTTTCCTATTTCCCAATGGCACATGAGATAACTGTCACAAGGCCCT
Organism: Sorex araneus; assembly: GCF_027595985.1. Taxonomy (NCBI): domain Eukaryota; kingdom Metazoa; phylum Chordata; class Mammalia; order Eulipotyphla; family Soricidae; genus Sorex; species Sorex araneus. Next base: position 43,956,660 of record NC_073311.1, read on the forward strand.
TTTCTATTCCCTTTGATAAATTACCTAAGTCTGAAAAATTCTCTACTTCTTTAACTTGCCCTCATTCTGTCTATAACAACCTTTTATTTTGCACAGATTTTTGGATCTCCGTTCTACAAGCTAGATAGGGTTCTGCCAGATTCATGAACTGTTGAATAAAGCCAATACAATCTTTAAAATTAACTTGGCAGGGTTTTTATTATTTAATAGAATCCTCTTAAGCTCTATTCTATGAGTCTTTTTTTACTGTTTCTAATCTTTCTAATAAATTATGACTTTGAATATAATAGATTTCAATGAGTTCTGTGACTCTTTCTAGTGAATGATCCAACCAGAAAGTGATTTCAGGAGTTCCTCAAACTTGCAGGTAGTGTCAGAAGTGAGGGCAATCTGGAATATTGCACCCTGAGAGACAATTTAGTTTTGCTAAGTTACGGTAACAGTAATCCACATTCCCTACCTTTATCAGAATTCAAAATTAGATTGGAGCCAGCACTTTATTTGGAATTTGAGAGGACAGGGCTGACTTTTTAAAAATGATTTATATTTTCACTCACCCAGTACTGTATTCATCTGTATGGGCTTTTTCAGCCTTGGCTCCTATTTCTATAATATCCTCCACGTTGGACACAATCTTGCATAGCTCCAGGCTTCATGACCATAGGATAGATAAAAAGAAGAGCGCTACAATATAGCCAGAATTAATTAAAAGTTAGATTTTTGTCTCCTGGGACCCATGGTTGGACCTAGGACACTGTTCCTCAAACTGTCAACCTCTTCATTCCCAGCCTCTCCTTCCCATCCATTCATTCGACTTCTTCAAGCCTGGACTCCGTGCCACCAGGACAAGTCATTATGTGCCTGAAAGTAATAACGTATTTGTCCTAAATATATTTTCTACCCATTCTCAACAGATTCTGAAGCTGCTTAACCAGGTGTTTCATAAACCTGACTCATTAAAAGGATACCTGGGATTTGTCCAACTTAGAGATTTTTTTGGCCTGTCCTATGGAGACTTTGATTGCACATCTGGATTTTGGTTCTGAAGTTGGCTTTATTTTAATTAAAATAATAAGTGCATAAGTTGTTCTTGACCACCAGATTTAGGTCCCGGGACTTCTATTTCTATCTTTTAGTTGCCATCCTCTATATTCTGTGTGCTTCTACTGCGTGATAGCCTGTGCATTGGAAGGGTTATGCCCTTTTTCTGGTATTGGGTTTAGCAATTCGCCTATCATGGCTCTTGTGGCCAACCCTCTCTCTGGCTCTAGAAACTTTCCTGAGTCCTAGCCCAGTGACTGTAGTCTTGTTACACTCTGGTGGATGAATCTGGACTATAATGACCAATTCCACAAGTTCATTTAATTCAATCAACATTCACTGGTTTGAGTTATGTCCCAGGCACTGTGCTAGGTGCTGGAAAGATATAAAAAGGAAAGTACTCTCAGTTTAAAGGGTGTGATAGAAACATAAATAGCCATAATGCCGTGTGATGAACACTTTAGCAGGAGAATGTGCAAAGTGCTATGGAAACTCAAATGAGGTGGGTGACTAATTCCTTCTGAGAAGGGTCAGAAAGAGTCATAGAAAATAGTTTACATTTAGAAAGTGATTAAAAGTTCTCTCCAAATTCAAAGGGAGACTGAAGAGAGCAAAGCTGACACAAAGTGAGAAGAGTGGGAGTATGCTTTGTTGTTCATACTACTTGAGGTAGGTAGCCTGTTAGGCCACAAATGATATTTTCACCAAATATGGTTGTTCACAAGCCTATTGAGAGCAAAAATTTCAAGCCCCCACTTTATACTTCGTGATTTACAACCTTAGGTGTTGAGTCTAAGCAATTTTTATTCTTAGCAAGTCCTCTAAGTGATTCTTAAGCTATTCAAAGCAGTGGTTCTCTACCTTAGTGATAAGAGTGAGATAGTCATGGGTGGGATGGGGATTTACAAAATATTGATGCCTGAGTCTCACTTTCAGAGGTTTTTATGTAATGAGGACTTTTGGTTTTAAATATTCCCTGATGATTCTAATGGGAAGAACCACTTCCTCCCATTTGAGAACCATAGAGCGAGGGCTTCCAGTACTTGGAAAGCTGTACAAAGTATGAAGGAGAGACGTAGGAAGTTCATGAAAAGTTTTCCATGCCAGGTAGGAGACTAGGCTAGGAGTCATTAGATCACAGAGAGTGGATGGGGTTGTGGCTCCTACAAGTTCATGTTTCTATTTATGTCTCACTAAATGGTGGAAATAAGACCCGATCTATTTTGCAAATCCTTTGTGTTGGGAGAAGGAATGCTCCCCTGGGAGCTTCTCAGCCCAAAGTAGCTCAGCTGTGTCCTCAAAATAACAGTCACTTCTTGGTAACTGAGCATTGAATATTCGTGTTGCTTTCTTCAAAAATGTAATGGGTATCTATCCTGGGTCTACTGGATAGCCCTTCTGCAATCCAAGTCACTTGAGTCATGTTAAGCAAAAAGGAGGTTGATTTACAGGGAGATTGCCGGAATTTCACATTTGCAATCTCCATTAGGTTAAAATGCTAGAAGTATACACATCAACCATATACCTGCTATATAAGAATGGAAGGGAATGTGCTGTGTGGATTCTAATGTTTTCAGAGAATAAAAGAGTTTTGGAATAGACCACAATGACATGGAAGAAGTGATGGGAGATTAAAGAAAAGGCATAAGAAAATAGCTAGCAACCACACAATATTTAAGCTCTTGGACCTTAGTGGGCCAACTTGATCAAGAGAATTCATATAATGCATGAGTATAGATGAGAGGGGAAAGGCAAGGAGGACTGTGTTCAAAGTCTACTGCAAGAGATATCTGAAGGCCCGTGAGAGCTTATAGTCTCCTCAGTGTTTTTTCTTCTATCTTTTCCATCTTCCTCCTCTTCTTTACCCTACACACCCTCACTATGTCATACTTAGTGACTTATCAAGGCCCCAGGAACTACCATAAGACTCTGCTAGGTACCAGAGAGATAATACAGTGGGTAGGGTGTTTGTCTTGTACATGGCTGACTGGATTTGATCCCTGGCACCCCATATGTACCCTAGACCCTGAGCACAGAGGCAGGAGTAAGCCCTGGGCACTCCTGGGTGTGACCCACAAACAAAAAGCAAACAAAAAAAATGTCTGCTAGGCTCAAGTCTAATAAGCACATGAGTCACAACTTTTGTTATGACTTAGAGCTGATGGTCACGAGACTTCTTGAGTTTGACTCTTAGAACTGAGAAAAATGTGGGTTATTCTTTGATCCAACTTCTTCCATTTGTAAGTGAGGAAGTACAGGGTCAGAGAAGAGAGACAGCTGAACAAGAGAGTTTGCATAGCTAGTCAGTGATAGGATTAAGAAAGATCTGTGATTCAATTAAAAAAATAAATAAAAATTTCAAAAAGAAAGATCTGTAAAAAAGAAACATCTGTCCTGCTTCATGAGCGAAGGGGAGAAGGCAGATGGAATAGAGAAGGGATCACTAAGAAAATGATGGCTGGAGGGACCAGTTGGGATGGGAGATGCATGCCGAAAGTAGATGATGGACCAAACATGATGGCCTCTCAGTGTCTGTGTTGCAAGCCATAATGCCCAAAAGTAGAGAGAGTATGGGAAATATTGTCTGCCACGGAGGCAGGGGGAGGGTGGGAAAGGGGGGGTATATCGGGGATATTGGTGGTGGGGAATGTGCACTGGTGGAGGGATGGGTGTTTGATCATTGTGAGATTGTAATCCAAACATGAAAGCTTGTAACTATCTCACAGTGATTCAATAAAATTTAAAAAATTTTTTAAAAAAGAAAGGTCTGTCTTATAACTTTCTCTGAAATTATCTACTGGGTCTATGACACTACACTGTTGCCACAATAACAAATTTTTATGATGAGCAGCAAAGTTCTCAATCATCATGTTTATTTAGTTCGTACAGCCACTTTGTAAGAATGCCTCAGTCATTAGTTCCTCACGTTTGCTAAGTCAGGTGGAAATGAAAAGTGCTTGTTAAAAATTGCAACCTTTGGAGCTGGAGAAATAGTACAGAGGGTAGGGTGATTGCTTTGCATGCAGCCGACCCGGGTTCTATTCCCAGCATCCCATATGGTCCCCTGAGTACTGTCAGGGGTGATTCCTGAGTGCAAAGCCAGGAGTAACCCCTGTGCATCTCCAGGTGTGACCAATAAAGCAAAAAAAATATTACAACCTTTGGGAGCTACGGAAGTAGTACAAAAGGTAAAATACTTGCCTACACATCACTCTTATGGTAAAAATCCTCTTTCAAATCCCCAACACCACATATGGTCCTGTGAGATTTCCAGGGGTCACTTCTAAGCACTGTTGGCTATGTCCAGGAAGCTGACATAAATTTTTTTTTTAAATTCATGAAAAAGATTGTTGAAATTTACAATATTGGCAATTTTATGTTTATATAATTTAGGTCATCAATTGGGAATTCCAGTAGTATATTTGACGTACTTCTCATGTCATGTTTTAGAGTCTGAGAAACATCACCCTGGATTATGAAAAGACCTGCTTGGTTTGATGGTTGAGCTTAGTAAAGAACATTATGTGGTTATATTTTGGGGTGCTTTGGCCTTTGTTTCACTTCCTCTTAATGTCTCCTGACTTTGTTGGTGTTCTCATACTAGGATGTGGGAAATGAGCTCATTGCTTCTCTCACAAAGTCATGCAACAGGGATTTGGCTATGGCTTTATGGAACCTGGGAGCCCTGCATAAATTCTAAAGTGGTGTCTGTCACCTAGAAGACACCCAAGATTATTTGTTGAAGCGAGTTAAGGTGAAGTCTGTGGCACTGTGCTAATTACTGTGAGGACAGCCTTGGACAAGCTGTTTCCAGTTTCCATGCTTACTCTTTTCTCCTACAAAATAAGAGACAAGAACCAGACAGCCTCTGATGTTCCTTCCCACTAAGAGATTATATATATGTTTTGGCATCTATTTTTCAAAAAATCCCAGAAATTTGGACCTGGAAGTGACTTTGAAGGTCAATTTGCCCAACCCACAGCTTGTTCAAGAAAAAGCCAGACTATTCGAAGAAGTAGATATTTGGCAACTTTGTGGTTTGTGTAATAGAGAAAGTCAGCCAAAAGGAATAATTCAGATTAGAAATCACTTGGGGGCCAGAATAATTTTATTTTGCTCAATAGCATTAAGTTAATGAGAAATTGGAACATCTCTATTTTCTTTGATTTTCATTTTTTGCTGCCTCCTGATGTGCAACTTATAAACAGTGCTATGAACAGATATCAAATATGCAGCATAAGAAATTCTTGTATATGTACACACATACATATATCTCCAGGCAACTATCCCTCATCAAGATATAAAATGTTTCAATAACTTGAGAAAGCTCCTTCATACCTTCCTATAAGAGGGGCATCTCCACCCAAGAACCAGATATCTAATTTCTATCACCACTACCAGAGCTGTAAATCAATGTAATTACATAATACATAACCTGTTGTGTCTGATTCTTAGTCAACATTATGTCTGAGATCCAACCATGTTGTTGCATCTATCTGTAGCTTTTAAAAAATTGATATACCTGAACAGTATGACTATATAGCTAGCATCCCCTAAAAGTTTGCCAATGCAAAATATTAACTACAACTTAAGAGAAAAAGTCAGAAGCCTTGGATTCCAATATTAATTTCACCAGTAGGTAGCTATGTGATCTTATACTTGGGCCTATTCTCTTTATTTGTGATTGAGGAGCTTATAATAATAACTAGAAATCTTTCTAACTCCAAGTTCAATACATAGTATTTGAATCACAGACTCAATAAGTAATGGAAAGTGGTCACATCATTTGTCTGACAGAGAGCTGATACCTAGAATGCAGCAGCGGCTAGAGAGGTAGTGCAAGGGTTATGACCTTTTTCTTGTCTGCAGTCGCTTCAACTGTCTGACCCTGGATTGGTCCCTGGCACAACATATGGTTCCCTGCCAAAGGTCATTCGATTAGAAGAGAGCCAGGAATAGTTCCCTAGCACTGCTGACTGTGCTGCCCCACCACAATAAGTGCATATGTGATTATTATAAGTCAGCCATTAAAAACAAAATACATTCCTGCATGAAATAAGCTGTATCTCATTGTTATTATGAGGAAAAAGAAATTAGTGGACTGAGAAGCTGTGAGATGCTAGGACATTGTTGGATGCTACGAATTAATTTAGACACTCAAACATTTGGCCACCTATGTGCTGCAGAAACTGATTCGAAAATAGAATCGAGCTTTTATTTCTTGGATAAGGAAGATGCCACACATCAATGTACACAATTTTACAATACATCAATGTACACAAGAGAGTTTCATAAACTGTAAATCTCTGTGCAAATGAAAGATATTATGATTCCAGATACAATGTGATGCACCTGACCTCAACTCGCATTCATCTCTGTTGCAGGTGTAACAACCAACAAAGGTATTTTCCTTTGCCATGAGCCTGGAGAGTTTCTCAACCCAACATTCAAATAACAGCTGTGACTTTCATGGAAACTTTTGAGGGGCTATACAAGGTGTATGCTGAATGCATAGCAACAGACAGACTTTCATTTTGGGCCGCCACTTTATTATTTCCTCAGACTTTGAAAAGGGAGAGTTTTAACAGACCTCTTGGAAGTGACCCTTGTTTTTGTCCCCACCTGTTCGCAGTTACTGTCACAGAATGCGTCATCCCTCCCACGCGCACAGTGGGAAAACAACTTGGCCATCCAGAGCAAAAAGTGTGTTTTGCTGTGTCAGGGATATAGGAGTCTGCATATGGTTCATTGTCCATTTTCCAGTGGGCCCCCTCCCTCATTGGGAGGTACTGGAGTTTCCTGGCCAGAGATCCTGCCTGGGATCCTTATCATTTCAGCAAAATAAGTTTGCAAGTGAGGCCACTACACAACAGCATTTTGCCAGAATGCTTGTGGTCTCTGCCTTGCCCTTTTAAAAGATTTTGCAACTCTCGTCTGGTCTTGTCTTAGCAGGGTGAGAAATTGTCCCATCAACGTAATCAATCCAGATTGGTCAACCAAAGGGAATTTGCTTGCTCACTCATATTTTCTGCCCAGATATACTTGGACAAGGATACCTCCATAGCTCTACCCCTGAGTGGGGTGAGCATTAGGCATTTCCTTTCTGTGTTATGCATTGATGTGTTGTAGACTTTGAATTTACCCAGTATTGTTTTCCTTATGATAATAGATTTAGTGACTCTGTAATTACAAGCAAATACATGCACAGGGATACATACAATTAATCTAAATACTGGACTTGTCGGCTGGAGCGATAGCACAGCAGGTAGGGCATTTGCCTTATGCGTGGCCAACCCAGGTTCAATTCCCCTGTCCCTCTCAGAGAGCCCAGCAAGCTACCAAGAGTATCCCTTTCACATGGCAGAGCCTGGCAAGCAAGCTACCCGTGGGGTATTTGATATGCCAAAAACAGTAACAACAAGTCTCACAATGGAGACGTTACTGGTGCCAGCTTGAGCAAATTGATGAACAATGGGACAACAGTGCTACTGTACTTGTAGACTGAAAAGTGTCTCAGAGTTCAGAAAACTTAGATTTTAATTGTGAACTTGTCACAACACCTGGATGATAATCCTCAGCTTCTCTCTTAGCAAAATGGGATTAAACAAAGCTTCATTGCTTTTGGGATTCCTGAGGACAACAGACAGAAGGCATAGCCGCCTAGTGCCTCATAAGCTGGGGGAAACTGGAAGAGACCATCAGCACAGACAAAGAGCCCCCACAAATTTTACAGTGAGTTAATGGTTTATTTAGGGTAAAAGCTAAGACCTCAAACTCCTTTCTTTCTAGTGCCAAAGAGACCTATGCCCAAGAAGAGCGTCTGCAGATTTGAGAAAGAGGGAAAAACAAATCAAATGAAGGAGACAGAACATTCATGTGAGTGAATCAGTTTGGGTTGTTTCTTAAACTGAGTTGAATATCTTTCGAAGGGAAGACTTATTGCTAAAAAGAAAAATATTAAATAGTGACTTCTCTATATTTTCAAATTTCCTGCCTGTTCTACGCAAATCATCTGTATTGCTTTGAGTAGCAAAGTGAAAAAGGAAGAAGTGAATAAAATAGGCTAACGGAGCCCAAACAGAGGCCTATATCAGTGTTATAAGACTTTTGATCGTTCAGAATCAGTTTTTCTGAGTGAGAGAGAGCCTTGAAAATCCCAAAGGAAGCTATTTAAGGAAGTACTTTGTCAGCTAGCACATAAAATCAGGTGACAGCAGGGAGAGGGCAGAGTCAGGTTATCAGGTTGTATGCTTTGGATGAATGGGTGATAGAGTCCCATGATGGTCTGACTCTCTAGCAGGGGAGACAGTGATGATGAGCAGTGGATTGAGGTGAGCAGATCAAACTGGTGGGACCAGATGGAAGGGCAAGTCTGAGCCAGAGGATGGTCTGCCCTGCTACATGTTAGATGGCCACTTCCAGAAGAAGTTTGGGAACCCTTTTCTCTGCTTTCCTGGTCAGGTCCTTCAGCAAAGAGCTCACTACTGGTTTGTCCCCTGTGAACTATCAATAGAAGTAATGCCCTATCAATCCCCTAGTCTTCTTCAGAACTCTAAATGAGTCACTAATGTAACCATTTCTATTTTATGTGGCCAAGAACACTACTAAATCCTACAAGACACAGGTATGGTCCCCAGAAACTAGAGGCTAGGGTGGGGAAGTATTTTTCATGGGGTATTCCAGTCATCTTCATTCCAAGCTATAATATTAATTTTATGAGGTGATGGGTTAAGTGGGCAATAGTATAAATTCTAGGACATGGCTGACTGACTGCCTTCTATCCTGGATCTCTCTTCTAATTAGCTGAGAAAATTGGAGGTTTATGAATCCTCATACCATGCTTTCATCATCTGCCAGACAGCATAATGGTATCTACCCGAGAGGCTAGACATCAAGTGGGGCTTTATTTGTGAAAGATTTAGATCAAAATCTCACACATAAGTTCAATAATGGTTATCACCATCCTTACTGTCTCTGTTTAGTCACACCAGAGCAAATTGGTGTGTGTGTGTATGTGTGTGTGTGTCTATGCATGTTAATGTAGAAAAAGTTGATCAACTCTAACAAGTATTCACAATAATCAAGAGGTATTTACATTTAAACTTTCTCAGGTGTGTGGGATTATTAGTTTAATTTTACATGTACTCACATATATATATATATATATACGTTAGTTAATCTGACTCAGTGATATTTGAAGAGGATTGTATATCATAATCAAATGAACTCATACAGCATAAGCAGGTGAGATTTTCACCACTGTACCATCTCTTCAGGTCTTGAATTGTGTTTATATAGAATGAGTTTACTGAAATTTGGTTTTGGGCCACACCTGGTGGCCTTGGGTCCATTTTGGTGATGCTCAGGGGATATGCTCTAACTTCTTGCACTCTTGACAGCAAAGAGATTGTTTTGCAGATATATGTGATAGGTATATGTATATATATTTTTTTCTTTTCTTTTTTTTTGGCTTGTGCTCAGGGCTTACTTCTGGCAGTGCTCAGGGCTTGGACCATACAGGTTGCTGGGGGTTAAAACTTGGGTGGATTTCATGCAAGGAAAATGTCCGATCTGCTTTGGCCCCACTTGCAGATTATTTTTGAAGGGATTGTTTTTTTGTGGCAGACTCTCTTGCCCCTGTGCCTGGCTGTCTTCACTGGAGCCCCTCAGAGGGGGCAGGTTGAGTTTTGCTCCCCCCGCCCCCAGCAGAGCCCTAGCAGCTGAAGAGCTCCGGAACCCAGCCACAGCCATGCTCAAGGCCTCTCTCCACACACTTGGAGGAGCCTCATGCATGAAGGAACCAACAGAGGAACCCAGGTGTGCGGGGCCTGGGGCTGAGATCTCCAAGCCTCCTTGGATTGGGACTGGGCCTCTTCCACCCAGTCCCCCATTATCAACATTATCAAGTAGCTAGGCATTCACACCTAGAAATGCCCCCAGTGCTGTGTAATTCCATCAATGGGCAACATCTAGAGACTATAAAACCAAACTCCCAGAAGCACGTGACACGTTATAGCCTAGTTCTCCCTCTCGGAGAACCTGGCAAGCTACCGAGAGTTTCTTGCCTGCATGGGAGAGCCTGGAAAGCTCCCCGTGGTGTATTCATATGCCAAAAACAGTAACAATGATGGGTCTCATTCCCCTGACCCTGAAGAGCCTCTAATGTGGCATGGTTGGGAAGGACAAGTAAAGAGAGGCTGCTAAAATCTCAGGGATAGGATGAATGGAGACGTTACTGGGTCTGCTTGAGCAAATCAATGAACAATGGGAAGACAGTGACAGTGACTCATTTATATAATCACTCTAGAATAATTCTTTTTTCACATCATTGAAACCTCAATTCGTCTATTTTAATGTTTCTTTTTCCTTGACTTGATTTGGGGACCCGGGCCAATCTCTTGAGTGTACTTTCTACTGTTGGCAATTTCAAGCCCTGCAGAAGGCCATAAAATGCATGGTATATGGGTTTAATAATATCAGGGGAAATTTTCAGTTAATCCCTTGGACTGTGGGTATATTCAGGATCCAAAGGCCAGACCAAAATGGCACGAAGAGAAACAGAAAACGGGTAATTATCTGATGAATTTGGGTCATGTGAAAAGCCAAACCAAATTACTTTAGCCAAGAAAAAAATTATTTTTCTCTTCACATGAATTAGTACTTTTGGTCAAATTTTGCTGGGGTCCCCCCTCCCCTCTTTACTTTACTTAACCAGGTATTTCCTAGAAACCATCATGTTGTGGGAAAGATACAAAAACAATGGCTTTGAGGAAAATGACAGCTACCCACTGATGCAGTATTATTTGGGGGGATTTCTGTTCTTTTTAAAAATTCGCTCTAAATTATTTTTATTTAAAGCACTGAAACACAGTGATTTACAGAATTGTTCATTATACAGTTATTTCAAGCATTTAATGTTCACCAGCACCACCAGTGTGACCTACCCTCCAGATTTCTGGTCTTATTTCTAATGTATGGAAAATTGAAGCAAGATTCTCAGTGGTACTTAAATGGCACAGCTCTCAGAAGTCCAATAAGATCTTAGAGCTTCTGATATTAAACAAAACCTCAAAGCTTCTTTAATTTGTGAAATAAATGTTTTGCAATGGGTACTTCTTTCTGTCTCTTTTACAATTGCGTTTTGTTTAAATATGCATTTCTAAGAAAATGAAGGGAAAACACTTTAATTTTTCAGTTTGGGGACATTTATTGTATTTTTAATAGAGAACTTCAATGTATTCCCCACCTAGGAAATGTTAATGAAAATTGTGTGCTTCAACCTACGGTATAAAATCTCATTAAATTGTGCAAAGCAAATTTGTCACATTGTCACCTCCCTGACCTTTTACTACCTTGAGATCCAGAGTAAAGTGACGTTATCCCAACTCAGATGTTATGTCCACATATTTTACTGTGCTCTCACTAAGAAAACCCTCTAAGTCAAAATTTCAGCTAGTCTAAGTCAGTTTTTAAGCAAAGTGCATAACCAGAAATTGGCACAAACATTTGTGTATCATCCTTTCCATATTCAAAAGCTGTCTGAGACTCATTTGATTAAGCATAAAAATAACTCTGCAAATGCCATTAGAAAGACTGATGAACATTCCATGTCTGGTCCCTTGCATTTGTATTCTAGGCTTGAATTATTAAGTCATTGCTAAATAGTTTCTCTTGTAAGAACCTGATCATGCTCTCTTGAGTCTGAAAGAATTATTTTCATATTGAAGTGAGAAGGTTTAATTTTTCTATTTCCATTCAAAGGAAACAGCTGGTAAGTTCAGGAAGGCCAACACAGTTTATTTGGCTACCTAATCTCCACTGGCTTTTTTGGCTAATAGAGCATCTTTATTCCAAACAGGGCCCTGCCAAATCTCCTGAATAAACTGAGTTGTGATTAGAAAAGGACAAATGACACTTTATTTCGTATGTGGCTCCTTCTAAGCTTCCATACTCCTCTTTAAGCTTTCTTCTTACACAACTTTTCCTTGGCCTTGGGCATTTCTTCTCTCTGGCAGCTCTTAACCTGGGAGGTGCAAAATGCTTGTCAAGTCTTATCAATTATAACTGAAGGCATCCTGTTCTCATCCCTAGCTTGGGCTCAATTGTTGTCCATTTATTTATCCACTCCATAACCACTAATTCTTGCAAATGAAAAGGTTCTGTATGTTTTAGACTCACATAGTAATTTCAGAGGATAATTTACCTCGTTCAAAAATGAGAATCCTTTTTCACAGTTTCATATTTGCATCTCTGTTAGAAGATGATTTCCAAGTCAGAAAAGACCAAACCACATGTAGAGTGGGTTCTAAATATGGAAAGATGTTGACTAGTGAAGTTTCATTTGAGGAACTGATTAAAAATAAAGATTTTACAGTATTCATTTCCAGTAGCCTTAAACCAGTTTGGATACAGCAGATAGGATTCTTATGTGTGGCTAGGTTTGTCCTTCTCTATAAATTTATTAAGCTATTTGTTCTGTGTTATTGTTTTTGTTTGTTGAGTTTATTGACTTCTATGTTACTTTCCCATCTAATTTGTTGTTCTCCTACTGGAATCTCCATGCTGAGGAATTAGGATTGTGCCTGGAACTTCAGGACCTATAGTGTGGGCCAATGAGTTGACAAGGAGTCCACTGTCAGAGGTGAGCATGGCTTCTGGGGCTTCTGGAAATACAGAGAATGGGGGGAGGCTGCCCACCTTGACTCCAATAAGACACCAGAGTTCTCAGTCTGGGAACCGGGATACCTCAAGTTATTCGCAATTTGGCGTCTCTGCACAGAACATGCAAGAAGAGGTGGAGTGGCAGCAGCTGTGGGGGTAGGTGCAGCTGCTGGTGCTTCTGCAGGGTGGGTACATGACCCACCCGTCTCCCGAGGATGCCCCAGAGTTTTCAGCCACAGTAAATGCTTATTAAAGGTTTATTATGTGTCAGAGACTTCTGTAAGCAGCTGGGAATTTCCGTGAGAGCAAATGACATCATTATCTGTGCAAGACAAATGAGAAGTGTGATGGGGCAGATTCTTTAAAATGTCAGACACAATCTGTTGCTTAAAAGGTCAAAACAAGTATTGTGTCTTGAGGCATGAGATCCCCACCTTCAAAGTGGACATACTTATGAGATCTGATTATAAATGATAGATAGGAACAGTTTACAGAGCGAAGTGTTGCTGTTCTACATAAACAGAATAAGAGAATAAGATACCATCCTCTTCTTCTCAATGTTGCCTTTATGAGCAGAGCAAGATGATTGGATTGAAGGAGCACAACAACCAGCTACAAGGCAAAGTGGGTCCATGGTTGCTCCGTGGGCCTCACCGCTGGCTGGTGTTTTTTATAAAAAATATTATTATTATTTTTTCTGCAGGGCAAGTTGTGTTCCACAGCAGGGAACTTTTGGCAGAGCTCCCACTGTTTGCCATAAAGTTTGAATAAACAAGAGCTGTTTAGGGGATGCCATAAGGACTTAGACTTTCTCTTGGAGGAAGAATATTGGAAATTACAAATATTTTAACAAATGTTATCCTGGCATTTTGTGAACATCTTAAATTAAGACAACAAGTGATTGCCACTGCTAGTCTATTTCAAGGGATTCTATGCTAGTTATTCTCTGAAAAGTGTAGATCCTGTATTAATGGCTCCTACAGGTGTGTGCTTAGCATACAAAGTAGAGGAATTTAGAGTATCTCAAACACAAGATTGACTGCTGTTGCTGTATTAAAAGCTAGATTTTCTTATGCCTTTCCAAAGAAATTCCCTTAAAGGATGAATAAACCATAGACTAGAAAGTGAATTTTGTCTTTTAGAACTCATGGATTGTTGCTTGCTAGTGTATCATCCTGATAGATCTTTGCTTCTGTATGTGCAGGGGCCAAGAGGACGTGTTGCTTCTCCTTGCATGGAGGATAGTGAGTGATGTCACAGGACGAGTCTTGGCCTACTCATCGTTCATGTATCCACCTTACATGATAGTTTTAGCTGGCCTACATGTAGCCTGTGTTGTACAGCAGAAGAATGCCAGGTTGTGGTTCACTGAGCTTTCTGTGAATGTGGAAAAAATTTTGGAAATAATCAGCACCATTTTAAAACTATATGAACAGTGGAAGAATTTTGATGAGAGAAAAGAGATGGCAACTATTCGAAGTAAGATGCCAAAACCAAAACCTCCTCCAGATAGAAATTCCCTGAGTGATTCTCCACTAGTGGCAGTGTCTGAAGCTGCAAGATGATGATGGGCAAGATAAGGCAATAATCCTATTGCCAGTTACTGGTATTTTTAGTTTCAGTCACTGTATCACTGTATCACTGTCATCTCATTGCTTATCGATTTGCTTCAGCGGGCACCAGTAACGTCTCCATTGTGAGACTTGTTACTGTTTTTGGCATACCTAATACACCACCACACGGGTAGTTTGCCAGGCTCTATTGTGCGGGCGAGATATTCTTGATGGCTTGTTAGGCTCTCCGAGAGGGGAAGAGGAATAGAACCGCAGTCAGCCGCATGCAAGGCAAATGCCCTACCTGCTGTGTTATTGCTCCGGCCCAGTTTTATTCATTTTAATTTTATTTTAAATATTTGGCATTTTCCAGAAAGTCACCACATTTATGACTTAGAAGGGCTTGCCTTTTTTTTTTTTTTACTTATGATTGTATTATGCCTTTGAACCGTTTTTGCTTTCTTTATTTGGTAAAATACATTAATTTTCATGAATACTAGCAATAAGATTTTATTTAAGATTTGATTTTATGGAAAATTTGCCATAATTTCTAATCTCTATGTTGAGTGATACCTGTAACAGCAATGAAATGTCATCCTCTTATTTAAATTTGCTGAATCTGTATGGACACTGACTTTCACAATGCTGTGTTAAGGCACTAAGTTACATACGAGTAAGACATATAAAGCAAAATAAAAATTATGAAGTTTTTAAAATTGAATCACCATAAGATACATAGAAACAAAGTTGTTTATAGTTGAGTTCAGTGCAACACCCATCTCTTCACCAGTACATTCCCACCACCAAAGTTTCCAGTTTCCATCTCTCCACCCCACTCCCCACCACCTGACTCTATGGCAGTCACTTTTGTTTCTTCTCTCTCTCCTCTTCACTCTTTCTATTTCCTTTGAAGTATTATAGTTTGCAATACAGGTATTGAAATATTATGTTTGTTTGTCTCTTTGCATTCTTTCAGCATTCAATTCTTTTTTTTTTCTTTTTGGGTCACACCAGGCAATACACAGGGGGTTCCTCCTGGCTGTGCATTGAAGAATTACTCATGGCGGTGCTCAGGGGGACCATATGGGATGCTGGGGATTGAACCCGGGTCGGCTGCATGCAAGGCAAATGCCCTACCCGCTGTGCTATCGCTCCGGCCCCACAACATTCAATTCTTGTACAGAGTGATAATTTCCAAATATCATTGTCATAGCAGTCTCTTGTCTATCCTAACTTCCTTTCTTCCTTACCCCTCTCACTACCTGCGACACCCCCCCCCAACACTACTTGTAGAACTCACCACTGCTTATACTGTCCTTGGATATTTGTATCATACTTTTTTTCATAACACACAAATGAGTGTAATCATATTATGGAGATGTTTAGACATGACTATTCACTAAAAGAAATTTTATTAGTCACTGAAAAACAGGTAGTGCTCCCTCAATAAATCTACTATGTTCACTTTATTACTTTATAAGAATCTATCAGACTGTTCATGAGCTGTGGGAGAAGGCAGTAGGAATAGAGAAGGGATCACTAAGTCAATGATGGTTCGAGGGATGGGAGATGTGTGCTGAAAGTAGATAAAGGATCAAACATGATGGCCTCTCATTATCTGTATTAAAAACCATAATGGCCCAAAGTAGAGAGAGAGTAAGAGGGAAATTATCTGTCACAGAGGAAAGGGAGGGATGGATTGGCAGGGGGTAAGGGGATACGGGGGACATTGGTGGTAGAAAATGTACACTGGTAATGCGATGGTTATTCAACATTGTATTACTGAAACTCAAACATGAAAGCTTTGTAACTGTATCTCACAGTGATTCAATAAAAAATAAAAGGGATCTATCAGGATTGCTTTATGTATGTCCTGTTGCATGCATCATTCTTTGATTCTGGCATTAGTGTAGTTGGTCAGGCAGACTGCTAGAGTAGCAGTGTGTAGATCATTCTGGAATGAGAAGAGTTGGATGCAGAGATCTTACTAAATTGTTGTTTGAGAGATGTCAGGATAGATGTGAGAATAGAAGGGAGGAAGGAAACAGACAAGGCTATAGCGGAAGTCATGGAGGACTTGGCAAAGGATGAGCTGTGAGGAAAGATAAAGATGTCTCAATGCCTAACTCTGGAAAGTTGAAACGGAGTCGTCCAAAGTAGAAGAACCAAACTGTAGAGCAGCCCTGGGAGGAGAAAGGGAACATTCAGTGGGAGTTCACCAGGTTTCAGTTTTGGCTGTACTAGAAGTTAGGTATTAGGCAGAATCATGCCCAATAGGCAGGAAGTGCTCATTATCTGTTGAGTGGATTTTCTAGGTCAGCAATGTCCAGTAGAAATAGAATGAGGATCAATATATAAGCCACTAACAGTTTAAAAACTATCTAACAGTCAAGCTAAAAATGTGAACTGAAACTTGGAATTAATTTTAATAATGTGTTTTACTTAATGCCAAAATATTATCTTTTCAGCATGTAGTCAATATATAAGTATGATATTTATTTTTGTGTGCTAAATATTCAAAATTCACTATTTTCTACCCATTTAACATCCCACTTTGGACCAGATATATCAAAACTTCAGAGGCCCCTGTACTGGTGGAGGTGAATCTAGGAGACAGTGAATTGTAATGACTGTACTTTAAAAGAGAAATCTGTGTGGCATCTGCATGAAGTAGAGGAGCAGATGATAAGATGGACTTTATAGGGAGGGATTGCTAGAGGAGAATAGGGAAGCCAAAAATGATTCATTTTGTACCTCTGAAGACTACCGGGCCTGGGTAAAAAATTGACTTAATAGCAGTGATTCTATTTATGTTTTTTCCTATTGGTCTCCTGTTTTCTATTTGCCAAGGATCTTGAGTATATATTTTCCACCCCCCTCTTACAATAATGTGTGTTTTTTGTGTTTTCATGACTATATTTCTCAGAATAGTGTTTTTCCCACATTAGGATATGATAAAAACCAAGCTCCGACATCTTATAGCCTAGTTCTCCCTCTGGGAGAACCTGGCAAGCTACCGAGAGTTTCCTGCCTGCATGGGAGAGCCTGGCAAACCCCCCATGGCATATTTATATGCCAAAACCAGTAACAATGATGGGTCTCATTCCTCTGACCCTGAAAGAGCCTCCAATTCATCACTGTTGGGAAGGATGTGTAAAGAGAAGCTTCTCAAATCTCAGGGCTAAGAGGAATGGAGACATTACTGAGACCGCTGGTGAAAATTGATGATCAACGGGATGATGATAAGGAGGAGGAGGAGGAGGAGGAGGAGGAGGAGGAGGAGGAGGAGGATCTGATAAATTCCTGGGAATTAAAGCAAAGTGCCTGTTTTCAGAGAATCTGCAATATGATTGATAAGCAAGCATCTCATGAAGGAAAAGTAAGTAAATCGTAGGTAGAGGATTATATGATTAATGAATGATTTTGCTAAAAGTGAGGTACAGGAGTCCAAAGGAGAGAAAGATCCATAGGTTTGACACTGCTCTGAATGACAGAATTAGAACATGGGATGTATCTTAATTATGATAATGGAAAAAAAGAATTTTTTTAAGTTTATTTATTTATTTCAATAGTGAATCACGTGAATTACAGTTACATACTTACAAACTTTTGTGTTTGCATTTCAGAATACAACGATCGAGTACCACCAGTGCCAATTCTCAACCACCAATGATCCCAGTATCCCTCCCATGACCTCCACCTCATCCCTCCCCACCCCACCTCTGTGGCAGGGCATTCACTTTTGCTCTCTCTCTCCTTTTGGCTGTTGTGGTTTGCAATAGAGGCATTGAGTGGCCATTGTGTTCCATCTATAGTCTACGTTCAGCACACATCTCCCAAACCAAGCGGGTCCTCCAAACACCCTTTCCTTGGTGTTCCCTTCTCTATCTGAGCTGTCTTTTTCCCCAGCCTATGTGGCCAGCTTCCAAGTCATGGGGCAAACCGCCTGGTCCTTATTTCTACTATTCTTGGGTGTTGGTTTCCTATTCTGTTACTTTAAATTCCACAGATGAGTGCAATCTTTCTATGTCTATCCCTCTCTTTCTGACTCATTTCACTTAACATGATACTTTCCATTTTGATCCACTTATATGCAAATTTCGTGACTTCATCTTTTCTAACTGCTGCATAATATTCCATTGCATAGATGTACCAAAGTTTCTTTAACCAGTCATCTGTTCTTGGGAACTCGGTTTTTTTTTTTTAACAGATTCTGGTTATTGTAAACAGTTCTGCATTGAACACACAAGTGCAGATGTCATTTCAACTATACTTTTTGTCTCTCCGGGATATATTACCAGGAGTAGTATTGCTGGGTCAAATGGGAGTTCAATTTATAATTTTTTGAGAAGCATCCACACTGTTTGCCAAAAGGGCTGAACCAGTTGGCATTCCTACCAGCTGTGAAGGAGAGTCCCTTTCTACCCACATCTGCGCCAACACTGAACACCAGTGCTTTTGTTATTTTGGATGTGGGCCAGTCTCTGTGGTGTGAGATGATATCTCATTATTGTTTTGATCTGCATCTCCTTCATGATTAGTGACAAAGAGCATTTTTTCATGTGCCTTTTGTCCATTCGGATATCTTCTTTGAGAAAGTTTCTGTTCATTTCATTGCTCCATCAGAGATGGGGTTGAATGTTTTCTCCTTGTAGAATTTAAGCAGTGCCTCATATATCCTTGACATCAACCCCTTATCAGATGGGTATTGGGTGAATATACATTCCCATTCTATATACTATTTTTGTAATGTAGTCCTTGTTTCTTTTGAGCTGCAGAAGCTTCTTTGTTTAAGATAGTCCCATTTGTTTATCTCTGTTTCCACTTGCTTGGCCAGTGGTATGTCATCTTTGAAGATACCTTTAGCTTCAATGTCGTAGAGGGTTTTGCCAATTTTATCTTCAATGTACCTTATGGATTCTGATCTGATGTTGAGGTCACTAATCTATTTTGATCTGACTTTTGTACATGGTGTTAGGTAGAGATCTGAGCCCATTTTTTGGCATGTAGCTGTCCAGTTTTGCCAGCACTATTTGTTAAAGAGGCTTTCCTGGCTCCACTTCACATTTCTTGCTCCCTTATCAAAGACTAGATAATCATATATTTGAGGGTGTGTGTCAGGATATTTCACTCTGTTCCATTGGTCTGTGTCTCTGCCTTTGTTCCAGTACCATGCTGTTTTAATTATTACTGCTTTGTAATAGACTTTGAGGTTGGCCTCCCGTCTTCTTTTTTCCCAAGGATTGCTTTACTTATTCATGGCAGCTTATTGTTCCATGTGAATTCCAGGAGTGTTAGCTCCATTTCTTTGAAGAATGTCATGGATATCATGGATATCCTTATAGGGATCACATTGAATCTGTACAGGGCTTTGGGAAGTATTGCCATTTTGACAATGTTAATTCCCCCAATCCATGAGCAGGGGATATCTTTCCATTTCCTAGTGTCCTCTTTTTTTTTCTGTGAAGTACTGTTTTGTAGTTTTCTTTTTATAGGTCCTTTACCTCCTTAGTTAATCTGATTCTGAGGTACTTGATTTTTCTGAGGCATGATTGTGAACAGGATTGTTTTTTTTTCATGTCACTTTCTTCTCTCTCATTATTTGCGTATAGGAAAGACATGGTATTGGGTATTGATTTTATATCCGGCAACTTTACTATACAAGTCTATTTCATGTGACGACTGGAATGGGAAGGAATGGGAATGAAGATAGACGGTTGGCAACTACACCACCTCCGCTTCACTGATGACATCGTTCTCATAACACCAAACATTAGCCAAGCGGCACAAATGCTTGCCAACTTCAACCGCGAGTGTGGAAAGGTCAGTCTGCAGCTGAACCTCAACAAGACAATGCTCATGAAAAACGAACTAGTCCCTGACACTCCATTTGCTCTCAATGGAACTAACATCTCTGAACGCAGCAACTATGTGTACCTGGGTTGAGAACTCAACATGAGGAACGACTTGGCACCAGAACTGCACAGGAAGAAGACAGCAGCGTGGAACGCCTTCAAGAGTGTTGAAGAAGTGGTTAAGAGGACAAAGGACCTCCGACTCTGGGCACATCGTTTCAATTCCACCGTTCTTCCTGCACTAACGTATGCCTCAGAGACCTGGGCCCTACACAAACAGGATAAGAACGCTATTTGGATATCCCGAAGAGGAATCAAAAGAGCTATGCTAGGAGTATCACATCTCAAGTGAGAGAAGGAATCCGGAGTTCCGACCTCCGTTGACGGTCAAGAATCAGGGACAGGGGCCGGAGCGATAGCATAGTGGGTAGGGCATTTGCCTTGCACGCGGTCGACCTGGGTTAGATCCCCGGCATCCCATATGGTCCCCCAAGCACTGCCAGGAGCAATTCCTGAGTGCAAAGCCAGGAGTAACCCCTGAGCATCGCTGGGTGTGACCCAAAAAGAAAAAAAAAATCAGGGACACTGTCTCATTTGCCAAGACATCAAAAGTCAGATTGGCTGGAGACATAATGCAATTCAGAGACGACTGCTGGACTAGAGCTGTTACTGACTGGATTCCACGGGAGGACAAAAGACCGCATGGCCGCCCACCAATGAGATAATCAGACTTCTTCATCAACACCCTGAAGGATTGGTTTGAGGCTCTTCCTGTTCCTGGAGCAAACAGATATCATTGGGCTACACTAGCATGCGATAGGGACAAATGGAGACATTACTGGCGCCCGTTCAAGCAAATCAAAGATCAACGGGAAAACAAGTGATACGAACAAATGAACATCTTCAGCATTTCATCTCTGAACTCTTTGTCGGAGAGCTCATATTTGTGGGTAACGCCTGTTGAGGCTTCTGGACTCTTCATCCTCTCTTCTCATGGTGGGGATTTGAGCTGTTTTTTCATGTTGTTGTGGTTGTATGAAGGTGTGATACAGTTTACTTCCAGTTTACTACCACTATTCCCTCCTGTAGCAAGAAAGGATTCTAGATGAGCTCAATCAATGGTGGTTGCCTTCCCCCCCACCCATTTTATAATATGTCCTTACTCTCAGGTGTTCCTCTATGCTTATGTGGAGCCTCCAGTGAAGCTTTCGAAGGATGTGGTCATTTATATTGGGCTTGTATAGCTTCTTGTGTTCACAAGTATTTTTGGTGAAATTGGAATAGACTAGTGGGCTATTGGCCTATAGTGCTTGAGATAGGTAGGATCTTACTCACGAAATTAGGTGATTAAAATTGAGATGTGACTCCGGAATACCGGGAACTGGGAAAATAACTTCGGCTGCCACCACCCAGCTGAGGCCACGCCCACTACAGTGGAGGCCACACTCCCACTGTGGAGGCCACGCCCCAACTGCGCTGTAAGTGGAGGGGTCACACACCCGGGGTGGGGTGGGGGGCAAGCCAAGGCGGAGGCATTGGCTAATGGCATGTGCCTGCCGGAAAAGGATTTATGAAAAGGCAGGGATGCATAGAATTGTTTAAATATAATAGCACTGTAGCACTGTCATCCCATTGTTCATAAATTTGCTCGGGCGGGCACCAGTAATGTCTCCATTGTGAGATTTGTTTTACTGTTTTTGGCAAATCGAATACAATATAATAGATATAGGGGAAATATAAGGTAACACATTGGAGCAGCAGCCGCTGAGTAGTCACCGAAGTTTCTGAGGTGTGCTAAATGAATTTTTGTTATCATCTAAATACATGAATTGAAGAGAGAAAATCTGGTAGACAGTTGATGCAATCTGTTTGCAAAGGAATAATGACGATTCCTTTGGGTATAGGCAGGAGGAGAGATATGAGAGAAGTTTGGATAAAGTTCACAGGATATTTTGTTTGAGACTAAATATGCACTTGATGGTGAAATGTGTTGCTAAGGAAAGCTCCACAAGTTTTGAACTTGGTTGAACGAGTGATGGTGCCATAAACTGAAAACTTTTCGGGGTCTGAGAGAAGATAATGTGTTGCAGTCAAAGTGATGGAATATATGCAAATGGAAATTTCTAGTAAGTCTTCAGATGACTAAGGGATTTGAAGAATGTAGTCACTTCGTGTTCCTTCTGCCTATATATTGTTTACTTTATGTGTTTTCTGTGGTTCTGTTGATTACACTTTTGCATGTGGGTTGAAGATCCTTTGGCTTCAAACCTATATTTGGGGCATGGTTAAATTAGAGTGCCAATGAGTCCAAGGTCATGAGTTTGATCCCCAGAAAAGGCAGTTATTTTTATGGAAAGGAAAATGGTATTTCATTGTTAATAGATGTTACCCTTAATCCTGTCTGTCTCTATATTATGTGGTGCTGGTCTGTAGGGGAGAAAGTATGGGAAAATATCTACAATTTATTAAAAGTACTAGAACAATGTTAAAGTGTCTTCTTTATTCACATACTTTCCTCTGATTCTGGGACTTTCAGAGACAACCTTGACTAGAAGCATATGGATTTACATATTTATTTTCCTACATTCACTTTATTCTCAGGTAAAAGGTCTCATGAGAACCCAGGAATTTGTGGTTCTTCAGTGGAATTGCCTCCCTGGAAGTGTCAAAGTAGTAACAGTTTGACTCAAAGAAGCAGCTTAATGAAATTGTACAAATAAAGCTTGGAGAACATGCACGTACCTAAAAGACTCACTAGGCCAATAGTTCAGTGACAGATTTTTCCTTAGCTTATCATGCTCCTTTAACTTACTGCATAAGATTTTTACAAAGTGATCATATAAGGATATGGCAGAGAATGTGCTGTGTTTAAAAATGTAGCTGTATCCTGTAGATCAGGCTTCGGACAAGACCACAGAAAGTGTCTTCCACAAAAGTTCACACTGCCAACATTTGCTGGGATAGCATCTGTTTCTGTAGATACTGAACTTTCAAAAATCAATCCTAGAAATTCTCAAATTGCTTTTCCAGCTGACTGATACACCCCTGGGTCCTGCAGGAGCAGCCCCAAGGAGGATTTGGAATAATGTTGCACACATATTGAAAGATTCTAAATAAATCCTCATGGCTTAAGGAAGGACTTGGAAAATAGGTTCACTTTTCTTTCATGGAATAAGTGTGTGCCACATCAGGGATATTTTTATTATTTAACATTATGGAAAAAATTGAAGTCTGAGGAATAAGAGACCAGGCCATCAAATATCATTTAATAGATTTCTAAGAATAGCATGATGACAGAGAAGAATATGGGTAGGAACAAACATGCTTAAAAGGAAAAGGCAGAATGACTAAAGTTATATGTTGATGAGTGCACTAAAATGGTTGAAAACAATGATTTGTGTTTAGCTTGTGTGTTTGACAATGGGATGAGTTTCCCATAAAGCTTAATTTATTAAATTTAAGAAAATATTATTTATTCTGAGATTATATGCATGACATGCTATTATAATAATTTCCCTTTTAATGTTATAATGATGCTGATGGATTTATTTTAAATGTCCTAATTTTAGCATAAGAAAAAATTTGTCACCCTATGTAGTTTACCCACAGCTTCTACTTTTATTTTTGGAAATGTCTCTGTTTAAGAAGCTTAAAAGTTTAGAATTATTGCATGATAATGTTTGACCTTTAGATATCCATATGAAGTGGGCTATTCTTCTTCTTATTCTCTTATTACTCCTGTTTTGCAAAAAAGGGAAGCCCAGAGTCAAAAGAATGTTGAATTTGCCCCAAATACCCAGTTAGAAGTGTCAGAGCCACAAAACAAATTCACATCTGCTTAATTTCTAAGCTTCTGTTTATGACCATGGTTATTTATGTGTGTGTATTAGTTAATGGGGCAGAAATCTTTCAGGATTTTTTCTTAGATAATTAATTTTCTATTATAGCTTAGATCACATGGTCATAGTTATGGTAACAGTTATGGTCTTGATGTACCAAGTTACTGGATTTTCACTACCACCAAAGTGTAAAATGACCCTCCACCACTGTCCCTATGTTCCCTGTCACCTTCCTAGGAGTTTCAAACAGAGTACACTGAACATGGGTAGGAAAGAGAAGAGGAGTCAAATAAAAGAGGTGATTGAACATAGAGATGAAGAGTGTCAGATAGTCAACCCATCTTTAGAGCAGGGTGACACGGAGAACAGGTGATTTCCTATCTGAAAAAAAACCATTTGGTTTAAATTAGGTCTATTTGGGTAACATGCAGCTCAGGGTGGAAGGCAGAAAGCATGGAGAGATGAACTGCAACATACCATATAAACATAGGGAGGGAAAGGGATGATGCTGTGACTTTTCTCCCCAACTTTTGTTAGTGCTACATCTTCTTGGCCCGACTTATGCAGAAACCAGTGAGCACAGGTGCTTTGAAATACTGGTCCTGGTGAAAAAGCCAATGAAGGGAAGCTGAGGAAATGTCTATGAGAGCAAACAGGAGAACAAACAGAGCATTCTAACAGAAAAATAAATGCATTACGCTATGAGTTTTTTTTTTCCTTTTTGGGTCACACTATTATTATTGCTCCAGCCCCAACACTGTGACTTTCATTGCAGCAGTGTAATCTAGTGATGACAGGAGAGACTTTTTGATATTAACACACCACAAAACTTTATTTGGTTATAGGAAGAGATCAGCACGTCCCCCATTCCAGAGGCAGGAAAAAGAAAAAAATAACCACAAAAGAATTTGGGTCTAGGGGTTATTTGACCTTTGAACATTTTAGACTCTATATGTGGTTGAAATAAAAGCTCGGAGTCAAAGATGACTGGGGACCAGAACATTTTAGGTACTAGAATGTGCTGGACTCTTTTACTGCTTCACCGCTCTTTCTAGAAGCAAGCACTTTTCCCATCTGTGTTTCTGTCTCTCTCTTACTCCCTGTCTGTGTCTCTGTCTCTCTTTCTCTCTCTATTCCTTTCAAGATTTTGAGCTGGGAAAGAGAGCTCCATGTATGTGAAATGAAATGATGAATTCAGCAACAGAACTTGTATAGAGAATTTAGAAAGTTGTCCGGGGCAGATGTTATGACTTTCTCCAGATTTCCATTTGGAAAGAGAGTCTCTCCACTGTTCCCCCTGGAGGAGGCTGGAAACTAAGCAGAAGTCACTGAGCTACATAAGCAAAGTCGACGCAGAAAATTATAGGGCACTTACTTAATTTTAGATTTTCTTGGTAATAATCATTAAAAAGGGAAGACTCCCAGCCACATTTTTTACCTTGCTCAAAGTCCAAGGTTAAATTCTTACTTCTGATGTATTGCTGCAATTGTCTCCGATTCAATTTACATCTGTTTCTGTTTTTAGTGACTATCCTATTCTTTCAAAATCATCACATCCCATCACAAGGAGAAGGAAAGGACATTTAGAAACCAGATGTTATATTAACCATAACCATTATCCTTTATTGGATCCCAAAGAGGTTTAATCTCTATCTGTGAGCAGGTGAGGATGGTACCAGCTTTCAGCTGAGCTTTCTACCTTCTGAAGTTTCATGGAGGAAAAGGGCTCAGGATCTGCCACCAACCCCAGAGATTCTGGAACAGGGAACTTCATAATCCTTGTGGATAGCCAATTTGTTCAATCTTATCAGCTCATTAATTTATGATAAACCCTTTAATGGACTGATATAAAATTAATAGATAAGATTGAATTGTACAGTTTAAATTAAGGTCAAAATGATGCCTGAGCTGGAATATCAAAGAAAACTAAAAGGGAAATAGTTTATAACAAAATAGCATGTGGTATGAAAAATGCTCAGAAATTTCTACAACTCTATTTTAAAAAATGAGTGAATGGTCATATGTTTATTGTCTGTGGGGCACTGTGAATGAGATAGCTGTCAGCCTTTTGATGGAAGTACTAACAGCAGAGTTTTCATTACCTTTTGTAATGTTTTCTCTAAGCCAGTAGAGAAGTTCCAAACAGCAAAAAGTGCAAGACTACAACTGTTCTCCTCATTTACATAATTGCTATTCTCCCAAATTCAACTTATATTAGTATCATACAAAGATATTTTAAGTTTATAACTGAAGTGGAAACATGCTCTAGGATTCTATAAATAGGTTTATCACTTACATTAAATGTCTGGAGTCCTGCCCTCTGCTCCATAAATGTCTACAATATCATTTTCCATCATCGTGATCTAAATGCAACCTATGGATTAAAAAAAATTGCTATCTATGGCCAGTGTGCTGTGGCCAGCAGGAACCCTGGTGTGGGCTGACTGATGCTGCTCTGAAGGGTTGGGAATATAGGAATGTGGATCTCATGAAATGTACATTTTTGTTTCTAGAAACCCCAATGCAACCAGATCCCTTGAAAGCACACTGGCTTTGACAAATTGTCAAGATGAAAGCAGGTGGATTGTTGCCAAAGCTCTTGGTGAGATTTTTAATAATCAGCTTCTAAAGTTACTTAGATGGAAGTGTTTTATTTCTGGGTTGGACCTATGTTTCTTCAATGCAAGTGTACTGAACTTGCATTCTAACGGGTGCTACATGCACAATAAGAACCACACCCACCAACAATGCAATCTGAATGAATAGAGGTATGAGTAGTGACAATAGGTATGAAGTATTTTGCGCTGTTTTTTTTTGGCGGGGGGCACCTAGTGATGCTCAGGAGTTACTCTGATATGAAGTCTTTTGAAAACAAGGCACATGGTTGAAAATCCAGTCAGAGACCTTGGGAATTGGGGAAAAATACTTGCTTATCTTAATTTATGATTTATTATTTTTACAAATAGGTTTGTTGAAGGTACAATTTGCTGTATTTATCTTTAGCATGTCAAAGCAAATTTGAACAAAAGTGAATCTGTCAATGTGAAGAGAATTGTGGGTGTGTCTGGATTTAGGCTAAATTAACAAAAAAACACAAGTTTTGACCTCCTCAGACTCAGGTTCAAGGCTGTTATTGCTGGTCTTTTGTCTCTAAGCCTCTATTCCTTCCTTTGTAAAATAAGATTCATAACACTGCTTGACTGATGGATTTTTTTTTATGAATACTAATGAGATAATACAGGTAAGCCACTTGGATTTGGTATAGTGACTGATCTTTGCAAATGCAAGTGTTTGGTAAATATGTCATTGTAATGGTGGCCATTATCACTAATAAAGATCTGACAGGTAGGAATAATATTTATGTACGTGTGTAAAAGATGATTGTGATATGACCTCAAAGACCTTGAAGGAAGGTAGAATTTTTTTTTTTAGAGATAGAATTTCTCTTTTCTTTAGAAGAAAGGCATGTTGGGGACATACCCAGTACTAAAAGGTGAGCCCAAGTACTTCCTACTCCCAGCCTTGGGCAAAGTTGTAAATAGAGCAAGACTGCTATGCAAGGCAAGAGAATTTCCTAGCAAGCTCTTCCTAGGGGGAAAATGGAAGGATTAAATAGGAAGGAGTTCCTATCTCACTAAAAGACAAGGAGGCAGGGAGGCAGTCTAGGGTTTCCTGGTGAGTTTTAAAAAGTACTGTGGTTGAACAGCTGATTTCTGCCCAGCACTGCTCTTGCCTCCCAACTCACCCTCCTTCAATCTCACCCTCCACAGAACCCAAACTAGATAGCCAATGAGGAACCAAGGGAGCAAAGTGTTGTCCATGTTGAAGAGAAGCTACAGAAGGAATTGTGTAAATCACCAACTATCGATGATGACCTGAGAAATGTTAGTTCTAGGGAAACCTCCTCCCCTATCTCTTCTCCTACAACCTACACTTTGAGGAAACAAGGTGAGGAGTGACGGTGAGCAGCATGTGGACAAGTAGCCTTTAGTGTTATTATGATTTCCTAAAATCTATTACAACCCCCTCATTTAAAAACAAACAAACAAACAGTGGCAATTGGATAGTTTTTCAAGCAGTTTAGAAAGTATCTTTTGTTTGTTTGGTTTTTTGCTTTTTGGGTCACACCCAGCGATGCTCCTGGCTTTGCACTCAGGAATTGCTCCTGGCAGTGCTTGGGGGACCATATAGGATGCCGGGGATTGAACCCAGGTCGGCTGCGTGCAAGGCAAACGCCCTACCTGCTGTGCTATCGCTCCGGCCCCTTAGAAAGCATTTTAAAACAAGGAAAAGAGATGCTTTTAAAAGCAAGTGGGAAATGACTGATCCTTTCACCTTGTACTTCTAGGAAAACTTATGTGAGTTAGACTTGCATAGTATATTTTTGGTAAATAATTGCCAAATAACTGAAATAAAAACTCCAGGCTAAGAGAGCACATTCTTTCAAAATCTCTTGACATGGGAGGGTAGGACTGGAACAATAGCACAATGGGTATGGTGTTTGCCTTGCACACAGCTGACCCAGGTTCGATTCCTCTGCCCCTCTCGGGAGAGCCCGGCAAGCTACCGAGAGTATCCCGCCCGAACGGCAGAGCCTGGCAAGCTACCCATGGCATATTTGATATGCCAAAAACAGTAACAATAAGTCTCACATGGAGATGTTACTGGTGCCCGCTCCAGCAAATCGATGAGAACAGGGTGACAGTGACAGTGGGAGGGTATTAAATCCACTTGTATGTTATGTGTCTTATCTGAGACAATCTTTACCAAAGCTTCATGTCCTGGATTGTAACTTTCCTTTGGCTACAGTGAATGGAGTGTTACTTAAATATATTTTATTCTAATTCATATGTGGTGCAATCCATACATGTCTTATAGATTTGTAGAACTTCTTTCAAACATTTGTTTTTCAATATAATCTGTAGGCTCTATAAGTTAGATCCACTTTGGTGTATGACTAGTTTTATTTTTTTCTGGGTAAATTTTCATGTCTACTTCATGGCAATGACCTTAAAGCTATACAGAATTTTTTTTTTATGGTTTCATTATTTTGAAAAAGTTGGAGGAAGATGATTCAGTGCTTGACAAAATTCCCTTGAAGATCTCATTTTTTGAATAAGAATAGGATAAGAAAATTGTTGGTCATGATTTTTGAAAATTAACTTACCCAAAGTATTTTTTTTTACTTTAAAAAAGTTTTTTTTTTTTTTATTAGAAATTCACTGTGAGCTACAGTTACAAACTTAGGAACTTTCGTGTTTGTGTTTCAGCCATACAGTGATCATTTACCCATCCCTCCACCAGTGCCCATTCACCTCCACCAATGATCCCAGTATCCCTCTCACCACCCCCACCCTATCCCCCATCACCCCACCCTGCCTCTGTGGCAGGTCATTCCCTTTTGTTCTCTCTCCTTTTGGGTGTTGTAGTTTGCAATAGAGGTATTGAGTGACCATCACGTTCAGTCTATAGTCTACTTTCAGCTCGAATCTTTCAACCCAAATGGGTCCTCCCAATATCCTCTACTTTGTGTTCCCTTCTCTATCTCAGCTGCCTTTTCCCCCAGCATGTGAGGCCAGTTTCCAAAAGCTATATAGCATTCTTAAGAAATGACACATTACACCATTGTCCAAAAGAACAAATTAACCAAACAGGATTATTTTTAATGTAATTACTAAAGAAAGATATATCATTTTATTATGACATTCTAGCCATACATTTTCAAAATATGCTTATTAAACAGTAAATGTAAGATAATGATTCAGTTAGTTACAGTTTTAGAAATTATTAGGAATAATATTCCTCTGCCATAAATGAATAATAATTTCAAATACAATCAGAGTTAATTTAATAAAAAATAGGCTTTGGAACTAAGATATAATGTACGACCAATCATTATTTTCTGGTTTCAAAATAGCAGGGAAAATTAATTCAGTGTCTGCAAGTTTATCGATCACCCTTGGCCTATGAACGCGATAAAAACAAATGAAGCAAAATCCATGATGTCATCCCAGTTCTCCGAATTCATTAACTCTCTTAGCAAAGTGATCTGCCATGGCCTTTAGGCCTTTCTGTAAACTGAATAGAAGCTGCAGAATGAGAGTTTTTGATGTTTTGAATAGACATTTTAATGATACACAGACACAGATCAGAGATGGGATAGACGGAGGTTTCAGAGTCCTCCCTGCGGTGTGTTTAGCAGCAGGTACAAGATAAATATCCAGATCAAATCAGATTAAGGGATTAACAGGAGTGACTTTGCTACGGGTGGGTAAGTGGGTGCTCGCAAGAGATTTTAGCACTCAACTTTCATTTTCCCTACATGTACATCAGTGCATCTGGGGTGAAAGAAAATGAATATATATATTTTTTTCTTTTAGGGCATCATAGGCCTGAGAGAGATTTTCAAAAGGAGAAGGATCTTGAAAGGTTGTTTTGAAAGTGACAGGTGATTCAGTGAATGTTCTCCATCAGGCTTCATTTAGACTTTGTGTTTCTGTCTAAATTAAACTTTTTCTTTCAAAACAGTATCAATGAGAGCAGAGAATGAAGAGAAGGAGGGACCAGTTTAAGGTTGCTGTGGCATCACCAATGAACAGTGAACATGTGAGCTGTATATTTTTAATCAGAGTGTGAGCTGTATGTTTTTAAAGAGGCCCCTTTTGATTTTCAGTTTCAACTTGGTCAGCTCTATGTAAAAAATTTGAGGCAGATAAAACATGAATAAAGGCTGGAAGGAATAAAGACAGTTTCAAAAGTCCCCTGTGCCACCAAATTAACTGAGAGACTTTTTTTTTTTTTGAAAAAGAATTCTTCCAGATAGGACTTGGCTATTTAAATGGATACTTTTATCTTGTACCATACGCACTTAAAGCTTCAGTCTTCGCATCTCTTTTTATTTTTAAATATACATCACACACACAAAAAGATATCTACGTGTCTTTCTAATACCTAACAGGAAAGACTTTTAGAATATTAAAATAGCAAGAAGCAATAATGTACTACCGGATTAAACACTAGCATGGAAAACAAACAAACAAATCCCAAAAAAAGAATCAACAAAATTTTCCTCTTCATTTTGTCCCCTCAGATTCTGACTTTTTGGATGATTGTAGGAGAGGGACAGAAAGAGTTACGAGTGTATTTTAAATTTTCAAGAGAAATTATTCCCTAGTGAATAAAGTCGATTTACCTTTTGAAAACACTGGTGGAAAAGCTCAGGTAATTTGGGTGGGAACAGAGCTGAGGAGAACGTGCTCTAATAAATTAGGACACTCTTTTAAGATGAAAACTAGCAAAAATGCTTTAAATAGTCAGATTATAGCATTAACAAGTCAAACATACATTTCTATCTAGCCTATAGTTTTAAAGAGTCTATGTGGGTTTAACTTATCATTCCTCATTCCAATATAAAAAAAAAAGAGAACCAGTCAGGTTTGAGCACTAAGATATTCATAATAACTGTAAAAAGTAAAAAAACCACCCTCCCAGTAAAAATGAAACAAAAAGTCTTCACAGATTGTTAGCCAGCAATTTCTTCCAACAAGTTCTCATAAATTCTTCTTTCCTTAACAATAGGTAACTGCCATCTCAGAGGGAAACACTTCCCAGCATTTCCCAGTGAGACTAGTGATTGCTTTTTTTTCTGGGAACAACAGTTCTTTGAGTTGTTTCGATGAAAGGAGAACATCTTCTATAAACTAGCAAATGCCAGAGAATTAGTCATCGAGGATGTGGCAGAAGCTGGTTTTGTTTATTTGCAGGTGAAATTATCTATTGTTTCTTCTTTGTATTTTTATTTTCTCCACTTGCTAACTATCTGTCTTGGAGCAGAGAATACAAAAATCAACAAGAAACCGAATCATCTTATTCTGTTCACTGGTTTGCCTTTACGGTCATTTTCTTTTTTTCCATTTATACTCCATGCTCTTGATCAAGGTATTTAGTTGGATAATATATTGCTAAATTTGATATATCTGGGGACCAGCAAAATAACAGGGACTTCTAATTTTAAAAATTGTCTGTCTTCTACCCCGACACCCTCAAACTCACAATTTGGTGAATAGAGTACTACTTGTGAGTGACAAAATGTTGAAAGGTGGTGGTGGCTAGACTTGATGATATTTTATTAAGCCATATATTTATAGAATTGTTGTTTTTCATACTTTAAAAAAATATGTCTATGCTTTCTTTTTTTTCAATTTTCCTTTTTTTTTCTTTTTTTCTTTTTTTCTTTTTTTTAGTCAAGTACTTTCTTAAAGAAACAATAGCACCACGTTGGCATAACTGGCCAAACAATAAATGGGAAAGCAAAATGTGCTACATCTTTCATTTTCAACACCCTCCCAAGTGCATAAACTAGGATCAGAAACCCTGGAGCCACCACAGTGCATGGGATAATTTCATCAATCAGACTTTGACATTCCAAAGAGGGAAGATTCTCAAGGGAAGTCAGGTTTTTCTTCTGCTTCTTTTTTTTTTTAAATTAAGATTTATCAAGGAAGTGATTTAGTCAAAGAATTCATTGGACTGTTAGAATGAGTATGTCTGTGCGTGTAGGCATGGAAGTATGTGCACGGATGTGAGTGTATGTGGAAGGCAGGCATTGTGACAGCTTTCTTTATCAATAGAGGAATGGGTTCTAATAGATGTCTTAACATTTTTATGGGATCTCCTTCTTGAAACTGTTCAGATATAATCGTTATATAATTTGGGGGAGTGAGAACAGAAATCTAACGTAGGGAGTCAATATTGTTAATTTAATGGAAACTATGACTAGAAATGGAAATCTCAACCTTACCAGCATTTGCAGCTTTTCCTATCAACATACAAAAAAAAATCGTAGCATTTAAAAAGTCTAAAGCAATATAATTCCAAAGCAAAGCATATAAAGTTGTTTCAGCTATAACATTTTGGGTGCTCCTGCCCAAAAATCCTGGATTATCCTGCTATAGTAATGTGAGGAGCAAGCAACTTATAGAGTTTGCTACACATTAGCTTCTTTGGATTTTTTGAAAAGAAGACAGTGACTTAGTATAATCAGTACATTTTTCATTAGTTGGCTTTTGATTCAGTTGGAGAAGATCATGTGTTAGGAAAAGTTAAGAAAGATAATTCAGCTTTACATATTGTAGCTTTCTTGCTAGGGCATTTTTGCCTATGAATAGAATCACTCCATGAAAAACAAAAATAAGTCAAAAACTCCTTAGAATTACTTTCTCTAACTATGGCAACCCACAAGTCTCCTTGATCGCCTGTGAAGTGTTGCTGGGAGTTTATTATTTTAAAAGGTTGAGATAAGACATCAGACAGTGGAGTCTGGCATAGGCATATCCTTGGACTAAACCCCTCTCTCTGAAAAGCAAGTGAAGAGCAGAAATTACAAGGTTTCTCTGACTTCTGCTGGCAGTGGCCAGAACACTGTATAGGGAGCTTGGCAGTAATGAGGGTTAAGTTGCTTGCGGGCTGAGCAGGGGTCCCACTAGGTGAGCTCTGCATTTTGCAGTGTGCAGAAAGCCAGAAAGTTTCTTTCCTTTCCTCTTCCTGGCCTCTGAACCTTGAGGTGAGCCAGTGGGATGAAAACTAAAGATGTTGATTTTGTTTTCCATATACACTTTCCAAGAATGAAAGGGATAAAGTGTGCATGAGGTAATCAACCCCAGGGGAGGTTTAAAAAAAAAAAGTTCTAAGACTGATAAAAAGATCTGAATGACAGATGATTCATTGTTCTAATGAGAAAATCTTGATCCACAGACACTTGGGTGGCCACGGTGGGCCAATCTTCATCACTGGATTTTTGGATATCAATTTTTATTTGAGTGGATTAAAAAATATCCACGAAAGGCCAAGAAGCCCCTCTTGTAAGGACACAGGAGGGAAAATTTCTAGTTGTGGAGGAAAATTTTGTCTTTCAACTAGCAACTGCAGTCAAGCATATTTTAGCAACTACAATACTATGTGCATATATATATCTATATATATATATAAGAGCAAATTTTATTAAAGAAACTGAGTTTTTAACTAGATATTTGTCTAACATTTATTTAACATATTGGGGCTTTTTTTCACTTGACCCAAGAGAAATGGTAACTGCATTTCAAACTGAATAGTGTATCACTTATAATTGGAAAAGGATGACTAATTTATAACTGCCAGGAAGTGTATGAGTGACAGCATCGGCAGTTAGTTAATCACCCTTTTGCTGGGAGAAATCTTTTTGCTTTTCTCTTTTTCTCTTTTCCCATTTCTCTCTTAAACTTTGTACTCCTAAATCCAAATGCGGAGTTCAAAATCAAATTGTGAATCATATTTCTGGTTCATTTTGAAAATGTCTTACGTGAGGTTTGAGCTATTGTCATTTAACAGCTGGTCACCTATGTTGACAAAAATGCCAAGTCAGGGACTTTCAGCTACTCAATTTCCCAGGAACCTGTCAGTGGATTTTTTTTTTTAAATAAAATTCCTTACATCCCAGCAACTCAATGACTCTGACCTTGCACTCTCTAAGCAACCCAGGGTAAACATCTGGAACTTTATCTTTTCATCCTCACACCACCCTGGTGAGGTAGGAAGATGGCATATTGCCCCTATTTTGCAGAAGAGAAAACTGAGGCACAGAGAGGTGAAATAACTTGTCCAAGGTCACACAGAAGTGTGTCTGTGGCAGAATCAGCATATTTGTCTCTCCAGGGAGAGAAAGAAACCAGAAGTGTTGAAATTCCTAGCGTTCTGCTTTTCCCACTCCTCTCTGGACTCGCCCATCAATTCATATCCATGATCTTTGTGTCTTACATTTTCCTAAAAAGGCGTAATGGGAAGAACTGATCTTCTTTCTCCCCCGTGAGTGGATTCTCAGTCCCCTTCCCCTCTGTGGCATCTTTGGCTCCAGGATTCCCCTTTTGCTTTTGCTTTCTCCTTTTACCATTTTGGCCAGACTCTTTCATATAACAAACTACAAAATAGCACCATTGTACTAAAAAAACAGAGTTTTGCATACGGTTGATATATCCTGTATTATCGATATGCTAAATTTACATAGTGCTTTATATGGAAAAACATAAAGAGAGAGAAGTTACTAATTAGGTTACATAAAAACATATCATTGGATGGAACAATGGAAAGTTTAAGACTTTAATATGCTTCAAACATATGCCTAAAAATGATTAGCCTCAAAGTTGCTACCACTTACTTTTTTTTTTTTAAGTAAGAGGTGGCAAAATAAAGCTTTGAGTTGAAAATAAATGCATCCAATTTATATTTGGTACAAATGTCACAGATAGAGTTTTGTGGGCCAAAGACTGGTGTAATATTTGATTGCTTGTTCTTGCTATGGAGGAGGCCACGTTAGGCAAATACAAAGGCCATGAGAGGGGAGGGGAGATAGACAAACAAGATTATTAGACATTGTAAAACAAATAGGTTGTGGTTGTGTAGAAAGAAGTGCAAATAAAAAAATTAATAAACCACTTATACAAGGCTGCTGAATGAGTGGCTCCAATAGCCAAGATTCAGAGACAAATTTAGTGCAATTGGATCTATACAACACCCATGCTTTGTGGCTCTTGAGAGGCAGGGTCTAAAATATATATATGTGTGTGTATATATATGTATATATGTATATATTTTAAGTGTGTATATACATATATTTCTCTATTGAACATTATTGATAAAGGATCAATAGCAATCTACCAACTCCAAGACCATCTTTTGCAAGGTGCAAAGCTTTTAACAATCACTCCTAAAGACAATGTTGGAATGTTTACTTGCGTATTTCATTGGGGGAAATGCCCATCTTTTGCATTGTTATTATCAAACTTTTTTTTTTTTGGTAGGTCTTCTGGTGTTCAACAGACAATTTGTGCAGAACAAAAGATCCTGCCGGTGTTATGTCATTCTTCACTCTTCAGGACTTCCTACATTCTGTAATTCTTGTTTCCTGCACTCCCTCTACTTGCGTTCTTCAAATGTACTTCCTAAAAAGAAAGAAGAAGATGTAACATCAACTTGACGAAGTTTTCTTACCTACCCATTCATTGATAATATTGAATCACACCTTTTATCTTTAAAGTCCTACTCATCTTTCCTGAGAAAGACATACATACATGGGTGTATGGGTCTTAAGTTTTTACTTTAGCTAATCCTCACTCAAGCTACTTTAGTGTAACCTGTCGTGGCATGGCACTACAAATACTGTAACAGCACACCAAAATGTGTTTCTAGCCCTCTATTCCTATTATACATTTACTGATTGGAAAGAGATCATAATAAATTTAATCTCTGGCCTAAAGGATATTTACCAAATGAGAAAGAAAGATCACTTTCTAGGACCACCTTGTTTAATTGTAGCTTGTTCTGCTTTATTTTTTGTTAATAAACGATTTTCTTTTTTTTTTCTTGCATTTTTGCCCATTTCTCCTTTAGCAAGTGGAAGATATTTAAAAGTTGAGGATTAGAAAGTTTTCTAATTGATGTAGAATTTGCAAAATCACAGATATCGTGAGCTGGTCTCAAACCCCAACTCCCTAATATCCTAGCTATGTAAATTTGT
The DNA here is from genome assembly GCF_027595985.1 of Sorex araneus. Classification (NCBI taxonomy): domain Eukaryota; kingdom Metazoa; phylum Chordata; class Mammalia; order Eulipotyphla; family Soricidae; genus Sorex; species Sorex araneus. Next base: position 43,993,156 of record NC_073311.1, read on the forward strand.
AAAAATGAAATCTCAATTTTTTTATCCTAAACTAGAAGGATGATACTTTCTACCTTACAGGATTTAGGATTAAAGAATTAGCACAAAATTCCACTTTCTATAGATCTGGCACATGGGAAACACTATATAATTATTAGCTACCAACATATTATTACAGAATTACTCTTTCCCCTCCCCTTCTCTCTCCTATTTTTTCTTGCTTCTTCTTCGCATTTCACATCTATTTGAAACCAGCTATTTCAGGAAAAAAAATTCTTAGAATCTTTGCTTTGGTTCTATTATTCACTCATTAACAAGAAATGTGGTTACCCAACAAATATTGAGTCTTTCTCAGAATGGAAGCCCTGTGATAGCAAGTTACCTAAAAAAATTTTATCTTTCTTTTTTTTCCTGCTGTGAGAACACTCTAAACTGACAATACAAGAATAGTATAGCTGCTCCACAAATAATTATAGAATGAATGAAAAGAATAAATGGATGAATAAGTATAAATATGGACCTATGAAAAGAGGTGAAAAGTTCTATTTCTCTAATATTATTATATGATCATTGAATAAATATACACAGTAAAGTTTATTTAGACAAATTAAATGTGAAATAAATCAAGAGGAAATGGCATTTACATTTATATACTAAACTTGCTTCCTCCCTTGTTTCTACCTCTAGCAGGAGGCCTTCTACTGGGGACATAGTGGACAAATATTGGTACAAAACAAGACTCAAAGAGCCAGAGTGCTTCTTATCCCCAGATGTTTCCATCCAGATTCAAAATAAGAGTTGCATTATGGTGACTGGAATCTCCAAAGTCTGCCTCCTCGCTAAGGTAAATGCCTACTCATTTAGAGCTTAAATGCCTCTCACCTAGAGCTTAGAGATTTGTAAGGGATCTTAGGTAACCTCCAAAGTCGAGACCTGGAGAGTAAACTAGGGCAGAAGCAGTTTTCAATCCCTGAAAATGATAGATATTGGCAAGGCCCATAGGGATTTGGAATTTTTTTTTCCCCCCACATATGCTTTTCAGCTCTACCTGGAACATTTAGGTGGCCACCACATCCTTCATAAAATCTAGTCTGCACTTTGTAAACTGCTGATTAATATCCTGCACAACCTGGATAGAAGGAAACTGTTCATTCAAATAGCTGGCATAATTTCCACTACAGAATGCTGCAAACTTTAGGTAGATTGTCACCTAACATTCCCCCCCAAAGAACCTACTTAAATTTCCCCAGTGATCATACATTTGATAAGTCTGCTTCTCTTTGTGCTGTACAAAGCATCTACTGTGGAATAACAAGTAAGCTTGCATTCCTTTTTTGCAGGTGGCCACACCCAGAGGTGCTGTGGATAGGAGGTAGTATTCCCAGTTCTGTGCCTGAGGTCTTTGAGGACGGTGCTTGGGGGGCATTTGCTTTGGGGGTGGAATGGGAGTCTTGCACACAAAGCAAGTGCTCAGCTCCTTGAGCAATCTCTCCAGCTCTCTATTTGCATTCCTCATCCTCTATCTTATTCTGCCTTGTTAAGGTAATTTTCCTAAAATGTGGAGTGAGACCTTTGAAACTGCAGGGTAGGATTGCTAACAACCCAAATTCCTCAAAATTTCCTGTTCAATTCTCAATGGGTCCTCATCTCAAATATCTATTTTGGAGAACATAGGCTGTTACCAAATAACTAACTAATGAACAGATACAAAAACATATTGCAAGTTTTAACTCTTTTGTTTGTTTGCTTAAGAGCTTAGAAAAAAACAATTAAGAATCTGCATAATTCCCAGAGGAAGGAAACTCAGTTAGGAATGAAATAGCAACTTCTTTTCTTAAAAGCCAGATAAAATCTTCTCTCTTAACTCTTAACTTTTAATTCCAAATTTCCATTAGAAAAATTTCAGGTCTATTCAATATTTTCTTTTTCAAAAAATCAGGGCTTTACAAAAAGTTTTGAGTCAATCGAATTGGTCTTATCTTTTGTCCCCAACAGAGATTTCTTTTTTCCTCTCTATTTTTTTAGGGGTGCAGGGGAGTATTGGGCCACACCTGGCAGTGCTCAGGGTTTACTCCTGGCTCTGTGCTCAGGAGTCACTCCTGGTGGTACCCAGGATGCAACCCAGGAAGCAGAAAAAAGAGACAAACATGTTGTACTATCTTTCTGGCTGGAGATTCTTTTTCTTTACTCTGAAAGAAGAGGTTTAGAATATAAATTTGGGGCAGAGGCATCCTCTGGTCTTTCCCAGTCTCCTTCCCCACCCCCACCCCCAGGTCTGTCTAGGAATCACAGCAAAGTCATGGGCAGAAGCTCCCTTGAGTCTAGCTCCCTCCACTCCAAACACGGCCGTTCCCATGCACACACACGCTGAAGGCGGAGGCCATTCAAACCCAGCTGCAATGTCAATGTTGTCTGGTTTCCATTTGGCTTCCTTCCCAGGCTTTCACGTGCGACTTCTTTGTTGCAGACAATGACAGTGACAAAACAAAAGCACTCTGGGATTTGGTCTCAGTTGCATCTGTTGCTTTGCTCATTGTCTTAATTTAATTACTCTGGCTACCGGTGACAATGGGCGGCAAGTGGAGACATGTTAGAAGCAGCCGGCAGAGCTGGCACTCACCTTCCATGCACTTCTTAAAGAGTTATGAAACTGTCCCACATTTAGCTAAGCAAAAAATTTTCACTTCAACAGCTTGTCCAAGACAAACAAGCCAGCTGAAACTGTTTCTAGTACACAACTAGACATATTTTTAAAAGCAAAACAGTAGTGAGTAAATACTGTTTCCAATTGACGTGGGGGGAAGGTAAGATTATTTGAAAACAACACCGCTTTGCTTCTCACTCTAGCTCAAGGATGCTGGCTGAAGAAATGTATTCCTTTGAAAGGTTAGCCAGCTCTCCCGGTAATATGGGTAAGAGGGACTTCATTTGTGATAAGCATTATTACACATTGTGTGACATATTTGTAGAGATTTAAGAAGTGGGAGAATGTTCTGAAAGGGTCATTCACATTCCCCCATGATGCCCTCTCATGTTTACTCCCAGGGAAAGCTACCCACAGACTTTTCGATTAAGATCATGGAGTGTTAATGACATTGACAATAATAATTATATTAATCTTGATTAACATGAGCACATCATAAGTTTGCATAATCGTTTCGCCAACTTTTCCCCACCACTTCATGAAGTGATGTTATTTGCAGACATTCACAATAAATCTAGGCTCACTGAGATTTGGGGGCTTCCTTGACGTTACATAGAACAAACACATAGACCAGGGATTAATCATATTTATTTATTTTTGCTTTTTTGCTTTTTGGGTCACATGCGGCGATGCACAGGAGTTACTCCTGGCTCATGCAGTCAGGAATTATTCCTGGCGGTGCTCGGGGGACCATGTAAGATGTTGGGAATTGAACCCGGGTCCACCACGTGAAAGGCAAACTCCCTACCCACTATGCTGTCACTCCAGCCAACAGGGATTAATCATAAAGACATTTATTATTTTAATAAGATACCCATATCATCTGAAATTTTAATATTTATTATGTGCTGGGAAAACTGTATCTGATGCCTCAAGGTCTAAATCTCTTCTCAATAATGATAGCTGATAATGCCATGAATTCTTCATGATCTGAGAGCATAAAAAATACTGGTTCACAGGGTAAGTAAAAGTCTACACTGGAAATGGATGCCTTCCTTCAACACAAGGGTCACTTGAGTCCCACTGGTGGTTAGCAATAGAAACCTAACAGCACAGTACTTAACTAATGAAGCCCTCTTTCTTTATGAGTTTTGGCCAGAAGGTCAGAATGTAGAAGAAGGATGATAATAAGCTCTTTACATTTCAGGGAGGAAACAGTAGACTTTTCAATGGACCATGTTTCCATCTCCACCCATTCCAAACAGATTAAGTATTGTATGACAAAAAGTTTATGAAAACTTTGGTACTCTATACAAATCCTGGGAAAATACTGTCCTACTTGGGATATTAGCAACCTATTGCACAGCATTAAAGTTCAAGCTCTACATGGATTTTCCGCAAAAGGCAAGACGGAGACAAGCTATATGGAATGTAAAGCTCATTTATTAGGGCTTTACCTGTTGGAAAGGGTAGACTCCTGGTTACCTTACTTCTTGGCTAGAAGATGAATACGATTGTGGAGATGGAGTCAGCTGCCTCAGTATTAAGTTTGATAAAGGTGTTATCTCTTTACTTAAGGGAATCACAAGTTCAAATTCGAGTTGTGTTGGGCAAGCCTCTTATCACTAGGAGCCAAGGAAAGTGCCACACAGTCTAGTCCATACTTTAATGTGAGACTTATAAAAACAGAGGATGAATTACATGTGTGGAGAGAGTGATGCTATGGAGGAGTGGCCTTCTCTTGGACAAAGGGAGAGGATGTTGCTTGAATATCATGTTGATCTGATTAACCTCACGCTTTTGGCTGGAGATCACTTATGCTCTCTTCTGTGGTTATTTGAGGAATGTTCATAATTCCCTAATCAGACCCCTTCCTCTGACTATCGTTACTTGTCCCAGGCCCCTCCTATTAGCCCAAGACTCAGTCTGGTGTAGATACTGAGGCAGAGCCCTCCTAGGAAACACAGAACTCTGTTTCTAACCAGTGTTGAGAAACTCCAGAGCATCTCAGCAACTTCGCTAAACTTTTCTTACACTACCACAATATAGCACCTTCCCATCCAACCATCCCTCTCTTCCTCTCTCCTTCCTATTCTTTACATGTACTTTGCACCCTGATAAGCTTGCCCAGGTCCCCTACCCGCTTCTACATTTTTTCATGCAGACATTTATCCTGAGAAAATCCTTGCTCCTTTAAATCAGTTTGACTCTTGGATGATATGGGATTATGCACCTGGATTAGATCCCAACTCTCCACATGGTAACTGTGGGACCCTTGTCAATCATGGTCTGCTCTCTCCTTGTTAGTTTCCTCTTCAGTAGAACAAGCGAGGGGTCAGGGCATCTGCTTCATAATATTATGGTTGTATCTAGTCACCCTCATATATTTACTGGGCATTGAACCATATTATCTATTAACCTATCTATCTCTGTGTGCAGAGTATCTATTTCTTGGTTTGGATCCATTTTGTTAACTTGATTGTTAGCAAAGTCAGTTTGTCTTGGCTTCTGTGCTATCAGAGCCCCCCTCTGGGCCTATCTTTGTTGAAGGGTGGGTATACTGTTTGTTTCCTTACTGCAGGGTAAATTCTATGAGGGCAAGTAGCAGGATTCCTGTATCTTTGTCTCCTCCCCAGATGCTAGATGGTTTGAGAAAAGTAGCAAATGATGGAATGCTTGTCACAGCATAGATTGGTGGCATATAGAATCTAGTTCCACAGCCACCCTTGTATGACTCCTATTTTCTGCTCTGGTCTGTACAAGGACAAAGAACTTAGAAATCCTTTCTGATAAAATTTAAAATTGATGGACCATGGTATGGTAAATTTTAACAAATGCAGAAGAAACGGCACTGTACATAGTTCACAAATTGAAGACCATCTTGAGTTTGAATTCCGGTCTAGTCATTTCATTAAACAATACCTTAGAAAGCCAGTTAGTCATTTTCAGGCAAATGTGGGGTACAAAAGGGGATAATTAATATTTACAGGTAAAAAGTGAAGATTATAAAGGCAAATAACTCTTTATACCCTTTTCATATGTAATGTGCCTAAGAAATACCAGCTATAAATATTGTCCCCTGACACTCACCCCCACGCCCAGTATTTTTTATAGTTACAGATAACAAAACACATCCTGTGCTGCTGGAGAAAGAGTACTTATCTGCTGGGAGCACAGTACTCCCTTGAATGTTGAGATTTTAGATACATCACTCTCCTTTTTTTACTTTTGTGACTGGTATGTCTCCAGGAATCACAGGAATTAGGAACATGATTGGAATTGGAATTGGTTCCATGATTATTTCAAGATTAACCTGATTAAGCAACTTTCTCACTCTTCAAAGGATATCATCAAACTATTTCAAATAGTTTTGTCTATAATATAAGATATCACTAACTAAAATGACTTAAAATCCTGGAAAATAAAAGAGAAAAAATGCTGAAGGGTATTTTCCCTCACTGGTAAGAGGTATTTATGTTTTTTTTCATAGTCTTGAAGGAGGTTGAAAATCTTTTAGGGTTCTCAGCTGCTTAGACCAGCTACAAGAGTAGCTTGTTTAGTTAGCTGTTTGCATTTATTTTTTATTTTTCAAATAAAAAATGGTTTACGCACACTAGCTGCTCCAGAAGGAATTGATTTTGAAATTGCCAAAAGGTTCAAATGTTGTGGTATTTTAGAAAAATGAAACACCAAATTCTAACAGTTTCACTGATACATGCTAAAGTTTCAGCACATTCTTACCTAAAAACTGGATTTGATTTATTTTTTCTTCTCTTAAGCTTCCAAAATGTCATTATTTCATCTTACAGACCAGTTATGTGGGAGTGCTTAAGAAGGTGTAGGTAAAAACATAATTGCATTCTTCTGGAGATTTGAGAAGCCCAGGGTTGGTACCTTTTAGTGTCATTTCAGTGAAACAGCGATGAGTTCACAGGATTAGGAGAAAAGGGTGTTTCCCTTCTCTACTCACTCTTTGTGTATGACATATCTGGGCAGAACATTGAAATGCTGTGTTCTGAATTTTCCTCCTCACCAAACTGAGAGGAATCTTGGAAGTTTGGAAGGCTCTGGTGAACTTTTAGGATGAATAAAATAACACTATGACAAGTGAAAGTGATTTGCGTCTCTTTGAGGTTGATGTGTGCCCTCAGCATATAAAAGTAAAGGTGCAGGGTGCCAGCCAGTGCTTTCCCAAGACCAAAAATGGCACAAAGACAATTCATGGGTGCATACAGTTTTTAAAATTCAAAACTGTTGCTGGGTGCCAAAAGCACTTCTACAAACCATATCCTAGTATTCTTTTGGAGAAGAAAACAAAGATTATTTACAGAAAGAAAAACTAGGACCTGATACTAGCCCAGGTAAATAAGTATGGACCAAATCATCAGTATCAACATCTTCACCAACATCATTAGCAGCAATATCATCATCATCAGCAAGATCACCATTATCACCACCACCATCATCATCACCATCACCATCCTCCTCCTCCTCCTCCTCCTCTTACTTACTCCATCTACACTTTTCATTTCTTCTGATCCTGTCTTGCCTCATGAACTAATCGAGCACCCCCTACTCACACACAACATAAATATTGATGAACACTGCTTCCCAACTCCATACTTGTCAATTGATTAGAAAAAAATTACCCCAACCCCTGTGTTGGTCTTATTTCTAATCATTTGGAATTTTTTGTTTTGCCATAATTGTTATCTACAGCTGTAAAAATAGCATGTCATATTTTCACAGATGGCAGGGCTGGTTGATCTTTGATTATTTGACCCTACGTAGATGGTCAGACAAAAAGCCCCAAGAGAATGTTTATATAGTTAAACACAGAATTTTGTGGGGTGAAAAAAAGGAATATGAAGCCCAGCTTGGAAGCATGGATCATTGGGTCACTTTGGGTTTGATGCAAAATTCTGTAATTTCTCATTGGAAGCAATGGAGTTTTGTTACTAGACAGGAGTTACAACTGTACTAATCATTTCATAGGTTTTATTTCTAAAGAGCATCCTGTTACAAAATTCTGACTGCAAGTTAGAGGAGCAAGGAGGAGAGTGTAAGTCATTGCTTCTCTTTGCCTCAATAGTGATAGTGGCATGGACCTGTTTAAATAAATACACGTTTCTTTGCCAACAGGAATAAAGGCCTCTGTCAGAGCAAGGAGAAAAAGTTAGATGATGGTTAAGGAAAGGATAAGTGGAAGAAAAGGCACGTGATAGTGCTTACTAACAATTCTAATTTCTAGTAGATGTAGGGACAGAGGATACTGATTGGAAGATGGGATGGATGTACTAACTTTTGATTGCCTTGTTTAAGAACTGACATAGATATTTCTAAAGTTTCAAATTAGCACTTTGTAAAAATAACTAATTTCTGGTTGAAAGTGGTTGAGATACTCTGGAAAGAAAACAGATTCTCTCTCTGTTCCTTCAAGTAATGATTTTTTTGTATACTATTCTATTTAAGTGTAGAACCTGGGTCTTTAAGAAAAAAAAAGCAGTTATGAAGTTTCTCTTTATTATTTTTACAGAGGAAACTTTTTACCTATAATTTTGGAAAATCATTTACCCCAAACCCTCAGTGTATATGATAATGCTGGCACACAAAACTACATATAACAACACATGCATGCACACACATCCACAAACACAAGAAAAACAAAGAAAATAAAAGAATCCTCTTTTTTCCAAAAACTACTTGATAGAGTAATAATAAGTAAATAACTACAAAAAGCATTTAAAATTGTTTTTTTTACAAAATTATATAATAAAAGGATGTACCTTTTAGTTTATTTCAAACATCCACTTTTCCCAAAGAGTTAGTTTTATGACCAATGGATGTTTAAATTTAGTTGATAAACTAAAGATGAAAAATTTCCATAATACTTTTTAGCTTTTGTTATTTATGTTGCTGTAGTTCATGGGAGCTGTCAAAAATGTTCCTACGATGGTGAGAAATTTTAGCTGTGTTCTACTACTACCAGATTTGGACACCTGAGCCCCTTGTCTCACATAATCTCTCTACTGCTCTCAGACCCATGTTTTTTATTCTCAAGTCTACACATAATTTTTGTTTAGAATTCACCTCTTTTAGCTGCTGAATGAAAATAGTGGAACATTTTCTAAAGGCAAGAAAGAAGAATCCAAATAAGTGGACATTGAGGAGAGTTGACTTCTATAATGTTTTTGAGGGTATAGATGCTGAATTTTGACCATATAGCTCTAGAAGTTTAATAAGCTCTAAAGAACCTCAGTTATTTCAATGAAAGTTGATTTGTCTTGCTTTGGTCAATAAATACTGACTCTGATTTTCAAAGGCATCAGTAGTTGGACTTTGTATTATTATGGTGAATATACATCCTGAGCAACTCTGTAATGACTATTCAAATCTTTATAAAACCCATTTTTCTTTATCTAAAAATATTTATCTTTCATTATTACAATAATTTTAGACTTATCAACTGTATTCTGGGATTAAAAATCAGCTAGTTATTTTTGGGTAAATATATATTTTTTAATCCTATTCCTTTTCTATAGGCAAGTGACCAGTATAGACCCCATCTTCCCCCAGGGAATGATAAAAAAATTTTTCTTAAAAGTAAATTTATTGCTTAAGAAAATATTGTTCCCTCTTAGTGACTAGTGGGAGGAAGGTGATCAGGGGATGGAGAAAAGAGAAGGGGAGAAACTCTTTGGGAGTTCATTTCTTTGCCTTCTTTTCTACCCCTGCATCCTTGCAGTATGCTTATTGGAGGCTGTTTGAGGTTTTGTTTGTTTTCAGGAGATGCTTGAAAGAAGATCAAATGCTTGTGAAAGGCACCAAATCGGCAGTCCTAGAAACTCAAATATCCCGGAAGCCGTGTGAGCCCGGAAATATCCCACATTTCTATTTATTTTGGCAGTTTTACTTAAAACTAGCAAGAGCTGGAGTTCATGCTACAATTAAATTTTCCCCAGGCACCGTGAAATGAAAACACATATTACATTTGATTTTAAGTGGTTGAAAAAAAAATGGTGGTTTTCCCAAAAAGTTCATTCTATGACCTCAAAATGACAGTTAATGGTTCTTCACTTGGGAGAGCAGAGCTACCAGTTAAGTTGGAATTCTTCATAAAAATGGGCTTCTCTGGGTTGGAAAAGGTCTTAGTCAAAGACTGAGTTATCTTTGCTTGTCAAATGCTTGAAATTTCAGCACCACATTGTCAAAAAGTGTTGAAAAGCTTGGACTTGAAGTTTTTGTTAATATGAGATCCACTTCCACTTGAGAGACCTATTTTTTTAATCAGATGGCTCTAATTTTCATAACTGTGAAATAACAGTGGCTAAAACTTTCTTAGTGCTATGTGCCAGTCACCATTTTAAGCACTCTGATGTGTACTACACATATGCACATGCATGCTCACGCCCATGATCTCAATCGGTCTTCATAATTATATGAGGTCAATTCAGTTATCATCCTCATTTGGCACATGAGGAAACTGAGGCATGGGTACATTTTTATGATATGCTCAAGATCATACAGTGAGTAAATAAAAAAGTTCAGAATTTGAACCCAGCTTTCCAACTCTAGATTCTGTACTTTTAACTCCTGAGTCTTAGAAGAAACCCTTCTCTCTCCTTCAAGTCAATCATAGAAGTTTGCACACTGTAGATGCTCTTTAAAAGTACTTACAACACTTCAGTATCTCACCATGACTCCTTACATATTTCCTTTAGTCTGACATCATGTTAAAAATTAGTAGAATTTTAAACAATGATTACTATTCTGCCCACTTTAAGGTAGCACTGATGATACTGACAGGGACATAACTTTCACTATAAAGTACTTAGTCTGTTGCCATCTTTAGTAGTAGGTCCTTGAATCATTTTAATCTAGGTAAGAAAAGCAAATTCTAAATATGTCAGACACCTGAGAGCATAATTCCTGTGACTTCCCTGTTTTACTCTGTACTAGCTTCACTGTCCTATACAAGAATAAAAATCCTTTCATGCCAACAGTAATACTTACTTTGAAATCGTACCACTGTTCACATACCTATATCATTTATTTGTCCCTCCTCCCTCTCTCTTTCTTTTCTTTCCTACTCTTCCTTCATTGATTCCTATCTCTATCCCTTTTGCCATCTAGCATTATGCCATATATGAAGATTAATTGAGATCATGGGCATGAGTGTGCATGTGTGTGTATATGTAGTACACATCAGAGTGCTTAAAATGGTGGCTGCCACATAGTAAGCACTAAGAAAGTTTAGTGCTTAGTACTGATATTAAGGGATAGAGGGAAAAATCTTTCAATTTTATTTCTATTACTTAGGAGGAGATTACTTCTATTTATGTATATTATTCATAAATCACATACTGCCATATATCATGATTGATTTATAGCTGATAATGGCCACTCAAAAAATATGTGTATTTTAATCCAGTCTGTGACCTAAGCATTCTTCAGTCATCAAATACTATTGCCTTTTTTTTTTTCTTTTTGGGTCATACTCGGCGATGCACAAGGGTTACTCCTGACTTTGCACTCAGGAATCACTCCTGGCGGTGCTCGGGGGACCATATGGGATGCTGGGAATCAAACCCGGGTCGGCTGTGTGCAAGGCAAACGCCCTGCCCGCTGTGCTCTCTCTCCAGCCCCTACTATTGCCTTTTTGATTTTAAAGTCTTAGCCCTTTCTCTTGAATGAAGTATATCATTTTATATGATTAAATATGTGCTTCAAATCCTTGACATATAAGGTATATAGCTGATAATTACTCAGTTATCTATGAAAAATGGAAAGAGAGGATGCTCAAAGGAACTTTTCCATAGAACATGAACTGTCCAGTCTTCTATTAGACTTAGGTCCTTTGAAGAGCCATCCATATAATGCAAACACTTTTTGGGTGGTGGTTCAAGCCCAGTGCTGCCCCCAAAGCATAGTTATTCTAGCAGAAGATGTCAGTGTCTCCTGAGAAATCTCAGCTGGGCTCGGTCACTAACTAACCCGACATTTTGGTCTGTTCCAATAAAACAACATCCATTTGCAACTAAACCAGTAGTAGTGTGGCTTCTGTCTTGAGCTCTGACATGCTTCTTTGTGGAACTTTTCTTCCAACTTAAGCCAGGAACATCTTAGATTAAATTAGAAGATATGACCTGGGACTTCAGTGAACCGTGAAGGAAGGATGATCTTGAAGTAAAAAGCACGGTAGACTTGGATGTAGTAGAAAGGAAGTTCTTTTGGACTTTTAACATCCTCAAAGTAGGCTATTAGGAGACGCTTTATGTCTTGATTTCATAATCTTACTCCCAATTGTAATCATTCACATAGCTGAGCATTTCCTCTCTTTCACTCATTTTGCTCTTTTAATTCCACAATTTTGATGATCTTGAGACTTTTAGCTTCATTATCTGTATAAGATGCTAGTTCTGTTAATCAAATCAAAGTAGCTAAAGGAGATCTCTGAGACCCAAATTCTGTGATTTTATTTTTATTTACTTTCAAGGAAATCCAGTTCTTATTTTTATCCTATAAGACACACCCTTTTGTTTCTCTGTCTCTGACTCTCCCTCTCTCACTTACCCTTATCCATATCCTTCCTTTTGGAGGAAAATATTAAATTTGTGGGGGCTTTTATGTGACCATTATCTCTCTATCATTTTATTTTAGAATTCTTTTTTTTAGTCCAGGTTAATTCTATGCTGTTTTTTGCTGAACAGAAGGAGGGAAGCTCAAAAGTCAAGCATATCTTCATCCATTTCTGAATTTTAGTATTATTAAAATGAAGGGATTCAATCAAATAGCTTCTGAGAGAATAGTTTGATTATTTTTTGTAGCTCTAACATAACATGCTTACAAAATTTACACTGAGCTCATAAAATATCGGATCTAAAGATCAATATTTGGGTAAGTAGGAGAGGGAGAGTCAGAAACAGAGAAACAAAGAAAATGTGTCTTACAGAGATTGAAACAGACACCAGAGTTCTGGGCCTGAATTATTTCCCCTTAATTCCTACCCTATTCATATGTTGGTGCCCTAAGTTGGTACTCAGAACCCTAAATTGTGACTTTGAGGTAGGAAATAGGGTCCTTATCTGGGTAATTAAGTTGAAATGAGGTGATTCCTTGGGATGTCTTAGAAGGACATTCAGTATGGCTGTATGGCTGGTGTCTTTACACAAAAAGGAAATCTGACAAAGGGTCTGTATAGATGATGTGAAAAACACAAGTAAGAGAAAACTAATAATTATAAACTAAGAGACTTGGAAGGAACCTCTTTTTTTCTGAAAAATCATAGTCTTGGATTTCCAGCCTCCAGAAGTGTACAAAAATGAGTTTCTGATGTCAAAGCACCCTAGTCTATGGTTATTTTATGGCAGCACTGGAAAATTAATGAAACTTTTATATCTGATTCCAAAGTATAAACAAATAAAATTTTCAACTAGCTCTTCTCATAGACTCCATAGACCGCAAAGACCTCTGGACAAAATATTGGATGCCCTTTGACCTGAACCTGAACTTGATTAAGAAATGCAGCTTTCTGTGACACTGCAGCAAAGGAAATCTGGGAACTTCTATGATGCAATTCAGTCTTGCTGAGAATTTGGGCCTAACATTTAACTTGACATGTATTGATAAAGATGATTCTTCAATAAATAGTCATACAAAATTTCATAATGCGTACTCTTATTTAATTGCTTTTGAAGGGAGGGGAATGTTGTCTCTTGCTTGTCCCTTTAACATTTTAATTTATTTATTTCTTTCTGGCCACCATCTTTCTTGGACTTTACTTCTCCATTTTCATCATGCTTATTAGCCATCTCTCACCATGGCTGACTTCTCTTGGTTACATGCATTATCTAGCAACTTCTAGATTCACCAGGCCTAATTTGTCTTCAAGTCCTCTAAACACTTCCCACTTCTCTTTATCGCTGTCTGCTCTTCTCTCATCATCCTCGCCTCTGTCTGCTTAGTCCTTCTCTCCTCCATTTTCCTGCTTTTGCCACTGTGTTCACAATGTCTAGCTCCTCTGCTCTTTCTTCTGTCCTTTGATCTGCTGACTTACTTCTGCCCCTCCTTTTGTTCCCCTCCTGGGTGTTTCTTTGGCCCACCTTTCCTTCTCCTTTGGGACTTCATTTTCTTGTTGATAGATGGGGACGAAGACTGTAAACATCACAAAAACAATGGCATTGAGAACAGGTGGTTCCCTCCATGTCCGGGAGAGACAGAGCCTTTGAATCAGCCCAGAATGCCCAGATTCCATCAGATGCAGAAGACAGGATTGGTGATGAAGAGGTGTGTAGACCCTCAACGATAAGACCCAACCTCCCCAAACTCTTGGAACCCATCTTGGAACCCCTCCCCACTCCCCAACAGAAATGGAAAAGCATTGGGTCACCTGGGAAGAGAAAGAACGAACCTGCCTTCTTTGTCCCCTTGAGTATGTTTCCCATTCACATTTGAAGCACCATCTCTGTGCTACTTGCTCCCTTGGTTGCCCTTTTGCCTCTGTTTACCCTGTCCACCAGCCTGAAGTCTGTCCCTTTCCATCAGTCAACATGGCTCCCTGAGGTGTCCCCCACCCCCAAGATCTCTTCCAGCCTCAGCTGTCTTTCAGGACTAGGAAGGAGCACAGATAGCACTGGCATCATGAGCATCTTAGTCTCTTATCTCATGCTTTCCACACAATGTTACTTAGACTCCCAGAATGAGAACCAGAGGTTGTGGTTTCATCTTCCTGTCAACAGAGTCCATGAGGGAACAGAAATGACAGTTTTTATCTTTCCTCACTTGGTCTTCCTGGCCTCAATGTTCCTCCTCTATCTTCCCTTCTGTTCTCATGCTTTCTACTCAGTAATGGCAATTTGAGTAATAATATATTTATTTTTCACTCATTCATTCATTCATTCAGTGAAAATTAGAGAAGTGATTACTGTGCAGCAGATGATTTAGGTACTTTAAATGGCATAGATAGTACCTCTACGGTGTATTTCAACTTTACTTCATAGGAAGACACCTGCAAATTTTGACAGAAATTTCAAGGTGCTCTAAGAGCCAAACAGAAATTTCTACGTTTAATGCTTTTTGCCTTTAATAAAGTGTACTACTTCACCTGAATTTCAAATAGTTCCATTTTAGCGTATTTTTTCCCCTTTGCATTTTGCAGAATTTGAGACAGGAAAGGTTATAGACATTGTTGTTAATTACACTTAGGACAGACATTAACACTTGTCCAACAGTTACATCCTGTGGGCATGCGGAAAACATTATATATATATATATATGCTATTTTAATTATGAAAATGATCAGATGCAATAACTAGGATTCTTATCTCAAGTTTTCCCTGATGAAGCTAAGGCTTGGACAATTCTATTTGGTCAAGGATACTCCGCTAGTAATTAGTGGAGATAGAATTTTAGTTTTGTTTGATACCAAAACTCATGTTTCCGTTCTCTTCTCCACCACCTACTTGTTACCAGATCATTCAGAGCCGTGGAATTGACTAAAGGAGTGGGCATATATGCTGAGAGTGAGGAGCTTTATCTACAAACCAGGAAACTCTGAGGCATAACTTGTTTCTCCCAGCTGACCACACTCGCCTCCACACCCCTCTAGGGAGAGGGGAACACAGATTCCACCCCTGGCTGGCTTACCTTTTGAGCTTTGGGCATGTCGGTGTGGCGTTGAGCTCGGACGGAGCGGGCTGCCTTGGCAGGCTTCAGGGGTGCACAGTACATCTCCAGCCGTCTCAGGTCACAGCTCCGGAAGCAGCACTCGTCCACGATGCCCGTCTGAGGTGCCCTCCGACTGCTGGAGCCGTACCCCGTGGGCTTGTCTGACAAATCAAACGCACAGCACTTGTCTTTAGAGTAAAATCTGCAAACTTCCGGTTCCCCACCATCCCTGAAGACTCTCTTCTCACATCGAGTCAACTCACACATCGTCTTATGTTCCAACTTGAATTGTTTCCGAAGCTTCCTGACTCCCAGAGATCTTTCTGGACTCCAGGATATTTCCTGAGCCTCTACCACACTCCTTAGCACTCACTCTTCACCACGCATCTTATTTGTGTTGATTCCTAAGCTCTAGAATCTGTCTATGCACAGTGGAAGCCTCTCCTGACATGTTGGCTTACCTGGAAAGTTTCTAAGAGTCTTAAGAAAGAAGGCTGTGTTTTATATATATATTTTTAATCTTTCTAGCAAACCTGCAACGTTTGGATGTGCAGGACAGCGCAGGTCTTGCTCTTTTGTGTAATTGCTTCTGCATGGCATCGAACTGAGCATCACAGAAGATTCAAGTTTGAAAATGCTTTGTCGCTGAACTGGTGTGAAAACTGAGACTCAGTTGGGAATGACTTGCTCAAGGTCATTTGCACAGTAGGTGATAGAGTCAGAATGCAAGCTCAGGTATACTTCCTGAAAAGCCTAAGTGTCTCAAAGAGCCGCAGAGAACTGTTGTACAGTTCTGGACATACCGTTTTTTTGCTTTCTGCATTTATGTTTGTTTGAGGTTTACATGAGATCATTATGAAAAGTGCTTAGTATAGAGATCCTATATAAACATTGGTTCACTTTCTCTGACCAATCTTTTCTGGGCTCTTATGTGTACCATTACAGAGACACCCAGAAACCTTGTAACTTGGAACTGATGACAATGCCAATATGATTGGGGTCTTCCTCCTTTTACCTCTAAAAAGACAGAATAATCAATTCTCTTTTCAGGTAGAATAGCTACTAGACTAAAACAGAATAAACTGAATGCCCATATCTCATATGATTCTAATTTCTCAGAAGGAACACCATGAATCAAACTTCTTTTGATATTTACAAATCAGGTTTACTTGGCAAGTAGATTTTTGGTTTGGTTTTATTCTGTTTTGTTTTGATTTGGACACACTTTCTCTGGCTCTAGCATTAAAAGAGAAGGCAAAAATAAAAGCTGACATAAATTGAAACTTAAAATGTACTTGAATTCTTTGTATACTTTTTGTTATAGTAGAACTTTTTTCTTAAACCCAAGCTTACTTATGGCAGCATACATAAAACTAACAACAGTGAAACTCTATGACTCAGATGAAAACAGGGAAGGGCAGAACCTCAGCTTTCACTCATCTCCTTTCCTTCCTAGGGAGGTGGGGAAAGGAGCTGGTTTGGGAGAAACCACTGATGTCCAGAGTTTATGGGAGGAAATCTGTGAACCACTAATCCAGAAGAATTTGAATCATCAAACCACTATGTGTCCTCTTAATCCCTCGAACAGAGATAACATATTCTAAATGAAAAATCATACACTGGCATAATACTGGCACCATGTTTCAGAATGGTGTTTGCTAGTCAAATTCCCCATGTATATTTTCAGTTTCCTAATTGTGAGAGATGAGACCCATGGTGATGGTCGACTACCAAACTAGCTTGTGGATCTCACAGCTGGAATGGCCAACTGCTCATGGCATCCTCTAAGAATCCAAATGTTTTCCTGATGCTCGGCACAGGGATAGGGAGGATGCATCCTTTCCATAAGGTTAATTGATTGTCATTCTTGGAACAGCTGGGAGTTGTAACTCAGAGATGGTTCATTTCTGGTCTCTCTGGGTAGGTTTGGGCAAATTGTACGAGCTTCTCATCTTCTCATAGTGGAGGCATTTGGGAGAAACCAGACAGCTGGCCCTGATTGATCCCTCTGCAGTACTTTCACTTGGCATTAGAGGACTTAAGAGTGCAGGTGACTTGCCTTCTCATGGGCAAGCTGTGACTGGTCCATTGAATGATGTAAAACAAAGTTGTTTTTTTTTCTTAAATTTTTTCCTGGGACTATAGTAAGAAAAGAGACAAAAATGGGCAGACACAATTCTTGTAACTCACACGTATTTCTCCATACCTTTGGCTAAGAGCAGTTTCAAGAGACTGAGAAGATTAGCTAAGTCAAGAGAGTGCATTTACTATGGTTTCATCTTGTGGAGGTGAGAGAGACGAATAAGACTGGGCCTACTACAGAATTATATGCTCTTACTATACACCATATTCAACGATTGGTTGATACTATAGATTTTTTTTTAAGAGATATAATTAAGGTTAGTTTTTTGACCAGGGAATAGTAATTTGATATTTGAAGGTGGGGGTGGTAGGAATAGTTACAGAAATGTTCAAACTTGACTAGCTCAAGAACAACTGTTTAAAAATTCATATTATTCATTTAAGACAGAGATTAATATCTTGGAAATTTCAGGACCAATTTAGCATGTTTGTTTCATATATCTCTAAAATAATGTTCCTTCTAAGATCCTTTAGATGCTGAAGCTTTTTGTCTGCTATGAGAAAACATCAAAATCCCTCTTAGGATGAAAGAAAATGCATACACTGCCTATTCTCTTCTTAGGAATTATCAATAGCCATGAAACTCATGAAAAAGTTCTAACTTTTCTTATGGAATTAAATGTAATTGTTAATACAGTATTAGCAGTATATACAATAGGCCCAGGGTCACATTTCCTTCAAGAGAAAGGTTCAAATATTTTATAACTTAGAAAATTAAAAAATTGTCACTTAAGTTTCCTGAGATTCTCAAACCACTCAACATGCTTATTCAATACTATAACAAAATAAAGGTGATAGAAAAAATTTTGCAGTTAAGCATAGTTCCAGAGTTCTCTGATATTAGTAGTATAAAGTGTCACTATAGTCACACAACCGTTAGAATGAACAAGCTGGTATAACATTCCACGGAACTTTTCTTGCTGACAAAGTCTTGAAATTGGAAAATTTAAATTTATTTTGTCAGTAGTTATTCTTTAGAGTATGTAGGCCAAAGATTGTTTAGTAGACATGTTGGCTACCCTTTAAATTAGACCTTGATTCCTCTATGAACAGATAATACAGGGTCAAAATACATTGCTTTATCTTGAAAGTTGGCCAACAGATGGAATTTTAATGGTTAAACAGTTGGCATCTGTACTAACAGCACTTTCCTTTAAATAATGCATGCCCAGTAGAGTAATTCAATAATCTTCAGGGCAAACTTGCTAGGTTTGAGGTAGAATTGTGGCATCATCAAAACCACACCAATTAGCTGAGTCTCGTGTTTTCACATGGATGCAAGTAACTCATTCCCTTTTGTTTCTTTCTGAAGGGGAAGGTGTAATGCTGAGATTGGAGTTGGCTCATCACTTCTAGAGCAAAGAGCCCAAATTGTGTATCACTGTGAAAAATTTACTGAAGAATTTATGCTAAGTCCTTTAGTAAAAAACATACAAAACAAATGACTATGTGCTTGCTAAGGGCAGGCTTGCAGAGTGGTTGGGGAAATGCGGATAATGGTGGGGTTAAGATCTTTTGGGTGGTAGGATTGGTGTTTGAACATCAAAAGCCCATTATGGGATTTTGTTGTTTACATAAAATATTTAAAACAATGGTATTGCCTCTGATGGTGCTGGTGCTAAGGTTATCTATCTTTTCCCTAGATTTCTGGGAATGCAGTTGGGACATTGTACTGAACTTTCGTTTCCTTTGAAACTTCCCTCTTGTTTAGCGAGAAAGCTTTATTTTAAATATCATTGAAAAGAGGAAACATTGATTTGAAGAGTCAGTATTTAAATAATAAAATATGTAAACATTTCTCAATTTGAGAAATACCCAGTTCTAAAGATATATTATGTACTTGATGATCTTCAGCTTCTGAGGAATGCTATTATTCTCTAGAAATTAATAACAGGGTGAAATCCTGAACTTGACTACATTTTGAAAGCAAGAAAAGGGAAGTAAGACTATTGATATTGGGTTTAGAGGGCTATTTCTAGAAAAATTATAATTATGCTTTGTAAAAGAATAAACAGATTATTAGCTAAAATAACTAAATTGCATTTAATGTTGATAAATTGAAGATTGATGATATAATCAAACTCTACAATTTAAATCTATAGATTTTAAGATCTATATACATTTCTTATCAAAAACACCAGAGATGTTGACAACTTAGAGTAACTTGAAATGATAATTTCTTAGAGCAGCTCTGCTTATTTAGTAAAAGTTTATTCCACTGACATAATTTTGTACAGGATACTAGTAAAAAAGTTGGGTAAAAGAAAATGTGAGTGATCTTAAAATTATCATTTAACACTCAAATCTCATTTGTGAAAAATTGAAGATCATGCTTCAATCTTTAAGAGATAGAAACTAAAAAGATCAATTTTCCAGTCCCACAATACAATTTGTAAATATTTGCTGTTTTCCTGAATCCTGTGGACTTAGATTTACTTGAAAACTCTTTGATGACTCAGTATTTTCCCTTTTAAAAAAAAGTTCTGTGAAGGTTGGAGAGGAAGCTCAGAGGGCATCATTTGCATGCAGGAGATCCATGTTCAATTCTTGGCACCAACAGGTGCCCTAATCACTGCTGAGCGTACCCCCTGAGCACTATATTAGGAGTAGCTTCCACACACTACTGGTGTGACTGCCCCCCCCAAAAAAACATAAAACCATAAAAAAGAACCCTTTTATAAATTAATTACACTTGCATTAAAACAAGTACTGAGGTCTATGTAGTGATGTGCTTAGTAAGCCTCTGGAAAGAAGCTTTCATTGCTGTAAACTAACCACATCACTATATCCCTGGTGACATGGGTGCATTCTCAAATACTTATTAGAGAATTAAGTGATTTATCACCACTATCAAAATTATTGTCAAAAATTTGAAATTGGGATTATTTTGAAAAAAGGTTTTCAAAGATTTATTGCTGGCTTACTATGGTACTAATGGAGACTGTCTACTGCTTTTCTGCATAAAAATCTTCCCAAGTAGAATCTATGACCTCTGGCATCAGTAAAAGCAAACTCTGAGAAAATGTCCTCTTTTCTATGAATGCACGTCAAAAACTTTTCTTAAAAATCTATCAAATTTAGGCATTGATTTCACTTTGGCCCATGTTAATTTTTAATTGCCAGTGTTTGCTGCTCCCGCTACCATCTCAACTGGACAAGGTCATCTTTTCTAGGAATCATGGCCCTATTTGACCTAACACCACCCCCCATACTCAGCAACTCTTTTCTCAGCTACTCAATTCCTGCCACCCCCAAGGCCAAAGTCTTCCAGTTACCTAATCACGCCAATGTTTGTGTGTCTCTGGATTTTAAAAGAATAGCCCTCTCTGGCCGCCCCTTTCTCGAAACAGTCCTATCTTCTGGAACTGCCAACTCAAGGGCAAGCGTGAACATCGTACTTGTTAGTCTACCTTCATCTCCAAGTTAAAGTGCTGGGCCCAAAGGCAAGAATGCTAGAGAATCAGAGCAGAAACATTATCATTTTAGGACTCTTTGGAGAAATGGGCTGACAGAGTGGGAAGTAACGTGGTGTATGACTTTAGCCTGATACAATGCCCCGGAGGACCAGTATCTTGCCAGGACAGCACAATTTACTAACTTAAGTTTGATTCCAGGGCTTGGAAAAGATAGATGTAGCCAACAAAATTATACTTTGGCAAGAGAAATGCTTTGTTGGACAGAAATGTGGTCCTAAGAGAACGGTTTGGTTTATCAATGTCTAAGGTAAAAGCTAATCAAGTGCTAGGAGACCATTTTTCTGCTTCAAGTGTTTCAGTTGGGCCTGCTATATCATTTAGCTACCACTTTCCACTTGTATAGCTTGATTATTTAGAGCATATCATAGGATTTGAAAATCATTTGCTTGTGAAATGTCATAATAATAAAGGGCTTATTCATATTAGATTTAGAATATGTGGAGTGGCTGGAAAGCACAGAGTTTAGAGTCAGGTATACCTGGGTTCCACTTCTTATTCATTGTTCACCTTCAACAAGACACCAAATTTCCTAAAGGCTCATATACTTGTCTGTAAAACAAACATAATAAGAGTAGTCCCCTAGAATGTTGTGAAGATTAAGTGAGAATGTATGTAGATTGTTTTGTACAGTGTCTGGTACGCTGTAAACTAAATAAGTGCTAGTTCGTCTAATAATTATTAAAGAGCTAGGTTGGTTCACAAAAGGAGGGAGCAGATATCCTCTTACTCTCTCTTAAACATTTATTCTTGGCACCAAGGAGAGAGTTCAGAGGGCTAGAATGGATGCCTGGTACATATAGAGCTTTGAGTGTGTTCCCTGGCAATATATGATCTCCTGAGTGCCACATACAGTGCTAGTGTACCACAATTTAGCTGAGGAGACCCCTCAAAACTAACAAAACAAGCAAACAGAAAGAAAGAAAAGATACATAAAAATCATCCTTTCCAATGTTTGGTTGTAAAGGATAGTGTTCTAGATGAAGGAAAACTATTTTCTATTAAAATTAATGAGCAACAGTTCTTTGGATGGTGATCTCACTTTTGAGTTGTATAGGCTGCCCTGAACAGTTTTAATCTAGAATAGATGCTCTATGACATCAACTCTACCAATCAAGTTAAACAAAGGAATATTATAGTAACTTAATGTGACCTCTTATGAACTTGAATTTCTCTCAAAGACTTTTTGAACTAAATTAATTGCTTGTTCAGTGTTAATAGCCATCCATTTGATTCAAAACAATGTTACAAGGCAGGGGATGGGTTTGGGGAATGTATATATTTAGAAGATGTGTCCTAATAATTTTCAATCTCCCCTCTCCTCTCTCTCCACGTTATCCCTCACCCTTTTATTTTCTTCCTTATCTTTCCCCCTGCTACTTATCTCTCAAAAATATGAATAGAAATCCCATAGGATATGGTGATACCATTTCATTCTATCTAACCCCCAAACACAAAAACATTAATTCAAAAGGAAAAATGCAAACCTCCGTTGAGGCACTTACTACAATAGCCAAGATATGGAAACAATTCAAACGCCCAACTATGAATGAATTAATCAGGCAGTTGTGATATATATACACAATGGAATACTATGCAGCTCTAAGAAAGAACAAAATCATGCAATATGCTGTGCCATGGATGGAACTAGAAGATGGCATGTTAAGTGAAATCAGTCACAGGGAAAGGGATAGACACAGACTGGTCTTGCTAATAGGTGAGACTTAAAGATACATAGCAAGGTAGCAACAAAGAGCCAAAGGCAATCTTACAGGAGAACTGATCCACACAACTGAATTTGAGGGGGGGGTTGGTGAGAGAGAAAGATATTGGGGTCCTTCAGGGGGAGAGGTGAGTGTGCACTGGTGTTAGAATTATGTACATGGGAAGCTATCATTAACAATGTTGCAAATCACAGAACCTCAATCAATGTTAAAAAAGTAAACAATAAAAATTTGTTTTGTTCACTGATGAATGTCAGGTAAAACCTCATATTATGTGAAGTTCATGGCAGGCTAGGAACTAGTATTTAGTCCCCTCCCTGGCATGAGTGAAATATGAGGGCTTTCTTTCCTGCCAACCAAAAGCTTTGGGAAAGAGCAGTCTTAAGTATACAATGTTACCAGAACTACTTAATCTCCACTCCATGTTGGGGGAGTGCTGAACAAAACCATTGCAACACCAGCGAAGACCATCTTGGACTTACACCTGAATGAAACAAAAAGCAGATAACAAGAGAAATTCTAAGACAGGATGTGGAGGAATCGTGCATAAGAACCTCAGTTATTTAACTTTTTGCAGAAAAACTGTGACTGGAATTGTAAGATGAGTCTGGTTCCAACCTGGAGATTACAGCCGTTCCACCAACATTATCTTCTCTACTTACACTGCAATTGTTAGTTTGCTCTTTCAGAGGTGGGAAGAGAGACCTTGTGGGCAAAACACGAGGTTCTTGTGAATAGAGGGGAACGCCCCTCTCTCTGGTACAACAGAAAGATGAATCAGCCAAAGGGGTATTAAAGCACTTTGCTCTTTATTTTTAGTTTCACTCTAAGGTCTATCATTTCTCTTTTCTTTACAACTTGGCACCTGCCTTGCATTCTCAGGAGCCCTGCTCCCTGTCAGTCTTCTCACTTAGATCTCTGTTTTGCTCAGGGCACATCTGGAGATTTTCCCAAGGGTGGGTGTTACATGGCCAGCATGGCAAGTGAAGGGATAATGTCTGCCAGGCCATTCTGGCACGTCTGAAAGGATAGTGTCAGGAGGCAGAGGCCCTGTAAGGAGAGGCACTGGGTCTGTGTGAAGGGGTGAGCCATTGGTACACAGCCTCTGTGGCAGCACACAGCCCCGGACAGGGCTGCAGAGAAGGCACAGCCCACCTCGGTGACGAATTAAACATAGGTAGGGGAGGGCAGGAGGGAGAAGATGTCGGAGGTTGTTATAAGATCTAAATAACTGCCTCAAGCACCCAAAGTGCCAGCTGGATTGCGTGTGATGTCCCTTTCATGCCATGTGTCAAGAGCATTGCTTCTAAATTAAAAGGTCTTGGGAAGTGTATCTAGAGCACCGCAAACAGTGCCAGATGCAGAGAGGAAAGAAAAAAAAAACAGACCGTATGGTATATGAGAAACAACATTGGATTCCTGCCCTGGATTCTTGGTGCAAACACGCAAGTCTCCAAAACTCTCTGAGACTCAGTTTTCTGATGTTGGCAGCAAAATACTGCATTATGTCTGGCATGCTTTCCACAAATCTGAATCTGAGGATTACCTGGTTGGTTATCCTACCCACTTCTTGATCAATAACACGTAAATAGCATATCAGTGCTTCACCCTAATAACAAGGAAACAGATGATGAATGAAGTTTGACAAGATATTCAGGAGTTTCCTCTTCGTCAGGTTCAATTTCAGATGAAAACAAGATTTATTGACTAGGTTTAAGGAAAGCAAGGACCAGTGTTGGATTTGGTAGAAGAATATGGGGAAATGTCCAGTGTGGATGAGGGTTTCAGTAAAGAAAAGGAACGAGACCATTTATTGGAATTGTAGAAGCCAGTTCAAGGTTGGACATAAGTCTGAATTAGAAGGAAGTGAAAGGTAAGCAAGATTCTGGAGCTGTTTAAAAGGTAGAAAGAATCAAACTATATTTTGAAAACTAGGATCTTAAAGGCTTTGAGAAAGAGGGGTGGCCTTCACAAATGTGAGTCCTAGAAGATAAGAATTAGTGTAAGAAGAGTTTTTATGGAAACCTCAGGATCATTGCCATTTACCATTACTTGTGAAAAATTGTATCTTCAAGGTGAATAAGCAATTAGCCTTAGGAGTATTGTTAATATGGTTGACCAGAATGCTGAACTCTAGCATTTAATAGGGAGAACTATATTTCATTTCACTAATTTCTTTCAGGTCTGATAGTCATCTTTGAATTCTCTGTACAATATCCACAGATGCCTGAGAATATTCCAGGGACATAGATTCCTAATTTCACTAAAAAATTCTTGCAACAATTTATGTCATTTTGTCGCTAATTATATAAATGGGTTTCAAGGGAAGTCCTCACTGGTGCCATTTGGCATCCATAATTTGCCAGAGAACAAAATTAGAAGATGACTATTAGAAAACATAGGTTTTCTAATGTTATCCTCCTTCCATCTACTTTTATTTTTAAAATAAGCCAATATCCGGGTCATTAGAATTGAAAAACATATACAAGGGAGGGAAAGTGGGGACAATGGTATTAGAAAATGAATATTGTGAAGGGACAGGTGTTGGAACATTGTATGACAGAAACCCAATCACAAACAGCTTTGTGTATCTATGATTCAATAAAAAAAATTTAAAAATACAACCCTGCAAAGAAGTTTTTAAGTAATCTGCAGTATATTATTTATTAAAATACCAAGCAGGTAAGCAGAATCAGGCCGACTGATTCATTCAGAGAGTGATTATAATATTTCCTGAACTTTTTATTAAAAGCCAAACTCATCAGACCATCATTTAGTTCTTTGTATGGAATGTTTCCATTATAATTTTCTCCACTTTACCTTAGAATGTGATTACTTAAATATGAACAAAAGACTTTAAGTGCTTTCTTCAGACTACTGAATTTTAGAATTTTATATGTCTCCCAACATTCTAGCAAACTGAAAGTCAACTTAGTCAAACTCAAGGGTTTCTTAGTCATCTGGCAATCAGTCACTGAGCCTGTTAGCACTTAGCCATCCAACTCCTTCCAAGTGACCTCCCTTCCCAAACAATATTTTTCTGAATTGAAGATATGGATGATGAATCTATGAATAGAGGAGAGAGAAGGAGATAGAGAAAGTTAAATCCTGTTCTCATCTTTATTCCATCTGGGTCTGAGAGCTTGCTTGTATCTCCAAATCTTATTAAGTGCTTCTTAGCAAATATTATCAGTCAAGAAACTTCTCCAGTTCTCCTATTCGCTTTACTAAATTCAACAAAGAAAAATATATTTCAGCTTGTGATATTGGCTGGGGAAAACAAACTCATTTTTCTTTTTTCTCACATACTAAAATACACCACGAATGACCTCATTGATTGCTCTGGGACCTCCTTCTGAAGCAACAGCCTTTTGGCCTCCTAGCCAATCCCTTACTTCTGTGAATTTACTTTCTGAGAACGACATAGTGGCCCCAGAAGTAATTTTCCAATTTACCACACAGTCTGCCCATGGTTGCAGAATTTGTTGGCCTCATCAGGAGCAAGCAACGTGAGGTCTAATGTGTCCTACAGCTGGGAAAGTTCCTTCAGTGCCAGGCTCACTACTTGGGAGACATTTCATTTTCCTCAACACTTGTCTTTAGCCTGTTCACACTGGCCCAGACCTGGGTTTTTGTAGGCTGCCCGAAGACTTTGTTCATGCTAAAACTCAGGTAAGCAGCTATATCCAAAGCATCAGGAAGTGAGGATTGAAGCTCAGGGGCCAAGTGCTCTCTTTGGACCAACATTCTTGTAGCTGTGTAGCCTCAGTCTTCTCTTAACAGCCTGTTAGCAAGTATCTGCTTCCTGTGCTCTCACAAGAATACTGTCACACAGGAGAAAGGAGATTATTACACTCATTAATTTCTTGATGGGTTGAAGTTCAGAATCTCCACTACGTCCATGGCATGGGTCATGTTTGTATAAAAACAGCATGTACACATCAATGGGAAGATCAGGAGAAAAGACTCTCGTGGTCTCACAGAACCTTCTTGATCAGCGCGGGATGAAAAAGTAAAGCATTTGGGCTCCGAGGAGGGGTTCTGGTACTGAGTGTGGAGTGAGAAACCCACATCTTCAGTTTTGGACAGTGAATTCAAGTCATTGACAATAACTTTTACAGAAAAAAAATGACAAGAAAAAAGGGAGCTGTTGGCTTATCAACATTTCAATTTGCTTCTAAGGACTTTATCATTTATTTGTTTTTCTTCTCCAGTAACTTCTTTTCTTCCTCTGTTAGATTCTGGTTCAACAAGTTGCTCTTTTAAAGGTCCTCTATAAAGTAGGAGTATTTTCATATTGTCTCAATGCACCCATACTCTCATGGTCCACTAAGATCTGCCCTCGGAAGGCATTTCCTGCAGTCAGACTATGAACTGTCATAAATTCTTTGCATTTTTTTCAGAACATCTGTGCCTTCTTTTGCCACATCTTTTTTCCCCCATTGGTACTCAACAGGCCACAAATCACCCCAGATTGCTCTTTTTCAGGCCATTGCTGTCTTAACTCTCTCCTTATAAACCAAATTCCTCTCTTGTGCTTGGCGGTAGCTCTTGGCCTCCAACTTTCTCAACTCCCCCATCTGGGTTAGTCATTGGTGCCATTGCCACCAGTGTTTCTCTCTCCTGCTATTCCATCTGTCCTAAAATGATGCTTTTGTTCAAATGTCAGAATTACCATGCAGACCATACTACCCAATTTGATACTTACTTAGTTCCAAACGTGATTTAAATATCGTAGACAATGCTTTCATAGGAAAAGATGAATTTGAGAAGACTCAAACAAATATAAAGAATACTCATAATCAAATCTGGTAGAAAATTTTCTATTAAACAAAATTTCCTTCTGAGATTGGAAAGTGATATTTAATTCTTTTGTTTATTATATATTTAAACTATTTCTTTGACACATAGAATACGTTTTTGCAACAATGTATTACCATTAGCTTGCCTTTGTTGGGGAGTTTCTTTTAAGCCATTATGTAAAAATTACTTTATTTACTTACCCCATTTATATACTACTGCAACTACATGGAGTAAGCACTATTACCATACCCATCTTTCACATGAGCAAATTGGGACTTAGCAAAATAAAATGAAAAGAATTAAATTACAAAACCCCCACAATTTTCATAATCAGAATACCTCAACTATAGAAAATGGAAGGTTTTCTAGGCAATGACACCATTACTAGCATTCTCACAAGATACGGAGAATATGGGTGAGGTCATCTAAATCAACCCATCAAATCAACTTCTGGGTTTGAGCCCAGGCAGAACACTATCTTATTCTAAGTACATTCTGGAAAGAATAGAAGGGATGTCATGCTAGGTTTTTCCCTTAAGAAAGAACTCTGTGTAATCCTTGAGTTTGGGATATGGCTGAGTATTGGATGTTCATGTTTCACCCAGTACACTCTGAATCTTTCTAGATTCATAAGTGTTTATAAGCTCTATTATGCAGCCAAACCATCTTATTCCCAATCCCCCTGAATTTCACAAAGTCTTAAAAACTCAGCAGAAGTTGAAATAATTATTTTTTAACCCATATTCTTGGAATCCAAACAAATCACATTATCTTCATTTTCTCAATTTTTCCTAGTTCACATCTAGTTATGCTCAACAATTTGATATGCCCATGAATAAATTCTATTGTTTTTTAATTTACTTAACATAGTACTGTGAACATTTTCCATATTGCTAGACAATCTTTGTAGTTATAAGATAAAGATACAGAATATTTTGAGTACATGTGTCAATATTTATTTCTTTAACCATTTTTCCTGTTACTGGAAGTTAGACTATTTCTAGTTTTTTCATTAGTTTAACAAATTTATATTCATTACAGATTATTTATAAGAAGATATTCTCATGAACAAAATGATTGAGTCAAAGGGTATTATCAGACAATCTCTTATTTTGGTGAAAGCTCAGAAGGACCAGAGAGACTGAAAGACTAGAGCTGAGGATTACGTCCAGATTTCCTCCCAGGGTTAAAAAAGAGACAGCCAAGGTAGTGCACAAACAAGATTCTTACCTGCCTTCCACGAATTAGAATTAAAGAGCCAATTTCTGTTTTCAATTACTAGGGCACTTTTCTCTAAAGGAAACATGGGGTGTGACCAAGACTTGGGTTTGGCATGCAAAGAGTTCCAAAGTAAAATAATAATAATAAAAAAAAAAACAGGAGAAATAGATGGCAAGAGATCTTGGTTCTCAATGTCCAAGATCACCAAGTACCTATGAGGTTGCTTCTCTAAGGTTGGAGAGGGGCATTTCCAGGAATAGTGCCACCCAGTCTGCACCACATTCTACTGATGGAAGGGTGAGTCTATGTCCTGAACACCAAAGGTTCTGTTTCCACGGGCCTTCAGAAGCTCAGCCCTCAATGGACTATCTGGCTCCTGTTGAGAGTTTCTCACTTCTTCCAGGGTATAATAACGCTAAGAGTTTGCCTTCTCCTGCCACTCCAAAATAGGCCAACTATATCCAGCCCTGCTTCTACTCCATTATTTCTTGCTGGTCACAATCATTCGGTCACAAATGTCTATGGAGTATTTGCTCTGTGCTACATACTGCTCTCAGAGATGAGGACAGGGAGAGAACCAAATAGATTTAAAATGGGCCAGCGGGTCACCTCCCCTTTAGAGCCTTTTCCATTGTGACAGTGTCCATGGAAACTGTAGGGCAGGGAAGCTGGACTCAACAGCTCCAGCACAAGCAAGCAGAGCAACTGAAGTCTGAACCTAGTAGGAGAAATTTCCAGCAGGACCCCAAGGGAATTCTTGGCTGATGCTTTCATACCTACAAAGCTCTTGACAGGTGTAAAATTTTGTGTACTGCAAGCTAGTACTTAACTGTACAATAACCTTTGTGTGTTTTATATGGATTGCCCATTTTCTCAATATATTTTAGGCATTTTAAGGGCAGAAACTGGAAATAATTCATACAAAAAGAAGAAGCAGACAGATGATGTTGAGCAAATTATTGAGGGGCAATGGCTTCAATAAATATGTTGTAGTTTGTTTAATAAAAAAATCCTGTTAAAATTACTATTTTTCAGAGATACATGTTGCAATTTTAAAAAATAATTTTTATTTAAGTTACTATCTTCCAAAAAAAGTAAGGGCAGAAATGGCATCATATTTCTATGTCCAGAAGCACCATATTAGGCACTTCTTAGGCCCTTCATAGATACTTCTTGATAAATAGATTAGTAAGTGAAATGCACAAATCATACACAGAGAGGCACAGTATGAAAACATTTTCATACTGGAAAGAAGAACATCAACATCAGAGCCAGCTTTGTGTCTTAGTTTCTCTCCTTAAATGGTATAGCCTAACTAATTGTTGCCTAATTAGTAGTTACCTCTACTGAGTTGTGATGAATTCTGGTACCCAAAGGGCATGCAACAGGGTAAGTGGTTCAGAGCAAGCTCTCCCAAAATGTCACATTCCATCACCTACCTTAGCATCACCATTAATAAATTCACTGTGAAGCTGAGCAGAGAAATGTCCAGAGCACAGGCTCCGGAGACAGTCTCCCTGCCCTCAGCTGCCGGCTGGCTCCATCATTCCTCACTCTGTGACTGGGGGGAAGGGGGCATTACTTAACCTCTCAGTTCTCTGATCTGGAGCATGCAAATAGTGTAGATCCTCCAGAGTGCTTGTGAGGGTTGCTTGAGGAGACACTCACTAAATATTCATTACAGTTATCCAGTCAAGAGCTCATGAATGGGCGGGCATTAAGCACCAGACTTAGAGTTTGAAATAGAGATGAGGATAAAGGAGATGCCTTGTCTCCTCTCCAATTTCCCATTCACCCTCTGCAGTTCCAAATGCAGGTTGGTACTGTGGCTCCAGGGAGCAGATTT
This sequence comes from Sorex araneus, assembly GCF_027595985.1. NCBI lineage: Eukaryota > Metazoa > Chordata > Mammalia > Eulipotyphla > Soricidae > Sorex > Sorex araneus. The sequence goes on from NC_073311.1 coordinate 44,023,654, forward strand.
CACCAATTGAAGAGTATCTGACAGTTCATGATCACTCAGACACTTCTCTGCATCTTGCTGCAGCTCTGTGAGGCAGGTGGAATCACTCCCATTTTATGATGGGAGATGATCATACAGAAAGTTCAAGTGATTTAGGCGTCTGAAGTTTCCTTTGATATCAGGCATTTCTACTTCCTTACACTTTTCAATCTACTTCCTGGCTTAGTTTTTTTTTTTTATCTACTTCCGTATACTTTTCTGAGTACTCCCAACATCAGGATGGGATCCTTTGTAGATTCATCCACTGATGGTATTTCTTGAAGTAGCTCATGCCTGACATCACTCAGAGGCCTGCTGGGGGAATGCCGGTGTGTGTGGTGACACAACGATGAAGACCACTCTTGGTTCTCAGATTTGATCCCAGATCTGTGTTACTGGGAAAGAGCTGCCACCCTCACTCCTACCCCAGCCTGCTTGCTTCAGCAGGTCTGAGACTGTTCTGGAAGAACAGCCTTTCCAGCAAGTTCTTCCAGATGATGGGGACTCTTAGACTTCCAATGTGTGCAGTTAATATATGATCAAGTAGGAGAAAGTTGCAAGGTATAAAGGGCCAAGAAAAGTCCCAGGACCATCCTCGTAGGTCTAAAACACTCCAGAAAGACTTCACATCTCTTTTGCTAATTGCCTAATAAAGAACCCCATCTGTTAGTAGAGCACTTTTTATTACAGAAAGGGAAAAAAAATTCATAACCCTTCAAAGTAAGAAATTACACTGAAACAAAAAAATCACATCTCCACCTTTTCCCTTCCTGTTTTTTTTTCCCTTTAATGCGCACACATTATGGCATACTGCATTCCACAGAGCACCTGAGTTCCATGTGCCAGGTCACAGGGAAGGAAATCAGAGCCTAAAAAACAATGCTCCACTCAAAGGGAAAACCAGAAAGCTGGGTTTCCTCAGATATTGTGAGCAGTGCTTGATGGAGACCAAGGTCAGCGCATTCCTGGTCTTTCAAAACTCTCTGATGAGCAGCAAAGCCTGTCTGCTCAATTCTAAAAGCCACACCAGAAGACAGACTTCCTGAAGATTCAAATCTACCTTTTCTCTGCCTCCTCCCTTCTTGTCCCCCTCCAAGGGAGGGGCTGAGTGCAGGAGAAGAGGGGTGGTGTTGGGGCACCTTCCTAGGGCCACAGCACTGAAACATGCACTCACAGATCATTCAACACTCATGGCAAAAGGGAGTGAAGGAAAATACATCCCTGGTGATGGCCTAGAGAACCAAGGTGGTTCTAGCAACAGAAAGAAGTTCAAATCTGTAGAAAGAAAAGGCCTAATTTGTTCTTTGCGAGGCAGGCTCCATGGAACCAGTCTATTTCTCAAGCAAGTGTCAAGATCAAGCCTGCTGGGGAAACAGGGTTAATTAATCTAACTGCTTTTACACCAAAGTGTCAGGAAGAGGGCAAATGATGCTCTATTTCTTTTCTGAGCCCTTCTCATGAGCATGTGTGAGGCAACCCAAAGTTTTAAATCAAATGGTGCCCCGCAGGCAGGAAATCCATATTGGGAGCTGGGAGGGAAGCAGGGCCTCTGAGGGCTTGGTAATTATAACCTTCCTCTAGGTCCCCGTTTCCATCTCCCTTTAAAGAATAAGAGGGTTTTTTTTTTCTTTTCTTTTCTTTCTTTCTTTCTTTTTTTTTTTTTTTTTTTAATGATTCCCTTTCTAGTCACTTCCTCTCCCTTGCCTGGCTGGGTCACTTCAGTGCAAGCCTGTTTCACAGATCTATTTCTGGAAAAATATCAGAAGCAAAATGACCTCATTCACTAATTGGAAAGCCAACTGGGTTTCCCCAGGGTTGGCTGGTACTTCTGTGTTGAGGGGGTCTCCTTTCTCTCTCTCTCTCTCTCTCTCTCTCTCTCTCTCTCTCTCTCTCTCTCTGGCTGAGTGTAGAACAGGCATAGGGGTATGGACGAGCAGCCCTATGTCCTAAGGACCCTACCAAGGCTGCAGGAACTTGGGAAGAAGATCATTGGTCGGGTCCCCAAGAAACCCACAGGCAACTCAAAATGCCCACATCCAGAAGTCATGATGGTATGAGAGAGAAACTTATTAGAACTTGATCTCTGCACAAGTTCTTGGGTATCTTCTAGTGTGTGGATGAGTTTCGGTAGAAGGCCTGTAAACCCTCTCTAGGATATGTTATATTCTTTTTTAGTTTGTGGATTTTCCTGGAAGGAGGAAATTCAGGCATTCAAAGAGTTCTCTAAATATTTTTGCTTCATGACCTGACGACTAGAGGGGACTGGAGCAGGGCAGGCCCGGGAAGGCAGGGAAGTGCCTCTGGCTTCCCTAACTCTTCTAAGACATATACAGGGTAGGTCTATGCCTTGTCTACATGTGATTTGGAATTATATCCCAAGTACAAATTCAATGTCAAAAGACATCAAAGGATACACCTTATATACTTAGTTCAGCATTGGCCAAAGAGTGTGCTTTCATAGACCCCATGCAAAAAGCTGGGTTTTCCATTAAATCTCACCCACCCTTCAACATTGTAAGAAGTTTTGCAGAAAACAAATCTACTTGATTGTTCTACTCTCCCCACCCGTAACAGATCATTGGAGTTCCAGCTTTCCAGGAAGGTCTAGGAACTTCTTGAGAAAAGAAGAGAGGGGCATACTGAAACACCTTTTGCAGATCACTTCTTTTGATCAAGACCACGAATGAATTCTTGAAAACAGTTAGCAAGTTAAGAAACCTGAATGATCAGCATTAACCACTCAGCAAAATTGAGTTCGAGAGAAAGGAAGGTTTGTTAAAGGGGATTGCTTCAGAATAGCATGGGACTAACATGTAAAATCCTTAGCATGTTAGTGGGAGTGTCTTCTCTCATCAAGAGAGTCCCACCTCTTGTGCCTATTATTTCATTTCTTTCAGAACATTTTCTAGGTTTGACATGCTAGCATTTATTTTGGGGTCGACTTGCACTTGGGTTCCTTCCTGTTGCCTCATTGGAATGTGAGATCCACCAAGAAGAGAGTTGAATTTGTCCTGGTCACTGCTATAACCAGAACAACTCCACAGGTTTGCAGGGGATGCCTAAGAAATAAATTTTTCTACAGATTCTATGGACACATAAGTGAATGAGTAAAGGAACTGATTTGTTCAGGGCGCTATAAATATGTTTCTTGAATAAATAAATTAATGGAGAGGTGGCAATCTGCATTGTTATTCATGCTCAAACCATTCTTGTTGGTACTGGGAGAAATGAGAGGCTTGAGTTTTGGTTTTGGATCACACCTGGCAGTGCTGAAGGCATACTCCTGGCTCTGTGCTCAGGAATTATTCCTTGCGGTGCTTGGGGAACAAAATGCAATTGCCAGGGACTGAAGACCAGTGAGCCATATGCAAGGCACACAGAGTACTGGCTGTACTATCTCTCTGACCCTAAAAATGAGTGGTATTAAGGCCCTTCATCGATGGATATAAATTGATATTCCTTCCTGAATAATAACTCATTGACTAGAATGTTTTTCGCGTTGCTTCAAGTCAGGAAAATTGTCTTTCAATACTAGAAATGAAGATAAGAACTGAAAATGACCTTTAATGGTTTAGAATGGTGGGTGGTGGTGGTGGGTGTCAGAACATTCAGAGCAAGATGTTTTGAACAGACAAAGATGGACTCCAACTAGCAGAGACTAGTAAGATAGCAAAATATCTGTGGGGTCCTGAGTGTGTGAAAAAGTGAGAATGTACCACAACAGAATTGTAATAGACAGCAGGCATATGCTGAGAATTATGAAATGAAAGCCTGGAGAGTAATCCTTCTACAAAACTTGGCATTGCTGAGATTTTAATTAGAGTGGGAACTCAGATTTCATCTTCCTATTTTTAAGACTCATTTGGAGACGCTGGAAACAATCCAGATAGGAGTAAAAAAATTAACTGCGTGGAAAATGAAGTTAAGACTGAACTCAAAAAAAGAAAACGCGAAGAGGTGACTTAATCAGCATTGCCAAGTATAAGAAAGGTTATTATTACACATGGAGCTTTCTTACCCATCTCCACAGAGGGCTAGATAATAGTAAATAGACTTGTGTAATACAAAAGGTGTTTCCATTAAAACGGGGAAGAAATTCCCGATTGTGAGGGGACACGTGGACTCAGGGCACTGTGAGAAGCTACGGAGGCAGAGCACTGTGGAAAGCTGCCCTGGAGATCTTTAAATGTAGGATGACAACCATCTGTTTTGGAAGGCTTAGACAGAGGCAGGGGACTGGACCTGAGGACCTCTTGGCATGCCTTCTATCTTTGATTCTGCGTTCAGACTCATAGCCAGCAAGCACCCCCATTCTACAGTAATACTCCATTCCCGTCATAAGACAGACCTCACACTGTCAAGACCAAAATCACCTCCCCTGGGAGGAGCTCGGCTGTTCTTTTCTGAATGGGAAGGAAACTGATAGTGTTGCTTCAGCTGCTTCCCTTCAGCAGCCCCCACAGTGAGAGGCCAGCTTTTGTCCTGATGGGCCTTCTGCAGGACTCGGCTGGGCCTGGGCTCCATCTTGTGTGGACTGAAGATGCAGACTGAGCTGAAGACAGCAGATACCTCTGAGAATCAAGGAGCACCCCACCTCAAGGCATTTGAGAGCTCCTTCAGACAGATGCCATTACTATTCAGAGGAGGAAGTTAGACCTTATTGATCATGTTTGAAGACCACCCCTTGGCTGTGCATAGGGGTCACTCCTAATGGTGCCCGGGATCAAACCTGGGTTGGTTGCATGCAAAACCAGCATTTTATCCATTGAGTCTCCCTCTAATCCAGAAATTTGATCTTGAAAGAACTGACATTCATGGTCAGGGATCTAGCTTTTTCTGCATGGGGAAAAAAAAATCTAGATCTTTTAGCTCCTTATTCTACACTGCTTGCTTGTCACTTGGGTTTGCACTTTCACTTGGGGGGAACATAGTTTTGTAGCTAGATTATATAACCACGTGTAGTTGGTAGTTAAATTGCAAGTGAATAAATGAGCAAAGAAAGAACAAAAATTCTCCTAGAAGATTACAGATGACCAACAACATTAAGTTTGCGTGAGGAAGAGTAGATCACCTACACTTGTAAGTAGGTCAATTCTTATATGGAAATTAGGGATTTGGACCAGGAACATTTTATTTATTATGATAGCTGCAATGCATTATGATTCAGTGGTTCTGAAATTTAGTTATAATAAATAGGATTTCTGTTGTTAGTCTAAAGCAGTGTTTCTCGTTCTTTTATGGCATTGGCCCCCTTCAAACCTTGTTTTGCTTTTCTTCCTCAGCTCCTGTCCCACCAGTTGGCCTCTTGTTCTCATGCTGTGCCCTCCCCACTGAGACAATTTTCACTATGACCTCCTTGGAATATTCTGGGAGACCATAGAGGATCATATGACCCCTGACTAAGAAACACTGGTAAAAATAAGAGTGTGTGTATGTATGATTATTGGTCATGTTGTTGGATCTGATGTAGCTCAGTTCAAAATGAAAGTTTTTTTTTAAATTAAAATACCTTAAACTGTTAAGCTGTATTTCATTTATCACCTGTATAAGGAAATGTTCAACCTCTCTCTCTGAACTCTGGAACAGAAGCACTGATGAGCACCTGGAATTGTCTTCTGAAACACCTTTATGATACAGTAACTCTAGATGTTAATGTCCTTCCCATTGATAATTAATCAATGTTAAAGCTCCTCTGAACTTTCTTGCATCAACACCATTGTCCTTCTGCTTCCTCAGACAAGTCTTTACTCACTTTCCCCTTTATCCACGTGGACAACATGGTGCATTGTGTTCCCTTGTCATAGCTCTCCAATATGGTTTCCCTCTTGGTATCCATTCTTACCACTCCTGAAAAATTTTATCACTCATGACTCTCCTGCTTCTAGAACTTTCCAATCTTGGTCCAAATTTTAGCTAAGGTAAAGAAAAGAAAGCAAGTGAAGAGGGATGATAGTTTCAGGAGTCAAAAGTGACAATTAGGGATAGGAAATAATTGGAACATGCCATAGGGTAGACTGAAGTAGGAAAGGCATAGCATCCTAAATCGCCCTAACACTTGGGAAGCTCATATGCTCCCCAAGACCATGGAAGAATTTCTAAGTCATGTTATATAGAAAATGGATCAAATCATGACAAAGGATATAGCTATGCCTGGGAACATTTGCTTTACACATGTCCTATCTCATTTACTTATTTAGATCAGATTCTTTCAAGTTTTTTGTTTGTTTGTTTCTTTATAGTTCTGATCTTATTTACTTCTTGGGTCCTCCCTCTCTTTAGCTTTGTCCCCTAGTCCTATGACAATAACGCAATAACACTATTTTCTCCTGTAGTATCCTTGGAATATTCATACACCTCTGATTAAGAAATTCTGCTTTAGACTGATAAGAAGGGAAAATTTAAAGGAATACTTTTTTTTTTTGCACTCTGGATATCCCATTACCTCAGCCTCTGCCAGAGTAGTCTCTTTTGAGCTCTGTGTTGATACTAATTGTCATCTTTTACACCACAAAGAAGTTTATTAATTTTTTCTCTCATCCAGCACCATTCCACAAAGAGAGAAAGGAAAGGGCAGTTAAGGATAAAGATATTCTTCTGATCAGTCTCTTATTTGCTCTAACACATCTGGCTAATAGATAGGGTGTGAAATTGCTCAAGAAAAAAGACCGCCAGGAGCTTTGATTATGTTTTCTGCCCATATTGGTCTCCAGCCTGGAGCAGAGCCAGTTTTACATGCAGGCAGAATGATAACAATAATAAATGTTGACTGAGTGTCTACTATAAGCCAGACTCTGCGCTTAGCACCATCAATTATCTCACATCATCTTACAGGAACCTACGCTAGAGCTATTATTCCCATTGTTGAAATGTTCCATTTTGAACTATGCGCTCTCCGAAATGGTTCAGAAAACACATGGCTTATTAGGTAATGCTGGGTAATACTGCCAGAATTGGCAGCTGGATGTGGCTGACAGGTAAACCTTTGATTTGTAGTACATAGGTGAGTACTTGTATTATATAATTAAAAAAAAAAGTTCTGAGTTGGTCCTTCTGCCAGGAATTCCTAGTCGTTGCCCAATATTAATTTTCTCTATTTTTACAATAATGAAAACAATAATTTTCAATGTTTTTTCCAGTGGAATAGTGCTTTCCATAATAAATCAGACTATATGTCCCAGCCTTTGTTGCAGCTATGTGTAGCCATTTGCTTAAATTCTAAACAATGGAATGTAAATAAAAATATTGCATGACAGTTTCTAGGAAAATTCCTTAAAAGACAAGGAGCTACTTTTTGCTGAAAACAATTTTTTATAGGTGATCCTGTACACTGCAATTACACTTTCTACTGGTTGGAATGTTGCTTTCAGATGCTTCAGCAGCCATCTTGGACCTTACAGATGAGGGTCATAAGGTAATAATGGTGAAGCAAAAATCTAGGAAGAGCCTGGATCACTGAAAATTTTGTGGGGTAGTTGATCTGTTCAATAGGTAATTCAGTAAGCAGAACTGTGTATCTTGGGACTTCTACATGAGAGAAAAAGTAACTTCCATGTAGGTTAAACCAATGTAATCCTGGAAGTCTATTACTTGACAAAATTTTATTGATAACTATGTTTGGAGAGACCAAAGTTCATTTGAGGCCACTGGCTTCTTGCCAGTGCCTTAAAAGTCCCCATCACAATTTTGGTCCATTGGATTAGGATATATTTATACTGAGTTTCTGGGAAGGAATGTAATAGATCACCCAGGGTGCATAAATGGAGCAAGGGAAGGAACAAATAGTCAAATTTGTGATGCCTATGGTAGGACTTGGTTGGTACTACAGCAGGGAGAGGGTAAAATGAAAAGGGGTGGTCAAAGTTAGACCTTCCCTTTCTTTTAACAATATGAAAGAGGCCAACTTCATATTTTTCTACTTAACAGCTCAGATCAAAGGCTGTTCTCTTCTAGGAAATTTATCCCAATTTGTGATTACACAGAGCAAAAGTTCAGATTACATCAGTATTGAATTAACAGGGATGATGACACCTTTGTATCAGCAATTCTAGACAGAAACAAGAGAGTGAGGGTCAGTCAAATAAAGCCTTCCTTCTCCAAAACTTCCTACAAGAGGAGCATTCTTCATTTTTGTGTGTGTTCACTTATAAATTCATTTAACAAATGTATTTACTATCTATATGTCAGGCACATTTTTCTATCAATCAAGTAGTAAGAAATATGAAGTCAATCAAAATATATGCTGAGAAAATAATTTCTAACTTGGGTAGTCTGCTGCCATACAAAATTGCAATTGAATTCATAAGTTAGTCTAAAAAGCAAACAAGTATCTGAAGAGGTAGGCCAACTGATTGGATGTTTTGCACGCAGGAGGCCTGGATTCTATCCCTGGCACTACGAGTTCCCCTGAGCACCGCATTTAAGCATTGATCCAAGAGTAGTCACCTAGCACCACAGATGTTACCCACTAATCAAACTCTGGTCTCTGCTACTGTGGATAATAATAATAATAGGGAAACAAAACTACTAGTTACCTAGAGATGAAGGTAACTAGTTAAGACACTATCGTAAGGATGATAAAGTCTGTGAAAGTGGTTGTGTAAGGCAAAGTCTTAGCCTTATAGGGGTTTATGAACTTGCAAGGATAATATATATTCATTAGTTAACCATAAATAAAAGCAGAATAAAGTGTCAGAATACGTACAAGTTACAACCAAGTTTTATAGAAGAAGCCCTGCTAGGTGAGGGTTCCTTGTGTCACCAAGGGATGACTTCCATTCATGAAAGGGATGACTATCTTGTGGATGGTTCTAATAGCCCACTGCTATGGATTTCTCTTTGTTGAACAAAAAAAAAGTTATAGCAGTCAGTTACCTGTCATGGACTGATTATGCACTATCAGTAGAAAAGCTAGAAACACTATTCTACAATATTGACTATAACCGTTGGACCATGGACTAGTGCTCATTGGCAGATGTAGAAAGGTTAAATAGTTCCAAGTTTGAATTTTCCTGCCACTATTATCCCTACCAGTAGGATGTAGAGACCTCCTGTCAGGATATTGAAAAAAAAAGTGCTTTCTGAGCAAAGGATTTTGATGAGTTCCAAGGTTGCTTCCAACCTTTAATTCCATGATTCATCTGACTCTCTTTGTGATAGAATCTTTTTTACCTTCTGAACTTCCTAGGGTTTCCTAGTTTGGGCATGTCTTCTTGGAAGAAATGAAACACAAATATGAATAATACAGGGTTCTCTAAGAAACACTACCTCATGAGTTCTCCTCTTGTATGCCTGTGTCTTGAGCAGATAGAGAATGTCTCTAAAAGTGAGGTGTTCAACTCCCTGGAGTTCCAAGACACACACTTAAAAAGTGTATCTGTAAAGTACATCTGAACTGAAAACATATTGAGAATATATCCATTATGTGGGGGTAGGTTTTCACATAATAGAGTCCTTGAAAGGAAGCATTTCTTTGCAGGCTTGATATGACCCTTCAACATTCTTTCTTTTCCTCACTCAATTTTATGCTTGTCTTGCCCAGTTCACTCATTTACTGCTTCAAGCTAAAAAAATCTCTTTAGTTTTACAGAATTTCACCAAAAAATTGCTCATGACAGAGTAAGAGTAGCATGAAGAGATAAGATACTGTTTTGGCTGTAACAAAACTATATCAGCTTCTTGGACTGATTTCTGACTTTCTTTGTGAACCTTCTGCTGACCTTAGCAGTTTTTAGCCATTGAAAACAGCCTCCAGGCAATGTTCCACTTTTTTGGTGGGGGGGAGTCGGGTCACACCCGGCGATGCACAGGGATTACTTCTGGTTTTGTACTCACGAATTACTCCTGGCAGTGCTTAGGGGACCATATGGGATGCTGGGAATTAAACCTGGGTCGGCCGCATGCAAGGCAAACGCCCTACCTGCTGTGCTATTGCTCCAGCCCGGCAATGCTCCATTTGAAGACCAATGAGCTTCTGGTAGCTCTAGAACTAAAATAAACCTGGTAAAATATTGATTTTCTGAACTCAGTTTTTTTCATAATCTATACCAAATTTGAAAGCTAAGGCCATATATCATTGAACTTGGAAATTACGGTTATTACTATGTGGAAGGTATATTACATAGTTGCTTTAAAACTTATGGTGTGTTTAAGTTCGGTTGCTAGCTCATATGTAACTTTTTTTTTTTTTTTTTTGCTTTTCAGGTCACACCCAGCGATGCACAGGGGTTACTCCTGGCTCTGCACTCAGGAATTACTCCTGGCAGTGCTAGGGGACCATATGGGATGCTGGGGATGGAACCTGGGTCGGCCGCGTGCAAGGCAAACGTCCTACCCGCTGTGCTATCACTCCAGCCCCTCATATGTAACTTCTTAAGATATACAGTGTTTATCATTTTTTTTTACTTCTATATGTATATAGTTTTTTATTTGTTATTTCTAACTCAAATTTCAATAGAGGAGAGTTTAGGATCAAGATCTTTTCTCTACTAACCACAGTATTTGAAACCTAGGAACGTCAAATTATAGCATTTCAGCCTTGAATGAGCTTCAGATTATTTTGCTATAGGATAATCTGATAGTGTCAGAGGAGAATAAATAAAATAATTTTAGAAAATTAAAAAGGCTACTAATGAGAAAATAAGCATATGTCAAAATATATTCTAATATCATATTAAATTATTTATTATAGTTTCATATTGGGCTGGAGCAATAGCACAGTGGATAGGGCGTTTGCCTTGCACGAAGCCTACCAGGGTTGATTCCTCCGTCCCTCTTGGAGAGTCCAGGAAGCTACTGAGAGTATAACGCCTGCATGGCAGAGTCTGGCAAGCTACCCGTGGCATATTTGATATGCCAAAAACAGTAACAAGTCTCACAATGGAGATGTTACTGGTGCCCGTTAGAGCAAATTGATGAACAATGGGATGACGGTGCTACAGTGCTACAGTTCTAGAATTATCTACATATCTACATATCTAGAATTAGATCAGTGACTCCCCACACTTAGCCCCACTTGTCTTTTCTCAGGATTCTTTTTTTTCCTCAGAATTCTTTTAGGCAGACACATTAATTCCCAAATAAGAGGTGAGTTCTTTAACAGAGGTGATAAAATTCTATGATTATCCTTATTGTCTCAAACTTCAAGGATTAGAATCTTTGGTTCTCCTTGTCATCGAACACTTGAGTAATTCTCAAAAATAAACAACTTAAGAATTGGTTACTGTTTTCTACTATTGTCTACTTTGTTTGTCTACAAAGAATACTACATTTATGGGAAATAGGCACTTTAGATGCATGAAAGCAAGTGCCGAGTGATAGACCTATGTTTTTTGATTTTTTTCCCCCCACAGTACCTAAAGAAATGCAGGCATTCCCAGGATAAGAGTCTCCAGAGTATCCTGCATGTCTCAGGAAAAAAAATATAGTGGAACAATGAGTCTCTCTCCAGCTGAATGTCAACAAACCTGATCATTTTAGTTGCATCCTTTTTGTTGGGTTATAAAGAGGAAAGACCAAGAGCCCAAGAAGAATCCAACAGTAAGTCTTCCTTGACCTAAGGAATCTAAATCCATGGATAGGCAACAATGCATGTGATAGACTCATTAATAATAAAATGTGAAAAGAAGAAGATCAGAACTGGAAAGTAATATATTCTTATAGTTGAGAAGAAAAAATAAAGGCGGGAGAATATACTCTATTGTTCTACTTCCAGATACTTCCAAAGCACAAGGATCTCATTTCTTGGCCTCCCTTAGCACTGGCCACCCAACCCAAACCTTTCTGGATGAATAAATTCTAGGTACTTAAAGCAGGAACCTTGTAACTTTGGTTTAGTATGATAGCCCTAACATCTGCTACAGTTCCCTGCATACACTAGATACTTGGTAAATATCTGCACACTTATAATCACTTTTATGCACTTAGCTTTATAGGTGTATTATGTTCAATTCATCTAAGGTCAATCTTGCCAATTAAACAACTATAGGCCATTCCATAATACCTTCTTGACATCCTTCCTTAAGACATAGTTTTGCACTTACTATTTTTTATTCACTTGATGAGCATGATAATGGTTAATGACAAATATTGAAAGCATATTGTTGGAAAAAAAGATGAGATATTTGCTTCTTATTGGCTAAGAAGATCACCTGTAGACGATAGACTCTTTAGACCAAAAAGAAGTTGGGTTAAGGAATGGGTCTGGAATTTGCTAGAGCAGTGTGACCCTCAGAAATATCTCAGCAGCAAAGCAATTTAAGGACACCACAGGTCCTAAAAAGAAAGCAGCACCTGCTTTGCTGAGGAGTTTAGTTTGGAAATTGCTGGGTTAGCAACACGTTGCACCCTGTGAAAACGTGTGACTTCAATGTGAAAAAAAAAGTTTTAATTAAGTTGGGTGTTTTTGAGTCTCCAGTAGGATTTGGTTCTAGGGGACGAGAAGCTGAGATCTTTGTTTTGATAAAGGGAATCATCTCAGAAATCAGGAACACCACGTCCTTGCTGAGATGCTGGATCCATGTGTGGCCATTATTCTGACTTGACAAGCCTTAGTACCAGTAATCTGGGTTTACAGCTAGAAAAGGCTAAACCTGGAATGGTGGTCTTGGTCTGTGGCCTGAGGCATGGTTTGTCCACACTCTGCTTTTATGTACTATTTTTAATAATTTGTGGATTCTTAGGAGTGGGGAGTTCCCTATGCTACTCAAGATTACTTCCTTTTCTCTGTTTTTTATTTGCTTTGAATTTGGGAAGATCATCTTAGAGAAGTATGACAGGCTTTGGGAACATTTCCTTCAGGACTCAACCAGTTGAATGGAAACTCCAACATTCCATTCAATTCACGCAAAGTTAATTGAGTATTTTCTACAATGCAAAATGCTGTTCCCGATTCTGAGATATAAAGGGAGGGATGAGATCAATTCTCATCTGAAAAAGTTTTCACAGATGAACACAATCTCAAAAGCAAGATGGGAAAAATTCCTGTAAATATAAATAAAGATAAAATCTGAAATAGGGAAAGAAATTCTCTGTCTCTGTCTATCTCTGTCTCTGACACCCCTCCATTCCCTACTTCTCAGGTCAGGAATTGAACCCAGGGCCTCAAGGCAAATGCTCTCCCACTTATCTACATCCCCAGTCCTGGGAAAAAAATTCTTGCCGATGTACTGATATATGTGTACTCACTGAACAAGAAGTATATGAGCTTGATCTCAGAGAGTAACCACTATTTGTGCAGCTAGGGAAAAGATATGAAAGTAAAAGCAAAGTATGAAGGCATGTTATGAGTAGTATATGCGCTAAAGATCACCAGTTTCTAGGGATCATAAACCTTGGGCTTCTTTCCTTGAGTTGAAACCTTGGTTTTGTCCTGAGAAGTGCTGTACTCTGCATAAGCATGTTGTGAATAAACATGCTATGAATAAGCGTGTTGTGCATACTTTCTTATGCCTCAGGGTTCTTACTCATAAAAGAGGATAATAAGTACCTACCCATCAGGTTTGTTGAAAGGATTAATTCTTAATTAATTAGAATGAATTAATCAAAAATTATTCTAAATATTCATGTAGAGCAGTGCTCTACACATAGTAAGAGCTCAGAATGTGCTAATACTATTCTTTTATTTATTTATTTATTTATTTTTGCTTTTGGATCACAGCCAGCGATGCTCAGGGGTTCCTCCTGGCTTTGCACTCGGGAATTACTCCTGGCGGTGCTTGGGGGACCATATGGGATGCCGGGGATTGAACCTGGGTCGGTCGCGTGCAAGGCGAACGCCCTACCCACTGTGCTATCGCTCCGGCCCTAGCTAACACTATTCTTTAACACAATTGCTGCTCCAATTTTTTGAGTTTGCTTTTTCCCACTGGTTGATTACCTAAACAACTGACTGAATGCCTATATCCAGCCATTTATGTGCTTTTCTATGAATTTTATTTCTCTGCTGGGACTTTCTTTCCTATCTAAATCGTAACCGTCTTAAACACCTATCTTAAAAACCAGATGTGACTTTCAAACAAATATGTGTCCTCTCATAATACTTTCTGGCATTAAGGCAAATTTTTGGAAGCTCCTTTTCTGAAACATGCCATTCACTGAGGCAACTGTCAACTCTGGGAGTGATTCATGATGTCTGAGGAATGTCGGGGTTTTCCCTTTATTCTTCGTCGAGGCAATACATTAGGAAGAAGGGCAGATTCATTCTTATGCTATTCCTAGATCCCCCTGAAAAAACAGCTGCATAGAGGAACATTGGAAGTTGATCACCTGTGTGTGCCAGTAACTTCCTTAGGACCAGGACCATCTAAGCCAGGTCTAAGAGACCTCTTCACAAAGTTCTCTGGCCAGCCAATTTAACAAAAACCAAAAAGGATTCATGCTCAACTTTGGATAAAGCCAGAGAACTGATGCATTTGGATGAAAGATCTCCCCTGAAGAGGTCAACTGAATCAGAGGCTAACATTGCATGCAGAGTTGGAATACTGGCCACAACTCCAAACACATGATGGGGAATGCCGGGACGAGCGGGAAAAGGTCTTTCTTATTTCTGTTTACCTTTCAGTCTGAGGACAAATTGATGATCTCAGCCTCGTGTTTCCACATCCCACTGTGTCAGAGTCCACCATGAACACAGCTTGGTAGAGAGGATCAGAACTCAAGAAGTAAAGCTCAAAGCTTCTTTCCCATTCAGCTCTGTCCGTCTTGGAAAATCCTGGCTGGGATTGTGGGGGAAGAGAACAAGAGGGAGGGAGGACATGGTCCCAGCCACCTCCCCTACCATCCCTGGGTTTTGATTAAGGAGGAAAACATTGCTCTGACATTCTCAATTTGCAAGATCCAAATGTACTTTGACTCTTTGAAGAACCAAGGACTCGGGTTTCATAGAAATGATCCCGCTCAGAACTTCTGACTCCAAAACTAAAGCTTCACAGTAGTTGAATACACAGCAAGTGCAGTTAGCAAAGTGCCACTGCAATGGCTGTGAGTTGCACAATAGCATGATGTCAGCTTTCTGATGGAGCTGGGCTATTGAGCAATGCCTCTTGGAAGAGAGAGGTCACACACAGAAACCTGTCCAGCGGTTCTAAGAATTTTATATCTTAAAAAATATTCAATATATTTCTTTATGTGTTGAGACTCAGATTTTCCAAATCCCAGATTAGTGTTTTCCAGAACATTGGGTCAAGCAGTGAATTTCCAGTTGACAAGCTATGTTCGCTTAAAAAATATTCCATCGTGAAATCAAAATATGACATTCAAAAGTGTGTGTGTAAGTGTGCGTGTGTGTGTGTGTGTGTGTGTGTGTGTGTGTGTGTTCTCAGAAGGGCCCTGTTCATTCAATATGCCCTCTCCTTTCAATCACTTCCACAGTCTCTTTCTCAATATTAAATATTAAATCTGGGGTGGTTGGGACCAAGAACTTCAGGAGACAGATAAAATTGTTCATTTTCTCATTCATGCATTCCTTTGCATTCTATCACGTCTGGTTGAAGAATGAGGTGATTTGCTGTTTCTTACCCAAACAACCACCCCTGGATGAACCTAGCAGACAGCTTGGATGGGAAGTTGTAGTTTTTTGCCCTAACCCTGGGAAGAGATGAATCACGGGCATGAGCAGAAGATGAGGAGTTGGCTGGTTAGAACTAAAGTATCTGGATCCCCAAGGGTAATGCTCCCTCCAAAATAAAAAGAAAATGGCTGTTTATTTGAGAAGTGCTCAGGCAACAGCTTAAGGGGCAAAAATCTTCCTCTACTGGTCTTTTACTTTATTTCTGTGGCAATTATGCTCCTTGTGGGCATTATTTTTGCTAAGAACCTACAAGGACATAGTCATTTGATAGAAAATCTCCCCTTTTTTGTAACAGAACTTTCATAAAAGGACCTCGTGACTATCTTGTGAGCATCTGAGGAGAAAGTCTTGCCCCTTTTGGAAACCTAACACTGATTCACTGATATTCAAGTTATTCATTCTTTCCATTTAAGAAATGGTGTGAGTGTGTGTGTTTGTTTGTATGAGTGAATGTGTGTGTGAGAGAGTGCTATGTCTGCAAATTAAACAGGAATTCATTGAAACTAATAAGAATGAATAAATATATTTCATAGACTCCAAATTAAATCAAACTAAATTAGAATCTCAAATGATAAGAGTCTTCATTTAGGGACAATGCAAGAAAATATCTCAGAGGGGAAAAAGTATCTGATCTAACTGGTAGTATGTAATAATATTTTGTCAGGAGTTTCCCCTCATTTCTGTTCAACTACAGACTTTCTGATAACATTAATCTTCTAATCAAAAGGGGGCAAATCTATTTATAATCGACATAAATGACATTCCTATTTATAGTTCTCTTTGGTGTTCCATGTTTCTCTGTGGGAGATTTTCCCTGAAATAAAAGCCTATTTTTCCGAAGCAATTGTGTTCTAGGAACAACCTTGCTCATTTCTGTTGCCCCAGAGATGAACTTAATTAACCTCTTACCTCTATCTGGGATGTGGGATCCACTGACCAATAATAGAGCTACTCCTACTTTTGTCCTTTTAATTCTAGTCCACAGAAAACATATGGGACCTCTCAAAAGAAAGGCAGTCCCTAAGCTTTAGAGAAGTAGTCTTAAATCTTTTTACCTCTGCAGACTGTGACACTGATGGTTGAAAACCACTGCTCTAAAGAACAGGCATGAAAGTCATTTGGCTAGCCTACTTGTGACTTCAGAATGTTTCCTAGCCTAGCTTTCTTCCAATTCTAACAGTGCTTCATTCAAATGATTTCTAGAAACCCACAGCTGTCAATGATTCCTTGAAAATTCTATGCTGATACCACAGATATTATCTCATGTGATATTCACAATTCCCTTGTAGGGAAGCTAAGGAAGGGCTAAGGTATCCAATTTACAGGGAAGACAATTGTCCCAGCATCCAATCTATAATTATAGATTTTATATATATATATATGTATATATATATATGTATACATCCTAAATCTAGCAGTTTAGGTTACCTCACTGTCCAGAGTGCCCGTTGACACTTTATGTTATCTCTTTGATAACAAAATGAATATTATTCTAACATAATAAGACAGGCACTCAGTTCTCAGATTTCTGTTTAACTCAAAACATTTTCTGTTTTGAAAAATTCTGTTCATTTGATAATCTGTCATATCTTATCCAGCGCTGGAGAAACAGAGTAGGAGGAAAACCTTATAACTCCATGTAGAATTTGGAGACATCATTGAACTTGAGTTGGGAAGATTGACAATGGGAAATTTGTTATGAGATTCCATCAACTAGAAGTCATGGCAGCTGTTCACACATTATTTCTTTTTTCCTCAGAGAACAAAGCATATTCATATCTCTTACCCAGATTCAGATAGATATGCCTGCAGGTGACAAATTGTATCTTAACTTTAACATTGATGCCAGTACCTACCACAGTTGGTCACACTTGACTGTAGTTTAATTAACACAATTTGGATTCTGGTGTCAAATTGTGAGAAAACCTCACAAGACTATATAAAGTATGAGACCAATACACATTTCCTTACATTAATTTGGAAATTTAATTAACCAGTTTTGTGATTATGTAGAAAGCATTTTTAAAAAGTCATTTTTATGTTATTATTTTTAATACCATCAGTTAGATAGTTCCTATTTATGGGTAATGTTGTTCATTTTTTTTTTACTTTTCTTTGTTTTGTTCAGCACTGTCCAGACAGTGGTTCTGTGTTCAAAAACTACTCCTAATAGTGCTCAGGGGACAACATGCCATGCTGGGGATGAAACCTGGCTGCATGCAAGGTATAACCTTACCTTCTGTAATATTTTTCCATCCCAGGAGTTGCATTTTTTAACCAGGTTGAAGATTAAATTAAAGTTTAAATTAAATTAAAAGGCTTTTATGTCACACCTTAAGACATGGAAGGTGCTCGTTATTATTCACTGAATTTTGATTCTTGGCACTATTTGATGCATTTGTTAATCACCCTGCTTCCAGGATAAATAAGAATGAGTAGGAATACTTGTTTGGGGGCATTCAGGAACTTTAGAAAAGGAGCCTTTGAATATAATGAGCTGTGTTACTTCTATTTCATTTTCCCCTCACAATATTTGCACTGTACCCGGAACTGGCCCAATTCACTGTTTCAGCTGCGTCTCAACACTCGATGAACGCCCATAATTCTAATACAAGTCGAGTAGACTAAGAGGTTTGCTGACCCTCCTTGTGAGAGATGCAATAATAATTTAACTTGAAGATCACAACCAGATTCTAACAAAAAGGGTCTGCTATGTTTACTCAAATTCCCTCAGCCGTTTCTTTAAGTTACAGCATTTCTCACTCCCTATTTGAAAATACCTAAAAATCCACAGGGGCCTTCTCATTCAACTATGTCTACATTTCAAATGACTTACTGCCTTCTTATGGGCACACACGACTGATCTAGGCCTAGAAAACCAAAGAATAATGAATAACTTAATTAATTCCATACAGACATCGACTGCACTGTGTAAAGAAGCAAGAAGCATGTGGGATTTGAAGGAAGTTAACCAAACAGCCTTTCCCTTTGAGAAGCTTATATCCTTAACCAGAAGATAAAAAATATGAACATTGTCTCAACACAATATAGAGTAAATTATAAGTGCCACTGAGTAATATTGTTGCTACCAGGATGAAGTTGGATGTCTGGCAAGTTGATAGATGATTTTACAGAGAACTACCTGAATTTACCTGAACTATATTTTAATGCTGGGCTGGAGAGATAGTGCAGCGGGTAGGGCGTTCACCCCTCTTGGAGAGCCCCAGCAAGCTACCGAGAGTATATGGCTCACACAGCAGAACAGGCAAGCTACCTGTGGCATATTTGATATGCCAAAAAAAATTTAAAAAACAGTA
Organism: Sorex araneus; assembly: GCF_027595985.1. Taxonomy (NCBI): domain Eukaryota; kingdom Metazoa; phylum Chordata; class Mammalia; order Eulipotyphla; family Soricidae; genus Sorex; species Sorex araneus. The sequence goes on from NC_073311.1 coordinate 44,042,554, forward strand.
ACAAGTCTCACAATGGAGACGTTACTGTTGCCCACTCCAGCAAAAATGAGCAACAGGATGACAGTGACAATGATTATGTTTTAAGGCACCTTGCTGCTCTGTTTGTGGAGCTGACATATGACAAAAGAACAGAAGTCCAGAAAGGTAAAAAATAATGCAGTAGTGAGTTATTCATGTTAAAAACTGAAATATGTCAGGAACCAAAAAAAAAAAAACTGAACAAATCAGGAGACGGATAAATAGAGCAGTACTCTCAGGGTATTTGAGAATGATGATGATTAGAATATACAGCAGAAAACGTGTCATTATAGAGGGAAGAGTTGTTTAGTAAATATTGGCTGATAATTTAGAGTTTTATAAAAGCATTGTCATTATGAAACAAAATACTTCTGAAGATGGGCTCCAACTCCTGACAGTTTGTGAATTTTGCTGTAGAGAAACATTAAGAAATAGAATTGGAAAGTTAGATAGAGACCTTATACAAAATGCCTTAGCATACAATTGGGGAGTTTGGACTTAATTTACTTAGCCATAGATGATCACTGGGAATTGTTTAGAAAAGGGATAAAATGATTAGAACTGTGCTTTAGAAAGATTAATCTCATGGGTGGGATGGCTGGTGTCAAACAGTATTGGACACAGAATGATCACTGAGAAGGCTGTTGCAATAGTTTTGGTGAGTGATGAAGAGGAGCTGAAGAGTGATGGGAAGTGAAGGAGGGACACATGGATAATCTCCCAGTGAATTGGTTACAGCTGTTTTGTGTACAGAGCAAGAGAGAGAGAGAGAGAGAGAGAGAGAGAGAGAGAGAGAGAAGCAACAAAGCTTCAGTGCTATAAGTCGCTTTGTCACAGATTGGTTTTGATGGTTTCTACTGTCCTGAACACACTGAGTACTTGTGTAGCATATTCATTGCACTGTCCGGGAATCTGGCCTTTCCTATTTCACAAGGTCCAAGCCAAACACTCCACTTGCTCTTTAAGAAATAATCTTTTGGGGTGATCTCTCAATGTTCAATTTTTAAGATTCAGGTTCTGCTTAAATGATCTTTTAAAGTCTTACCTGGACTATTTTTTAATGCTACCTAGATATGTTTGAGAGGGAATATGGGTTTCCTTAAATTAAGGGATATATCTCATTCATAGGAATTAACAGTGACTGTACTAGTTCAAAGATATGAGAGAGAAAGAAATATGATTAATGTCCTTAGAGACTTTTTATTTGTGGGACAGATGTGGCCTGGGCCAATGCTTGTTGAGGTCCAGTGGATGCAGAAAGCAAGTCCTCCTAGCTCTGCAGTGGGGAAATTGGCATATTCCACCCAAAAAGGTTCTAGTACTGAATTGGTCCAACAGATGTGCAGTTCCAATGAGAGAGAGAGAACCACAATTTTAAAGGGAAGCTGTCAATATTTGTATTCGTTTAAAAATTCCTTGGTTTTTATAATTCTAAAATTAGAAAAATATATATTGTGTGGATCAAATAAAGCATGTCTGTTATCTAGGAGTAGGTCCAGAACATCTTGTGAAATTAGCTTTGCAGTATTAACTCCATTCCTATCAACATTAGTGTTTGGGAAACTCAAACAGGGCAAGTGGAATAATAAAGGGTTAACCTGACTCGAGCCTGGAATTACATGACTGTAGTGAGCTTTGCAAGAATGTAAGGCCTTTTAGGAAGTAAGGCTTTATCCTGTTGGCTATTACTTGTTGGCTATTGCTTAGCATAGAGCAGGTACCCAGTTTAATGCTCTTCTAATTAAATTGGTTAGCACTTTATTTTTACTTCCATATATTTTACCCAAGAACCATTAAAAAGTAATAAAAGAAGAGTGCTAATAAGAAAAATACAATAAGCTTAATTTCCAGTTGGATTTCTTTAAGTTTTTTTTCTATAAAACAATAGTAAATGCTAATTTGGAACAATTTTTGAGTTCTTACCTTATCTATAATAGTTTTTTTCAGTGGGCAGAGATCTGAAAAGCCAGGGTTACATTTACATCAAAATATTGTGGCTTAAGTACAAACACATTGAATATATACTTGTGGGCTGAGTCTATTGCCACCTAATTCTAGAGAGCTGAATATTATCAAGCTAAGGTGTGTGAAAACCTATGTGCATGTATGTGAAATTTGCCTTTCTCTGGAAAGTTGTGAAAGAAAATTGTAATAATCCTATCTCAGAAGTAGAATGTACTGGTTCATTTTAATATTACTGTTCCAGCGGAAACAGATTTAAAGAACCATGACACTAATTATCAAATTGAGCAAGTACTTAGTGGTAGAGTGCTGAGTAAAACCTAGATTTCCTAATAGCCCAATTAAAACCCTCTTCACTCTAGTGTCATTTAAGACATTGTAAACTATTCCTGTCTCACTTTTACTTGCCCTGCTGTGAGATAACATATTCCTGGAGAAGCAAGTTCCTTTAGATACCTCAGCCTTCATTAATGACTTGAGATGGGTCTATTGAAGGTTTTCAGCTGGAGAGCAAGTTGTCTCTTTCAAATGCACTTTTAAACCTTCCCTGTCCAACAAGTGACAGAAACCCACTTTTCTCAACTTAAAAAAAAGCACTCCTTCAAAGTCCCAGTAGAAGTTCCTAATGGCACCAACAACTCAGAATAATAGTCACTGTCACTGTCACTGTCACCCCATTGCTCATCGATATGCTCAAGCGGTCACCAGTAATGTCTCCGCTATGAGACTCGTTGTTACTGTTTTTGGCATATCGAATACGCCACGGGTAGCTTGCCAGGCTCTGCCGTGTGGACGGGATACTCTCGGTAGCTTGCCGGGCTCTCCAAGGGGGGCGGAGGAATCGAAACCAAGTCAGCATGGCAAACGCTCTACCCAGCTGTGCTATCTCTCCAGCCCAGAATAATAGTAATAATAATAATTAATATCAGGACCTGGGTGAGTATGACAAAAGAAGCAATTTGATATTAATAAAGCACACATTTATCTACTCAATGCAATCAGATTTTTTTTTAAAGTAGTCTTGCTTGGCTGTTCTATTAAAAACTTAACTATTGAAAAAGAAGCTGGCAAGATCTAAGGACTGGACCTAAGTTCCTGGCCCCAGTGATGGGTCTGGAAATTGCAGCCACAACAATCAGGAGCTCCAATGACCAGTTCACAGAAGGTCAAGTCACGGAGTTATCCCCAGAAAAGTTCTACACTTCCTATAAGAATAGGCTCAACCAACTGGAGAATTGGGACTTGATAAATTGAATTACAATATAGTTAATGAACACAAGCAGGTTTAGTCTCAACAACACTTTTCAAATCTTCAGTGAAAGTTCATCTCTAGTTTGTATTCTCTTTCTTAAAATTAAGAGTTACTAAGTCATAGGAATCCATTATTTCCTGTAATTATCTGAACCAGGGCTCCTAAAACTCTAAGGTGCACACAAATCCCTGGGTGTCCAGCCAAAGGTGCAGGTTTGATTCAATTTATCTAGGATTTAGTCCCAGATTATAATTTTCTAACAAATGCTCATGTTACTTTGAGTAGTGAGGTTTGAGATCTGTTTTCATATATTAAACCTGATTTATCCTAAGTGACACTGATAGGTGTTTCACAGAACATTATTAAGCCCAAATTTCCCATTATAAATTATATTTTTTTGCCTCAAAACACTTTCTAGACCAACAAATTAAATCCAGTTTCTACTAATAGTAAACATCCTTCTTCCTGATTAATATAATACTTTTTTAAAAAAATTGGGGTTTAAAACAATTGTTTATATTGAGTATAAATATGGCACTTACTAGCACTGCACTGTAGCACTGTCATCCCATTGTTCATCGATTTGCTTGAGCGGGCACCAGTAATGTCCCCATTGTGAGACTTGTTACTGTTTTTGGCATATCGAATATGCCACGGGGAGCTTGCCAGGCTCTGCCGTCTGGGCAGGATACTCTTGGTAGCTTGCTAGATTCTCTGAGAGGGACAGAGGAATCAAACCCGGTCAGCTGAGTGCAAGGCAAACACCCTACCCACTGTGCTATCACTCCAGACCATAGCACTTATTGAATGATTTTAATATACTGAGACCAACTAGCTCCTACTTCTTATTGAGTCTGAACTAGATTTAGCTTGTCTTTAGCTTACATATCATGGCATTTTTGTTCAATATTATTAATCCCTCTTTTGCTTCTCTGGTAAAAAATAATCATTAAAATTTCTTTGATTCAGGATTACAGATCACCTCTCTTAATATTGAAACGATGCCTCTTGTTTGAGTATGTCATTGATTGTTTCAGACCCTAGCCACAAATATCTGTTCCATAGGACAATACAAGAAAAGAAGAAATCTTCAGTGATTTCACCTATTTGAGAGTGGAATTATAAGGTGAATGCAGTCAGCTGGCAGTCAGCACTATGCCAGAACTATAATCATCCATTTACTAGGGACCATTTTCAATGGTTGACAAACTCAGTGAAGTGACTGGATCCATAAGAAGGAATGTGCTGAAAACGATTCCAATATGCTTCTATTTATTCATTCAATAACCATTGATTGAGGGTATAGAGTCAAAAACAGTGAAAAAAATGAACCAAATTTGATATTAGTTGTAGCTAAAATTTGTTATGTTTCAGAAATAATAAAGCATTCATACAGAACAAATATTTGGCAGGATGGCAGTTGATGAAACCAGGAAAAATTAAACAAATTATCAATTTCTCACTCCTAAATTATGCCCCGGAATAAATTATATCCATTTTCAGTAGCTTTGCTTTCAAATTTCTTCATTCCATGAATCACCACCACCTTCTGCCAAACTAAATATGTCTGTGAATGACTGGAAACTTTGGTGGAAAGAAATATTAAACTCAAAATATTTAGGAAAACTTAAGCTTCTTCATGGAAGACCTTCATGGACGACTAGTGTGTGGAAATATGTGGAAACAGAAATAATGCATTGACAATACCTTTTGTTTGGGGCATTTTCTGAGTTAAACAACACAAAATTTGAAAATATTACACTATTTAAAATTGCCTTCAAAAAAGCAATAGACTTTTGCTTTTTTTTTTTTAATAGAAGCTTTTGATTCATTCAACCACTAAGATGTAGGAAGAGCCACAGAACTAGTCAGGCTTACCATACTTGGGCTAAGAAAATTTCATATGCATGGCTGAAATTGCAAAGAACGGTTAAGGGGGTGCCTTTTCAAAGTCTGATTTAATGAGCTACTAGAATATTGTCTGGCAGTTCACTCTGAGTTATGGACTGAGCTGAGCTTATAAAAGTTCAGTTCAAAGCGTCCAGGTGCAAGAAGAGACCTATTCTGAGAGTGAAGTGATGGAATGGCCACCAGCATGTCCAGTGATTTCAAATACATTATATTCTTTCTCTATCTCACTTCCTTCATTTGGTGAAGACAGAGTAATTGGACCCCTTATACTTGAGGAAATAGATACTGCCTACAGTATGCTTTGAGGGTTGGTACATAACTTGGAGCATAACTGTCAAGATTAAATTTGTTCCACACTTTCCTATATGGTGTCCTAAGTTTACCATCACTCCTTTTAGTGTAAATGTCTCCAATGAAAAAAGAGAGAGAAATTGACCCAGGTTTTGTCACCAAAGCTATTTCCATAGGTGGAATCTTTGTGAGGACTCTGATGACAGCCTTCAAAAACTCTCCTTTGACTAGAATTAGCTTAATATTGAGCTAAAAATTTTCCCTTGGTAACAGTGAAGAGGGTTCCCAAAAAGTGACGTCTTAAATACACGTCTTTCTTCTTCCTTTTCAACCTTCAATCTAATACCTGAGCTTAAAGGCAGAAGAAGCTATGTTAAATGAAAAGTCAGGGGTCACATTCTGATCATTATTTAAAAAAATTGCTTTGCCATGACTTTTTCAACATTAACTAAATCAATGAGTTTAATTCATAGTCCACTACTGGGATGTTGTGGAGGACATAAAAATACTTTCAAACTTACTCTTTTTTTTCATCAAAGTGTTCAAATTGGAGAGGAGAAAATTTATAGCAGAAGTAACCAATGTTTGATTGTGTGGCTCAGAGATGTCTCTGTTATGTCAAATTGTGTTTCTGGTTGCTGTTGTACGTGAAATCTCTGGGCTATAAGAGCCATGTGCTCTCTAGTCTATAACTGATGAAACAGTTTTTTTTCATTAAGATGTTTTAAAACAAAATAATACATGATAACCTCCCAGTATCTGCATTGCAAACCATAATGCCCTAAAGTAGAGAGTATGGGGAATATTGTCTGTTATGGGGGCAGTGGGAGGGTGGGAAGGGTGGGGGTATACTGGGGGATATTGGTGGTGGGGAATGTGCACTGGTGGAAGGATGGGTGTTTGATCATTGTGAGATTGATACTAGCTTCCAAACATGTAAGCTAGTAACTATATCTCAAGGTGAATCAATAAAATTAGATAAGTAAATAAAACAAAACAAAAATCAAATCAATAAAAAGTCAGACTGGAAGTAGTTTAGCTAGGTAGTTTGAGAGTGCAAAGACATTTCTTTCTGATTGGTGAGTTACATTCACATACTGAACTCTGCCTTTTGAGGTTAAGCCATTTCTTACTTAGTCTGAAAGTCTTTCCTAAGCTGACTTGGGAAAATAAAAATCTTTTACCAGTGTGTGATACCTTAGTCTACCTTGCCACTTTGTAGAAACTCCTTAAGAAAGCTCAGTGTGGTAAAATGATAGGTCCAGCTGTTTTTCTGCTTCCTCTGATGAGGAAATAAATAGCAATATTAAGAAAACATTCTAAAGATCTCTTCTTTAACACTTAGGTAGTCAAAATGCAAGGTGATAAGCGAATAGAAGACACCAGCATACTTTTCTTTTTCATTAGTAAGGGTGAGAAGACATACTGTCTATTTAATTTTTCTATATCATAATTGAATTTACAGATAACATCATAAATGAATAAAGTTGAACCATTGAACTAATATGCGGGCCGTGATAAGAGGGACAAGACAAAATAAACCATTCAATAAATTACTAGGAATATATTTTGTGCTTCCCAAAATACGTCTAAAGTGATCCTCAAAATAACACTGAGAGATGATAGTTTTCTTCCCGTTTTTACCAATGAGGAATAGGAATATAAGACCCAAGGGTAGCAAGTGATTTCTCCAAAGCCACAGAGCTATAAAGAGAGCTGGGTGGGACCCAGAGTGGAATGTTCGTTTTCCAAAGTCATCTCCATTGATCTTCTCCTTAGGACTTGTGTCTGGGCAATAAAAAGACTGATGATCCACAAAATGAAAAGATACAAGAAGGAAGGAGTACATTTGTGTCCATGAACTCTGAAACAGGTTTTTTCACTTGTGAAGAACTGAGAGCTTATTTGTTGTATGGCCCTGAAGGGAGGCACTACAAATCTGAGGCTGAAGGCAACTGATCTCTTTTTCATTTGCACTGAGTAGTGGCAATCACACATCCAACATAACAATTTTGTGCTACCCCATTTATGCTTTTCCTTACTGCTGCTACTAAAATAAATGCTATTTCCATAGCTATAAGGTGAAAAGGATTTACCCCAAATCGCTTTTACTATGACCTCTAGGAAAAACATTTTTTCCTCAGAAAATAGTTTTCAAAGTGACTCTGTCACGGCAGTGATCATAGATTTCTGCTTGTCTACGGACTGAGTGAATAGTTCATGTCTTGCTTTCATTCATGGCTTCTCATTTATTTAATCATTTTTGTAGTCTTAAATTTATCAATTCTCAACTACTAAGGTGAACTTTTATTATCCCTACCCCAAGTAATGCCTAGCAATGCCTGACAGTTCTTTACTATCTTGAAGAATAAGGGAAATCAGAAATTTCCCTTATTTCAGAGGATTCAGAGGATAGAAGCCAAAACATACAACAAAAACATTCTATAAGGCACAGGAGAACCGCCACTACCAGGAATACATTGCCTGCCGTAAAAGGTCAATGGTGCTGAGATTGAGAAACACTGATGCTAGTGGCATTGCCAGTAACAGGTTAGTTTCAGGGATCGGGAAAGGTTGAGAGGATGAAGGCTTTAAAAACCGGTCACTTGGTCTCACACAGGGGCTGCAGACAGGGAGCAAGGAGAATAGAAGAGGCTGACCATGTCCCAAAAGCAGTTTAATTCAAAACTTTTAACTCCTGGTGCTCCTTCCCCCAGTTTCATATATCATCGGGATTTGGCTACATCAGAGTTGGCTCAGTGCAGACTTTCTTAATCATTTGCCTCTGATGAAAGACCCATTTCATCAGGGCAAATGGCACAGAGGTATTGCTCTCTTCCCAGCCATATTCACTGGATTGAATCTACCATAAACACATTTTCAAAGTTTCATCCCCCCAGACCCCAGTAGCTTTTCTAGATCTTTAAACGTATCATAGAAGAAAGAAGAAAATCCAGTGAGGTCCATAGAATATTTGGTTGGAATCTGCAAAAACTTACAAATCAGGCATAAATTTCTATTGGCTCGGTGCCATGAGAGAAGCCCCCGGAACCAACAGTTAGTCAGATTATTTCTAGTTTTCCAGGAATACAACATTGCTAAGTCACTCCAAAGCAGTTCTTACCCAAGTTGACATTGGAGAGTGTGACCGAAGAACCAGGATAATATAATATATGATAATAGTCAAAATGATGGCCTTCAGCAGACTGGGAATATGCAAAGTACAATTGATAACTCTGAGTATTGTGCAGAGAACAGGCAAGAAAGTACTTTGTACAAATTTCTATAGCAAGGGAACAAAAGTGTGAACTTCAATCTCAGGTGAGTTTATTGAATTAAAGAGCCACCAAGATCTATATGCTTTTAGGTCAACTTAACTGGAGGTCATTCTGGTCACTTAAAGTTATAAGGTAACACTGACATGGATATGTCTCCTTGCTGCTCAGGAAAGCAGGTTTCACTAGACCCAGAACCTGAAATCAACCGCATCCCTTTTTCCTTTCTGTCTCTCATTAGCACTGTGAACTGGAACATGTTTCTTCTAAGTTTCAGTCCTAGGGTCCGAGTAGACTGTTTCCCTTGCTCATTGGAAACATCCATAATTTTACTTCCTTTGAAAACTTAGGCATCTTGCCCAGGGGAGCATGGGAACCAGGGAGTCTTAGTAAGCAGGTTCTTAGGTGTCTTCCTGAGGGCTTCACTTGGTTTCTCCCCTTGCCTCCCCCCCAGCCCCCTGCCTATCCTCTTGCCCCTTTCCTTGCCTGGCTTTATCCCTGGAGAAAGCCTGAGCATTTAATGCAAAAGGTTTCAATCTAAAAGACTGTGTGGTCTCTGCTGGTTGCACAATTTCTCTTTGTGTCTGTGCTGCTACTGATCAAATATTGCAAAGCCATTAATTACCTTAGGAAAAAAGACGTAGAGAGGCCACGTGCAAAAGTCCTGGCTAACTGCAGAAAGCAATGTGCCAGCAATAAAGTAACTGGAGGATTTTTCTTGGTATTTGAGGTTCAGTGAAAAAGTAAGAGAGAGGGGCAGCCATGCCAAGAATGAAAAGCCAGAACTTGCCAAGTGCTTCTTTAAGTGACTTTAGCCAATGTGAGACTAAACAATGCATTAAATAGGCATAGAACTTAGTGCAGTTAAGGAATGGCATGTCAAATAACAGCTCTTTCCTATATTTAAAACACGATCTTGTGTGTAGATAGAGACCAACAAAATGTTGTGTTGTCATCTCGTTAGTCTAACAGCTAATAAGGCCTGGGGATTTGAACTTTGACAGCAACCAAAGAAATTCTTTGTGATGTAAGAGCTTGTTGGTGTTTCACACATAGGTGCGAGATGAAACTCTGCCAGGGCAGCAACTCAAACAAAACAAAAACAACAACAACAAAATCCCAACCTTTTTTTTTTTTTTTTTTTTACAAAAACGCTAAATAAATAAGAAGGGAAGTCCATGGTCACAAGCAATCAGAACTTTCCATGGGACAAACCCTGTGCCTGGCATCAGTGTCTAATTCTTTAGGATGAGCTGTGAAACGGGAAGGGATACCCTCAAAATGAAATTGGTTCCTCACAGGATGAGGCCCTGAAAAATCTTGTCATGATACATGATTTTCAACACCCTGACCTTCTCAATCTGTGAGTTGTGACCCTTGATCATGAAAAAAATTAGTTTAAAAATTAATTTATAACTTACTGTCATTATGTTTTTTAAATTTGTATGCCTATACCTGGGTTGCATTAAAATTTCTTGGGTAAAGATGGGTCATGAATGGAAAACGTTTCTGAAGCCTTGCTCTAGACAAAATTCGTGAAAACCCTGAGAGTTGAAAGAAGACTGCAAATCTCTTCGAGCTACAAAATGTCTACCCTACTGGTTGCTGAAGATAAGAGACTTTCCGAAATGATTTTCAAGTAAGTGATTCAGAGTTTCCCCTAGAGGTGGAGGTGCTAGTACCTAATCACTAGTTATTGCTCCCTTCATGGCTGAGCTGGGACCTCTCTTCCTGCTTGGCTCACTCTCTGGCGTATGGTACTTTGTGACCACTCTCTTTCTTTCTCTCTCATAGGCCCCATTGCAAAATCCTGGGCCCAAACATACTTCTCTTCCTCAGTGGGTCTTTGAGAAAACTCAACACTAGTTCTGGTTGCTATAAGAAATGAAGCGTTGTTTTTTGCTGGTGGAGAAAGAACAAAACTTAAAGTTGTGAAAGAAGGGAGTGGGTGTGCTTCGTTGTTCTATCTGAATGGGGTTCAAGAAACTGTCTTTGAAGGTTCTTAAATAGTAGTCTTGAATCAAGAAGACTGTCCTTATAACCCTAAGTAAAAGTGTTTTTTTTTTTGTGGACTTTTTCTAGGAAGTAAAGTATAAGGGCCTCTCTCTCTATTTCTCTCTGTCTCATCTCTTTTATCTCCTTTCAAAGAAGTGTTCAGAATTAAATGTGTCACCCAAAGATTTCTGATACTTATCTCAGAAGAGGGAAACTGAGGAAGTATCTCACTATATTACTACTCTTTGAGCCTCTAGACAATATGAGTGGTCAAATGAACACGCTTCTTAGAAACAAAAAAGCTATGAACATGCTTTGAAACAAAGGAGCTAGAGTTTGATTCTGGGTCCTAGAACTAGCCATATGATCTCAAGGTCCCACATATCACATTTGTCCAAATCTTTGTCCTCCGTGATTAGATAAAAGACAAAGTAAGGCAGCTGACACAACTGGATTTAAAAGAAATAAAAATATAAGACAAAGCCAAGATGTCGTATTACGGATATTAGTACATGATAGCTATTACTATGAACAAATTTTATCAGCTCTCTCTAGGGAAAGAAAACAGGTATAACACTAGTTACTATACTCAGATACCTTAACCTCGAAGAGATTGTTAAATACAGAAGGTAACATCTATATGAAGTTCTATGCTAGGCAGGATCCTAAATGATCATGTTCGAACATAGCAACTCATTTATTCATATCACCACTTTCTTAGGAAAGTACCATTTTTACATGAATAAACTAAGGAACAAGAGGATGGCTAACTTGCCCAAGGCCACCCACCAAGTAAGTTCCAGAGCTGGGATTTAAAAACCCAGATTCTTAGCAGTAGAGAACATGTTCTTGGTCTAAACTTTTTTGCTTTCTTGTTTTTATTTTTAATAATTATTTATCAGGAGGAGGTCAACTTGGAATATTCAAATGTTAGAAAAATTCAAATTATTTTCTAATTGTGCACAGAGACCATTACGTTCCTAGTACACACTGGTCTGTGCTTTGGTGGCAGAGACTGGTTCTCTTGGGCATGTTTAAGAGTAGTAGCACTCCTTTAGGGTCAGCACAAGAACTCTTTGTTTTCCTTTAAGAATATCTGTGGCCTATTAATTTAGTGGTGCTAATAAGACAGGGATCATAAGGTCAAATCCCACATGTACTAATTCATTTCAAAGAGAAAAGCTTTCCCATAGCCATAGACGGTACCCTTAATTTCCACCAGCTGTCACACAAGTACATGGTTGGCGGTCTACAGGGTATCAAGCCAAGAAATGCAAATGACCCGAATCAAATCTAATCCCACTCAGAGCAATGCAAATTGTGGATGAGTGAATCTTAAGTGTTCTGAAATAAAACTCTCCTTTGATTGAAAAGTCCATATAAGTTGGATGGTGAAAGATTTTTGTCTTGGTTTAGAAATCAAAAGACTTTTACTTTGCTGCTCTAATTTAATATAGGAAATCCAAAAATTGACATATTCACTTGTTCTCAATTTCAAGAGAAAGGCAAATGTAAAGAGGTGAACTATCAGTGAGTCCTTCTCAGCAAGGAAAAATAACAATCTCTTTTCAGGAGTTATGTATGTCTTTGGTTGGATGACCTGTTTGCATTTGGTCATGGTTGAGCTTCTAGTCAATCCCAAGGGTACTTGGAACCCAACTCAAAACAAAACAAAACAAAGATGCTCTCTTCTTTTTCTTTAAATAGATGGAATATCCCATCTTGGGAAAGGAACAGAAGCTATGTAAAGAAGATAAAAAGATTTAAACTTCCTTTGGTAACTACTTTAATCCAAGGTTCCTTGTACTTGAATAGCACAAAATCCTTGTTAATTACAACACAATCTATAAAAGTTAGAAGAGGTCATTTACTTTAACAAAATTCTCTTGTTTTATAGACAAGGACACTTTAGCCCAGGAAATTTAAATGCCTGCCAAAATTGTAGATCTAATGAATGACAGTGTGGAAGCTGTTTTCTGAGCACTATATTTCAAATAAAAGAGTTTGCAATAACGTAATAACTTAGATATAGGAAGGTTGTTGCAATCACTAGCAATGAAATTTATTGGAATGTTCGACTTAAACTCTTTATAAAACAGCATGCCTCAACACATGGAGGATGCCTTTTAAAAAAAAAATACCAGGCCGCCTTTAATAACTATGCATTGGATCTATGTTTTACAAAAGCTATAAATTCAGAATAGCCCAAAGGGTATCCAACTTTCTTCTTTAATTGATTTACTTCTCCCTTTTCCCAGACCTCCTAGGTAAAGCATATACAGTTTATTTAAGGGACATTTTATAGACTCTTAAAAACTAAAAAGAACCCTAGAAACTCACTTTTTTTGGGTAGTTCTAAATTGAAACCATCCCAAACGGTTGATTTTTCATCCACTTTTAAAGAATCTCTAAGGAGAGAAACTCCACAAGCCCCTAAAGCACATGTTAAAATGCTTAATCACCAAGGCTGTCAAAAATTGGGTCTTGAGCAAGCTTAGCTTCTATTTCACTTCAAACTCTTTCCCTTTTGCTTGTTTCACTGAAAATAACATTTATCTCACTGTGATTCAATAAAAAATAAATAAATAAAATAAGCTGCTCTCTAAGAGAGCTATTTCAGGTTGGCAAAAGATTTTTCCAAATTTACCTACCACCTCTACCAGACTGCCATTTTTCTTGAAGGAAGATTTATGCTCAAATCAGGTTTTATAGGTTCTACCCCTCCCTCCAAGGCATAGGGCAGAATTAATGATTAGCTCTTCATTGAAATGTAATTTCATTAAATGCCTGTGGAAGCAACATTAATTATAGAAAAACTGTTCTATTTACCCTGGGAAGATGTTCACAAAACATTTGAGAAGTTTTCTTTCACTGTGCTTTTGTATAAATTGGAGAGAAATAAAAGCCTGTGATAACATTGGGTCATTTAATGCAAAGAGAGCATTACAAAAACTTTATTCTGAAGATTTCCATTAGATATTGTTGTATTGGACAGCTCTACTGTCCCTAAGAAGGTTGAAAATATGTCTTCTTGTTAAGCACTTTTGTCCAGACAAAAATATAGGTCTGGAGACTTTTTTTTTTTATTTCCAGATGCCTAGATTTCAGAATAAGGCAGAAACTGCCTTCCACTACTTTAAAAAAAAATCTAAGCTTTCAAAGTAGATTTGAAATGGCTTAAAATATAAAAGGCAAATCACAAACTTTGAAAATAAAGTAAAAACAATAATGAGTCAATTGACAGGGGATAGAGGTAGGTAAGACCATTTTCCTCTAATAAAAGTTTCAAAGACTTTCAATGCCGAAAGCTGACATTTCCACACACAGTAAATCTCAGGAGACAGAAAGGAAACTCAATAAAATTTGTTGACAACAGTTAATGCCTATAAGAATAATTGGCTCAGACACAAAACAGATCATCTTTGTAGCCTGGGGAAGGCAAAAATGCAGCTTCTAGGTATTTATTAGTATATATTATATTCAGTTTTAAAAAAACTCAGTTTTATCAAAGAGCTGACGGAATGTGAGAAGAATTGCACAAAAGTACTTGATAAACCAAAGCCTGAGTGGTTCTGAAGACTAAGGTTCCAAACAAGTAATTCTATCTTATTCAAATGGTTTCCATTCTATTTAATCTCATCAACCATCGAATATGAGCTGTTACTATATCAGCCCAGCCTAGGACTGAATACTGTGAATCACTGGTAAGTAAATATGGCTTTTGACTGACTATTGTTAGGATAGATGCTGATAGGTAATTTTAAAAATGGGATGAAATATTTAGGAAATGCATAAATGACTATAACCTATTCTCCCATGATTATTTTGTTTTGTTTTGCTTGGGGGTCACAATGGGCAATGCCCAGGGCTTTCTCCTAGCTCTACACTCAGGGATTACTCCTGGCAGTACCCTGGGGACCATATATGATGCTGGGAATGAATACAAGCACGCTATCTGCTGTACTATCACTCTGGCCCCTCTCTCATTATTAGTTTTTTAAAATCTTATGATATTTGGTAATGAAAATTTTAATCTTCCAACTAAATTTTGAGTTCTTTGGAGGCAAAAGTCAATTTCTCATTCACTTCTAGATATCTCATTCATGCATAGAGTCAGACACACAGCAGCTTTTTCATTAATCTTTCAAAAGGAAGAGTTTGAAAGAGCTAGAAATTTGGGGGGAGGAGGTGAAAAATGATTGTTTAGCTGGCTATAAAATGGACAAGAATACTGTTGCACATGAAAGTCTATGCCACATTAAGAACAAATAAGTCACAGAATAAGGCAGAATTTATAAAACATAGATCTCAGTAACAAACAAGAATAATGCATAGTTTAAAAAGGCCATTTTCTGTCCGAAGTCACAGTCTGCACATCAAGAGTTGCCTTATATAACATGACACTTTCAAGATATTAAGGTAGAATACACAATTTTGCTAGAATTAGAGCAACAGAATGAAACAATCCTTTAGTGCCTTGAAATTGGTTTTCATTACATTTGATATGTATATTTCTAAGTGTCTAGAGCCACATATACTTACCTGTGACTGAATCTATCTTCTTGTTTTAAATTTAAATTTAAAAAATAGGGGTGGGGGGGTGGAGTTGGGCCACACCTGGTGGGGTTTAGGGGCTATTCCTTGCTCTGTGCTCAGGAGTGACCCCTGGCGGTACTCCGGGGGATCAGCGCTATAGATCCAACCAGGACTGATCTCATGCAAAGCAAGGAAGCACCTTCACCTCTGTATTAACTCTCTTGATCCATGGGACCAAACCATTCTTTCCGTTCTCACTTTGCATCTCGTTTTCATATATTATTAAATATAAAGGCTCAGGAACAGAAGGGTCCTGTATCCATGACACTGTGCATGGATGTAGTCTGCCTTGTCCCATCATAACATGTTACATTAAATGAGACAATTCAGCTTGATACATAGTAGAAGACACGGCAAGCTTGTCAATCACTTAATGAAACGGGTCAAGGAAGTCATATGAATGGACTTTTAAGGATTAAAATTCTCTTGGACTCTTTTTTCCTTTTTTAAAAATTATGTTCCACATATCCATTTTCTGAATCAGTATCAAGAAAGTAAAGAATACTGACAACCCATTTCTGAGTGAGACTGAAGTGACACATTCACCTTCCATGGAACATTTTAAAGGTAAAACAAGATTTCTATTTGAAAAGCACTCACCCCATGTCTTCGTTCATTTGCTTTGCAACTGAGAATGGCACTGGATTACCTTGGCTGGAATTAAAAGGAGAAACTGCCCACTCAAATCTTAGAAAGTGTGGATCGTTCTCTGTCACTAGTTATTTAAAAGCTATTTCCTCAAATCCTGTCTTTCTGCCTTTGCATTCTGGTTCAGCACAGACCCCCCCACCCCCACCCCCCCAGTCACTCACACACACACACACACACACACACACACACACACACACACACACAGACCAAGTTCCCTGGGAGGAAGAGGAAAGATACTTGAAGTGTGTGAGTCATCCAGACGCTATTCAAGGCTGAGTGGGTAACAGGTAAGCTGTCTGCACTTAAACAATGTGAACCTCTAAGAATGATTCATGCTCACCAAAGTCCTGAGCATCAGTTTCCTGGAACTCTCAGAAATTCCAAAGAATTCTACAGAATGAGCATCCGGTTTTCAATCTGTCTCTCTCCTGTAATACCTTTGAGGAGATAGAGAACTCTGAGGTGGATGCTGTAAGTGATCATTTCCCCTTGGGCAATATTGGCTTTTGTTTGTGCTCATTATTTGCAAGCCTCCGCTCTGTCTACATTTTTATTGACTGGAGACTTTTTAATCACCAGAGACCTACTTAGAGGGCAAGTGACCCTGCATTTGTCAGAAACCCTCTTCCAGATGGAGGTATCACAGGAAAGCCCCAGAGGAGGAAAGCAATAACAACAAAAAAATATCAAGGTCGATTAGCATAGAGGGCATCTTAATAAGGCATTGCAGTTTAGAGAAAGCCTGAGTAGGTGCAAACATGCCTCTGAGAGGAGTTCCTGGTGATTTCATACTTCAGGGACATCTGGGATGATGATCCCTTCCTTCTTCTCCCAAGTTCCTATCAGACCTTTCTCTTATGCTCCAAATCACCTCTGCTTAAAACCACCCTAATAGGTCTCCGTGAGTCTATATGAACCTAGGTACCCTACCTCTGACCCTTCTCCCCAAAAAAAGCCCCTTTTCCCACCTGCTGTCATTTTGTTCTGCCCTTTCACTGGAAAGGAATGGAAAAGGGCAGGGCGGGTTAAGCAAAATTGTGGTGAGGAAACTCAGCAGGAAGGACTTCAAACACGAAGTGCTAAGGAGGAAAGTTTTATCCTAAATTTGCCAAGCCTGCCAGACCTCATCTGAAACCATCCAGCTCCTGGAAGGTGAGGAAGTTCAGGGGCGGAGGACAGCTGCCAGGCAGGCATGAGCCGTCATTCAGTTACTCACACTTTTCTCCCCGTGGCTGCAAAGCCACAGGAGCCGCGAGGGATAGGGCAACTTACTGAAATAAAAGCCCCTGTCGCCACACACGAACTGAAGAGCATCCACCAGCTCGGCCCCGCAGAGTGTCTCTGGTCCAGCAGAGGCAGAGCTGGTGAAGGTGAGCAAGCACAGGATCAGGTAGAAGAGATTCGAGGAGGGCTTGATGTGCATCTTTACCTGCCAAAATAAAAAAAGAGGGAGAGTCAGCTTTCCCCCAGGGTCTTGCAGCGGGGAGGAGTCTCTGGCACACTCAGTCCAGCCTTCCATGACTGTCATCAATCAGAGCACAGCTGGGGCAGAGGAGATCATAAGGTGTCATAGACTGAGCATATGTTGACCTCAGTATAGATGAGGAACCTTGAGAAGTCCTTCTCACGCTCCTTCTTCATGGGTCCTTATTACAATTCCGTGAACCAGACTCACTATGGACATTTTCTCTGGAGGGGGAACAGAGTGACTCTTGAACCATGCAGAGAACCTGGAAAACTTTTGGAATGATCACAGGTGCTCAGGCCAGAATTGGGACCCAATGTATCCTATTCATTTACATTTTCTAAAGATTGGCCATTTCCAGATGACATATGCATTCATTATTGACCAGAATATCAAATGAAGCAGGACATCATTCTTCACTTACTGATGAAAAGGAATATACTGTGGCTAAACTAGGGCTTGTGAAAATACTCCATGGCGTTCCAGATTTGCTTTTTAATTCATGAGGATGAAATAGAAGAACAAATGGGACAAAAGTGCAGAAAAAGACACAAAAACACCCCAACAGTTAACATAACCACAAGTAGAGCAAAAAAAAAAAAAAGTCAAGAACATAAAACTAAACCCAGCAATTGGGGTATGTGAAGCTTTAGGAATGGAATGGGCTCTGCTAAGCAGACCCGGTTCTTTCTGCACTCTGAAACCTCTCAGATCAAGCCATTCAGATCAACAGGTGATGAGAGTGCCTCCTGTGAACTGAATTCAAATCCCACAGAAAGACCTGCCTCCTCCCACCCCCAATCACACAGGAACCCAAATTTTATCTTGTATAGAGACTTCCTTATTATAAGAACAGCCAAATAAACTCCTACCACTACCACTGCTTAAAGGGGGCCGGGGGGCTTCAAGGTTTCAAGTCCTTATTCTAGTACAACAGAAACAATGCTTAGAGGATATTTCTTTTTATGGTGCTTCTTCCAGGAAGCCTCCCAAGATGAGATGCTCCACTAACTCAGATGCATCGACTTTTAGCAGCATTGAGTCGCTAGCAGGATGCAAAGCAAAGCACTCTATTAAAAGGAACACAAAGTAATGCTAGGAAGCTGTCATAAAATAAAAAGCTTTAGAGGACCTCCCTGCAGTGGCAGATCCATTCAACCCATCACTTTTGGAGAAACATATTTGGTAATTCATTTTCTGACTCTCCTCCTTCCTAACTCTGTAAACTCTCAGCATCATGGTTCAGCATCTATGGCAAAGTTGGCTGCATCATTCTCATTAAGATTTCCATGTCTGTGGTTAGACTTCTGCTCAGTTATTGGGAAAAAAAAGATCCTAAACCCCTGGCTTTTGTTAGCACAATGTAAATATTATTTAATACTTGCAAAACAGTCAAAGACAACAAGCCCCTCTGTTTGCAAATCATCATAAATAATAGGCATAGGACAGAAGGAGTGGTGACAGTGTCCCTGAGCATTTTTCTTCTTTCCCAGTAGAACCTCCACGTAGAATCCCTCCTGTTTTCCTGAGTCAAAGCCACCAGGAATGCTCCCTGCTTTTTAGCATGCTATCACCCAGAGTTCATATTCTCTAGTCAATAAAATGTGTGGTTGCTTAAATGCCAACCCTACCACACATCTTTAGAAAAAATGGAGGGGGGTCCAATAGAAAACTCAGCAAAATCCCACTTCATTTTTCTTCTTTCAAAAGAAAAAAAATTGATTTCTCTGAACATATATCCATGCTCTGGCAAGGAGCCAGGGTTAGGACATACACTATTCTAGTCATTCTTTCTCCATCCCTTCCTTTATTGTGTTTAGAGTAACACTGGTTAAGCACCTGCCATTGTAGATGCTCACAAGTTCTTCCATAGAGAAATCCAGAGTAAGAGCTACTTATTAACTTTAGTGAGCTGAGCTCTTCATTAAATCTCTATGCTAGATTTTAATAGTTTTGTCTAATGTTACACATTTAAGCCCAGCAATATGAATCTCTAGCATTTAAAATATTAAAATTGATTTTTAAATAGATTTTTCTTTTCTCGTTTTTTTTTCTCTCGTTTTTTCTCTTTTATTCCACCACCCTCAGTTATATTGTCAGATAAGTATCAGCTCTTATAGTTCTAGGACAAATAGAACCTCCACAGTGCCTTTTTTTCTTCAGTTCAGAGAACAGTCCAGTACACCAGAGAATCGATCACATTATGTTCCCGAAAAGAAAACAATAATGAACTTGTTGAGGAGTTGAAAGTCTAAAACAAGTGGCCCCATATGTTCATCATTTCCAGGGCCTCTTATTTTGCAAGACACAGAAGGAACGAAGGCAGCAGGGGGGAGGGTATAATAGGAAGAAAGGCAGGAAGAGCCAGAATGAGCTAAAAATGAAAAAAATCCGAGCATTCGTCACTGAAAAAATCATCCAGGAATCCAAAATCACAAAGACCTGTCTTTTTGATCACAAATAAATGAAGAACAACTGAATCCAGAGGTCTGAGCTATATTACAAATGCCCAGCAAAAACTGAGGGCAATAGTCACTGAAAAAGAAAATACTCACTTTAGGTGTACCCATTTTGGGGTTTCCCGGATCTTTAACAACGGGTCGGGGTGGGTATGATGAGGCTGTGTGAACAGCAAACCAAGGACTTAAAAACATGTGCTGCTTTGTGGGTGGGGTTTGTTTGAGCATCTAGTTACATGTGGACACCCAGCAGGTGTGCTGTAGGCTTGTCACTGCCTTTTGTCCATTCAGACAATGAACAAATTGCACAGCTGGTATTTGAGTCCATCTCCCTCCCCCCCTCAGCCCCCCCTTCCTCATCACCCCCCTTCCCGCCCTGCCTTGAATTCCCCACTGTACTTAGTGTGATCACCAGGAGCCAAGACCTAAGCTCCAATCCTTCCCCTTACTCTCCTCCCACTGCCTCAAGCCTTGGGAAATACCAGGAGACTCAGAGCTCATTCCGTTCACTAGTTCTTTCTGTAGACAGGATTCTTTCCCTAGAATCCCATTGGAAGGACCACACAGCTCCTTCAAACTATTTCCTGCTCTGAGCACAGGCTTGAGCGGCAACAAAGTAAGCTTTCCTAAAAGGTTCAGCACAAGCAGCTTGAAAAGTTCCTCTGGGCACCTTTTCAAATTTCTAATTAGTTGCAAAGATCACGCTCAACAGCCTCTAAGGAGCATCTAAACAGAGAAACAAAAATCCCAGTTGCTATACCATAGTAACATGAATAAACACATATAAACATATATACACATATATGCAAACACACATATACATATGCTCAAATATACGTAGATGTGCACGCGTGTCCATGTGTGTCACTTAAAGTGTGGGTGTCCCTAGGCACAGATACACCCACTCATTGAGATCCACACACATTTCTTTGAGAAGCCAAGGTCTCCAGCACTCTGCCTTGGCATCTCAAAGGCAGCAGAATCAGGTGTCTCACAAAGCTGATTCCGTAACTCCCAAGCCACTTACTTGTCTAGGAAAAGTGCTAGCAGTGGAGTGCTTGAAAGCAGAGAAAAGAATGTTGCCCTCAGTGGCAGTGAAGTTAGTGAACTGAGCCCTCAGGCGACTGCGCGGAGGAGTCAGTGACAGTGGCTTGAAAGTGCTTGCAAATTGGAAAAACACACGTTTTGAAAGATATCATTTTGCTGAAAATGGAAACTTGAACAAGAGCCAGAGATAGGAACAAGAAGCCGGTCCGTTGACACAGGCAGCCAAATTCACCTAAAGAGACTTTACAACCCCAAGCATAAAAAAAAAACAAAGCCAGAAGAAAAAAAAAAACCACCCCAGAGCTTTACAGCACCAGCCTCCGAGTCCAAACTTCGCTGGAGAAAGCCTTCTTCCAAAGAGAAAAGTTGGACAAGCAGTTACTGAAAAGTTTCCGCTTTCAGTCTACAGTATGCATTTGTTTAAATTAGCCGAATATGCAAGGTCAGCAAGAGTTGTCAACGCATTCTTTTTCAACAGAGCAAATTAAACTTCACTTTAACTTTCACTCTCCGGGCTTAAGTGCAAACAGTTCCGGGACCTGAACTCCAAAGATCATATTTAAAAGCTTTAAATAACATCCCAAATGTAACTCTTTTTATATGACATGCCTTATAATAAAAGTCCTGACAAGTTACACACACACACACACACAGCGGAACATGATCTTAAAAATAAAACATCTGCACCTGCAAGAAAAAAAAAGCCAACTGCTCCTATCCATGTTCTCTAGCCCTTAACTATAGATAGGATTTAAAGGAATCTTCTATAATGACCCCCCGAAGCCTGCAGAAGTGGAGGGTTTAGCATAAGTACCTTGCAATAGTTTTCACTCATACAGATATCTATGCAAAGGCATTCATCTCCCGGAGCTATTTCTTCAGATCCCACAAAATTGCACATTCAGCAATTTATAAATAACTCCCACTTCTTAAACAATGAACATTTTAAAGTGAATAACATTCCTAGGCAGAAGCAAACAATACACAATTTAAATAAAATTCCCCAATGACTTAAAAGAGTAAGAAATATTTACCTTCCAGAAATCACAAAAGCAGCACTTAAATAATTGGGTTGGAAGACTGCTGATTTTTCCCATTGCTTCTGAAGTGCAAAGTCTGGAAATGAATTGGTTAGCAGGAATAATGAGGCAAAAAGAAATCCAGAGAGATGGGAGATGTGGAGAGCAATGTCACATTTCAATTTTGAGGACTTTATTCCATTGCGCAGGCTCTATCTGCTCTGAATTTAGCAGTGACAGTGAGATTTAGCAAACAGAAGAGGGATTTAGAGAAAATCCTCACATTTATCTACAAAACACAGACACTGTAGACAGGAAACAGCTGGGGGAACATTTGCCTTCTCTCTCTCTCCCTCTTCTG
The DNA here is from genome assembly GCF_027595985.1 of Sorex araneus. Taxonomy (NCBI): domain Eukaryota; kingdom Metazoa; phylum Chordata; class Mammalia; order Eulipotyphla; family Soricidae; genus Sorex; species Sorex araneus. The sequence goes on from NC_073311.1 coordinate 44,064,856, forward strand.
GCAAAGTTATCGAGTAAGGACTTTTTTGGGCATGGTGACAAATAACATCATACCTTTGCATTTTAAAACTAGAGCACAGAAGCATTTTTTTCCCTTAAAAGAATGTGTGTTAGTGACAGGCTTAGCAGACATTAAAATACTGATACTGCCAGAGAATATAAGAATCTGTTCTCTGATTAACTTTCTCCTGACCAGCCAGCCAGCCAGCCAGCCACACACACACACACAGACACACACACACACACACACACACACACATCTGCCCACACACCTTACTAGCATTAAAGGAGTTTATTTGGGGGGCTCTCGGGCAGCAGATTTTACATCATAGGGAAAAAGCAAGGTTTTAAAAAGGGAAAAGTAGCAAAGAAAAGACCAACTCCAGCAAACCTTAGGATTTTAACCCTGTGATTTCTGGGGTGAATTAGATCGGAAGACGGAGCTGGAATGACCCCTTGTCCTATTTGCCAGGTGAGGGGAACGCTTTCGTTTCCTTGAACCCACAGAGGGGCAGGTAACATGCACTGACGCCTTTTTGGACACTGTCACATGATTTTTCTGTGCACATTTACTAAGCCTAAAGCCAACTGAAAAAATAAAATGAAATCTTTTTCTTCCTTCCTAGAGCAGACTGCCTTTCACCCCCAGACCCCACAGGGGAAGGGCATCCGAGGGGCAAATTATTTTCCCATTGTTCATATTTTTCTGCATAACTTGAACGTGTGTGTGTGTGTGTGTGTGTGTGTGTGTAAGCACGCACATTTCCCTCCTCCACTTTGTGTGTATTTTAAATAACACCAGCTGGCTGGCAATACCTTCTCCAGGGTTATGATGTCACTCCAATCCCTCAACTGGGTGAGTGGCCGGCAGTGTCGCCCAAACCAGCTGTTTTGCTATCTATAATGGATACTTGCCTTTGCTTTGAGATTCCACGGGCGATCCTCTGTTGAAAGAGTTGGGACCGAGTTCTCTTAGGCGTTGCGAGGAGGTAAATGAGAAAGAGGATTAGGAAATAAGATTGCCAAAGCCCGCCTCAGACCTACCATGTCTCTCCAGGCATACTTCTCCGCCCCCCCTCCCCCCCACCCAGGATCTTTAGGCTGTCCTGGGGCCAGAAAGTTGTTTGCTGAGGTGAGAGTTCTCCCGGGGGAAAACGGGGCTTGCTCTGGGAGGGGGCTGGGCGCAAGTCTTCTGGGTGGCTCAGGACTCCCAGCAATGTGGATTTTCCAGAAAGCAAAGTTAGGACTCTGGAATGAGGCTGTGGCAGTGGGGCATCTGCCTCAGCCTGGTTTCCTGAGGATCTGCTAGGTGGCCCCACTCCCCGCAGCTCTCCCCCACCCGGCTGCCCTCCTGGGACTGTCAGCAGAGTGACAGAGACACAGTCTCTGTGTCACTGCCGTGGGGGAGGGGGGTCGTGCTCTTTTTTTTAAACATGCGCAGTGCGGTGCGCACTGGGAGGGCAGGACAGATTGGGAAAGGCAGGGAAGCGAAACACTTGGAATTCCAGACCACGGGAGCGGGCAGGATAGATCAGGGTTGGATTCGAGTGCAGAGGCGGGGCCTGGGAGGGGTAAGGTGTCCCTGTGGATGGTGGAAAACTATACAAACATGCCTCAGCTGCCGGTGGCCAGGTCGGTCTCTGCAGGTGTGGGGGTGCTTGCTGGTTTGAAACAATATCCCCAGGCTTCTTGGGAGAAATTAGAAATTCTCCTTTTTCAAGGTGGTTTATCCTCCCTCCTACTCCCAGATATGTGCGTGCGTGTGTGTGTGTGTGTGTATGGTGTGTGCATGTGTATGGGGTGTGTATGGGTGTGTACGTGCGATGTGTGAGGGGGGGATGTGGGAGTGTGTGTGGTGTGCATGTGGGGTGTGTGCATGTGTGTGTGTGTGTGTGGTATGTGTGTGTGGAGGGGTGTGTGTGTGTGCATGTCTGTGGTGTGTGTATATGTGGGGAGTGTGTGTTTGTTGTCTGTGTGTTTGTATGTGTGGTGTGTAATGTGTATGGTGTGTGTGGTGTGTGTCTGGTGTGTGTGTGTGTGTGGTATGTGTGTGGAGAATGTTTGGTGTCTGTGTGTTTGTATGTGTGGTGTGTCTGTGTGTAATGTGTGTGTGCTATGTTTGTGTTCTGTGTGTGTGCTATGTTTGTGTTCTGTGTGTGGTATGGTATGCGTGTGTGTGTGTGTGTATTTTTTTTTTTTTGGCCTGGCACTTTTGTGGATCCTGTCCCTGGTACAAAGAAAGTTCAGCCTTCTGCCTTCTGAGTAGACGTTGCCAGGTGGAGCATGGTGAAGGAGAATGCTGCCCCCAACTCCCCGCTGGGGCAGGGACTGGCTGGAGTTGGGGGGCTCTTGCCCCTTTTGTTACACTTTGGGCCCCCTTCTTGGGCGAAGGTCACATGGCTCCCCAGGGTCACAGGAGCAAGTGTCAGTGGTCACCCAGACGTCCCAGAAGCACCCCGCATTTTCCCAAAGCCGGAACCCAAGTTGTGGGGAGCTCCCTTGGCCCTCCCCAGCGCGGCTAAGAGGGGGCAGTCATCTCCCTGGATGTCGCGTGTGGGGCTGAAGTGGGGGGGAAGGCAGAGCCCACAGTCTCCCCTCAGACGCTGCTCCAGCGAGAGCCACACACTGACTCACACAGGCTCTTGGTTTTATAACCCCAATTACCCTTAAAGGATAATTGGGTTTTAATTTATGTCCCAGTTTTTATGTCACAATCAAAGAAAACTGATATTTCAGTGAGTCGTAATTCTCATCAGCTGTGCTGTGGAAACATTCTGATGAGAGCTCGCGGGCTCCAATAGGGAAAGCAATTTCCTGAAGCGGTTATTGTATATTTCTGTGTGGGGCATGGTCTGGTCTGCATTTCTGGGCAGGGACAGGCAGCCCCAGTGTGGACTCCTTTCGAGAGGCGCGGACTCCTTTCCTTGACTCATTTCAGACATCAAATGGAAATAGTAGGGCAACACTCCGTCTCATGCATGTTTCATGCATGATGCCTTCTGACTGATGACTGGGGTAGGGAGGCTGTGGGGCGGGGGGGGGGGCTACAGCTGCTTCGGAGCGACAGAAATGAGCACACCTATTATTACTAGAGAGTCCAAGGAAGGAGTAAATTGAATCTCTGGTCATACAGTCCCTGGGGCGAGAAAACAGGGTCATTCTAAAATGACTGAATGATGATGTCCTCCCCTGCCTGGAACAATCTAACCGTTCTGAGATGGGGATTGTAGGCCCCCAAAATAGCTACCTGCAAGGCTGTGGCTCATCATGAGAACATCCACTCCTGGAAATTCAGAGATTCGCAGTTTCACCTTTTGCATGTGCAATGACTACGGGATATAAATAACTCTCCCTTAAAGCCTTCTTCTTGAGTAGCAAACTTGCATAAATCTGCAGCCTCAGAAGACTTCTGACACCTTTCTTTAAAAAAAAAAGGAAAGAAAAAAAAAAGGGAAATGTGTTTATCTCCTTAAGCAGCAGGCTAATTGAGACCTGCAAGCTTCCAAGGGGGGTGGTGAGGCACACAGGAACTTGGCCCCACTCAGTCCCCTGGGTTTCCCTCTGTCAACGGCAGAGACCCATCTCAGTGGGGACTTCCTGCCCCCATGCCATTTAACCATAATTTGCAGGAAGCCCAGGGAAGACATAAAAATATAGGTATTTACGTATAAGGGGATTTCGGAACTTAATAAAAGACAAGTTCCATGAGCTGGGGGCAACTTTGGAAATGTTGTTTAGAGGTGTCCTCTCTAGATCATGATTTACCTCAAGGGTAGGTCTCTGGGTGAAGTCTCTGATATGTGAGATATATATATTAAAAAATGTGTCCGCTTAGGATATAAAATGAGATGAAAAAATCTGTCCTCAGAAATACACACAGGGTCCTGGGAGATCAGTTCAAAGGGCTGGAGCCCACGTAAGGCTCCGAGGCCATCCCTGCCGGTGCTCTGAGCATCACTGAAGTACCTCTGGTGGCCCCCAGCACTAACATGGACCCAAGCACTGAAAAATCCAGCCTGGCTGACTTAGGATGGCCAAGGAGTGGCTTCTGGACACCCCGAGTGTTGTCGGAGGCGCCCCCACCCCCTCCAGATACAACATGTTCTTGAAGTGGGACTAAGGTAAACTCAAAAGATCAGCTGGAGGGAGCTGATTTCTCAGAAAGACTTTTGAGTTCAAAGAATCTGCCCCAAAAACACTTCAAGGGGCCTTTTCCCCACAGCCAGGGAAAACTTGAACAGAGAGAAGTGATCCGCTCACCAAAGAAATCAATGCTTTCTTTTCAACATCAAACTTGGATCTTATTTCTTCTAAAACGTCAAAAGGGCAAATGCTGAAAACAGAAACTGTTGTGGTTTAGGGGAGCAAAAGAACTCCTCGGAATGGCAGATGAGGAGTCATTGAATAGGATGGGGATAGCTTGGTGTAGGGAGGGAACGTGGGGGCTCACCACACTTGCTCCCATTTAAACAAGAAAACGGGAAAGGAGACATCCCAAATTTCAGGGCCAATCCCCACAGACACACTTACTCTAAGAATCAAAAAATGTGCGCGCCCTCTAGTGGGCTTTAGAGAAACTGCACCATATTTTCCAGGTTCGATGAGGAATGGGCGTTTTGAAAAGTTCTGGATTCAAATCACGTTGAAGCTGCACTTAACGTTTCCTTGTGAAGTTCCTTTCGAAATAAATCCAGCGGACTTTAGATTCATTGCAGTTTTTAAAACGGGCTGGAGAAAAGAAAATCTTCTGAGGATTTAGATGTTTCCTGATTGTATCTCCAATGTTGAAAGGAGCAACAGTATTTTGTCGATTTAACGAAAATCTGTGGGTAAATAATGCTAAAAGTAAAATACTACACATCAGAAAGAAAACAAGCTTTCCGAGCACGAAATGGCTAAACTCCTCATTTTAGAAATAAGGAAAAGGAGGGAGGGTTTGGGTGTGGAGAGAAAGGAGACATATCTTTAGGGACTAAGATGCTGTGGGGGGAAATCTAAGGAAGGTGGTTGTTCCTCATTCTTTCCTCCAAGTCCTTGTTCAGGATGGAGGGCTGGACCCCTGAAAGGCGAAGATAAGATATTAAGAATCACCCCAGCTGCAAAGCGACTCTGTTGTAAAATCTTTTCCCACCTAGAACTTCCCAAAGAGCATTTTAGTGGCTTCCAGAACCTCTTGAATACTTGCTAATCTCCCTTTTCAACAACACAAGAGCAGACCTTAAATTCAAAGTCTTTGGGGTCTGTTTTTCAGACCTCACAGGCTTTTAACAATTTGAATTCTGAAAAATTCATTGAGTTTTTATAGTATATGTTTTAAAGAAATGCCTTCTATTTAGGGCAGGGGAAGCAAGATACTTTTTAAACAGATATATAAAGCCTAGTTTTAAAACAGACATGTATCAAAATCTAAAATATTCTTCATCGAAGTCAATAATATCACTGGTGATTGACAGTTTTGACCCCTCAAAAAGACAAATGATGTAATTGGTTTGGAGGCGTGATGTGAAAATTAGAGTCACCATGATAAATAAAGCAGGGAACAGAGAGTTGATGCTTAATCAATATAGTTACGCAACATGTAAGTGTATTGATCATGCTGCTTGATAATTTCAATACTCTTTGAGTTTATATTCATTTTTCATTTCTAAATTTCATCAGGTGAAAAGATGTTGAAAAAGGCTGGCAGGGTAAAATAGCATTTGAGTTAGGATGTGAATTTAGTTCCATTATGGAAATTCCATCCTCCCCTATCTCCCTCTAGTCCCCCAAAGCTATAAAGCCCATATAAGGCAGAGGGAGATAGAATTGTGAACCGCTAGGTGGGTGTTGTGAAAGATGAAGCTGAGGTCGTGCTTTCAAAATCTGCCATGTGGAAACCCTTTATTTCCCTCCTCTCTCTATCAGTAACCTTCACATAGTTGCCAGATTGGGAATCAGCCTTCATTCCCTCAAGAGTCCCATGTATATGAAGATCTGTATATAACTGAGTGGGTGATTAGCTCTAAGGATGGCAGTTTGCCTCCAGGTAAATATGCACCACAGACTCGGTTACATTAGCACCAGGTCAATCAGAGCAGACCTGGGTAAGAAGAACCAAGGTGTAGAGTAATTGCCCAGTGGTCCTGCCAGAGATTCCATTTTGAGAGTTTTCACAGTGGTGTTTGTGTTCTAGTAAGTGGATTTTAATGGAAAATGAAATAATTACACCTGATATAGATTTTCCATATTCAGGGTTGAGGAAGGAAGAAAGAAAGAAAGAAAGAAAGAAAGAAAGAAAGAAAGAAAGAAAGAAAGAAAGAAAGAAAGAAAGAAAGAAAGAAAGAAAGAAAGAAAGAAAGAAAGAAAGACAAAAGGAAGGAAGGAAGGAAGGAAGGAAGGAAGGAAGGAAGGAAGGAAGGAAGGAAGGAAGGAAGGAAGGAAGGAAGGAAGGAAGGAAGGAAAAGGCTCTTGTTTCTGGTGAGCCCTGAATTACCTAGGAGCACTGGTTCATCAGAGCACTGCACTCTTTCTCAGGTCAGCTGGGCGCACCATGTTCAGAAGCATTGCTCTAGTTATGCCTGACCGGGGGTGAAGGGAGAATTTTAGATTGCTGCTAGTGGTCCCTGCATAAGCAGAAGCTTTAATAATTGATGTAAAAGGAGACAGAGTCTAGGGGTGCCTTACTGATCCCCCTTGGCAATTGCCAGCCTTTGGAGGCTATCATTCCTCCCCTGCTCTGCACGGATGCCTGGGTGTGGAGTTAAGTTGCCCCGGGAATGTCTTGTAGATGCTCACATATACAACTCAGCTTTCCTACAAGCCCGTGGTGTGGCCTCAGCTTCTTTAATCTTTATTAAATTTTTAGAGGGGGCCTCCCAAGCAGTGATCAGGGGGCCAGGGGTCTCTTGTGACTGTAGTCAGTCAACTAGGCTGGATGGTTAAAAACTCAGGTCCCACAGAGAAGTATTGTTGGGGCCAGCAGAATTAGAGGCTGCCAAGGCTGTACAAGGAGGTGCTAGGGTTGGGGCAGAGAGCAGCAGCCAGTACTGGGGGTGGAACTCAGAGCCTCTTCTTGCAAGGCAAGTGGTCTGGCTCACTGCATTCTCACTCCAGATCCCTGCTTCTTTTAGAATTCACTATTTAAAACCAGCTGGATTAGAGTTCACAGAGAAAAGAAGCAATAGTATCTATCTGACCGTCCATCCATCCATCCATCCATCCATCCATCCATCCATCCATCCATCCCTATCTCTCTATCATCTGTTATCTACCTATTGCAGGCAGAGAGATAACAGTTGGGGGTGGACTTCCTGGTAATGTTTATTGGGAAAAACATTGCCAGGAACCTAAGCAAAGGTATGAGAGGCCTTTGAGACAAAGACCCATCTCAGGAGGTCATTGAGGCCTTTGGAACACAGAATTCCATTACTAAGACACCCTCCCTCGGCACCCTTCACCTCCCAACCTCTCTGCCTACAGCGAATGTCTAATTTCTCCTCTTGAAATTGGCTCGCATGACTGTGTGGGTGTAGCAAGCTCAAAATCTGTAGGATTGCTTGAGACCCAGGGGAGAAGTGTAGTTTGAGTCCGGAGGCACATTGCTCTCTTTTAGGGGGGCCATTTTTTCAGACTTCAACTGATTCAATGAGACTCATCCACTTTATTTGCTTTATTCATATCTACTGACTTCAATATTAATTTCATCTAAAATGACTTTCATTAATAAATCTAAATGATGTTTGAATGATGTTTGGGGACTGTGCTGCTGCCAGGCTGCTTTATTATGTTGCCTCTAAGGAAACAAAACCAGCTGCCAAAACTGCAAAATAGATACTGCAGAAAAGCCTGATGAGAAGTCACATGTACGCTCCTCTGAGAATGGTCAGAGCGGAAACTAGATTCTCTGGGGTATGGTCTTAGTGAAACAGTAGGTGTGGGTCTCAGCCTTGAGTTGTGCCAGCCCTCCTCTATTCACTACATTTCATTCTGATCTGGACAACTTTGCCCTGATGACACGGAAGGCCTTCATATTTTCTCTGGAAGAACCATTTTTGCTCGACTTCTCTGGGTTCTCGAAACAAAGGCCAACTCTCTCTTTGACGGGGCCAAGACTTCTTAAGGACAAACACCTCCCCTGAGTCTGTCTTAGAAGATACTCGGAACGATATTCTCTTCTTGCCCAGCAACTCTCAAGTGGAGCTTCTGGTGGATTAGGGACAGTTTCTTATGTCTGGCTCATTTTCCTGCAGTTCAAGCAGGATTGTTCCACCAGATTGTGTGATTTCTGAATACTATGCTGGACTTTGGCTTCCAATTATTCACTGTGCTCTGCGTCTCCTCCTTTTCCCTCTTTCCTTGGCTAATGTATACTAGCTGAATTAGTTCCCTTTAATCAACTGGTCTCTGGCTTTACACCCCAATTCTTCCCAAGGAAAGTGGTGACTTCAGATTTGGAACTTGCTGCCATGTGAGCCCCGCCAAAGCAGCTGGCAGGTTGCTTCCAGGCCTGGGTTCCCGTCCAGGTAGTAATCCCACATTTGAGCCTGGCTAGCTTCTCTGCAAGGTGCCAAGGTTGTTAAACTCACTCCACTGCTTTGGAAAGCAACAGGCTTCCAGAGGCAAATGCAGCATTTGCAAAAGTTGGGAGAGAAGTTTGGCCTGTGGAGGTGGGGGGGCATCCACTTCTCCCCAGAGGCTATCTGGGGCAAATCTTCCAACATCTGGATTTTTATGACCCACTCACTTTTGTGGACTTTGCAGATTCATGCATGTTCCAGTGTTTAGAAGCCACAGACGATTCCCCAGGTGTTGTCCCTCTGGCCAGCCTTGGCTCCGGTGGGTGATCCATTCCTGATTAACTCTAAGGGTTTAACCCAAAATCTTAGACTCCCAGGGAGTGAAGGGGATCTATGCAGTGGGAGAGAAGAAGAGAGAGAGAGAAAATGCCGAAAGTCACCGGGACTAATCCAACAGTAGCCATTGGAGGCGTTGAGTGGCACAGATACCCTTGCCTTTTTGCAGTTTACAAATAATAGTTTCTTGGGCTGTCCAGTGAAATCTCTTGGAAAATACCAATGGGAACCCTGTAGGGAGAACATCGAGCCCTGTACAGTATTACTCTGCCCCCACAAGAGATGTGTGTGTGTGTGTGTGTGTGTGTGTGTGTGTGTGTCTGTCTGTCTGTCTGTCTGTCTCTCCCTATAAAGCAAAAAGTCCATTTCTGAAATGCATGACTGGAAGAGGCACCTGGTCAGTTGGTACTGATCAACCACATACTGTGAATTTGGGATCACCCCGATCTACCAAAAAAACTTCATCCTCTTGGAATTCCTAAAACTAGGTTGCCCAGAGAATAAGTTTACATAGCTCAGTGTCAAGCAATTTGGTTAAGTCCAGAAAATGGGCAGGAAATGCCAGGGTTGGGCTGACATGGGTGCCTTGAGCTACAGCATCACTTTGAATGAGGCTCTTATTTACTTTCTTAAATAAATATCATGTGGCAAAATCATGCCTTATACAAACCAGCTGAAGTGTGTGATGTAACCATGTTAACACGTTTTTATAGTCCTGGAAGAACGCAAGGGGATTGGGTCTATCAGTAATCATGTAAAGAAGCTGAGTATACATTCCAGATGTTCATTATGTCCCAATCACTTGCTGGGAGCAAAGTGGAGGTTTTCTCTCTGCCCAGGAAGTCTGATTTTAGTAATTGAGACAGAGAGGCACTTGAAATTTGATATGTTTGGAATTATAATTCTAAATTCCCCAGTTTCAGTTAAGTAAGTATATGTGTGCAAGAGAAAGGGAGAAAAGGGAAAGAAAAACAAACATGTATAAAGAAGTGGGAAGAGAAACAAGAGAAAGAAAAGAAAGAGCAAGCAAAGGCAATTCTCCATGACATTCCTATCTGAGAGAATTTCTTCACAGTTTTCTGTTCCCCTCACCTCACTCCCACACTCCCTCTCCCCCACTTGTCAATCCCCGTCACCCCCCCACCCAACCCTGCTACGGCCCTACACATACACAGTCATCTGGAAAAATCCAGAGGCCAGAGAACCAGGGAAGTCAATGCAATCATAGATCAACTTAACAATCACTAATTGCCCTGGTCTGATAGACTCACACCCTTCAGTAATCTGTGTGATCAGAAGAAGAGACACTTGTTCTGTTGGGTGGCTTGCATTCCAAAATCCCCCCAAAGAGGGGATAGTTCTAAGCACCACCGAGTCCTCTTAGAAATGTTTAGACGTTTAGACAGCAGCAGTTGGCGTTATTGTAGAATCAACAAGACAGCCCAAGACCTTTATCAACCATCTTGGCCTGGGCTGATCGGAAAAGATAGAGGGGTCTTACATTACATAACCTCACTCAGCTCTCTGGCCAACCTGGATGACGTCCTGCAATCTGAACATGCTTTGCCCCGTTTGTAGATTTAACTGCTGGAGCATCTTCACAGCCTGGTTCAGCCCTAGTTCTTCTGGATGAAGATTCTGCTACATTTTCCCCCTTCATCCTTCAACCCTCTCATCTGTGTCTCCACTCCTGTGTTATCTGGAAGGAATAGCTCCTCTTTGTGATCACCACATCACTTTTTTTATTCATGTCTTCTCCTCACATAGGAATTCATATGCCTGTGTAGACATTTATTCACATCTTTATTCATAAAATAGTTATTGAGTATAAAGGAAAGCCTGCTTAAAACTAGGTATAGAATGAAGAATAAAACCAAGAATTATCTCTCCTCTCATGGAGCCTGCCTAGTTCAGTGGCATAAATGGTGATTAAATAATCATCTGAATGTATATACATGCATAAACTGAGCTCTGTGTAATATAGAAAATTACTATTTTTATTGCTCTTTGGGTTTGTGTGTCTGAATTTAAAGAGTGTAGTAAAATCACATGAGGGAATGAGAAAAGAGGGTCCTCTCACAAAACTGATGTCCAAGCAGAGGGGTTAGTTATGTCTGGACCATGATGGAAGGTTTTATTTATTAACCCTCTTTGTCCCCTTGCAATTCTAAGCAGAGCTAGAAGAACAAAATACTTGCATGCAATGAAATAGCACGGGTGATGAACAGGCTTTTGAATTATTCATTTATTTGTGTGTTATTGCCTTGCTCATTAGACACTGAACCTTCTTACATGCCATATATCATTCCAGCTTCTGGGGAACAGTGGTGAGTGAGAAAAAGTCACTGTATTTAAGGGACTTACATTCTTGTGAGCAAACGCAAGTGTGATGTGTATGTATGTGCTCATGTGTGTATATGTAGAAAGGATGGAAAATAAAGAAGCATTATTAAAATAATTTTTCAGAGAGCTCAGTTCAGTAGGGAAAATAAAGCAGGCTAACTGGATTCGGAACAGTCAAATAGTTCTCAGTCGTGGGGTTAAATTAGTGGAAGTTGACACACTGTCCCTAGCCAAAGAGGACTTTGCATAAGGGAGAAGAATGTTCCCATGTGGGTGCTTTTCTTTTGGAGGTCAGCATTGTGTTGGTAGAGTTCTCCAACCTGCTTATTTCCATATGCATAGCACTTCGCTCCTGCCTCTACTCTTCTATCTATACTAAGTATTAAAAAATTAATTTATGTATTTATCCCTTCACTTACAAAACCGTTCTTGAGCTCAATGGACTATGCGGTGAAGACTAGAAGCACCACCTATTTTCTTCTTGTTTTCTTCTGCCTCGTACCTCCATTAATAGATTGTGGCACTGACTCATTTTCGAAGAGGTCCTTCCTTTCTAGCAGCACAAAGGAAAAGTGTCAGTTGTGGGTTTTAAATGAACAACATGAACCCAAAGTAATTTGTTTTTAATGAAGGTGGAAAATGCGCTGGGCTTGAGAGATGACGGATACATTAGAGTTGATAAAAAGCTTGGAAATATGAGGATCTCAACGTAATTCTTTTAAAATATGTAAAAAAAATTACCTGTTGTAGTCATCGTGGTTTTAAGAAGCAATAATAAAAACTAAAATCTCAAGTTGCCTCAAGCCTCTTAGCTGGCAGGATAAGCTCAGTACTACAAAGGGAATCAAATGTTCCCCTCATTCAAAATTGGAGTTTCAATAAATTGAAACCACAGAGGTAGAAAACAAGTCTCCAAGTGTACTTGAGAAATGAACAAGCTAAGGAACTAAAAATAGTCCTCAGTAAACTCACCTATATATTACGGGAAAAGCTTTTACTGTATGTGCCATGGGTCAGTTAGACTTTCATTGGATTTATCCAGCAATACTATAATGAAAACATCAACATCTTCTAAAGGGACTTGGGCGGTCTGAAGTCAGTGTGAACACTTCACATGACTCTCTAGTGGGGACGCTGATTCTTTAGATGGTGCCCTCTTCACTAAGAGCCCCCCTCAGTCCCCTGCTCCGAGGGGAAAAAATATCTCAACATTGAAAAGGTCCCAGAACTTAGAATCCTGAACCCAATTTTCTTTCTGTATGGCATTATGCTGGGGATGCATCCAGGTTGGTTTCTGATTCAAGTCCGCAGTGACACAGTGCTTCAAACTTCTGGGGACTGGAAGACTTCCAACCTTATTGCCTTCCTATGGCCTCAGTCCTGTGGTTTGCCCCACCCTTAGACTCCTGCCCTGGTCCTCTCTTATTTACTCAGTTTCCATATGTGGTGCCCTTAGAATATCCTGGAGGACTATCATGGGGGTCATCTGGTCCCCAGTTGAGAGATGCCAGCCCAGTGTAATGTTATTTATATTGATGGAAAAGCTGTGTGCTTAGATTCATGGCACTATAGGGGTACAAAGAAATAAAAGGCATTTTCCATAACTGCGAGGAGCCAGCTTTCTTAGTAAGGGACACTAAATATAAATACAAAGAAATTCCTATAGCCATGAAGTATTAAGTTGAATGCTCAGTCAGTTTTTTAAATATGAATATTGTAATGTGTTGAATGTTATGGGAGGAAGAGAGGAAAGATTGGGGACTTGACACCACTGATGACCGTTTCCACATCTGTTAACTCACCTCCTATGGAGTCTCTCTCTCTCTCTCTTTCTCTCTCACACACACATGCACACACACACACACACACGAAGTAAGGTAGTTTTCATTTAAACTTCCTCAGAAAAAAATGTGAGGGGAGAGAAAGAGAGGAAGTATGTCTTCAAGAGAAAATACGGCTTCTCCAAGTGGAAAAGCAAAGAGACAAGTGAGTTACGTGTTAAGGAAGAATACAATCTTGAAGAGTCTCTTCTAAATTCTCTTAACACGTACAACACCGTCCTCACTCTTAGTTAAAGATCTTATTTCCTGTGTTATTAATGGTATAAAATTAAAGAGTCTTTCTACATACTGCTTCCACCATGCATTCCTACCCAACTATTTATTGTATCAAATCACTGTATCACTGTCATCCCATTGCTCATCGATTTGCTCGAGCAGACACCAGTAACGTCTCCATTGTGAGACTTGTTACTGTTTCTGGCACATCAAATACTCCACAGAGAGCCTGCCAGGGAATACGCCATGAGGAGTGTGTGGGCGGGATACTCTCGGTAGCTTGCCAGACTCTCCGAAAGGGACGGAGGAATCAAACCTGGGTCAGCTGCGTGTAAGGCAAACGCCGTACTAGCTGTGCTATAGCTCTAGCCCATTGTATCAGGTATGTACACATATATATTATATTTTTTCTCTTAGTGGCCAAATATTTGTATTCCCTCTGACTATTTAAGAACCCCATTTCAGAAATTCTTCTCTTCTGCTTCTGCATTAACATATAAATACATTGAGTTTTTCCCACTTTGATTCTATTTTTCCCTCTCACTGCCACCTCATTTCTCTTCTCTCTTTTACTATAAGCATTATCTTACTTAACTTATCACCAGTTAATTAAAAAATTACTGTTATAGTATCTGGGAAGCTCTAGTTCTCAGTAGTAAGAATTTCTAAAGGTCTGATTACAATGGGAAAGAAATGAAGCATTTTTCTTAGAAAAAAAAGAACACGCTTCTTAAAAGTAGGTAAAGTAAAGAGAAAATTTGAATTAAAACTTGCACATTGCTGTATAACTTCATGGCCTTGTTGTATGACTTCATAGCTTTGTTATATGACTTCATTGTTGCATTACTTCATCTGCAAATGGATTAGTGTCCTGAGTCCTCAGTTTGGTTGTGTAGCTCTAATTTCTTGTAATTAATGGAAGTTTAGAACACTGAATGTAACTTGTTGGCCAATTGGGTTCTGCCACTTATATATCTGAATTATAAATGATAGTTTTATTTGATTAGAGGGGGATAATTTGTCTTACAGTACTATAGCAAAATTGTATTCGGAGTAGGTAGGTGTAGTTATGTGGAAGAATCACAAAAAGATGACTAAGTTCAATTGATAAATTGCCAAGACAATTTCTAAAATGGTGAATTCATAGATATCTAGATAAAGAAAAGAAACCAATGATTTAAAGGACTAGAATTCATGCTGTACATCTAGGAGCCCCAGGAAGCACGAACTATGGCATCGTAGGCTCTCCCAGATCATTCTGACACCCTATAATCTGCTGAGAGGCCTCCTAGAAATGCTGGGTGTGACCCCCTCAAAAAAGACAATATTCTTGCCTTTATGACAAGCCAATTAATGTTAGTTTTTCATTTTATTACTGAATATTTGTAACCCTGGAAGGTAAATTCAGAAAGCCATAACTTATTTCCATGATCAAATTGTATTACCTTACATCCTAGAAGAAACTATAGAAATATGATCTAACATTTAAAATAATTTACTATGCTTTTTATTTTTTTGCGGAGAGGCAGCAAAAGTGCATACCTGCTACCAGTGCTTAACGTGTCATGTTTTAAGATAAGAATCACAAGTAGAGGATGGCTAGACTAATGGATGTTCAGATATGGAAGGAATCCTGGAAGCCCTCTCTTAATGCCTATTCAATTGACATATGATTAAAATGTGAAAGAAATATATGATGAGGGATCATGTATAAATTAAGAGTGTACAGAGATATCAGTGAGGCAAGAGAACAAGTAAGAACAAATTTGTGTTTTTGTTACATACGTTCATTGATATGGGCTTTGTAGAAGAAGCAAATAATAAACAGAATGACTTCTTGGACTGTCCATTAACATTAACCTGTCTGACAGGGCCTCTGTCTGAGCAAATAATTTTTTTCAGGATTTGTGTGCCTCATCAAAAGAGAAAATACTAAAATGAAGTTTAGAAACAGTTTTGGGGAGATTAGTCCAAGCATCAAGATAGTCCAGGTTGGGGTGGGGGGTAAAGGCATCAGGATGGGAGGGTAGAAACCTGTCCCCTCAAAATAAATGTTATAGAAGTTAAGACCTGGGAATAAATCCAAGAAATATTTCCAAATGGTTTGACGGCCATGAGAAAATTGTTCATTCTCTGTTATTTTTCCTATCTGCAATTCCAGGTTGAGTCATATTGAGATTAAAATTACAGCATCACTGATTATTTATATGTGACCTCAGGCAACTTATTCCATTCATTATCTGGGAAACTCCCTACCTCTAAAATTGAGATATCAATATCTATCTTGCAGATTAAGCAGACAAATAGTGCAATTAGTATAGATCTTATTAGTTAAAGGATGTTTTTATTTTCTGAGTATAAACCACTAGCCTTCAATATTTTCCAGTTTGCAGCCTATTACATTGTGCTAGGTGTTGTGTTTTGTGAACAGAGTGCTTGATGACCTCTCCTTCGTGGAAAAGTTAGGTCATGGTCAAGGTGACCTGTTTCAAACTGGTTTATTTAAGTATTGAGAAATAATTCAGCTAACACAAATGATTCCAAAGTCCTTACGAGGTGTCAAGTACTATAACACATATCATCCTGTCATTAATGACAGTGTACACCAAATCTTTAGCTGCCACAATGCATTTTGGATTCTGAAATTATATTCAAAACAAATAGTCTCAGTGATCTTTCCGTCTTATATACTAGTTATAATTCAATGAGACACGAAAGGCTGGAGGGGTGGTATAAGGATTAAGGCACTTGCATTCATATGGTGACACCAGTTTAATTCCTGGCACCATATAGTCCACCAAACACTGTCAAAAATAAACCATGAACACAGAGCACTTATAGGTATGTGCTCCCCACCATGCAATAAAGGAGAAAGACAACAGACAGATAATATTTTTTTTTCGATTTTGATCAAATCACCAAAATGGTTGGGACAGTTGCTGTTGCCTTTTTGTACTATCATATTAACTCTCTAAGTGATTACTTGGGCTGGAGCAATAGCACAGCGGGTAAGGTGTTTGCCTTGCACGTGGCCGACCCGGGTTCGATTCCTCCATCCCTCTCAGAGAGCCTGGCAAGCTACCGAGAGTATCCCGCCCACACGCCAGAGCATGGCAAACTTCCTGTGGCGTATTCAATATGCCAAAAACAGTAACAACAAGTCTCACAATGGAGATGTTACTGGTGCCTGCTCGAACAAATCAATGAGCAACAGGATGACAGTGATAGTGATACAGTGAAGTGATTAGTTAGGTGAAGTAAGGAGTTGAGATGAATCAGAAGAAAGATGAAGAGTCTGAAAATATCTTTCCTTTCTTGATTTAAGGAGAACTGTCATCCTGTTGCTCATCGATTTGTTCGAGCGGGCACCAGTAACGTCTCTCATTGAGAGACTTATTGTTACTGTTTTTGGCATATCCAATACATACGGGTAACTTGCCAGGCTCTGCCACGAGGGCTCGACACTCTCGGTAGCTTGCTGGGCTCTCCAAGTGGGGCGGAGGAATTGAACTCGGGTCGGCTGCGTGAAAGGCGAAAGCCTAACTCTGTGTTATCGCTCCAGCCTCCTTAAATATATAAACAATCTCTGGAAAGGTCATGTTTCTCATCTAGAACTTAATAGGAATTTCTTTGGAATTCATATAAGACTGAAAGATCTTCTAATGCTTTTAGAAAGACCGTGTTCAACATTTTTCACCTTATCACTGAAAACTACTTTGGAGGCCAGTCTCAGAAAGGAGACTACACTCAAAGCTGGTTACTGATGTCCTTGTAAAGGACCAAGAGGACTATTTTGTCTTAGATTCCTGTTTACATTCCAGGTTACATTTCTTCATGGGAACTCTATTGCTTTACACATTATTTGATAAAATTTAATATCTATTCCTTCCCCTTATTTTTCTATAGTACCCTCTAGAACTTAAGATGTGTCATCAACAAAACTTCCCACTTCTTCCTCTTCAGCCTTCACAGTTTGTTGTAACTGAAGCCCATCTTTCTTGAAAATAGCAATTTTTCACAGTCTTCTTTGGGTATTTTTTTCTCTATTGTTTTCAGATTTCATGCATAACAGGGTTTGAGATGATAGATAGGTATTTTTCTTATGTATACTTACAGATGATTTTTTTTCTCTTTTCCTTAAATCATGTTATTTTGAGCAATTTTGGAGGTTAAGATAGAAGAAAATATCTCCTTCTCAGGACCCATTTTATTTTTACTGATCATTTTGTCTTCATTAACTGAAAATTTTTTGTCTAAATCACTGCTTTTCTTTCCAGTATTGTTATTACCAGCATCCTTATCCATATTTGTCCAAAGTATTTTGTTGGAAGATTGGAGAGGACTTCATAGGAAAGTGATTTACTTCCACATGAACTTCACCTTCAACAATATTTCTACATCAGATTTCTTATAAGTCATCTTGATTTCAGCATTCATATGGAAAATTGATCTGACAATTTTACCTTTCACCTTCTGGACTTTCTTGTATTCATTCAGTCTTTCCATTTACCCCAGTTCAGCTCTCAACCTCCATGGTCTTATTCAGGACATTCAGGACATTGTAAATTGAATTATCTCAAAAAATGCAAATAACTCACTCTTTGCATTCTGTATTTCTATCCCACTTCTTTTAGGACTTATTGTAACCATTCCTTATTCCCGCTGGGATTTTAATTCTTTGATGTTTCCATATTTACCTCTTTGCTCTGTGTGTGTGTGTGTGTGTGTGTGTGTGTGTGTGTGTGTGTTTCTCTCTTCCTATCCTACTTGTCAGGCAAAACCTGAACTCTGGATTTTTATCAACTTCATGCCTGTACTTGAACCACTTATTTGACTGAAGTCAAAAGATAATCAGGTTGAACCCCAAAGGAGAGAGAGAACAAAAAGGAATTCCCTCTGACAGGGGTGGGGTGGGGCGGGTGGGGGGGACAGGGTGAGGGGTGGGAGGGACCCTGGGGCCATCGGTGGAGGAGAATGGGCACTTGTGGAGGGATGGGTACTCCAGTAATGTATGACTGTAACACAAGCACAAAACTCTGTAACTGTACCCTCATGGTGACTCATTAATAAAAAATACATTGTATCGTTATCTGGGTAGAAAGAGAGTGTGCAAGATTTGTTATTAATAAGTTACAAAAAGTATAGACTTGGTTTGCTTATGAATTCCATCACAACACTGCTCTTTGTAAGAATTGCTTCCTAAACTTCTCAGGCCTGTTTTCTTGTTTTATGAAACCCAATCATTAACAATCTTGCTTTAGTTCTCACTATGGTTCAATAAAAAATAAAAATAATTAAATTAAAAAAAGATAATCAGGTTGAGTGACCACATTTGACTGATTTTTAAATTTTTACTACAAACATAAAGGGAACTTTCAAAACTACCTAGATTCGAGAACTTTGCATAAATAAAGTGGAGGAAGACAAAAGGTTAAAAAATAGGTAGAATTTGAATTAGAGATTAATAAAGGAGATAAAGTTCATATAGTAGAGTATAGGAGTTTACAACAGAGAATACGTCCCAGAAACATTTAAGATGCAGAATTGGTATGATTTGGTGAGTGAAAGTGGGCTTGAGAAACTATATAATGAATGTTTCTCATCTCATAAACATCAAGATGAAATTACTCAATTAAATCAATTAAAATTTCAGATTTTTTAGACTATTTTTTGAAAGATTGGTAAGAATTTCTTAGGAAAGTAATTTGTTTCCACACTGAACTTCATTTTTAACAATATTTCCACATCAGACTTCTTATAAATCATCACTGGGGCTAGAGAGTTAGCCCAATGGGCTGGAACACATGCTTTGTATGCAGGAGGCCTGCATTCAATTCCAGGCACAGTATGCTCCCTGAGTACCATCGGGAGTGATCCCCAAACAAAAATAAAATATTTTTTTTTGTTTTGTACCATCTCACTATTCCTTTTTATTAATCCTTTTTATTTTAATTTTATACCTTCCATTTTTACTATATTTATTATTTATTATCTCCCAAATAATTAGAAAGAAGATACTCCCATTAATTAAAAATATATATCAACAAGAAGCAGAGTCTCTTCCCCCTGTACCTGGCTGTCTTCACTGAGAACCCTCGGAGGGGGGTGGGTTGAGTTTCCCTCTCCGCCCAGAGCAGAGCCCCAGCAGCCGAAGACCTCCAGAACCCAGCCACAGCCATGCTCAAGGCCCCTCCCCACATGTTTGGATGAGCCTCATGCATGAAGGAACGGGCAGAGGAACCCAGGTGCGCAGGACCCGGGGCTGAGATCTTCAAGCCTGCTCGAATCGGGACTGGGCCTTTTCCGCCCAGATCCCCCATTTTCCAGTAGATAGGTGGTCAAACCCAGAAACTGCCCCCAGTGCTATGTAATCCCACCAACGGCCAACACCCAGAGACTATAAAACCAAACTCCCAGAAGATTGGCGCTATGCAGCCACGAGACATCTGATAGCCTAGTACTCTCTCTTGGAGAACCTGTCCAGCTACCAAGAGTTTCCTGCCCACATGGTAGAGCCTGGGAAGCTCCCCGTGGAGTATTCATATGCCAAAACCAGTAACAATGATGGGTCTCATTTCCCTGGCCCTGAAAGAGCTTGCAATGTGGCACTGTTGGGAAGGATGAGTAAAGAGAGGCTTCTAAAAGTCTCAGGGCTAGGATAAATGGAGATGTTACTGAGACTGCTGGAGAAAATCAATGATCAACGGGATGATGATGATGATGATGATGATGATCAACAAGAAAATTAGTTCAAAGAAAATGAGTAGGAAGTCAAAAGTAGGGAATGTACTAATTTCAGTTGGGGACATTTTAGTTTCACTACTCACAGGATGCAATAGACAATTAGATTTAAAAGTTCAATATGTAAACCTGGGGACTGTATGAATTGTATATATTGTTTTTTCCACTGAGAATCCACAGCTCCAATTATTGATATTTTAATATTTTCTAGGAACTTTCCAGACCAGACATTATTTATTTCTTCCCTTGCTTAATGCTTATCTGTTGTTTATCATTTATATGTCCTTCTGGAATACAAACTCCAAATGGGACTTTGAAATTGTTGTTCACTCTTTCATTTTCAGAAGCAAGAAGTGCCTGGGGAGCATTGTAGGTGACAATTTTAAATCCCAGTTGTGTTAAGTTTGATTCATTCCTTCCTCCAGGGAAGGTGATGTGACTAAGAATTAAGAAAGCCATCTTACTTTAAAGCCATCTGTCTTGGCAACAGGATTGGTATAGAATGGACACCTAAACCAACAGTGTCCCAGAACTGTGAACATGTACTTTTGGGGCTTCAAATGGTCACAGCAAGGAACTTCAACTGGGAATAAAACCAACTCACTTGTAAACAGAACTGAGAGACAAAGAGAATATAGTCAAATCCTAATGACATATTCAAGATCCTGGATCAAGATAAGCATGTAACAGGAGCCAATAATGTCTATCTTTTGTTTAACTTTGCTCAACTTTGTTTAATTGTATTGAATTTTCTATGATTACTAAACCAAAAGACTCCTGACAAATGCAGATTGTGAGGGAACTATTGTGTATACAAGATGTTGCATGGCTTAGAACAGAGGGTCTGAGAACAAGCCCATAGGAACAATCACATTATGGGTTAATGGACAGAGCCTGCAGAGAAACAGATTAAATGTGAAAGAACCTATACTATTTAGTTCAAAGATATCAAGGGAAGCACCGTAGCACTGTAGCACTGTTGTCCCGTGGTTTATCAATTTGCTCGAATGGGCGCCAGTAACATCTCCATTGTGAGACTTGTTGCTGTTTTTGGCATATCGAATATGCCACGGGTAGCTTGCCAGGCTCTGCCCTGTGAGTGGGATACTCTCGGTAGCTTGCTGGGCTTTCCAAGCAAACAGAACAAACAGAACGGAGGAATCAAACCTGGGTCAGCCACATGCAAGGCAAATGCCCTCCCGCTATGCTATCGCTCCAGTCCGTCAAGGGAAGAAAGAAGTTCAAACAAGGAAGAGGAAAAATTAGCAGTACTGAACTCCACACGAAGCTGTTCATTGGAGTCCACAGGAGGATCTGCTAAAACACAGATGGGGATTTTACTCCAGTGTGTAATTCAGTAAGACTTAATTCAGTATGTCAAATAATTTAGGCTTTTCACAAATTTCCAGGTGATCCTAGTAATCTAAAAGGACTAACACAGAGAATTTGCATAAGGTGATGTTTAAAATGGTTTTTTTTCTTTGTTTTCTGCTTGAAATTGTGAAGAATGTGGACTATATCTACCTGTCTATCTGTAAATGGAAAAGCACTGCGGAAGTGAGGAATGTTTGAGAGGAGGAGAAAGGGATGTGGTGAGGAGAGTGTTACATTACTAAACAAAAGAAAGCAGGAGCCGGTGGAACGGGTGGCAGGGAAATTATTTTCTTTGATGATGGGAGGGAGATGTTTGGACCTGGTTACTTGTTGAAGACTAAAGGAACTAGAGAAACCTTGAGAACCTAATCATAGGAGGTACAGGAAGTGAGCCCTAGAGAAGTGAATTGGGGGAAACCAGCAGAAGCCTGCGAGGTCATCAGGTGAAGGGATGGGGGCAGTGGTTTGTGGTTGATGGGTCCCCATGTAGGAATTCCCCAGGTTCCCCTTTCAAATTAAAAACTTGTTTATGTGTTTAGAGGAGACATTCCCAAACTTATTTGGCCACTGTCTCTTTTCCACATCCCCCTGGAAATTGACCGTCTAGAAAGGAACAAACAGAAAGCATCTCCCAACTGCCAAAATGATGAACTCTGCTCCCCGGTATCTTTCCAGCAATCACCCAGGGGAGGGGCGGCATCACTCACCTTGGAGAAGCACTGGTTAGAGCAAGAAACAAAGTACAAGAGCGGAAAGGTTTTAGAGAGAGAGGTGAAAGTGTGAGATAATGGTTGAGAACACTGGGAGAACATCATCTAGCACAAATTCTTCCTTAAAGCTTCATTGACCCAACTGGGGTTGGAAATCATGATGATAGAATGAAAGGGTCGCCTCTGAGCAAAGCCCACTTGCCCTCCTATAGGAGCAGAGAAGACAGACTGGGAATTTAACAGTGGTAAGGAAGACTGACCTTCCTCAAAAACAGCAAGACCTCCATTAATTAGCACTTTTGGAATAAAACTCTTTATTATGAAAAGGGGACATCTGAATAACAAAAACACATCCATAAATCAAGAGCAGAACAGTTGTAGTCTTATGACAAAGTGGCTCAGCAGGTTTTTTTTTTTTTAACCCTGGACCAGACTCCTGTCTAGAGCAACATGGAAAATCTCTGAAGAATGTCATCTGTCCTAGGTCCTCTTGACCTTCTTCAGGGGTCCAACATCCTCAACTCTATCTAGTGCTGTCTCTGAGCAAACCTGCACAGACTTTTTGGCTGTTCACTGCAGACTGTTGGAACTTCTCACTCATGTGTTGCTTAAGTCAACATTATGAATTTCATTTTTTATTGTTACTATTCTCATTATTATTTTAATGCTTAGCTCAGGGCTAACTACTGGCTCTATTGGGGATCTTATGTGGTACCCAGAATCAAATGGGGGTCTGTCACATGCAAGGCAACCACCATAACCAAAGTACTATATCTCCATCCCTAAGATCATGCATTTAAATACTTTGATTCTAACCATGGAAATACACTAAACTAATCTTTACTAAAAGCAGAGTAGGTGTCAACATAAAGGGAATGCAGGCAATAGATATGAGATGTCCCCAGTGCTCTGCATTTTATCCAGAGGTTAGCAAGGGACCTGGCACATTGTAAATACTCAGTATCTATTGAATGAATTGAACAAAATAGCAAATGAATGAGAAATAATAAAACAACGGTAAAATATGCTGGGGTGGGATTGCAGTGGGGAACGGTAACAAATATTCTTAGCAAAAATGCAAATTGCTCAGATCTTTCCAAAGGAAGGTTCTAATTACATTTCCTCAGTTGTCAACCTTCTCAGTTAATCAAAGAGTTGAGGGCAAGTAGTTTACTTGTAGCCAATGCCAGGTAGCTCAGGTAAGGGATAAAGAAGTGACAGAGAAAAGGGGAGGGCTCTAATGAGAAAGTATGTCAATTGTGCCATTGAAGTTAAGCTTCACCTACATCTGTGTGAGAGTCTATAGTCTTTCCCCATCAAACGGAGAAGAAAGTGTCGCACCTGTATACCAACTTGCCAGCTATCACCAAGTGAGAACTGGTCTTTGGTATGTTCACTCCAACTTTTCTGACCTACTTAGTGGGTGGACTAAACACCCTCAGAGCCAAGCAAACATTGCAAAGAGGTATTTAGTGCTTGCAGTAGGAAGTCATGGGGAACTGAGGAATGTATATGTCGGCCATACAGAATGAACTAGAGAATTTATCTGGCAACATCTTTTAGGTTTTTTGATGTGCACACTTTTGTGCATTTGATAAATGCGCACGTATGTACTTACATATAATTATAAAATTATTTTGAACTCAATTTAAGTTTACTGGTAGGAAGACCACATATTGAAATTCTATGTGAGTGCTCAGTAAGCAAGAGGATTCTAGTGTACTGATACAGAAACATCTCCATATTCATTACATATTTGTTATTTGTTTATTTGTCCTATTCTTTTTTAGGGGACCACACTCATTGGTACCCTGGGCTTATTCCTGGCTCTGTGCTCAGGGTTCAGTCCTGATGGGGCACGAGGGACCATATATGATGCCAAGGATTGAACCCAGGTTGGCCACATGAAAGGCAAGCACCCAATCTGCAATACTATATTATACATACATGTAAGTAAAGTATAGCTAGCTCTATTTATTATCTTTTAAAATAAATATGGAGCCAGCTATTTTTTGTTATTTTTAATATCAATTGATTGTATTATAGTTAGGTGACATTGCTATAATAATATTAACATTTATGGTAGTGGTGTGCTCTTTTTCCAACACATAATTATAAATTAAAAAGAGATGCATAGTGGTTTGAATAGTACATTATTGTTTGTACATAAAAAGGCAAGTAGATACATGTTTTATATGTGGATAAAACATCATGAGAAGGATAAATTGAAATTGGAAACTGGTTTCCATGGCATAAAAATTAGGAAAAGGAGAAAAGGCAGATAAGATGATGAGAGAGAAATGTGTGTGTGTGTGTGTGTGTGCACATGTGTGTTTGTACTGGTGATCAAATCCAGACCTCACACATATAAGAAAAGTATGCTACCACTGAGTTACTTCCTAAACTCTCAAATATTTTTACAGTAATCTTTCACAGTAATTTTAAAAATATATTCATGAGTAACCTACCTTAAGAAATTAAAAGTTGTTAATTAAAAGTATATTGAGGTGGTTATAATGGACTGAAGTTAATAAAAAAAATAATAAAAAAAAGACTCTCTCCCTACTCCTGTTCCTCACTTAAACCAGGCAAGTTGAATTTCAACAAGTATGGGAAGCTATTAGATGCCCTGATAGTTTGAGTTCCAGCCTTTGAAACAAATCTTAAAAGTACCTCCTCCAGTCTCCTTTCCTTACGGGCATTTTTCATGGTCTTTGCTTTTCTGTGCACCAAATAAATGGAGCTGATGAATTTCCCTCCCCCAAGATAAACACAAAGGACCAGTAATTTCTGGTACAAGCCATAATCAGTTTTCTTCATAATATATTGTCAGCAGAAATGTTCTCATCCCCCAGGACAGTCCCTGGAGACAGTACTCTCAGGCAGGGAATCTCTTCCTCATCAGTGCCTGGTATGCCCTAATATTTCTTTGTTCTTTGGCTGGGCAGAGATGCGTCACATAAGTGTCCAATTAATACCGTTTCATTTGGAGGGACCGGGGCTGCTTCTGGAGTGCTGTGTTATAGAGGAACTCATTTATCTTGAAACTTGTGAGCTGCTGCTGTTTCTTTTGCCTTTTTCAGCCTCTCCACAGAAGAGATTAATCAGCTAATTGCTCAATTTAATCAGTAAATCAGTAAATTAATTTAGGCAGCCAGAGTTAGTGTAGACCATCCAAATTAGATGGTTGACTCTTTGGCAGGAAGTTGAGGAAGAGGTACCATTGAAGAATAATGGCCAAGATCACAATTTCTCATCTGAATTATTGCTACAATAACCCTAAATACACTCCCTGTCTCTAGTCTTCCCACTTAAATGACTTTCCAAGATGTGGCTGTGGTGATCTTTCTAGAATATATATTTGTATATGTGTCTCACAGTTAGCTTCTTAATCTATAAAATTTACTTTTCCTAAAAGTGAATATGTTTCACTTATTAGACCTCCTAAGTAACTGCCACCTTTTCAGGTCACTTCACTTACGTGTCCATACTTTAATATTTCTGGCAGTATTTCTAGGTCTCTATGTGCTTCTCATGTCCTTATATTTCCTTGTCCTTTATTGCAGGGCAAAATTTTCTAGACAAAGATTATCTGTTTTTTTACCCATGCAGCAGCCATTCAATAAAAGTTGTTTGTAAGGGCCAGAGCAATAGTAAAGTGGGTAGGGCGTTTGCCTTGTATGCAACCGGTCGGGTTCAATCCCCGGCATCCCATATGGTCCCTCAAGCACCACCAGGAGTAATTCCTGAGCGCAGAGCCAGGAGTAACCCCTGAGCACTGCTGGGTGTAACCCAACAAAGAAAAAACAAAACAAAACAACATCACAAAGTTGTTTGCATTGACTTTCTGACTTTTTTATTCCACTAAGAGCTTTTGCTAGAATGATTCCAAGCCTGCTCTGATTGGGACTCGGATCCAGATCCCCCATTTTCCAGTAGCTAGGCAGTCACACCCACAAACTGCCCCTGGAAGTCATGTAATCCCATCACTGTCCAAGATCCAGAGACTATAAAATGAAGCTTTTGGAAGCTCTTATTGTCTAGATCTCTTACTGTCTAGATCTCTAGTTCTCCCTCTCGGAAAACCCGGGCAAGTTACCCAGAGTATTCTGTCTGCATGGAAGAGCCTGGCAAGCTCCTCGTGGCATATTCGATACACCAAAAATAGTAACAATGATGGCTCTCATTTCCCTGACCCTGAGAGAGCCTCCAATGTGGCACCGTTGGGAAGGACGAGTAAGAAGAGGCTGCTAAAAATCTCAGGGCTAGGACGAATGGAGACATTACTGGCACCCGCTCAAGCAAATTGATGAACAACAGGATGACAATGATACAGTGATTCCAACTTGTCACCCTTATAGACACCACATTCCTTGCCTCTTATTTTAATTATGTTAAGACTAACACTGTGTTATAGTTCTTCCAGAAGATTCTAAAATGGAGATTTGCCTTCAGAAGTCTTGGTGGTGGTCTTGCAGGATGAACTCCTGCAAAGAAAGTGAGAGAAGATGACTGGGAAAAGGGAACATGGGTTTTGTTCAACCAGGCCTTAACTGATCCTACAGAGATTTCTGAAGCTGGGGTAGTTCTGCAGAGATAGACAAGTTGGGGTAAGGAGACTGAAGTTTTGTATCTGGACATTAGTCTGCTTTGGATACTGACTATCCCAGGAAAGAGTTATGACCTTGGACAGGATGACTCACATCAGTCAATAACAATTACTATAGAAGCCCCTAGGACTATGGATGGGTAACTTCCTTCAGCACTTCAGTCACTATGCACTTCAGTTCTGATCCCTGGACAGTGTAGCTCTCTGAATTAACTAGTATGGATTTCAGTGTGGGTATGCCTGTGTTCTGATGTTAGTTTTGCCTTTTTTTTATTTTGTTTTGTTTTTTGTTTTGGTCACACCCGGTGATGCTTAGGGGTTACTCCTGGCTTTGCACTCAGGAATTACCCTTGGTGGTGCTCAGGGGACCATATGGGTTGCTGGGAAATGAACCCGGGTTAGCCGTGTGCAAGGCTACCCACTGTGCTATTGCTATAGTGCCAGTTTTGCCTTTTCTAAGTGTTCGTTTCCAATTTCTATGTGACAAACCATGATAAATCATAATAAATTGCAAAACCACAACTGTTTATTTGTATAAAAAGTCTTCAATTTTTGTCGGGTTCAATTAAGACAGCTCATTTCTGCTGTACCTGGTGTAAACTGGAAAGGATCATCTAAGCTACAAAGTTTCACTTCTAAGAGGGTGATGCACAGGGAAATCTTCACAAGGGTGTTAGGGTTGCCCATAGCATGGTGACTAGATTCCAATGACTAATGAGGCAAAAGTTATGCTGCCTTTTATAACCTACCCTCAGAAGTCATAAAACATCACATTCTGACAGCGGTATTAGTGCTGCATTATAATAAGAAGAGGTAAAATTAGAGCTATTGCTATTGTTATTGTATTTTGCTTTGTTTTGGGCCACATTTGCCAGTGCTCAGAGCCCACTCCTGGTGTGTGTTCAGGGCTCACTCTTGGCAGTGATGATGGGAACATATGTAGTGTCAGGGATTGGATTCAGGTTAGCTGCATGCAAGGCAAGTATCCCATCCACCATACTGCTTGATTGTACCATATCCTACCCACTAATAGCAAGTTTTTACTCTGTCTCCAGCCCTATACTATTGTTATTTTTAAGAAATATAATCTTGCACAATTTAGTTTGAACTCAACTGTTCATATTTATTTTTTATGTACCCATCCCCCTCTATCCTGATCTCTAATTCTTATTTTATTATGGTATCAAGCGTTGTCATTTCAGTACCTTCTGAAGTCCCGTGACTAAAGAGGCAAGCAATTTTTCTCTCCTCAGATCAACATATAATGTGGTCATTAAACAAGTTTATAGTCATTTCCACTCAGAGAAGGGGGATAATAAGAAACACACACTTTATAGGGCCGTAATAATTCTGGGATTCATTCACATAACATATTGTTAGTTCTTTAATTAGAGTTCATCCTCCTGTCTGGGAACGGTTTTTCACAGCTTTTAGTTCTGCCCTCTGAATCATTGTTCCATCCTCTGAATGATCCTTTCTTTTCCATAAACTGGAGCTCATGTTTGCAGCAGAGTAGTTTTCTTTGTTCATTTCAAACGCCTGGTTTAATTGTGTATGGTTTCTGTCCCTTTTACTCAAATTGGCTGGTTTCCACCCCAAAAATTATACTGAAAACATTGTGGATTTTCTATGAGCTACATTCATGTTTATCCATCAGATGAACGCTGCACACACAAACCTTTTTGAAGCCGGATCTTAATCTTTGGCTCCCTGGGAGGTTCCTGAAGTACGTCACCCTTAAGATTCTTGGAAACCCCATTATTTAACAGAGAGCCACCTGTGATGTGTGCTCCTCAGATCCTTAGAAGGCCTTTTATCTGAAAAGGTCTCTGAGGTATCACCTTAAATATTTCTGAAGTCTTAACAAAGGTATTTGCAGTAATACCCTGCATTTGATCATCTTTGCCTTTAAGCCATTTATAGATTTGAGAATCTTGGAGAGGCTGGGAATGAGACCACTTTCTTTTCAAACTTTGCAAATCTTGGCTCATTGGCATATAACAATCTGTTCTTTTGTTCATCTTTCTCCTGTCACATTTAATCATAAATTGTGAGAAGAGGCAAGATGGCTCGTTCAATGTTCTTCTTGGAAATCCTTTTAGCTGCACCGTCAATCCCACCAGACTGCCAAATTCTCTGCTACTATGTAACATGGAAACCTTTTTCTCAGCTTTGAGTAGAATAATGTTCACTTTTCTTTCTAATGGTCTTCTGAAGGATCATTAGACTTACGTTTGTACTCTCTGTAAGACCCTTTCAGTAGCTTCCCACTTCCCAATCCTCAAAACAATGTGTTACAGTTTTCCCCCTCCATTATCAGTACAAATATTTAACTATTGCTCATAATATTCCCCTCCAAATTTATGGCTTAAAGTAAAACAAATCATTTATTTTGTCTGCAGGTCTTCAACGTGGGCAGAGCTTGGATTCTATTATAAAAGGGTTTATTCAAATGACTGGCAATTTGGTACTACTCATTAGAATCTCTACCTCTGGGCCTCTACCTCAAATCCTGGAGTCTGGGCTCAAAGGTGAGTACCCAAGAGAGCCAAGTGGAAGCGCTATCACCTTCTATGACCTCACCTTCAAAAGTCGGGTGAGATTCCCACTACTAAAATCATAAGTATGTCCAGAATTAAAGAGAAAAACATGAACCTCAATTTCTATTTTTTGGGAAAAGCCTCCCAAGCAGTGCTCAGGAGGTTTGGGGATTCCATTTGCAAGCTTGGACAACTTGGTCCATAGTTCAGTTAAGGGCTGAGGATTCAAAACTGCTCAGGCCCTATGATGCCTAGAAATACCCAAGCTGTCCCAACTGTCTGGGGAGCCTCCAAGGCCGAATCTTGTGATGCTTGGGGGAATCACGTGGTGCCAGGAATTGAACCTGGTAAGTTGCATGCTAGGTTTGTGTCCTAGCTGCTTTTCTCTTTCTCTGCTTCAACTCCAATTATTGATAAGAATATTTTTAAAAACTCTTTATAGAAACGCATTTTTTCTTCTTAAATGCTGTGCTATTTTTGTTAGGGTTGTATTTGAAAACATATATGCTTCCATGGGCATCTGATGTAATTTCAGAGTGCCTCAGAAGATCCTAAATGTATCGTGTTCAGAAGGTGATGCTAAACTTGTTCTGACAGAGAGGAAAAATCCTACCTTCTCTCTTTATCCACTATATGCGAATTCTGAAAACTTAGTCTTGTACCAAATTTGGCCCACTGCCTTATTTTGTTGATAAAGTTTTATACAAATGCAACCATATATATCCATTTACTTATTGTCTATGGATGCTTTTACATTATGATGGTAGTCTGTAGTTGTGAAAGAGACTAAAATATTTGCTAGATATTCTTTTTAGAGAAAGAGTTACCATATCTATTTTTCACCCTACTAAATCATAAAGGACTGGAGCGATAGCACAGCGGGTAGGGCGTTTGACTTGCACGTGGCTGACCTGGGTTCGATTCCTCTGTCCCTCTCAGAGAGTTCGGCAAGCTACCAAGAGCATCCCACCTGCACGGCAGAGCCTGGCAAGCTATCTGTAGTGTATTTGAATTGCCAAAAACAGTAACAACAAATCTCACAATAGAGATGTTACTGGTGCCCGCTCGAGCAAGTCCCACTGAACAATGGGACTACAGTGCTACAGTGTTAATCATAAAGAGTTGGAACTAAGAGGCAAAATAGAGATGAACTTTCTGAATGCTCTCTTTGAATAGAAGAGGATCTAGAGACACAGAGTGACTTGTTAGACATAATGTATTGAGCATTTCCTCCTACTTACTATAGCACTCCTCTGGGCTGTCAGACAGTTTGCAAATATTATCTCTTTTCAGAGAGCAGGCAACTTCTTTATTCATTTCTAATTTAAGAGTAAGGAAAGTGAGAACTCAGATCAAGTAATTTGCCTGATCATTTATAAGAGGTCAAGATAAAATTCTACCCAGTTGTTCTGGATAGCAGATGCCAGGGCCACTGCTCTTGAGCACTGTAGATTTTCTCAAGGTGTGGCCTGCAGTCTAGGTGGCTCAGAAGCAAGTCTTTCAAGACCACTGCCCCACAAGTAGCTTGCACACAAAGTTTTAGACACTAGTTAGCCCCTGAATTAACCCAAAGAGAGGGTTAAGCCCACAGGAACCTGCTAAAACTATTGATATTTCTGAAACTGTTGGGTGCTATAACAAAGTTTAAGAGACTGCCATTTACAAGCAACAAAATATACTCCATGCCGTTTGGGAAGTTGGATATTCAAGATCAGGGTATGTGCAGGTGAGGGCTGTCTCCTGTGTCCTCACATGGCACAAGGGGCATCCTGATGGTAAAAGGGCACCAATGCCTCCCATGAAGGGGTGTTCCCAATTATCTCCTGATTACAACAATATCCTTGGGGTGAAGATTTCACAGTGTGACTTTAGGAAGATAAGCTTCATTCACACTCTAACCAACTTACAGACTGAGGAAGTCTGTAATGGATCCTTGGCGCATATCTGTTTTAAGGGAGACTTCTTGGGGATTCTGACTACCCACTAACATCAGGTTCTCCTAACTCACATTGACTTATTATTTATTTATTAATTATTCTTATTTTTTTAATTGAGTCACCGTGAGATGCAGTTACAAAGCTGTGCATGTTCGGGTTTCAGTCATACAATGACTCAACACCCATCCCTCCACCAGTGGCCGTTTCCTACCACCAATGACCCCAGTTCCCTCCTGCCAGCCCTCCTCCCTCAACCCGCCTCTATGTCTCTATGGCAGGCACTTTCCTTCTCTCTCAACAGCTTCATGTATATCATTATTCAGGGCTGTTTTTTGACACCCAGCGCTCTGCCTTATTGCCTAATTTTTCCATTGTATCCACAAAGATGTCATGAGAGAGATTTTGGGGGAAGATTTTGATGAAATGACCAGAAAGAAAGCACATCTGATCAATATTCCCTAGTATGATGCTATTATTCTGCGCGGAGGGAGGAAAACAGGCAGTGGCAACCTAAACTTTTACTCTGGAGCTAAAGAGAATTAGAAATAATGGGGGTGAGGAAGGCGGGGAGAAAGGTAAGAAGAGCTGGAGATGAGAACTTGGCAGTTTAATTGGCTTGGGAGCAGCTCTGGCACGGCGCTGGGATTGTTGGGATTTTACACTCACCATCTGCCTTCAACATAGTGTTTACAGTAGATCTAAAAATGCAGCAGAAATACAAACAGCTCTAACCAGTCAAAAGCACAGAAACACAATTTTTAAGCTATGAGACACATGAACTCATTTAAACCTCAGTAATTTTTTATTCTGAGTAGAAAAAAATTGTTCCACAGGCCTACTCACTGTTATTGTTGTTGTTGCAATGTGCGGGGCTCACAGACTTGGTGCTTGGTTATTCTTGGTGCTTGATTATTCTTGGTGACTGTCACTGGAAGTCTCATGTGTTGTGGCTCTGGGGAGCACACCTTGGTCATGAAAGGGATGGCACTTGACACTATGACAGTGGGGGGGGTTCTTTCCGGTTATGTGTTTTTGGCCACACTCAGTGGTACTCAAGGTGTACTCCTGACTCTGTGCTCAGAGATAACTCCTGGTGGGGTTCAAGGGACCTTATGTGGTAAAGATGATATGCCACAAACAAAAACCTCATGGAGTTTCTTGGAGCCTTGAGGCCCTTCATTATATCTCCATTTTACAAATGGAATGTATTTTTATTTACAGCAGTTGTGATTTCTGCATGCATCACATAGGTTGGGTGAGTAGCATACTTGGAAGAACAGAATTTAATTGCTCATTTTCAGGCACAAGAAAGGCAAGAGACATTTCTAACAAATGTCATCACATCCATAGACATCTAAATCATAGCTATGGCTTAGGAAATGTTTGCTGAAAAATTATAGAATTTTTGAATATTGGAAGAGATGTTTTCTTTCCCATTTTACTCATTTCACCTGTAGCAAAGCTTAGTAATTTTTGCAAAATTGGACAGTACTCTTGTATTAATTTTTTCTGTTAATATACGGTGATTTACAAAGTTGTTAAAAATAGTTGTTTTAGGCATACAATATTTCGACACCAATTCTAACACCAGTGTCCTACCCCGAGCCTGACTGTCTTCACTGGGGCCTCTTGGGGGGTGGTGGTTGAGTTTTCCTCCCCGCCCCAAGCAGAGTTCCGGCAGCCAAACCATAGCCATGTTCAAGGCCACTCTCCACGTTTGGAGAGTGGAGGCTCAGAGGAGCCTCACGCATGAAGGAACCAGCAGAAGAACCCAGGTGTGTGGGACCCGGGGCTGAGATCTCCAAGCCTGCTCAGATCTGGACTGGGCCTCCCCCACCCAGATCCCCCTTTTGCCAGTAGCTTGGCAGTCACACCCAAAACTTCCCCCAGTGCCACGTAATCTCATCAATGGCATTCGTGGCCGAGCTACCTCTTATTGTCTAGTTCTCCCTCTTGGAGAACTTGTGGTCCCCATCTCTCCTTCCCCTCACCCCCTCCCTCCACTGCCCACAGAGCAGAGCCTGGCAAGTTCCCTGTGGCATATTTGATATGTCCAAAACAGTAACAATGATGGGTCTCATTCCCCTGACCCTCAAAGAACCTCCAATGTGGCACCGTTGGGAAGGACTAGTAAGGAGAGGCTGCTAAAAATCTCAGGGCTAGGACGAATGGAGACGTTACCAGCGCCTGCTTGAGCAAATCCATGAACAAGATGACAGTGATACAATGAATATACTGTGATTTACAAAGTTGTTAATAATAGTTGTTTTAGGCATAAAATGTTTCAACACCAATCCTACCACCAGTGTCTCCCTTCTTCCACCAACATACCGAGGTTCCCTTCCACCCCAGCCTGCCCCTTAGCAGGCATGTAGCAAATTTATTTCATATCACTTGCTCAAAAAAAAAAAAACCTTCAAGGAACAGAAAATAGTTATCAGAAAATAAATCAAGAAAATTTAATTTTTGATGATTGATTGCTAAGTGATCAAGCTAGGCCTATAGATATCTTTCTTAATCCAGCAAAGGGAAACCATATGCAGCATTGGGGAGTGCCATACTACGTGCAGTGGAGAAGCTTATCCTATCCTTTAGAAAAATCTCATTTAATGCTTCTTGCATACCTGGTTTCAAGGCTATAAATTCCCTAAGTTTGTTCATGAATCTCTGTATGGCTCATTCAAATTTGAATTATAATCTAGCAGGATAGAGTATTCTTGAAGAGGTGTTCATTTTATTGAGTTTTGGTACTATATCTCTTCATATTCTGATGGCTCACAGTTTCAATTGTTAGATCTGCTGCACATTTTTCTATTTATCTTTTTTTTTTTGCTTTTTTGGGGTCACACCCGGCATTGCACAGAAGTTACTCCTGGCTCATGCACTCAGGAATTACTCCTGGTGGTGCTTGGGGGACCATATGGGATGCTGGGCATCGAACCAGGGTAGTCTGCATGCAAGGCAAACGCCCTACCCGCTGTGCTATCGCTCCAGTCCCAGTATCTTTTTTTAAAATTGAGTCACCATGAGATACAAAATTACAAAGTTGTTCATGATTAGGTTTCAGTCATACAATATTCCAATACCCATCCCTTCACCAGTGTACATTTCCCGCCACCAATGTTCCCAGTTTCTCTCCTGCCACCCCTTTCCCTAGCCTGCCTCTATGGCAGGTACTTCTCTCTACTCTCTCTCTCTCTCTTTCTCTCTCTCTCTCTCTCTCTCTCTTTCTCTTCATCTCTCTCTCTTTTTCCCCCCATGGGCATTATGGTTTGCAGTACAGTTACTTGAGATTATCATGTATATCACTTTACCTCCTTTCAGCATTCAGTTCTTATCCAGAGTAATGATTTCCAACTATCATTGTCATTGTGGTCCCCATCTCTCCTTCCCCTCACCCCCTCCCTCCACTGTGGCAACCTTCCAAACATGGACCAGTTTTCTGGCCATTGTTTCTACTGTCCTTGGGTATTAGTCTCATACCATCATTTGTCTTTTTTTTAAAATAATATTCCACAAATGGGTTGCTGCACATCTTATGGATTTTTCTTTGTGTATAAGTTCTTTTTTTGATATTTCTGCTTTTAGTATTCTGTCTTGCTCTTTGAATTTTGTCATTTTGAGTACAATTTGTTTTTCTATGAACTCTACTGAGTTGAATTGAGTACAATTAGAGTTTTTCTAGTTGGAGTCCATTTTTGCTGGGACCCTTTGGGCCACTTGGATCTCAGTGCCTGTAATCCTCAACTCTGGGGAATGCTTACTGATAATATCTTTATTGTTTCTTCAACACATTTGCCTTCCTATTCTTTGGGAGCTCTGATGATTCTTATATTGCTTCTCTTAAACTCTCCCATAGTTCCCTGTTATGCTACTCATTTCTCATCAGACCATTTTCCACATTCTGCTGTTTCCTGCTGATTTCTTCCTTTCCATCTTGGAGCTTCTTGATCTTTTGCTCAGCTTCAATTATTCTGCTATTCAGAGCTTCTGTTGACTTTCTTTTCATGTCACCCAAAACCTCTTGGATTTTTAAGTTTATTTTGTAGCAGATATCAGATGAGGTCTCTTACTTCCATAACTGTATGTAAACTCTCAGGTGAGCTCACATATAGTGAACTACTCTAGTGGGCCAGGAGCTGAGGGACTCCTCAGGGATTCCACTTCTGTAACTAAGAAAGTCCGAGCTAAACCTGATTGAGTTGGGGAAAAGTCTATTGGTTGCCCTAGTGTGAATACAGAACTCTGTTTTACAGTACTCATGAAAAATGATTTATTCACTGCTTCATGACCAGCATTGCTGTCTCTCTCCTCGGTCACTTTCTACATTTTTCAAAGGGATAGAGACAATTCTCCTCTTTTGTGCAGGGAAGTCCTCTCTCCCCTTTCCTGGAGTCTTGGCTCCTGTCATTCCATGGCTCTACAGTTTTTGCTTCTAGTCCAAGTTAGCTTATCACAACGTTTCTTGAAACGAACACTGTGATCTCCCAAGAGAAATGCTGGCAGGACGGCATTTTTATCTTGTTTCTTTGCTATCTTTTATATTTCACGTTTTTCCAAGTGCATAGTTTTGTGAAGGGTTCCCTTCCATCGACAAGCTTTCCCTAATAATCACATGAGCCTTTATTGAATTGTGCCATGTACAAAGGCAAGACGAGCTCCGTGTTCTAAGAGCAATTTCCTAGTTCCTCTGAGCTTGAGTGCTCCATCAAAGAAACAGAGGAGTGAGACAAATTGATTTATATGAATCCTTATTTCCCTGGCACTCCACTGAATACACTGGATTTAATGCAACTGGTTAAGGTAACCTGGAAACTCCCAAGAACGTTCATTAAGTGTATGTCCAAAGGGAACAGGGAACGAGCACCAAGACTAATCCTTATATATTTTATAAGCATGATGCCCATTTGTGTCTTCATCATTTCAGAAATCTCTGCGATTTGCTGTGTTTCCTTAAATCAAGTACTATTTAAGGCTAAATTTTGTTTTTAGTTATATTATGAATTATTTATTGTTTAAAAATAGGATCGCAAATCTAATCAGGTTAACCCATTTATTGATTTTAGTTAGCCTGTGCCTACTGAGAGGAATAGGAGTGACTCCCCAGGCCAATATTTTTATAGGCTACATCTTGTGGTGCTCACTGGCTGCATCTGACTCTGCTTGGGGGTCAGCAGTGCGTGGTCAACAGTGCGTGGGTCCCTCGTGGTTCTGGGGCAGTCAAACAGGGCCCAGTGAGCTCTCTCTCCAAGAAACCCCTTTCTAAAATAAATAGTGGCCACACTGGGTGTTCAGTGTGGCCACTGAAACATACACCCTGTTCACTGCCCAGGTACCACCACGGGGCACACCTTATACTTTTAGGATCAAACTCAGAGCCTCACACATGCTATCTCTCTGACCCCACAGAAATAGCTTTAATCTTGGTATTTAGGTTTGAAATGACAAAATGTACCGACTGTGTACGAGACAGTGTTTGAGGGTTTATCTTGAAATAGTAATTAAAAGTTGAGAACTGGGTTTTGCGGTTAAACCCCAGTTCTGTACTTCATTGTTGTTGTCTCTAAAATGAGGAATTGTAAAGTTTAAATGAGGTGACATTGCTTATTGTGTCATGTAAATTGCACGACATCTTAAGTGCTTAGAGAACATTAGCTAGCTATTTTATGTTCCTAATGGACTGCTTATGACTAGGCCTGGCCCTTAGTAAATATAAGGGCCAGAGAGTTAGTACAGGGGTTAAGGCACTTGCCTTGCATGTGACAGGGCCCAGCTGAGCCCTGGTGCCTCATATTCCCAAGTGCTGCTAAATGTGGACCCCAACCCCCCAAATAGATAAATATATAATTTACCTGCACTTG
Source organism: Sorex araneus (assembly GCF_027595985.1). Lineage (NCBI taxonomy): Eukaryota > Metazoa > Chordata > Mammalia > Eulipotyphla > Soricidae > Sorex > Sorex araneus. The sequence goes on from NC_073311.1 coordinate 44,101,858, forward strand.
GCCTGTTTTAAAGTGAAGTCCCTCTAGATTTTTCAGAAAGCACATGCTATTTCCTTATTCATTTGCCTTCACACTGTGCTTATACTCGTGCTATTGCTCAAGACTGAGTACTGCTGTCACTAGTAGGGCAGAACATCAAGTTCACATGGAAGGAGCGATAGCACAGCAGGTAGGGCGTTTGCCTTGCACGCGGCCGACCCGGGTTCAGTTCCTCTGAACCTCTCGGAAAGCCCGGCAAGCTACCAAGAGTATCTCGCCTGCACAGCAGAGCCTGGCAAACTGCCCATGGCGTATTGTATATGCTCCAAACAGTAACAACAAATCTCACTGGTGCCCACTCAAGCAAATCAATGAGCAATGGGATGACAGTGATACAGTGATAGATTTTAGTCATGTTTTAATATGGTAATAACTGCTAAAAAAGAAATTAATGTATAATAGATTTCCTCCCTCCCTTCCTTCCTTCCTTCCTTCCTTCCTTCCTTCCTTCCTTCCTTCCTTCCTTCCTTCCTTCCTTCCTTCCTTCCTTCCTTCCTTCCTTCCTTCCTTCCTTCCTTCCTTCCTTCCTTCCTTCCTTCCTTCCTTCCTTCCTTCCTTCCTTCCTTCCTTCCTTCCTCTATTTCTTTCCCTACAGTGCCTAATACCATTTAGGGCTTACTCCTGGGGTTTTGGGGCATGGAGACCAAACACTAAATCCAGGTCAGGCACATGCAAGCCAAGTGTTTTCTTTCTAGTTCTTACAACAGACTTTCCTATGGAAAGACTTTTGAATGGTTTTGTGTTTCTCTGTTTATTTGGGGGCCATATCTGATGGTACTCAGGGCTTACTACCGGCTCTATGCTCAGGATCACTCCTAACAGTGCTTAAGGTACCATGTATGATGACAGGTATTGATCTAGTTTCTTTCAGAAGTGGATGGCACAAGAAAATGCTAGGTTTTGGGTAAAAGCACACTGGTAGATTAAAGGAAACAGCCAATTAGTATCATATCAACTTTGGTAAGAGTGAAATGGTATAGGGTACAGAAAAACTTCCTCAAGTGTTTTATGCAATGATGCAATCAACTTTGAAGATACTAGCCCTACCCAGCCAAGCATGCAAAAGGGCAAATGTTTCATGAGTCCACTTATATGAGGTCCTGAGAGTACTCAAATTCATAAAAAATGGTGATTGTCAGGGGCTAGGGGAGGGAGGGCATTGGCAGCTGCTGTTCAATGGGTGCACTGGATGTTTGGGAATATGAAAAGGTTCCAAGAATAGGGAATGAGGTAGAAATGAGGTGATATTTACATAACAGTATGAATGTTCTTAAAGATACTGACCACTTAGAAATGGCTAAAACCACCTGAAAAAGATTAAAATGGTAACATTTTACTGTTTTCATTTTGCCACACAAAAGAGGTCCTTAAGCATGAGAGATAAATGGTCTCATATAATATGATACTGATAAATCATATGATATGGCTGGGATTTGCTTTAAAATAATCTAGGGAAACACAACAAACAAATCCCTGGAGGAGAGATTGAGAAGACACAGAATTGGGGAAATGCATAATTATTGAATTTAGTTAGTGGGTTAGTGGGGGTTTGTTATACTATTCCTTTACTTTTGTGTGTATACTTCTTAGTCACTGTCACTGTCACTGTCATCCCGTTGCTCATCAATTTGTTTGAGTGGGCACCAGTAATGTCTCTCATTGAAAGACTTATTGTTACTGTTTTTGGCATATCCAATACGCACGGGTAGCTTGCCAGGCTCTGCCGCTCGGGCTCCATACTCTTGGTAGCTTGCTGGGCTCTCCGAGAGGGGAGGAGGAATTGAACTCGGGTCGGCCGTGTGAAAGGCGATCGCCCAACCGCTGTGCTATTGCTCCAGCCCATACTTATTAGTATAAAGTTAAATACATCTAACATGTTTTGATATCATTATATCTATTTCTTGAGATGCTCTGAGCAGTTATGCTATGTTTAATTTTTTATTCTCTTGAAGTCAACTACAACAACAACAAAATCACAAGAAGCCTCCTTTTCCCCTCAGCTGTCATGATGTGACATTCATCACAGGACTAGAGAGATAGCACAAAAAAGATCCCCAAGTTTGATCCTCAGCATGCATAGCCACCAAAGCTCTGCCAGGTAATGGTCCCAAGTACACCCAGGCTTACAACACATTAATAGACTGAGTATCATCAGGACTAGACTTTAGAGCCCTGAGTACAGATAGGGATGATGCTACTACTAAAAAATTATTTCTACTCTAAGACCCTCCACAAATATTCTTACTTCTACTTCACCTCTTCATTCCCTCACATTCCTTCTTGGTTTTAAAACCCAGGGCCAAAGGATTGTCACCATTTGTTACTATCTACTCTGTTGTTTTGTTACTCTATATACAGGAATCAGTATTTTTAAAAAGTTTCCTACACAATTCTAAAGTAAGTCAAGGTTAAGGAATCAATAGTATATAAGCAACCCTGTGCCTAGTTGCTGCTTCCCAAATGCTGCTTGAAAATGAATATGGAGTGAGTTAACCCAGTGTGGTATGTTCCAGCCATTTTATTTTGCCTTTATAGAAAATAATTTATGTACCTTTTCTCACTCTTACTCAGGAGACTCACCTTCCAAGGCTATAAACTTATTTCTTCAGTTTGTGTGAGTGCAGGCATATTTATGCCCAAGGGACTACTGTGGTGGCTGCTTGCTAGAATTTAGAATTATAAGAACATTTTCAAAAACGTTTGGGGGACATCACAAAAACCCCATTGTAACACAACACTCTCTGGAATAGCATTAAAGAAAAGTGAATTATGCTCATTTATCAAAGAGAATATGAAGTCCCCTTGGATGTGAATTCTATTTTGAAGCTGAAGCCTTTAATCAAATTGACAATAAAAGATATGATCTTCCTATGAGAATGAGTGATAAGAAACCATTTGCAACACCAGTGTGGGTACTGGTATTTAACTCCATGTTTCACTTTTGAAAAGGGGCAGATTTTCATAATAGAAAGAAATTCAGTCCTTATACTGAATCAGTTAATGGAATCTAGATAACTACACATTCTCCCACCTTCTGTCCTTTGAACTTTGGAGATAAAATTCACAGTGTAGTGAGCTACTACAATCAAACTGACAAAAACCAAGTACACTAAACTTTCACTGCAAATAATTCTTCCATGAAGCAACAGAATAGTGATGATAAGTTTTAGCTAAAAGGATAGTGTAAAGGAAGATTTATTTCCTTTATCCTGTAGAGTAAGTAGTGGAGGTGATTGGAAATCACTTACACAAGTGGAAAATCATTTGTGTAAGAGACTTCCAAGTTTTGGATTTCCAAGTGTAGTCCAAGTTTTTTTTTTTGTAATATAGGGGGTTGTTATTCTCAGATACCCAAATCCCAAGATGCTTGAGTCCCTTCTATAAAATGACATAGTATTCACATGCAACCTACACAACCTTCTCATGTACTTAAATCATATCTAGATGACTTATAATACCTAATACTATGAAAATTCTTTCTAAATAGTAACATTATATTGATTATGGAATAGTGGTGACAAAGAAAAAGATTCTGAATGTATACAGCCATTGTGGCCCTCACAACATAGTCACTTTTGATCATAGTTAATTGAATCTCTACATGTGGAACACATAAATGTAGGGCTTGAGATCCTAAAGACATATCCAAAAATATTTATATTTCATTTTATACATAAATTAAACTCTCTATACAATATCTTATCCAGCCACTCTACAAGGTAGAAAAGAGAGATCCTCACAAATACATATATTCTTAATATCTTATTCTGATATACTCAGGATATTTAGGAGGTACAAATAGCCAGTGAATATCTAAAAGTTTATACTAGAAAGGTGATATTAACAGCTGGTATGACAGTTGTATCAGTTAGCAATTGCTACATGAGAGATTACCCTCAAGTCTTTGAGCCTAAACTTAGAATTGTTTTTTATTGCAAATGCTTTTGCTAGTTGACCGGTTAGTTCATCTAAACTTGGAATAGGTGAACAGTTTTATGTATATGTAACTTGACTTTGGTAAGAATTGGTAACCCTAATCTTACCAAAATTAGTGAGATTGAGGTAACTTAGTTTTAGAATCTTGCAGATGGAGAGGTATCTACAAATCTCTCATTCTCTTCTTGGGATCAATAGGATATCTTACAATAGGATATCTGACTTATAAGTAAGTCAGAAGCATGTAAGTAGAAACATGTGAATATTCTAAAGTTGCAAGTGTAGAACAAACATGCTATTATAGCTGCCCCCCCATAATTGGTTAAAGTAAGTCACATGGAAAAAATCAAGGGCAAAGGATGCATCACACCCACGAAGGGGGCATGACAAAGTTATGAAGTAAAGAGCTAAGAACTGGGGATAGCACCAAGGCATGCAGGTGGGCATGGAGAAACTAAGTGCTGGAAAGAATCATGACCCTGGCATTTGAAAAAATTAAAAGCAAAGCCAAACAAAAATGCAGAGGGAGAGGAAGAATGAAAGTATCAGCAAGAGCCGAGCTATGAGTGTCAAAGCAACCCAGATGCAAGAAATACTGATTCTTAATTTGAGTTCCTGACTCCAATACTTCCACATATACTTGGAATAATGATCAGGAATTAAAGTGACACTGAGTGAGTATCTTGGGGAAGCAGAAAAAAAAGTTGGTGCCTCTATGAAGGGTCCTCCTTAATGCTGTCTACTGTACTCACTTGAGCATCCCCAGGAGAGTTCAGATTCTTGACAAGAACTTTCTTTGACTGTGACCTTTATTTCACTGTCCAGTGAAAATTTTCCCTGACATTCAGCAGTAGGTAGAGCTTGTGGGTTTGGGGGAGTGACCACATACATAAGAAAAGGGGGGAAAGAGAGAGTGTGTGTGTGAGAGAGAGAGAGAGAAGCAAGATAGTCTTTATTGAAGCTTACTTAGAAAGATGTTTTAAGGGGAGAGAAAGAGAGAAGTGTGTGTTCCAGAGGGATCATAGGATTTTCCTGATTAGAAATAAGCAGCAAGCAAAGTGACAGAAATACACAACTGAGATATGTGTTCAAGGGAGAACATGGGCTAGGATAGACAGCCCCACAGGACAGCTTTTTAAAGAACTGCACGATGACTGGCTAGGAAACTTATCCCTTTCAGAATTTTTAAAAAATAATCTTTGTGCCCCCTCTCCCATCAGTTTCTGCTTTGCTGGAGAGAAGTGGTCTCTGATGAAGGGATTGGTGCTCGAACACAGAATGCCTGAAATTCAATCATGAATAACTCTGTAATCGATTAGTGGTTCAACAAGTTTTTTTTTAAAAAATCATCTTTTTTTTTCTTCCTCTGGTCATAAGATACAGGCAAGTCACAACCCTAATCCTGCAATTGTGACTCACCTGATCTGACGTGCAAAAAATGGCAGCAGGCAGGCCAGGCCACCCTCTGGCCCACTCCATGGCGGGCACAGAGGGCCTCATAGACATGCATGTGAAAGAGTAAGAGGGGCTCAGGAATAAGGCAAAGAATGGTTTGTATCAAAGCCTTTTGCCCAGTTAAGCACAATAGAACTGATTCTTGGCATAGGAGAGTGGGATTTCTGCCAAAGATCTTTCAGAGGTTTAAAAGTTGTTACCCTCACAAAGCTGGGCAGGACATCCAGAAAGGGACAATGTGGGGAGTGAGACATCTGGTTTTCAGTTTATCACTCTCTGTGCAGTTTGCTTAAGTCATTTTACCTATCCACTGTTTTTGTTATAATTTTTAAAAATATAATTATTTTAGGCCCAATGATTTACAATATTGATAGTGGCAGAGTTCCATTCAAAATAACATACCACACCACACCATCCACCAGAGTGTCAGCTACTGTTTTCTCAACTAAAACATTTTAGAAAAATAAATATAATTAAGATCAGTCAAATCATAGGACATTCACCCACTCTACCTTTATTTGCCATGATCCAAAGTTTTAAAACAGGTATTATGAATCAGTTTTGGGGCTCTTGAGCCAATTAACCTTTCTGGGCCATAATTTCTTCTGGAAAATAGGTTAATCCCACTGCTACATACTGAATGACTGTGGAGTCTTTCTGAGGGGAAGTGTGCAAAATATCGTTCACCACAGACACTCAATCATCCTAGCTTTCGCTGGTGTTGTCCAAATGTGTTTAAACCTAAAACTCAGCAACATAGTTTTGCTGGCCCAAAGACAGTAGCTAGTGGTTGTGGCCAGCTATGACTGCAGCAGGTAGGGCACTGGTAGATAATGAGACTGATAATGGTCATGATGAAGCTAATCAGGAAGGAGGTGATGATAGTATATAGAGGGTTCGCATACATGCTGTATGTTCAAAGCAGAGAATGGAGCAGATGTGTGAGATTGGAGCTACTGGACCAGGCAAAAAACAAGGTTGTTGGGGTCACTCATACACACCTGTCATCTTAGTCAAATTAATGGTCTGCCTTTTGTCATGTCCTGAATCTATCAGAGAGAGATGTGAGAGGAATAGAAAATGTTACAATGCACAGGTGGCAAACCAGAAAAGAAGCATTTTAAAATTTTTTGAAAATGTCTTCCTTGCCCTCTTCTATCAGCACTCCTTGGAATTATGTTGGTTGCTACTGAGAATGTCTAGGACTGGGAGGTTGTTAGCCAAATTGACTATACATCATCAGTCTGTTAATTCTGAAGGGTGGCTAGGGACAGCCCAGATCAACCTGAAAGCACCTACAAATATTAAGAAATACGATTTTAATGATTTTAATAGATTTATACAATCACGACGTTGATTTCTCTAATGTACTAAAATGCTTAACATAAGGTAGACCTTTGTTTTGGTTGATCTGAAGGTTCAATAGTGTGTCAAATGCAAGGTCTTGCTCACTCAGCCAACTTTTCATGGTGTCTGAGCTGTGCTCTTGGACTTCCTTCATCAAAAGATGGTTTTCAGCAGCATCCTTGGCAACGTGCTTTCTCTCTTACACCCAGTGACTTGGAAATAGAGGAGATAAGGAGGAAGAAAGGAGAGAGAAAAGGAGAGAGAGAGGGAGAGAGGGAGGAAGAGGGAGAATAAATGGCTGGTGAAGGTTGTATAAGATTTTTGACAAGCAGAAGACAAGGAAATTCAGACCAAGGAGACCTAGAAGAATGATGAACCAGCTCCACTATTATCATCAGAGTTGGAAGAGAGGAAAGACTTAGGTGAAGGAGAGATTTGTAAAAGGAAGTTGAGAGCATCCTATTTGAGCTTTTCATAAGTTCCTGTACAGCAGGGGCATATTCTATGTGAAGAATGGGAAAGAGTTTCTATAGAAATACACTGAGGAAATGTCATGCTGAGGCTAGGCAGTTATCTCCATCAATGGGTTTTCATCCACAATAACTTTTCATCTGAAGAGCTCCTCTCCGAGACGTGGGCAGAGTAAATTCCCCTGGATTCTGAGCTCTACCCCAGTCCACCAACATTTACCAGCACACAATTCAGGAAATGCTGAGTGGGATAGATGCCTTGTATTCACAATGCAAGCACCTGCAATGCGAAGCTGGGAAGGGCCTTGTAAAAAATTGCTTAGCTGAGTTAATGACCATATAAGGCACTTGAGTAGGAAACACAGGGGCCTCTCCTAGTGAGAACAGCCATCTCTATCCTGATAACTCTGTACATTTAGACCCAGGTCCTATTAGATTCATCAAGTTCTACTTGGAAATATGAAATTAGACAGAGAGACAGTTGTTAAATCACTAAATGCCACATGAAAGAATAAGAGGCAGGGGTCTGGGGAGATAGTGGGTAGTGTGCTTTTCTTGCAAATGGCCAACCAGGGTTCAATCCCCAGTACCACATAAAGGGTCCCAACCCCTACCAGGAGTAATTCTTGAGCACAACACTAGGAGCACCAATGGGCGCGGCCCCCAAACAATGACAACAACTGAAATAATAAAATGTAAGTCGAAAATATATTGGCTCTGAGTTTAGACTGTCTGCAGTTCATCACAGAACAAGCTATGCATCCTTAATAAGCTACTCAACTTCTCTGTGTCTTAACTTTTCATCTGATTAAAGTAGTGATCATGGCATCTCTGCAGAGAATTGTATAGTGGTGATTAAATAAAATTACAATTATAAAGAGCTTAGAATTGTGCTTGACCCAAGTAAGGAAATCAGAACTGTTCAGTAATACTGATAATAAAGGGACCCTCTTCATTTCATCCCTTCAACCAGGGCAACAGAAGGAGCTATTATGATCCCCTCATCGCGTCCCCACCCTCACCACCCCATGCCAAAAGCAAGCAATTATATCAGACAGGGGTAAAGAGAAAGGATAGAGAAAGAAGTCTTTCCAGGGGTCTGAACCTGCCTTTGGGATCTATGAGAGATATCTAGTATGCATCAATAAGTGTTAGCTAAAGCTTGCTTAGTGACTTGTAAGCAAGGAGCCAATTCCTGACAGAGTGCCAAAGTCAGGAATTGATGCTGAGTTCCCTGGTTTCCCATCCAGTACTCTGAAGATTTCCTTATATTGTTTAGGATTTATTAGTAAATAAAGTAAGTAAAAGCAAGAAAAGTATCCCCAAGGAAAAGAGCAGATCTTTGCAGCTCAGGTTAAACTGTGTCCCTGATTAAACTGTGTCCCTGGTTTCAAGGAAGGCAGACTTCTGACCTTCCAGCTGTTATGGCTTGTGTCTGGTTGTTGATGCTGATAGTGTTGCAGAGACAAAGGGGAACGAGGTTTCAAAAAGCATCTTGAGTCCTCTCTATAAGTTCTTTAGTTCAGAGGTTTAGTGTCTGACATCATCCAGAAACTGAGGCAATATATAACTTTTTTGTCATTTATAAATTCTGAGTTTTTCATGGACCTTCATAACTCTGGATTTTGACTTTAGTCACTTCTCCCTTCCTGGAATGTTCTATCCCTCCTTTGGTCCTTGTGAGATCCAATTCTGATAGAAATAATGTGTTGTGAGCTACAGAATTACAAGAAAGACCATGTCAAGCTCCTGCTCTTCAGGATCTCTCCTGAGAGTTCGTGTTCACTGCTTATGGGATGGAATCCAGAGTTGTGTCTAGGACAAGTATCCCAGAGGATCTAGATGCGGGATGTTCAAGCACCACTCTAAGAAAATATCCTATACTCTCATCCAGGTTTTGGGAGAAGAATTGGGAAGTGTTTAAAGCAGAGTTTTAAAAACCATTTTTGATGTAGGATGTAAAAGTACATAAAAGTTATGTAGGGCCTAGCTTTGTAAAAGGAACTGTCAGGCTGTCACTATGAGTCTCAGTTACCTGGTTGGTTACATGGAGCAGTCCAAGGAGATCCCACTCTCTTGAGATCTCTGTGTAGATCAAATGAGGTCAATGCAAATGAAAGCAGTTTGATACATGTAAAGACAGTGGTAGTAATTATTTTGTAATACAATCCAAATCTCTCTTGGAAAGGATCTTTGTGGCTGTGTAATCTAACCTTTAAATTTTCAGCTGGGGAGGGCTGAAGCACAAACCACATCTTATTCTACTCTTATTTTTTTACTGTCAGATCTCTGACAGCACTCAGCTCCTCCGAGACAGCAACAGGTTTAATTTTTATTGCTAAGGTCCCAATATTGCTAAGTGTTTGAGTGCAAATGAGTCATCATCCAAGATACTGATTGGCTGACACCAGTTCTTCTTGGTTGGAATACTAAATAATAAAGAATAAAAAACTAGTTATTAATGCACAGAGGCTAAAAAAGGCAGTGAATAACGTTACAGAAATAGCCTCAATAATTATGTCTTACAAAGCCTACTGCGACATACTTTATGAGTCAAAAATGAAGTGTGTGACATGAAATGAATCATTCTGTGAATAAGTGAAGGAATCTTTTTCAGATATGTTTTTTTGGCAGGAATGGTCCATCCTGAATAATTTTAAGATTATAAACAAAAGTGATGGGTAGCTTTTATTTATTGGTTTGTTGGTTGCAAACAAAAAACATGCATGGAACACATGTGAATCTAATGTGTGAAAGACCATGCATTTAACATAAGTAGGAACTTTTTTCCTGTGAAAATAATGGTAATTCATCATTAAGTTGGCTCTGGCTCACCTTTTTAATAAAAGGGTTAAGTTAGTTTTTAATGTGTTGTGTTTCCTTTGTTCTTTGGGAATATACAGCCAGAATCTTTCTTTCTCTCTCTCTCTCTCTCTTTTTTTTTTTTGCTTTTTAGGTCACACCTGTTGGTGCACAGGGTTACTCCTGGCTCTGCACTCAGGAATTACTCCTGGCTGTGCTCAGGGGACCATATGGGATGTTGGAAATTGAACCTGGGTCGGCCACATGCAAAGCAAAACGCCATACCCACTGTGCTGTCTCTCCAGCCCTGCAGTTAGCATATCTTTGACTTCAGAACTAGATGAATATAAATAATTGGCTTAATCATCTGCTCCAGGGGTGACATGACCGAAGTTTCCAAAAGAGACCAGAGATCAGGAATATTAATTGAGTATGCTTCTTAGTATGGAAATATGAGACTTAGAGAAGAGAGGTTCTCTTAAACCTGGGAAATATAAATGGTTTATATTATATGACAAACTCTGCAAGTAAATATGATGTGGAAAATTCTGCAGGACAGAGGAAGAGGTTTACAAAAAGGGATATGAAAGAGGCAATTAGGAAGGAAGGAAGGAATGAAGGAAGGAAGGAAGGAAGGAAGGAAGGAAGGAAGGAAGGAAGGAAGGAAGGAAGGAAGGAAGGAAGGGAGGAAGGAAGGGAGGAAGGAAGGAAGGAAGGGAGGGAGGGACAGAAAAGAGGAATTAGAGACAGGAATAGGCATTTTTGTTGTAATGGAATAAAAATTTCTAAATGTTAGATATGCAAAGTAACTTCTAGAGCATCAGGTTCAATAATCTTTATTTTACTGATGAGAACCAGAATAAGGAGGACTTTTAAGAAACTGGGTTCCTATGGGTCCCATTGGACTAACCAGAATCAGAGCTGCCATACCTCAAAGATCTGCAACTTTTTTTAGAACGTTGAGAAATTGGGAGGATCAGAGGATTAATACAGTTGGAAAGAAAGATGTGAACAAAGGCTGAAAAATAGCACTGTTAAAACATGTTCTGTAGATAGTAAAGTGGGCGGTTGTGGTTACAGTGGGAAGAGCAGGGCCCATTTGTGTAGGTTCTTAAATGCCAGATGGGAGTCTCAGTTTATGTTTTGGCAAAGAAGAAGCCACTGAGGATTGTAGGGCTGGTTATTGTTATGTGATCCTCAACCAGGCACCAGGAAAATAATGTGTCATGGGACTAGGAATCCTTCAAGAGCAGGGAGAGCTTGGATAAAGCTTTTACCCCATTTGCAGGACAATGCATGAGCATCTTAGTCCATCAGGACCCTGACTTGATTTCTCCTGAAAAGTTAAATGTTGCTCATCTTAACATTCTCCTTGATTTTTAGGTCCCAGCAATACCAAGATACTTTCAGCACATTCCAGGCTACTTCAACCTCTGTGTCTTTTGCGTTGTGCTATTCTAGGTCTGGAATAGCTTTCTTTCTTTTTGATGAATTCTTTTGCAACCTTTAGGATTCAGCTAAGTTCTCATCTCTTACAGGAAGACTTTCTTGGCTTAGACAGATGAGGCTAGATTAGGCTACTGCAACAAGCAATCCCAGATTTTAGTGATTTAAGGAATAATTCATTCATCATATATGTTACAGTGTCAATTGCAAACCAGCAAAATAGTCTTTGATCATTACAGCAGTTCAACCTTTAGGCCAATGGAAACTCTATCTCCAAACATGACACACAGAAGCAAGACAGAGAAAGGAGTTCAGAAAGCTGAACTTTCTGAATAGTGCGCACATCACTGTTCACATTTCATTGACCAAGAAGTCGCATAACTAAGAAATCTTCCATGGAGCAGGTGTCATTATCCCCAGAAAAAACCTCCAAGCATCTCATACAGTTTTCTGCTGCACTCCACACACCTCACCTTGTTATCTTGCCTCTGCCAAGCTGATACCCTCTGCTTTTTGAGTGCTTCAAGCACTCTGCCAACTCGTCTTTTCCCCCTCACTGTTAGCTATATGTCAGGCATGGACTAAACCTTTTCTCTTGTTCCTTTAATTCAAGCAGCAGCAAGTCTCTGAAGCCCACACTTCACAGGTTAGGTCATTTCATAGAGTAAGACATTGAGGTACAGAGGTTAGCATTAATCTCTTCAGATCCTTCTGCTTTCTGTTTATGACTCTTCTGTGACCTCTTCTGACTTCCAATTCCACTGGTTTTCCTAGCCTCAGGATGCTTCACAGCTTCTAGTGAGTGCCCACTGCACTTTGTTAATCTAAGATGTGGGTACTTATACTTCAGTAAGAGAAGGGATAAGGAACAAGATAAGGTGCTCTGCTAGTACTGAAGAAAAACTGATTAACAGTACTGAGAAAAAGGAAGAATGGGGGGTTGGGATCTCAACCAAGCATAAAGATATATGGGACATATTATTATGAAAAGAATAAGTCAAGTTGACTTATTCTTTTTTTTTCAACTTTTGAAATTTTTTATTCTTTTTTTTTGGTTTTTGTTGTTCAAATTTCCCTTTTACAGTAAAACTATTGAGGTGACAGCCACACCCTGCCACCTCCCCCATATCAACTTCCTGTTCCCTGGAAGGAGCAATTAGAAAAATCAGGAAGAAGCTGGGAACTACAGCACCAGAGAGATGACTTGACCTCTGTTGGACAAAGCAACCATTTTGGCTGGTGATTAAGGTGGCCAACGTGGTGCCCATGGGCAGCTCTGATCTAAAGAACTGAGCTGGGAGGAATAAAGCTGGATTTGATTCCAAGTGACTTCTCTCCAGATTATATATAATAATTTGGGCTGGTGAGATAGCACATTGCATATAGGCAACATGGGTTAGATCCCCAACTACATTATTGTATACTCTACACTATAGTGGGAGAATCAGATAATGTCACTTGTCACTTGTCATCCTGTTAATCAGATAATAAAAAAAATAAGTGAACAGTGATAAAGAGAAATTAAGTTGGGAATAGAGTAGGTAATGCCTCAGAGAGGAAGAGAATTGCTTATTTAAACTGGGAATCCAGGAATGGTGTCTTAGAGAAGATGAGGAAGTGAGTCACAGAGATATTTACTAAGAATATTCTTGAGCTTAGAAATCAACAAGTGTGAAGTCCCCGAAGTAGAAACGTGTATGACATGTTGGAAGGGTAGCAAGTAGGTCAGTGTGGCTGGGGAAAAGTGAGCGAGAAAGCTGAGACTAGTAGATTAGACACGATGCTGGGAGAGGCCAGTCAGGTCACCTAGAGCCTCATGGACTATCATGAGGCCTTTGGGTCTCATTATGAGTAAAAGAAGGGAGGAGGAAGGCATGGAGTAGCCAAGTTACAATCCATAAATTGCCTTCAGGCTGCCATGCACAGGAAAAGTGAATGCTCACAAAAAGGGATAGTTGAACAAATAATCACCCAGTTAAACCACAGATTATGCCATTAAAAATATTGACTCAGGATTTGGAGGGAATTCTGAGGACAAATGCCTGGGGGGCCGGGAGCTGGGGGGATAGTCAAAGTACAGAAAAGCACACATAACATCTTATTTTGTAAAGAACTCTCACAACTTTCTGTGGATATGGACACATATTTGTTGAGATGTTTATGTAAGCATGGAAAAAATTATGGAACAATATATACTAAATAGTTCACAGGGACTACACACTATGCTTTGTAAGGAGAATAATGCTTACAAGGGTTGGGAAAGAAGAAGTAAGATGCCAAGTTAAAACAAGACTGCTATTTTTTTAAAAATACAATATGGGAAATTATACTGGTGGAGAGATGGGAGTTGGAACATTGTATGACTGAAACAAAATCATGAACAATTTTGTAATGTTCTATCTTACCATGATTCTATTAAAAATAAATTAAAAAGACAGCATATCTCAGCTGATCACATTTAAGCACTTATGGAAATAATAAAGTGTTTGATTACATGTGTTTATAGGTTTATATTGTACATATGCACATGCACACACTGTAAATATGTAGCAAGACATTTTATTGTACAATGGACATCAATATTACAAAACAAGCATGACTATTTTTTATGAATTGGGGAACTGAGACTTGGTGAGTTCACTAGTTTTCCAGTGTCATACAGCCACACAATGACTGCAGAGAAGGAATTGAGTTCCAAAAGATGTAACTATACAGGCAATTTATTTTCTTTTTCTCCAACTTTACAAATTTCCATGTCTTCTTTATTTCCTCCTAAAGGAGAGTAACTTTCCTTTATAAAAATGGAAAAAAGAAATCACCTACAACATTTTCCATGAAGATATAATAGGTTTTTTTAAACTTCTGTGCTCTAGAAAAGTTCTTAAGACCTGCAGGGACTCTAACTTTTATGAAAGTGGGTGCCAACACCATTTAGAAGAATATTACTGTCATTGAAATAATTACCCCTATGCCAAATGCCAATGCAGAATATGAACTGGATGTTCTTCACACCAGAAATTATAAAATGTCCATTTGAAAGGAAAACCAAGAGAAATAAAGTTGTCATTAAAACAAAACAAAATAGAAAATAACAAGGTCATATAGGGATAGGAACTCTCTGAACTGTTGGTAGGAAGGTGAAATGACAGACTCAATAGAAAACATGATAATTCGGCAATAAACCAACCAAATAAAAACCACATAGAATTATATGATCAAGCAGCTATCCACTCCTGAATATCTATCCACAAGAATTAAAAGCAGGGTCTTTTTTTTTTAATTGATGAACAACGGGAACGACAGTGCTACAGTGCTAATGGGGACATAGCCATATTCCTCACAATAACCTAGAGACGGAAGAAGAATCTTCACAAATCTTTTTTAAATTTTTTTAAATCTTTTTAAAAATTGATTTGGATTTTGTAGTTGACAATACTGCTAATAATGGTTTCTCGTGCACATTACTCGAACACTGTACCCATCATCAGTGTACCCTCTTCCCTCCCCCAATGCTTCCCTTCTTTCAATCCCTCTCAACCCAATCATGTTAATCAGTTCTCCCCAAATGTTGCCTTCTGCCCTTTATTGCTACGCAACTGTGTATCTTTAAGTTGCACATATGAGAGAAACCATTCTGGATCTATCTACCCTTTCCTTCTGACTGATTTATTCAGCATGATATCCTTTAGTTCCATGCATGGGAAGCAACATCCTTTGATAAAGTAGGGACAAGCAAAACATCTCTCTCTCTCTCTCTCTCTCTCTCTCTCTCTCACACACACACACACACACACATCCACACACACAGAGGAATATTATCCAGTTTTTAAAAGGATTAAAAATCTGATAGATGTTAAACGATGAATGAATCTTAAATGAATTCTGCTTTTCTGACACGGCCGTGAAAATTGATTAGATGAAATAAACCAGATATACAAAAGAACAAACATTGTATAATTCCACATGCATCAATTTCCTGCAGTAGTCAAATTCATGGAGACAGAACACAGAATGGTGGTTGTCAGCAGCTGGGGGGAGGTGGAGTGAAGAGTTTATTTTTAATGGGTATGGAGTTTCAGTTTGGGATGATGGAAAGCTCAATAGATGTACATGAATGATGGTCGTACCACAAAGTGAATGCATTTAATGCCACTTAACTATACATTTAAAATAGCTAAAGTAGGGGACCAGAGAGACAGTACAACAGGTAAGGTGCTTGCCTTGCATGCAGCTGACATGGGTTTGATCCCTGGCATTCCTTATGGTCCCCCAAGCCCACCAGGAGTGATTTCTGAGTGCAGAGCCAGGAGTAACCTCTGAGCACCACATGAGTGTAGCCCCAACCCCCTCTATGTGGTTGGAAGCCATGCGGGGAAAGGGTGATGCGTGCTGAATGTAGATTAGAGACTGAACACAATGGCCACTCAATATCTTTATTGCAAACCACAACACCTAATTAGAGAGAGAGAACAAAAGGGAATACCCTGCCACAGTGACAGGGTGGGTTGGGGAGGAGATGGGATTGGGGAGGGTGGGAGGGATGCTGGGTTCATTTGTCGTGGAGAATGGGCACTGGTGAAGGGATGGGTCCTCAAACTTTGTATGAGGGAAACATGAGCACAAAAATGTATAAATCTGTAACTGTACCCTCACGGCGATTCACTTATTAAAAAATAAATAAATAAATAAATAAATACATTAAAAGAACAAAAATGGTTGAAATAGTAAACTTCATGTTTCTATTTAGAAACGATCTTAAGTGTTCAGAAAAATATTAGATACTGTTGAGTCATAGATGATTGGGAAATGCTATGTGTGGTTGTGTGTGAGTTTTTGTATGTATCTGTGTGTGTGTGTGTGTGTGTGATTCTCAGTTGTGGTTAGGGCTTACTCTTGGCTCATTACTCAAGGGACCACTATGTGATACCAAAGATTGAATCCAGATCTGTGGCATGCAAGACAACTGCATCACCCACTGCATTATCTCACTAGCATCTGTATTTGCTTTTAAATAACTTGGTATAAAAAATATGAGGGGAAACATGATTAGGAAGTGAATATAATTGTTGAATCTGGATGGTGGGTAATAGGGATTGGTAATATTATTCCTTTATTTTTGTGTAATACAAAATTTTATCATGCTCTTATATGTTGAATTTAAGTTTTCTTTTCAAGATCCTTTTATTGATTTATTTATAGTTTTAAAATGTTATATAATTTTAAGAGTAGAACATAACACCCCTAGATAAATATAAAATTTATTCCATGTACTACAAAAATTTCAGGACTATTGTTCCACCAAAAATGACCTCTATTCATTCCTTCCATCTACACCTTTTCTCTCTTGTTACCATTAGGGTTTTAATCAGTCTAGGAATTTTGTTATTTTTTGCCAAGTCATTTGTTTTGGTTCATACATATGTATGATCATGAAATAATCTGGTAATTGTCTTCTTGACTTACTTTATTTAGTAGAATCATCTCAAATTCTATCCATTTTGTTCCTAAAACATGACTTTATCTTTTTAAGGGCAGAAAATGATAATTTTTTCACTGTATCTCCAAAGTTCTAATAATATATAGAAATAATATAATTTCTCTGAAAAACAATTGTAGTATATATGTGAATACATCACTGTCATCCCATTGCTCATCAACTTGCTTGAGTGGACACCAGCAACGTCTCCATGTGAGATTTGTTACTGTTTTTGGTGCATATTGGATACGCCACAGGTAGTTTGCCAGGCTCTGCCGTGAGGGTGAGATATTCTTGGTAGTTTGCCGGGCTCTCTGAGAGGAACAGAGGAATTGAACCCAGATCAGCCATGTACAAGGCGAATGCCCTACAAGCTGTGCTACCGGATGTGAATACATACATCCATATTTCTTGAAGAGCAGAGGATAAAACCCAAGGCCAAAGATATGTAACTTCTGCTCTACTATGCAATCCTAAATACGCAGCTGAGCCACATTCCCAGCTGCATATTTAGGATTGCATAGTAGAGCAGAAGTATTCTTGGTGTTATTAGCTCACATATATCAAATGTGTAGTTTAGCAAGCACTATTAACTGTTCTTTTAGATTAGATGGTTTTTATTTATTCACTTGTCTATTAACCCATTCATTTATTTATCCATTAATTTTGTTGGTAAACAAGAGGGCCAAAACATACATACAATGTAATATGAGTCAGTCTTAAAAAGGAAATAACTGCTGATTCATGCTCCAATGATAAAACTTGAGCATATTTATATTAAGTAGTATAAAACAAGCATAAAATGATAAATACTGTAGAAGTTTATCTACATGAGGGACCTAAGATAGTCACATTCACTGTTAGAAGTAGACTAGTGATTACCAGGACTGGAAAGAGAAGGAAATAAGGAGTTATTGTTTCATAGTATTAGTTGGGGATGATGAAAAATTCTGGACATGGAATGTAGTGATATGTGCATAACAATGTGAACGTACTTAAGACCAATGAACAACAGTCATATTAATAATGACTAGTTTGCAGGTTGACTTTAGGATGACCTTGCGACCACCCACTACTTTTGGACTAGAGGGTAGGGCGTTTGCCTTGCATGTGGCCAACCCAGGTTCGATTCCTCCATCCCTCTTGGAGAGGCCGGAAAGCTACCAAGAGTATCCCACCTGCACGGCAGAGCCTGGCAAGCCACCCGTGACATATTCGATATGCCAAAAACAGCAAGAACAAGTCTCACAATGGACACGTTACTGATGCCCGCTAGAGCAAATCGATGAACAATCTGATGACAGAGCTACAGTACTATAGTGCTACCTGCAGTGTTGCTATACCATGCCACCATCAGGGGGTCTGGATCCCTCCATTGGTATCCTAAGACCCCCACACCAGCACCCTCAGATCATTGTTCTATAGACTATCTCTTAGGGTTGTTTTCAGTGGGGATTGTTTATGCCTTTATTTGTTTCTTCATACTCTACAAATGAGGGATACAGTCTGGTGTCTGGTTTTGTCTCTCTGATTCACTTCACTTAGCATACTTTGTCCAATTCCACTCAAGTTGCAGAGAACTATAAGATTTTGTCTCTTCTCATAGCTGAATAGTATTCAGTTGTGTGTACACGCCTGTTTCTTTATCCAGTCATCTGTTGTTAGGCATTGGGTGGTTTCCAAATCTTGGCTATTATAAATAGTGCTGTGACAAACATAGGCATGCACATATTCTTTTAGACCCATGTTTTTGTATTCTTGGGGGTAAATGCCAGGTCTACCCCAAGTGAAATGGGAGGGTCACCTGAAAACTCTCTTAATGAATTTTTTTTAACAACAAAATAATGTCATCCCGTTGCTCATCGATTTGTTCGAGCGGGCACCAGTAACATCTCTCATTGAGAGACTTATTGTTACTGTTTTTGTCATATCCAATACACACGGGTAGCTTGCCAGGCTCTGCTGTGCGGGCTCGATACTCTCAGTAGCTTGCCGGGCTCTCCGAGAGGGGCGGAGGAATCGAACTCAGGTGGGCTGCATGAAAGGGGAACACCCAACCGCTGTGCTATCGATCCAGCCCAACAAAATAATATTCTACAAATTTCTTTTTCTGAAATGCTCTGAACTTTTAGTCTTTTCAAAGGATTGTATTATACATAGTTAAAATGACCAGCATCAAGTTATATGTGTTTTTATACCATTTTAATGGGAAATAAAACATTGAAGCCCTATTTGAGTACAAACCCAACCTTCCCATTGTTAGGTCTGTTAGAGCTCTGGGGAATTCATCCGAGCACATGGCTGCCTTCTCTTAGAGTTCTTTCAAAAGTGGGACTAAAGCATTTCAGTGTTCCATCTTTAGTGCTCCATTTTTCTCAGGATCTGTGAGCAGGCAGTGACCCTCATTCTCCTTTTCTCACTCTGATCTCATACCCTAAGTGTGCCAGGAAGTGGAGGCACTGAGGTGCGGTTGGACAACAGCCACCAGTCACTGAGGAGCCATGAGGCTGGCCTCACTGCAAAGCAACCCATTCAGAGGGAAACTGAGGAAGCCAGGAAAATGCTAGCAGCACGCTCTGGAAGGGAAGAGAGCAGTGGGAGTCAAAAGGGAGCCGAGGTGATTACCACTCAACTTTCTAAAGATAATCCGAGACTTTCTACTTCAATTTCAGGTGCATTTAACCTGCTTTTTAACTTCCTGCTTTCGCTCCCAGTCTTGACCTGTTCTAGCTAGGACTTTTCTTTCTCCCAGAGTGAAGCTCATCTTATTTTGTGAAAAGCAGTGAGACGTCATGAAATCATGCTTGCTAGGGTTGTCTACCAGCCTCATTTAAGACAGAGGTCTACTGCTAGGAGAGCATCTGCCAGTGCCCCTTCCCTCCCATGACCTTGTCAGGCTTCCTCTTTCTCCCCATCCTTTCCTGTCTACCAGAGCCCTTGGAAAGAGCACATGTGACTGGATTCACATGTGTGCATGCCTGGCAGGTACTGGTCAGTGCAGAAGGTACTTTTCAAACCCAGGTATCCAAGGCTCCAAGGCAAATTGACCCTTGGTCGGGGCAGCGAGTGAAGGGAGGGGTGGAGCTACTTTGGCTGATGGGAAGGAGTAGGAGCGAATCCCAAACTCAGCTGTAGGTGGAAGAGAAACTACTAAGTCACTTGTAGAGACCAAGATTGCACTGTGGGCAAGAGTCAGTGGCAAACGCCTATTTCTCAGTGTCTTGGGGGCATTTGAGCCTATAGCACTTCTGTTCCTGAATTGCATCTGTGCCTTAGCCCTAAGCTGGCCAGGATGGCAGTTTGGAGTTGTGGGGATCCAAATGGGTCTCCTGGCCTCCCCGGTAGTCCTGACATACAAACCTGGGGGGTCGGTTGGGGGAGTTCGTATGTGTCTGAAGAACCTGGCCGGGCTAAGTGGAGAGGACCCATTCACACTGTCTTCTGGGGGTCTACAGAAGCCTGCCTTCCCTGCTGCTGACTCTGATTGGCCCAGTTAATTCATCCCACATGTTTCCTCAAATGGGTGAAACAGGACTCCAGCGTCTGGTTGCGCCTAAGTAGCCCTCAGAGCAGTTCCTCCTGACATCTCCGTGATCCCGGACAGATGTGCCTGCAGGGCAGGACGGCATGACCAAGGGTCCTTGAAAGTCTGGGTCAGCGTGCTACACGGGCCGGGGTGGAAGGGCTGGGGCGAAGGTTTAACCCAGAGGGTTAAAGCTGCCCACTCTTGAGGTAGGTTCAGCCCCGGCTCTGACATCCACCAGTGACCGACTTACTTTGGCTCTCGTGAAGTCACTGTCCTGACAAGGTGAGCACGGTGGAATTTATTACCGGACCTGTTCGGTAAAGCACAGCGTTACAGCAGTTGTCTGCTCTGCTCACAGTCTTGCGAAGCAAAGTCACTCTCTTTGTACCAACCGGTAGGAAAGCTAGGCTGCAGAAAAGTTGCTTAGTCTCTCTAAGGACGCAGATAGGTCTTGGACCCGAACTTGAATCGCCCAGCGGTGGAGAATGTGTATTTTCTTTGGTTGATTTTTGCAGAGCTGGATGTGGTAGTGGGGAGGAAAGTGCTCTGAAATATGGAGTTTATTTTCAGTTTTGGAGACGCCATAGGAATTTGAACTTGTGATCATATGTTTGCAAGGTAGGTGCTCCAGAGCCTGCCCAGTTCTTCCAGGCCTCCTCGAGTCCCTATAACACACTCTGCTACACAATGATGCTTTTTCCTTTTTGCTTACTTCTCCAAATATAAAGTCACTTTTTTTTTCTTGGGGTTTCTTAACATATTTTAATTTTCCAGAGACATGGATCCTTCTAGGAACAGGTCTCTGCAGGACTGCCATTTCCAAATGAATAGTTATGGGGAGTTGAAGCAGCCAGGATGCAGCCGGAACCTCGTCTGGCCCGACTGCCTTACTGGCCAGAAACGTCAGAGCTCAAACACAGTTGTCACCACACCACTGAGAAGACTTCCTAGACACAACCCTGAGTCCATTTGGGTAACTACAAGGCTTTGGCCTCATTGCTTGTTTTCACATCTCTCTTTTCTACATGGGGATCTTTTGAATGGAGAGACTGGGTCATTAACACTTTTATTTAAAGTGTCTAGTATATTGGGGCTGGAGTGATAGCACAGCGGGTAGGGCGTTTGCCTTGCACGCGGCCGACCCGGGTTCGAATCCCAGCATCCCATATGGTCCCCTGAGCACTGCCAGGGGTAATTCCTGAGTGCATGAGCCAGGAATGACCCCTGTGCATTGCCGGGTGTGACCCAAAAAGAAAAAAAATAAATAAAGTGTCTAGTATAGTACCTGATATATAATGGAGACTTACTCCAAACTAGTGGAATGTAGGAGGGGAGTTTGGAAGAAGGGAATGAAAGATTTAGCCAAGTTGCTTGTTTTCTAGAGTTATAAACTATAGAAGGTTTTCACAGTGCATTTACCAGTCAGCAGGACTGTGGCACTATTGGAAGGTACTTTGTAGATTTAACACCACATACCATCACAACCTCCACTGACACCACCACAATCAATTCTAATTGGTTTCATTTTTCTTCTCTTCTAACTTAGAGGAATTTAATATTATACATTTCTTTGTCACTAAACTCATGGATGACATTTCAATAGTCTAAGTCCAGTTAAATGCCTATAGCCATCATGAGTTACTTTGTTTCCTCCTCTGGGAAGTTTTGATTTTTATTTCTATAAAATATATATCTATGTGTATGTGTGTAGCATTAAGCAATGCTGAATTGTACAGAGCATATTTTTAAATGTCTTTGAAATTTCTCTGTTGATAGTTTTCTGAGTAGAAGTAGTGGTGAGAAAATACAAGTCAAAAATCCATGAAATTAGAAATGTAGTAAAAGCGATAAGTACATATAAGTTGTACATAAAAATTCAAATGGGTCTGAATGTTATAGCAGGTCTCATGCTGGCATTCAAGTCCATCTAGAATTTGTCAGGAAAGATTGCTTATTTCATGATCATACAGATTCAGCATTCTATAAACAAATATTTGTGATGCATCTACTAATGCTCTGAACATTAATCTCACTTCCAATGCTGTAATAAGATAGAAAATGCCATTGGTCCATGAAAATTCCTTTGAGGGGGCTGCTGAGAAAGGACAGAGGAAATGTGGGGGTAGATACAGTAAGAAATGATTGGACACTTCAAACAGAGGATATGACTATAATCACCACCAAATGTCTGTGGGAAGATGGGTCTACATAGAATTTATTAGGTGGGCATTCTTTTTCTATCTATAAAAGTGTCTAGTTGTCAAACAAAGACAAATCTCTTGACCCACATTTTTTAACGATGTTCTGAAATCACTGACCAGGATGCCTTCAAAAGAGAAAAGGAGAACTGTGTCGTCAGTCAAAATCCCTTGGATGCATCTGCCACCAGGACTTTACTTCACAAATGTATTTGTAGAACTGATGTGGGTACTGAAACGAAGAATTTAGGAACCGTCTGAAGCTTCATGAGGTTGCATTCTAGTGTGGGAAGATGGGCGATAAGAAACAGATGTATAAACAGTCAGATCTATAAGCTAATCTCAGATCATTTTAAATGCTGAGAAGGAAACAGCCAGAATGATAGGGGAGGTAACTCAAAGAGCAGGAAGTGGCAAGTATTTCTTACTGGGGTGGGGGTGGACGGAGGTGAGGTTGAGAATGAAAGAAAAGCAGTTAAAGGAAGACCAAGAAAGAGAACATTCTGGGCATAGACATGACTAGTGCAGGTATTTAATTAAGAACCTGTCTCTCCTAATCAAGAAACAAGGCCAGAGCTGGGAGTGATAGGAAGTGATAATTATTGGGGAGGAAGTACAGGATGTGTACTAAATCATGTGAGTCAATTCGTACAGGACATGGCCACGCTTGGCTCCATTCTAGATGCAATAAATAAACCATTGGCAGATGTCAATGAGAAGGGTGGTGTCACTTGAGTTAAGCTTCTCAAAGATTTCTCTGGATTTTTTCTAGAGTTAGTGGTTGGGATAGGAATCAGCAGAACAAGATCAGGTAAATGGCAACCATCCACCCAGAGGTATGAGAGGATTGAGAGGTTGGAGGTATATTTGTGGCTGGATTATCATGATCATAAAAGCGAGGGATTGAGAAAGATTATCAGATTTGGATGAGATTAGAAAGTTTTCTAGTCAACTACATGTCCAGATTTTCCAACATTAGCATTCTCTTATATGACTGCAATTAACAGGAACTTATTTCTCCACAGTCAGAGTTCGGTCTTCAAATTAAGCAGGGCTTACTTAGAACAAGATTATTTAAGAACAACAGCAGCAACATCTTCATCTACAACGAACATTGGGTGCTAAAGATAGACCAGGGAAATAAGAGATTTTGCTGGCTTGAAATGGAGAGAGGAAGGTTCTGATTTTTCACTTCTTGTATTTTCATTGTGATTATTACTGACCACTTTTGGATTGTTTTTCTCCCCTAAAACAATCCCTCTTCGTAACTGTGGGCAAAGCCAGAAATAAAGGGAAAAGTTCTGAAGTGTTGATCCCCACATCCATTTCAATCACAGCCTGGTTTCTCTTCCCAAACGATCATGCATAAGATTATCCCAATGTGTTGGGTACTGGAGGTGCAGAGAGTGGAAGGTAATGGAGGAACATGGGAGGTGCTGAAAGGCAGAAGGGCTGAGGAGTTTGCTTCTACCAACCTCACCCATCCGAATTAGGGGCAACTGCTACATTCACCATCAAAAGGAAGACAGGGCATCAAAGATAGATGCTTCCATAAGATGTCTCTGGTGTCAGAGAGGTGGCTCAAAAGACCAGAGCACATACTTGGCCTGGAAGAGATCTGTGTCCTATCCCCAGTGCCACATGGTCCCCTAGACACCAAGCTAAGAGGAACCCCTAACGCCCAGCTGGGAAGTAGCCCCCAACACAGGTGGGTGTGGTCTCCAAATCAAAGTTTAAAAAAATGAAAAAGATTCCAGAATTTCATCCCTACAGCTCTGCCTCAAGTTAACCCTGAAACAAGAAAACAGGCTTAGCAGAGCCTTTATGACAAAGTTTCATAATCTCATACTTGACAACAGCTGGTGGTACAGAGGATGAAGACGACTGGAGATGATTATTTAACAGATGGTTCTGTTTTCAAATTTACTCCAAATGCTCAGATGCTGTTTCACTAAATTCATATTTGCCATCTGGTGCTACCCCTGGGGCTGAGCTTTAATCTGGGTTGTAGTTTGTCATTGTTGCTAGTTTTTCTCCCCCACTCCTTTTAATCTCTTAATAGAGAATTCCCAAACACCAGAGGCATCTTCAGGGCCTGGGATCATGATAGCACATAGATCCAGGAATAGTATTATCCAAGGCACTTTTTCCCCCGTCAAACTTCCTACCTTTACCCTGGCTCCTTCTTTGGGGGCACCTCACAGGCCTACTTCAATGGTCTTTCAATATAAACGGGGTGTTCCTTTTTGCAGATGGTGTTCTACTTAGCATGCCCAAATTTTTGAGCAAATTAAAACTTCCTTGACAGTGAAGAAAGGCACTAAGTAACTGTGTGACTGGCCCATTATGTGTCTCTAATTGTGTCACCTCGCTCTTCATTATTTCTAAGGCTATTTCCCACTGATGTGCATTCATGGGTTTGCTCTTTGCTTCCTCCATCCCAGCCACCCAATCCGACCTTTGACTTTCTAGTGTTTTTTTTTTTTCTGTATCTGCCAGAAGGATGACATTTTGTGTCTCTCACAAGATGTGCTTGGAACCTCTTTATCATCATAAAGTCCTGGTCTCTTTTTCCGTGTAGAAGTCACTTGGATTCTACTGGCACCTACTCCAACCACCTCATTTTTCACTAAGTGACCTTTTGTTTTTAAGCCACTGGCATGTTCCTGGTAGATTTTGGAGAGAGAAGAAAGGCTTGGGAACGTGGCTTGACCTCCAAGGGTGGGTGATGCTAGCAGAAACTGTGCTGGTTTGGGGATGTGTGGTAAGTTCCTTGGGGGTGCAGGAAGTGTGAGTTTGTGTGGGGAGGATATATCTAGCAACCACTGTGCTCACAGGAGGTCAGGTGGTGGGTGACTTCTGCAGCTTTAACCTAGTAATACTGTGTCCCCCCCAAAGCAAACACTCCCCCAAATCCTCCCCACCTCCCACCACCATATTGAGTTCCTGAAGACTTGGGACTAGAGGTTTCACACCTATGAGACTCCATTACTCTCTCCTACAGAGAAGCTTTCTATGAAAGAAGAACGCAGTGCATTTCTGCTGCTGTTTCTGAGGCCTGTTCTCTTACCAGGCATCTCACAATTATATTAGGAAGGACACCATTTTAAAAAAAAGAAACCAAGGGCTGGGTCTAGAACAAAATGAAACCCTTGTGAGTGGATGATTAAGAGTTTGCAGGACTTGGACCAGAGAGATAGTACAGTGGGCAGGACTCTTATCTTGCACACAGCCTATCTGGGTTCCATCTCCAACATCCCATAGGGTTCCCTGAGCACTACCAGGAGCAATTCCTAAGTGATACTAGCAGAAACTGTGCTGGTCAGAGCCAGGAGCAACTCCTGAGCATCATCAGGTGTGTCCCAGAAACAAACCAAAAAAAAAAAAAAAACAAACAAAGAATTTGCAGGACACAGGATAAATCATGGGACCTGAGTGTTGGGCCTCATGTGACAGCCCTGAGGCTGCTCTTGCTTCCCTGTGACCTTGGGGAAGACAGCAGGAGTGAGTGGAGTCCACATGTGAGTTATCTTGGAAAGGAGAGACCATGTTCTGAGTCAGTTGTGACAAGCAGCCAGGCCCTCAGGGAGAAAGTCAGAGACTAAACGATGGGTCACTCAAAATACATAGAGAGCCCATGGAATGGGAAAAAATATTTACTCAATACCCATCAGATAAAAGGTGAATATCTGAGATATACAAGACACTAGTAAAACTGTACAGGAAAAACAAAACAGAACGAAAAAAAACTTCAACCCCATCAAAAAACGAGGAGAAGAAATAAGCAGAAACACAAAAACTTCCTCAAAAAAAGAAATACAAATTGTGAAAAGGCATATGAAAAATGCTCTACATCACTAATCATCAGGGAGATACAGATCAAAACAACAATGAGATATCATCTCACACCACAGAGACTGGCACATGTCAAAAAGAACAAGAATGACCAGTTCTAGCATGGATGTGGGTAGGAAGGGACTCTTTCATTGTTGGTGGAAATGCCGACTGGTCCAACCTTTCTGGAAAGCAACATGGACATTCCTCAAAAACTTAGAAATTGTGCTTCCCTATAACTCTGCAATACCACTTCTGGGAATATATCCAGGGGGTGCAAAAAAGCACAGGCAAATGACATCTGTATCTGCATGTTCAATGCAGCACTGTTCACAATAGCCAGAATCTGGAAACAACCCGAGGGCTTGAGAACAGATGACTGGTTAAAGAATCTTTGGTACATGTACACAATGGAATACTACGCAGCTGTTAGGAAAGATGAAGTCATGAAATTTGCTTACTAGTGGATGACTATGGAGATTATCATGCTAAGTGAAATGAGTCAAAAAAGAGGGGCAGACATAGAATGACTGCACTCATTTGTGAAATATAAAATAACATAATATAAGACTAGCACCCAAGGACAGTAGAGACAAGGGCCAGGAACATTGCTCCATGCTTGAAACCCTGTCTTATGAGCTGTGGGATAAGACAGCTGGAATAGAGAGGAGATTACTAAGCCAATGATGGTTGGAGGGATCACTCGGGATGGGAAATGTGTGCTGAAAGTAGATAAAGGACCAAACATGATGGCCTCTCATTATGCCTAAGATCATACAGAGACTAAGAGGGAAAGTATGTGCCATAAAGGTAGGGGGAGGAAAGGAATAGGGAGCGGGGAGGGATACTAGGGACATTGGTGGTGGTAAATGATCAGTGGTAGAGGGATGGGTGTTCAATCATTGTATGACTGAAACTCAAACATGAAAGCTTTGTAACTGTATCTCATGGTGATTCAATAAAAAAATAAAAATAAAAAAATAATAAACAACGAATTGCACACATCTCAGCCCTGGTTGTTCTGCTGGTGGTTCAGCTTGTTCTAGGGCTGGTGGTGTTTTCTTCCCAATGGTCCCACATAAAGGCAGGCCCAAAGCAAGGCCAGAACGATCTCTGTGACTCATGGGGGCTAGGGGCAACTGTACATGACCTATTTTTCTACTATCCCCTTCATGTATTTCCATATGAAGATAGAGAGTGCGTTACTCAGCAAAAAAGACAAAAATCAAACAAACAAAAAATTCTTAGACATATATTGGATCTGCGTGGATGAAGATTTTGATGAGTTTCCAGGGCTGGAGGTAAGGTACTGAGGTGGGTTTAAATAGCAGAAGGTTGGTGTTAAAGTGCTGGGTCTAAGACAGAGAAGGAGACTTTGCTGCTTCTGAGAATTCAGGTGTCAAGAGGAGCCCAGGAAGGAAGAGAAGGTGTGAAATGATGGGGGAGACTGAGAAGGGCAAGCGAGAAGGAAACTCAGGACTACACTGCGGGATAGTGACCTTCACTCGAGGCATAGGATCCCTCAAGCTCTCAGAGAAGTGGACATTGTCTGGTGCTGTGCTGGGTAGAAGTAAGCATCTGCTCTTTGGAATGGGACTAGAAGCTGATTTCTGGGACTTGTTTGATTCAATGTAAGGGCAGAAGCAGAAGGGACATCCTGGGTTGGATTAGGATCTTGACAAGTTTCTGCACTTTGCCAGGCTCCAATAATTCATGGCAGAGTGGGCGGAGCTAGTAATTCAGAGGATTTTCTTCCCGAATGAAGGGATAGAACGGAGTTTAGCTTACATCAAATTACATCTGCATTTTCTTTCTTTTGTTATTCCTGAGCCTTTAAAGAAGTCTTGTTTAGACATTCCAGCTTGGTCTCAAGTAGAGTCCAGAAGAAGAGTAGAAGGTTCCTTATGCCTTATGTGATGAGTGATGACAGTGATGACAAATGGTCCTACTGAGAAATGCTGGTGTAAGTGTAGATCCAGGGAATAAGCATCTTGGCTCTAAGCACCAGCTTCCTCACTAGAATATGGAGATTCTATGGAAACTGTCATGCTTGAAGCAGCTTGATTTTTTTTAAAGTGAATTCATTGTGAATTACAATTCATTTTTTTTAAAAGTGAATTACAAAGTTATCCATGATTGGGTTTCAAGAATACAATGTTTTAACTCCGACACTTTCACTAGTGTCTATTTCCCTCCACCAGTGACCCTGTTCGCCTCCCAATTCTCCCTGCTTTTATGAGAGGCGCTTTATTGTAACCTTTGACACTGTGGTTTACAGTACTGTTGCTGGTAGGGTTTCATGCATAACCCTTTACTACCTGCCTGCCCACTCTCTTACTCTTGCTTGAACACTTCCATCCAACATTGTCATAGCACCCAGGGTTTTATTCTCTTGACAGGGAAAGACATTTACTGTTCTTTGATCCTTTTTTTGTATGTTCACCTACTTCCTCTTCTTGCTGTTTGGGGTATAGGAAAAGAACTCTATTCCTGGTACGATATATTTCAGAAAATCCTGCAATTTCATAAATCTTCAATCCTGGTGCATATCTGTGGAAGCATCCCCTAAAATAGAAAATCTGTTATAGATCCCTCAGCATTAATATTTTAGAAAGAGAATAAATGAGTAAAGTTGCAATTCAGTCATGAAAATTTAAAAAATCCTGCTCATGCTTCTCTTCTCCCAGTTACATTCTCAAACTCATTTTCATGGTGTATTTGATGTGTGTTTCACTGACAGACCCTTTGATCCATAAAAGACAAACATTCAGGGAACTAAAGGAGGAAGATCTTTAGTGTAGGAAAAAGTACTTTCTCCATCAAGGAATTTCTAAAGAATGGTGTTTACATGAAGGTCCTCTTGTTGCAGGAACACAAATTCAAATAGATTTTTAGAGAACTCTTATAAACCTTAAGGACCGGAAGTAAGTCAACTAACCTAGAGAACTAAATCAAGAGTATCACAAACCAAGTCTTCTATCTCTTCCTTGGCTTGTTGAGAAGAACCACCTTTCAGGATCCCATCTGGTTTATGAGTTCTTTTCTCTCAGCTCCATTCAAGATCACAAAAACGTTTGTAGTGGTGGTCATGGCAGACAAAAGTGTTGTATGTCCAAATTATCTACGCAGTAAGTTCTGAGGAGAACTCCGTGTTCTGTAATTAGAGCAATGGTACTCAAATTTGTTTGTGGTTTTGTGTAGGAGTGCTGGTAGCAAAGTACCTTGGAGGGAGATGCACTTTATCAATTCATGAGGAAGAGGAAACTCAAATGCCATCTGTCTGAGACTGAGTCAATACAGGAACTAGAGAGAACATTTTTAAATTTTATGTACCCAAGTTTTTTGTACTTTAGATTTTATAAAAGAACTTTGAGGTTTAGCTTTCGGGCCTTAATTTCACTGAGAATTGAATAATTAGAGAGAGTTTCTGTTATGTAACTTTGGAATAGCCTTCATTGTATTAGTTTGGGTTTATTGTATAATGTCTGGTGAGGTCTACTGAACAATGTTGCTGGGAATAATTGGGGATAGACAATACAACAAAATGATTCTTTAGCTCCTGAGAAACTTGATTTTTTAATTTTTAAAAATTTTTTATTGAATCCCTGTGAGATAGTTATAAGCTTTCATGTTTGGGTTACAATCACACAATGATCAAACACCCATCCCTCCACCAGTGCACATTCCCCTACCACCAATATCCCCGGTATACCCCCCTTTCCCACCCTCCCCCTGCCTCCATGGCAGACAGTATTCCCCATACTCTCTCTCTGCTTTTGGGCATTAAATTTTCTTATAAATGGATAGACATGGAGAGTATCATGCTAAGTGAAATGAGTCAGAAATAGTGGGGCAGATAGAAGGACTGCAGTCATTTGTGGAGTATAGAATAATATCACATAAGTCTGACACCAAAGGACAGTAGATACAAGGGCCAGGAGGATTACCCCATAGCTGGAAGACTGCTTCATGAGTGGAGGGAAGAAGGCAGATGGAATAAAGAAGGGATCACTAAGAAAATGATGGCTGGAGGAATCAATCGGGATGGGAGATGCATGCTGAAAGTAGATAATGGACCAAAACCTAGTTTTCGTACTTCTATCGCATTCTTTCGGACTAAGTAGAGACAAAGTCAGCCTCACTTCAAGATTTACAAATAAGGTAGCCCACAACTCTTGATTGATATATATACACATGTAATGAAAGAAGAAACTGATAGTAGTCTGGTCAGGTCTAGTGTCTGCTTGTTACATGTATTAGCTTGGAATTACAAGGCATGCAGGGATTTTAAAATGTTGATGTTGTCCATAAATCTCCCTGTACTTAATTACTAAAATACAGAAATCCTAAACTGCGCAGCCACTACCGCGGAAGCTCAACTTCATATCTCTTCATTCTCATCAATGGAAAACTAATTATCAAATGCTTTCTTGTCAGTAGGGCCATATTATTTTGGGGTAAACTCCAACAACAATAGTGAGCTGTGTGTTGAAACTCCAACAACAATAGTGAGTTTTGTGTTGAAATATGGAATGTAATCAAGGTAATGAGAAAATGAAGTGAAATTTATTAGTTATGCAGGCGGGAGTGGAGGGGTGGGGGGGTAGGGGTGGTGGTGGTAGGTATATTGGGGTTTTTTTTGGTGGTGGAATATGGGCACTGGTGACAGGACGGGTGTTTGAGCATTGTATAACTGAGACATAAGCCTGAGAACTCTGTAACTTTCCACATGGTGATTCAATAGAAAAAAATTTTTAAAAAATGTTGATGTTGTCAGTAAGAGCATGTCATATGTCAGACAGACCTATCTACCTTAAGCTCCATAAATTGTTTCTGTTTTTAGGACACATTCTAGAAGGAGGTACAGAAATTCAAATATGCAGATGCAATGCTTCAGAATGTATATACAACAATATTTTCATATAAGTAATAAAACATTTGGAAACATATAGAAATAAGTGACTTTTTCTCATTTGAAACTGTGAGAAAGTAACTCAAATTCATAGAAAATATAGAGCACTTGACGTATGAGTAAGAGTTTTAGTGGTGTGTAAAAAATTTGAGAGCATCCCAGGAATAGGTAAATCAGGTAAGCTATTAAATTCAAGAATTTAATAGCTCATGGTTCATTCTATAAGCCTGAAGTGAGTTTTTTTTGTGTGTGTGTGGAGTGTGAACAAGGAGATATGAATATGAAGAAGTATGTAGGGGATGTGATAAGAAGGATTTTATTAGTCACATTAAACAACTAATTTAAACTGAGAAAGTGACTTACTTAAATTGAGAGTCACTGAAATTAATTTTAGTTTTATTTATGCATTTCTGTGTATATGCATGTAAATTTTTAAAATTTAAATTTTATTTATTCACCATAATCTACAATGTTGTGATAGAGCTTTCGAAATTTAACATCATAAATCAAACCCACCGTCAGTGTCAGTGCTTCTCCATCAATAACCCAAGGTTTCTTTCCTCTTCCCACCTTTCCTCCTTATCAAACTCATCTTTTTAATGTGTTTATTTGAGCTGGAGAAATAGTGCAGTGGTTAAGGCACTTGTCTTGCATGCAGCTGACTCAGGTTTGATCCCTGGCACCACACATGGTCTCCTGAGCACTGCCAGCAGTAATCCCTGGGCACAGAGTCAGAAGTAAGCTCTAAATATTGTAGGGTTTGGCCACCTCGAAATTTTGAAATAAAAAAGTAAAATTTTCTGTTGAAGCTTCGATCACACTAGTGTTGACTTTTACGGTTTTGATGTACATGGTTTCTGTATCACTGTCATCCAGTTGCTCATCGATTTGCTCAAGCAGGCACCAGTAACGTCTCCATTGTGAGACTTCTTGTTACTGTTTTTGGCATATCGAATATGCTATGGGTAGCTTGCCAGGCTCTGCCGTGCAGGCAAGATACTCTCAGTAGCTTGCTGGGCTCTCCGAGAGGGGCAGAGGAATTGAACCCTGGGGCATCTGCGTGCAAAGCAAAAGCCCTACCCACTGTGCTATTACCTCACTTTATATCATTGAAACATCTAAAACCTTTGACCCATGGTCCTATGTTGTCACTGGTTAATCTCCTTATTCCTTCCCCCACTCTCTCTTTCTTTGGCTTTCTCATTATTCAATCCAGGGTCAAGGTTTTCATGAATATATTTATTTTTATGGTGCTGAGGACTGAGCACAGGACCTCACATATAAGATGTGACACTCTAACACTGAATCACCTCTCCAGCCTTAATTTAAATTTCTAAAAAGTTCCCTCTGGTATTACCAAATAGTAGAAAAGATAATACAATAAAATAATGATAATAAAATAATTAGTAAACATTTACTCTTCACAAGCACTTAGTCTAAACACTATTTAAAAAATAATTTGCGTTCATTTTTTCATTTTTTAAATTTTTAAAAAAATTTTTGTTTTAAAATTTTTGTTTTACTTAGCTACTGTGAAATAAAAAAGTTTTTTTTAATGATTATTTATGATTGTATTTCAGGCATACAATGTTTCAACACCAATCCCTTCACCAGTGTCCACTTCCCACCACCAATGTCCCCTACCCCCACATTTGCCACCCACCCACCCACCAGCCTGCCTCTATGAGAGTCACTTTTTCAAAAAATCAGTTTTTGCACTGTGGCTTACAGTACTGTCGCTGGTAGAGGTTCATACATCATACTACCGTCTCTTAGCACCACTTCCTCCTCCCGTCGAACACTTCCCTCCACCATAATTGTTGCCCCTTCCCTGTTCTATCCGTAAGCCCCCTCAAGTGGCTGAGTTTTAGAGATTTTGAAAACTTCATTTTAGGCACCGTGTTTTAGAAAATTGTTAACGGTAGAGTTTCTTATATAAAGCATTTCAGCATCATCCCCTGCATGATGGTCCCAGTGGCCTCATTACCCTGCCCACCTCCAGAAGGTAAATATTCTACTGAAGACCACTTCTTAGTTTCTGTTGTCTTTGGGCGTTTATTATTTCCCCTACCACGTTTCTTTATATCCCACATATGAGAGAGATCATTCTATGCCTGCCCTCTCTTTCTGACTAAATTCACTCAACACTTTAAAGTTACTCAATAGTGGGGCTAGAGAGACAGTCCAGGAGTTAAGTCACTGGTTAGGGGCTGACTCGGTTTTGACCCCAAGCTTCACTTATGGTTCCCTCGGCACTCCCAGGAGACACTCCCAAGCACAGTGCCAGGAACAGTACCTAGACCCCATCAGGTGAGACCCAAGGAACCCCTCTCCCCCAGACAAAAGCTGCCCAGAATCAGAAGGACCCTGACAAAGAAGTTCATCACTGCACTTAGCCCATTTTACAGTTGAGGAGACTGAACACAGAGATGATAAATCACTTGCTTCATATCACCCAGTTATTAAAGGGATGAGCCTAATTTTTAAGAGAAATAGTCTGCCCTCCTAACCCCAACGATGCCATAAGTTGTCATATACTTGATGCCAGATATTTTAATAGGAATTGCTATAGGTGTTTGTACTATTTAGGAGACAAATGAAATAACTTAGATGAGTGTCCCCTGAAGGAAAAAAATAAAGGCAGCAATAGAAAGAGCAGAGACACCTGAATCCCAGAGTAATTGAGGAGATGGTGATCATAGGATACATTGAACAAGAGAACACGGACAATAAAGAAGCACTGAGGATGACTTCTACATTTCTGGCCCCGGGAAAGCTGCTGAATGGCTGTGGCATTATCAGGGATACAGAGTAGGGCCAGAAGCCAGAGAGGTAGTACCGTGGGTTAGGCACTTGCCTTGCACGCAGCTGATTGGGGCTTGATCTCTGGCATGTCATATAGTCCCCTGAACCCCACCATGAGAGATCCCTGAATGCAGAACCACTGAGTAACTTCTCAGTTCATCTGGGTCCCCTCTGCCCCCCAAAACATAAAAATAATAAGAAGAATTAGGATAGGATTTAAGGAGATAGATTAAATGGTCAAACACATGCTTGGCACTCCTTCTACACACCCCACCAGGTGTGTCCCCTCTTGAATAAATAAATAGAATGAACTTGAAAAGCACAGATTTTAAAAAAGAGAAGAGGAGAGTTTGGTTTGGAGGGGGAAAAAAAATCCCAAAGAGTTTAGCATTGATACTTTGAATTTAAAGTGCTCAAGGGAAAAGTAAGAAGAGGCGTGGGGGGAGACGGTTGTAAATAAAGATAGATTCAATGCAAACAGGAGTTCCAAGGAGGGAGAGCTTCCTAGTGCCAAACGCATTAGGAAGGTCAAGTAAGGTGAGGCATGTGGAGCCACCACTGGATCTGTAAATACAGAGGTCACTGTGACCTTGACAAGAACAGAGTGAGTGGAGAAGTGGCGGGAAGCCAGAGTGCTGTGGGTGAGAAAAGAAGGAAGTGAAATCAGCAAGGGGTGACCTAGATTTCCATGAATTTGCCTGAGAAGAGGGAGAAGGACAGAACAGGAAGGGAGCAATAATGGGGAGTAGAAAGGGGCACTGGATGGAGCAGTGGTGGGGAGCTTTACATTATTTTTTTTTTGAAGGATGAGTTTATTTTCTGAGGTGAGAAAATCTGAGTAAAGAGCAAGACTCAGATATGAGACAGAGGGGGCATGTAGACCAGAGGGAGAGGTAAACAAAGTACAAGTAGAAGTAATAACCTCAAAGAATTTTTCCTCTCCTCTCTTCCCCTCCCCTTCCTCCCCTCCCCTCCCCTTCCTCCCC
The DNA here is from genome assembly GCF_027595985.1 of Sorex araneus. Classification (NCBI taxonomy): domain Eukaryota; kingdom Metazoa; phylum Chordata; class Mammalia; order Eulipotyphla; family Soricidae; genus Sorex; species Sorex araneus. The sequence goes on from NC_073311.1 coordinate 44,137,090, forward strand.
TCCCCTCCCCTTCCCTCCCCTCCCCTCCCTCCCTCCCCTCCCCTCTTCTCCCCTCCCCTCCCCTCCCTCCCTCCTCTCCCCTCCCCTCCCTCCCTCCCCTCCCCTCTTCTCCCCTCCCCTCCTCTCCTCTCTTCTCCTCCTCTTCCATCCTTTCCCTCCCCTCCACTCCCCTCTCCTCTCCTCCTTGCTTCCCCTCTCCTCCCTTCCCTTTCCCTCCCCTCCCTTCCCTTCCCCTGCCCTTCCTCTCCTCTCCTCTCCTCTCCTCTCCTCTCCTCTCCTCTCCTCTCCTCTCCTCTCCTCTCCTCTCCTCTCCTCTCCTCTCCTCTCCTCTCCTCTCCTCTCCTCTCCTCTCCTCTCCTCTCCTCTCCTCTCCTCTCCTCTCCTCTCCTCTCCTCTCCTCTTGTCCCTTCCCTCCTCTCCTTCCTTCTTTTCTTTTTGCTTTTTATTATTCTTTACTTTTTTCCTTCTTTTATCTCTAATTTTATTCTTCCTTTTCTTTCTTTTTTAAATAATAAGATCATTTTTAAAATCAGTAAGATAAGATTTGAAGCATATAATTAACAAAATTATCTAGCAGATATGTAGAGAATGTTGCAAATCAAACGCTGAGCATATACTTTTAAAATCTTTTTAATTAAAATTCTATAGTTTTCCATGTTTTTAATAACTTTTTTTCATGCACAAAATTCCAACACCACACCATCCCCAGTATGGTGATAATATACTTTCTTTCAAATATAAGTGTTGTCTTTAGAGCAGGAGAGATAATACAGCGGATATGGTTTTTGTATTATACACAACCAACCCAGATTCAATGCCTGGCACCTCACATGGTCCGCCAAGTCCCACTAAGAGTAATTCTTGATTGCTCCACTGCTTGGAAGCCGACCTCATATGCTGGGGGGAAAGGCAGCTCAGATAGAGAAGGGACCACAAAGTAAAGGGTGCTAGGAGGGCCCCTAGGGATGGGAGATGTTAGAGGGGGAAGTTGTGGGGGTAGTGGGATGGGAGGGATACTGGGATCATTGGTGGTGGAGAATAGGCGCTGGTGGAGGGATAGGTACTCGATCATTATATGACTGAAATATAAGCATAAAAGTTTGTAAGTCTGTAACTGTACCTTATGGTGATTCATGTAAAAAAGAAATTTTTTTTAAAAGAGTGATCCTTGAATATTGAGTCACGAGTAAACCCTGAGTACCACTGGGTGGGGGGTCCCCCCAAAAAATATGGTGCCCTTATGAAAATGTATCTCTTATTAAAGTGTGAACTAAAACACCTGAGCATTCAAAGGCATCAGAAAGAAAGTAAATTCCATTCGAAACTATCTTTAGTTTGATATTGTGAACAAAATATTGTCAAAACAGCAGGGAAGAAGGAAAAGGAATTTATCTGTAGTTGTATGGGTGGGAAATTGAAAGAGTTCACAATAATCTGTAAGGACCTGCAAAACTAATTTTCCCAAGAATGAAAAGAGATTAAGACAGTAGAACGGCATTTTGCAGGGTCATAGAAGAAGCTTTCAGGAGGATACGTTAAGTGTCAAATGTTTGTTAGATTTTTGTGTATGAGCCTAGTGATCATATTAGTTGGAGTTAAATCCCTTCGCAGTTGCCTTTACAGGATTGGTGCTCCAAAAAGCTTCAGCTCATCGATGCATTTGCATTATGTGTCCCTGCTCTGGCTGAATCAATCATTATTCATTAACATCTACGATGTATCAGTCATACTATAAGCTGTTTAGACCATTTAAGCTAGTTCCTGCTCTTCAGGATCTTTCAAGCTAAGTATTAAGAGAGTCAGTTCTGCTGATATATCAGTTTAACAGTCTTGAGCATTCCTTTGACAGTGTCAGGAGCCTGGGGCAAAATTTGAGTTTAGTTTTTGTACAATGGGTCCCTGTTCTAAGATGCCATCTTGCTTGCAATAGCAACACTCATGGTGAATTTTGTGAAGAAAACTATGTGAATAAATCAGACAAAAGAGGAAGACAACATTTTTAAGGGACTCAACTAGCTCAAGCATTTGGTTGCTCTTTGCTTAAGACACGGTGATGCTATATCACTTGTCCTAGTACCTGGGGAACTCCACTAGGTAATAGGAATTTAGGAATTTTCACCACCTCATGGATAATCTTATTGTTGATCAAAAAGTCCTAAGGCAGATGACTATAAATAGCTGCAGATACATATATGAATAAATACAGTGATAAAGGCCATCTGCTGATAGCCTATTGAATTGATTCCACCTCTTGCCTATGGACAGGGATGTGCAACATATGTTCCAGACTCTGCTTTCAAATTTGGGAGTGTGTGTGTGTCCTTGTGCTGTGTTTCTACACCCCTCATGTAGCACTGCAGTGCACTCCAGTTAGGAGACCATTTATACAAACCAGGACTGTTGCACTTTTGTCCTGATCATCCCTCACTCCCTCCTCATGTTCTTAATACTTGATACTAAGGCGCTTTATCTGAGCGTGAGCATGAATGAAGAGGTGTTTTAAAAGGGTGAAAAAAAAGCCTATAGAAGGGAGAAGCATGGCATGTTTGCTTTCTCCCTCTTCTCCGGGGGAAGGTGATGGGGCCGTGAGGACAGGTAAGGAACATGGGGTAGGAAAACGCTCCAACTACTGAAATCAGATTTGACTTTGGATACTGCAGCTGTTTGGTAGTTGTTTCAGAGTCACAGACTTCTTTGAGACAAGAACTGTCAACAACGCTTGTATTTGTGTTACTTATTAAAATATTGTGATGTCCCTGCCTTATGTGTTTTGTGTATGTGACCATGTTTACCCTTTTAGCAATAGGTTCTAGTTCAAGCCTGTTTTCCTGATCAGAAAACATTCTCTCTCAAAGTCAAACAGCAAGTACATGGTAAGATACTAAGGTTTGTTTTAGACTTTTGTGGGGTTTTTGTTTTGTTTTGGCGGTCACACTTTTCTATACTCCTGGCTCTGTGCTCAGGAGTCACTCCTGGTGGTGTTCAGGGACCATATGTGTTGCTGAGGATTGATTGAACCCAGATCTCTGCATATAAGGCAAGTGTCTTGTCTACTTTACAATCTCTATACTTTTATTGTTAGAATGTTAAATTCATAGGGAAGATTTCAGATCCTCAAAAAGTCTCTATCTCCCTCTCTCCTCCCATACTCCTCTCTCCCTCCCTATCTCTCCCTCTCTCCCTCCTTCTCTCTTTCTCTCTCTCCATGCATGTGTCACACACACAATTTTATCAGTGAATTAAATATTAGTGTAACAAAGGAATATTACCTATCTTAGTAAGTGATTTCTGTTTTTCAGTTCATATACTCTTCTCATCTTATGTACACCAAGCTATGTCCTAGAATTCATTCTTGTACCATTGTTCTTCCCATCTCAAGCAAAATCCATGAGAAATAACTAGAAGTATATGGTGTAAATACATTTCATCTCATTTCTTCTTAGTAACAGTTGTATCAATAATCTGGTCTCTCTCCTTCTCTCTCCCCCCCCCCTTTCTCTTTATCTTCCTATTTATCTCTCTGCCTTTACCAGTCTCTCTTTGTTTCTCTCTCCTCCATGTCTCTCCTCCTCCACTCCCTCCTCTTTTCCTTCCTCATTCTGCTCATTCAGCTCTTTCTAGAAGTTGTCTTACTGTTTCTTAAGTGAAGCCCACATTTCCTCCTCCATGTATTTCCTTTAGTAATAAGTGAAGTATTAAAAATGCAGTGCATTGAGTATGGAGAATCTTTCTTCCACTAACAAAGGGAGCATGGACCAACCCTGTGATTGCCTTCTATGTGGGCCCTGCAAGAGAGAAAATGCTTTCTGGAAAATTCAGTCAGTGTATTCCACACTATCATTTCTCAGGCAGCCTATTGTAGTTAAGTCAGCAGAGCCCAGCACTGATGGGAGCCCTTTTTGTTCTATTAACCTAGAGGTAACGGATGAATCTGGAGGCTGAGACCACCGCTTTGAAGCCCCTCTGAACAGTGGCTGCTAGGGTCACAGGCTGCCTTTCCAGAGCTTTCAGTTCTCTCTTGGGCTGGAAATATACTCAGGGCAAAGGGCTTGGGTTTTTTCCCCCTTTGTGGTATTTGGCTACGTAGAACACAGATCCTTTGGCAGAGCAGAGGACTGTATAAGTGAAAAATAGTGGAATGAAACCTCAGAACACGTTATGACCTTCAAGAAGGTTTGGTTTGGATTGGGTTCTAGGAATGGTCTGAGTTTTTTTGGTTGCAAACCTTTTCTTTTTTTCCAGAACACATCGTGAACCTCTTTAGAGAGCTGTTCATGGCCTCTAAGAGGTATCTGAGGCCCTGCTGGGCATTAAACACAGAGCATAAAAGAAAGTTAATGGTAGACTTTATCCTAAAATGAATACCAGGCATCAGGAGGAGTGAAAGAGTCTTACCACCATCATTGCACACAGTTTTCCTAAGACTCTACCAAGGAAAGTATTGCTATACTTATTATACCATGAAGAAATTAAGGTTCAGAGTATTTAGTGCCTTATTGATGACCTCAGTGCAGTAGGATTTGAATTTCAGGATGTTTGAATGGCTTTGGTCTTTACTTTGCACTCCTTTTTCTCTCTTTTCACCCCCTTCTCTTCTCAACAAGACTACTTCTTGCCGACTTTCTCTCCTTCCTTCTCCACCCCACCTTTCCCCTCTTCTCTTTTCCTCATGCATCATACCTCTGCTCCTCTTCCCTCCTTTTTTACCTCTCCCCTCTCCTCCCTGCTTCTTTTCTATCCCTCTTCCCCCCCACCCTGCCCCCAAGCCCACACTATCTTTTTCCCTTCTACTCTCCTCCAAATGCACTCAGTAGAGCAATTCATGGAAAGTTTTTGTCATTCCTGCTGTAGGCAAATTATATCTGTGCTTTTTAGAAGACACAACAATGAAGAAGACACAACTATGTTAAAGAAAGCTATCTTGACATGTTGATAAGTGGAAATTAACAACAGCAAGCCAATTCTTCATAGGGTAGGCGACCTAAAACCTAACCTTATTTTGAGAATACACTCTCACCTTTCATTTCCAAATGTAGGGATCAAGATGACAGGACTGGAGTCTGGGCAAACAGACTCCCTGTTACAATCACAGACACATACCCAACAGAATAATTGCAGTAACATAGCAGTCACTCAATAAATATTGTTTTAATGAATCAAAATTATAATTTAGGTTAGATCAAGAAATTTTCAGATCAGAGAGCAAGAAGGAAATTGTTGCCACAGAGGCAGTGAGTGGGCTGGGGGTGGTGAGAGGGATCACTCTCACTGTCATCCCGTTGCTCATCGATTTGCTCGAGCGGGCACCAGTAACGTCTCCACTGTGAGACTTGTTACTGTTTTTGGCATATTGAATACGCCACAGGGAGCTTGCCAGGCTCTGCCGTGCAAGCGAGATACTCTAGGTAGCTTGCCAGGCTCTCTGAGAGGGGTGGAGGAATCGAACCCAGGTGGTCTGTGTGCAAGGCAAATGCTGTGCTATAGCTCCAGTTCAGCAATCAGTGGGAGAGATACTGGGGACATTGGTGGTGGAAAATGTACACTGGTGGAGGAATGGCTGTTTTATCATTGTATGACTGAAACTCAATCATGAAAGCTTTGAAACTGTATCTTAAGGTAACTCAATAAAAAAAGAAAGAAATTTGCGTATCAGATTTAACTACCTTAAGCTCAAATATTGTAGTAGTATGCTTAACACCTTAACATGCTTTTGCATATTTTTTATTGTTCCTGTGACCTTTTTAGTAAAATTTTTAAAAATTCAGTATAACTCTTGTAACAGCACGAAGAGATTTTTCCATTTATAGTTTGAAAGGGTAAGTGAATGTCCTTGGGAGTTGGATATGTTCAATGATATAAGGAAAGAAATTGCATAGCACCATGATGTAAAGATGTGGGAAGAGAGACATGAAACCAAAGATCCTTCTTGTATCCCCAGTAGAAAGTTTTTATGTTATTGGCAAGGGTGGCAACTCCCTTCAGTTAAGTATTCATAGACGTTTCTTTTTCTTTCTTTTCCTTTTCTAATAGTTTTTGCTCCTCACTCTTCTTAGGCTTTCTCTGTTCTTAGCCAGAAGTCTTTCCTCTTCTTTCTCAGCTCTGTTGTTACTGTTTTTTTTTCCTTTTTTTCCAGTCAGAGTTCCTCAGTTATTGTTCTCAAATCTTACTTTCAAAGGCTGATGTTCTCCAAGCTCATTCAGAGGGGGATGGGGCCTCCTCCTCACAGCTCCCGTTTTCCAGTAGCTTGGCAGTCACACCCACAAACTACCCCTGGTGCCGTATAATCTCATCAATGGACAGGAAGAGAGTAACATAGGCCTTACCTGTGAGTGAATCTGCTCTATAATTATATTCTAAATTTCAGAATTCCTGGAGTGAGCAACTTCTCATACTCTACTCCGTTGATGTACCAAAAGTGGCACACAGTTTCTTAGGTTTAACATACATGTTTGTAATCTCTTATACTAAGACTAAATGGTTCCAGGATGAAATACAACAATGTTCACACACTTTCCTCTCATAGTGGTGAGAAAGTGCAATGGTGGTGGAATTGATGTTTGAATATTAAGTGTAATGAATTGTTGTGAGCAACTTTATATAAATAAAATTAAATTAAAAAAACAACCACAAAGGCTGGTGTTCCTAGCCCTTCTTCCCAAGCTCTACATAGTAAATTCTACAGCTATCATTTTTCCAAATGTGAAGTATCTTAAGGTAAACAAGGGCACAGAAGCACACAGAAGCACATGCCCTAGACTGCAAGCAAAGACCCTGAAGAGACTACTCACAGCTGCCAATGTTCCAATATTAGTTTGCTCAGAGTCAAAAAGAGTCATGCAGTGTTAGATTATTCTGTACAATTTTCCTCACCTATTACAATAAAGGTCAGTAAGCTCTTTGGGGGAACTTTGGAGGAACACACACACATAGTACATTCCACAAGATCCATGGCAGTGGAATAAATGGAGTTTTTGGAGTCTCAGATTAACATTTTAGCTCTACAGATCTATAGAAAGCAGTTACAATTTTGGGACTTAGTCTCTATTTGTAAAATTGAGATAATTTTACATTGAGATATGCCTACAGAGGTTTTGTAAAGAGCAAAAGATTCGATAAATTATAAGAAATTGGTTAGTAATTAATGGTTCACAGTGCTTGTCTTACTTTTTGAGTGGTAGAGTCAATGAATTAATATGCAATCTTGTCTTCAAGAGATATTATCTACAATTCTGTTGCCCCTTTAAAACCTCTGTGATCATTTTGCGACCACACAGTGAGACCACAAAACTCAGCAGCCTGGCGGAACTGGACCACAAAGCTCAGAAGCCTATTAGACCTAGAAAGATAATGGACTCACTCAGGTTGAAAGATGGATGTCGAAATTAGACTATAGACCGAACATGATGGTCACTCAATAACGCTATTGCAAACTACAACATCCGACAGGAGAGAGAACAAAAGGGAATGCCCTGCCACAGAGGCAGGGTGGGGGTGGTGGGACAGATACTGGGAACATTGGTGGAGGAGAAGGGGCACTGGTGGAGGGATGTAAACAATCACTGTATGACTGAAATGCAAACATGAAAGTTCATAAGTTTGTAACTGTACCTCATGGTGATTCACTAATAAAATTTTTTAAATAAATAAATAAAATCTTAAAAAAAGAAAGATAATGTCGGTAACTGAAGCTAATTAGTGAGAAGTGGTAGCGAGTGTTACAAATTGGATAGGTTATGCCTCATCTGACAGAGCATCCTTATCCAATGATGGTAAGATTAGTATGAGCATCATTTCCTTGGAACACTCTTCCAAGAGTTCCTTTTTCCCTTCTACATTGGGTTAAGTTTGCCACGTTTCTTTGCTTACTCCATTTTCAGGCAAGCCATTAGCATCACCCCTTTGTGTGTAGTAATGAACAGTTTCTTCTTATTTAGGGGTTTTTTTTGGGGGGGAGTGATTGAGGGAGTTTTAGAATCTCTCTCATTTTCCTTTCTTTCTCTGGCTTCTAGCTTAGTGCTGTATGAAAGTGGAAATTCAGTATAATTATTTGTCAAACTATAGACTTGGAAGTGAGGAGAATAATGTTTTTGGTCTTTGCAGAGACTTATAATTTATAAATCTTTAATAATTCTGTTCCTGAAAGTTTTGCAAAGATGTAGGTATAAATAATGTAACATAGATTACCTAACATTATCAATGCTTGGTCAAACTTCAGCATCTCTGAGGGCTAGTAACAGGCCAAACCTGGAGTTGAACCCAAGTGTCAACCTCACAGCTGGAACAAGGTCTCAGAGGAGAGAATTGAGTGGGGAGGAGAATTGCTCTCTCTTTCTTGGAAAATGTCTTTGGGATGGCAATTAAAGACCCAGTGTACTTGAAAGTGTCTCTTTCAATCTGAAAATAAATGGAGCTTCCTGAACTGCTTTTGGAAAATTTAGGCTTGGGGGATTTTTTTCCGACTTTCATCCTTTCTGCATCAGCATTTGGAAAAGAAACAGGCAAAAATTGACAATTAAAAGAGACCAACATATTAGCAATTGGTAGACTTGGGAGAAAGGGAGACGGAAAGCCTAATGATTCTAACTGGTTGTGCAAAGCCAAAAGAATGATGAGACTTACCTAGAACTTTGCTTTTCATCTTTTTCCATTTGATCTCTAGTCTAGTAACCACTGTAGAATAATTTCATAATCTCTCAGGCGTCAATAAGAAGATTTGCCATGTGGTAGTTAAACACACTTGCAATTTTGATGAAATCATTCATAATATCTCTTGTCAGTGATTTAAGTCTAGTGAATAACTTCCCTGTGACTTTTGTCAAGCGGATTTTTCTGGGGGATATTCACTTCCAAAGGTTTATGGATGTCCGACAATTATTAGTCAGTGACAGAAATAGCTTTTCTGCTGTGGCGTGTTTTGAGGTTTTGCCTTTACTTCTAAGAAAAAAGGCGATAATTGTGTAAACCAACTAATCTGTATTTGGCAACAAGCTCCAACCTAAAACCTGAAGTAATATTTCTAAAAACAATAGTTTTATGCAATTTTCATGACAACAGCATGCCAACACCAACTGCTCTAAAATGGCAGCCTGTTATTTTACAAGTTATATAAGTCTAATAGGGGAGAAAAAAATTCCTCTCACCACCTCACTTTGGTAACGGTTTCTTAGAATTTTCCTGACTAATAAGAGATCACATCAATATACTCATTTCTCATCTTCCACAGTTCATGCCACACAGTCATTCCAAACCCACTGCTATCCCAGAGCCAACCCAACACTCTTCAAAGTGAACTTGGTTTGTATCTTCTTTGCGGTGAGGAAGAAAGCTTGAGAAAGGGTCAGCAGAGGCTGGCCATAAAATTCTAGAACTGTCGAAGAGTGAGGCGCACTTCAGGGTTGGAATGAAGAATTTGAGTACAAAAAGAAGAGACTGGTGTTATATGTTAATTAGAGATGGGCTAATTATATAAATCAAAACTGTAAGACTCAATGGTACCATAAACATGTGAACCACACTATAGTAGCTAGCTTTTTTTAAGTGGAAGAAAAAGTAGTTAAAAATTCATATTCACTTAGAATCTGTCAGTCCCTTAGAGATCTCTTGCCTCAGTGGCAAGGCCAGTGGTTGCACAGGGGAGTAGATCCACAAATGCTTCTTGAGTGAGTGGATGCAAATAGGTTTTGGATAAACATATATAAATGCAGTGTAGCTTATTAGATTCAACTTCTTTCAAGTTAGACACTCCTTTTTTATACTTTCTTACTAATTTTGTAAATTATTGAAATGAGAAACTCCTGCTCCCGGAATAGGGAGAACCTCTTCAACCATATTCTTAGAAAACATAAGATTTTTGTATTTTTTTCTTTTCAGAAGAAGGTGATGGAAGGCCAGAGAGAGAGAGAGAAAGAGAGCACTGGGGTTTAAATGACATATTTTGCATTGGCTTCATTCTATGTGCCATTCATATTCACATTCATATTCATACGGGCACATTCATATGTGCATGACTCCCTGAGTACTGCAGTGTGCAGCTCTGGAGGTCTCCAAGGACTTCTGGGTTGTCTAGAGATTCCTCGCAGATAGGGCCTCAGCAGTATGGCACCCTTGAACTCTAGCATTGAACCATCTGGCTGGTTAGTGGAGTATCATTCTAGGAGTGGCTCCTGGATCCCCTGAATCACAATGTTTGGGAGACCACCCCCTGCAGCTATAAAAACATGATAGAAAATTCTGCATGTTCTGCATGCTGTCTCTTTTTTTTTTTCTTTTTGGGTCACACCTGGCGCTGCACAGGGGTTACTCCTGGCTCTGCACTCAGGAATTACCCCTGGCCATGCTCAGGGGACCATATGGGATGCTGGGATTTGAACCCGGGTCGGCCGTGTGCAAGGCAAAAGCCCCACCCACTATGCTATCTCTCCAGCCCCATGCATGCTGTCTCTTTAAGGTCCTTTGACCCTAAAAGAACCTTCATTCTATTATATGTGGAGCAAATAATTGTGGACTCAGAGTCTTTTATGGGCTTTATAATCCTGTTAGGGACAGAGAACCTTCAGAAATGGAGGAAATAATGTTAGAAATGTTACAAATGTAGAAGTTAAACAATCAACATGTCCCTACACTACAGCCCTGGTTGGAGGCATCTGTTTATATATTATAAGGAGATCCCTGGACCCGGGCTCTTACTTTCCTTTCTTCCAAGTCGATATTCTCTCTTGCTATTCTTCTATGGCATTATGATCTTTTCGATGATTTTTGCTCTCTGGGTTGTTTGTCTCATTTCCCTGCTGTTTTCTCCTTGCTGTTATCATGTTCTCCTTTGTGTAATCATCGTTCTGTTGCCCTTGTTTAAGATGCCAGTGTTCTTCTCTTTTTTTTTCTTATTTTTTTGGGTCACACCTGGTGATGCACAAGGGTTACTCCTGGCTCTGCACTCAGGAACCACTCCTGGAGGTGCTCAGAGGACCATATGGGATGCTGGGAATCGAACCTGGGTTGGCCTCGTGCAAGGCAAAAGCCCTACCCACTGTGCTATCGCTCCAGACCCTGTTCTTCTCTTCTTTGGTCCAATTCTCTTCTAATTTAATATATTTTATTGGAAAACTAAAGTTCATGTTATGGTTTTTAGTTAGAACTTATGTAATTATATTTTATAAAACTAGATTTTTTTCTGAGTATCATACATATATTCAACTGTTCACTAATAAATCAGTTTTCTATTAATTATAATGGGTTTTGGACCTGCAATCTGTTAGCTTCTCAAAGGTCTACCAACACATTAAGGACTAAATAAATGAGTAATTTACTCCAAAACACAAAAACACTCATTAAAAGGCTAAACTAACTATGCTATTTTCAAATATAATATATCAGTTTTATTATAAAGACAAATTTACTATTTGAAAAGTTCAATTTTCAAACATTTGAAAATTCATAACCATCAAAAATTAAATCAGTTACAAATAATCTCAAAAATCAAACTTATACAAATCCTCTCACATTTTTATTGAAGAAGTCAGGCTTAATGTGGGATGTGGGTAAATTTTAATCCGCTTGCTATGATGTGGTATGGGGCTTCCAGAAATGAGTGCCAGGGACTTTGAAGGTCTTACAAACTGCCTTGCTTCCTGTATCATCTCCATCTGGATAGTCCACAAGCATTTAAAACTTGGCATGTACAAAGCCTAATTTGTCGCCCTCCCTCTCTGGTATTCCCTATTTTAGTTGGCATCACCTAATTGCCCAAGCTGGAAGTTGTCCTGGACTTCTTCATCATATCCAAGGTTCCTCATAGCCCCCCTTCAATTAATTGCCACATCCACATGGTCTTCTATTTTAAAACTATCTACTAAATCCATTCATTCTTTTTCCTTCTCTTACACTGCTGTTGCTTGGGTCCCAATCAGCATGCACCATGACTTTCTAGATAATCTTGTCAGTGATAATGCTGTTGGTACAAAGGGGTCTCCTCTTTCTTTACACTTGACTTAAAATTTAAATTAGATCCTGACATTCCTACTTAAAGTTCTTGGAGACTTTCCCGTGATTACAGAAGGAAGTCAAGTCTGAACTCACAAGGAGAGCCCCCCCCCAAATGTTCTAATGACCTCCTCTACCTGTTCTATCTTTATCTCTCACTTATTCGGACCTTATACCTGGTAACTAATCAGTTGTATTCCAGGCCACACTAAGACTCTCTCCTAGTCCCTGGGTGTGTTCAAATGACTTTCCTCTTTGTAAAGCACATTGCTCTCTTTCTCACTTGAACAACTTTAACTTATTTTTTTTTCAAAATTTAATTATTGATTTACAATACTGGACTGGAGCAATAGCACACCGGTTAGGGCATTTGCCCTGCACGCAGCTAACCTGGGTTTGATTCTTCCATCCCTCTTGGAGAGCCTGGCAAGCTACCGAGAGTATCCCACCCACAGGCAGAGCTTGGCAAACTACCCGTGGCATATTTGCTATGCCAAAACAGTAACAACAAGTCTCACAATGGAGACATTACTGGTGCCTGCTCGAGCAAATCAATGAACAACAGGATAACAATTGCTACAGTGCTACAGTGCTACAATAATATAAAATTGAGGGCAAACCTTTATAGCTCCCTATGTGTATAAGGCCCACCACCAAAATTCCAATCCCATCTCATCCTCAAAACATACACACCTTCCCATTCCTCCCTCTCCCCTATACTTTCCTGCTGGTAGATATAACAGTTTTCCTTGAGTTTGGATTTTTTGCTGTGGCTGTTTGGGTCAGCTATCATTAATTTAGATTACAAATATGAATGAAAGTGGTAATTGTATTTCTGGTCCTTAATTATTTTACTTAGCACAATCACCTTAACTTCCATCTATTTTGTCCTTCTAGCCATGGGTAGCTTGCCAGACTCTCTGAGAAGGACAGGGGAATAGAACCCAGGTTGGCCACGTGCAAGGCAAATTCCCTACCGGCTATCTATTGCTCCAGTCCTGCTATCGCTCTAGTCCAAATTTATTTTATTTTATTGAATCACCGTGAAAAAAAATACAAAGCTTTCAGGTTTAAGTCTCAGTCATACAATGATTAAACCCCCATCCCTTCACCAGTGCACATGTTCCACCACCAAGAACCCCAATATACTCCCCTCCCAGCCCCCCATCTGAGTAGCTAATGATCTTCACTTTATTCTCTCTATACTTTGAATACATTCAATATTTCAATAGAGAACTCGCTATTATTGTCTGGAATTTTCCCCCAACAATCTGGCCTGCTGAAAAGGCATCATTTAATAATTTGCTTCCCATTGCTGAGAATGAAGACTCTATGAGCTTTCGCAGCTGCAAGAGCGGCTGCGCGGTTTTGGATTTCTGATATTTTAGCTCAGTTCACAGTCTAGATGCATTTCTGTAAGAAGCCACTTTGGGTGGCAAAATAGGTTAGAAGACCTCTTGGATCATAGTCTTTAGGAGCAGAGGGTCCGTTTTGCGCACAGCAGCTCCAGATCTTACCTGGGCGGAGAGCGTGTCAGTAACGTGCCCTTCCCTCCCACACACTAGTCCAAATTTTAGGTCTAAATATCAAATCTAAGTCCAAGTGTTTATTCGTTTCTGATCACTGTAGACAAGGTTTGAGTGTTAAAAGTAGGTAAGGAGATATTTAACCTTTCAGTATAAATCTTGCAAACCACAATGTCCAAAAGGAGACAGAGAGACAGAGACAGAGACAGAGATAGAGAGAGAAGAAAAGTGCCTGCCATAGAGGGAGACAGGGGTTGGAGGGTGGGGATTGGTAAGAGGGAACCTGGGGACACTGGTGCTGGGAATTGTACACTGGTTGAGGGATGGGTATAAGGGTCTATCTCACAGTGATTCAATTAAAAAGCTTAAAAAAATCTGAGTGATGAAAGGAAGTAAATGGATATAGAGTGCAAGGTATGAGAGAGAGAGATAGAGAGAGGGAAGGGGGAGAGAGATAGAGAGAGGAAAACACACTACCATAGAGGCAGGCTGGGGGTGGGTGGGAAGATTGCAGGAGGGAAACTGGGGACATTGGTAATGGGAAGTGTATACTGGTAAGAGGGATGGATATTGAAATTTTATATGCCTGAAACAATCATGAACAACTTTGTAACTGTGTATTTCACAATGATTAAATTAAAATAAAATGTGTTCATTTGTTCATCCATCCAACCCTTCATTTAACACTAAAGGGGGTTAATCTGAAATTTTTTGCTTATAGAGATAATGTTTACTTAGCACCTACTCTGTGTTTGTATTATAATCATTTTTAAGGAGGTAGAATTCCACCAGTAAATAGGTGGACAAAGCTCTGTCTTCATAAAGTAAAACTCTCAGCTTGGTATCTGGTGATGAAGAAGAGACAATCAACAGTTAAACAGATGGAGGAGAAAGTTTCAGAAAATATATGAAAAAAATTTTAAAAAAACAATATGACAGGGACAAGAATGAGTAGAAATCCTCAATAAGACAATCCAGAATTCTATTTCAGAAATAGTTGGTATGCCTTTTTGTTATTTCTTCTTGCTGCTGATGCTGCTTGGGATAGTAATACTGCCAATTATTAACTATGTGACAGGTTTTGACACTGGTTTGTTCATATTTCTTAAACATATTTTGTAGGGAGCCATTTTACCTTACTGATCTTATCCTGTCACTATTTGTTTATCACTAGCTAACCCCATGCCACACCTAGCAAAGGTTGCCACTCCTAATCTTACTGATTTTATCCTATCAGCATTTGTTTATCACTAGCTAACGCCCATGCCATACCCTGCATTTCTATTGGGGGTCCCGGCATGCATACTGTACCACCTCCTCCCAGTAGGAAGGTATAAATACTGTAACTGCCATAGAATAAACGCCTTTTCTCCCTCCTCCGGGCTCTGTGTCTGTTCATTCGGCTGCGTCCCCTTCTCAGCCCCACTGAGGGTTCTCCCTGCTGAACAGAACGAGACCTCCACATCGACCTCCACAATATTTGCTTATTTATGATTAAGATAGTTCAATGAGAAGTAATCCTTATTTTATGATTGAGGATACAGTTTTAATACATTACCCTATTGTTCTGGAGCAAATAAATGTCAAGGTTCAAACTCAGACAATCTGGCTGGCAGTGTAGAGCCATGCTTAGCTCAAGAGAACTGTGATGTAGAGATTCTGGAAGTCAAGAGACAAAGTCATGACAGGGTGAGTCATCAGCATGCTACATGGCCTTACTGACAATGGACTTAATGGCAGAGAGGCAAAGAAAGAACACCCTAAGTTTTGGGGTATGCCAAGTTCTTGAGGGGACTAATAAACAAGAGACGAAGCAGCCTGGATGATGACAGAGAGAAGGAAAGAGGTGTTGACAATAATCCATGGAGGAGAGTAATGCTTCAAACTTAAGGCTCTTTGCTCTTATGTTCTTATGTGAAGATTGTCTCTGAAATATCAGTTGAGAGAAGGATGGGGGCGGGGAGGTGACTACATAGAGTATAAAGTTGGATTTCATATAAGTGGGCAATTTAACTGGGTGACAGACAGAATGAGGAGGTAGTCTCTGTAGAAAGATACTTGTAAATAAACCCTCTGGGAGTCTTGAGACAAAGATCATTGAAAAGGCATGATATAAAGAGGATGAATGATTGAGGCAGGGAATAAAATGCCCTGTCCTATGCACCTATGTAGAAATAGCTCTTGCTTGCTCATTCTCTCAACCACCACACCATAAATGCATTAAATAGACAATGAGTAAACAGGCTTATTGATTCTAAAATGGACTCCAGATGTGATTGAAAATAAAACCACAGAACTGCAAGGCCGCATCATGACATAAAATTGTCCTTGTGATGGGATCATGCTGTCCATTTTATCCTCTCTTCACCTCACTTAACCATCACATAGACAAATAGGAATTTAGGGAGAGGCAGGGACCTCCATCACACTTTAATAAGTTTAATAAGTTTGCCTCTAACATGTCTATTTCTGAAGCAAGATTTTGGCTTCTGTCTTCTCTTAGTTGTATGGCATCTGTGCTTGCGTAGTTTTGAAATCCAAGAAATTGCCTCATCACTTGGGTATTGGATCCATATATGCAGAAATATTAGCCAAAACAGAAATAGAATTTTTATTTATGTATGCATTCACATTAGACTCTTCAACCACTTAGTCAACACATTTTTTGTTGATTGTCTACTGTGCCAGTTACAGATGATAAAATGAACAACACAGAACCCCTATCTATGAGGACCTCTCAAGAGTGAAGTCTGTCTGAAAGTCAACTTTTACATAGATGTCATAGAACAAGTAAGTACAGTGTGACACACCATGAAATGCTACGTTACCTTTGCAAGTGAAAGCAGCTTTAGTGTTTGAAGGGTATACCTGTTGTCTAACCATACAGCATGAGGTGGAGAGGTTTGAGTTGAACTTGGGAGGTTGTTACCTGGCATATAGTCATAGGGCACAGGATAACTGAAGAGTATGAAAGTACATTCATTTGATTCATGATATAAGCTGTCAAGTGTGACCATAATGCTGAAGATGCAGAGGGATGGTCTGAAGGCCAAGAGGTAAAGAAAAGTTGTAGGAGAAGCAGCATAAATGGGATCTGGAAATTACAATGGCTTAGATCTTTCATTCATTTCTTTCTCCACTTACTTAGGAACAATCATCTTGATACTGTTGGCCTGTGTTTGTTAAGAATACAATAGTGGTATGAGGGAAAAACAAGCTCGAAAATGTGTGAATCTGTATCTGTACCCTCATGGTGATTCACTAATTAAAGAATAAAATAAATTTTTTAAAAAATAAAATGTGTAAATCTGTTACTGTACCATCATGGTGATTGATTCACTAATTAAATTTTTTAAAAAAGAATACAATAGTGAGCAAAACGGACAGCATCTCTACCTGCATGAAGCTTTTAGTTCCATAGGTGAGGGATTCTTAATGTTATACTGTTAGGTATTTGATTTTTTTCAGATCTCAAGTGAGCTTATTAGATATGTTTTGGAAAACAAAATGGTCACATAGAAAGTATATGAGAAGAAGGAAATATTCAAAGAAGCAGTGGTATTATTTGCACAGCTGGTGCAGTGGATTTGGAATGGAATGGAAGGTGTGAAATAAGGGCAGCATAATTAGTAAACTGGCATAGAACATTTAGAACTATTTTATTAATTTACTTAGGCACTCTTTTTGAGCGGAGGTATATTCTTAGTTCTTCCATTCAGCACTGGGAAACCTTGGAAAATTATTTAAGTCTATTTCAGATCTTCTAACTTCTAAAACTCACATAACAATAACTACCTTCCTCTATTGGTTTAATGGTAATCACCATACTCTTTTTATGACCCTCTAAGCCTCAGAAAACAAGCTTACTTGGAAGTAAGTAAGGGT
Source organism: Sorex araneus (assembly GCF_027595985.1). Classification (NCBI taxonomy): domain Eukaryota; kingdom Metazoa; phylum Chordata; class Mammalia; order Eulipotyphla; family Soricidae; genus Sorex; species Sorex araneus. The sequence continues at coordinate 44,154,480 of NC_073311.1, forward strand.
TATATATAACTGGTTAAATTAGGATGAAAGCATATTAAATTAGTATGCTCTTACTTGAGCAACAGTTAGCCTTATTGTGAGAAAAAAAAGGGAAAAGCAGATCTGTGGCAAAAGGCACCTGCCCTGCAAACATGAGACCCTGAATTCTAGTTCTAGTCCTGATACCTCTCATATACACTGACCAGGGTCCCAGGGTCCCACACTGTCAGCTGTTGCCCCCTCCCCACCAAAGCCACTACAGAATGTGCTCTCATGGGTTCCTGACCCCTGAAGAATGTGTGTGATTATGTGTGAGCACTATAGGAATCCCTGGAGAGCACTAAAATAAGAATTTATACAAGCTCCACAACTAAATGAGTGTAACCATGTTGAGCATGTATACAAGCATTACAACCAAGTGTACATGACTCCACAGCACTGCCCAGCAGGAGCAATATAGCGGAGCAAGGGGAATTTTTTAAATTAAAAATGTAAACCCACAAGGGAATGAGACAGATACTGGAGTGATGTAGCTACGAGTCAAGTATGGTAAGGATTGTTGGGGCAATTACCAGGAGCTGAAAAATAGAAGGAAAATTTCCCCCTGATGGGTTTCAAAAGGCCATGGTTTTGTTGACATCTGGGGGCTTCTCACCTCTAACATAGCCCCTTGGAGCTTATGAATGTAATAGCATTCATTTCTGCTGGGCTAAGGCACCTCAGTTGTGGTAATTTGTTGTTGTGGCCATAGGACACCGTGCTCAAGATGCTGGGGGAAGAGTAAAACTGTTAATATATGCAAAGTTCTTAGAACAGTGACTACCATGTAGCAAATGGTCAGCGAATCTCACACCATTACTGTTTATTGCCTACCTTGATTCTTTGCAATCTTCCAGTTGGGTTCCCTCAACTGAGAAAATTGCCCCTTGAACGCAATGTTGGTAATTATAGAAACAAATTCTTAACTGGGTAATAGTGCTATGAGGCAATACCCTCATCAAGCAAACTCTTTTGGAGAAATGACCTGTTACATTAAGCACCCAATTCTTAAAAATCAGCAGTTGAACCCTCTGTTATTCACTCAGTACATCCTACTTTTCAACTGTATCCCTGGCTTCACGAAGGGAAGTAACTATATTAGTTTGCAGAAGCTGTCATGGCAAGCTAGTGCAGATTGGGTGGCTTCAAGCACAGATCACTGTCACTGTCATGTCATTGCTCATTGATTTGCTTGAGCAGGCACCAGTAATGTCTCCATTGTGAAACTTTTGTTACTGGTTTTGGCATATCGAATACGCCATGGGGAGCTTGCTAGGCTCTGGCATGCAGGTGAGATATTCTTGGTAGCTTGCTGGGCTCTCCGAGAGGGACGGAAGAATCAAACCCGGGTCCACTGTGTGCAAGGCAAATGCCTTACCTGTGGTGCTATCACTCCAGCTCCCCAACTACAGATATATATCTATTTTCTGTAAGCTTGGGGAAATAGAAGCCCAAGATCAAGGTGTGACTACTGTGCTTCCTCCTGAGACAATTGTCCTTGAAGATGCTTGCCTCCCAGTCACAAGGTTTTCCATCCAAAAACATCCCTGAAGTCTCATATTATGTGTTTTAATTTCTGCTTTTTTTTAAAAAAAAAATAAAGACACTCAAATCAGATGGAATCAATCTCCTCTCTTCCCAGCAGCCTCATTTTAACTTCCTCATCTTTGTGAAGGGTCTATCTCCAAACAAAATCATGATCTTATGATGGTTAGGACGACTACCTGACAATTTTGAGGGACCATAATTCATATGCAGCAGGTGGGATTAGTCAGCTTCTAAGACTTCGTCAATGGCTGGAAGTTTTTGCACATCTTACAAAGTTCTTATGTTTCTGGAGGCCCTCTAGATAGTTATTTTCTGGAAGGCAGAAACTATTTCTATTTTGTTCATCCTCAAGCTGTTCAATGAGTTCCTGGAACATAGTTGGCACAGTTGTGGAATGAAGGGTCACTTTCACCTCTGATCCCTGTGTGAAGGTTATTTTTCCAGCCATGAAAGCACATCATAATTGCATCAAGTAACACTCAACATCGTCTAAGTTTTGATCTTGTCTTACTTATAAAAGATTGTGTTTTATTTTTCCTCCTGATGACTTTTTAATGCAAAAATGTAGGTACTGATTTTGGACTATCTTCCCCACTTGGCCTGGTGCTAAGAGATCCATAGCTATCTTCCTGGAATCCCTGTAAATGGGTGTTTTATTCTTGTTAGGGAAAATAGCTGCCCCTATTGAAGAAGAATCTCCTGCCCCAGATCACACAGTGGGTCAGTGACTGACAAATGAATCTAAAATTCACATCTCTCTTGCTCTAAAGCTTAAGCTCATGGATGTAATGGTTGAAATTCAAAGTTTCACAAATAGCAATTCTTTCCCAGATTTGGCAATGCTTGAAGTTCTTCAGAGTGGCTTTTTGAGGACAAATTACATCAAGTAACTAGAATCTAACTCTTTAGATCAGGTCTGGAAAAATGAAAAAAAATATGATTTATGCATAAACCAAGAGAATCTCATCTTTCCTTCTTTCTCTTTCTTTTTCTCTTTCTTTTTCTTTCTTTTCTCTTTCTTTTTCTCTTTCTCTCTTTCTTCCTTTCTTTCTTTCTTTCTTTCTTTCTTTCTTTCTTTCTTTCTTTCTTTCTTTCTTTCTTTCTTTCTTTCTTTCTTTCTTTCTTTCTATCTTTCTTTCTTTCTTTCTTTCTTTCTTTCTTTCTTTCTTTCTTTCTTTCTTTCTATCTTTCTTCTCTCTCTCCCTCCCTCCCTCCCTCCCTCCCTCCCTTCCTTCCTTCCTTCCTTCCTTCCTTTCTTTCTTTCTTTCTTTCTTTCTTTCTTTCTTTCTTTCTTTCTTTCTTTCTTTCTTTCTTTCTTTCTTTCTTTCTTTCTTTCTTTCTTTCTTTCTTCTTCCTTTCTTTTCTTCTCTCCATCTATTCTAATCTTGAATGCAGCTGACCCTGGTTCAATCTCTAAACTGCATATGATCCTCTGATCATCATCCTGGGCAGAGAGTAAACCCTGAGCACAGAGCAAGGAGTGTCTCCTGAATATCACCAGGTATTACTCACCATACGCCGCTCCATCCCACATTGCTCCAAAAGAAAAGAAAAGACCTTCCTCTAGAGTCCCTGATGCTAGGAAGATGCTAGGGGCTGATGTGTCCAAGTCACACTAGGCTGCATCTTCTCTTTGTCATGGCTTTTTAAAAGTATTTCATACTCTGTAGAACCTGGATTTGGGGGATTGAGTTCACAGATTGAAATAAAAATCCACAAAACAAGACTGTTTATAGTTTCTTTGCAACTACATTTGGACTATTGTCCAAATTCTTTTTCTTTCTTTCTTTCTTTCTTTCTTTCTTTCTTTCTTTCTTTCTTTCTTTCTTTCTTTCTTTCTTTCTTTCTTTCTTTCTTTCTTTCTTTCTTTCTTTCTTTCTTTCTTTCTTTCTTTCTTTCTTTCTTTCTTTCTTTCCTTTCTTTCTCTCTTCCTTTCTTTCTTTCTCTTTCTCTTTCCTTCTTTCTCCTTTCTTCCTTTCTTCCTTCTTTCCCTTTCTCCCCCTTCCCACCTTCCTTCTTCCCTCCATCCCTCCCTCCTTCCCTTCCTTCCTTCCTTCCTTCCTTCCTTCCTTCCTTCCTTCCTTCCTTCCTTCCTTCCTTCCTTCCTTCCTTCCTTCCTTCCTTCCTTCCTTCCTTCCTTCCTTCCTTCCTTCCGTCCTTTTCTTCCTTTCTCAATTTGACTTATTGTCTGAGTATATTGTTCACAGAGCTCTGGTGATGCCCTCTGATAAATACCATATTCTTCAAGATCTAAACACAATGAGGGTGACTTAAGGACAGCATTTCAGCTTTTCTTCTTTCTCCTTGGTTTTGTGGGTTTAAGTTAATCTTATTTGAAAGGATGTGTGTCTATGTGTGTGTGCACATGCATGTATGTGTGTGTGCATGTGTGTTTGAATATACTCTATAAGTTGTTCTTTTGTGACAACCAGATTTATACTGGCGTTGTCTCATACCACTGGAACCTGGAAGGAAATCGACAATGGGAACCTCTGAGAGTCTTAAAAAGACAGCAACCGTTATTTGGCAGTGATGACTTCAAGCTGTCCCAGAGGCAAGTTTCAGGCTTGTGCTGCATGCTGGCTCTCTGTTGAGGTCAGTGTGCAAATGGTCTGTCAAATATTTAATACATCACATATGCATTGAGACCAATTCTGTGCCTTCTTAATTGAGGTTTCTTCAGTGACCAAGACTTCAGGGGGAAGGAAAGGATTTGATGAAATTGTATTAAATACCAATTTGCTTCCCAAGTTTCTAGCTGTTTGTCTTTTTCTTTTACTTAAGATAAATTGGCCTGAAAGGCGGAGGGATTTGAAACAAAGTATAGAAGCTGGCATTTCATTTTGTATATCATTTTGGCTCCAGGGAACTGCTCCTGGTAAAAATGAGCCTGTGAGATGTAGCTGTTTCATGCTGGGGCTAACAATACTAGTCTTTTATAAATCATAAATCCTCTTAACCTCAAACGATTTGGAGCCACCAGCTGTAATCTATAAGGTTTCAACTCACAGGGATTTCATTTCTTCTCGGTGCCTTGCAGTCCATTAGGCAAATATTTATATGAGGTTCTCAGCTATTAGGGGATTTGTGTGGAATAGAAACTTCTCATCTCTACCTCTTCAATTAAATTTTTGTTGCAAGTTTTGGTTTTCTTCTTGTTGAATACTTTCTGTAATTTAGACAACCATTTATTTAACTTCTTTTATATATCATTTGTAATAGACAAACCTTAGAGGGGATTGTCCCCACTCTACCTTGCCACCATCATAGGGAGAATAGTGAGAAGGACAAATGAATTTCTTGTAGTTCTTACTTTTGGTGGTGTTTTCCTGTGCCTTGTGTGTTTCTTTCCTTTTAAAGAAATGATGCAGAATTTTACATTTAAATCCTACTTATGTGCAAATATATTAAGTCTATTTCTATATTAATGGGTGGATAGGAATTAAAGAAAATTATTTTTGATACTTTTTTAACAATTTAAGGTCCTATGTCATAATCAACAGATAGTACATGCCTCTATAGAAGTTAAAAAGGAATGAAACCAGTTAGAATAGAGGAAACTTATAAAATCAGAGAGAATGTTGGAGCATTGTACTCTATGAGTGCAAAAATCTAAGCATAGTTATGGGGTGCCACCAAAAGAGCTGAACAGACTCATCCGGATGCTACTATTGAACCTGACAACTAATGTATACCTCCTGCTTATTCCCAATCTCACTCCTGTGCCATCTCCCTGCAGAGACTCACTGAAATCTTGAGAGACAAATCCTGATTAGCAGGTCTCAGCCACATGCTCTATTCTTGTCTGGGGAAAGGGAAAGCTTTTTTTTTTTGGCGGGGGGACACCCTAACCATCCACAAAATGGAATCTCCTGGAGAGGAAACAGGACGCAGAGAGGAGAAACTGATGTGGGACAGCCAAAAACAATACTCACTTCTTGCTTAACATCACACTTAGGGAAATAAGCATTCCGTCTCCTCTCTAACGTAATGCAGCAATTCCAAGAAATTCAATGTCTCTTTGCAAATAAATTTTACCTCATGAGAGGAATCTGTTCATCATTGATTGAATTTAGTGGAGTGAATGTGGAAATCCCTGAGCTTCAAAGTAGAAGGAGTTTTAGGAACAATAATCTGGATTCAATTCTACACTATAAATTGGTCCATCTGAAAAGGATGTCCTGGGTTTTTCTCCAAGCCCTAATGGAAGTTAGTTGTCAAATGGGTTACATGCTTTCATATTACTGCTTGTTATGAGTTATTTAATTTTTATAGCTTTATTAAATATTTCATGGAAAGATTTATTTCATCTTTCATTGCAGCTTTGTAGGATAACCATGTTCAGCTAAGATGCCTGACAAATGAACACAAACATTTTGAAACTATCACTGGTAATCAGTTGCTGAGCTGTCTTGTTTTATTATAACACTTTGTAAGCATGGGTGGAAGTGGTGGAAGTGATGCCAAACAACAACATCAATAACAATAGCCAAACCCCAAAACATAGATGTATAAGGCTTTGGATGAAAATAAGGATTTAAATTAGAAACCTCTCCCCCAACTTGAAATGTATTCGATATTAAATTTGTTTTATAAGTGTAAAACTAGCATTTTACTGTATATTCATTTCTCTTTTACAAGAAATATATGAGGTGGGTCAAAATAGTAACAGCTACCGTTGCTGAGTATAGTTGTCTTATTCTAAGCACTATCTACAAATGTCTCATTTAAATTTTATAATAAGGTGCTAAGTTAGTATTTACACTAATACCAGTTTGGGGATGGGGAAACTAAGCTTTATGCAAGGTCTCCAAAGTTCAGGCTCCTTGTCCTGTTTGTTTCACAGAAACTCACCACTTGGGCTGATAGGCAGGTCTTTCAAGTTATCAAGTCATCAATAGATCTTGATTCATTTTACTCGTGAACAGACAACATGAAAATTAATCCAGATTAATGACACACATTCTGAGATTATATAAATGCTGCCAATTAATAAACAGTCACAAACTTATCTTGTGATAATTTCACCTTTAATTGGCTTCAAATTATTACATCTTCAGAAAATAATTTATATACACAAATTTTTAGTTCACTTTTGCATTCTTGCTGGAAATTCTGGCCCTACCTTCTTTTTCCAAACTTACATGGCTAAGATGAACTTTCCCCTGCAAAACACTCGTGTTTGTGTTTCTTTTTAAATCTCTAGCTATTTGGAAATAAAAGCTCCTTTAAATAATTTCTAAATTATTGACCAATTTTTATCAAGAATCCACTTTTTTCTTCCAATTTTCTTAATGTTGCAATGAGGAATTCAGTTGAAATGCCATTTCTCTGTAAAATTATCCAATATATGCCCCTTAGGCAAGTTGGCTTTGTGTAACATCTTGTGTTTAAAATATTATGTAAGATTTAGCTTATCATTAATTGAGAGTCTACTTTGTGTTAGTTGGTGATGGGTTTACTTTATATATGTTATAATTTTTTATATAATTTTAGCTACAACTAAGTAGTGAGAGTGCTGTTTTACATATAGGGAAATTGAAGCTCAGAGTTTAAGAAGCAAATCTGGGCTTCAGGCTTGGGTTTCTGTATCCAAGATTTAATGGTCTTTGCTCTATGCCATGTGGTGTGAAAGGGAACCAGAAGGGTATCCAAGTTCAGCACATTGGGGAAATTTTCAGAGGTATTGCAACATCTAAATCAGAATTATATTTACAAAGAGGGGTCCTAGATTAACACATTGTTTAGCGTTTGACTACTGAAAGGAAGTGTCTTATTTTATATTCAGATTGTTGCCCTCCTCTTTCTGATGTGAGGACTAGCAAATTGTCCCTTCTATTTTATGCTAACAACAGTATCAGATTTTAAGGTCAAGTAAAATCATTTAAAAATTCATTCAAAATCTTAAAGTTGTCAAGATTTTGATCATTATGAAACATAACATTTGACATGTGAATGCATGTGTATGTGTAGGTTGAGTTCAATGGGTCTGAAATAAGGTATGAGCAGGAGGAAAGACATTTTTTTAAAGATGTGTGAAAATAGTGTGTTTTCCTGGAGACTATAATATAAAAGGTGTGTGTAGGTGTACAGTTAAAATCTATGCCTACAGGGTTGATTATGCCAAGTCATGTATATATTTATAATCTATGTATAAGCACATAGTGATCACATGAATTAGGAGAGGGTGTGTGCATTCAAGTAGAAGGAAATCTCAGGCATCGAGTTCAATTGAGGAAATTATGAATTCACAGAGATCAAAATACATTTCCTAAAGTTGAATCATTTAAATTTACCCTGCTGATATAGGACTTTCCAATTAAGCAAAATGAATCTCATGCATGACATTGAGCTACTCTGAACCATGTATGTTGAATAATGTGTGATCAGATGAATCATTCATTTTGGACACTCCCCTGAAAAACAACTGCAGAAGAGCATTTCTGCCATTGAGATATGTATAAAGCTATCTAGATATAGGTTAAATATTTTGATTTATCTTAATGTATTTTTATAGTTTAATTCTTTGATACTTCTGATAAACCTCTTCAGTAGATCAAGATATTTGCTAGCAAGGAAAATTGACAGAATAAACAACCAGGTCACTAAATGAGTTAGGTCACCAACTGAATAATCTGGGTGAATTCACCTAATCACATAGAACCTCAGACTTATCAACTATCTGTCATAAGACTAGTTTTCTAATTGATTGCTAGGCAGTAGTATGAAGTGCAAGTTTTCTTTGCATGTGGGAGTCTCAACACCACGTTATCTCCTGAGCACCACTAGAAGTGACCATGAGCGCTGAATCAGGAGTATGTCCTGAATAGTGTTGGGTGTGGACCCCAAACCGAAAAAAAAAAAACCACCAAGTGAAACATTCAAACTACGTATATAGGGGCTGGAGCAATAGCACAGCGAGTAGGGCGTTTGCCTTGCACGCGGCCGACTCCCCGGGTTCGATTCCCAGCATCCCATATGGTTCCCTGAGCACCGCCAGGGGTAATTCCTGAGTGCAGAGCCAGGAGCAACCCCTGTGCATCGCCGGGTGTGACCCAAAAAGCCAAAAAAAAATACGTATATAAAGAGAGAGAGAAAACAAAATAAAATAAAATAAACTGTTATTCAACCAAAACAAGTTGTAGAATATAATTGTTGCTTATTTTTTCATGCCAACTGATGAAATGAGCACCTTGATTTAAACCAAAACCAAACTTGAGTTTGAGAACTGCTTTCATGACCATTTCACAAAGTGATCATGGATTTATCATTTTATCTCTTGAACCTTAAAGTTTTTTACACCAGTGATATTACTTGATTTATTTGTGAAGTGTATGGAGTTCTACCTGGGTCTCTAGAAGCTAGATATACAGAAACAGACATGAAAAAGTATGTTGTCCCTGGCCTGTTTATAAAATAGCCAGATGTTTTCTAACTAAATGATCAGCAAAATAGTACAGTTGTAAGGCATTTGCCTCGTATGTAAGTTTTGCCTGACCCATTTTGCTGTTGTCCAAAAATTCCAAATGGGATTGGACCACCGTCACCTTCATGCAAAATTCTACTTCACAGAGTGGGGAGAGAGGTCTGCAAAGTTTAAGTTTAAGAAGAAAACTCCCAGAATAACCACCAACTGGGAGCTCTTTGGCACTATTGTTGCAACATGGGAAGATGCCATCGCTGACATCATCGACGAGAAATAAGATCGATTGGTTCAGCACCTCCATGACTGTGCGAAGAATGCCAAGAGTGAGAAAGTCACAAACAGAGGCCTGTCGTCGGAAACTCTCGAGCTCATTCACCAACGTGCTTTAGCACGAACCTCAAGCAATCACAAGCTAACGTCCAAGCTCCCAAAGCTGTGCAGAGAAGTGATAAAGGAAGACCTCAAAGAGAGAAGAGCAGAAGTGTTGGCCAATTTGGCAGAAGCCAGGAAAAGTATTCGCAACGCTCGCCTGTTCTTTGCCAACTACAAGACCTAGATGACTGGCCTCCGACGTCCTGATGAATCTATCACATCTTCCAGAAGGTCAATGGAGAGGATTATTCACGACTTCTACTCGGATCTCTTCGACAGCCACGTTCACCTGCCCACATACCAAATTCCACAGAATGGATATATTGTTCCCAACATACTCCCTTCTAAAATCCGACATGCCATTTTGTCGGTAAAGATGCATACAGCACCTGGTCCAGACAAGGTCAGACCCGAACACCTGAAGAATCTGCCACCAGTACTCGTCAATACACTGGCTTGGCTCTTCACACACTACCTGTCCATATGCAAGGTTCTGTCCCAATGGACACCAGCAGGACCATTCTGTTGCACAAGAAGGGAGACATCCATGACATCAGGAACTACTGCCCAATCTGCCTGTTGTCTGTCGTCTACAAGTTGCTCACTCGTGCCATCCTGAATAGAATAGGCAGAACACTAGACGAAGGACAACCATGCAAGCAAGCCGGGTTCCGAAAAGAATTCAGCATGATTGATCATATCCACACAGTGACCAAACTCATTGAAGTTTCACGAGAGTTCAATATGCCGCTCTGTCTAACGTTCATCGATTTAAAGAAGGCCTTTGATTCTGTTGAGACTGAAGTGGTCATTGAAGCCCTAACCAAACAGGGCTTTCAAACTCAGTACATCCAGATTCTCTTTGAGCTATATTATGGATTCGCCACCAGGATCTCACCATTCTACAAGGAAGTGATCATTGATATAAAGAGAGGGATTCGGCAGGGTGATACCATTTCACAAAAATCTTCAGTGTCACCCTCAAGAACATCATGCGATGACGGGAATGGGAAGGAATGGGAGTGAAGATAGACGGTCGGCAACTACACCACCTCCACTTCACTGATGACATCATTCTCATAATGCCAAACATTAGCCAAGCGGCACAAATGCTGGCCGATTTTGACTGAGAATGTGGAAAGGTCAGATTGCAGCTGAATCTCAGCAAAACGATGTTCATGAAAAGCAAACTAGTCCCCTATGTTCATTTGCTCTCAATGGAACAAACATCTCCGAATGCAGCAGCTATGCGTATCTGGGTTGAGAATTCAATATGAGGAATGACTTGGTGCCAGAACTGCGCAGGAGGAAGAGAGCAGCGTGGAACGCCTTCAAGAGTGTTGAAGTGGTTAAGAGAATGAAGAACCTCCAGCTCCAGGCACATCTTTTCAACTCCACCGTTGGAAGACCTGCACTAACATACACCTTAGAGACCTGGGCCTACGAAAGGAGGATGGGAACGCTATTAGGGTATCCCAAAGAGGAATCAAAAGAACTATGCTAGGAGTATCACATTTCACTCAAGTGAGAGAAGGAATTCGGAGTTCCGACTTCCGTAGATGGTCAAGAATTGGGTATGCTATCTCATTTGCCAAGGCGTCAAAATTCAGACAGGCCAGACCCGTAATGTGATTCAGAGATGACCACTGGACTAGAGCTGTTACTGACTGGATTCCATGGGATGTCAAAAGACAGTGTGGCTGCCCACTAATGAGATGGTCAGACTTCTTAGTCAAAACCCTGAATGAACGATTTGAGGCTCTTCCTATTCCTGTAGTGAGCAGATGCCATTGTGTCAGGGACAAATGGAGATGTCACTGGAGCCCGCTCAAGCAAATTGAAGATCAACGAGATGACTAGTGATACAAGTGATATATATATATATATATGTTATATATATGTATATAAATATATATGTGCTTGTATTTTAAGAGCAGAAAAAGGAAAGGTCAGGATATCTTTGAAATGAGTTTTCCTATCTGTCAAACGTTCTTAGAGGGGGAGAAAAGGGGCGGAGAACGGGAGTTGACAGGCTTGGTGACTCAGAGGAGAGAGATGAGGAAGTGTCAAAGCAGAAAAGCCAAAAAGAATGCCCTTGGCTTCCTGTTTTAAAATCCACAGGACAGGCAAGCAAATTGCTGGTCTGTGAGGGCAGTTGGGCAGGTGGTTTCTGGATCCTTCTAGGTGCGGACAGATCCTCAGCGGCTCAGCTTACATTTCTGCTTCTGATCTTATCTGCTCCCCCGTGGCACGAAGTCCTGCAGTATCTCCTGGTCTTCTTTCCGGGGAGGGAGAAGAGCCTTTTTGAGCTCCGAGCTCAGAGCCCCTTGCGGTGCTGGGTTCAAACTTGAGCCTTCCACGGACAAAGCATGAGTTCTGGAGTTTTGTGCTCTCTCTGGCCCCTCTTGGACTGGAGCGTTAGCACAGCTGGTAGGGCGTTTACTTTGCACGAGGTCGACCCAGGTTCGATTCCTTCGTCCCTCTCGAAGAGCCCAGCAAGCTACGGAGAGTATCCCATCCAAACAGGAGAGCCTGGCAAGCTCCCCATAGCATATTCGATATGCCAAAAACAATAACAACACGTCTCACAATGGAGACGTTACTGGTGCCCACTGGAGCAAATCGATGAACAACAGGACGACAGTGCTACAGTCCACAAAGAAACAGAGATCTGGAGTTCAGAAAGGCATGAATTAAGAAAATGAACAAACTAAAACAGAGACAAGACACCATAGGGTCTGAGAGAGATTGCCATGGAAATTAACTGTTTTGATCTCTGACAATTTTTTAGTTTTCAATTTCACTTTCATGTGAAGACTCACTAGACTTCTTGACTTCAGTTACTATGAATAATAACACTTGTGTTATTTCACAAACATTCCACTTTGGAGTTATCGTAATTTCGGTGGGATACCAATTTCCATTAAACAGTTCTTGACCCAAAAAGAAAACTTGCAAGAATAGTAAAAACAAAAGGAAAAAGGAGATTTCTGTTTTGACAACCTACTGCAAAATTTTCAACTTACCACACACATACACATACACATACACACACAACACATAAATTGAACGATTTAGAAATAATCCACAATAACATTGAAATTTTAGGCTGGTAATCAACCTAATTGCAGAATCAAGACAACTGATTTTCAGTACTTATTTGGCTAAATTCTGAATGGATTTTGTCTCTATTTGCTATTCTCTCTTTCTTAAAGTATTTTATTTTTTTGACTCCCACAACTATATTCTTGTGATAGTTTTCATGCCTTGCTAGATTCATTTTTGTCCATTTTTCTTATTCCTCTTTTCCTACCTGAATTTTTAATGGTTTCTTTAGGGTTATTCTAGGGTTTTTCTGTCTTATAAACGCAAAGCAATTTCATTTATCTGCCCATCTGTTTTGCCCATATGTTTATAATTGTTATTGAGCCACACTCAGTACCCCTGGCTTGGTACTAAGGGCTCATGCAGTTTAGGGAATAGAACCAGAGGCTGCAACATACAAAGCTGGTATTCTAGGCCTTTGAGTAATATTCCTGAGATCATTTTAGATTTTTAAACCTGTATTATTATCATAGATCCAGAGTCCACAGAAATTTCTCTTCTATAAATTTCTACTGGGACATCTTACCAGTATCTCATATGTAATGAAAAATCATCTTCCCAGCCAAGCATGACAGATCTTCGTATGACCTTCATACTTTTAGTCATTCAACCCAGAAACTTGAAAATTATCATAAAATATTCTCTCACTCCTTTCCTTAATATTCAGTTAGTCAGCAAATCCTTTTGTAAAGATGATAGGCAAAGAGCTAGGACCCTCGTTAATGTTTGATTTAGTCCAACATAGCTTTATATTCTTGTGCAATACTATTAGATTCATATTCCTCCCCTAAGGATATCTAGCCAACATCCTTGCAAAATATAAAAACTAATAGAGTGCATGAGAAACCATCACTAATAGCATTGTAAATTACAGAGCCCCTATCAATAAAAAACATAAACATAAAAAAGTGCCCATGAAATATATCTAATAACAGTGGATAATGGGAATTTTAAAAATACCTATAAGATGAGAGAACAAGATAATAAATATTGATCAAGAAATATATGATATGAGATTACACTAGAAGCTGGGTGTGAAACTGGAGTGCGACACACTAAAATTATTTGTGAATATCTCTTCCCCCCTCAGTTTTATCACTGAAAAGATTTTTGACATCATAGAAAAGTGTATAACCCATATGCTCTGTCTGTGAATAAACTCTGTCTGTAAACATTCCCCCATGTTTAAGAATAAATAAAATTTTAAAAGCCAGAAAAAACACTATGGGCTTTATGAAAAGCATAACATACTTTAAAATGAGAGAAACACATGTCACATGATCTAAAGAAAACTGTTTCTGAAAAATATCTACTACAAACTATTAGTTAAGTATAGGCAAAGCCTCAAGTAAAAATGATTATCCAAATGAGTTTGTCTTTAGAAAAGATAACTATAGGTCCAGAATGAGAAAGCAGCATTAAGGAATGTAGTTTTCTTTGTATTGTTAACCTGAAATAATCAAAAGCAATGTAATTCAATTGATCCTGGAATTTTTATACTCATTTACTAATCCAAAAAGTCAGCAGTAAATGAGTAAAGAGACTCAGAGTATTTATCTTATCTCATTGTGAACTGATAGAAGCTCAGATGTAGAAGTACTTGTAAATTACCAGCAAAAACAATTTGCAGATTGTACATGTATATGGACCTCACTTTGAATATAAAATTATTCACCTTAGTGAACCAAAGAAACAGTAAAATATAAGAAGCAAAGATAAAATAGTCTTAATACTTTGTAAAAATAGTTCAAGGATTATTCAATTATAAATAAGATTACATGCAAGAGTGAGGTGATAAAAGTCCTAAGAGAAATTCAGAATTAATGAAACTTTGTTCTAAGTTTTCTGTCTTATTTAATATGAGAAAAATATAAGTGTGATTGGTTATGCATTTAAAAATAAATACAGTGAGATTTAAAAGCTAAATAAAGATAACTACTTGCAAAATAGTATAGCAATAGAGGCAAAACAGAATAAAATATGCATGATTAAAATTATATACACAATTAAAAATATGCACAATCAAAAATACTTGAGAGAAAGAGTAATAATATTGTAAGAGAAAAAACATAAAATGTGAAAACATTAGTAATAAAGTATAAATCAGTTTCAATTACTCATTTGGAGACTCTGATCCAATATCAAGCGAAAACATCTGAGTTCAATAAATAGAAATAATACAGCTTTTGTCAAATAACTACAAAAGCTAATATACTACGCCATAGGGGAAACTGATGTTGCATGAACTATTTTCACTGACTACAGAAAAATAAAAAGAAAAAGAAACAAAATACATCTTTCCAAAAGCCAGATATCTGGAAATCAAGGAGGAACAAAACATACCTATAATTCAAGTATACAATGAAAAGATTAGAATTGGATCAAAATAAAAGTTTCAAAGTATTAATCAAAGTAGTACTTTGAGGGAAATTTTTGCCTTTAATTAGCTCTATTAGAAAAACTGTCTAAATAAAAGGAAATATTTTTGCAGTGAATGTATCTTTTTCCATGCTGGGGATTGAAGACAGGCCTCACATATGCAAGGGAAGTGCTCTACCATAGAGTCAAAATCTAGCCCCAAATGTCTTTTAGTACAAAAAATTAGAAAACAATCCAAAGATAATTGAAAGGAAAAGATAAAAACAAAATTTAATAAATTAGATAAATGCACAAATACAAAAAAGAAAAATTGACCTTAAAAGACAAAACCTGGTTCCTTGAAAAGCCCAATGAAACAGATACTATTCTGGGGGAAAGATAAGAAAAGAAATAAAAAGCACAAAGAAAATGAAAAGAAACAGAAAGGCTTAAAAATTATAAAGCTTTTGAAACTTTTGTAAACAGCGGTGTAAAAATTTGAAACCAAAATTATCAGACTATTATAAAGTACAAGTCATGAGCAATATATGCCACTAAATATAAAATAAATAGAAACAAGGAAACGATTTTTCCCAGGAAAAGGCACCAGACCCAGATAACTTTATGGGTGAATTCCAGCAAACCTTCAAGGAACAGATAATTTCCATCTTGTGAAAACTGTTCAAACAATATAAAAATATTGGTAGTCAACCAACATATTTTGTAAGGCTAGCTTAATAAAGATATCAAAACTAGTGTGTATTTATAAGCAAACTTTGATTCATACATGTCTCCGTCCACGTGGACATGTGTGTTGCTTTTATTGATAGGTATTACATGAGTTTTATTGCTGACGTGAATTGGATCTTTCTTCCCATTTTTTGGTTGCAACTGGTTATCACTATCTCAAATAAATTAACTTTTAGCTGTAATTCTGAAATCAACCTAAAGAAGTTTGAAAAAAGGGATATCGCCCTTCAGAAGATTGTTTAGTTTTATGCTTCATTTCCATTTTACTCTTATAACTTCAGGTTTATAACAATTTGTATAGTGCAGACACATTCTTTGATTTATGAGCATGTTATTTGGAAAGAAGAAAAAATGGATGAGAAAATAGTCTCTTAGGTCCCAACCATCATACATCAAGATTCACTTTCATCTTTCTACATTTTACAGATACCTCTCTTTGTAAGCTACAGAGAACTCTACAGATGTTAGTCATTAACCAGAAGGGTCAGTCTGCTGTGACATTTTGGGGAAACAACTCTGTCTCCCATCCCGGGGAAATATGTTTTATTTTACAGTTTATTCTCTCTATTGATGTTTTCTGGGGCTATTGCTAAGTAGAGAATTAATACTTAAGTTGCAACATTTATTGCTCACAAGTTAGTATGGGTATTGATTTGGCTTTGATCAGAGGCGTACACATTTTCTGAGTTATCACCACCTCATCCTACCACTTGTTGGTATTCACTTACTTACCAACTCAGTATTACTTATGGTGAAGTAGAACCACATATATTTGTCAATATAAAGACCATCACCCCAGAGTCCTGATTCAAATCTTGAGTCACTATTTTCTATTGTACGAACTTAGGCAGGTTAATGAACTTTTCTATGCTGCTAGATCCCTGTTAGAGAGATGAGATGATTAAAGCTGTCTATCTCATACTTGTTAGGAAGACTAGAATGCATCCAGAACTATTTGGCACAACTTCTCATATATGACTGGTATTGTAATACTTGCATAACTTATAGACAAAGTTGGACCTACATTACTTGGTCATGTCCTTTCAATTTTTGTATTTTGGATTTCAAACAACTAATCGATGTACTCATTTTAAAATCATAGACAAGCAGGAATTAATAACAAGTTAAATTTTACTTAGAAGGGATTTGGAGAAAGTTAGGTACAACTAATAGCCAACCTGTTATTTAAGTAGGTACTAAATCTTCATATGGTACTTGTCAATATTAGCCACACAGATATTTGACTGATCTATGTATACATGTGATTATTAAAAAAACAATTAACATGATTGAGCACTTCCTAGTTTATAAAGCTCACTCTCTATCACTGTTTCATAAAATTTTATTATCCCCTTTTCACAATAGAGAGAACTCAGATTCAAATTTTCAGTGATTTTTTTAAAGCCAAAGTTAGAGCTTAGAAAAGGTCTTTTCAACGTTTTGGGTAGAATTCAGAAACTTTTCTCATGGTGTCTTGTGCTTTGGGAGGGTGTATAGACTAACCAGAGTTAGAAAAAATGAAGTCATTTGAGAGTAATTTGGCATTTTCTTTTGAGATTGAAAATGAGAAAATTCTATTATCCATCAATTCTACTTCTAGGAACTCCCTAAGGAAAACTCTACAGGTGCTGAAGGACACATAAATGTGAGTGTTTATGAGAACTTTGTTCAGTAATAGCAAAAGTTGGAAGCAACCTAATGTCTGCTGGTAGGAAAATGGATGAATAAGCTATGCTCTCATCTTGTAAAATAATAAGCTGATGCTCAGCAATGTGATATGGAATTTAAAAAAATTTAGAATTATGAATATTTCATGATGCCAGATATAATTTGTCTAGATATTAGATTATACATAGATACCATATATTTATCCATGTTCTTATTTATGCTGAATACTATTCATTTCAGCAATTTTATATGTACATATTTCTTATAAAATAGAAAAACATGAGCTATAAGAATGCATAATAATTTCAGCATAGTGTTTGCTTATAGTAGTAAGGAGGACAAGTAGCAAAGGAAAGAAACTTGATTTTATCTATAATGAAATATCTTTGCATGAAATAAGAAACAAATATGAAAATGTTAATATTTGTTCATTTCTGCTACTGGGAGCATTGATGTGTGGATATTATTATTTCTTTTGTAATGTAATAGTTTTGATTTTTTAAAGTAAGAAAAATAAGAGATATTAATTTAGAATAAAATAGTACAGCAGCATAGAAATAGGAAGCATTAACTCAAAGATAAACAAGGCTTTATTCTCTGTTCTTCTGATTTAAATACTAATAACGTAACATATGTTTCCATACCACAGGACTTTCCAGAGTCTTTAATATGCCAACATATATTGTGAGACATTCACTGTATCCATTCTGAGCAGCCTTACGTCCCACACACCTGGGTTCCTCTGCCGGTTCCTTCATGCATGAGGCTCATCTGAACGTGTGGAGAGGAGCCTTGAGCATCTTTTGCCCAGATCCCCTATTTTCCAGTAGCTAAGCGGTCACACCCAGGGACTGTCCCTGGAACCATGCAATGCCACCAACGGCCAACATCCAGAGACTATAAAACCAAGCTCCCAGAAGCACACAGCGCAAAGTGGCCGCACGACATCTTATAGCCTAGTTCTCCCTCTGGGAGAACTTGGCAAGCTACCAAGAGTTTCCTGCCCGCATGGGGGAGCCTTGCAAATTCCCCATGTCTTATTCATATGCCAAAACCAGTAACAATAATGGGTCTCAGTCCCCTGACCCTGAAAGAGCCTCCAATGCGATGCCATTGGAAAGAATATGTAAAGATAGGCTTCTAAAATCTCAGGGCTAGGACGAATGGAGACGTTACTGAGACCGCTCAAAAATTCCACTATCAACGGGATGATGACGATGATGATGATGATGATGATGATGATTCACTGTATCAGTGTATCACTGTCATTCTGTTGTTCATCGATTTGTTTGAGTGGGCACCATAACATTTATATTTGATGTTATGAGACTTGTTATTACTCTTTTTGGCATACCGAATATGCCATGGGTAGCTTGCCAGGCTCTGCCGTGTGGGCAAGATACTCTCGGTAGCTTGCCAGGCTTTCCGAGAGGGGTGGAGGAATTAAACCCGGCTCAGCCCCTTGCAAGGCAAACACCCTACTCTCTGTGCTATTGCTTCAGCCCATTATGAGACATTAGGAGAAGAATATGGCATTCAGAATTTCCCAAATTTATTTGACCTTGAAATGATAATTTCTTAAAACCCAATCTAGCACAGCCTGCTTTTATAGATAATCTGGTAAGGAGTAATCTAATGTCTTCCATTTGGAAATGTCTTCCATTTGGAAAGGGGGTCCCTTCATCTCCTTTTGATGGAGGCAGAGTATCTTGTCTACTCCCACCATCTCTTTGCAAAGGTAAAGGTTTTGTCTTTCTTGCTTTTCAGCAGTGGTTGTTTGAAGAGTTTTCTGTATCGTGCAGATCATAGGATTAAAATAGGTTTTCTCTAAACCACCAAGGTTCATTTAATTTGAGAAATTTGACAGGTTTGTTTGAAAAATGGGAATATGTTATTGTTTGATAGCTTTTGTCACTTATGACTTAGGTACTCTCTGTAAGATGTGCTATCATCTCTCCAGGACTGGAGAGATAGTACAATAGGTAGAGTGCTTGCCTTGCAAATATTTGGCAGAACCAGATTGGATACCTGGCACCACGTATGGCCTGAGCCCTACTGTGAGTGAACTTTGAGTGCAGAGCCAGGGGTAAGATCTGAGCACCTCCAAGTGTGGTCCTCACACACACAAAAAATAACAACAAAAAAACCCCAAGATGTCTGGCTACAGCATTAAATCCAATACCCTCTGAAGCAAAACTTAATATTCATTGTATTTCATTCAGCATTCGTGCTTTGTCTCAGCATCAGGTTTTACTTGGATTCAAGTCTCCTGTAGGTTTGAGGCCTATGTAACCATAGCTGATAGGCGTGTTCCATGGAATTCCATTCAAAGACACCAGAAAGGGTTGCACATGTCACCTGTATGGTATGGTTTTATCCTTATGCCTTTGACTCATGAATGCCTGCAGTCTAGCTGTTTAAGAAGTGATTTCTATGCTTTCAATAAATTTTTTTCATTTCTTAAATTTCATTGACAGATTTATGTTACAGTGCTTGGATTAGCCTTGATTATAATCCTCAGACTGTGGTCAGTAGCCAAACTGGGGCTTCAAGATTCTGTTCCAGATTCTGCCTCTGACCTTGGTCTCCCATTTGAGCCCCTGGAAGATTCAGCTCTCCTAGAGGGCAAGCTGTCCAGACAGAGAACATTCAGCTCTGGTTTGCCTTGGATTTGAAATGTTTTCCCCAGTGATTTATGTTTCTGACATAGTCTGATTTTATATAACCCCAAATAAAGCTTCATTTGTTTCCTTTGGCTTTTTCAAGATCACCAGAGAGACTTACTTCATATATTCAAGGTTTTCAAAATTCCCTGGGGGCGTATCCACTTCTAGGTACCAAGGCAAACTCTGCTTTGTTGATTAGCTTAAGGATCTCCTGGCCCTCTTTTGGGACTTAAAAATTATTTGTGTTCTTATAATGAAATTTGCCAAAATTGACAGAAAATATAGATAAGGCTTTTAGAATGAAGAGAGCTTCTGTAACTCACTTAGAAGTTAAAACCTGGGCTCTAGATCCTTCTCTTTGATCTAGGAATATGACAAGGGCTGAGAACTGGTCAATCTGACCTCCGCTAAGAATGTATTATTATCCTCAAAATGTCAGTTCCTTAATCACAAAAGTCATTTGATTCATTTGTCTGGTCACATCATAAATATGTTTCTATATGTACCTATCAATTCACATATATATATTTTTTTCTATTCTACACTGGTAATTTGCTGTGATTGAGATGAGAAAAGGTATTACTCCTAGTCTCTGCATTCCAGGTACTTCCATAATTGTTGGAAAACTTGACCACAGAAGATAGATGGAATATAAGTTAATATACAGTTTTGGGATTTGGTGCAAAGATAACTATGTGATTGCCAGGTTTCTGACTGTCCCAACAAACTAGATGACAAAAAATAGAGTTATAGTCTGTTATTTGCCATTAACTAGTGTCAAGAGAATTATAACCATTAATATTGTCTGTTGTGTATGTCAGTGTGTGGGTGAGTATATTACTGGGGCAAGTTATGCAGAGAAAATATACAAAAGGCCAGATATTTGGATCAGGATGAGAACTCCCTAGGATCTGGACAACTTGTCTATTGATTTTATATGCTCTAATGTTGGAGATTTTACTTAAGTGTTCAGATAGACATTATAAATGGTGAAAATGGAATAGGTGAGAGTGGTCAACATCTCTTTGAACTTCTATTCTTATAGTCGTTAAGCTGATATCACTTGTTGCATTATCTATTCTCAGAAAATTCAAGTTATATTAAATTCACTGTATCACTGTAACACTGTTGTCCTGTTGCTCATTGATTTGCTCGAATGGGTGCCAGTTACGTCTCCATTCGTCCCGGTCACGTTCAGGGTCAGGAAAATGAGGCCCATTAGTGTTACTGATTTTAGCATATCGAATATGACATGGATAGCTTGCCAGGCCCTATCGTGCATGATTCTGCATCGCTCTCTTCTGGTAGTTTTGTTTTATACTCTCTGGATCTTGGCCATTGATGAGATTACATGGCACCAGGGGCAGTTTGTGGGTGTGACTGCTAAGCTACTGGAAAACTGGGAATCTGGGTGGAGGAGGCCCAGGCCTGATTTGAGCAGGCTTGGAGATCTCAGCAAGGGGTAGTGCATACCTGGGTTCCTCTGTAGGTTCCTTCATGTGTGCGGCTCATCTGAGCGTGTGGAGAGTGGCCTTGAACATGGGTGTGGATACTCTGGGTTCCTCTGCTGGTTCCTTCATGAGTAAAGCTCGTACAAGCATGAGGAGAATGGCTTTGCACATGGCTGTGGCTGGGTCCTGGAGGCTTCCGGGTCCTGTTTGGGTCAGGGAGGGAAACTCAACCTGCCCCCCACTTTGAGGAGCCCTGGTAAAGACAGCCTGGCACAGGGGCAGGAGATTCTGCCTATTTTAAATTAGGTTTCTTTTAGTTCCATGCTTCTGAGATCCTTAACAGAATGTTAAGATAAAGGCATCCTGGTCTCCTTGTTCAATTTTGGATAACATTCTTGCTCCAGACCCAAGCGACCAAATTCATTATTGATGTCTTGGCAAATTCAGGGTTCACATTCTCCCAGATTAAGTGGGATTTAAATGTGATCATTCAGGTAGTCTGCTTTGAATTTAAAGAAACATGTTTATATTTCATGGAGATGGGGGGAGGGATCTGTGCATACTCAAGAATGACAGTATTGTCAAAGGCATATCATATTACCCTTTCCTTTCTTATTGTTTTTTTCTGCAGTTGTTATTAAAAAGTTTAGACCTTTTCAAGGAGACTCCTTCTTCCCCTCAAATATTAAGCTTATTTCTCCAAGCAGCATTTCTTAGATAAATTTAATTCATAACCAAACCATTATAGTTAATTAATATAGTAAATAATTTTTGTCTTGAATTATACAAATATTTTAGGTGAATTATTAGATTAAAAACCTTTAGCTCAAATAACCAAGATCAAGAACTCCACTCTTCAGATTACTTTGCAAAAAAATCCTGTGCATATATCATTTGTTAAGGGTCATTAACTATTACAAAAATCAGCATGGAGTTATTCTTCATTTTTATTTTAATTTCCTGTAGAAAGAATTTTGAAAAGCTCTTGGTGTCCCTTCCTTATTCCATTGTATTCTCAGGAGCAGCTGCTGTTACCTTGGCCATGGGACAGGATTTATTTGCTGATTTTGGTATATTTATGTTCAAAGTTGGCTGAGTTGTAGGGATGCTGAATTTCTTGAAACACAAGGCTACAAGTCTTAGGTCATGACTTCTAAAGCACCTGTGAGCTTAACACCCTTGCTAGTTTCCACTAAGCATGTCTTAAAACCAGAAGAGGCTCTGATTCCTCTTAGGAATAATTGATGGGTAGACTAAGGTCAGCCTTTTACATGCAGCTTCCACAGAGCAGAGTCCTTTTTGGATTTCCTCAAAGATCTAGAGATTCACTATTTGCACATTTCTTCGTCTGATCAGTTTAGGGGCCTAAAGAGGATGATAATCCAGGTCAAATGAATATTTTTGAAATCCTCCATTTTTGAGAGTTTTAATCCAAACTCAATTCATTTCAAAGGGTGACTTCTAGAAGTCATTAATTCAGGAGAACACTATTTCCTAGGCTTCCTGTCTTGGGAAAATTGCCATGATTCAACCTTCCACTGTCCCAAGAACCTGGCAAAGGGGAGAACTCTGACAATGGTGCTGTGGGACTTGTCGCTTTGATGATTGAAGTGTCTGTTTCCTTTAGTGGCCTCCAGTGAAATGTAGTCTAAGAGTTTCTCCAAGATTTAATCCTTGCTTTCCACCCGCATGTTATCTTTTACCACTCTTTGCCTTGTACTTAATATCCTAACAATTGTAAATCATCTGAAGTTCCCATGTTCCCCAGCAAAAAAAAAAAAAAAAGCCATGCTGTTTTTAGCTTGTTTTGTTTTAAGAGTCCAATCAGAAATAACTGTTTATCATTTGTTGTCCAAGAGAGGTGTCATTTCCGGAAAAAAAAATGCCTCTTCCCCTACCTTTATCCCACCTAGTCAATTCAACCTTGTCCCATTACTGGTGTGCCATATATCCATCTTTCCCATTAGTTAGGAGCTCCTTTAAAGAAGACTTCAAGTCCCTTTTATAAACTTGATTTCTTCTAAAAATAATGCCTCTTGGGACAGGAGCAATAGTACAGAGGGTAGGGCATTTGCCTTGCATGTGGCCAACCCGGGTTCGATTCCCAGCATCCCATATGGTCCCCCAAGCACTGCCAGGAATAATTCCTGAGTGTATGAGCCAGGAGTAATTCCTGAGCATCGCCAGGTGTGACCCAAAAAGAAAAAATAATAATACCTCTCCTTTAGAAACAACTTTTAGGTCGTGAAATACAGATTCAAGTACTGTCTCTCACGGTGCAAATACAACACCACACATGTCCATGTACCCACCCGCTTGTTCATTCCTCACCAAATCACTTTTATTTAACTTATGTAAGTAAGGAATTGGAGTAGGATAGGCACTCAGAGTCAATGTTAGGAGAAAAATAAAACTGTATGAATAAATAAGAAGATCCTGCATTTTGCTGAGTTTTAGGCATCAGTGGCAGAGAATAAGCAACATCACAGAAATAAGTCACATTCTCTCTAAGTAACTATTACCTGACAAGTATTTTTAATATTTGTAACCCTTCTAATAACACTTTGAGACCTACATTTGATTATTATGGAAAAATAAGGAAATTCTTAGTATGAAGATCATTATTTTATAAATAAAAATATAAGAGCATAAGATCATAAAAATGAGAAACTTAAGTGACTTAGAGTCACAAATAGTCATAAAGCGTTTATCTTTGGGTTGCTGTCCACTTAATTATAATATGCCGAACACTGACATCTTATTATTTGGAGGTGAATGTAAAAAGTGGCCACCTTGGAGAACAGTTGAAATCCCCTCACGTACTTATACTTTTAATTGCTCTACTGGGAAAAATATAAAAGCAGTAGTATCAAGAAATCATTCATTTTCGAGCTGGCAAGGTTTGAGTACACATGGACTACAATGGCAGGAACAGTTTGTTAAGCTGGCATTTAACCTTCAGAAACTTCCATTAACAATTATTGCTGGGAAGAGTTTAATGGATAACAATGGCCCTAGAGTATTGCTTGGTCATGAAGTACCTCCGGAATTATTACAGAAAATTGAAATTATGTTCAGTTGAAGTTTATGATTGATTCTGTTTTACAGTCTTCAAAGTCTTAGGAAGCTAGTAATATTTGAAAAACATTAGAACACTTAACTATATTAAAAATTTTTTAAATCTAGAACTCCTCCCTAAAGAAAAAGTTTATGATTTAAAATTTCATTTTTCTTTTAAATATTAGGTGCTGATATAATTTATAAAATGGAAATTTATGAGAAAACACCCAGTCATGATTGCTTTGGTTATTATATACTTTGCAACAAATGGATTTTATTTGTTTAGTACAAATTTACCAAGTGCTTAGTATGTGAATAGGCCCTGTAGTAGATATTAGAATTTCAAGGATGTTTAACATGTATAATCCCTGTCCTTCTATAATAAAGGAATGTATAAAAGGATTATTTTGAATGCTGAGGAAAGGAATTATGGGGCTGGAGCGATAGCACAGCGGGTAGGGCGTTTACCTTGCTGACCTGGGTTCGATTTCCAGCATCCCATATGGTCCCCCGAGCACCAGCAGGAGTAATTGCTGAGTATATGAGCCAGGAGTAACTCCTGTTCATCACCGGGTGTGACCCAAAAGCCAAAAAAAAAAAAAAGATGAGCATTGACGTGGATAGGAGTAAGACTCAAAGGTTGAATTAAATGGTACAATTGAAATGAAAACAAACTTCTAACTAAAGAAAATAAGGGGTGACTTAACTTGGACTCTGAGCATCAAGAAAGCAAGGCCATTGCTTCAGGATAGATAGATAGATTGATAGGTCTGAAAAGGGAGCTCCCATAATAGAAGATAAACACTGTCCATATAGTTAGACCTAAGAAATTGGACTTATTCTTAAATAACAAATGACAAACACTTATCTATATGACAATACATTGCCATAGTGGGTTTTGTCTACTTGGGTATTGTTTGGAAACTTCATGAGATCTGTTTAGCAATTCAAAAAAAAAAGCCACAAATTAATTTTTATGTCCACAGATGGTGTTAAAAGAATAATGGCAATTTCAATAAATGCAATGATAATCTGGAGAAGACAAATAGCTATCAATTGGTCAATCAAGAAATCAATCAATATTTATTGGTCATTTCCTACAAAGGCAGGTAAAGTATTACCTAGGATTGATTGAGCACAATGAGAGAATTAAAGTAGTCTAAAAGTCTAGAAATTCTAACTTTTCTTTGCATAACAGGCTTTCATGAATGAAAATACTCTACTCTTCAGGATAATTCAAAGACAATGATGAAAATCTAGAGAGAACCTATACTTTTTTCTAAATGTTTGGTGACAAGACACAGTCAGGCATTAGAGAAGGAGGTCCACAGCCTGAAACTATCATCTGAGCAAGACTTGGTGGAGTTCTGGCCAAGCAAAGTACATAGGAGGAGGGGTGGCCTATGGATTAAGTTTTAGGTCTCCAGTTCCCTTTTCACTAAGAGCCTTCAAGTCAAGGGTCCAAAGCTTGAATTGGCTCTGGTTGTGCATTGGCAGTTCACATAGACTACTGGAGAGCTGGGATTTAGTTGCTTTAAAGTTTCCTCCAAGACATATTTAATCAGCAGATGTAAACCTATATGTTCTCCTTCCAACAGCTCTTGGATCCTCGTGTTCCTTGGTGCTTGCACTCCTTTCCCAGGGTGTCGTTAGCAACACAATCTTCAATTTGCTGAAGGAGAGAGGCCTTTGGCTTGCGTGCTTTCCCACCACCCTGTCCGTTATATTGTCTGTTTTCCTGAAATGGCTTACTCCAGATTGTTTATTTATTATGGGCCTTGTGGTCAGCTGCAAACTTAGTTTGCAGTTTTTTGGTAACACTTATTGTTTTCATCTGATTAAGAAAATACATGCCAATAACTGGAAAAGTAGAAAGCACAGGGAAATATAAAAATGGAAATTCAAGTAACTCATAATTTCATATCCAGAGTTGAAATTTTGCAATAGTTCTCCTCAGGCCTTTTTTCTACATTCATGTATGGCAAATATGATTCTGTGTCTTTTGAAACAAACAGTTTTATAGTTTTGGTTAATTCTGATTTTTTGATATATTTTATCTCAGATAGGCCTCTAAATATTAGTCCACATTTCTCATTGTCTCTTTAGGAAAAAAATTACTATAAAAGGAATTGGAATATAAATGCATACTTAATTGGTTATTGATGCAAATTAATTTAAATCTTAAAATATATAATAAATCTAGTGTGCTATTTTATTTAAAACTTGCAATATCACTGCGTGTTGTTAATTTTAATCATAATTAAGCAAACTAATATTGGTATATCCTTATTTTAAACCCATTAGGAATGAGTTTTATAACTTTTGGTGGAGGAATGATTTGAAAAGCCCTGCTCCTCATTTTTCTGCATATACTTTTACTTGTGTTCACTTATATTGAATTCATAAGTTTCCTAAGAAAGGTCTCTGTTCTTTTTGCTAGTCCATAAGATGTATTACTCATCTACACTACGTGCTTCACTCAATAATAATGCACTCAGGAAGCACTTATTACTGTAATATCCTATTACAGTTTTTTTTAATTTATTTTGTAATTAGTGAGTCACAGTGAGGGTACAGTTACAGATTCACACATTTGTTATTCCCTCATACAATGTTTGAGAGCCCATCCCTCCACTAGTGTCCATTCTCCACCACCAATGAACCCAAGTATCCCTCCCATCCCGCAGTCTCATCCCCCCATCCCACCCTGCCTCTGTGGCGGGGCATTCCAATTTGATATCTTTCTTTCCTTTTGGGTGTTGTGGTTTGAAATAGGGGTATTGAGTGCTCATTCTGTTCAGTGTCTAGTCTACTTTCAGCATGCATCTCCCTTCCCGCGCAGGATATCCAGTCATATATTACTTGGTGTTCCCCTCTCTATCTGGGATGACTTTTCCCCAGCATGTGAGGCCAGATTCCAAGTTATGGAGCCAACCTCCTGGTGTTATATACTACCATTCTTAGGTATTGGTCTCGTACTCTGTTGTTCTATATTCCACAGATGAGTGCAATCTTTCTATGTCTGTCCCTCTCTTTCTGGCTCATTTCACTTAGCATGGTACTTTCCATGTTGATTCACTTATATGCAAGGTTCATGACTTCATCCTTTCTAACAGCTGCATAGTATTCTATTGTATAGATGTACCAAAGTTTCTTTAACCAGTCGTCTGTTCTCGGGCACTCGGTTTTTTTCCAGATTCTGGCTATTGTAAACAGTGCCGCGATGAACATATAAGTGCAGATGTCATTTCGACTATATTTTTTTGTTTCTCCAGGGTATATTCCCAGATGTGATATTGCTGGATTAAATAGAAGCTCAATTTCTAATTTTTTGAGAAGCGTCCATATTGTTTTCCAAAGATCCTACTATAGTTTTAAGTTTCTTAATCTAGAAACCATAAGTCTCTGGCCTCTAGAATCTTATAGCTCAGAGATTAAGTATGGGCATAAGAAAAGAAAGAAAGTGGGGCTGGAGCGATAGCACAGCGGGTAGGGCGTTTGCCTTGCACGCGGCCGACCCGGGTTCGATCCCCAGCATCCCATATGGTCCCCTGAGTATATACCGCCAGGAGTAACTCCTGAGTGCAGAGCCAGGAGTAACCCCTGTGCATTGCCAGGTGCGACCCAAAAATAAAAAAAAATAATAAAATGTGTTCTCCTTTGGTGAATGTTCTATGCTTTTGAAAACAATGTTTTCTGCAATTGCTGGATCAATTGTTCTATTACTATCAATCAGAAAATTTTCCTTGATTGATCTTTTCGAATTTATTATATTTGTTTTTCCTTCAAAATTTTATTTTATTAAAGCACTGTGAACTACAAAATTATTCATAGTTGGGTTTTTGACATGCAATGTTCCATCACCAATCCTACCATCAGTATAAAGTTAATTATATTCTTGATATTTTCTTTCTAATGGTTTTATCAATTATTGATATGACTGTTGAAGATTCTTTGAGTTGTAAATTTTTCTATATCTCCTTTTAGTTCTATAAATCTGCTTCATGATTTTCAAGCTTTTTTATTTGGCATAAACACATTTATTGTTATGTATTCTTGATAGATTGACCATTTTTATTATGAAATTCTCCCTTTATATTCCCAGTGATATTTGCTTTATTTTTCTGAAAATTACTTTGTTTTTTGTTAATGTAGTTACTCTAATGCTCTTTTTAAATCAATATCCTAAAGTATACATTTTCCAATCAGTTACTTTTAGCACACATGTATGCACATTTAATTGTATTTAAGGTAATTTCCTAGCAAATAACATAGTTTATCTTTAAAATATCTATACTTAATTGATTTTAAAATTGTTCAATTATTGATATATCTTGATTGTCTATTCTATTTCATTATTTATTTTTCTGATAGCCTCTTCAACTTTTTGTTCATCTATTTCTCTCTGCCACTTTGCAAAAACATATTTGTTTTCCATTATCAAGTGTAATGTTTATTGTATTTCTCAATATATTTTTGTACTCTTTAGGTTGCTTTAGAAATTGCAGTACTCAAGCATATGCTTAGAGCTAATATTTTAAAACTGCAAGTGAGTGGTTATGTTATTACTATATCACTTAGAAGTATTGCTTTCAAATAAATTGCTTTACTTTTCAATTTAGTGTTATAGTTGCCATATATCTCACATCTAAATATCTTTAAAATACCAGATAATATTACTTTTTTCTTTTAAAGTGATAACAAATTTTCATATGTGAAAATTTCATGATAATTATACCAAACTGTTTTCCATTCCTGTTGAGCTTCCTTTATCACTGAAACCTCAGGCTTTTTTTTTTCAGCTTGAAGAAATCACTTGAAGCATTTACTTTAGAGTAGCCTTCACTTTGGTGACAATCCAATTTACCTTCATAAAATATAATGATTTACATTGCATTCCAGAAGAGTATTTTTTCTGAATACCAAATTCTGAGTTATCTTTTCACACAGTAAAGATGCCATTTCACTCTCTTCTTTCTAGTCTCTGTGTTTTCTAATGAAAAAGATCATAATTTTCAGTTGTTGTTGCTATCCTAATCTTTGATTTTTAAAGTCATTGAATTCTGAAGAGATATTTCCAAAGAATATACACTTTAAAACCCTCTAGTTCTATATTCCACTCATAGTGAATTTTGTTTAGTTCCTCTAAAGCTAATCTTTCTTTCTTCTGAGAATTTGCCTGTGTTGTTCCCTCTTAATAAAAACCATGGCCTCTTACACACACTCCTTTCCATCTTCCCAAATGTGTTCCATTCTTTCCTTTTCTTTCAGGTTTCAGGTCATCTTCCAAAAGAAATTACCTTGGGACCCTGACCTAATAAGTTATATCAAGTTCCTCACTTACACACCCAAATATCACAAGCTATGTTTTCTGTGTTATATAGATCTTAACATAAAATTTAGCAAGCATTACATACTCACCATATATGAGGCTTGTTCTATTTTTTTCATAACTCTATGAAATAGCCCTGTTGTTGCCTCTATTTTCCCACAAGGTACACTGAAGAACAAAATAGCTAATTTACCTGCCTTACATCACAGAATAAAGTTATTAGTGGTTAATCCAGGATTTGTTCAGATAGTCTGACTTCAGAGCTGCATTTCTAGCACTATTTTAAATTGCTTCCAGCTTACCTCATTGTAATATCATAACCATTATATTATTCTGTTTACCCAGTAAAAATATGAATGCTGTAAATAAAAACAATTATTTTTTATTTTAGCTACTTGTGTATTATTTATGTTCAACCTATCTATAGTACAAGATGGCTCTCTCTCTCTCTCTTTCTTTCTTTTTTTTTTTTTTTTGCTTTTTGGGTCTCACCTGGCGATGCACAGGGGTTACTCCTGGCTTTGCACTCAGGAGTTACTCCTGGCGGTGCTCAGGGGACCATATGGGATGCTGGGGATCGAACCCGGGTCGGCCGCGTACAAGGCAAATGCCCTACCCACTGTACTATTGCTCCAGCCCCGAGAACACATTTTAGATGACAGAAAAAAAAAGTTAAATCACAGAATGTGTATTGTAGACTAAATTACAATTCAATAACATGAAGATAATCTGGAAAAAATTTATTTTGGGGCAGGGAATCACACCTAGCACATTCTTGACTCTACATTCAAAAATTACTCCTGAGGGTGCTCAGGGCCCATATAAGATACTGGGCATAGAACCCCGCTTCACAAAGTGCAAGGCAAATGCCCAACCCAGTGTACTCCGGCCCTGATACCTGGGAAATATACAAACATTTTGAAATTAAATAACAGACAGAAATAACTCATGGGTTAATCCAAAGGTAAATTAGAAAATCCTGAGTGAAAACAAAAATACAACACAACAAATTTATTTTTATTTATTATTATTTTATAATAATATTTTATTATTATTATTTTTATTTTAATGACTCGCTGTGAGATAGTTACAGACTTACAAACTTGCATGATTACATTTTGGTCATACAATGTTCGAGTACTCATCCCTGTACCCGTGCCCATTCTCCACCACCAATGTTCCAGGATCCCTTCCACCACCTCCCCCTCCCCCCCCCACCCTGCCTCTGTGGCAGGCACATTCCCTCTTTCTCTCTCCTTCTGAGTGTTAAACACATCAAAATTTATGGTGAGTCAGATCTATAATATAGGGATGACAGCACATGCCTTTCATGCAGTTGACCTCAGTAATTACTGGCACAATCTAGTCTACTGTTCACCTCAGAGCACAGCCCTAGATATTCCTGCGCACTGCTGTGGTGATCTGGTCAACCCAGAGCGCTGCAGGGTCCAAGCAGTAGCTGAAACCTTAGATCGTCACGTTGAACTGCGAGCACACTTAGCTGAAAATTTCCAGGAGGGGGTTCCTGGATTCCTGAGCACCACTTGAGAGAATCTCTCAAAAAAATAATTAAAATGATGGCAGAACCACAGAGATATTTCAAGGAAGTGAGCAGATGCTTTGTACGCAGGGAGCACAGAGTTAGTCTTCAGCACCACGTGGTCCCCTGGCACTTTCAGCAGAGATGCCCAGGCACACAGAGCTGCAGAACCACCTGAGAACCACCAGGTATGACTTCCACAAGAAATTATGGTATATAGCTGAAACAAAAATTTAAGGTATTTATATTATTAAATGTTTACATGGGCTGGAGCAATAGCACAGCGGTAGGGCGTTTGCCTTGCACGCGGCAGACCCAGGTTCAATTCCTCCGCCCCTCTTGGAGAGCCCAGCAAGCTACTGAGAGTATATTGTCTGCTTGGCAGAGCCTGGCAAGCTACCCGTGGTGTATTTGATATGACAAAATCAGTAACAACAAGTCTCACGATGGAGACGTTACTGGTGCTCGTTCGAACAAATTGATGAGCAACAGGACGACAGAAACAGTGACAGTGAATGTTTATATTGCAACAGCTTTTCCATTCCATAATCTTGGCTTACACCTTAAGAAACTAAAATAGCAGGATTAAATTTAGAGAGAAACATTAAGAAAATAATAAAAGCAGAACATTGTTTTATTTTTCAATTAAAGATAATTTTACTCACCATGATTTATAATTTTTCACTATAATTCACTGGAGGCTGGAGCGATAGCACAGAGGGTAGGGCATCTGTCTTGCACGCGGCTGACCGATCCCTCTCGGAGAGACCGGCAAGCTACCAAGAGTATCCTGCCCGCTCGGCAGAGCCAGGCAAGCTACCCATGGTGTATTTGATATGACTAAAACAGTAATAACAAGTCTCACAATGTAGATGTTACTGGTGCCCACTCGAGCAAATTGATGAGCAACAGGATGACAGTGAATGATTTATAATAGTTTATTATAGGTTTTCATGTTACACATCAACCCCACACCCACACAAGAGAGATTGCTTCCCTCCACCACTATCTCAGGTACCTCCCTGAAATTATACCCCCACCACTACCTCCCCTACTTGTTAAACACAGTTCCCTAGACCAACTCTATGTTCTGTTACTTTTAACCATTTTTACTCATGTACTAATTTATATCCTACATATGAGAGGGATTATTCTGTATATGGCCATCTCCTTCTGGCTAAATTTTCTTGCTCTGATACCTATTGGCAAATTGTATGATTTTGTCTTTTCTTATAGCAAACTAGTATTCCATTATATATGTGTGTATATGTATGTGTGTACATATATATGTATGTGTATGTATGTTGTAATATATATAATAGTTTCTGTATCCAGTAAGCAAAAGCAGAAATTAAAAAAAATTTTATAAGAAAATCATTATTTGGTAAACCTCCAATTAGAATTATAGAGAAAATTTAAAAAATTCTATGCAAATTACCAATACCAGGAATAAGGAAAATATATCTTTAGACATAATTTATAAGCATTAAAGGTATAAAAGTAATGTCATCTATGATCATAAATGTAATAACTTAGGTAAAATTGACCAATATTTTAGAAAACACAAACTGTTGAATCTTGTATAAGACGAAAGATAAGACTTCTAAATAGTTCCTATGTTTACTTTTTTTTTTTTTTTTTTTTTTTTTTTGCTTTTTGGGTCACACCTGGCGATGCACAGGGGTTACTCCTGGCTCTGCACTCAGGAATTACCCCTGGCCGTGCTCAGGGGACCATATGGGATGCTGGGATTTGAACCCGGGTTGGCCGCGTGCAAGGCAAACGCCCTACCCGCTGTGCTATCTCTCCAGCCCCTATGTTTACTTTTTAAATTAAGTTTGTAAAGACCAGATTTCACTGTTAACTTTTTAAAGACAACTAGGAAGAGCTAATCTCTATTTTATACAAACTTTTCTGGACTGGAGCAATAGCACAGTGGGTAGGGCATTTGCCTTGCATGTGGCTGACTCGGGTTCGATTCTTCAGCCCCTGTCGGAGAGCCCAGCAAGCTACCAAGAGTACCTCACCTGCATGGCAGAGCCTGGCAAGCTACCCGTGGCATATTCAATATGCCAAAACCAGTAACAAGTCTCACAATAGAGACATTACTGGTGCCCGCTCGAGCAAATTGATGAGCAACGGGATGACAGTAACAGTGACAAGCTTTTCCAAAAAGTCAAATATAATGTAAATATCCCAACTCATTTTATGTAGCTAGATTATGGTACTGTCAAAATCAGACAATGACATAACATGAAAAGTATAGCCCAATATCTTTCATATTAAGTGCAAATATTAGCAGCAAAACCTTAATGCAGCAAATCCAACCACATAAAGACCAAAGGAAATTATTTGTCTAATGATATGCTATTTGGTAAGCTCTATTAGGACTTTTAAAAAAACTCTCATTTGTAACATTTGCCAGTTTCCATGATGCAAACATATGCCCACTGTGATAAATTTCAAGCTACCCTCTTGAAGCTACTAGTCACTGATCTGGGAATAGATGTATATAATCAACTGTCATGAGCCAGTAGGAAATGGCTTCATTACTCTCATTTTAGGATTTTGTCTTTATCATTTAAAAATGGTGCAGCATTTAAAGTTTATAAGTAGGAGTAGATTTATGCATTGAATGAACCATCTTGCTTCAGACTAGAGAATGATACAAAGAGAGTCAGAGCTAGAGTTAATATGACCACAATGAACTTTAACAACATATTACTGAGAGATGTTGATAGTGTAACCCCCTAGAGTGGCAACTAGAATGAATATTTTATGAATGAAAATATTTTTAGAATGAAAATTTAATCAGGGATCAAATTGTTGCTGGATATGAGACAAAATAGAGAAATAATACGTTCCATCTACTAAAACCCTTGTAGTTATTTTTCATAAGCAGAGACTTGTAAAGTCGCTTTGTCATGAAACAATTTTCTTCTGAAATTTCCCAATCCAACACAGTGTGTGTTAGTTCATCTATAGAACAACATTGGCACTCAGGCCCTTTTCGTGACTGTATCTGTAAGATTTATTATTGAGTGCTTACTTGTGCCACACACTATTCCGGGTTCTTGGGATGTATTACTGAATGAAAAAGAACACAAACATTATTTGTTATCAGACCATTTTGTAGTTCTAAGAATACATTTCTGAGGAATCTATGATAAGTTGTGAAAATATTTCTCCTTGAAGGAAACTGTATAAAATGAGCACTCATAGTCTATTCAAATTCAAAAGGATAAAAGAAATGGGATGAATGAAGATGTTAAAGTTTTACATCACTGTCATCCCGTAGATCAATGATTTGCTCGAGTGGGCCCAGTAACGTCTCCATTCATCCTAGCCCTGAGATTTTAGCAGCCTCTCTTTAGTCATCCTTCCCAACGGTGCTGCATTAGAGGCTCTTCAAGGTCAGGGGAATGAGAACCATCATTGTTACTGTATTTGGCTTATGAATATACCACGGGGAGCTTGCCAAACTCTCCCGTGAGGGAGTAAACTCTTGGTAGCTTGCCAGATTCTCCAAGAAGGAGAACTAGGCTATCAGATGTCAAAGCAGCCATGTGCTTCTGTGAGCTTGGTTTTATAGTCTCTGGATGTTGGCCATTGATGGGATTACACGGTTCTGGGGGAAGTTTCTGGGTATGATTGCCGGGTTACTACTAAAAGGAGAATCTGGGTGGAAGAGGCCCAGTCCTGATCTGAGCAGCCTTGGAGATCCCGGCCCCAGGTCCCACACACCTGGGTTCCTCCGTGGGTTCCTTTATGTATGAGGCTCATCTGAATGTTTGGAGAGTGGCCTTGAGCATGGCTGTGGCTGGATTCTGGAAGTCTTCAGCTGCCAGGGTTCTGCTCAAGGCGGGGAGAGAAACTCAATCTGTCCCCTCCGAGGGGCACCGGTGAAGACAGCCAGGCGTGAGAGCAAGAGACTCTGCATAAAATAATTTATTAATTACAGCCTGAGAAATACTTTTCAACATGCATAATGCAATATTGTCTTCTGGGACATTGATAGCCTTTCAACATCAACACTCAGCAAGAGGTAACCATTTATTCAATTGAGCAAATATAGCCTGACTAATAATTATATTACTAAGCAATAGGAAGTGGGAATCACAAAGATGAGTAAGATATACTCCAGTCCTCTTAAAACTCATAGAAAATCAGTAACTTACAATATTATGTTGAAAGTGCTGAGATCCTAGTACAAACCTTGGGAACACCACTGATGCAACCACCTCTTACTAGGACAACTAGGAGAAGCAGGCCTGCAACAAAGTAACACCAAATCATCAGATTCTACCCAAATACTCCTACCAAGAGTTTACTGTTTCAGTCTACCTCACACATGAAAATGACTAAACAATTTGTCAAGTACAGATTTGGCTCAAATGTTTACTTTTACTGTTTCCAAGACCTACTTCTCCTTTGTATAAGAATATAACACTATTTGAACCCTCGTCACCCAAACCTTTTCAAACTCTAGATAGATAGATGATAGATCTAAGATACTTGTGATTATAGCTAAGAGAGCAGATACAAAGGTTGTATTGCACCTAAGGATAATAGAGATAAGGACCAGAAAGATCTCTCCACAGCTTGGAAGCCAGCCTCACATGCTGGGGGAAAAGTCCCAGCTCAGAGAGAGAAGGGACCACAAAGTAAAGGATGCTTAGAGGGCTCGCTCGGGATAGGAGATGTGTGCTGAAAGTAGACTATAGGCCGAATATGATGGCCACTAAATATCTGTATTGCAAACTATAATACCCCAAAGGAGATAGAGAGAGTAAAAGTGGATATGCCTGCCACAGAGGCAGGGGGACAATGGGGGAGGGTGGGATACTGGGAACATTGGTGGTAGAGAATGGGCACTAGTGGAGGGATGGGTATTCAATCATTGTATGACTGAAATGTGAGCATGAAAGTTTGTAAGTCTGTAACTACCTCATGGTGACTCATTAAAAAATAAAAAAAAATTAAAATGTAAAACATAAAAATACAAAGGGTGTGTTGCAGTTGTGACTCATCCCTTCTATGAAACTGTGTCACATCTCACATTTTAACTGTCATCTTTACCACAAGAAGTTATAACTCCTCCTAGGAAAAATAAAAAGGTCTGAAAGAAATTCAGTGCTCCTGAAGTGCTTGGAAAGTTATTCGCTGAAGTACTGGAAGATGCAAAAGATATTAAAAGAGACAACAGCACACAAATCTGTTAGCAATATTTTTTCCTCATCTTCTATGCACACTTTTTCCAATGCCTGAGAAAATTTAAAAACTATTGAGATACTGTTGGTTTATTTGCTCATAAATCCTTAATACATTGCAACATGACTGTTTAGTAACATTTCAGAATATTGTTTGGAGAAGAACACAATGTATTATTGTTATTATTATTTTTAATAGGGAGTATAGGTTCCAACTATCTGAACATTTGCTATCCATCATGCTTTTAGGTTCAATTCATGGAAAGAGTCAGGCTCCTACTATTCTTCTGGGAACTGAATTCCTATCATGTTCCCATGTCTCTCTTGCTAACCTATCCATGCTGTAAACCTTGCACTGCTGCCAAATAGCCTCCTAAATTCTAGAAGCATCATTGTCTTTGGTGGGTGGGCCTCTGCTCTCCAGGTGCCAGCTGCCTCTATTTGGGTTTCCTAGCATAGCCAAGTCTTGTCGAATTCTCCTCCCTTCTTCAAATGTATCTTCTTCGAAAACTGTGCTTGCCTAGGCAAAACTTCTATTCTTTATTCAAGCTTATTCAAGTATGTTCCCAATATTCTCTTTAAATATGCTCCTTGCATGGGTCAGGGCATGCTGTGTTTTGTCTTAAACCTCTTGAAAAAATACCTGTTGCTTAACAGACCCACCACTTGCTGCTGTTGCCACTTCTTGAGTATACTGTTCTCCTACCTTCACTCATCACAGGTGACAATTCTGAATCCAGATTCCTATATTCCACCATTCTGCAATGAATAGAGCAAATATCTTGTGTGGTTTAGGTTGTTTGCTTCTGATCCCCTTTGTTAGTTCGCTGTAACCTGATTTATCAAGTGTAAAACGTTTGTTAGAGACGTAGGAGTAACATGCGAGTGACATTCAGTGATATGACTCAAGCCTGCATTCTGTCATAATGAGCCACAGTCAATGAATTCCAGCTGGATTGACCCACCAGGAAACTCAGTCACACAAAGAATCTGTGACAGGAGGTTGGAGACCTTGTTTAGTTTTCCTCCTAACCTACCAACTATGTGGATTCCTTCACTATCAGTTTCCTATTTCTTAAAGTAAGGATGGTAAAACATACCTAGGAAAGTTGTTTTGAAGAGGTAAAGAACTAGCCCAACTCTGAGAAGCAGAGAGTTGAGGTTATGGGGAAGATAGGGCTGGGAATGGAAATCCTGGAAATTGTGATAAAATAGCAACCATGGTAATTATTTTTCAATTTATTAATTTATCAGATTGACAGATTGTGTACCTTAAATATACCACAAAGTATTATGTAATTGTATCTCCAAAGTGTAGGATATGAAAAGAACTAACTATAGGCTCTTGACCCAGTGATTACATAATACCAAGTAACCATGTCTATGCTTTGTACTACGCTCCAGGATATTCCTTTGCAGCCCCTGTTGTCTATAACTGTGATATGTCCTGGTATGAAGAGGTGCCTATTGTTATGTTCTAAAACCCTTGGGAGTTTCAGAAATGAGACATGGGAGCACAAAGATATGTCTGATCTAGAACATTCTTAGGCACAAGGAAAAGACTGGACCTGTTTGCCACAAACAAGATTCTTTCCCCTAATTGAGTCTTTCCTCCTATTCTCCCCTCTCTACTGGGTCTCTTACTTTCCAAGTAAGAATGCCCCTACTTTTTTTTACCCTTCCACATAGCAAAATAAACATGGTCTTATATAAAGAGTAACAAAATTAAAGTCAAAAAGCATAATCCAATAAGGAACTTCTCTCATAATTTTACTTCTCTGTATGTTATTTTCCTCAACTCTAAGATTTTGAAAGCTAAAGGATTCTATATAACTCCTAATTACTATAAATAAATTATCTTAATTGGCCTCAGAGTCTTGAAAAAAATCAATAAAAAGAAACTCAATAAAAGAAAACTCTGTAATATTCTTGTTGGTAGATGAATTGAAGAAAACACATGATGTTCTAATCCACCTTAAGTAACTCAAGTTGAATTTCCCAAGTTAATGGGTTGACTAGGGAGAAAGGCTATTGCATGAGAAATATGCCATACTCAAGGACTTCTATTTACTCATTTCAAAAATTGTTCTGTCTCCTTTCTTCCCTGTCCACATGCACTTCCTAACAGTGAAGGGCAGACCTTCAAAGGCTTTATTCTTTCCTTCTCATTGGGTTGGTCGATGCTTTATGTTTTAGTATTCTGAAGATGGAGAAATTAGGGAGCATTTTTTTCCAAAAGGCATGGACCAAGGGAGTCTTTTCACTGAGCTCAGTGAGGGAAAAGTCCTTCTGCCTTTGGAACCTGTGTGAGAGAGTCCCCAAATAATAATTGACCACTTCAGAGGGACACCCCATTCTCTGGGCCCACTTTACTTCCCTCACACTTACAGTTCACTCTCCCTCTACTCTGCCTTCTTGCTCATCAAATCCCCCAATCTTTCTCTACTTAACACACCACTGGTGGTCCAGGGTGTGCAGCCCAGATGTTTTCCCTAAGCGATTAGGAGATTACTTTTCAAGTTTCTTTGCAAAGCAGATGTTCCCTTTCACCCCCCCCCCCCCGCGCACAATGCTGAAACCTTTTTCTACCCCAGAGAGCACATGGTGTGGCTGCTGTGTGTTTGATCAAGAGAGGACGAGCAAGAACAAGAGAATCCCACACTGATGAGGATTTGGCAGGCTCGCTCCTGGGTGTGTGTCTCCTCTCATTGTTCCCATCACAGATGTAAGCAGATGTTCTCAACTGGCCTACTGGCTGTTCTTTCTCTGGCCCTCTCTACCACTGCTTCTTCCCATTTTCCTGCTTCAGACTGATCAAAATTTGCCCAAGACTTTAGTATTTTTCTTTAGACACATAGATTTAATCCTCTACTTTGTCCAGAGCTTTGCTTGCTCAGCCTGAAGAATCTCTATTCAATAATGGGAGTTTGCTCCTAGCTTTCAAGGTCAGATTGCTCCCCACCTTCGGCCTCACTTGAGTCTTCTATATATCTTCTTTGCTCTCCATTTCCCTTCTTAGCATGCTCCAGACCCAGTGAATTACTTCAGACTGGCAATATGTTCTTGCCTTTGATCTTTTATGTGCTCTTGCCTCTGATCCTTTACTTAAAATACAGTATTCTCCTTTTTCTCTCTTTACCTGGTGGATTTCTGCTCATATTTTAGCTCATTGCTTACACGTGAATTTTTGGATTTTTGCACCTGTACTTGACATTCTCATAGAATTCCTGTGTTTACTTCAACTTATATTATTATACTTCAACATATATTATTATACTTCAATTTATATTATTAAATATATCAGGGTGTGGATATGTGTACAGTATATCCACTAAGAGGAGACTTAGAAAAGAATCCAGATTCTGATATTTCAACCATCTTATGGCAGTTCTTAGT
This sequence comes from Sorex araneus, assembly GCF_027595985.1. Lineage (NCBI taxonomy): Eukaryota > Metazoa > Chordata > Mammalia > Eulipotyphla > Soricidae > Sorex > Sorex araneus. The sequence goes on from NC_073311.1 coordinate 44,194,380, forward strand.
GAGCACTTATTTATTTATTTTGAGTATATTTTTGAGTCTTTGAGTCATAAGACAAGGGAGACCCTACTGCACTGGTGCCTTCAAATCCCAAACAGGCATATCCATAGTAGTTAGATGGTATTACAGTAGTAAGATACCTAACACCACATGTAAAAATGACACTGAGCAATTAAGATAACAAACCCTGGAAGCAGAACCCAGAAGAAACATGGAAAAGCTTAGTTAATATGGAAATCAAATTTGCTGCAATAACTAGTTTAAAGTAGAGCTTGAAAAACTGCTGCCCATTAGTCAAATCCAGCCTGGCACCTATTTATAAAGGATTCTTTTGAACACAGATTATTTATTAACTTGCATATTTTAATGACTTGTTCATGACATCATGACAGAGTATTAAGATAAAAACTACATGCTCCCATAGTTGAGATTATTTGCTGTTTGATTTTTTTAATAATGTAGGAGAACTGCTATTTATTCAGCCATTGATTAAGCTGATTGAATTGGGCATGAACTCCACATTACTTTTTTTAATTTTTAAATTTTATAAGTTAAATTTTATAAGTTAGTTTACAATGTTTGATTACATTCAAGATTCAAACACCAATCCCATCACCATTACACCTTCCCACCACCAAATTTGGGATGTTCCCATCCCAAATCCCAATCCCTGTTCCAAAATACAACTGAAATAATATATTTCATATTGTCTGTTATGAAGAACTGCTGAACATGCTTACAAAAAAGTGCTCACATAGGAAACAGTCTGAAGATTGTTCTATTTTGGTAGGAGCCAAATACATTATTTGACTTAACAGGTAGGGTGTTTGCCTTGCACGCAGCTGACCAGAATTCGATTCCTCCATCCCTCTCAGAGAGCCTGGCAAGCTACCAAGAGTTTATCGCCTGCACGGCAGAGCTGGCAAGCTCCCCGTGGCGTATTCCATATGCCAAAAACAGTAAGGACAAAAACAGTAAGGACAAGTCTCACAATGGAGATGTTACTGGTGCCACTCGAGCAAATCAACGAACAATGGGATGACAGTGGCAGTGACAATACATTCTATAGGATATCACTAACATGTTGTTAAAGTTTGGGTGATGTGAGCTTTGGTATATATGTCTGAAATTATGTATATATGCATACATATATTTCCCTCTATGATTTGTTGCCTACTATCTGAACCCCATCAAATGTGGTGTGGTAATTATGGGGAATGGGTAGGAAGTGTTGTATGATGTGTCACTCGACAGCAAAAGCAGCCATATGGTTCAGGAGTATATTCACTCATATGTGAGGCTCCGCCCGGTGCACGTGGGAAGCGGCCTTGAGTGTGGCAGTGGTTGGGTTGTGGAGGCGTTTGGCTACCGGAGCTGGGTCCTTTGGGGTGGGGAGGGCTTTCACCCGCCCCCTCTGGAGTGCCCTGTGTGGAACAGCCTGGCGCAGAGTCCAGTAGGTAGCATGATTATGGGGGCCTCACGTTATGCTCCCTTACAGGAGAAGCAACTGTGTGGTCTGGACAATGGCCGATGGTGAGATTATCTGGTACTAGCAGGAGGTGGCTTATGGGCATGACCCCTGGGTCACTGGAAACTGGGGGAAGCAGGCAGAGGGCCTCCTCTCTTGGTCCCGCTGAGCGCAGAGTCCAAGGTCACAAAGTTCTGCATTATCTGGGTTCTGAAGGACTTCACTCATGTGTGTGGCTCGGCCCAAGGGCATGGGGAGTGGCCTTGAGCATGGCGGTGGTTGGATTGTACAGGCCCTAACTGAGTCTTTTGATCTCTTTTGAGATTTATGGGTCTCTGAAATAAGCCAATAAATGAGCTAATATAGCTGAGCCGAAGGTGGTTTGTGGGTGTATCTCCCACATACCTAACTTTTGACTGTTTAATTTCTTGATTAACCTGGCTCCAAGTTGTTGGGGTCTGGCCAAAGGCACAGCAGCAATTTTGGGGTATCTGGAAGTCTGAAGGCACCATCAGGCTGCTGATGCACTCTCCCCACAGGTACAGGTTGACCTGCTGGCGGCACCATACCCCCTGCTGTTTGATTTTTATATAAAAATGTGCTAATTCCTGGTTTATAGCATAGATAAAAGAAGTGATACAGGAATTATCAGAAGAATTTAAAAAATAGTAACATTGATCACATAGATCTTTAATTGTGTAATAGAAGACCACTCTCTGGAACGATAATAAGTCCAAAATAAACATTTTACATAGAAATTTATAATACAGTGAAGATGGCATTTTGGTTGTATCAAAAACATAGTTAATTAGTAAATAGTATTAGAAAAGTTAGCTATTTAACTATTTAATTGGAAAATAATAATTCACTTGAGTTTTCACTGTCACTGTCACTGTCATCCCCTTGCTCATTGATTTGCTCGAGCAGGCACCAGCAACATATCCATTGTGAGACTTGTTACTGTTTTTGGCATATGGAATACACCACGGGTAGCTTGCCAGGCTCTGCCGTGCAGGCGAGATACTCTCGGTAGCTTGCCGGGCTCTCCGAGATGGGTGAAAGAATCAAACCCGGGTCAGCTGCGTGCAAGGCAAATGCCCTACCCGCTGCACTATCACTCCAGGCCCACTTGAGTTTGAAACTTTTAAAATCTATATTCTCCTCACTTTCATCCCAGGAATAAGTTTTATATAATAATTTCTTGATCAATATGTATTTCCTTTATTCCCACTGGCTATCATTTCTTGTTTCTTCCTTCTGGGTTCAATTTCTATAAAATATTCCTAGTAAGACATATGACTCATAATTTTTCTGGTTTTGCATCTAGAAATTATCTTTATTACATCAATGCTCTTGAATGATTGCTTAGATCAATAGAAAGCTTTCCTCTCAGAGGCAATTTTTCTCATTATTTCAAAGACTATTATCTTCTGACAAATGTTAGTCCTGTTGAGAATTTTCTTCAAATTATAGAATTCACTCATCTGAAGAAAGCTGACATTTGGCTTTTGTGTCTTTTAATGTATTTTCTTTGACTTGGACATTTTGTGAACTCCTATAATGTGTTGAGATGAGTATTTTTTTCTGTATCTTTCCAATTCTAGAAAATTCCTACCCATTATTGCTTTTAATGGTCACCTTTTACCTGTTGCTTAAGTCATCTTCTTATTAAGTCATCTTCTTATTAGATATTTGTTTGAGTTTACCTTTGTTTCAAATTTGTTAAACCATTACCAAATGTGTGTCATTTCAATAACACTTTCTATGTCAAAAATTTCTGTCTTTAAAGATGAAATCATGCAAGAGGGCATCACGCAGAGAAAAATTAGTCAGAGGAAGACAAACAAGCACAGGTGATAACACTTATCGCTGGTGCATAGTGAAAAAAAAAAGAATATAAAGTACCAATTGAAATAAAACTCTGGGTATTGTAGAACAAAATAAGAATACAGATTTATGGGTATGGTTGTTGAGGAGTAGGTAGATGGGATTAGGCACAAGACGTGTAGGTGGGGGTGGGTGGGTCTTGGGTGCTTTGGTGGGGATAAGGTGACAGTATACTCTAAAAACATAAATGTCAACACCACTATAAATATATTAGCTATAACAAATTTTCAAAATCTATCTCTGAATAAAATGATAATACAGGTCCCAGACTGGACGAAACTACTTGCAAAAGTCAGGTCTAATAAGAAACAGCTATTTAAAATATACAGAAAACATCTAAAAGTTTAATAAGAAAAACAACTTTATTTAAAAATGGGCAAAGGTATCCTCACTAAATAAGATCTAAGTAAAGATCTAAGACAAATAAGTAAATGAAGATCTAAGATGAATAAGTAAGTTAACAGATGTTCAACATCATGTATTGTCAGGGAAATGGCAATTAAAACATGTGATGCAGCTACACAACTGTTAGTGGCCAAAATCCAGGTTGCTAATACCACCAAATGTTGAGAAAGATGTGACGCAATTGGACTCTTCTCTTCTTGCTTGTGGGGATGCAAAAAAGGTATAGCCACTCTGGAAAATAGCTTGGTAAAAAGGCTCAAAAGTAGAGGGAAAGAATGGGGAATATTGTCTGCCATGGAGACAGGGGGAGGGTGGGAAAGGGGGGGAGGGTATACTGGGAATATTGGTGGTGGAGAATGTGCACTGGTGGAAGGATAGGTGTTTGATCATTGTGTGATTGTAACCCAAACATAAAAGCTTGTAACTATCTCACAGTGATTCAATAGAATTAAAAAATAAATGAATAAAATGTGAAAAAATAGCTTGGTAACCGCTTCCACAACTGAAAATATTCCTAACATATGATCTGGTAATTGTGCCTTGGTATTTACCAAGATAACTTGGAAGTTTACATTCACATAAAAAATGTGCACACTGATACTTATAGCAGCTTTTTCATGAATGCTAAAACTTAAAATCAACTAAGATGTCCATTTTTTTTTTAGTGCACACAGTTCAGAGAAAACTTTTCTATTAAAGAAAAGTGTCCAAGAACAGATAGATGCTAGGGTTGACTTATAAAGCAGAGAAGTTAGATTATAGTGAGAAAATTTACTGCCTCATTAGACATTGTCACAAATAACCCTAGCCAATGTCTCAGTCAAGGGGACTTTAAGGCACAGATTGACTTGAGATTGTCAAACGGGTTATTTTACTGGAGCAAATATGTCCCCAAATGCAAGAGCATTATTTAATGCCTCCAGGTGGAGGAAAACCCATTCCAATATTGGAATTCACCTTCAGAAAAGGCTAGACAACCTGAAGAATGACCTGTGGTATCTTGCCCCTGTTCATGTCAGCTTGCAACCATGATCATCTTGTCCCTTTTGCCTCCATTCTTCACCATCGCCCCCAACCTATTCATTTAAGACAACCTTAGTAAGTAATCGGGTAAATGAAAAGTGATATATCCAAACAATGAACTACCATCCAATACCAAAAGTGCTAAAACAGGGGCATGTCTTAAGCTAACATGCATACTGCTAGGTGAAAGGAGATAATGTGAAAAAAAAATGCACTATATAATTATGGAACTCTGAAAAGGCAAAACCATGCTACTAACATTAAAAATAATAGTGGTTTCCACAAGTTGGGGGAAAGAGGAATTTATTAGATAAAGTATAGAATATTTGGGAGTAGTCAAACTATTCTGTATGATACTACACTGGCATACATTTGCCATAATACATTTTCAAAACCCATTAAATATAAACCACCAAGACTTAACTCTAATGTAAACTGTTGGTGATATTGATTTGTCACTATAGGCTGACTAATTATAATATAATGTACCACTATGATTCAGGGTGCTGATAGAGGGGAAGGTTCGTGTGTGTGTGTGTGTGTGTGTGTGTGTGTGTGTGTGTGTGTTAAAACCAAGGAACAGCTAGAAATAGATATTTTAGTCTCACATAACAGGAGGGGCTGGAGCGATAGCACAGTGGTAGGGCATTCACCTTTCACACAGCCGACTTATGTTCGATTCCTCCGCCCCTCTCGGAGAGCCCAGCAAGCTAGCGAGAGTATCGTGCCAGCATGGCAGAGCCTGGCAAGCTACCCGTGGTGTATTGGATATGCCAAAAACAGTAACAATAAGTCTCACAATGAGAGACGTTACTGGTGCCCGCTCGAACAAATTGATGAGCAACGGGATGACAGTGACATAACAGGAGAGTTTATGTACATACCACATAGCTGTGCCACTACAAAATAATGTTCCCAAGTTCTAATTTGATCTTCCTGCACCACGATCTTTTCTCTTTTCTCTGTTTCAACACAGTTACCCACCTCCATGACCATGAATTAACTGCAAACATCAAATAGGGTGAAAGTCGAAGGGTGTTAATTAAGTGAGGCTTAGTCTTTTTATGCAATAAACATTATTGTGTCCCCCAGAAACTTTTCAATCTCATTGTTCTAGGATTGTGTAATATGGCTTTCAGAACTTCAAAAGAATCTGGAATCATGTTCTTTACCTAGATTCTATAATAGAGAAAGGAAGGTGAAAGGAAGCTAGGAATAGGTGTTAGTCGATTTAGTAGATGTCATTAAACAGTATTTTCTACAGCTGACTTCTGTATCATTAAACTGAAGAACTGAAGTATTTTGAAATATTGAGAGGAAAATGTTTCTTTCCACCTCTCTTTTCTCTGCTTATCAAGGGCCTCCATCTATTCCCCAGCCCTAATATAAAGCAGAAGCAATGTTTTCACATTGTGGTGCTATAGTGTAGGGGGTTTGACCTGCTTCATCATAAAGCTTGGACTCTTTTTATTTCTTCATCAAAACACCTTGATTTACAATCTATTATGATTATTGTTCATAATAGAATTGTTTTAGGCACATAATGTTCCAACACGAATCCCACCACCAGTGTCCCTTTCTCTCCACCAGTCTCCCCAGTTTCTCTGCCACCAAACCTTTCCCCGTAGAAGCCTTAGAAGCCTGCCTGTCTTTCTTTCTTTCTTTCTTTCTTTCTTTTTCTCTTTCTTTCTTTCTTTCTTCCTTTCTTTCTTTCTTTCTTTCTTTCTTTCTTTCTTTCTTTCTTTCTTTCTTTCTTTCTTTCTTTCTTTCTTTCTTTTTCTCTTTCTTTTTTTCTCTCTTTCTTTCCAACCTTTTTTCTCTCCCTCCCTCCCTCCCTTCCTTCCTTCCTCCCTCCCTCCCTTCCTTCCTTCCTTCCTTCCTTCCTTCCTTCCTTCCTTCCTTCCTTCCTTCCTTCCTTCCTTCCTTCCTTCCTTCCTTCCTTCCTTCCTTCCTTCCCTTTTTCTTATCTTTTTTATTTTGAGTCATGCCAGGAAATTCTCGGTGTGCACTCCGGGCTTTCAGTGGCCACATCTGGCCATGCTCAGAAGGTCATATATTGCCAGGAATAGAGCCATGGTCAGACATATTCAATGTAAGTACCTTATCCTCTGTACTTATTATCAAATTCCATTCAAATCCCATCACTGATTTCTTGATCACATAACTCTTTTGTTCTCTTGCTGTCTGCCTGTGCAACTAATATTCCTTAAAAAAATGCGTTTTTATTGGGGAAGCACAATTGGCAGTGCTGGGGTCCATGTAGTGCCAGGGATTGAACTATACTCCTTCATGCAAAGAATGTGCTTTGGTCCTTTCAGGTATATTCTCATTCCACATTCATGATATTCTTTGGGGGAATGTTGGGAATTGAGCCATATACTGCTTTCTCCTGGACATGCTTGGGGGACAATATCTGGTGCCAGGGATTGAAGCTGGATTTACTGCATGCCTTACTCTTGTACTATCTATTAGGCTTTAAATTTGTGATATTCTTAAAGGGACAAAAGATGCTCTTTTATATTTCCAAGAAGAGTTGATAGATGGTCTGTGCTGCACTATGAAAATAAATGGATGGACATGCCAATCAAGAGTGTCTTGAGTAAAAGAATATTGGACGCATGAGATTTTCACACATATATGCATGTATATGTATATATAAGGGGCTTTAAGGATTCAAATATTTATGTTCATTCTTTCAAGAGTTTTATAGAATCACCAAAACATTCCTCCTATCATTTAGCCTAGCAACTTAAAGAAGTTCTGGGATCTTGCAGACCTGGGTTTAATATCTAGTATTGTCATTGTTAGTCAATACAAATTTGTACATTTCTTAAGTCTTTTAAGTTTCTAATTGATACCTAAAAAATTTGCCTAATAATAGCACTGACCTCATGGACTGTGGCAGAAATAAATGAGCCAACATGGGGAAAGCTCTTAGCACAGCGTGCTAGGCATATCGTAAACTGGTAATGAAGAATGTATGTTTACTTTCTGGCCATCCACAGAAAGGGAAAATTTCATTCTCATTCTTTTTAAATTTAATTTTAATTTTAGAAAAGAGAAAAAGATATCCTTTATGCAAGATAAACATGGCTAACCTAATGCAGCAAACCAACCACCCTCCCATTGTAATCTGAGTCCACAACACATGCCTTCTTTGTTTGACTATTGACTACGAACATTATCCGGAATTTTCTGAGAATTGTTGTCTAGTGGAGGTCAAATTCTAATCCGTGTTGTGCAATAAAAAAGAATTTTGCTCATCAATTTAGAAAGACAATATTTAATTTCTTTCGATCTACCATCCCTGTAGACTTCCCTCTCCTACTCTTGCTTCGCCAATTTTCTGGCTTCTACCGTTCTCCGTTCTGTGCTGTATCTGGAAACAGCTCTCTGCTCTGTGGTCCAAATCTTCATTTAAAAGAAAATGTTAATTACACTAAAACTAAGAACAATGATTGCTTCCTTATGGTACCCTCTCCACCAGCCATTCTCCAAAGCTCTAGCTCTAGCTTCACATACACTTTGATAAAGGACATATCATAGGCTACAGGATTTTTATTCAGCCATTAAAAGTTAGGGAATACTAAGTAATATGTGATTGGAGATCCTGCATGGGAAGGGAGATGCGTGCTGAAAGTAAACTAGAGACTGAACTGGATGACCACTCAATACCCCTATTGCAAACCACAACACCCAAAAGGAGAGAGAGATATCAAATTGGAATGCCCCGCCACAGAGGTAGGGTGGGGTGGGGGATGGGACTGGGGGTGGGTGGGAGGGATACTGGGTTCATTGGTGGTGGAGAATGGACACTGGTGGAGGGATGGGTTCTCAAACATTGTGTGAGGGAAAAACAAGCACAAAAATATGTGAATCTGTAACTGTACCCTCACTGTGACTCACTAATTAAAAAATAAATAAATTTAAATAAATTTTAAAAAGTTAACTCTGTAATTCTATTTTTAATTGTTCATTTTTTTTACATTAAGATTTAAATATCAAGGTACTATCATTTACATAGTTATTCATGGTTGAGTTTCAGGTATGCAGTGTTCCAATCACACCACCAGTGTCAGCTTCCCTCCACCAATATCCCATTCTCTGTCTTCTTTAGAGAAGTGTTTGTTTATTTCCTCTCCCCATTTTATGATCTGGTATATGTTTCTTTTCTTTCCTTTTTTGATATTTATGATTGCTTTATGCATCTTGGGTATTAGTCTTTTGTTTGATGTGTTGAGAATGAATTTTATTTCCCATTCAGTTGGATGTCTTTTAGTTTTAGCCTGTGTTAAATTAGGATACAATTTAATTGTTTGATTATGTGGTTATTCAGTTTTTTCCACACCATTTGTTGAAGAGGATATCATTACTGTACTTCACATACCTAGCTACATTTTTGAAAATTAGTTGACCATATGGCTGGGGATTTGCCTCTGGGAATTTAATTCTAACACATTGATCAGAGAGTCTATCCTTGCTCCAGTACCACGTTATTTTGATCACTACAGCTTTAGAGTACAATTTCAATTTAGGTAATGTGATACCTTCTACTTTCTTATTTCTCAGTGTAGCTTTGAGTATTTGAGATTGCTTATGATTCCATATTGAAGAATTTCATTTGCATATATTTCCACTTCCTTTTGTTCTATCTTTATATTATTTATAGTTTTCATATCTTTTGTTAAGCAAGCCCCAGATACTTGATATTTGATATCTAGACAAAGGTTTGTATTTTTTGTTTATTCTTTAGAAGAATCAGTTTCTGTTTCATTGATACTTAGCTTTGCTTTCTTGATTTCCACATTATTAATTTCTGCTCTAATTTTTATTATTTCTTTCCCTGTATGACTTTTGGAATTCATTTGTTCTACTTTTTTTTTAAGGAGTTTAAGTTGCTGATTTGAGTATTTTCTTCTTTCCTAATAATGTGGGTCGGTGTTACTATGAATTGCCCCCATCACATAGCTTTTGCTATGTCCCACAGATTCTATTTGTTTTCTTAATTTTCCTGGCTTCCAGGATTCTTTTCATTTCCTCTTTCATATAATTATACTTATCAAAGTTTTGCTCAGCTTCCACGTGTTGGAGTTTTTCCATCATCTTTTTATGATTTACTTCTGCCTTTATGGTATTCTGATCTGAGAGCATGTTTGACATGATTTCTAGATTTGCAAATAAATGTTTGTGTTAATTGTGACTTAGTATGTTATCAACCTGGAGAGTGTTATATGTGCATGAGATAAGAATATGTATTTATTTTGAAGGTGGAGAACACTGAATATGTTAAGTAATTCTACATTTTCTAGTGTCTCAATTAGGGATCTTGTATCTTTTCAGTGTCTGATCTGTCTGGTGAGAGTTGGCATCTCCCACTACTACTGTGTTTTCCTCAGTATGTTTCTTTAGGTCTGGAACATTTTTATAAAATTTTGCTGACCCTTCATTTGGAGCATAAGTATTAATAGAGTTAATACTTTTTGATCTATTACACCCTTAAGTAGTAACTACTATCTAATCCTATCTCAAAGTTTGACATATCAAATGATCAACTAAAACAACAGCCCAAAGCGCATATTCTTATGCTTATCTCAGTCTTGCAAGACTTTATCAAGTAAATCTGGATACATCTTTGAGTGACTTTGATTGCCAACAGTCTTCAGACAACACATTGAGAAGCACTGGGTTTTCCTGTCTTACCAATAGAGACATTCATAATTCTGTTTTTTGTACTTTCCCTTAACTACTTTTCTTTATTTCTTTTCTAGTAGCAAATGCAAACTAATAAAAGGCATGTGCATTAAATTGTGTGTGTGTGTGTGTGTGTGTGTGTGTGTGTGTGTGGTGCCAGGGCTTAAGTTCAAGTATTCTAACATGGCTCTGTGCACTAAACTTTTGTCACTTCTTCACTTCTTTGTAAGCCTTCCTCCTGAGCAATAGCACAAGGGAATTTGTCCTTTATTTTACCACACTGATTGAAACTCGTATCTCCCACTTTCTTGCGTAGGAGTCCTTTCTTTGATTGTTATTAACTAATGGGGGACTCAGTTTATTCAAATTTTTCTATGAGCTTCCCTTCTACAACATTTTGTGGGGTTCTCAGCATACTCAGTTGCTACAACTTAACAGGTGGTCATGCTGCCATTTCACATCTACATGGCCTGTGACTACAATCTTCCTGATTGGTTATCTGCACAAAAGTTGCGTCTTAATATTATTATCTGGAAATAGTGAGAGTAAATAGCTTAAGTAATTATTTCCTTTCCCCTCCCCTGTTCACGTAATAAGTCCTGGAGTTGCACAACTGGTTATGGGGCTTGCCAGGGGTTGCATGTACTTGGTTGTGGTGTTCTGGAGAACTCAATGGCAGTACTATCAAGATGATGCTTGTTGATGTGGTGTGAGATTGGGGACAAAATCCAGGGTCTTGCAGCTGCAGGCAAGAACTATAAAACCACTTCCTTGGATCCCAGATAGTAAATAATCAAAAGTTTTGTAGGCCATTTGGCTTGGCTCTATTGTATACAGGGAGCCACAATAGGTAATATGTAAGTGACGGGCATGGTTTGTGCTCATGACACTTTATTGTGGACATTAAAATGTGAATTTTGTATATTTTTATGAATCACAAAATATTATTCTTTTTTGTTTTGTTTTAGTTTGGGGGCCACATCCAACAGTGTTCAGGGTTTACTCTTGCTCTGCAAGAACATATGGGGTGCTTGGAAATCAAATTGGGATTGGCAACATGCAAGGCAAGCCCCCTACCTACAGTACTTCCTATTGTTCCATGCCCAATACTATTTTTTTAAAAAACAAAACCAAAAACTGTCAAGACCATTCTTTAGGCTGCTTACCAACGTTTGCCAAACTTAACTGACCCAGGGTCCCCTTTTCAGAAACAGAACAAAGCAAGAGTTTTGTTCTGTTTCTGAAACAAAACAAAACAAGTGCCTCCCTCTCTACCTTAGAAATCCACTTTCTTTAAGAGAGTAAACAGAAAGTCAGGAAGGCTAACACTAACCCCTGGATCTTTCCAATGCCTGCCTAAGGAATTTTCATTGATTAATTTATACAACTCTGGCCTACACAAACATAACAACGAGCCAATTTAGCCTTAAGGATGGGGATTGTCAGCCCCTATTATTAGAATTTGGGAGAGTTTGTCTTCTTTTCAGCCTAACCCTTCTACCCACTCCAGAGACCCAGTTTCTTCCTACCACTTTTGAGGGCTTGATAAATATTTACCTCACTTCTGGCTTATCCTTGGGCTCCAAACCTATCTCATTCTAAGTTAAACCTCTTTGTCCAACATTACTCTGCTAACTGCCACCTGTTTTCTCATCTAACTCTAGAAAAACAATGGTAAGTGTCAGGAGTTGAAAATGAAGTGACATATCCTCTAGGTTTGTCATTTTACAGCACATTGTTGGCCCACATAGTTTAAAAAACAAACAAAAAAACCTGCAATATTTAAATTCGACAGCATCATTAAGAAACTGGAGCCTTTCCTTTAAGAATTCATATGCCCACATTTTCTTTTTTCAGTTCAGAGATTGGGTAACGGAACTCAAAATTTTAAATGAAGCTGAGTAACTGATTCTCTTTCCCTGAAGGGGTGATCTCTACTCTGCTTGGTCCCTTGCATTTTCTGTTATCTCTAGTGCAATTTATTCTTGTGCTTGACTTGGTTTCTGAACACTTGACGTGTAAGGAACGCGTTATCAATATCTTTAGCAAGGCAAGTAAGCCTAAATCAGAATGTTTCCTACCTAGCTGTCCTACCTTGTCTCCTAATAATTCCCTTACACTTTCTATCAATTCCCAGTGATACTGTCACTCAAATACACTGAGCTCATTCTTTCTCCAGGGTCTTTGTTTTTATTATTTTTTAACCCTTTGGCTTAGAGTATTGTCTTACCAAATATTTGCAGGTTGAGTTCTTATTACTCAGAAATGTGTTTAACTATCATTTCAGAGAGAGCAGCCATAACCCACCTCCATCCACTCTGATGTTTCTTCTTTTCTCCTTCCCACCCTCTTTTATCTTTATTTTTTAAATATTTTAAGAATTTCCACCTTTAATACTTTATCTTCCCTCAAATCACTACCGTGCCTTCCCTCAAAACAACTCCTGTGTCTATTATAGTATCTGGCTTATGTTCTTCTGGACATTCGAATGAGTAAACTAGGTTTATCCATTTATTCCACTATCTGATCCAAGTAGACCTGGTAGTTTGGTAGTTTAGAAGAATGCAAATGATTCTACATAGAAACTTTACAAGGTAGAGAATGTAAGTAACATTTATTGAATTCTAGTAATTATTAACACATGTGATGGTATGAAACATAGAAAGCCTGATTTTTTGCCTTTTGGTTTTGGCCCACATCTGGTGTTGCTCAGGGCTTACTTACTACCAGGCTATGCACTGAGGGATCACCCCTGGCTGGGCACAGAAAACCATTTGGAGTTCCAGGGAACCAATCCAAGTTAGGTACATGCAAGGCAAGCACCTTTCCCTCTGCACTAACTCTCCAGCACAAAACCTAAATTGTTTGTTTTATTAATTTTAGGATTTAAATGTCTTGACCTTGGATATCTGCATCTAGTTTTCTCTACCCGAATAAAAAAGTTTAACCTGACTGTACAAAAGATATTATAAATGTAAATAACATCCTATAGTTTAAGACATTTTTCTTTTCTTTTTTATTTACTGTCTTGGGGGTGGAGTTTGGTACGCTGGTGATGGGTGTGGTGTGTTTGAATTATACACAGAGGAAACCATCATTGTAAATCATAGCACCTCAATCAAAAGACAAAATGAACACTTAATTCAAGACACACAATAGGCAGACAGCAATGATTTACTAAACTTCATTACATCTTTATTTGTTTGAGGAAGGAGGAGGTTTGGGGTCACATTTGGCAGTGTCTGGCTTAGTCCTCGTTCTGTGCCCAGTGTTCCTCCTTCCAGCACTCTGGGGATCAAATGTTTAAGCTGAAGGTTGGATCCGGGTTGACTACGTACAAGGTAAGCACCTTACCCACTGTACCAGTGCTTCAGTCCCCATTAAGTCATTTTAAAATTCTTTATGTAATTTGGCCTCACGTTCCGGGGAAAGGTCAACTCAGAGAAGCGATCACCAACTACATTGTAGTCGAAGGCCATGTGGGGGAAGAGAGTTGCGGGCTGAATGAGGGCTAGAGACTGAGCACAGCGGCCACTCAACACCTTTATTGCAAACCACAACAGCTAATTAGAGAGAGAAAACAGAAGGGAATGCCTTGCCACAGTGGCAGGGTGGGGTGGGGGGGAGATGGGATTGGGGAGGGTGGGAGGGACACTGGGTTTACGGGTGGTGGAAAATGGGCACTGGTGAAGGGATGGGTTCCCGAACTTTGTATGAGGGAAATATAAGCACAAAAGTGTATAAATCTGTAACTGTACCCTCACGGTGATTCTCTAATTAAAAATAAATAAATTTAAAATTAAAAAAAAAAATTCTTTATGTAATGAAATGATTAATTATTTGCTAATGGAAACCACAGGCCTCACGAGCCATACATAGACTATTATAAAGTGTATGGTGAAGTAACCAGAAGAACATTTAATTTATGTTTGTTTCTACCTCCTACTATGGTTTCTGGGCTTGGAGATACTCTGGAAGTCTAAGGTAGAATCTTAATATTGGCAAAATAATCCCTTGGACTGTTTGAAAAGCAACTTAGATAATTCATCATTCTAGAAGATGTAGTCAGGACAGGAAAAAGGAAATGGAATTTGGCTCCAATAGTTTCTAATAATCCTCATTAGCTTAACAGCAATGCTTTAGTCGAGCCATGGAATGTTAGAGCTAGAAAGGGCCTTAGAGACCACAAAATCTAATTTCTTCCTTTTACAAATGGGGACAGTGAGACCTGATAACACTAAGCATTACCTAATATTTCATAGTTGTTCAATGATACAATTGGACCTAGAAATCCATGTGCTATTTAGGTCAGGAAGCAAAGTGGAAAAATTAATATATTTCAGGTACATTGCTCCTTTATAGTGCTGCAAAAATTCAATTTCTTTGCCTTTAATCTTTTGTTTGATAGAAGAGATATTTATAATCAGATCTGATGCCATGATATAGATGCAATCATGGCTAATTGTTACTTATCATTTAAATATCTATATAATCGGCAACTAGCATATCACTTAAAAAATCTTAAACATTTTGGGGGCCAGAACAAGAAGTGGATAAGGTAATTGCATTGCACCCTGCTGATTCAGCTTCAATCCTGGGTACCCCAGTTGGTCTCGATTCCCCAAGGAGTGGTGCCTGAGCACAGAGCCAGAAATAGCCCCCAAATAAAAATTAATTAATTAATTTCATTAAAATAGGTTTATTGTTAGGAACTGTTTTATCTATATATTTCTTTTCAGCTCCAGGTTGAATAAGAATGAAAATAGACGTTGAGAAGATTTCTTTTGTTGTTGTTCTATTGTTGCTTGTTCGAGTGTTTTAATTTTGTTTTGTTTTTTTTGGACCGTTTTGGTGCTTGGAATGAAACCTAGAGCTTCACACATGTGAACATGCACTCTACCACTGAATGCATTCCTGACCCAGGAGATTTCTTCAAGACAAAATTCAAGTTCATTTGGTGAGTCTTATATTGGAGTAAGTTCTACCCTCTATCTCAAGTATTAAAAATAAATGATAAATAAATTTAAATATATATGTTCTATTTTTAAAGCTGTTTTTAGTTCTTTCCCCTTTACCTGAATCTAGAGATATCTATTGCCTAGATTGTGGGAGATCATTGGACTTCACTCTGGTTAGGGGCTTAAGGGAATAATAAACAGCTCCAACAAATCTATAACACCAAAAACTAGCAGAAAATTTTGTAATAACTTCAGCAGCTGGAGGGTCAACTTGCTACATCTATGATTTCTTTGGGGAGATATAGGAATAATGTAAGACTATAATGTCAAGGTTAAAGTCATGCTTAAAGGGAAAAGGCCTTTTAAGGTTTACAAGGCACAGAACAGAGTATTGGTTGGAGTTTCTGACACCTGAACCATGAACACATCTTTTACGGCTTCATAGGGATTGGTCATTGAAAACCTATGACCACATCAATTTACATTTTGACAGTTCCCTGAATACATCACACCCATGTCCTAAAATGCTTTATAGGAAGGACGGGCAATTGGCTGCTAAAATAAAAGAATTTCAATGAAAACAGAATCAAAAAAAGCCAAGATTTACTTTGAGATTTTTACTGATCCACAGGGGGAAATGTGTTCCCTGTATACTTAGTCATTCCAGTGGGCTGATGTCATTTCAAACAAGGACTCAAAGGTTGCCACATAACAATGTGCGTGTTTTTTTTCACTTATCTCCCTATAACTTTTGCTACTAGCAAAACAGATATATATTAGACAGTAAGATTAGTTCTATAAGAACTCTTTTTCAAATAAGCTTTTTCCTTTTCCACATGATAATTTATTGTTATTTATTATTTTTCAAACACTATTCCTAGTCTTGGAGAAAAAAACAAAACAAAATTTTTTAAAAGAAGGAATATGAAGAGCAATGATTCTGATACTGAGTGCAGAAAAGAAGAAGAGAGCCCAGGATAATGACCTAAAGATAAATTTGTGTGTATGTTTGTGGGGCAATTGGAATGGATGCTATTTTACCTAAGATGAACTGAGAATTGAGATCCAAAAAAAAAGGGAAGGGCACAACTTTATATATATCTGGGGATAGAGTCATTGAAATAGGAAAAATAGCAAATGCAAACGCCCTGAGATATAAAAAAAAAAAAGAAAGTATCATTTGACATTTAATTTCATGGTGTTGTATCATTTTTCAACAATATTTTTTAAAATCTAGTCTTTATTTTGGAATAAAATCAATATCCAGAAAGAATGCATGCATAAGCAGAAAGGACAGCAGAGTAGCTGAAATGTGGTGAAGGGGGCCGGGGAGGTGGGACTGATTGACTTGAGTAGGCAAAAGCTATATCATTTAGAGTCTTGAAAACTAAGGAATTAAGATTGTACTCTAACTTCACTGGAAGGCCATTGGAGAGCTTGAAAAAAAAAGATCATGTGAATTGTTTCACACTTTAAGGGTATAGTTGCTTTGTGTATGAGGTGGCTTGGCAGGAGTAGACCAAGGCGGTTGCTCAAGAGGCAGTTGAAGGTATCCAGGTAAAAGATATCGGTGTAATCACTTTTACCCTGCAAGTCCAAATTTAAAGGTTGTGATCTCAGAGCAATTCTCCATTACTCTCTTTCTCTTTCTCTGTCTTTCTGTCTGTCTGTCTGTCTGTCTGTCTGTCTGTCTGTCTGTCTGTCTGTCTCTCTCTCTCTCTCTCTCTCTCTCTCTCTCTCTCTCTCTCTCTCTCTCTCTCTCCACAAACAGGCATAACCAATCCCTTCTCAGGATTGCTATTGCTATCCTGTCTTGGAAACCTATCAACTAGATTACTACATTATACTTGCCAGGCTTATTTTTATACCTCCATTTAAATTTATAAACTTTTAAAAAAGTTAATCTTATCCACATGGGTCCATCATGGCTTAGTATTAAACTTGATTCATAAACTAAGTACTCAATAAATCTCTCTCGTTTTTGGAGGGGGGTCACACCAGGCAATGCTGAGAGGTTACTCCTGGCTTTGCACTCAGAAATTACACCTGGTGGTGCTCAGGGGACCATATGGGATGCTGGGAATCAGACCCGGGTCGGCTGCGTGCAACGCAAATGCCCTACCTACTGTACTATCGCGCCAGTTATTAGTTCAATAAATGTTTTGAACTAATAAACTGGTAAGAGTTGGAGGAGTGAAAGAGTGACCCTGTGTTTGGTAGTCTAGCAACATAATTCTATAGCTGAATTGCATTTATGTGCTTTGTAGACAGCCCAGAATATTGAAAGAAATCATTTATAAATTCACTAAATTTTGCTGAATGAGAAGAGGGCTTATATTGGGCTCTGTAGATTATAATTCCTAAAGATATAATTTTGTGTGAAGGACCATTTGGCAAGCTACACTTTAAGTCTTGTCTTATGGGGTAAAAATAAAAGCATACATATGCAAAACACAAGATAATGATCCAACTGTTATCTATTTGTCCTCAATCATTTGGAGTTCTGTCACAGATTTCAGCTGATTCTAGGGACTTTTAGGTAACTGACCAAGAGTTTTAGAAACTGAAATGCTGGCTAATGTCATATTTTTACAATTCTGCTTATTCTTGATAGTCTTTAAAAAAAGTACAACCTTTTATGACATAAGACACCCACATTTCCACTTCTGAAGGACAAAAATAAAAATGAGAATTCTGGGCTGGAGGTAAGCAGTTTTAGGTTAGAGTAGCGGTTCTCTGGAAGTACAGGCTTGTGAAAATTATATTACTGCGATGATTTCTTTATGGTAAAGCGATAACAGCAATATTCCACTCTATTTGTTTCAGAGGTTTAAATAAGATAATGTGGGAAGTCCCTTGACTTTGTGAAATGTGTAAGGTATTTAATAATTATTAGTCCATTTTCCTGTTCCTACAAAAAAAATGTATGGAAGCTTCCTCTACCTCCCCATTATGAAAGCTGAGTCTTTTCTTATAACTTCTCCTTGAGCATGCAAATTTGATTTTGTAGAAGGGCACTGAACTTTCAAATCAAAACCCTGGATTATATTTATTGCAGTGCTAACCAGCTCTGAAGCTCTGCATAATTTACTAGTTACTTGGGTTTATTTACTGATTTGAAGAAAATAAGTGTATTACATGGATGTCTTTAAAGTCTCTTTGGTCTTGACAATTGTCTGCCTTTATAATTGTGGTGTCTAATATCCGGCCAGCTAATTGAAGTTTCACCATCAGCAATTGCCATTCACTTGGTGATGTCCTCTGTGAAGGGAATTCCTTAAGGAATTAGAAGAAGCAAAACAAATTTTTTAAAAAGAAGAAAAATACATTCTTTGCTTTATTGATGATTTAATTTTGCTATTATGCTGAGTAGTTTTTTTCTTGAAATTAAGTATACCTGCAGGCACAGAGATATTTATTAATAGTTTGAGGTCACAGTAAAATTGGATTAAAGTTGTTCTAGTATTACACTAGTTGCAATGATTACTGACACTAAATAACTGCTTTAAGAACATCCAAGAACTGGGTGAATCCTTGAAATCCAGTTGTGGTTCATTGTGCTGATGATTGCAGAAGAAAGTTAAAATCAGGAATTTGCTAATATTTTGGTTACCCTGAAAACATTTCTTTCTTTCTTTATATATTATGGTTATAAAGTTTCTAATGAAGAAGATAAAATCTTGCTTTTCAAAATCACTGGGATTTGAATCAATTAGTGAATTGAGCAAAGTCATTGAAGAGCAATATATAACAATTTTATCACTTCACTTGTATCACTTGTCTTTTCGTTGATCTTCAATTTGCTCAAGCGGGCGCCAGTAACATCTCCACTTGTCCCTGTTGTGTGCTAGTGTAGCCCAATGATATCTGCTTGATCCAGGAACATAAAGAGCCTCAAACCGTTCATTCAGGGTTTTGACAAAGAAGTCTGACCAGCTCGTTAGTGGGCGGCCACGCGGTCTTTTGCGGTCCCGTGGAATCCAGTCAGTAACAGCTCTAGTCCAGCAGTCGTCTCTAAATAGCATTATATGTCCGGCCCATCTGAGTTTTGATGTGTTGGCAAGCTAGGCAGCGTCCCTGATTCTTAATCGTCAACGAAGGTTGGAACTCCAGATCCCTTCTCTTACTTGAGTGAGACGTGATACTCCTAGCATAGCTCTTTCGATTCCTCTTTGGGACACTCAAATAGCATTCTCATCCTGTTTGCATAGGGCCCAGGTCTCTGAGGCATACGTTAGCGCAGGAAGAATGGTGGAATCGAAAAGATGTGCCCAGAGTCGGAGGTCCTTCGTCCTCTTGACCACTTATTCTTATATAAAATAAGAATTTTATGTATTCCCAGAACAACTGAAGATGTAAATTAACCTATTAAAATATAAATAGGTTTTATATTTTATGTTTTTAAAGGGTTTTATATTTATATGTTTTTAAAGGGAAATTTTAAAATACTTAACTGAGTAGAGATATGTTCTACATTCAAGAATAGAAAGCTAGACAAATGTAACAAAATGGATGGCTAACACCTATATTGCCACAGTATATGACAAATACAATGCTGCATGCCATGCAGAAAAGAACCTTTTCAATAAAGGGTCATTTAACCAGTTGGGTAGTTATATGGAAAAAAAAAACAAATCTTAACTCTTGCACACTATACTTTACCAGAAATAAAGTCCAATCACAATATATAACTATTTCTCAAGAATAAAATGAAACATCTATAATGTAATCTAGAAGGTTTTTTTTTACATTGGATAAGATATTTCTTCAGTAGGACACAAAAAAGTGTCAAAAATACTGATAAATATAACTATGTTAAAATCAGGAATTTCTTTTTATTAGTATTATTTTTTTTATTAATGAATCACCATGAGGGTACAGATACAGATTTACATATTTTCATGCTTGTGTTTCAGTCATACACTGGTTGAGTACCCATCCCTCCACCAGTGCTCATTCTCCATTGGTGACCCCAGCCTCCCTCCCACCCAGCCTCTGTGGCAGGGCCTTTTCTTTTGTTCTCTCTCTCCTTTTGCGTGTTGTGGTTAGTAATGAAGGTATTGGGTGGCTATCATGTTCAGTCTATAGTCTGCTTTGGGCACGCCTCTCCCATCCCAAGTGGGTCCTCCCACCACACTTTATTGGTGTTCCTTTCTCTATCTGAACTGTCTTTTCCCCAGCATGGGAGGCCGGCTTCCAGGCCATGGAGCAAACCTGTTACTTATTTCTGCTATTCGTGGGTGTTAGTCTCCCATTCTGTTGTTTTATATTCCGCAGATGAGTGCAATTCTTCTATGTCTGTCTCTCTCTTTCTGACTCATTTCACTTGGCATGATACTTTCCATGTTGATCCACTTATGTGCAAAGTTCATGACTTCGTCTTTTCTGACATCTGCATAGTATTCCATTGTGTAAATGTACCAGAGTTTCTTTAACCAGTCATCTGTTCTCGGGCACTCGGGTTTTTTCCAGATTCTGGCTATTGTAAAGAGTGCTGCGATGAACATACAAGTGCAGATGTCAAACTTTTAGCCTCTCCGAGATATATTCCCAAAAGTGGTATTGCTGGGTCAAATGGGAGCTCAATTTCTAGTTTTGTGAGGGGCGACCATATTGTTTTCCAAAAGGGTTGAACCAAGTCGGCATTCCCACTAGCAGTGAAGGAGGGTCCCTTTCTCCCCACATCCACGCCGACAACGGTTGCTTTTGTTCTTTTGGATGTGTGCCAGTCTCTCTGGTGTTAAGTGGTATCTCATAGTTGTTTTGATCTGCATCTTCCTGATGATTAGTGAAAATCAGGAATTTCTATCATCAAAAAATACCTTTGTTAAACTGAAAAGGCAAGTCAAAGAGTTACATATATATGTATGTATATATATACATATATATCTCTAATTGCAGGAGGAAAATTAAAATCATGAATTTGTTAGTATTTTAGCTATTCTGAGATGTTTCTTTCTTTTATTATATATTATGGTTATAAAGTTTCTAATGGAGAAGATAAAATCTTTTATTATATATAATAAAATATATGTATTACTTTTTGGCTTGCCTTTTCAGTTTCTACAAAGCTGAATATTTTTAATATAAATTCATATATATCTACATATATATGAACTCTAATTTTCTACATTAGCGTTTTCAAACTTATTCTGCAAAGGGCTGGATAGTAAATTTTTTTTTGCTTTGCCTCCAACACAGCTATTGGACATTGTTGTTATTGTGTCGAAATTGTTATAAACAAAATGTAAATGCAGGGACATATAGCCAGCTTTAGTCAGTAAGTACCTTTGCCTGATTCCCAGTTAGAAATTATCGCAGTGCCTAGTTCTGTACATCTTTGAGTAAAATGAATGTGCACATGAGTGAATAAATATGTAAGAACAAAACTGCACAGCTCAAAAAGAGTGGGCTATTTAAGACGGCCCAACAGAAACAATACTGTGTGTAATTGTGCTTCTAGAGTAATTTTCTTGACTTGAAGCTTGCTTTTCATTTAAATCTACAGAAAGGGAATGGCGAATGAAATGTTATTATTGATTCTACAAATGTTAAGCTCATATATCATGCATAATACATTTGATTCTTCAAATATTTGACAGCCTCTTAATAAAACTCATTTTCCTCGTAATCATATGCAGTTTTATTTTAAGTACCTTAAAAACGTTATGTTCAGAAGGCTCAAAAAGGTGAAGGATTTCTGTTTATATCTGTGGGTATCTGTGTGTATCTGTCTACATCCTGGGGTGTCGCTGTGGGTACCGGTGCTCCTGGTGTGCACCTCAGGAGGGACTGTCTGTCTTGTTTGTCTAGACAGTGAGGAGACAAGGAGACAATGGTAGAACTGCGGGCTAGAGAGTCCCAGCTTAGCCAAAGGAGTCCTGTGTGGTGTATGAACAGTTACCAAGTTAAAAAGCTGCCTGCTGGAACACTCCCCTCCAAAGCATGCTTGGCTGCTCCCTGGGTGTCTGTCTGGATTAGGATTCCCCAAGGGTTGGAAAATTTGCCATCCCAAACACTTTCCCTGGCTCTTGCCCTAGAGTGAGCTAATGCAACCAGGGAGCTCTTTACCTGCAAACTCTTCTCAGCTCCTTTGTATGTCTGAGTCATGACAGGCAGACAAGAGAGAAAAGCTGTGAGCCTCAGGGTTGTGTGCATTGGCTAAGGCTACATGTCCATTGATTAATACTTGGGTAAGAAAGTGTGACCTGAGTATCTGTGGTTGAATATATACCAAATATACAAACAAATATGCATATATATGTATATATATATTCATATCCTGCTTCAGACTAGGGCTTAGGTTGCTGAGTATAAGCATAGGTTGGAGATCTTTTGCAAAAAGCATTTGCATGTTCAGATCCATCGTATCAAATGAAGTGCACTGTAGCACTGTCATCCCGTTGTTCATCTATTTGCTTGTGCGGGCGCCAGTCATGTCTCCATTGTGAGACTTGTTGTTACTGTTTTTGGCATATCGAATATGCCATGGAAGGTTGCCAGACTCTGCCATGCTTGTGGGCGGGATACTCTCCATCGCTTGCCGGCCTCTCTGAGAGGGACAGAGGAATTGAACCCACATCGGCCGGGTGCACGTCAAACAGCCTACCTCTTGTGCTATCGCTCCAGTCCATCAAATGAAGTGGATATTACATAAACAAGATGACTTGAGTGAGCAAGAGACTCTTGTAATGGGCCTCTAGGAATTCATAGCTGCATGGTCAATATTCTTTTAAGAAAGGCTTGAATGCCTGCAACTAGAAGCAGGACCCCCATGCTTTGAATTTGGACTTGCACATCAAGAGCATCTGGACAACTGGGTAACCAATATCTATACTCTGCTGTTGACTCCGCATGGGACAGTGTTGAAAGTCAGATTAGGAGCCAGAGATCTAGTGCAATGGGGAAAGGCATTTGCCTTCCATGTGGCCTCCCCTGGTTCGATCCTCAGCATCCCATATCATATGCAGGCACTGTCAGGAGTGATTCCTGAGTGCAGAGCCAGGAGGAAGCCCTGAGCATCACCAGGTGTGACTTAAATAAACAAATACATAAATAAAAGCATCACGGTTTTTTTTTTAAAAAAGAAAGTTAAGCTGGCAAACTCACTGCAGATCTTGGGGGCTTGCCTGCTACTGTAACTGCATGAGTCAATTTATTATTTGAAATAATAAATCTTTCTAGAAACACACACTTATAACACACACTTTATATGAATCCATAAAATAAGATGCCCTCAAGATTTATAAGACCATAGTAAGTAGAATTAATATAGCCAATAAGACCAGTCTATAAATGTCATAGCAAAACTGGACCTTGCATTCTAGGAAGAAACTTTCTCCTACAGCTAATGAGGGCAACAACCCAATTCCTTGTAAATCATTTTTTATCTGCATCAGCTTTGCGTTTACTCTCTTGGAGTCTACCTTGGGTGGGCTATGTTTTTCGCTACCCCGTATCAATGAATTCAAGCTAGCATTCACTGGAATGCAGCCAGTACATAAAACATTCAGGATCCTGCCCTGTCAGCATGGGGTTGTCCAAATGCATGCAGGGGTTCCCAAATAGGCAATCTGTCCTTACAGCACCCTTTCAACTATTGACTGGCTAAGCCTTGTAGATTCCTCTCTTGACCTATTCCCAGATGGGTTTGACCAGTCCTTTTCATATCATTTGTGTATTTATATAATGCAATGAATCTTACTCTTGCTGGGATAGCAGAACAAATTGGTGGTATGTTTTCTGAGAGTTCCAAGGTCGTTATGGGCATGATAGCAACACTCTTCTAAGAAAAATTTGCTTCTAAACTCCCCAGGGTGTTCCAGAGAGTGCATGCTATTCATTCTTTTGAAGACATAGCAGACATTAAGAGTGTCCCAAGGTACCCAAATAACAAAAACCCATTGCCTCCACATACCAGGGGATGAAAATGACCAGTCTGGTTTGATTTCCTCAGTGATCTGCTGAAATCTCTTCTCGATTGAAAGTCATTGTTTTCATAATGCTGAAGAGATGTAACGTTAGCTTAATCATTCCCAAATGAATCCTGAAAAATATTTGGAAACAGTACATATACAAAATCATTTCAGCATTACTAGAAAGTTTCAGCCATTTGCTATAAACTTGTACTTTTAAGTAGTGACCATGTGGTCTTACTTCAGAACATCCAGTTCTTTCTTTTTTATAGAATTAAGCCCCCTGACACTTGTTTTAAAACCCAAGAAAACCTTTAATGCTTAGCAAAATGCAGAACCTGGCACAGTAATAAAGTAGATATGTTTGATTTTACTTCTTGAACTCATTAAAAGAAAAAAGAAAAGACACAAGATACTGTCTGTAAGAAAACTAAAATGGTAGCTACAACTTCTTCCCAGAAGTCCTTGGGAGAAGACATCTAAGGTCACTCTTGATTGTCCTGAGTTCCAGGAAAGAATAGATCCCTCACCCTTCTTACCCCACCTAAAACAAAGAACATTAGGGAGAGATCCAATTCTCAGCAGAGCATCTTGATTGAGGAAGTTAATACTTCAAGAAAAGAATTCTGTCTTCTTTTAGGGCTCTTGAAAACAACCCTTGCCAAACCCAAATCCAACATAGAAAAGTCCTTTTACTAGGACTTGGCAATGAATTGCCAACTTGCATTAGCAATCAGACCTCTGAAGAATTCCATCAAATAATACAGCATAATATAATAAAAGTAAATAATAAAATAGTCTTATGAATAATAATTAGGTCCCCTAATAATAAGAAACCAAATTAATCAAAAACAAATGACTTCAAAGTGGTGGTTATTTTTCTCACTTGAGATGAGAAATTGAGAGACATCCAGAGACAGAGAAATGGAAGTTAACATAGGATGTATAGAGACTCTGTAAGCTAAAGAGGTGCCATGTTGGAATCCAGTGCCTGGAAGATGAGGAACAAAACCTGATCAGAGAGTGGTTCTCTTAAGAGAACATGAGGGAGACAGATTTCCTGTTTCAAGCACATGTGACCAGGGTGGCTTTAGCTTTTCTAGGCTTGGGGAAGAGTTTAGGCAATTTTTAAAAAATATATTATGGAGAAGGAAAATAAAATGTAAAATAGATGTAAATAGTTCACACCTCTACCTTCTCACAACTTCAGTGGTATGTTATTTTTGTGTGCCTAGCAGAATACTTTGCATTTAAAAAAGCACTTAGGGGCTGGAGCAATAGCACAGTGGGTAGGGCGTTTGCCTTGCATGCGGCTGACCCGGGTTCGATTCCCAGCATCCCATATGGTCCCCTGAGCACCGCCAGGAGTAATTCCTGAGTGCCGAGCCAGAAGTGACCCCTGTTCATGGCCAGGTGTGACCCAAAAAGCAAAAAAAAAATAAAAATTAAAAAGCACTTAATATACTTTAAAAGTATATCATTTCTGTATTTATATAAGCCTATGTAAGCCTATTCATCTGACAAAGTATTTCAGCACAATTTAATTTCTTCCAAAGGAATTAAAAATGAGAAAATAAGAGGGAAAGAATGATATAACTTTTGCATACAATATTTAACATTTTAAAGAGACCATGATATTCTTTACAGCTAGTCAGTGAAGTACTATAGTGGTCCAAAGAATAAAAGAATTGCATAGCATGAAACAAGGCAAGAGTAATTCAGAGTGTAATAGAATGTTAGAATTGAAACAAAGACAAAGATCACCTGGACATTTAAAATAAAAAGACATCAGCTTTCAGTTGCATATTGACAAATAAAATGATCCTGAATGACATGACAGGTGAGTGAGTTTTCAACACCTCAGCCAGGTTAAGCATATGAAAGGGAGGAGAGCTAACTTATGTATGATTGCACCACCCTTGCTAGTGAGAGAAGAATTTGAGGAAATCACTATGCACTTTAGTGAAAAATCAAATTCCTGCCTGAGGAACCTTTAAGAGAACTCTTGGATTTGGGAGCTTGGGGGAGCCTCTGGAGACAGGGTAGAACTTCCATACTGGGATGTGCCTATGTTCCCAGAGCATGTTGGAGAAGAGATACAAGAGGATTTCCTAAGGACCATATATGGATCTACCAAGAGAGAGAGAAGACGGGTCCTTTCTGATCCTTGAGGTTATGAAGAAACCAGAAAGAATGGGTTAAGGATGGATTCTTGAGCAGCCACTCAAAAAACAAAAAAATGTGAACCTAACATCTTCCGAGATCTGTGGAGAGGAAGTCAGGGACAAACACCTGAGAGAGTATCTAAAAGCATCCACAAAGATAGAATTTTCCAAATCTAGATGATAGGAAATACGACTAATGGTGACTTTAAGAATATTCTTTGTCATCTCTGAGTTTACAGGCTCAGAAATTAATGGTCAGGAGAAAATAGAGTGGAGAAGAGAGACATATGGTAGAAACTACAGAAGATATCAGTAACCAAACTTCTCCCTTTTTGATATAGTTTAACAACATGAAACAGATCCAGACTAGGAACAAAAACTGAAGTTATCAATGTGGGTTCTTTGGAAAAAATATCTCAGACTCATTAATCTTCCTGAATTAAGACTATGTCCTAATTTAAAGTAATACATAACTGTTTGTTAACAAAGTTTGTGCAGAAAAGTCATGAGGCATGTCCACAAGCACAGCCTGGTTTTGGAGGTTCTGCCTCCAAAAGAAGAAAAGCAAAATAAAATTTTGATTATAGGAAGATAAACCACAAAGCAGACATTTTTAATCTGACAACATACATTTTTATTAACTGCTTGACACATTTTTATATTAATATTCTAAACGTGGTGATTTGTAGTCTTCTATTATTTCCTCCTATGGCAATGAACATTATTCTCTTTCTGCAAAGAGAGCAGAAAAGTACTGAGTTTTTATTGTTGGTCTGATTTTTATTTACAGTACCAATAGAGATGTGTATCTTATATGAGTAAGTGTGTAATTCTATTTTCCTTTTATTTTCTGAGTTAGAGAAAAGGGGGAAAAAGGAAGTACATTTGGCACTTGCAATTATATGGACTGCATTTCCAAGTTTGTTGTGAATCAAAATCTCTGTTTAAAGTAATAATTAGATGATTGAATAATTAGTGTCATAATTATAAAACTTTCAGTAGGCTAGTTTCTGGTTCTGTGTTGTTCAACCAGGCTTTTTCTCGTCTCCCTGTGTAGTGTAACAAACTTACATCCAATACAATCTCCGGTTTCTGCTTTATTGTTAAGTTAATTTGGTAAGATATAGAAGCAATGATAGGTTTGTCAATAGGTTCCTGCCTTAAGGGAGTTTCTAGCCTGTTAGGTAGAAACAAACAATATCCAATAATCACACTAAAAGGATTTAGGATAAGGGCTAAAGAGGGGAGGGCATTTTTTTTATTGAAAAGTGCACAAGAAAATGACCTCATAACTCATTACTATTTCATGAATAATAGATTAATTATGAACAAAAATTGCAGTAGCCATTGCTATAGTCAGAGAAACCTTGTCCATCTCCATCAATGCCCTTGATTAAATAACACAGTGCGCCCTTTCTTTCTGAATCTCATGTCTTACCATGTACTTATATTGGGCTTTCTGCTCAAGTGTCTGTTCTCATGCTCTTATTATCATGACTAGGATTTGCTCTGGTCATCCAATACTCTTGTTCTCCTGGTATAACTGGGGAAAGAGGAAAGAGAGTTTAGTTTGGTTATAAGAAGATTTTATGTCAGTCACTACCTCCTGTCCTTCAGTACTTGCTTTAGTACAGAGGTTGAGTTTCTCCCCAAATTAAACAATCTTCCAGAATCACCTTTCTATTCCATCACTATAACAAAGCGCCCTATCAAGCAGTGAGGATGAACATTCCAGAAGGAAGATGAATAAATTGGCACAATGATCTCAGGAGCTTGCTTAAAATGAAGCTTATAAGTTCTGCCCTATAGATACATCTTGGAGAATCTGAAGACTGGGATCTTGGAATCTCAATTTTAACTTAGCTTCCCAGAAAAATATTTTATTGATTGAAGCATGAGAATGACTTTGCTAAGACAGCAAATCCATGTCATTCCCAATGGCAATCATCAAGAGATCAGTTTAGATACTAAGGCTGATCCCACCATGACAAATACAGGGCAAGAGATAAGTCTCAGCTCTTTGAAAGAATGAATGGAGAAAGTTATAAAATGTACACAGTAAAAAAGTGACAGCATGAAGGAAAATGACACAGGCTGATTTTGTGGGATTGTTTGTTTGCTTTGGGGACCGTACCCAGCAGCGCTCATCTGAAGCATAAACTCCAGTCTTCAGAACTATCTTTCCACCAGCTTTACAAGCTGATTATTTGTAACACAGTGAAGATAGCAAATGTGTCCACATGGGAGCTACTAATTAAGGAAACAATAGTAAACTCACACAAAGAAATGCCATGCAGTTGTATAAAAGAAAACAGAAATCTAGATATGTTCTAACTCAACATATATTGCTAAACAAAAGGCAGGATTCTGAGTATGTGCAGTGTGCTTAGTACATTGTATTTTCATAATAAAAGAGAGAAAGTAATATGTGTGTGTTTATGTTTGGTTGAATTGAAAGACGAAATGCTGAAGGGTTACAGGAGAAATCACCAGGAAAGCTGTGACATCTTGTTTGCAGTAATAGATGCTTGTTTTCCACGCCTATTCCTCCTCTCTGAGTAATGCTTTGCCTCTATGTCTTTAGGCTAAACCATGCAGTTTTCTGGGGGTCAATAGAAGAAAACATAATCTGGGAACTGTCTTATTTTGCTTCCTGAAAATCACTGATATCAAGGTGAAGAATCCAAGGCTAACCTTATCTGCAATGAGAGAACATCCAACTGCCTCTTTCACTTCCCATGCCTGATAACCTGGCCAGCAGCTTATCAACCACGAAGTGAAATGGAATAAGGAGCTTATTATAAGGTCAAGAACTTGCCACAATTCAAAGTCATTAGAAAACCACAAAGGAGAATGGACAAAGAAGTCTATAGAAAGCCGATACCTTTGCATCAGATGCTCTTCCTAAAATCATTGTAGGTCAACAGCAGAAGATAGTAAAAAAAAAATCTGAGCACAAAGCAAGAAATATTGGATGCACTGGAACCATGTCTGTATTTTTGCCACAGAATACAATCTTTTCACCGTAGAGTTGCACATGTGCCTGGCTCAGGAATAGAGGAAACCTAAGGAGATCCTTAAGGCTGGGAGGAGTTGTGGGTCTTGCTGCTGACCCATGGCTAAAGAATGAGCTGGTGAGTTGATAACTTAGTGCATAAGTTATACTGTTGCCCAAGGTTCTCCATCAACAATCCAAGCACAATGACTATATTTCACTTCTATCCTCCAAATATCATAGAAACATCTTGTTTGGTCTACCATAACCCAGAAGTATGCAGGGAAGGAAATTCTAAAGCATTGGAAGTTTGCCACAGATGTGTGGGGGTTGAAGGGCAGTTAGGGTTAGAGGAAGGATCAGTATGACAATAATAGTTGGAAATGATCACTCTGGACAAGAACTGAGTGGCGAAAGTAGGTAAAGGAAAATACATGATAACATTTCAGTATCTGTATTGCAAACAATAATGCCCAGAAGGAAAGAAAGAAAGAGAAACACAGAGAGAGAGAGAGAGAGAGAGAGAGAGAGAGAGAGAGGAAGGAAAATTGTCTGCCACAGAGGCAGAGTGTGGGGGAACTGAGGACATTGGTGGTGGGAAATGTACACTGGTGAAGAGACAGGTGTTGGAACATTATATTACCGAAACCCACTTATGAACAACCTTGTAATTGTGTATCTCACCATGATTTTAATATCTCATGATGATTAAAAATAAATCAATAATTTTTAAAAGATAATGCAAAATGAAGAACTGTATTTGCAGTTAAACTCAATGACTGTAGTATACCCTTCATATCAACCTATATCTATATCTGAGTGAACAATCTTCTAATCTCCAATGTCATTCTCTTAAAAACATGCCACCAGATCTTAACATACAGCTTTCTTTCAGTTCCTTAAACAATGAGTTTCATTCACATCTTTGGCTTTTGTGCATAATATGTTTTATTTCTTAAAAGACATAAGATTTATGAGGCAGGATCCTGTCTGTCTTTTTTATCACTGTGTTCCTGAGCCTAAATAAATGAATCAATGAATGAATGAAGATAAATAGATTTAAGTAATCTCCTTCATTACCATCATTTGGATATTCTGCTTAAAGCATGTTGCTGTTCACTTCTTAGAGTCTTTCTTGCTACATAGTCATCTAATAGACACATAGAACTTTTTTTTTCACAGAATCTATCTCTCTGAACTAAACAATAGCATTTAAGTGAAAGCTCTGTTCTAAGAAAAATACTTCTGAATATCAGTCTTGTCTCATATTCATTCTTGTCCTCTCCTTTTTCTTTCTGCTGCAGTTATCTTCCTCTCTTCATTTAGATTTTTCCCCAGTAATTTCACCCTTTTCTATTCCCCTGGCATTTCTAAAATGTTTTCTCAAATATTTGAACATTATTTTGGTTGTTTTTTAAAAAACAACTTCCAAACTTGGAGTATTCTCTGCAGATCACTGTGGACAATCTATGGATGAGGAGAAACTCTTGATCCAAACATTCCATCTCATCGTCATGCAAAGAGGCCACACAGATTATCCTTCACCACAAATCCCAGAAGATACTCTTGTCTTTGTAGACCAGAGAAATGGGGAGAAAACTGGAGTACAGGCACTTGACCTTCCTCCAATCTGTGGACATTATAAATTTCCTGGAAAAAACAATAGATTATCAAGGTCTTCTGGGCATTTGGGAAGAGGGCTCATATGAAATTTTGAGTTTCGTGAGCCTCTAAACAAATCCCCTCTCCTGTCAATTAAACCATTGATTTATGAGGAGTGAACTTGCCACGTGGTTTGGACACACCGTGCTCTGGGGCGGAAAAGAGAAGGGAATGTGATTTTGTTTGGAAGCCCTTTTCGACTGTTGGCTGTCTAGTGCTGAAAATAAAATCTGGGTGCAGAAAGGATGGGAGGGGAAGGGTCTGCTACAGAGGAGAAGGGTGGATTGGACAGGATGTAGGGCCTGGCTCTGAATGAAACATTACATTGTTTGCAGATGTGGAATGGTTAGCTGGTCCCAGTTTTCCTAGATTTCTTTAGGGTCTTTCTTTAGGGTCTTTACATTTATATATATACATATATCTTTGCATATATATATATATATATGTGTATATATATATATATATATATATAGAGAGAGAGAGAGAGAGAGAGAGAGAGAGAGAAATGAGATGGTGAGGAGACACAGGACATCTTGGGTTTACCATTCTTGGAGTAAATGCCAACACATGCTTTGGGTCTATCTATGTATAGATGAAATTCAGCAGATCTGATACCCCCTTCTGGAGGGCCATCCAGCAGGAAGAACATATGGGACAGTACCTAGTGACTGCAGTGACCACAAAGCACACACTGTCCTTTCCTGATTCAGCACTTCAATTTCTCCAGTGGAAAATTAGTGGGAAATGCTGATTTTGTCAGTATTCTTCATGATTTAAATGCTGTATGCCTTACCCAGGACACCTGTGTTTGTTGAGCAATCGTAGAGGAGGCTTTGAGAGGTTTACAAAAGACCAGGCAATGAAAGGAATGAGTAATGAAGTGAAGGTTTCCCCCTGGGGTTGAAGAGTGTGTGGGAAGATGGAGGGGAAGGGGAAGAGAGAAGAATGGGGCAGTAGGAAAAACCAATCTCTCTTTTCATCCATGCGGTAATTTTGTAGCTATTTACTGAGTGTGTCTGTGACAAGGTATTTTCCAAAACCTATGAGTATATCAAAGCAAATACAAGAGACCTTGCTTTTCTCATCATTTCTTGACATGCTTGGCTTCTCTGCAGAATCTCCTGATTTTTAGAGTGAACAAATTGCTTATTTGTTATCCTCTAAGTCCTTCACGCATACAAGTCTCTGGCACTCATCACATGTGTTATATTCTGATTTGTTGGGTTGGGTAGACCTCCAACTGCTACATAAGGCACTGAGTTCTCCAGAGAGAGGTCACAGCACAGTTAACTTTAACTTAAATCAATGTGTGAAGCACAAATAAAAGTTAAGTGGGCTGAACTAGTACCTAATTTGGAAGTATGGACTAATCTTCACATATTTATAAATATCAAGACGATACTGATTTAGTTTCCTAATCCATTCCAGGAACTAAGGAGTAGGTATAAAAGTAGGTATTTTGAGACCAAAGTATGGACTTTTAATTTATTTATCCATACAAGCAAAGGTTTCAGAACTATCCCATGGAGTATTGGTAAGTAGGCCAAAACTAATGCTCATCATTTCACAGTCAATAGCTCCTCTCCACCCCTTTTTAAAAAATTTTATTAATATTCCTTGGTTTAAAGTACTTGGTTTGGGGGTATACTCCCAAGATACTCAGGGCTAACTCCTGGCTCTGCACTTAGAGTTCTCTCTTAGCAGACTTGTGGGGCCACATGAAGTCCAGGGATCAAACCTGGGTCAGCTGCATGCAAGGCAAACACCCTACCCACTTCATTATCTCTGCCCCACCACATCCCAAGTACCCATTTTAAAAAACCCACTGTGCTCCTTTTTTGTTTTTTGTATTTTGTTTGTTTGTTTGGGTTTTTTTTTTTTTTGCTTTTTGGGTCACACCTGGCAATGCACAGGGGTTACTCCTGGCTCATGCACTCAGGAATTACTCCTGACGGTACTCAGGGGACCAAATGGGATGCTGGGAATCAAACCCTGGTCGGCCGCGTGCAAGGCAAATGCCCTACCCACTGTGCTATTGTTCCAGTCCCTGTGCTCCTTATTTGAATTCGTTGTTTCTTCTCATTTTCTATTTCTAAACCAATCAATGTGTGCCTCATCTATGAAGTAATAGCAATAATGATAACAGGGTCCACTCATATCCATTGAGTCCTTCTGTATATAGTGGTTTACCTGTTCTATTTATTTTTCATACCACCCCATGAGATTGATGCTTTTATTTTCCTTACTTTAACATGAAGGAAACAGGACATGGTAATTTGCTAAAGGCGGGGATAGAATCAGAACTCCTGCCCAGGCAGTCTGTCTCCAGGAACTGTGCTATTTTCTTTCTTCTATTTTTAGATGGTTTATGAAACTTTATTAAAAATTCACCTACCTGTCCCATGAAGATCCATCCTGATGAATTTCAATTTGTTCACAGACTGATTACTGCTAATAAACAGAAGACTGTGCTTTTAACTGTTGTGCCACATTGTCTTGGCTACTGATGCTCCAGGAGGTTCATGCACGTGCACAGGAATAACCATGCAGAGGAATTACCAGGTATCTTCAGTTAAAGATCTGTTGATAAAGACCTTCTCTGAACTTATTTTATCAGCTACTTTTCAAGACTGTATATCACCCTCTTCGGGAAGTCATTTGTGATCGTGATGTCATCCAGACTGAGAAACTATGTTCTGTGTTTCTGTAAAACTCCCTGCTGGTTCTGATTGGGATGTTTTTTTTTGGGGGGGGGGGAAAGTGGGGTTATCAATTATAATCACCTAAATTTTTTTGTCTGTTTCTTCTCTGAAAGTTTTGTAAAACAGGAATTTCTACTTCTCAATATCTAGTATCTGTTGCTCAAAGGATTTTCATTTAATTAATTAATTAAGAAATAGGAATCTACTTTGAACTCTTCAAGAGCCTGGTCTTAAGATTTCTTATTACTCTATTTCTTCATTATTTTTTACCATTTGTTAATTCATTCTTTCAATAGACATATATTAAGGAAAAAACTGTGGGGGCTGGAGTGATTGCACAGCGGGTAGGGAGTTTGCCTTGCACGCGGCCGACCTGGGTTCAATTCCCAGCATCCCATATGGTCCCTTGAGCTCCGCTAGGAGTAATTCCTGAGTGCAGAGCCAGGAACCCCTGTGCATCGCCAGGTGTGACCCAAAAAGCAAAAGAAAAAAAAAGGAAGAAAGAAACTGTGTTAAAGTTTTTTTATGGGAATAGGGGCAAAGAAACACATGGTTCCTGTTCATAAGAGGTTTATAATCCACAGTTGGACATTGAGAAGACATTAGGAAGAATTGGCTAATTAAAACTGGTATTTTGCAATGGGAGAAAAATGTAGGGTGCCCTGTCAAAGCATTAAACCCAGAATAGAAAGATCACTGGGTCCCAAAGAAAACCTATAATTCTACCAAAGGGTCAAGTAGGTCCTCCTTTGTCTCTCTCAGGGTATGTCCCAGAGTCAGTGCCCTCTGAAGAAAACACATCAATGAAATTAAATAGTCTGGATAAGTCAATATGTGATTCTTCCAAGGTGTGTTAGAATTGCTGAATTAAATCAACAACTACAACCATCATTGAATTCAACTTCATGGACACTGGAAAAGCTCACCTTAAATTCCAGGATTATGCAAAGACAACGTGAATTAGTTTCAGCAAATGAGGATTTAATCAGTGTTCCCAAAGTAGTCCTGGCAATAATTCCCAGTGTTTTCTTAAAAATCTAATGAAGCATTAGGGAATTTGTCTGATGCTTTCAGTAATATTTTTTCACAGAATTAATAGTGAATCATCCTAAATCAATTTTAAGGTTTTTCTGGGGATCCACTCCAAATTTGTCCCAGTGCTACCTTCCGGCTAGTATAACCAGATAGCAGAGATCCACTTTCTAATCCTGGAGAACATTATTTTAGAATTTTTGTCTTATTTAACGGAGAAATCATAAGATATTGTTGAACATCTGGTTTGGGAATAAGGTCATTTTACTATGTGACTGCCAAGTCATAGAGTCATATCAAGAAAGCTTCCTTCTTTTCTGGTCTCCTGTTTAACCTAATACCCAGTTATAACAATGTGCATTCTCCAACACAAATGAGGATAACCAGAGTTAGATCTTTAGGACTCCAGGAAAACTAATCTAGAGGTTGGGAAATCAGTGCAACAAGGAGTAGCTAGACCTTACGTGTAATCTTTTCTCAAGCTAATTTCCACCTATTCAAACTGTCCATGAAACCATACAAAAACATCCAAATAAAATGTTCATTGAATTCTGGTAAAATTCTCATCATTGTTATGCCCTCTTCCATAAAATTAAAGTGCTGATGTTCTTGGACCTACGAGATAGTACAATGGTAGGGTGCTTGCCTTGCATGTAGCCAACCTGGGTTCATTCCCCAGTACCCCGTATGGGTCCCTGAACCCCTCCAGGAGAGATCCCAGAATAAGAAGCCAAGAGTAAGTCCTGAGCACCACCAAATGTGGCCCCAAAACAATTTAATATTTTTAATAAAGCACTATGATTTGCAAAGTTATTTATAGTTGAGTTTTAGACATACTATATTTCAGTATCACTCCCACACCAGAATCAACTTCCCTCCACCAAAGTTCCTTACCATTTTCCCCTGACCTCCATCCCGCCCTTTTGACTGGCACCATTTTAAGTTCAATTTTTAAAGTTTGGGTTTCTTGATTTTAGTGTTGTTGATTCTGTGTAGCTTGGATATTTAGCCCTATCATTGCTTAAACCACCTTTGTACCTTTATCCCATAACTTGACATGTGTTATTTCTCATCTATCCCTTCTCCCAAAACCTTCTACTTTTTCTTTCCTTCTCCCCCTGATACTCTGGGGCCAAAATTTATTTGTGAATCCCCCCTTTAAAACATTGCACTCCCTCATCCAGTTATTCTAAATGCCACATATAAATAATATAATTCTGTGTTTATCCTTCTTCTTCTGGCTTACTTCATTTAATATGATGTCTTGTGGTTCCACCCATGTTGCAGTGAATTGCAGATTTGGAATCAACCTAGATGTCCAATGACAGATAAGCGATCACGAAGATGTGGTATATATATATACACAATGGAGCAGTGCAAAGCTATAGCACTGTAGCACTGTCATCTCCCTGTTCATCAGTTTGCTCGAGCGGGCATCAGTAATGTCTCCATTGTGAGACTTGTTGTCACTGTTTTTGGCATGTCGAATATGCCACGGGTAGCTTGCCAGGCTCTGCCATGCAGGCAAGATACTCTCGGTAGCTTGCCAGTCTCTCTGAGGGACAGAGGAATCTAACCCAGGCGGGCCAAGTGCAATGCAAATACCTAACCACTGTGCTATCGCTCCAGCCCTAAAAGCAAAACTAAGTTTTTAAATCAGAAAGTTGGGTTGGGAGACAGTACCAAGGGTAAGGCAGTTGCCTCACATGCAACCAATCCAGGTTCAATCAATCAACCTCATCACCACATATGGTTCCTTGAGTACCACCAAGAATGATCCCTGACGACAGAGCCAGGAGTAAGCCCTGAACACAGCGAGGTATGTCCTCCTCCTCCCTTGCCTGCTAAAAAAAGAGTCAAGGTAAATATAATTGATAACTGAAAATGTCAAGAATGTGGCAATCTTTTAACAGATCATAGTTAAATTGTCCAACCTAATGGTAAAGAGCTTTTAAGTGAAAGCCAGTTTACTTTGCTACTGGAAGTCAAAATTCATCACATTAAAGTCACATGCTTTAATTATTAATTCCAGCTTAGTAATCCTAAGAACAAAGTTACTGCTATGAACTTTGGGATTGACTGTAATTTTTGCTTTCAGAAAACATTTTTAGATAATAGAAAATTTACACTTATTAATGAGAGAATGGTACAATTTCAAAAAAGCATGTTAATGGCCTACCTATTCTTGTACTTTATTTAAAAAATCCCTATGAGATGCTTATGAGAACATAGTATTTATTCACTATCATTTTTACACATGAAAACCTTCCTCAAGGTAAAAAAAATATAAATCAGGTAAAGAAAGTGGACTCTCTTCTTGATTTTTCTTTTTTTTTCTTTTCTTTTTTTTTTTTGCTTTTTGGGTCACTCCCGATGATGCACAGGGGTTACTCCTGGCTCTGCACTCAGGAATTACTCCTGGCGGTGCTCAGGGGACCATATGGGATGCTGGGAATCAAACCCGGGTCAGCCACGTGCAAGGCAAACGCCCTACCCGCTGTGCTATCACTCCAGCTCCAAGGACTCTCTTCTTGAAATCTCAACAATCAATTTTATCCAAAATCAAAACTAGCCAACTAGATTTAAGAAGGCACTCAGAGGCCAGAGACAGGGCTCAATGTGGATCGTGGGATGATCCTCCAGAGTTGGGAGTAGGCCCCAAAACAAAAAACTCAAGGGGGAAAAAGCTCAAGGAAGAACTCAAGGAAAAAAAAACACCACCAAAACTCAAAGGAGAAAAATACAAACTAGAAATCATATTTGAATATTCTCTGAAACAAAGTTATAAAGAATGTAAGAAATCAAAATAATTTAAGATTTTTTTCTAAAGTACTGATGTTCAGTCTGAGAGAAAACATGCAGAGTTGTCAAGGATGCTA
This sequence comes from Sorex araneus, assembly GCF_027595985.1. Taxonomy (NCBI): domain Eukaryota; kingdom Metazoa; phylum Chordata; class Mammalia; order Eulipotyphla; family Soricidae; genus Sorex; species Sorex araneus. Next base: position 44,232,159 of record NC_073311.1, read on the forward strand.
AGCAGCACACAAAACTAGACTATTCTCTCTGTGTATGTTTAGTGTCCATGTAGCTTGGTTCTTCTATGGCTCTAGATATGCCCATTGAACTACTTTATCTATTAAGATATATTAATGAGAACCCCTTGAGCACTCATCTGTGTCAGATACCAAAATCTACGGTATAATGGTATTTATATTTTAGCCATGCAATTAAACATACATACACGAAATGATTGCCAGTTACATGAGTTATAAAACAAACAAAGGACTAGCAACCGAATTACCTGGTTCTCCTATTGCTATCTCTCATGCCCACGGCAGACCTTTGGTCAACTGTAACACCCTTTCTCGCATTCCAGAGAGTCAATACTAAAAAGGCAAACAAGTCAAAGTTTATTTGTTTTCCCTAAAATAGGTTTTTCAGGCAAGGACAACACTCTCCCCCTGCTCCTGCCCCCCCAAGGGCAGAAATATTTCATATCTGCCTACTCACAGCATCAAAGAGTTGGAAAACAGCCTAGAGATTTGTTTTGCTCATGTCCCTTGTTTTTTAGTGACCCACAGTGGGGCAGTAACCTGCCATGATATCCCAGCTCACCAGTGGCAAAGCCTTGGCTGGGACCCCAGTCTTATGACTCCCATTTTAGGACCTCTGCTGCCTGTTGTCTTTAGTAGAGAGGGTGTATTTTTGTCTTATCCCACTTAACCATTTCTCTCCATTCACTTGTCGTGCTTTCAAAACTTGGAGAACCCAGAGGAGTCAGGAAAATAAAGTTGCAAAGGTCAGGAATTAAGTAAATTTTATGGTCAGCAAGATTGGTCAGTGAGCGGTAGGTTGTAGAAGGTTAAATAGAGACAGCATTTGGAACCCAGCAACCTAACCAAGACCATGTTCTTTTTGTTTTACTGTGCTACAATTTCAAGACTGTAAAAAAAAAATCAAGTTCTCTTTTCAAGGGTAGGGATATGGAAGAGTAGGGAGGAGGCAAGGTAGGGATTTAAATGAATATATATTATATAAAATATATATATGTGTGTGTATGTAAAACACTGGTGGCTCACATTAGAATGTGGTTTAATTAACACAAATTGCTGTGCTGCCAGGGTTAACATAATATATATATATATATATATATTCTATTTCCTTTTGCATTGACTACCTACTTAATGAAAATGCTGAGGATGATCAGTATATGCCAAATTGATGATGCTATTTTCTGCATCTGATAGCAGCTTGCCAGAGGAAGTCAACTATAAACAGGTTTTTTAGGCTAATAATTCAAGCCTCTTCACAGAATTGACTCAGCGGTTATTTTGTCCAAGGTACATAGAGCAAGTTCTCTAAGTCTGGGTCATTCTGATAAATTTTTGAAAACAGGGACCCCAGACTGCAAGAGGAGAACATCAAAGATCTCCTGGGGGCTGTAACTAAGCACTGGCAACTGGCCTATGTCCTCACTTCACTCCAGCCCTGAGATTTGCAGAAAAAGGAAGTTCGCTAAGCAGAAGTCTTTGCCCTCTTCAAGTCCCCATTAGCTTAGTTGTGGCATCTTTAAAGCAAAAGAGCTTCTAGATTTGAAAGTAATCTCAGTAGATCTCCAGGACCATAAATTAACATTAACACGACTGCACTATCATTTTTATTAGATGGAAAGAAGACTGATAAAAATATTGAGAAAGTAGATATGTCCCTAGAAGACTTGGTAACAGGAAGAGACTCTCAGTCAGATAGGACAAAAACAGTTATAATAAAACAGTAGCCCTCAAACTCACATGCACCAGAGTCACCTGGAAGGCTTTCAAACATAGATCACTGAACCTCGTGCTAGATCTCATTATGATTCTGGCAAGTCTACACCTGAAATTTTGCCATTTCTAACAGTGGTGAAGCTATTCAGAAATCACACTTTGGAATTTTTGCAAGAAACCCTGAGACAGATGAAGATGTCAACTATCTCAAGCCATCTAGTTCTCGTGCATTCTAGAGAGATCAGAGAGGGAGTTGATAAGTGGGCATGAATATTAGCCTTTTCTGCCCATTAAAGGTCATATGTAAGCTGAGTATGGGAAGAAGGGCTAGGATGACTGATAGGGGGCAAAGAATAAATTAAATAAAAATGGAATTTCCTGGTGCACCTTTAAACACACACACATACACACACACAAACACACACACAGAGAAAGAAAAGCTTCAGAGTATGTGCTTGAAACCTGGAAAGAGGTTGGTGATACTGTAAGTTGGGATGGGAGTGGGGTAAATAGAAGGGGGAGGTTTGAAAGTTTTCTTGCTAGTCATTGCTTCTTAACTACTACTAAGTAGATGATAGGTTGAAAGTTATTAGTTGTTTTATTTTCTAATTATGGTAACTTTTTTTTTCATATATATGAGTTTGTGATGTGGGACAAATAGCCCAGACCTGGAATTGACAAGGTCCAATCCGGATTTAGCATGATTAGTTTTCAATACCAGGTAAGTCAACTTCACTCACTGCTTCTTAGTTTATTTGTAGATGAAAATAATAATATTTACCCTACAAACTTGCTGAATTCCTTGAAGATCCAAAGATATCCAACATAAAGGCATTTTACAAGTATATAAAATGTTATATAGAAATTGAAGGAATTAACATTCATTCATTCAGCAAAATTATATTAGATATCTAATCATGTACTGGGCTCTGGGAAATGATGAGGAACTAAGTAAATAGGAGTTTTGCCTCTTTCTAAGAAAAAGAAGAAGACGTAGGCTTTCTTTTCAGTTAAGTTTTTCTCCTGCCTTCCCCTCCTGAATTTATGCTGAGAAAACTGTTCATAGAACAGTTCATTGATGTGGTTTGAGAGATGTCAGAAGAGAAAGTCTTCGAGTTCCATGTGGGTCATTTTGAAGCACAAAGCAACAGATGATGGAGAGGAAACAGGACTGAAAAGGGGTTCTAAGAGGACTTGCAGTAGAGTTCCAATCTTTGGACCCAATGAACAGTTTTGACTGTTTAAATCCCTGAGACCTCACTTCTTTTCAATAATATGGAGGTCATTCAGAACTAAAATGTAGAGATCTGGTCATCTAAGTATTAAAAATTGCTCTGCCACAGCTGGTAAAAAAAAAAAATCCCTGTCACTCAATTGTTTCCTCCTCTTTGCTAGTCTGGGCAACTGAGTCCTAGTCAGTCCTCAAACTAGGAGATCTAGTGGGACAACTTTCCCAGCGTTCAGATGGTTTGGTAGTGGTGCCAAACCAATTGTTCAGTAATTTTAATCATTATTTGAATGTCACTTGTCCGGACAGTTTTTGTGGGGAAACTGCATAATGATTCAATCAGTGCATTTCTTGAATGCTATGATAACTGGGTGTAATGTGAAGTTTTTTCTTCTCAGAGACAAAAACCAGTGTCTTGGTGATAAAGGATAGGCAGAGGTTTCCAGAAAGAAAAAGAGGGCAAGTTGACTGAGAAGGAGCAGAGGAAGAATATTCTAGGTGGGGGGGGGGGGGGGCGGGGAGACAGACTTCCCTGGCCTTAAGAGTTACTTACCTCTAGTAAGTACCTTCTTGGAGTTCAAAGAGAGAATCTTGGGCAAGAGTTGCATGGGGCACAAAGTGTGATTGTTATAGAGTAACAGCTCTTCCCACTTCACTAACTTATGCCATTCTATTCTCTACCTGAGAGACTAAAGTCTGAGCACTTCTCCCTTGCAAAGCTCTGCAACCCTTTCCTGGGAGAATAGTTTCCTTGTTTCCTCTGGCTTCTCTTCCATTTGCACTTATTTTTTCTCCCCCAAACCTGTCCAGTGGCATCATTATCAACAGACACCCCAGAACAATGATATGTTTGGAATTTAATCAGGCATCCCACACAACGGGACTATTTAACCTTAACCCTGAAAGCATTCATCTTTAAAATGTTTAAAAGCAATCAAAATGCCATTTATTAAGACGCTACCCTTCTCAGTGAGGTGAGTTTGTTTGTCTGTGTTTTTAGGAGTTAAGTGTCTTGACATAGCCCTCTCTCTCTCCCACAAAAAAAAAAAAGTATTTGGCCTAGAGTCTGACATTTTAGCCCCACAAGTGGTCAAAATATGGCTAGGGCACAATCTTCTTTTAGAATAATCTTTCTCTTCCTGGTTTCTGGGTCTCTTTTCTTGCAGGAACAGCCTCAGATGACATGGTCTCAATGCCTGAAATTGTAATACTGAAAGGTCCAAAGCTATAACAATTAAGGCAGTCATAGGTCTGAAGGTCAAGACCACAAACAGCCAAAAGTCTCAAATAGAAAAAAAAACTCTTACTGTCCAGCTATCTTTTTATTCCTCACTGTGCCCCTTCACCTCACAAAGGAATGGCAAAAATATTATCGTATTTTTTTTTGTCTTTTTGGGTCACACCCAGGGGTTACTCCTGGCTTATGCACTCAGGAATTACTCCTGGTGGTGCTCAGGGGATCATATGGGATGCTGGGAATTGAATCCGGGTCGGCCACATGCAAGGCAAATGCCCTACCCACTGTGCTATCGCTCCAGCCCTGATAATACGATTTTTAAAGCAGAAGACTCAACCTCCCACCTGACTCTCCAAAACACCCTGCTCATCCAATTGACTGAGAATATCTTTCCGCTCTACATCTCAGAGCCTGTTCATTTGTCCCTTTGTTCCTGCCCACTCTTTCTTTCCTTTGGTCTCTCCTTGCTAAATCTAATGTCCTGTCCAGGACAATGACTAAACATCTCTGGGTGAGTTCTCTTGGGTAATATCTCCTCTTTGGGACAGTCTCAGCCTTTCTAGCAATTTTTCTTCCGTTTTCCTTTCATTTTCTTTCTTTTCCTTTTCTTTTGTAAAAAGGATCCTCTGTCCTTTTTTTGAAGTAAAATGAGCACAAATACCCTCCTGGCATCCTTTTCCTTTCTTGTTTGCCTACTCTGGCTGGCTCCTCTTTCTCAAACCCAGTTTTCAACCCTTTGCAATCAAGGACTCCAGTGATGTGATTGCAACACTTTGAGAATAATGGTGAAACAATGACCTTTCTGTTGATTTTCAAGTCATCAACCAGGGGTTTGTTGTTTCTCCTCCTCTCCCTGTGCCCCCCTCCAGTGCAGGTGACCCTGTTCACCACCTTTTTCTTCTTTAAACCGTCCCTGTTCACTTCTATAGTCATAGTTCTTTCCTATAACGATGACTAGTCTTTCTCAAGTTTCTTGAGCTCTGTCTTGGCTGAGAAAGAAAAGCATTCCCAAGATTCCTTTCCTCAGCTCTCTCGTCTCCTCTCCACTCCCCCACCCAGTTGCTCTCAACTTTTTATCATCTTCCATGATCTCAGGCACTTCCAAGCCCTTTCCTCCAGAATTCTCTTGCCTCCCAGATGCCAGACCCAACATTCTAACCATCTACCCAATTTCGTCCCTTTTCTGTGCCCTGCTGGCCTCTCTACACAGAGTTTGCAATATAAAAATCACTCTCTTCTCCTTGAAGCCTATTCAACCTTCTGGCCTCTTTATTTTGGCAAATGGGACATATATTGCTGTAGTCATATAAACTGAAAACTTTTTTTTTTGAACCCAGGTAGGCCGTGTGCAAGGCAAATGCTATGCTATCACTCCAGCTCCATAAACTGAAAACTTTTGACTCTCTTCTCTGACTCGTGTTCTTCATTGAAGCCTTTAATTTTTATTATTATTTTTAATTGTCTCCTGACTTGCTTCTTTCCATTTCAATTGTCATCACCCAAATTTGCCTGCTGGCTTCCTCCTATCTGGACTCCTGCAGGTGGGAAGCTTGAGTGAGGACAGCCTCAATTTTGCGTTCTCCCTTTTCTTTTTGTCTTACTCCATCCACCTCTGTCAAATCAATTCTGTTGAAGTCCACTTGCAATGAAAGTCTTTTATGGCTTCACCTCTCTGCTCAATTGAATGTAAACTCTTTAAAATGTCATCCAGTCCTTATGAATGGGCTATAAAAGATATTTTCCAGCTTAATCCACAGTACTTCCCTATAATTAATTTATGTTCTAACCAAATGAGAACCCATCATTTCCTGGATATGCCAAATGAGACCTAATATCATTTATTTATGCTCCCCATCCATTACCACCAAGATCTCCTCTGCTCATATGCAGTAGAATATATCCCTTTTCTGAGTTCCTATGGATTCAGTTTGAGCTCCCTTGTAACTCTGATCAATGACCTTTGTCAGTCAAGTCTTATTTATTCTGAGAGTATGACTACTCTTCTCTAGAGTTTGTAGGAACTTTGAGGAGGGAGAGAATCACAGACCTTTATAGAATTTTAAGGTCAGTGGGCCAACCTACATACTGAACCTCAATATTTATTTCTTGAATGATGAGTTAAAAAATATTCTCAAAATTTTTGTCATCTATTTTATATATTGTAGCTTTAGAGAGTTAAGTGCTCTTCTGTGTTGTTTTAATTAATGACTTAAAAAATACTAGAATCTCGTCACCTCACATAAGCATTCTCACAACAAAATTATTATTCTGCTCAAAAATTAATATACTCACTGACAATTTTAACATGAAAATGAATTCTTCCTTAAATAGCTTACTGAATTAGAAAATACACATCTGATTATAATTCCTTCAGCATCTTCTAAGTCATAAGGATGTAGAATCAGTGTCTCTTGTAAAACAGATGCCCAAAGCTTTGTAATAATGAAACACAAGGCACTAAATGCAAAATTCTCTCTGTCTTCTCCAATCCTCAATACTCTTTCCCTCCCTTCTGCCTAAAGAAGAGTTTAAGGAAACATAAATAGAGATGATATACTTGATTAAGTATTTGAGTGTCCCTTACTATTTTTCGTATTTTCTTTCATGATCCCTACATCTAAGAATACTAAAAACTAAAGTAGCATGTTAGCAACTTGGAAAAATGGTTCTCCGAGTTAAAAGATGGTGGAGGATGAGGGGCCAGCTATTAGAAAAGTACCAGCAAAGATAGGTTAGTTATAAGTTGGAAAATGGATCAATAGCTACCTTGTTTCTCTCACAGGATTAAATCCTGTTCTGAGTTACGTAATCAATTGATTATAGAAATTATTTACTTGCCAGAGAGTCTTTTGGAGACTTCCTTGTTTCTCCACTCAGACATGAGTCTAAACTTGCATTTAGAATCATCCACACCCAAAAAATTGTCAAGCAATTGGTTGTTAACAAAGTTCAAGAGAGATGGGGGTGGTAAAGAGGGAAGGTTTGGCAGGTGGGATCCAAATCTTTTGAAAGTTCTTTAGTCACGGATGCACACACAGTCTTATCTCACTTGAAGTGACTGGACTTGTTTAGTCATCTTGCACCATTGCTGTTCCATGGGCAAAGTTGCTCCTCTCAAGCTTTATTTTGAAGCAAATTCAAGAAATTCAAAGCAGCATCGCATAGTTAGATAGAAAAAACACTTTTGTTCAGTGTGCACAGTTTGAATTGTATCAGGAAATATAGCTGCTTCCATTTCATGACCTCTTACTCTAGAAGAACCACTTAAAAATAAATAAATAAATCAGGAGAATTCAGAGTCAGGCTGACCACAGCTGAGTCTCATGGACAGACACTCACGTCAAACATGTAGCAAGGGGGTCTATTGTGATGGATCACTTCTAGTCTATGAAATCCTTTTTGACATAAACTGAAAAAAAGCGCTTTGTTCAGTTGAAGATTTGTTTTTTTCCCCAGCCCATTGTCTTTGCCAAGGTCAATGTTTCTATTAACAGGAGGAAGTATACACTCCCCCTGGTGGTTCATTTAACACATTTGTCTTTACCAAGAGGCCACGCATCTCAGTAGCTAGAAAGTCCTATGAGACGTGTATTCAATTTTCATATATTGAATTACTAATACGTTGCACTGTTTTCCCTAAGGAAAACCGAGGGTCTTGCTTCCCCCAAATTTCTTCCACATTCTAACTAACCACTTCAGGTAACCACTCTGTGCTTTATTTTCTCATAATGATGTATGCATGTTACTGTACTGATCATTTCGAAAAAGATGTGGAAGTACCAATATATAAAAACATAAAATAAAATTTTATGTTAAAATTATACGAGATCATTTCAAAGGTTTCAATAATTTGATGTCCTCTCTTGCCCTTAAATAAAATGCATTGTTGGGCTGAGAATAGTACAGCAGATAAGACGCTTGCCTGAAAACAAGATATTGTGCTCTGGTTTGATCCACAGCACAGCAGAAGATGCCCCAGGCCCTGCCACGCATGATCCATGAGCACATCCTGGAGTAAGCCTTGAACACCGCTGGTTGTAGCCCAAAACAAACCAAAAAATGCATTGCCTTTGATTTTTATAGACTCTTTTATTTATTTAGCATTTACACCATACGTAAATGTTTATTTTCTTTTCCCCCCCCGATAGAATAAAAGTTCCATAAGCAGCAGGCACCATGACTTATAATGCACATATTATCTACGTAGAACCTGTAAAAGGATCAATTAGAATTTTGGGAATAAATTTATAAAAATTGTAAAGTTCTAGGAATATCAGTGCATTGTCATATTGTAGTCGCTAAGGGGAAAAAAGAATATAAAAAATACAATTTGAGTAAAACTTTTCCTGTGGTGAACATCTGCTATTGAGATCAGATCCCAATAATTAAATAGAGAAAATTTAATTAATAGAATTATAGACTTTTATAAACTGAATTACAAAGATGTGAGTGATGTGTTTAAGGTAGAAATAGGACTAAAATGTGTGTTTCTGACTCTTGGTCTAGAGTTCTTATACTGTGCTTCTCCATCTGTTTAATTATTATTATAAGGCCTCACTTCATAAAGCTTGATAGGCTTATTAAATTTGGTGTTAATTATAGACTAGAGTAACTACAAAACTTTGCTAATATTTATTGAGTGTCTTCTATACTGATTTTGTGAACTACAGCTATCTTAGCTGAATACCTGCTTGTTCGCTTCCTTCTTTCTTCCCTCCTTTGCTTCCTTTTTTTTCATTTGTCCTTTCCTGGGGAAATTTTGTCCCTTTCAATTCTGGAAAATTTTCTTGAGTTTTATTTATCACTTTATTTCCTCTGCTTCCTGTATTTTCCCTTTATGTAATTCTACTGCCCCTTCGTTGCTGCTATCATTATTCGTTTGGGTTTTCTGTGTTCCTTTTCTTTCTTTCTTCAATTTCTGGCCTCCTTTAGCAGTACTCAGGGGGTATTTCTGACTCTGTGCCAAGGAGGTCCGTCCACTCTCAAGGTCCATAGTGATAGTGTTCAGGGTCCATCCTGAAAGGGATAGAACAGTGGTTGGCCACCTGCATAGTCAAGCACCTAAACTCCCTCAACTGTCTTTCTGGGCCCAGCTGAACTCTCCCTTTAAACTCTTTCATTTTATTTTCCATCTTTGTTATTACAACTTTAATAAAGAATCAGCTCTCATGTTCTTGAATTACTGCGTTTTAAAAACTGGTCTTATTTCACAAGTGTAATGATTTTTCTAAACGTTTAGAAAAAACAAACAGAACTAGTTTTGAAACATTTGTTTGCTTGCCTTTTCGTATTTGCTTCCTTTTCTGCCACGAGTATGTTTAGTTCACTGTCTTGCATTTGAACTTTCCTAAAGTACTTGATAATTCTTCATTTCCACACACAGCAGTGTTCAGGGATGACTCTTGATTCTTGTGCTCAGGGATCACTCCTGGCGAAGCTCAGGGGACTATATGGGGTTACTGGACTAGAACACTGGTCAGTCACATACAATTGTACTACCCACTGTACTATCACTCCAGCCCCTGGATTTCCATTCTTATTGAGATGATAAGCTTGATAGACAAGATACAGAACATTCAATTAAATTTGAATTTTGTGCAAACAGTGAATTTTTAGTATAATTATTTACCAGATATCATATCCATAATAGCTAAATATTCCCATCTTAGGAGAACTGTAGCCCTGTAGCAATGTAGCACTGTCATCCCATTGTTCATTGATTTGCTTGAGCGGGCACAGTAATGCCTCCATTGTGAGACTTGTTACAGTTTTTGACATATCGAATACACCATGGGTAGCTTGCTAGGCTCTGCTGCGCAGGCGGGATACTCTGGTAGCTTGCCGGGCTCTCAACACAAAATAAAAAAGAACAATCTGTATGCATGTATAAGACTTGTTGACACCTAGGTATCTCTGCAGAAATCAGACTAGGTTATTTTCTTAAAATATTCTTGTATTTTTTTCTAAAGGGTTGGTCAGAGTTCCTAGACTAGAATCATCTCAGTTTAGCCTAAATACATAGTTGTCAATTACTAGGCTCTAAAGTAGTACAGGAATTTGAAGTTAAGATCATTTAAAATGTGAAATTTTAATGACTCCCCTTGTTTTTAGTAGAGTATCCTTGCCCACAGTAGTGCCTGGTATCCCGTGTAGGATCTTTCTGAGATAGTTTCTATACAGACTGGGTCTTCAGTCTTCTCTCAGGAGGGAGAGGAAACTACTTCTTACACTGTTAGAAAAACCTTCTTCAACTTCAACTGCTTCATACCCAGTTTCAGAGATACAGCTTGCTGCCAATTTAAGTGGGTTTTTTTTCCAGAATTTTGCAGTGCAAATTGGGCTGCTTCTTCGCATCCCACACCGTCAACTTGAATTTCAGCTTCATAACTCTACTCAGCCAGTTACCACTCAACCATCTGCTTTCTATCTTCCAGAATGTTGTTGTTGTTGTTTTCCTTCTTATTCTTCTTGTCCTTATGGGTTAATGTCTTTAAAATCAATCCCTTTACAGTCTTTTTAGTGGGTTTTGGAGATGAAGTGTAATGTAAAGCATATGTTAAATCTGCCATCTTTAACTAGAAGCACAGCCATGAATTTTCAAAGTGACTACAGGAGAGTCATTTAGTTTCTCTTTTCTCAATTTTCTTTTTTTGTAAAATGAGAAGGCTAAGAGAAATGATTGTTGATGGATTGTGCACAAAATTTTATGATTGTATAATCTCCCACATTATCATTCTTAACAGAGACCATCAGTTTGCAACTTCCTAAACCTTCAAAACAAATTCTGTGTTCAGTCTTTTAAGAAATAGACAAAGACATGGTCTACATTTTCAATTATATGGAGCTCCCAACTCTGCCACATGCCATTATGGGACTTCCTCTGAATAAGTACTTTTCTGAGGTTTATATATGCATTATATATATGTCTGTATATATATATAATATTATACAGATATAATATATCCCCTTAAAAGAAGATAATACCATCTAATTTTTCTCAGCTGCTGAAGTAGATAAATTATTTCATAGGGCAATATATTACATATTGAAACCACTATGCAAATAGTTGGTAAATATAATTTTTGGATTTTGTATCAACAATAGTTCTTGACCTTTTAAAAGTCCTTTAACTGGGTACTCATAGTATTGACCTTTAATTGCCTGCACTTACTTTAATTAGTTCTATTAAATCCCAGCAGGGGGCTAGTGAATCTGTTTATATAAAACATTGAATCTTCAAGGACATTAACAATAACATTAGTAAGGGTCCTCTTAATTGAAATCCACTAGTAGGTCAAGTAATCTATTAATTGCCATATCCCTACTATTTGCAATCACCCTGCAGCTATATTGATCAAACCCATTTTACAGAAAGAGAAATTTGGACTTTATAAAAGTTAAGCAATTTTACAAGTTCACTCACTCAGTAAACAGTAGAATTGAGATTCAAATCTAGTGTGTCTGGTTCCAAACCCCACATGTACTCATTCCTTATATCATAATGCCTTCTTCACTTTTAGAAAACCACTAGTATCACTTATAACATTGAGGCCAGAATGCAAACAAGCTAAATATGATAGCTATATTTTAAACCATTTTGGCTGACCAAAAAATGACAATTTTATGTTGTTTAACCAAATATCTCTTTAGGTCATTCTACTAAAGTTGGAACAATATGTTATCTGTTCCTTCCCACCCCATCCACAGAGTAAATATAAGGTCCATGACAGTTAGCCAACTAACAACTGAACTCTAATTAGGATCAAGATGAAATAACTTTACATGAAATAACTATTTCATCCCCTGAACAAGCATAAAAACACTTTTGTGTGTGCATCACAACTTTATCAGTAAGGAAACTGAGTCCATGGGATTTAAATTATAAGAAGGTAAGACTGCATATGGTCCCCTGAGCCCTGCCAGGCGTTAGCCCTGAGGACAAAACCCAGAATAATACCTGAGCACAGCTGGTTGTACCTAAAATTAATTAATTAATAATTTTTCTGAGTTTACAAAACTTGGCTGAACCTAAGTTGAAGCTCAGACGACCTGGTTAAGAATTTTCAAAACTTCTTTAAAATCTTTATTCTATTAGTGTATCTGGTTGGATTTTTTTTTTGGTCCTTGCATGTTCCCACAAGCTAGTCCAAGGCAAGGTGTCTATGAAGTGTTCAGTAAACTGTTATGTGAAGGGATTTGCTGTGAACATGTTTACTAAGCATCTCCTCTACACCTAAGTATTATAGTAATTGGCACCAGTAAAACAGAAGCCCAGCTACTGGTCCCTTGTGGAGTTTATGATCTCATAGGAACTCTGCCCAACAACAGTGAAGTGAAGAGAGAATGAACTGCTGGACTTCCATGAGGAACATGAAAAGAATGACTGAACTGAATGTCTGATTGAGGCAGAGGAAAAGTGGCGAAGGAGAGAGTTGAGTCCTGGAGGAGAGACAGGTAGAATTTTCCTTGTGGAAAGATGTTTAGAGTCAGTACAGACGTGTTTCAAAAGACAAGGCAGCTGGTTAAAAGGTCCTGAGTGAGCAAGGGGGTAGGAGGGTGACAAAGCAAGTGATTGAAGATCAGAGTAGAAATTATTTGCTGAGGCTGGAGTTTATGAGTTCAAGGGTCTGAATTCAAATCCAAGTTCTCCCACTTCTTTCTGAATGAACTTTAGGTAGGTTTCTTAACCTCATGCTGCCTCAGTTAACTCTTTTGTAAATGTAGGTCTAGTGGGGCTGCATAATACAGCAGGTAAGACACTTGCCTTGCAAATGATCCTGGTTGGATTCCTAGCACCACATAAGGTGCCCTGAACATTGACAGGAGTGATCCCTGAGCCAGGAAAAGCCCTCATTATGGCCATGTGTGACCCCAAAACATAAATAAATAAAAATAGGTATAGTGTAGGATAACATAGCCTTAGGTAGTTTAGATTTATTGGGTTACTCCCGTTACAGTGCTCCCATTCCTCTTTGTTTATTTGTAGCTTCTTTCTTAGTGTTCTGTTGACTTGTAAATATTGTTTTTCTCCTTTCCTTAGTCCAAACACTCATTAACATCTTAATACTAGTTATTTTTGTATGGACATAGCAAGAGATACATTGAGGCTTGCAAGACAGCTCTCCTGGGAACATCTTGCCAGACTCAAGTACAGCACTCAGGCCAGATTAATCATTCCTCACCCTAGCAGGGTCCAAATCTAGTTATCACTGTTTGGATCATGACAACATTTGTCCATGACCAAGCTCAACTTATAGTTAAGCATTAGGCACTTTGGCCAGGCCCATCTCGATACCAGGGTAGCATACAACTCACCGCTTGCCCTGGGTCCGTCCCATCCCTCATTGGGACCCTGCTATGGGGGTGCTAGGAAGTAAGGGCAACTGAGGCTTAGGTCGAGAGAACAGATGCCCAGGAGGAAAATATCATGTAGAGTCAAATGACTCCCAGGTTACAAAAGCATAGCATTTGCTAAGTCTTCCTGTGTCCATACAAAAAAGGACATGGCTCTGAATAAACTATGCAAAGGACTCAAGGAGAAGAGAAAAACAATATTTACACATCAATAACAGTCTAGTAACATAACCCACCAGTGAGGTTGGAGAATTTTATAAAATATTTAAAATAGAATATGGTTTGTTAAAGATACTGAAAATAGCTCTTAAGTAATTTTACCAAGTATGGAGTTAATGAAAAAAAAACATTTGCTTGAAGAGGGTTATAAAGGTATGATTACAGCCTCTAAGTGGGTTGTCATAATTACCAAATAATAAGATTAACAGCCATCAGTTATGAGTCTATGCTTAATAGTTTTCCTGTTGCATGCTCCCCTCCAGTCTTGGCATGAAGATACTAATGTTCTTAACAAGTACCCAAGTTTACAAAGACATAACAAAGATATTCAATAACATTCTCACACTCTGAAAAAGTAACAGAGAAAGGTTTTAAATCAAACATTTCCTCTAGAATCCTTGGATGGAGCCACATATTATCATGTCTTTCCGATTTGCAAGTTTAAAACTGAAAGCAAGATGCGTTTACTCCTAGATCATTCTTGGCTTAGTAGGGGTTATTTCAAAACAGAACAAAAAAATAATGCAAAGGATTGCATAAGTACTTGCATGACATGTTTTATTGATTTTCATATCTCCTGGCTTCTTGTATGGATTAATGATATCCAAATCCACTTGAGAAAAATTTGTAAGACCTGTCACTGAGCTGAATTTCCCTTGTGTCTAAATTTCAAAAAATATTCTATAGCATTTTTCCCCTTACCCATCCTTTATATTCTTTTTTACAGTATTAACCAAGCCCAAGATACTATTTAAAGTTTTACATAAAATTTTTCCAAAGAAAATATTTTTAAAGAAATAAATATAAAACATGGAGTCACCGGTAGAATTACATATACTTTTCAGAAACAAAGCAGTGGGCTATAACTTTAGAACTAAAGATTTTGGAAACTTCCATTGCACTGTAGAATTTCATGTACTGTGCAGAAACAAAGCAGTAAAGTATAGCTTTAAAACTAAAGATTTTGGAAGCTTTCATTGCAAGTCCAAGAGACATTTAAGAATATCTGGTGATGAAAGAGTTAAGGGCAAAGACCTATTTCGAAATCTAAACAACTTGGAGAATTTATTTGACTTCTCTGTTCCCCAGATTCCTTATCACAGAAATGAGGGTAATAATAACACTTGCCACAAAGGTTATGACATGAAGTAAATGAGTTGATTCATAAAAAATGCTGCCTCGGGTGTGTAGCAGTTGATGCTGTTACTTTCCTGAGGGAAAAGTAGCAAATGTCAAGATTGAATATCTTGCTTCCAATTCTGTTTTCCAGAAAACCTTTAATTTTTTGTTTCTTAGACAAAAGATTATTATTAACACTCTTAATAAACTGATATTTTAGTTCTAGGGTGTGTGTTGCTTCTAGGAACTTGATTCACAATTATTTCCTCTCATTCCTATTCATTCTGGGATTATTACACACACTTTATGTAGAATGTTGTTGTTGTTTCAAATCAATTTCTGAGTAACAGTACTGATCCCAGGTCAAAGTAGAGCAGATGAAGTTATAGTATGTATTCTTTTAAAATGATTATCTTTGTACAGAAAAAGAATGCAGTACCTGATAATAAAACTATGTGTTTGTTTTACCTGGAAGAATTCAAGCAGAATTATCAAAGAATAGAAATCTTTATAGAGGGAGTTATTGAAACATACAGGGATAGTGGTGTTGGTACCTGAAAGTGATGCATTTACCAGATTTAAAATCTAGTATTCTTTAGTTCTTTTACTTTTCCATTAAACCATTATGTAAAGATACAGAATTAAGTTATCCAGAATTTATAGTTAGAAAAAGAATTTATCTTTTGTTAGCTTATTATGATAAAGCACAAAGTCAATTTGTACAATTTTACTGTCTGTTGAGAAGCTATGACAATTTCCCCCCATCATTTTGTTCTAGCCTGTTTGAGGGGCTTAGGGAAGATTCACAGTAGAGGAAATAAGAATTATGGGGCTAACTGCATTATGAGAGAAAGCGTGTAATTCAAAGAGGTCATCAAGAAATCATTTCCCAAGGAAGATCCCTGTCTTTGAAATCTTTTCTCACTCCTGGTCTAACAAAGCCCTGGTTCATTGAACCTCAAAGGATGATCTTAAGCAGCTGGTTGAGGCTGGCAGCTTTGATGCTTGGGGTGTTTGAACTGCAGTGGGGGCTAAAATGGTCTATTTCAGTTTAATTATTTGTGTATCTGCTCAGAATTCCTCTCAAGGAAAAAATGAACTTCACCCTGTGGGAAATGAATGTCTTTCTGTGAGCAATATAGGGTCTTATGCAAAATAAAATCATTTTGCAAGAGCACGAGTTCAAGTTTTTAGTGAATCAGTTCGTCCTATCAATTAGTACTTCTGCATTTCCTTTAGTTGGAGAACAAGCAGCCATGCTTTCACAGAGCTGTACTTTTGTTTCTGTAATCGAAAATCTTCCTCAAACCTTTATACTTTGCTAAACCTGTATTTTCTTTCAAGAATTACCTCTTCAAGTAATTTCCTTTCAAATTTCAAGAAAGGATTGTTTTTAGTCACTACTATTTACTGTACTGTTAATGACGGGGCTTCATGCACACAATATTCTGACACAATACCCTCTACCACAGTGCTCCTCCCCTCCACCATTGTCTCAAGGTCTCCTCCTTAACTGACCCCAAATCCTGGTCTCCCCCCACCCACAGTGAGCTCAGTTCTGTAGACCAGTTCTCAGGTTCTGTACATTTGGTCATTTGTTATTTCCTTTTTCTTCTTCTTTATACACCACATATGAGACAGATCATGGAAAAAAGGAACACATATGCTGCTGGTGTGGATGTTGACTGACTAAATCTTTTTGGAAAATAATATAGACATTTTTTGAAAAACTAAGAATTAGGTTTCCATAAGACTCAGAAATTCTCCTTCCGCATATCTTTCCATGGGCCCCCAAACACTACTTTGAAAAGACATTTTTGCTCCTATGTTCATAGCCACACTATTCACAATATGCAAAATCTGGTAACAACCCAACTGTCCAGGACCTTATGATTGAATAAAGAAACTATTGTATTATACACAAGGGACCAGATTTTTAGCATTGCTTTAATGTCCTGTGGAAGGAGCAAAGGTACCAGTGCCCTCTAAGAAGGAAAATGAAGATAAGTGATAGCATGGAGTTTCCAATTTGTAGTCTTTTCTTCAAGGAAAAGCACTGATTTTTTTCCTACAACATATACTTTCCTTTCCATGCTGAAATGCTACTAAATTTTATCTTAGTGGATTCTTCTATGAGAATGTAATGTCTACAAAAGCAAGAATGCATCTAGTTTATTATTCCATCATGTAGACCTCGAACAAAGATTGGCACAAAATTAGTCTCATTAATTTAAATAAATGAACCTGTATATTAGTCTGCGAAGAGTAGGGACTGCTATACTATCAAGCAACATTTAAATCTCAGTGGTTTTTCTTAGGTATTACAGGTCAGCTTGGAACTCAGCTCCACTTTCCAGACTAACCAGGAAGCTATCATTTGGATGGTGCATATGAAATAATTAAGAAGGGAGAGTTCTAGGTTTCCAAAGAGCAATAGAACATTCTAGTCTGAAAGTAATCTGTGACTCCTTCACTAACTACTCATCATCATCATCATCATCATCATCATCATCATCAATCATCATCATCCCGTTGATCGTTGATTTTCTCAAGCGGTCTCTTCATTCATCCTAGCCCTGAAATTTTAGAAGTCTCTCTTTACTCATCCTTCTCAACAGTGCTGCATTGGAGGCTCTTTCAGGGTCAGGGGAATGAGACCCATCATTGTTACTGGTTTTGGCATATGAATACGCCATGGGGAGCTTGCCAGTCTCTTCCAACTACTCAGTAGGTATAATTAGTTACCTGCCATAGGTGTGTGTATGCATGTGTATGTAGGCTTGCTACAGGACTTCAAAATATTGATAATAATGGTCTAGCACACCAAAAGTGGCAAGAATTTAATTGAGGTTTAGTGAGGAATATTGCCTATTATTATGATTTTAGTGGGGCCTAAAGGCAGCATAACTGAAAGTGACATTTAAAGAAATAAATTAGGGTTAAGAGATAGTGCAATGGATTGAGCACATGCTTTGTGTGAGGGAAACCTAGGTGTGATCCTTTTCTCTAGATGATTCCCGGAGGACTGCTGGGAGTTACCTCTAGGCATAGAGCTAAAAGTACCCAGAGTACCACTAGGTGTGACCCAAGCCAAAAAGTAAAATCATAATTAGTTCCTTTAAGTAAGACTACTGTCACCCCAAGATGAAAATTGATTTTCTTTGGGGGAGGAGGATAAAAAACTGACATTTTTATTTCCCCTAAAGGTCAAACTATATTGTCAGATGCTTAGTGTACTTATGACATTTAAGTGTTATAGTGGGAATTAATAATGGAAAAAATATCAACAGATAATCCTTAAGAATCAATAATTTCAGGGCTGGAGCGATAGTACAGCGGGTAGGGCATTTGCCTTGCAAGCAGCCAACCCAGGTTCTATTCCCGGCATCCCCTATGGTCTCCAGAACACCGCCAGGAGTAATTCCTGAGTGCATAAGCCAGGAGTAGCCCCTGTGCATCACCCTGTGCATGACCCAAAAAGAAAAAAATCAATAATTTCTTAAAAAGATAGAGAAAATTTTCTAAACTGTAGAGAGAAATGCTTTCACTTAGACTTCTTGCTAGTGTCTGATGATAGTTAGACCCCCAGGGCATATGGGTTGTTGCTTCTGATTATGTAAAGAGATCATTCCGTACCCAGACACTTTGATGAAAATGATTCCTTTCTTCTCTGTGTTCACAGACAGGTAGATATTTTCAAGGCATTTATCAAGCCTAAGTAGCTTCACAAGGCCTGTATGATGCTTTACTGATATTAGGAGCAGAAGTCATTTTATTATCAAAGAAAAAGTCATCTTCTGCACTACTATTTAGACTAACCCAAATCAGGTAAGTTCTATGCTAGAGAATGGATTGACTGGCATTCTGCTTCTAATATTTTGACCAGGCGCGTTTGAATTTTTTTTTCTTTTTGGGCCACACCCGGCGATAAACAAGGGTTACTCCTGGCTTTGCACTCAGGAATTACTCCTGGTGGTGCTCAGGGGACCATATGGGATGCTGGGAATCAAACCCGGGTTGGCTGCATGCAAGGCAAGTGCCCTACTCGCTGTGCTATCGCTCCAGCCCCAGATGCATTTGAATTTTTAAGACTCATATTTGGTAATTACATAGAGCTGAGTTCCAGAGAAAAACTTCATACTGAAGAAAATCAACAGGTCCTTCATTACCTATCCCTAAACCATTAAACAGCAGCTGAACATATACGCACTGAGAATCCCCTCTCAAGTGTAATTTGGAAGTGTTTGTAGATGAACAAAGATAATAGTAATTTTTTAGATAAATGAGAATAATAATATTGCACTACATGAATCTATTGCACAGATTAAATGAAGTAAGTATATAGCAAGCTCCAGAGAAATATGTTGCAGTTTAGCCATATTACATTGTTATTATTCTTTCTACTTGGTCCTCACTTCTTTGTTATAAATGAAAATTCCAAGCATTCTTTTCTTTTGTCATATTGGTACCTTCACACAGTTCTGCTAGGATTCTATTACCTATGGCAGACACTGGGAGGCTATGGGACACAGCATTAACTATATGTTGTTAACTTGCTCTTTCTTCCCTAGAAACCTGCAGAGATTTGATTAGGTTGATTAGGTGTGAAACTTTGTAGAAAGCTATTTCAAAGAATCTGGAGTGATAGTACAGCAGGTAGGGCGTTTGCCTTGCACACAGCCAACCCGGGTTTGATTCCTCTGTCCCTCTCACATAGCTGGGCAAGCTACTGAGAGTATCCTGCCCGCCCGGCAGAGTCTGGCAAGATACCTGTGGCATATTGGATATGCCAAAAACAGTAACAACAAGTCTCACAACTTTACTGATGCCTGCTGGAGCAAATCGATGAACAACGGGACAACAGTGCTACAGTGCAACTGTGCTATTTCAAAGAATCATCCACAGAAAACAGAGTTCTATGATACTTGTTCTATCCTCCTATTCCCCAGCGGAAATGCAGAAGGATTTCACACTTGTTGGTGCATTAGCCCCTAAGTGATCTGCTGACATCACAATTATGACACCTTCACTTTATTTCTTGTTTTGGTTTTTGCACTCGTTGACTTTTTTTGAAATAAGGCAACATTTAGCATTTTATGGTAGAATGTTACACTCATCACTTACACGAATTACAAGGTTCTGACTTAAATATTTAAATTCTTTTTAATTAAAAAAAATCCATGTGTAGCATACAAATATGTAAAACTGCTTTACATTACACATGCTTTTTTATCCTAGGACATGCACGTTGGCTTTAATGGTAACTCAGCAAGAGAGAAAGCAGTCCAGTTTATTATAGGAAGACAACACAGAGCGGGGGCGTGGGGCAGAAGCTCCATCACAAACTTCTTCTTGGCTTCCTGAGCAGTGAAAGAAGTCATTGCTTATATGGTGGAGCTATTGAAGTTTTTTTTTTTTACTTGTAACACAAAGAGAGCATTTGTAATTGATGCACTGTTTTCTATAGAAATATTTGTGTAAACCTGAATGCTTTATAAAAAGGAGTGGAAAAGGGAAAATATGCATATTTATAAACTGCTAGTGAGAGGTTGGTTCCCAGAACGTAGCAGAAATGAAATAATTTTTAACTTTCCAACTGAAAGGCTCATCATTTGTGGCGAGGAATCTAGCTCTCACATTTTTAGATAACAGGGTTCCCATCTGGTGAATCCAGAAGGGAAAAAACACTATTACACGTGTGCTTCTAAGTCATCATTTCCCTTTCTTCCCATGGGAGGCTTCTTCAAGGAATTGATGGCATTCCCATGCGGTGCATTGGCCAAGAGGGGACTTTATTTTCTCTGGCAGCTTTCTTGACAGCTGTGTAAATTGCAATAAGGAAGTGGGATATCTGTTGAAAAGGATGCATTCCTAGAACAGGCTGATATGATAGCAAGAAATGAGCTTTGGAATTGGAATCATTCGTAAAGGACCATCATTTATCTCTCCTTACCAGTTCCAGAGAACTGGTAAGTCTTGGCCGGACTGTGGGCTTGCTCACTCATACAGCCCACGTCCTTTGAGGGAGGCGTAGCAAATCTGTTGATGAGAACCTAGTTCATCTTGTTCCTTCACTAATGAATGGGATGTCTGGGAAAGGTCCTTGATAATGCTCTGTTCTTACTAATGTTGCAGCAAGCAACTCAACCTTAGGTTTTTGTCTCCTAGTTCCATACAGAGAACACAGAAACACACAAGAATATCAACCGCTTCTTTGAGTATCTCTTCCCTGGAATCAATTCAGATCTAAGGTGTATCTGTGACTGACTAGACAGTTTGTGATTGGCTTTGAGATTTCCTTCAGACCCGTTTCTTGATACCAATGTTTTTCAAGAACAAGAATGATTATTTTGTGTTTCTTAAGGCCAGTTACAGATACCCTTAATTTTCACTTGATCAAATAATTGATAAAGTCTGCATTTGAGTTCCTGTTTGGCTCGTAGGGCATAGATTCACATTAGGCATGACAAAAATTTCAAAGTGAAGACTATCTGGTTCAAACAGAGATACTCAACTCATTGGGCAAGACAGCTAGCCGCTATGAGCCTCAGTTTCCCCAACTGTGTTTTGGAGATAGCAATATCTGTCCCCAAATCATGCCGGAACAGAAAAGACTCAAAAGCCCATGATAGGAACTCATATCACTGAAACAAGAAAGGAAATTTTTGAAACTTCAGGCACTACTTATTTTTTTTAATAATTTATTTATTTTTAATTAGAGAATCACCGTGAGGGTACAGTTACAGATTTATACACTTTTGTGCTTATACTTCCCTCTTACAAAGTTCGGGAACCCATCCCTTCACCAGTGCCCATTCTCCACCACCCGTAAACCCGGCGTCCCTCCCACCCTCCCCAATCCCATCTCCCCCCCACCCCACCCTGCCACTGTGGCAGGGCATTCCCTTCTGTTCTCTCTCTCTAATTAGCTGTTGTGGTTTGCAATAAAGGTGTTGAGTGGCCGCTGTGCTCAGTCTCTAGCCCTCATTCAGCCCGCAACTCCCTTCCCCCACATGGCCTTCAACTACAATGTAGTTGGTGATCGCTTCTCTGAGTTGCCCTTTCCCCAGAACGTGAGGCCAGCCACGAAGCCATGGGGTCAACCTCCTGGTACTTATTTCTACGGTTCTTGGGTATTAGTCTCCCACTCTGATATTCTATATACCATAGATGAGTGCAGTCTTTCTATGTCTGTCTCTCTCTTTCTGACTCATTTCACTCAGCATGAAACTTTTCATGCCCATCCACTTAACTACAAAATTCTTGACTTCCTTTTTTCTAACAGCTGCATAGTATTCCATTGTATAGATGTACCAAAGTTTCCTCAACCAGTCATTCGTTTTGGGGCATTCGGGTTTTTTCCAGATTCTGGCTATTGTAAACAGTGCTGCGATGAACATACATGTGCAGATGTTGTTTCGATTGTACTTTTTTGCCTCTCTGGGATATATTCCCAGCAGTGGTATTGCTGGGTCAAGTGGGAGCTCAACCTCTAGTTTTCTGAGAATCGTCCATACTGTTTTCCAAAAGGGCTGAACTAGCCGGCATTCCCACCAGCAGTGAAGAAGGGTCCCTTTCTCCCCACATCCTCTCTAACAGAGGTTGCTTTTGTTCTTTTGGATGTGTGCCAGTCTCTGTGGTGGCACTACTTATTTTTTTTACACAAAACAAAGTTGGCTAAAAGAGGTAAAGAGAAATATAGTGCAGGTTTTAATTTGGTAGTACTTGAGAGGAATTTTATAAATTAATTGAATGCCATTCCCTATTCCCTATCGAATAGTACTTATTGTTTACTGGGGACTACTTTGTATAAAATATTTTGTATCAAATACTTTCCCCATATTATCACATATGACCAATTACTACCAATCTCAGAATTTATGACTATTGTAAAAAAAAATCCCATTTTACAGTTGAGAATAGTGGAGCTGGAGAATTTAAGCAGTAGTGGGTTGCAGTTGTACCCTGGGGACTCGCTGACTCTAGACCACACTTCTCTCTTCTGTGGGTGCAAAGGAAAATTATACTCAGACACTTCCCATGGCATGATACCCACTGAGAGAATATGAATGAATGAAAGTTAGTTTTTCCTGTGAACACACGATTGGAATTCAAGCCCAAGTCTATAACCTGTAAAACCATTCATCTGGAGGGCCAAGCTACTCTCATCTTTCTCCTGAATTCTGTGTATTGTGTGCAAGAAAAGGCGTTCCCAATTTTGGCCCTGTGAAGTCAGTCAGAGAACACTAATATTGAGAAATGGCACTAACATCCTACCTCCCAGATATAAGTGACCCTCAGACTCTCTCATGGGTCCTTGCTGTGTTCACTCCTCCCCAGTGACAACATATGGACTGATGGGAGCAGTCAGGGACCTGATCTCACTTGCAGAGCTTGCGCCTGTTATCTACCTTGGTTTACCACACTCTGTAGGGTGTGATCCCTATCCAGGGGTAAAGTTCTATTAACAAAGGAAGCTGTGTTACAAGGCATGCAATGATCAGGAGCAGTACAGTCTAGCTCTTTTCAGAATCTACTTTCTTTTCAATAGGGCGCCTGGTATCATGGTTATTTTGAGATGTTCTAGCTCTTTCTTCACAGATTCGGATAAGTTCCCATGAGAAGATGAGGTTTTATGGCATGGATTGTCATTAGTGGTAATAAATACTCACACTGAAGGGGTCCTGGCGGGGCTGTGTGGAAATTGGAGAGAAGAGGTGTATCAGCATAGTCAAAACACACTTACTCTGACCATTCACAGTGGTCCTGGCAGGCAAGTGGCACATTTATGGTGCCTGATATCAAACTGGGGTTGATCACATAGAAAGCTCTCATCTTTTTTTAAAAAATAATTATTTTTTTAATTAGTGAGTCACAGTGAGGGTACAGTTACAGATTCACACATTTTTGTTCTTGTTTTTCCCTCATGCAATGTTTAAGAACCCATCCCTCCACCAGTGTCCATTCTCTACCACCAATGAACCCAGTATCCCTCCCACCCACCCCCCGTCTCATCCCCCCTCCCCACCCAGCCTCTGAGGTGAGGCATTCCAATTTGATATCTCTCTTTCCTTTTGGGTGTTGTGGCCAGAAATAGGGGTATTGAGTGGTCATCCTGTTCAGTCTCTAGTCTACTTATAGCACGCATCTCCCTTCCCGTGCAGGATCTCCAGTCACATGTTACTTGGTGTTCCCTTCTCTGTCTGGGATGACTTTCCCCCGGCGTGTGAGGCCACCTTTCAAGCTATGGAGCCAACATCCTGGTAATATATACTACCATTCTTGGGTATTAGTCTCGTACTCTGTTGTTCTATATTCCACAGATGAGTGCGATCAGAAAGCTCTCATCTTAACCCCCTTACTTTATCCCACATCCCTCATTAATTTATTAGGAATCATTGATCAAGTGCTAATCTCGTGAAGGCAAGGTGCTAGGTTCCTGTGGGGCAGAATCTCTGCACACACCCTCCATCCCTCTGTGGGCCTTCTCTAGGGACAGACGAAGGTACATACAAGATGGAGTTCCAAGCCTCAAGAGACTTTAGGCTAGAGAGGACTCACCTGGCAGCAAGAATGGGATAAAGTAGTGTGGTAAGTGGCAAAAGGCTGACTGGCTATCTATTAAACTGAAAGCAGTGTGGAGAAAAGGAGCAAAAATGAGAATAAAGGTGTGATATGATATGAAGTTCCAAGTTAATGAGTTTGCATTTGGCTCTTCAGGATGTTCATCAGTGGGTAATGTGATCAGTGCATATTTCTGGGAAATTAACCTGGCAGGGTCATCAGTCAGAAAAGAGATGAGGGTCAGGAAGACTGGATAAAAATGTGCCACCTAACTCTTAGGTTCTGACTCAAGTTCTCAATGTTGTTTATTTTTCCATTATGTTGGTGCCATGCTCACTTTAAGCAATTGCTCATACAAAATTAAAGAGAAGGAGGCTTTTGAGATTTGTCTCAATCTCTTATGAATGTATTTATAGATAGCTGACATTTTTATCATGTGCTGGCTTTGAAAAAAGAGTAAACTAAAAATAAATAGCACTGGGCTGGAGAAATAACACAGAAAGGAAGGCACTGCCTCACATGAGCCTGGGTTCTGTTCTAGCTACTGCTTGTGGTTTCCCAAGCATGATCGTGAGTGACACTTCAGCACAGAAGTAGGAATAAATCATGAGCATGGCCATGTGTGGCCCCAAATCTTCAACCACCAAAATTAATAAAAATAAATAGCACAACTTTTTTGTTTGTTTGTTTGAGAATTCGCTAAGCAATCCTTCCTGACCCCGGTGTTGGACGAGACGGATCTTGAATTACTTCTTAGCTAACGCTCCTGTTTAGCTAAAGGGTAATTGGCTATGGACTTTTCCTCTTTTCTAAAGTTTTCTTGCTTGTGGAGGGAGCTCCACTGGTCAGAAGACACCCTCTTCTTTTTTTTTATTAATTAGTGAATCACCATGAGGGTACAGTAACAGATTTACACATTTTCATACTTGTGTTTCCCTCATACAATGTTCGAGCACCCCTTCCTCTACCAGTGTCCATTCTCAACCACCAGTGAACCCAGTATCCCTCCCACCTCCCAATCCCACCTCCCCTTTCCCCTACCCCCTGCCTCTGTGGCAGTGCATTCCCTTTTGTTCTCTCTCTCTCCTTTTGGGTGTTGTGGTTGGTAATAGGGGCCTTGAGTGGCCATCGTGTTCAATCTATAGTCTATTTTCAGCACGTATCTCCCCTCCCGAGTGGTTCTCCAACCAGAGCTTACTTTATGTTTCTTTCTCTATCTGAACTGCCTTTTCCCCCAGTATGTGAGACCAGCTTCCAAGCCATGGAGCCAACATCCTGTTACTTATTTCTACTGTTCTTGGGAGACACCCTCTTCTTTTACTTCCCATGGAAATGGATACATCATCTTGTAGCTGAGTTTGGGTAAGGGTCTAGATACATTGATCTCATAGACTTGTTGATCATGTACTCTTCAACGGTTTCTACTGGATGAAAACTGGATATTAGATTTCTCAGCTCCACAAGTGGAGACCTACATGTCATCAGTCTGTTTTTTAGTATTAGGAAGACTATTTGCTTAATATTACAGACAAAATTTTCAAATTTAATAATAAAGGTCTTTTTTTTCTCACCCACATTTTAATTTTCTTAATTGGCTCATTATTTGGACAGAGGAAGTATTCTTAGTATGCCTTTGTAGCTTTTGTAGTATTTGAAAGAGAAGGGGATCGTGGCAACTTACCACAACAAAACCCATCAAATTGGTACCTTCAACCTTGAATCTCTATCCAGGGGAGGTCAGTAGCAGAGAGTAAGATAAACACAAAGGAGACAAAATACAAAAGGACTATCCAAGCTTTGGGGTCACCTAAGTAGCCCTGAGTGAGCCCACAGACTGACCATTTATTAAGTACAATATCACCCCCTGGTTCTCAACCATTGTTTAAGTTTACAGAGATATTAAAGATAGCAAACACATCAAAATCCAATGGATAAACAGAGCAGAGACTGAAGTATATCACATAGCCAATTAGCAAGCACCTCTAAAGTATAAAGTCATGACAATTTCCTATCCTGTTTTTAACCTATATCAACCTCTATCTGAAAGTCCTTAAACTATTTCATCCTATCCTTTCATCCTATCAAAATAAATTTCTTGGGGTCTTCTTTATCATCCTTCATCTGTTCTGTTCTCTCCTGAGTGCACATTTGTTGCCCCATTTTATTCTAAAAGACTTAAACTGTTTTATCCAAGTGAGTATTTTGGTCTTGAGTTTTCATTTTCTCACAGGTAGAAAGCATTTGCACTTTTACAGAAAATATAGTGGTATGAATGTTTTTCTTTTCATATTTTGAGGGTGGATGGTGAAGTGCTGAGAATTGAAGCCCTGGATTCATGCTTATTAGGCATGTCCTCTATTGCTGAGCCATATTCCTAGCTCTAGTAATGGTTCTGGTGTGCTTGTTTATTGTTTTTATTTGTTTGTTTGTTACCTTATGATGCTGAGGAGTGAAACCTAGGTCATTATAGATCCAAGAATAGTGCTCTACTGCTGAGCTATATTCCTGACTGGTACAAACATTTAACACAAAAGGGAATCTGTTTCTGGCTTTAATTCCAAGGAGAAAGATTATATTCCTGCCACATAGGATCTAAAGTTTATGATTCACCCAGTGTCTCTGGAACACGCTAGTTCCTTGAAGTGAAAAATAGTCATCAAGGAGAACAGAGAGCCCGTGTAGGAGCAGAGAGCTTTCGGTAGTGCCTCTCCTTAATAGTGAAAGCAGGGAGTCAGTAATAGAGAAAAACTGTGGGAACCAGTTGACAAAAAGTGAAATTTCAAAGACCAACTCCTCTAGTCATTATTATTATTAAGTACTGCTCTAAGCTAAATAATGATCTTGGAACTGAAGAGACAGTACAGGGGTAAGCACATGCCTTGCGTGTGACTGATCCAAGGTCAATCCTCAGCACACGCAAGAACTCTGCAGAGTGATTCCTGAGCACAGAGCCAGAAGCAGTCTCTGAGCACCACAGGGTGTGACCCTCAAACCCAAAGTAATAATAACCATAATAATGATGATGATAATCTTGTCAAAAGCCTGATATTAAGAAGAAGAAAACAACATTTAAAATTCTTTTTTTACACAATTGTTTTGAGGAAGACATTTCTGCTCGGAAGTACTATTACTACA
Organism: Sorex araneus; assembly: GCF_027595985.1. NCBI lineage: Eukaryota > Metazoa > Chordata > Mammalia > Eulipotyphla > Soricidae > Sorex > Sorex araneus. The sequence continues at coordinate 44,259,746 of NC_073311.1, forward strand.
TAATAATTGGCTCAGTCTTTACAGTTTTAAAATCTTTTATGGAAAAAAGATGACTGGATAAATAAACTGTGGTATGTACACACAATGGAATACTACTTGGCTATAAGTGAAAATAAAATCATGCAATTTGCAGCTTTGTGAATAAATCTAGAGAGTATTGTTATAAATGAAGTCAGGAAAATGACAGATATGGATATAGTCAGATATACAGGTATAGTTAGAAGGACAGTGACAGATATTGCTTATGTGTGGAATATAAGACAAAGAAAGGAATAACCAGTGGCCAAAGAGAACAGAGTCTGAGAACTTGTCTATAAAGCCGAGATTACTCTATTGCTAGATTATTCAACTACTGAGTTGAAGAAAATGGGCTCATTTCCTTCAAATGGGTGAAGAGTGTTGTGTTACAATATTGCATTATGAAACCCTATCATTAACAGTATTGTAAATAATACTGCCTGTCACTGTCACTGTCATCCCGTTGCTCATCGATTTGCTTGAGCGAGCACCAATAACATGTCTCATTGAGAGACTTATTGTTACTGTTTTTGGCATATCCAATATGCACGGGTAGCTTGCCAGGCTCTGCCGTGCGGGCTCCATACTCTCAGTAGCTTGTCAGGCTCTCCGAGAAGGGCAGAGGAATCGAACACAGGTGGGCCGCGTGAAAGGCAAAAGCCCAACCACTGTGCTATCGCTCCAGCCCAAATAATATTGCCTGAAATAAAAAAAATTTAAATCCTCCATGTATCTCTAATTGCTTATTAAGGAGAAAAATAAATCCATATTTCTTATATTCAGACAGTGGTGAAGAAAAATTCCCCTAAGAAAAATTTTGAGCAGTATACTTTTTGTTTATTTTTATTAAAGTAAAATTAGGACAGAAATATGAATCTATATACATTTATGGGCATTTGAATGGTCAGGGACTTAGAAGGAACAGTTCTTTAAAATATTCATGATAAAAAATATCTATGAAAGACTTATGTGCGTGGATTTTCTTGAATGGGCACAATCTTTGAAGGAAGTTTTTTTCTGGTTTCTTTGTTTAATTAATATATTTATTTATTGCCATTTGGGTAATATGGTCACAGTGTTTACTTTCATGATTCTGATATATTGCATCTTCACCACCACTAAGTGCCTAAGACTCACTACGACTATGATTTCCAGTTATTCTGAACTCTTACTTTTCCCCTCATGCCTATGCTTGGTAATCTCAATGGTTTGTAATTATTAGATCTTGCTTATTCCCTTGTTTTCACTTTCTATAAAGCAAAGATTAGGGGCTGGAGCCATAGCACAGTGGGCAGGGCGTTTGCCTTGCACACAGCCGACCCGGGTTTGATTCCCGGCATCCCATATGGTCCCCTGAGTACTGCCAGGAGTAATTCCTGAGTGCAGAGCCAGGAGTTAACCCCTGTGCATCGTCAGGTGTGACCCAAAAAGAGAAAGAAAAAAAGAAAAGATGAGTGGTATCATTGATATTTGTCTTGTCCCTCTAACTTATTTCACTTTACATAATGTTCCTCAGACTCATCCAAGTTGCAGCAAACTGAAAGACTTCATTTTTCTTATAGCTACATAGTATTTCATTATATATTCCATTCCATTTTTGTATATTATTTATATATATACACAAAAATATCCATTCATTTGATGTTAGAAATGTGGGATGTTCCCTTATTCTGGTAAATGTACTTAGTGCTGCAATGAACATAGATGTTAATATATCTTTTTGAGTTAAGGTTTTATGTCCTTATGATAGAGAGCCAAGAAATAGAATCATTGGGTCAAAATTTTTAATTTTTTTTTTTTGCTTTTTGGGTCACACCTGGCGATGCACAGGGGTTACTCCTGGCTTTGCACTCAGGAATTACTCCTGGTGGTGCTCAGGGGACCATATGGGAGGCTGGGAATCAAACCCGGGTTGGCAGCGTGCAAGGCAAACACTCTGCCTACTGTGCTATTGCTCCAGCCCCCAATATTCTTAATTTTTAAGAATTCTTCCTATTGTTTTCCACAGAGACAGTACCAGATGACATTACTAATAATGGTGAAAGAGGTTTTCTTTTTCACCACATCCCTGCTCATATGGTTATTTTAGCTCTTTTTGATATATATGCTATTCTCACTGGTGGGAGATGACATATCATTGTTTTGATTTGATTCTGATAACAAGTGATAGTGAACAGATTTTCATAAGAGGTCTGACATCTGCTTTGGTGAAGTATCTAAGAGTTTCTCCCCATTTTTTTATGGAGATAGTAGGGATTTGTTGTTGAGATTTGTGAATCATTTGTATATTTTGGATGGTGTGGAAATGTTTTCAGTAGAGTGTCTTCTAATTGTAGCCCAAATTTCTTTTCTTCCCTTTCTTCCAATTTTACTTAGGCACCATGACGCATAATATCATTGATAATAGAATTTTAGACATAAAATATTCTAATGTCATATCACCATATCTCTACAAATATTTCAATAGCCAAAGTTTCTTTTTCCATTCAAAGATTTTTTAGTTCGAAATCCTGATGTTTTTTTTTTCTGTCTTTGCCAACAAAGTCAAATCACTGAAGGCAAATCTGAGGTCTATATTCTGTAGAACTAGGCCTGTGTTTTCTTCTATGTACTGTATGGATTCTGCCCTAATTGAAGGGAGTCTTAATCCACTTTGAGTCATATATATATATATATTTTTTTTTTTTTTTTGCTTTTTGGGTCACACCCAGCGATGCTCAGGGGTTACTCCTGGTTTTGCACTCAGGAATTACTCCTGGCAGTGCTTGGGGGACCATATGGGATGCCGGGGATCGAACCCGGGTCGGCCGCGTGCAAGGCAAACGCCCTACCCGCTGTGCTATCGCTCCGGCCCCTGAGTCATATATTTTTATAATCAACTATTTTTGTGTGTATTGTGTGAGCTAAAGATCCAGTTTCATTTTTTTTTGCATGCGGCTATCCATTTTTACCAACATCATTTGTTGAAGTGGCTTTTCTTGCTCCACTTCATTTACCCAGCCAGCTCCTTAGTCATAGATTAACTATTTATTTATATGAGGATTTATCTCTGGTGACTCTAAATTCTATTTCAGCTTACGAGTATATCCTTATTTTATTACTATGCTGTTTTGATGCTTATCACTGTCACTCACTGTCACTGTCATCCCGTTGCTCATCGATTTGCTCGAGCAGGCACCAGTAACGTTGCCACTCTGAGACTTCTTGTTACTGTTTCTGGCATATCGAATACGCCACGGGTAGCTTGCTGGGCTCTGCTATGTGGGAGAGATACTCTCAATAGCTTGCCAGGCTCTCTGAGAGAGGCGGAGGAATAGAACCCGGATCAGCTGCGTGCAAGGCGAACACACTACCCGCTGCCTATCGCTCCTGCCCTTTGATTATTATAGCTTTATAAAATGGTTTTAAATCAGGAAATGCCATCCTCCCACCATTTCCTGAGAATTGCTTTCACTGTACAGAATGTTTTATGATTACATACATAAATTTTTAGAAACTGTTTTAGATCCTTGAAGAATGCCACTGCTATCTTGATATTGTTTTATGAAGATATTTGTATTTCATCTAAGTGCTCACCAAAGGCCACCATGTCAAAAGATATGTTCAGTAATCAGATGGACAAAATGATTCATCAAGTAGGTGTGTCAGTCACATTTTCCCTCAACCCTGAGTTATTTGATGGACTCATGAATATCATGGTGGCAGGATGTAATGGTGCCAAGAAAAAAATTTAATAGCACAGACTTTCCATTATTAAGACTGATCTATCCAATGCTATTGGCGAATCAGTCTGTCATCAGCAGAGACCAGTAATGAGTTGCTGATAGAGCCTTGTTCCCAATAGAACCAGGGAGTACTTGAAAACAGATTTATTGATTCTATTGGATCTCGTTCAGCCTTGGAAGGAAAAGATATTGACGCTCACTGGAATAGACATATATTCTGATTAATGTCTTGTTTCCCATGTCTTTATTGATTTGGCCTATACCATTTATGGACAGTCATATTTAAGTCCATCATAGCATTGTACCTGACCAAGAACCTAATTTCAAAAAAGGAAATAAAATAAGAGGTGTGGTAAATGTAGTAATGGGCTCAGGCATACAAAATTAACTGGTCGTCTTGCAAGCTTCCACGATAGCGTGCTTCAACCTGGGAGAATACTTGAAAGGTAATTACCTTTTTACTGAAGGTAAAATACAGCACCACTTGAGAGGCAATCTCTGGAGAGATAAGATTTTAACATTATGGGTGAAGTTTTTTATTATTATTTAATCTATTTATTTTTTATAAAGCTGTTCATGATTGGATTTCAGTTGTACAGTGTTCCAACACCCATCCCTCCACCAGTGCACATTTCCCAGCACCAGTATCCCCAGATTCCCTCCCATCACCCCCCCAGCCCTTTCCTACCTTTATTAAAGATGCTTTTTTCTCCCCTACCCCCTCTATCTATCTCCTCTTGGGCACTGTGGTTTGCAATATTGATACTGAAAAGTTATCCAGAACCCCTCAGCTCTTGTCCAGCGTGATCATTCACAGCTATTATTGTCCTAGTGGTCTTTTCTGTATCTTACCTACCCTCACTCCCACCCATACTTGTAGTCAGTGAAGGAAAGTTCTGAAAATCCTCCACTACACTGAAGCTAAAGGCATCTTCTATGATGAAAGGTCACTGACCAAGTACGTGGAAGCAAAAATAAACAAATGGGACTATCTTAAACTAAGAAGTTTCTGCACCTCAAAAGAAACAGTGACCAGGATACAAAGACAGCCTACAGAATGGAAAAGGATATTCACCCAGTACCCCTCTGATAAGGGGTTAATATTAAGAATATACAAAGCACTGGCTGAACTCTACAAGAAGAAAATATCCAATCCCATCAGAAAATGAGGCAATGAAATGAACAGAAACTTTCTCAAAGAAGAAATTCTAATGGCCAAAAGGCCCCTGAAAAAATGCTCTTCATCACTAATAATCAGGGAGATGCAAATCAAAAAAAACAATGAGGTATCATCTCACACCACAGAGACTGGCACACATCCAAAAGAACAAAGGCAACCAATGCTGGTGTGGATACAGGGAGAAAGGGACTCTCTTTCACTGTTGGTGGGAAAGCTGACTGGTCCAGCCTTTTTTGAAAACAATATGGGCGTTTCTCAAAAAAAAAAAAAAGAAAGAAAGAAAAGAAAAAAACCTAGAAATTGAGCTCACATTTGATCCAGCAATACCACTTCTGGGAATATACCCTGGGGGCCCAAGAACTCACAGCAGAAACACCATCTGCACTCCTATGTTCATTGCAGCACTATTAACAATAGCCAGAATCTGGAAACAACCTAAGTACCCAAGAACAGATGAATGAATGGGTGAAGTTTTGAGTCAGAGACCATCCACTGTGAGATTTTTACCTTGGTGCACACATACAAGTTTGTGAATTCAGATAAGTTGTAGAAATGGCTCCTCATTAGTCTCCTAGATGTTCCAAACAGTGTGCCACGAACTGAATAGCTTACACAGAGATTTATACTCTTGTAATACTAGAAATTCAGTCAAAACCCAATGTGTTGGTAGGTCCATACTCCCTCTAGAGGTTAGGAGAAAACCCATCTTTGCTTCTTTCAAATTCTGGTGTTTATTAGCATTTCTTGACTTGTGGCCACATCACTTAAATCTCTGCCTCATACTCACACAGGATCCTTTTCTCTTTCTGTCTCTTTTTCTTAATTTTTTTTTTTTGCTTTTTGGGTAACACCCGGCGATGCACAGGGGTTACTCCTGGCTCATGCACTCAGGAATTACTCCTGGCGGTGCTCAGGGGACCATATGGGATGCTGGGAATCGAACCCGGGTCGGCCACATGCAGGACAAACTCCCTACCCGCTGTGCTATTGCTCCAGCCCCTCTTTCTGTCTCTTTTAAAAATTTTTTTTATTGAATCACAGTGATGTACATAGTTATAAAGTTTGTAGGGGCTGGACTGAGCTACCAGGGCGAGGTCATGTGTACTGTACCGTACTACGGACATGAACATAAGGACCCATGAAAATGGGCGAGATTTCTCGTGTGTCCTGACTGGTTTGGATGAAGCTGAACATTTTCCCCCTTCAAACTGCCTTCAGAAAAATAATTTCAGTATACTGAAAAGAGCAGTTTTCCTTCTCTCACAGAAGCCTGGCTGGTCTTTGACATGCAGATGGTTGATATTGTAAATTGTAGGCTCTGGCCCAGCCTACTCTTTGGGATGTATATTTCAGGTGCAGGGCCAGTTTTGTCTTTGGGATGTAACTCCAAGTGCTTTTAGCCCAAGGAAGGTTTCATTTTGGTTTTGCATCTTCTTTCCAGAGGCCTAGATTACTGGCCTGCAGATACAAGGAAATAATGTTTCCTCAATGTTCTTCCTGTAACATCTTTTGATGCCTTTGGTGACGTCACTATATTGCGCCCTTTAGAGCTACCATGATCAGTAAAAGGAGGTCCACAAGGCCCTCTGCCTTTGCTAAGAGCCAGAGAGAGCCTTAGTCCTCCAATCAAGACATTTCTTCCGCGTTCCTTATCTCAGCGCCTCCGACCACACGAACGTTCACGCAATAAAAGTTCTTCATGATTGGGTTTCAGTCATACAATGTTCCAACACCCATCCCTTCACCGGTGTACATTTCTCACCACCAATGGTCCCAGTTTCCTTCCCTCCCACCACTTGCCTCTCTAACACTTCTCTTCTTCTTTCTTCCTTCTTCCTTCTTCCTTCTTTCTCCTCTCCTTCTTCTTCTTCTCCTCCTCCTCCTCCTCCTTCTTCTTCTCTTTCTTTTTGGGCTTAGGTTTTGCAATGCAAATAATAAAAGGTTATCAGATATATCCCTTTACTTACTTTCAACACTGAGTTCCTGTCCAAAATGATCATTTCCAAATATTATTGTCATGTTGATCTCTTCTCTATCCTAACTGTCCTTCACCCTACACACACTCTTGCAGCAAGCTCCCAGCCTTTGACCAGCCCTCCTGGCCCTTATTTTCCCTGGCCTTGGATATTAGTCTCATAATATACATATATGTATATATTATATCACACAAATGAATGCAATGTAAAATACATTGTCCTTCTATATATAATATATGACATATATAATATATATTTGTCCTTCTCATTCTGACTCATTTCACTCAGCATAATACTCTCTTTGTCCATCCATTTATAAGCAAATTTTATGACTTCATTCTTCCTAATGGCTGCATAGTATTCCACTTTGTAGATGTACCATAACTTCTTAAACCTGTTCTCGGCACTCAGGTTGTTTCCAGATTCTGGCTATTATGAATAGTGCTGCAATGAACATAGAAGTGCAAATAGCATTTCTGCTGTGAGTTTTGGGCCCCCAAGGTATATTCCCCGGAGTGGTATTGCTGAGTCAGATGGAAGCTGACTTTCTAACTTTTTGAGGAATGTCCATATTGTTTTCCCAAAAGGTTGGACCATTTGGCACTCCCACCAACAAAGAAGAAGAGTCCCTTTATCTCTGTATCCACACCAGCATTGGTTGCTTTTGTTTTTTGGATGTCTGCCAGTCTATGTGGTATGAGATGATATCTCATTTTTGTTTTGATTTACATCTCCCTGATGATTAGCATTGTAGAGCAATTTTTCATATATATTTTGGTCATTTGTATTCTCTTTGAGAATGTTTTTGTTCATTTCTTCTCCTCAGTTTTTGATGAGGTTGGATGTTTTTCTCTTGTAAAGTTCTATAGTGCCTTATATATCTTGGATATTAACCCCCTATCAGATGGATATTGGGTAAATATGTTTTCCCATTCTGTGGGTTGTCTTTGTATCTTTCTCACTGTTTCTTTTGCGGTGCAGAAGCTTCTTAGTTTAATGTAGTCCTATTTGTTTATATTTGCTTCCACTTGTTTAGTCAATGGTGTTTCATCTTTGAAGATGCCTGCAGCTTCAATGTCATGGAGGGTTTTGCCTACATTTTCTTCCATGTGTCTTATGGATTCAGGTCTGATACAAAGGTCTTTAGTCCATTTTTATCTGACTTTTGTGCAAGTCATTTCTTTCTCTTTTGCATGACTTTTATATGGAGAATACAGTTTTAATACCCCTTCTATAATGCATAAATATCTCTTTATCTCAAGATCCTTAATACAAATTGGAAAAACTCTTTTACCAGACAAGTTAATTTTCATAGATTCTAGGGATGATGATGTGCACTACCAGTGCACATCAGCATCATAGGAACATTTCTTTAAAACATAAGGAGAGGGGCTGGAGCAATAGCACAGCAGGTAAGGCATTTGGCTTGCCACAGTCGACCCGGGTTCGATTCCCAGCATCCCATATGGTCTCCTGAACACTGCCAGAAGTAATTCCTGAGTGCAGAGCCAGGAGTCACCCCTGTGCATCACCGGATGTGACCCAAAAAGCAAAAAAATCACTGTCACTTTCACTGTTATCCTGTTGCTCATCTATTTGCTCAAGCGGACACCAGTAACATCTCCATTGTGGTACTCATTGTTACTGTTTTTGGCATGTCAAATATGCCATGTGTAGCTTGCCAGGCTCTGCCATGCGCTCCAGCCCAAAAAGCAAAAAAAAAAATAAATAAATAAAAATAAAACATAGGGAGAAATTTCATCATTTTACCCCAGGTATTCTTCATTTTTGATGCTGAGTTATAAGTACTTATATTAGTTGCTCTGGTGACTCTTACACATCTAGGTCATTCAAAAACACGTCTGTGTTTAAGAACCAGTGTGCATTACAAAAACTGTATCTTTCCATTTAAGACAAGAGCAACAACATTTGCTTACTATCTTAACTTGGATAAGTTCTTTAATCTCTCCAAAATTCAGTTTCATCTGCAAAATAGAGAGCAAAGTAATACTTTGTTCAGAGCTAAAGTTTTCAATTATTCCAATTATTTTTCATTTCTCTTAGTAGAGTAAAAACAACCATTTTCTTTATGTCAATCCCTTTCTCTTCTTATAAAATCATTAGTACCATTTCTGAAGGGATTCCCCTGTGTACCTTCTAAACCAGATTATCTACCCGACATCCCCAAATTCACATCATAGGATTGGGGAAAGACATAGCTCAGGTGGTGGAAAACATTCCTAACAAACACTGCATGTGCCAGCAAGTACAAAATTGTTAAGATTACTTTTAAAAAGTGATCTCCAATAGCCAAAATATGGAATTACTTAAAAACTCATTGACAAATGACTACATTAAAAAATGTGGCATATAAACTCAATAGACTATTACCCTACAATTTACAAAAAAAAAAGATTAAATCAGAGATTTGGGGATACAATAGATAGACTGAGATTATTATGCTAAGTGAAATATGATTGCTTGATAATTTCACTCAAATATGGAATATGAACAACTAAAGCAAACAAACTGGCAAAAGACAACAAAACTAACACACAGTGACAGCAGAAACTATGGTGGTTCCTGGAGGGGAACCGAGGTGGGGAAAATGGGTAAGGGTAGAGAGTTAATCTACCCTTATCTACCCTAGAAGAAATAGCACTAAAATTGGTGTGGTGGTGACAGTTAATACCATAGGGACATAGAGGTGAAAGCAAAACTCTTCATATCTCATAGCATTGTAAACCCATGATAAATCAATAACCAAAAAGTAGTGATAAACAAGCAAGCACTCCTCTCTGAATTTCCTGCACACTAAATCTGCATGTGTGACTTCTTTACAGCCTTCCAATCTGGAGTTGTCCAGGTTCTCCATTAGGGTGCCCTTTCCCTCTCTTGGGTTGGGGTGGAGTAGGGTCTCTTGTCTTCTCTCTCCCTTCCCATATTCCTTAATAGAACTTTTCTTTTTACATAAAACAACCAGCCAACAGCAAATACAATGTGCTCTCCTTGCTTTGCACTAGTGATTCTGTCCAGACATGAGGTGGCCTCCCTGTATTCGTGACATGTTTGGGTTGTGGCTCCCGCTGAGTGACTGCTTCTAGATGCTCAAATAAGAACATACATTCTCTTCACTTGCACTTCACCAAGCAGAGGAACGGGATTATGTGCAGAACATCTGGAAATCTTAAATGTGGGCCCCAGGCAGAACCATTCCCCACTCCCAAATCTTTGCACAAATTTTGGTCAATGGATACTTGCCTTCCTAGGTAACTCCGAGGCTGGGCATATAGTTGCCTTTACTTCCCTTTCATTTCATCCACTGGAAAGGGAACTGTAGAGTGTCATCTGGGCTTCCTCTCTTGCTCCCTCTTCCATGATCTTGTCCCTACCTCTGCTCCAGGCTCCTCTCCCTCTCTCCTTCCTAGGTGGGGAGCACAGCTGCTCTGGAGCGTGGAGTGAAAAGTTACTTACATGCCCTGGAGCTTTACTTTCATGGTTCTGATACAGAGCATTAGACTTAATTTAATTTGAAAATAATATAGTAAGATGAAAGAAAATCCCACTTGAGCTCCTCATTTTCAAAAGAGTTAAGAAAGAAAGACCATGCAAACCCCTGAGAAATGAACCTCAAAAAAGATCCTCTGGCCAAAGGAAGCAGACAGAGCCAGATGTTTTTCCCATCTGTGTCTTGTCCCTTCTGGCATGGGGCTAGGTGAGGAAGGGAGGCACAGCACACAAAAGCAAGCCAACTTGCTGCTGCTGCCCTCTGATTTAGCTCATGGAAATTTTATAGCATCTACGATTTAATTCTACCCCTTCACACACCCCAGATTTGAGGGGAACCAACCTATAGGCCTCTTGAACTAGTTTCATGGAAGGAACTTTGTTACTGTGCAAAATTTCACCCAAGATTAATTGAACTTGACATCCTGAATGTCTTTTGCATGATGTACTAAGGTAGTGTTTTTGAAAAATGTCAGTATCTGATCCTTAGTGTGTGGTTTTTAGAGGTCCAAAGTATTCCCACTTCTCAAATTTCTTTTAAGGAGCTGGAATGCAATGCATTTTGGGGCTTGCTTTATTTCGGATAAATCCCCACCTTGCTATAGCAGAGAAAAATAAATATATTCCAAATCAACAATTCATCACAATAAATAAGAAATGCTGAATGATGTCCAGAGGGGCTGACCTCAGTTCAGCACACTCTATTCTCCACTTTACGGGAATTTAGAAATACAGTCCAGCTTTACATTAAATGGAAAGTGTACGCTACCATCTTGTGGACAAAATATAAATAACACTGAAAAAATGCTCGATTACTTACCTTCTTTTGTATTATAATTAAACACTTACCTTGTCTTAGGTTCTTCCATGTCATCTTGGTGACCGCCCATGCAGTTTGGAATTTTGACCCTACATGATCTTTGTCAACAAATCATGTGGGGAAATAGGAGTTTCTGAGAAAATTGTGGAACAAAAAGACACAAGAATTTGGTCCTTTTACTCTTATTTTTCTACTGACTCTTATCCCTCTATTTTCCCTCTTATTATAAAATGAAAATTTTTTATCTTTATTCTTATCTTTCATTGAACACAGAGATTTTGTGGTGGTATCAACAGGGCTTCTTGACCTATGGTCAATACATTGAATATTCTAATGTAAAGAGAAATTAGTTTAACCATCAATAATTTTATACCTAATACAGGAATTAGCACTTTTTCCTAAATGATTTTTGTGCACACACGTTTCTCACTTGTATTTAAGTGATTGACATACCAGAATATAGAAGGATGAATACTTTTTGTGTTATTGAGTGAAACACAGACAGGAAGTTATAGGGTGGATAATGTTCTTCAAGTTCATCAGACCAAACACTTCATGCAGCCACTCTTTCACAATATGAGAAAGCACTAGCCCTGCTAACCACGAGAAAGTCAGAGAAATAGAAGAAACTTCAAAGTTCTAGATAATTTTTGTTAATGCAGAGCAATGTTTCTAGTCACTAGAGAAACTCTGTAGAAGGTTTGGTAATGCCACTCTCCTCACTTTGATGTAAATGTTCTGGCTTCTTTATAGTATGGAGAACGGCTTTTCTGCTCAAAGAAACTTAGAACATCTTGGAAAGTTAGAACGTTCCAGAGATAAGGGTTCCTTTATTTATTTATTTATTTAAATTTTTATTAGTGAATCACCGTGAGGTACAGTTAAAAACTTATGAACTTTCATATTTGCATTTTGTTTACATCCCTCCACCAGTGCCCATTCTCCTCCACCAATGTTCCCTGTATCCCTCCCACCACCCCTACCCAACCCCCACCATCTCATCCTGCCTCTGAGATAAGAGCTCTTTTATCTTTTACAAAGCAAGGTCCCGGGGCTGGAGTGATAGCATAGCGGGTAGGGCGTTTGCCTTGCACCCGGCCAACCCGGGTTCAAATCTCAGCATCCCATATGGTCCCCTGGGCACCGCCAGGAGTAATTCCTGAGTGCAGAGCCAGGAGTAATTCCTGAGTGCAGAGCCAGGAGTAACCCCTGTGCATCGCCAGGTGTGACCCAAAAACCAAAACCCAAAAAAATAAAAAATAAATAAAAAGCAAGGTCCCTACAACAAAACAAGGGTCTGATGTATTGGATCAGTTATTCCTTTAAGTCATATTGTCTAGGCTAGGGGTATGCCCGTAACTCTGTATGCATGTGCATATGTGTACGTATGTGTGTGTGTATTTTTCTAGCTCAATTCAAAATTCTGACATTCTCAGAATCCCAGAACAAGGCTTATATCAATAGACTGCATAATGCTCATTTTTGTAGTAAAAAGTATAGCTGTGTTTTCATACTTTTTCCAGCTACATAAAAAGGAATAAATCATCTTCTCTCTCTTTCTCTGTCTCTTTCTCTCTCTCCCCGCCCTTAGAGAGATTTCAAATGTTATGTGCACCATCCTTCTTCACTATTTCACGAATCTCAGCATTTAAACTTTCATTATAAATTTGATACAAAATTGAGAAAAAAGACTATTTGAAATATGTTCACTTTCAATTTACTGTCAATGCTGAAACACTAAATTTCTGCAAGCAGAAACATTCTGAACCATAACAAACTAGCAGTAATGATGGCAATAGCAGTAATTAAGACAGACACCTGAGAGACATTTGTTCCCAGCACGGGGTGTAGGAAAAATAGCTGAAAAAGAGAAATTTTACTGACAACACTTGAACAACTATTCCAGAACCTCTTACACCTTATCCCACTTAGTTTCATTATAAATACAGCTTCCGAAGGAAGGTCAGAAGAGTTTCTAAAATTGAAAACTCAGGTAAACTATGTCTTTATTACGTTGAAGTGCTGGTGCTAAAATACAAATACAAATACAATGAAATATTTTTCAAATACAATGAAAGAAGGAAATTCTCACTGTTTCCCCCAATTTTGGGCATGATATTTTCAGTTTCCATGTAGTTTTATGTGAATGATGTACTTTTGAATATGAATAACAGCATTTTAAGAATTGTAGTTGAAACAACATGTTACAAGAGTATTGTCATTTTGCCATCACCAAAATGCCCAAGATCCTTTTTTCTTTTTTTTTTTTTTTTTGCTTTTTGGGTCACACCCGGCGATGCACAGGGGTTACTTTTGGTTCTGCACTCAGGAATTACTCCTGGCGGTGCTCAGGGGACCATATGGGATGCTGGGAATCGAACCTGGGTCGGCCACGTGCAAGGCAAACGCCCTACCCACTGTGCTATCGCTCCAGCCCCCCAAGATCCTTTACCACTGTCCTTTACCTTACTGGTAGTCTGCCAATTCTTTTCCTTCTCAATTTTCTCTCCCCACTGTTGATAATATCAGTTGTGTAGTCCAAGAGTGTGTCATCATTCCATACTGCCTATTTCCTTAATTTGCTTCTCTATATACCACAGAGAAATAAGATGATATAGCATTTGTCCTTCTTCCTCTAAATTATTTCACTTAAGCGATACCCTCTAGTTCCATCTAAGTTGAAGCAAACTTCAAGATTTAATTTTTTTCTTATTGCTGCGTAATATTCCATTGTGTGACTGTTGTTGAAAATTTTATCTATGCCCGTTTCTTAGCTATTTTACTAGCACTGGACTGAATATACACATGCATATACTTAATTTAAGTAAAATTTTTTGAGTTCTTGAAGTATCACTGTCACTCCGTTGCTCATTGATTTGCTTGAGCAGGCACCAGTAATGTCTCCATTGTGAGACTTATTGTCACTGTTTTTGGCATATTGAATACGCCACGGGTAGCTTTCCAGGCTCTCCCATGTGGGTGGGAGACTCTCAGTAGCTTGCCCGGCTCTCAGAGAGGGACCAGAGGAATCAAACCCGGGTCAACTGCGTGCAAGGCAAACGCCCTACATGCTGTGCTATCGAAGTATATAAATTTATTTATAGAAAATTTGTTCATGTATCTAAGAATCATTAGTTACATCATTTTTATAGATTTGAGATAACTGTCAGTTATTATTAACTCTGAAAGAACTTGTCTTTACATTTATAGTGGATATCAATGTAACTATAAGACTCAGTTGCCCAGAGTATTATGAATAGTCAGTATGCTATGAACTTCTCTCTTTAGCATTAAAAAATCATATAAAAGACATAAAAGATAATATAAGAGATGAGTATTGAATCACTGTATGACTGAAACCTGATTATGAACAAATTTATAACTCTGTATCTCCTGGTGATTCAATGAAAAAAGGTAACAGAAAAGAATAAATTAAGGGGGAAAAGACAGTATAAGAGTTAGAGGCATTGGGCCGGAGCGATAGCACAGAGGGTAGAGCATTTGCTTTGCATGCAGCCGACCCGGGTTCAATCCCCGACATCCCATGTGGTCCCCCCAAGCACCACCAGGAGTAATTCCTGAGTGCAAAGCCAGGAGTAACCCCTGAGCATTGCTGGGTGTGACCCAAAAAGCAAAAAAAAAAAAGAGTTATAGGCATTAAAGAATTCCAGAAAGAGTTCAAGACTAGGAAGAATGATGTTACTGACTGAACACCTATGATGTATCTGCCAACGCTTTCCCAATCTTCACAATAGCTTAATTAGAACCATTTGCTGCATAGAGTGCAGAAGCTGCTTGCTCAAGCTACCATGATAGGAGCATAGGTTGGAACTGAAATATTACACCTTATTCATGTTGTGTGTATGCTTTTTTCTCTAAGTTTGAAGTGAGTTTTAATAGTTCTGATAAAAGGAAGAAGAGTACCTTTTATAAATTAAAGATCCTAGAAGGTTGCTCATTCTGTTTGTACAAGATTGGAAGTTGGGAGAACAGTTGAAGCTGGTGATGCAGATTTTGTGGTCACCTACATAGATAGACTCCAGATCTAAAGTTATAGAAAGGGGTGAGGCCTCTAGGGAAGAACAGGAAGAATGGAGCACAAATGCTAAACCCTGGCGAATCCCCTCAGGAAGGAGACAAAAAGAAATGATCCTCTGACCCACAACAAATCTTATAGCCTATAAGAAGTAATTATAGTTTCACCTCTTCTTTTTAAATACTAGAAACCCAACATACAGAGAGATAAATTAGG
This sequence comes from Sorex araneus, assembly GCF_027595985.1. Taxonomy (NCBI): domain Eukaryota; kingdom Metazoa; phylum Chordata; class Mammalia; order Eulipotyphla; family Soricidae; genus Sorex; species Sorex araneus. The sequence continues at coordinate 44,275,224 of NC_073311.1, forward strand.
TATTCAAGGTGACATATCAAATAAACAACTGTCCCCGGATCCTAAACCAGGGTCCCCATCCCCCCAATCCAATGCTTGTACCCATAGTCTTAAAGTTGAGATGCTGTCTTCTCTGTCTTTTATTAGTCCATTTATTTGTTTGCTCCCAGGCAGGTTACAACAAATAAATGAATATTTTTTGTCCTTTCTCCAATAAATTCTGAATTTCCAACCCACTCTTAACTTCCGTTCAGCTGACCTAAGAGCTTTCTGGTCCCTAACTGAACTGACCCCATACTAAGCTTTGGTGAACATGGGGGTCAATAGATTCTGTGGTAGGGGCTGGGACTGGGGAACAGTATTAGTTTTCTTATTTAATGAACTGCCTTTAATAGAGGCAAACTACTAACAGCAGTAATACATCCGTGAAGGAATACTTGGGGCTCTTTTTCTTTTCAGCCCATTAGTGACCAGAAGAACAGCCCCATAAACCCAGGTCTGCCAAAGCCAAGAGAAAAAAGTGTATAATTGGAAAAAGGTTGAAAACAATCCTGGATAATAAATTACACTTACTCAGTTCCTTTGTCCTTCCAACTCTACAGCTCACATCACATTTCATAAGGGAGCCATGGAGAGGAGGCAAATGCTGAGAGGGAGCCTGTGCTTATTAGACACCAGAGAGAGGCCTCCGAGATTAGTGAAATCAGTTGTTTACTCAAATTCCTAACTTGAAGGGTGCGTCATGCAGAGAGGAGGTTTTGGCCGTCTGCTTCTCTCACAGTCCAGAACAGGGCCCCACAGTTTGACCATTATCTATAGGAAAATTGGCAGGAATTGCTCCACAGAAATCTCTTTTAATTTGGTATTCCAATAATCTTCTACATCCCCCTGTGCTAACGCCAGCTACCTACCTTAGTTCCTCCTGCCCCCTGGAGTTATATTCCTGTCTGACTTTGATAGATCTCCCTTTCTGGGAGGAGGAAGACAAAAGCAAGGGCAGTTTCTTTAACATGGGGATGCACAAACACTCGTGCATCCACGTGCACACCCACCCTGGCGTCTCGTGTGGATTGAAACCAGCTGGAAGACATTTGTCAGGGAGTGCCAAGCCTCAGTCAGTCATAGAGTTTGAAATGGATCCTTCCTGTTTACTGCGATGAGTTCTCTGGATGTTTGCTTATGCCGCTGCTAGTGATGCATGAACTTGATCATTCAGTTCTCATCCGTAAAGACATTGTGGGACTCATATTTTTGATTTCAGAAGTCCAGGGAGAGGCAGAGGAATGAAGGCAACTTGAGCATCCTGTCAGAAGTTCTCCTTATGATCCCTCACCTTTGTCACCCTTTCCCTGTCCTCTCTAGCAAATCAACTTGTGCCAGAGGGGGTTAGAATGCCTGCCATTTCCCACCTCAAAGCATACTGAAACAAAGATGGCATGGGTTCTACGGGGAACATCAGGAAAAGAAGACACTCTCAAATACTTTCCCTAGAAGGGGTTAGTTTTCAAACTTTTAGGATACATATGTTCTACACATTCACGATGACCAATTATGAAAGGAAAAGTTATTCTGCTGACTCGGCTACTCTATTGAAACATAAGGCAATCCAAAGACAATAACTTTACATGCAAGGGAACCTCCAATACTTTGAACAGGATTTCTTGGTTAGTGTTGGGAAGATTTTCTGCTCTTATTTTAATGTCTCTCCTTCTTCGAGACTTTTCCCCTACTGAAGTGTTTGAACTCTAACCAGAAAACGCTGTGAAGGCAAGAAAACTTCTCTGCTCATTTCTGTATTGTCTATCATGTGCCTGACTAAATGCTTGTTGAACCAATGAATGAAGCAAAACAGAAATGTTCTCTCTTTGAGATTTATTCCTTTGGGTCACCAGAATTTTAAGGCAAGTATTTCTGAGAAAAGGGTGATAGTTTCAAGTATTCCATTACCCTGTGAACTTTGTCATTTATTTCATTCCTCCGACCCAGGGAAACTTTTAACCAAAAACTAACCACAGTCATTTTGTGAAAATAAAGATAATCTATGTTTATTTGTGCATATGCTGTGTTCTTGATAGAGATTATCTTTATGCTTCTCAAGAAGAGAGAGAAGAAAAGGGACTTAACAATTGGAGTCTTAAAGCTCAAAAAATTAAATAATGAACAAAGACTATCCAATTCATCAGTGGAAGATTTGCAACCAGACATGTCAGACTGACCTTATGACATGTGTTAGACTTAATTTATACCTACAAGCATCAGACCAAAGTCTCAGAGTAGGATGAACACAGATCCAACCAATTACAATGCTTACATTCCCGTTTGAAAGCAAATTTTCTTTCTTCTGTAAAGTGTGCTACATGGATCAGCAGGAGTCTCATCAGATTGTTTATTAAAAATTCACATTCTTGGACATCACCTCAAATAAACTGATTTAGGATCTGCCTTTGAGTAATACTTCAGATGATTATACACTAAATATTGAGAGGTACTAGTCTATATACAGACAAACTGCCACAAATTCTGAGGCTAAATGCAAGTGGAGAGGAAAATTTCAAGTGTGTTAGTGCTCAGGAAGAAAATGCTATCCCAGAAGGCTTCACATTGATGAAGGAGAAGGTTTCTGGTTGGCAAGAAACCCACTCCTTTCAGTTGAATAACCAAAGGAGGCATCTCCCTCAAGAAGATATTGTGTTTAGGTCTGTATTAGATTGACCAGCTTATCCTGGTTTACCTGGAATCTTCTTGTAACTACTTCTTGAGAAATACTTCTATTCTAAATAAAACCATAAGAGTTGATTACTCTAACCTCTATTGCTTCTAAAAGGAGCAAATGATATAGTTGTCTTAGATTAAGACCCTGAAGATGTGAGTTCAAATTTTAGAATCACCTCTCAGAGGACAGTAATTCCTGCTAAAATGCAAATGTCCTCATTTTTTCTTTTCTTTATTGAATAAATAGAGAAAATACCAAATGCCTGCAGTGTTTGCAGGATTAAATCAAAGCTATATATTTTTATATCATCAAGAGCAAGGACCCTTTATACTCCATCATGCAGTCCTGCATTATGAACTAAGATGAACATGTGCCCAAGATCTTGCCAGCATTATAAGAATGTGTTCTTACCTAATACTTCTCTAACCAGTCTATTCTGTCAGTTCAGCTCTGTATAAATCATACTCTTATCTGTGACACCCTCTAATTCATGGCAGCCATAGTAGTTTTTAACTTTTGAAGAATCTTAACTCACTTGAAGACCACTGTTGGCATCACTATTAAAGTATCAAAGTCAGAGAGATAGTACAGTGAGAAAGGTGCTTGCCTTGCAACTGGCTGATGTGAGTTCAATCCCCAGAGCCCTATATGAACTCTGAATGCTGCCAGGGGTAACTCCTGGGTGCAGAGCCAGGAGCAAGCCCTGAGCACCTCAGGGTGTGTCTGCCCAAACAAACAAATAAACAAGAGTATGTGCTCTAAGGTCTATGGATGAAATCTTAGTTCCAGAGCTTAATATGAAGGTGAGGGTTGGCCTCCTTGGGGTTCAATTGTTTCATTTGTAATATTATCATAATTTGAGTTGGGCTATCTCATTCATTGTTGTATATATTTCATTTTTTAAAAAATGCTAAACCTATGCCTGGCATAAGCAAGGAGCTTAGACATGTTAGTTGATGTGCAATATATTTAATAATTTAGTGAGGCATAGTTAATATTTATAATCTAAACATAGTAATTTTTATTAGAATTCAAATTCAGAATAATATCTTCATGATAACAATCCATGATAACAATAATATCTTCATGATAACAATTTTTCATATTTAGACTTTCTGTGTATTTTGTATTATCTATTTCTTGTACAATTGTAAATTACTTATAGCAAATACTACTAATGTTTCAGGATCATCTCCCCAAGACTGGCTATAGTAACATCATTTGTCTATATTATATATCAGCCACTATAAAAAGAAAATTGCAATGAATGTTTGAGCTCTTATATGAATTAGGTATTTAGGTTTACCTAGCTTCAATTTGTCCAGACTTATTTCTGGGATATGAACTAGCACTCAGGATTTTATTTTTCCCTCATCGGAGTATATAATGAATATATATAAAAAACAATGTTTGGCAAATGTACAGGACACAGGTTCTTCCCAAAGGGTACATTTCTATAGAAAATAATCCTTAGGGTTAACCCATCTTCCTCTGGAGAGATATTCAAACCTCTCAATCTTATGGGGTAGTTTTACTATCATGGGGGAAGAATAATCAAGACTAGTCCTAACCTCTGGGTTTGACAGATATTTTTCAGCAAAGCAGGATCCAGCTTGTGAACACTTGTTCTATTCTATGCTCACAGGTTTATACTCTTTATTCACCCTCTACCTTCAAGAGAATATAGACATGTCATTTTTTCTGGATCCTGTAAACAAACTTGTAAAACTTCCTACAATATTTTCTACTCTAGCTCTCAATGCATGAAAAGTGATGTTTCCTGATTGTTCTGCTGGTCCTGTATCCTGGCTTATCTTCAGACCAGAGGGGCTAAGTGGTCTTTGAGAAGTGGGAAGAGAGGGTCGTTAACAAAAGATCATCTTCACAAGGAGACCTTTTAGGAAGCCTCAAGTTTAAATTCCCCTAAAGCCTTGTCTTCTCTGAGCTAAGTAGAGATAATATCATGTAAACTTGAGCAAGAAGTTGGAGGGCTTCTGAAATGACGCAAATGAAAGTGCTAATCTAAAAACAATCAACGTTGGCCAAATCATCCATTTGAATGTCTATCCATAGACATCTAATAAAGGATTAATATGCAAGTAAATATAGTGAAAAGAAATAAGTTGCAACTATGATCCAACTTTTCTTATGCCTTTTACCTAACTTCTAGGAGATATTTCCTGTATGTACTTTGAAAATTGAGGTTCACAAACGGATAGCATGCAAGCTTCATATGCTCCACAGATAAGTTTGACTTCCCCTAGACAGTGTTAAAGACCTCAGGAACTTCACACTAAAATCCATATTTTGGGCCCTTTTTAAAAAAACAGAAAGATCTGGCAACACTCCCACTTGTTAACAATTGCTGGAGCTACCATTTCCCATTGCTTTACGCCAAATAGCTTTACTCATTTGTACTGCTGCTCTGGTCACAGTAGGAATTTGTTTTCCACCCTGTTGTGAAAGGCTCTGTCTTCATAGACAAGTTTGATAGAAGGGCAATTATTTCTGTCCATAGGCTCTGTTGGTGGGATGGACTTAGGCAGCCATATTTTCCAGGATATGACCTTTCCCTCTACCCCTCCACTTCTCAATCATGGCTGTCTTCACTGGGCATGGCATCTGATTCAAAGGTGGTCCATCCTGAAGTTTGCCAAAGACTTCTGGCCTGGCAAGGAAACTTAATCGCACGAAAAGTAATCACATTCTTCACTCAGAATGATGGAATTAAAAAACAGAGCAACTTGCCAGCTAGTGGGAGAGAAAAAATGGAGAGATTTCGAAATGCACTTAGCATCACAGCAACCCAACGCTCCGGGTGAGCAGAGTTGTGAAGCAAGACCACTAAGAGAGAATATTTTGTACACCAAGAGAAATGGAGTGATAAGACACCAGCTTGTTCTGAAGAGTTGAGAGATTGAAATCAGATTGAAACCCCTGATTTTATTATAACCTAGAATGTACTTGGTTTCCAATCTTTGATTGTCCATGAGTTAGAGGAAATTTGCCTCTGTTATTGTCTACCCGTTCTTTTTTAGAGGAAACAACACTTTGTAGTTTATTTGGGACACCATCCACCATAAGACAAAATCCCATCTGAAAATGCAACTTCTGCATTGAGGAAAAAAGACCGCCCCCTTGAAACTTTTCAAAAGTTTCCTATGTTTTGCTAAAAATTTAAAGATCTCTAAGTCCTCATTCAGCATGTATGTCTATATTTCAGTCACAATCAAATGCAAACTATGATGGAAATTTATCTTATATGTATTATTGAGAGCCTGGCAAGCTACCAAGAGTATCCCGCCTGCATGGCAGAGCCTGGCAAGCTACCCATGGCGTATTCGATATGCCAAAACCAGTAACAACAAGTCTCACAATGGAGATGTTACTGGTGCCTGCTTGAGCAAATCGATGAACAACGGGACGACAGTGCTACAGTGCAATATTATTGAGTATCTTCTTTATGTTATTTCCCAATAATATAAGCTCTGATAAGGAAAGTGATAGAGACATCCCTATGCTCAAAGAGTTAACAATCTAATAAAGACATAAAATGTACATAAATTGCCCCACCAAAACAATGGAATAAAATGAACATACAGTAAATATTTCCAATCCTCAGAGTTTTTAAGAGAAAGGGCAGGAAATGAGTCTCTGTAATGGGGCAGTGAGCAGTTTGGTCTACTGGCATCCTAGCAACAAGGAGGATATATAACAGGAGGCGAGATGATAGCTGGAGAGTATTGAAAGGAATTAAAAGTATTAAAAGGAATCACTGACAACAGGACAATGTTGATGGCAAGATCACAATGGTGGGAAGAAAGAAGAAATGGGTACAAGAGAACTGGAAAAAGAAACAGAAGAGAAAAAACTCCCTTTTGGGGGATATAGGTTCATCAAATGACAACCATGATTATCAGCACAATTCATTATCATGAAAGGGTAGCGGAGAGAAAAGATGTAAAGGTTATGGATGCATTTGGATGATCAGGGAATCCTTTTCAAGGAGCTTTGTCTTTCACTGAGGCTTAGAAGTTTACAGAGGAATTAGAAGAGGGTGAAAGCAGCAAAGTTAGGCAAAATAAGCCACAGGAGCAAAGGCACTGGGAGGGGAAGGAGCTGTCCTTTGTTCAGTTTCTGTGTTTATGGAGGATGGGGAAGGAGGTAGCAGACCAGACTTACTAAACTTGATGGTTCACAGTAGAGTGTAGTAGAAAAATACTGCTGATAAGGTGGTCTGGAGCCAGCCTGAGGAAGGCCCTGGATTTCAGGACAAAGGGTTTGGACTTGATCCTGGAGGCAGTGGAATCCAGCAAGAAATGGGGAATGGGATGGACTTGATGAAAGAGTTCCTCATTCACTACAAAAAAGCACCAGCACAGCTCATTTTTCTTCTTAGAAAACAATCACAGAATTTAGCTTTAAAGGCATCCCCAACTCCAGGAAAAGCATATACCAGCTCCTGCAGTTCTCCCTATGAGAGTTCACGAGTTCAGATACAAAGCAAAAGATTTGTTTTACTTGGCATTTGACCATGTCTATGGGTGATGCTTGTCCTCAAGTGAGGACAGACTGGTAGGATTAGATATTTGTATCATTTACTCTGATTCTCTCTTCAGGCCTTTTCTCTCCACCGTTCAGTCTTAAACTCCTTCATCCAAGATATCCATAGCAAAACAACTGTAAGACATATGCATACTTCCTTCGTAGCATTTGTACAATGTAGAGTCATGATTCTCTGTGTTTTCCTTCTAGATTTGCTTCCTTCCTGTGTCTCCTATGACCTATTGTTGGTCCCCTACACGAATTCCTTTGCCCCCCATTTTTGCAATTTCCACCTTTCCCATTGGAATATCCTGGGGGCCATATTGGCCCTGGTTTAGAATAGATTCTCAGTATATAAGAGATCCACAGCTTTCCAAGAACTCCAAATCTCATCTGTTTCTTGACATTATTGAGGAACATCCATCGAGTATCTGAGAAGTTGCAAGCTACCACTATGCAAATGGTCTTCTACGAATACTTCCCAGGTCTTTCTTCCTTTATTCTTCAATCCTTTCTGTTCACTGTACCCCCAGTGTTCCATTTCTTTCCCCACTTTTGTCTGATACTTTACCTTCAATATCTCTTCTATTTTCCCTATCTCCCCTTTTCCTTTTTAATTTCTATCTCTGTCTGGCTTTTTTTTTTCTTTACAGGAACTAAGAAAGACAAGAGTGTGTGGGCGGCCATGGCGTCCCTCCAAGGAAAGTGTGAGGCTTTGGGCAAAATAGATCTCTCATTTCTTCCAAACATAGGTCTAATCTGAATTGTCTCCAGGCTCTAGTCACCAATCCAACTTCAGTGGTTTCAGTTGGACTCCATGAGAGGGACCCCAGGGATGCTGTGTCTTTAGTCTCATCTTGGAGAGAATCAGCTTTCTATGAGTCTACATGTCTCTCAGATTGGGGCACCCACGTTCCCTTTCTTCAAGCCACTAGAGACCAAAAGAGACTCTTTTGAGCAGTGTCTGGCTAAGGAGAAGCAGGACTTCATTAAGAGTTGATTTATCCCCAAATGATCTATTGTTATGCATCAAACATGTTTCCCTATGAACCAGTTGGCAGGGAGCATGCAGATAAATTACTACAAGATGTAACCAGACAAGCTGTTCAAAAGGGAAATGGTTCTCTGTGTGTGGAACTCAGGAGAGCACATCTATAAACATGTTGGGAAATCAATGCAATATAAGTTGCTGAAATAAATGAGCTGCTGTTGCCAAACTACCAGCTTGCTCTGATATCTGAACCCTTTTTTTTTTGAGGTGCTCATCTATTGTCTTGGTGATGCTTATAGAAAGTCAGGGGTAAAATACAAGCTAAAGTGTCTTCCAAGCAGAGTGAATGTTGAGGTAGGATCGGTAACTAGAGCTTGGAGACCATTCAGATGAGACCTATGTTTGGAAGAAATGAGAGATCTATTTGGCCCAACATTTACCATTTGCACTAGGCAATTGTAAATTCCCTCCATAGTGATAAGTTGTTTTAATTAACCTTGTTTTGATGGAGAAAAAAGATTAGTGTATTTCAATCTGAAATAGCATAATATTATATAATAATTGTATATTGTTGAGGATTACTATATAATATAGCAAAGTCGTAAAATTAATAGGGGAAAGTCCCTAGCCTGGATTTTTAGCAGTATATAAATTTTGTCTGGCCATGTAACTTGCTAGCTCTATGAATTTTGAAGGGCTGGAGTGATAGCACAGCAGGTAGGGCGTTTGCCTTGCACGCAGCCGACCCAGGTTCAGTTCCTCCGTCCCTCTCGGAGAGCCCAGCAAGCTACTGAGAGTATTTCACCTGCACGGCAGAGCCTGGCAAGATACCTGTGGCATGTTCAATATGCCAAAAACAGTGATAAGTCTCACAATGGAGACTTTACTGGTGCCCACTCAAGCAAATTGATGAGCAATGGGATAACAGTGATACAGTGATGAATTTTGAAAAATTCCTTAACCTCTCTGAGGTTTCCCCAGCCCCTATTTCTCATCCCACATCTCTCCTTTTAAAAGGAGAATAAGCACATACTCCTTATCTTACAACGCTGCCCAGTTTTAACACATGCAACATGGCAGATAATCATACTGTGAACAATTAAAGTTTAATGAACTACATTAAATACAATTTAAACTTTAGACCCTCTGTCACACTAGTGACATTTCAAGTGTCACGTGGTGTTTACAGCTACTGTACCAGGCAGCATATATTCAGAACATTTTCATTACTGTAAAAAGTTCTATTGAAAGTGCTGTCCTAAGACAAGCCAGACACAAAGTAGGTACTTTGCACATAATTACTGCCTTCTGCTGCAGAGTTTTCAAAACACATTCAGACATCAGACCTGATTGAAGGGACTATCTATCCAGCAAAGTTGGAACACTCTTTGACAGTTTCTTGGATAAGAGGGACTCACTCTATGGAGTTCTAACCTGGCTTACATCTACAAAGCATGCTGATTGCTGGAAAATGGAGTATATACAAAAGAGATTTCTGAGCTTTTACTTAAAAGACACCCAATGCATATGTAAAAGGCCTCGACTCCAACCACAAAAAGGTTCTCAGTAAATATAAAAATGAGAATAGAAACAAAGTAGAATCAACAACAATAACAACAGGCAAACTCGTAAAAATAGCTGTCAAGAACTCATGTTTATACATGCTTTGAAAAACCTAAATGAACTAGTACTATCAAGTATATGACCCCTCTAATGTTTCATTTAACTGCCTTGGAAAAGCCCCAGTATAGATGAAAACAAACCCAAAATATACAGTTAAAGCATAAGGAAGTTTTTCAAAGTCAAAAACAGGGATTTTTACTTAGTTGACAACCATACTGACGTTATCGGGTGTGCCCAATACATCTATATGCAACTGATGGGATTGCAGAAGTTCATCCTTCATCTTTAGAGAATATTTCTTGGCATAAAATAGAAAAGTGAGAGAAGGGGAACTGGGGACATTGGTGATGGGAAATGTACACTGGTGAAGGGATAGGTGTTGGGACATTGTATTACTGAGACACAATCATGAACAATTTTGTAACTGTGTATCTCATGTTACTTTAATAAACAAAAGAGGGAAAATAAATAAAAAACATGAACAAGGCAATATTTCTGTTCACTCAGGAAATAAAAAGAACACAAGGAATAGCTACATTTGTTGAGACTTAACATAAATGGTATTCTACTCATGATTTTTATCTCCACCAAAATCTTAGTAAGTAAAATTGATTGCAATGCCCATTTATAAGAATGGTAAGATTTGTAAAACTTATAAAACCTCTAAGATGAAGAATCAAGGAACTGAATGGTTAAGAATTCACTCCATATCAGAAGCTTGCAATTGGTGGAGCCAGGCATGAACCCGGGGTGGTCTAGCAAAGGTTCATGTTCTTAACCACTTTTCTCTGAGGCCCATCAGGGTAAGTGATCTCTTTGTGGTTTTCTCATTTAAGTTTCCCCCCAAAAATGAATTACTTTACAATACTTGGAATTTTGTCCTCAAGAGTTTTTTTGATTACTGTAGAAAACAGCTCAAAATATTAAAAATATATAGTATTAAAAATGATTGAAACCTGCTTTTCAGATAAGTTACAGATTAATGTAAACAAACATCTCATACATAGATGAAGAAAATAAATGGAAATGAATCAGTAGAGACCATTTTATCCTTGAAAATATAGAATAATTTTGTCTCCAATGTTTGAACAAAGTATCAGGTGAAGTTCAATGTTTAGATGTAAAAGTAAGTACTTAACGAAATGAAATCTGTAGGTCTGTTATCTGCGATGACAAATATTTTTTAATTTTGATTTTTATAGTTACACCAAGCTCAGGGAAGCCTGAAGACCACTCCTGGCAATGCTCAGCCTGGTAGTTGGTAGCCTTATGGCTCAGTGCTCGTACAGGCACTGCAGTGCTCAGTGTCTGGTGATGCCTAGAGCCACTCCTAGACTTCTGGGGAAAGGGGCATTTGCAGTATCAGTAATCCAGTTCAGCGCTTTACACATTCCATGTGTATGTTCTGCCACATGAAATCTTATCCCTGTCCCTCCAACTCAAAATTTTTTAGGAATACAGCCTTCCTCAGCTAGAATAGAGAAGGGATCACTAAGTCAATAATGTTTGGAGGGATCCTTCTGGGTGGAAGATGTGTGCTGAACATAGGTCAAGAACCAAATGTGATAGTTTCTCAGTATCTGTATTGCAAGCCATAATGCCCAAAAGTAGAGAGAAAGTATGGAAATTGTCTGCCATAGAGGCAGAGAGAGGGTTGAGATGCGGGGGATACTGGAGACATTGGTGGTGGAAAATGTGCACTGGTAGAGGGATGGGTGTTTGATCATTGTATGACTGAAACTCAAACATGAAAACCTTGTGACTGTATCTCAACAGTGATTTAATAAAAATTTAAAAATTTTTTAAAAATAATACAGCCTTCCTCAGTCATTTATGAACTGTGAATGGTGTTGAATTGTTGTATGGTTTATAAAATCACAAATATATAACATCTGTCTCTTAACAGAAAGGATATTCTGGCCCCTGACTTAGATGATTGAGGGGAAAAGAACTATGCATCATATCCAGTAGACTAAAAATGTAGAACGTCAATAGTACTGATAAAAAGTTAACTTTTTTTACATAACCACAAAATGCAAATAATGAGTTAGGATTACGCCTAGAGAGTATGAATCTAGAGGTAAAACTAAGCCCATTGCAAAAATAATCATGCTAACTTGATGTCTCTGTGCCTACATCTTACTTTTCCCCTTCAGTAGTTTTCAGGCTATCCCATGGGAAGATTGTCCTTGAGAATACGTGTACACATTTGTCTAGTGAAAACCAATTGCCTAAGCCTATTTTATTATTTAGCTACTCATTTTATATGAAGTGACTAGTAACTATCCTCTGTGGGGGAAAAATCTTCATCTGAACAAGGGTTATCATGCTATATTATCTTTGTATTTTTAGCACTCATTAAGAATATCATATCTCAGGTAAGTTCTTCTATGACTTAATTTTTATTAACTTATTTCTGACTTGGAAGCCATGCCTGAATTTCTCAGGGCTTGCTTCTGGCTCTGTGCTCAGGGATCATTCTTGATAAGGCTCAAATCATTGTGTGGTTCTGGACACCAAAATTGGGTGGGTCACGTGCAAGACAAGCATCCTACCTGCTGTACTCTTTCTCAGGCTCAGTAAAGCTTTTCTATATAACTAACAGATACATAGTTTAAAATTTGGAAATAGCATAAAAGCTTTTCAGACGAGATCTTGATACTCAAATTGAAGTTGAGCAGCAGCATCAACATCAGGCAGCTTGTCAGAAATTCAGTATCTCGGGCCCACCCCAGTCTTAATGAATCTGTATTTTAAGATGACCGGATGATTCCTGTTTGCTTAAAAGTCTGAAGGAAAATGGACTGTGCCAATGCTGGATGGCTATTCTAAGCTCCATCAAAGAAGGTACTTTGGTACCTCTGAAGAGAATGAGAATCAAGTTGCCAGAAGCTTGATATGCTGGAATTCAAGGTCCCATGCTAGCTGGGAAGAGAGCTAGTGGTTCACAGCCATGACCACACAATGAGGTCATCAGGAGAGCTTCTTAAAAGCCCAGGGATATTCTGTGTCTTTGTGGTTATGTACTAATTTTAGGATCGTGTTTTCTACTTCTCTGAAAAATGCCATAAGAATTTCACTAGGGATTGTATTGAATTCTTGGTGGCTTTGAGAGTTTGGATGTTTAAATAAATATTAACTCTTCTGATTTATAAACATAGAATATTTTTTATTTATACATATCTTCTTCAGTTTTTCATCCATGTGTTATAGTTTTGGGTGTCTTTTGTTGTCACTTCTTTGGTTAAATTTGTTCCTAAGTATTTTGTTATTTTTTATATCATAGGATAGGAAATTACTAGTTTTATTTCCTTTTCAGAGCTTTACTGTTAGTGTGAAGAAACACATTGATTTTTTTTATTTAATTGAATCACCATGAGATATATAGTGATTCCGTTACAGAGCTGTTCATGATTGGGTTTTAGCCATACAATATTCCAGGCCCAATTCCTCCACCAGTGTCCATTTCTCACCACGAATGTCCCTAGTATCCATCCTGCTACCAACCACCACCCAAGCCTGCCTCTATGGCAGGCACTTTTCTTATTTCTCTTTCTCTTGCTGCTTTTGGGTATTATGGTTGCAGTACAGACACTAAGAGTCCAGCTACCTACTTTCAGCACACATATCCCATCCAGAGCAATCACTTAAATCACTGTCATATTGGTCCCTTTTCTATCCCAACTGCCCCAGCACTTGAGGCAGTCTTCCAACCATGGACCAATCCTCCTGGACCTTGTATCTATTGTTCTTGGGAACTAATCTAATACTATGCTTTTTTCATATCTCACAAATGAGTGCAATCATTCTTTATCCCTCTCCTTCTGACTCATTTCAATCAACATAATACTCTCCATGTCCATCCATTTCTAAGCAAATTTCATTCTTTCTAACAGCTACATAGTATTCCATTGTGTAGATGTGCTGTCGTTTCTTTAACCAGTCTTCAGTTCTTGGGCACTTGGGTTGTTTCCAGAGTTTGGCTATTATGAACAGTGTTGCAATGAATATAGAAGTGAAGATGGCATTTCTGCTGTGTGTTTTTGCACCCCTAGGATATATCACCAGAATTGGTATTGCTGGGTCATATGGAAGCTCAGTTTATAGATTTTTGAGGAATGTTAATATTGTTTTCCCAAAACACTGGACCCATTGGCATTCCCACCAACAATGAATGTGACTCTTTTTCTCCCCACATCTGCACCATCACTGGTTGTTCTTTTAGATTTGTGCCAGTCTCTGTGGTGTGAGATAATATCTCATTGTTTTTTTGATTTGCATCTCCCTGATGAATAGTGATGTAGAGCATTTCTTCATGTGCCTTTGGCCATTTGTATTTCTTCTATGAGGAAGTTACTGTTCATTTCTTCTCCCCATTTTTGATGTGGTTGATTTTTTTTGTAAAGTTGTATCAATACTTTATATATCTTTGATATTAACACCTTATCAGATGGGTGTTGGGTGGATAATTTTTCACTATAATAAAAATAAGATGGTAGTCATGTGAGGTTAAATATATTAATTGACCTTATGGTGTTGTATGGACTGGAGTGATAGCACAGTGGGTAGGCATTTGCTTTGCATACGGCTGACCTGGGTTCAATTGTTCCATCCCTCTCGGAGAGCCTGACAAGCTACCGAGAATATTTCGTCGGCATGGCAGAGCCTGGCAAGCTACCCATGGCATATTCTACATGCCAAAAACAGTAAGAAGTCTCACAGTGGAGACGTTACTGGTGCCTGCTCGATCAAATCAATGAACAACAGGACAACAGTGCTACAGTGCTATGGTGTTGTACATTTTGTACTATACATACACATAGCCTCACACATACACACACACAAAAAAATAAGCAGCTCTTTGTATACTTTAAATGTGCACTATGATTTATGTCAAATATATCTCAATAAAATTCTAGGAATAAGCCTCAATCTAGAGCTTAGCTGTTTACCGTAACAATTAGTTCCAAATGTCTGGGGGAGTAGAGGCAGTGAGTGAAGTCAGGAATTTAGGTATTGGTACTTTCTTTACTCCGCAGTTCGCTGTTTCATTTCTGAACATCCTGTCCCAAATGGCCTGTGTAGATGCCTCATCCTTCCATTTCTCTAATAAGTATCAACACTTTTCAAAGATTCTTGATTAACTGCAATGTGCAGTGTAGGTTGATCCCTCTCTGGGGAATGAGCTGTTCATGTGGGAAAAGACTAAAGATGCCCTTTACCTTGAACCTTTCCCGCAAGAAAGAATTTCCACCTGAACTTCTTCTGGCAGTAACTGTTGACCAAGTTTCTCTATTAGACAAAATTTTAATTAGCCCTTTCCAGGCCCTGATTTCTAGGCCTAATTTCAGCTTCTGTCTTGATCTCAACTTGTGGAATCCAGTTTGGACAATAATCCTTTGAAACAGCTGATCCAACCAGACACCTTCACGTTGGATGTTTGATTACCCTTAATGGCTGTTCTCCTCACCCCCCACCACCATTCCCTTCAGTAAGAATTCTGTTTGACCAATTTCCTGAGAAGTTTCCTAAGTACCTTCTTGGTAAATTTCCTCCCAATAACTCCATACCCTGCCCATTGGTTGTAAATCCCCTTTTCTTTTGGGTATTCAACGTTGAGACTTATTTTTCTTGCCAACTTCAAACCCCTCATAGCAGTAGTACCTTGTAGAATGAAGTTTTACTTATATATTTTTTTGTTTACTTATATTGTTTTGTTTGGCTGGGCGGGGGTCCACAACCAACTCTAGTCAGGGCTTCCTCATGGCTCTGGACTCAGAGATCACTACTGGCACAGCTCAGAGGATGATATGGGAAATCAAAGATTGATCCTGGGTCAGCTGCTTGCCAAAGCTGCTGCACTATCTCTCCAGCCTTTCCTTACATCTTTAACAAGATGTTGTTTTTGTTAGGGGACCACACCTGGCAGTGCTTGGGAGTTACTTCCTGCAGTGCTCAGGAGATTAGTGGTGCCAGGGATAAAACCTGGGTCACCTGCATGTAAAGTATATGCCCAACCTTTGATCTATCTCTCCAGTCCTAGAACCATTTGTTAACAGTGCTACTTTCAATGTTTCCATTTAACTCTTAAATATCCTTACCTCTGGAGAAGTCTAAGCTGAATGTCATTTCTACTTGCACACACCACTCCCTTCATTTCTCCTTTCAGTCTGTATTGTGGTTTCTTGTACTTTTCTGTGTCCCATTTAACTCAAAAGGTCATGAAAAAAAAGCACTGTTCTCAACCTTGGTATAAACAACAGCATCGATTAGGACTCACTACATATTAGCCATAAATATCACATACCATATTGATACCTATTATCATCCTGTTACCATCTTCACTTTATAGGTGACAGTTTGAGGATAGGAAAATTAATCATATTTCCTCATGTTACTCTTCGGAGAAGACTAATCTATTCCTACCACATGTAGAGTACTCCAATCCAGGTGTAGTGAGTGAAGAAATAAATAAAAACATTACTTTCTTCACCCATCTGCCTACACAACTACACTATCTCAGGTAGGACTGAAGCCACTAGAGATTCCAACTTACCCCTCCTTGCCTGCCTTCCACAGTTTAGCCTTGATTGCTTTCAAGCTCTTTGCCATTAAGTCAATGGTATGAATGTCAGTGATTTTCAGAGGACGTGACAGTAACAAGTTCTGTACCAAAGGCTTTGTGTTCTATTATATTTGACATAGTTAACTTTCAAAGGCAACAAGATACCATATACGTAACACTTCCAAAAATGTTTACATTTAACTTGTAGCATGAAGCTCTCTCCCAAATAAAGGTAAAATGTACAAATTCTTTTCAATCCAAGGGATACAAGGATTAGAGCTTGGAATTGTTTCAAATGGTCCTTAAATTTTCAGGTTGAATGAAACACAATTTTTTTGAAAATGAAAGTAAGTGGTGGAGAAAAGGAGCTGGTATGTGCCCAGAAAACTTTCAAGACTTAAGTGATGTCCATGGTCTTGACACAAGGCATATGTCTAAGGTAAATGGTGGTCATTCTGGGTAGAGTAAGGAGAATAGTAAGAAACCTGGGACGCTCAATGTCTAAGAAGAGTGTTCGTATGTCCTCAAGGATTCACTTAGTTCTGATGCAATCCAGGCACCATTGTACTAGGGTGCAATGCTGAGCAAAAGCAATGTGATTTTTTTTATTGTCAGTAATTAGAATTGTGGAAGGAAGTTACCTACATTTCAGATAACTTATTATTTAAATCTCTCACGTATGTGACAAAGGAAAGGTGCAAGATGTTATTCAGTATACAATTAGAGGAATTCAATTTCATTGTGGGGGGGTCAGGAAAAGCTCTCCTTGAAGGAGTACCTAGAAAGAGGAAAGGGAGAGCTCCTGGTGAAGGGAGCTTGTGCAAAGAGTCTGAGGTGGAAGGAAGAGGATGCATATGAGAAAAATGAAAGCAAGTCAATAGGTCAAGAGCCAAGTATGCCAAGAAAACTAACTCTTAGGCATGTAGATTTGGAAGCCCTTCCCTCCTCCCATGGCCATGAATTCTTGGGAAGTAATAAAACCAACTAGCCCAAAGTCGGCTGAAACACTTATTTTATGAGCACAGGAACTAAGGCTTGATAAGACCTTTACGTGGCACCAACACAGACCCAGAGAAGTCATGAGCACAGACCCAGAAAAACCCCACTCTGAGAAAAGTGACAGGAGGAGCAAAGGCCAGGAAATAAATAGCAAATAATACCATCAACTGCTTCCAACTCTACCCCTTGGCAACCACCCAAGTCGGGCAGCCTTAGAGAACCTCTATAAAAGCCAACCTGAAGAAAGAAAGCACCCCCACATGCTGCTTAGACCTCCGTGCTGCCTGTGCCCATGTGTTTCTCCTAAGCATACGTGGCACATGTGGTATCCAAGCACATGTGACACCCTCTTCTGCCCTCTAGAGATTTGGACCTTTATACTTTCAAATCTGATGCCGGGATGTAATCTGGGCTCTCTCTCCACCTTTGGAGAAGCCCATGTTCTCTCTGAAGCACAGTATTTATTCTCTCTCTATCTCTTTCTCTCTCTCTATTACTCTCTGTCCCCACCCTTCATCAATACCATAAACTTAACACTGTTGTACTATCTTACTATAATAAACAATTAAATTTTATTTTTAAAAAGGTATCTCAGGAGAAAGGGACCCTTCTACACTGCTGGTGGGAATGCCGACTGGTTCAGCCCTTCTGGAAAACAATATGGACGATTCTCAAAAAATTAGATATTGAGCTCCCATTTGACCCGGCAATACCACTGCTGGGAATATATCCCAGAGAGGCAAAAAAGTATAATCGAAACAACATCTGCACATGTATGTTCATCGCAGCACTATTTACAATAGCCAGAATCTGGAAAAAACCCGAATGCCCTAGAACGGATGACTGGTTGAGGAAACTTTGGTACATCTATACAATGGAATACTATGCAGCTGTTAGAAAAAAGGAGGTCATGAATTTTGTATTTAAGTGGATGGGCATGAAAAGTTTCATGCTGAGTGAAATGAGTCAGAAAGAGAGAGACAGACATAGAAAGATTGCACTCATCTAGGGTATATAGAATAACAGAGTGGGAGACTAACACCCAAGAATTGTAGAAATAAGTACTAGGAGGTTGACTCCATGGCTTGGAGGCTGGCCTCACATTCTGGGGAAAGGGCAACTCAGAGAAGGGATCACCAACTATAATGTAGTCGAAGGCCATGTGGGGGAAGGGAGTTGTGGGCTCAATGAGGGCTAGAGACTGAGCACAGTGGCCACTCAACACCTTTATTGCAAACCACAACAGCTAATTAGAGAGAGAGAACAGAAGGGAATGCCCTGCCACAGTGGCAGGGCGGGGTGGGGGGAGATGGGATCGGGGAGGGTGGGAGGAATGCTGGGTTTACTGGTGGTGGAGAATGGGCACTGGTGAAGGGATGGGTTCCCGAACTTTGTATGAGGGAAGCATAAGCACAAAAGTGTATAAATCTGTAAATGTGCCCTCACGGTGATTCACTAATTAAAAATAAATTAATTAATTTAAAAATAAATAAATAAATAAAATAAAAAGGTATCTCAACCTTTAATCTGATTCCGTTTGAGATGGCCTGAGTGAGATCCTGCATTTCTCACAAGATTCAGGGTGTTATTGCTGTCAGAACCACACTAGAGTAGCAAGATTTAGGTTCCACAAATGAAAGAATGATGGCCTCTCTCTGAAACCAGACAAGGGCTATGCCTGAGGTCTACCAGTAGAGAGTCCTTATTCGCTGTCCTCTTGACCTCTTATCAGAAAATTTCTTCTTGGGTCTTTTGCATTCTCTTCTTCATCTCATTTAGCATCTCAACCAAGTGCTGAACACATATTAAAAGCACAATACAAGGAATCTGAGTTGAATAAATACCATGAGATCCTTAGGGTCCAAGCTGTGGAGCCAGTTGAAGGTGAGACATTGCTAACATGTGGGCCTTCTGCCTCTTCCAGTCATAAATTTCCATTGGATGGAGTCCAATATGAAGCTGTGTGTTACCCAAACCATGCTCTGTAGGGGGTAGGGTCAAAGCAGGCCTCTGGAATATTAATAATTCTAGCAGTGACCACAGCTATGATATTTACAGACCCAAAAAGCACAGCTTGCGCTTGCACACATCCACATCCACTCCAAGGACTTGCTCTGCTCCAAATGGAGCATGTATATTGCCCAGTGCTGCCAAAAGCCATACGGTTCGTTAGCTTTTACTGTACAGAAAAAATTCACCAGGCCTGCCTTAATGCAAAGAAAAAAAATGACATGATAAAATACATCTGACAGAAATGGTCAAAGGGAGAAAGCAGAGTGGGAGCTTGAAGCACTCTGTGGGCTGTTGCTCATGCCTTCAGAGGAGAAAAATACCTCGGCAGTTCCGTGGGGACACCCAGGCTGGTTGGAATCTGACAAGGACATATTACTTCAGAAACTTTTTTCAGGGGTTTGGTTTCTTCCCCTGCCGCTGCTTGCATGGTGATGGATGGCTTTTGCTTGAGTATCTTTGATAGAGTTCATGTGTTTTGTGAGTTATATATTGGGAGGGAGGGGTCAGGAGAAGAGGAAAGGAGGAAAGAGGGAGGGAGAGCAAGAGAGAGACATGCAGAGAGATACAAAGTCAAAGGAAGGAGGAGGAAGAAATCAACACGACTGTCGAGGGTGGAAGGGTAGGGAAGGGCAGAGAATAGGAAGGGGAAGCCAGACGAGGCTGGGCCTCAGGAGGACTCCAGGCCAGATTTCTCCATCTCTTGGGTCCATTATACTCAAGTGTATCAAAGTGTCCTTCCAGAGTATTGACTGTATATTCTGCTTATTCCCTCTACAAAGCACCGGACTAAAATTGTCCATCTCATCCATCAGCTCTGATAGCTCGTTACTGAATCTCATCATGAAATCTCACCATTATATATTTTTTCCGGCCATGGGGCTCATCTGGTTCAGGGACCTTTATAGTTTATGTGCTATAACTTTCTCATTCTACCAGGACCCAACTTTCTCTAACACCAACCCCGACACACAACACATAACACACATACTTAAGTCTCCTTATTCCACATCCCCCACACCTTCTGCCTTTTTTTTAAAAATCAGCAGCAGTTTCTTGCAAGATTACAACCTGTGCTTCTATATCTCTCCCCTCATCCAGGTATGGAGGTGGCCATCCCACAGGAATGATACACCTAACTCTTGTTTCCCCAAATGTGTTCCCTGGGCTCTCTCCTTCCCAATCACATGGGTGGGAGTAGAAAAGATGAAGAGAGGAAGACTTTTATCCATACAGAATTCTTGAAACCAGTTTCTCCAACCCCATTAGGAAGAGGGGCAACTTTAGAAAATTGCATGTTACCTCCGTAGCCTTTGAGGACTATCTCGAGCAGGACAGCTTGAGAATCTCAACCAGACCTGCCCTCCAAGATGGCCAAATCCTCTCTCTACCAAGACCCCGCTCAAGAGGCCCTCCTCTCAGCTCATCTTGCTCTGTCTAGAGCACAGCCACATGCCTCTCACAAATCAGTGGCACCCTCCAAATCCACGTGGTCTTCTCTAAAAGCAGGAAGCGCCTTCTAGGTGGTGAGAGGAAGCAGGAAAGAAACACATAGGCACAGAGACAGGGTTCATGCTCTGATTAGGAGGGGGCAGCTATAGGAAAAGAAGGGCCAGGAGGACTGGTCATTGGTTGGAAACTACCACAAGTGTCTGAGTGGGGGTGCAGAGAGTAGTTAACATAGAAGAGGGTCCAGCATAACAACAATAATTGGAAAGGATCACTCTGGACAAGAACTCTGAGTGTTGAAAGATGGTAAAGGGCTATACATGAGAAACTTGCAGCATCTGAATTGCAAACCATAATGCCCAAATGACAGGGAAAGAGAGAGAGAGAGAGAGAGAGAGAGAGAGAGAGAGAGAGAGAGAGAGAGACAGAGACAGAGAGACAGAGAGACAGAGAGACAGAGAGACAGAGAGACAGAGAGACAGAGAGACAGAGAGAGAAGAGAGGTGCTGGCAAGGGTAGGGGGTAGTTGGGGGAAGTAGCAGGGAAATTAGAGAACTTGGTGCTAGAAAATTACACTGGTGGAAGGATGGGTGTTGGAACATTGTATGGCTGAAACCCATACAATGGGTTTCATTGAAAAGCTTTTCCATATGAAAGGTTTTCATATGAAAAGCTTCATAAGGCTCTATCTCACAGTGATTCGATACAAATAAATAAATAAATAAATAAATGATTAAAAGACAAAAAAATGAAAAGGGGCAGCTACTCCTCCCTAGCGGGCGAGCAAGGGTGAGTGGGCGTGCCAGCAGGAATGCTGAACTTCTGCATTGTGTCAAGGAAGCCAGAGACCTGGATTTTTATGTATGTTTTTCTGATCTTTTCATTTCTGGCTAAGATGTTGTTTTGAACAGGCCAAACAAAATGCACGTGTGTGGCACATTCCGGCTGAGTCCACATTTGCAACCTCTGTGTGACAGTCCCAAGAGCTGCATTCAGGCCGGGGGCTCCAGGATCCTTGGCCTTGAAGCTCTCTGGCTGAGTCGAGTGTGCTGTGAGCTGGGACTCACGGTCTCAGCATCTCCTTTTCCTTTCCAGGAAAACCCAAGATGCTGGCAATCCCCGACCCTGAGCCTCAAACAATGGGGACCTGATTCCTGGCAGGCTCTGTTTCTCAAACTTAAACACACATCAGAAATCTCCTAGGGGGCTTGTTAGAATACTGATTGCCAGGTCCCCCGCCCCACCCCGCTTAAAGTCCTGATGCAGAAGGTCTGAGGCAGGGCCTGAGAACTTGCACTTCTCACACGAACCTCAGGGAGACTGAGGTGGGTGGCCCAGCGAGACCCTCTGAAAACAACTGCTGGGCATCCCTGCATGTGACTCTCTCCGTCAAATTGGCACCCGTCCTTAGCTTCCTCATTCCCGAATCACTTCAGGCATCATGAGATTACTTTCACCAGGGAGTCTCTTGTGACAGGGGTGCTCATTCCCCAGTGCCTGAGCGTGAGCGATTCCTCTCAGCACTTTATTGGATTAACTTTGAGTTCCTCATTGAACCCTCAGAGAAAGGCAATGTTTGTTTGATTCCTCTAAGCACTTTATTGGATTAACTTTGAGTTCTTCATTAAGCCCTCAGAGGAAGGGACCAATTTTGTTCTACATAAAGGAATTGAGGCCCAGAGAAGTGAAGTGAGTTGCCTAAAATCACACAGTAGGTGAGTGTCAGAACCAGAAGCCAAAGGTTGAAAATGTCAGAGCAGAAACTGAGGGACATAGGGGGTGCTAAGAGTCATGATGCCTTCACATCAAAAAGAACAAGATCAGTGCTAGCATGAATGCAAGCAGGAAGCAACTCTCATTCAGTGGTGGTGGGAATGTCAACTGCTCTAGCCTTTTTGGAAAACAATATTGAGCAGTCTACAAAATAACTAGAAGTTGAGCTTCCATATCATCCATATGACCCAGCAATACAGATCCTGGGAATATACACTAGGGATTTAAAATCACAATGCAGGAAAGTCATCTGCATGCCTCTGTTCATTCCACAATAGCCAGAATCTGGGAACAATCTGGATGACTGGAGAAAGAAACTATGGCTACACGATGGAATACTACACAGCTGTTAGGAAAAATGAAGTCATAAAAGTTGCTTCTACATGGAGAGTATCATGATGAGTGAAATGAATCAGCGGGAAAGGGACAGACATAGAAAACTGTCTTTATTTGTGGGATATAAAAATCATAAAATGAGAATAATATCCCGTGACAATAGAAACAAGGGTCAGGAAGATTGGGCCATGCTAGGAAGCTTACCATGAGTTGCGGGGGAGGGCAACCAGGACTGAGAAGGGATCACTTTGACAATGATAGTTGGGAATGATCACTCTGGACAAGAACTAAAGTGCTGAAAGGAGGTAAAATGATATGCATGATATCCTTTCATTAATAGTATTGCAAACCACAATGCCTTAAAGGGGGAAAAAATAGAAAGAAGAAAACTGTCTTCCATTCAGGCAAGCTGCGGATGGGTGGGTTGAAGGGAAATTGGGGATATTGGTGGTGGGAAATGTACACTGGTGAAGGGATAGGCATGAGAACATTGTATGACTGAAACTCAATCACCAACAAATTTGCAACCGTGTATCACACAGTAACTCAATTTAAAAAAATTAAGAATTAGGGTGGCCAGACCACAGCTGTGATATGACTATCATATGTGAATAGGGACAGAAGGTCCCCATGTGTCATTTACTACGTAAGAGGCACTCTTAAGGGTGGTCTCAGTAAGGGCACAGATTTTGTAGTCAGTCGAGTGTCAGTTTAGTGGAACTGCTGCACAAAAGGAAATGAGCATAGAGTCTGGCTGCTTGATGAAATTCAAGTCCTTCAATCAGCTCTCTAATTTCTGAGCTTGCTTTACTTTAGGGCCACACTCAGCAGTGCTCAGGTGCCACTTTCAGCTCAGTGTTAGGGGTCCCCTCTGCTGGTGCTTAGGTTAGTAGGTAGTGGTGGGGATCAAATGTGGGGCCTCCTACAAACAAAACTTGCACTGGGTCCATTGAGGTCTTTCTCTGGTCGTCCATTTGGTCTGTAATTCCTTCCATAGGCAAGTACAATATAAGGTAGACCCCTGATTCTCAAAGACCCAGTGGGCAGCTGATAGAAAAAAAATTAAAAAGAACACAAATGTAAACTCTTCTGCTTTTGCATTTTTGTGGAGGTAACAACGGTTGATACCATTACATAAGTTTCGGGTATAGGAGCTGAAAACTCTCAGTCTTGAGATGTGAGAATATGTTGTGCATACAAATTGAGAGATGTTGACTCTCTTGGGCTTTCAAAAGGATTTGAACTGAGTCTTGAAGATTAGATTAAGAGTGGAAAGGTTAACATTGATCCAGCTAAGGAAAGGTCAGGTGTTTATGCAGAGGCTGAAAGACTAGGAACATCTTTGCCGGATATTTCAACTCCATTCCACACCTTGCAACACTCTAGGAAGGACAAGACAGGGACATTTTTTAAAAATAACGTTTTAGCTTTTATTCTCTAATTATTTTGTGTTCACTTCCAATTTCCTGCAGACCCCAGGAGGCCTTGTTCCTTCCAGGTATGGAAAGACCAGAGACATTTCTGAGACAGACACTTAGGAGAATTGGCCTATGATTTTCTAGAACTTTTGGACTTGTGGATTTTCTTTTTAAAAAAAATAAAATAAAATCTTTGCCATCGCAACGGTTTTTACAGTTAAGAACAACAGCTGCTGGGTAACTCATTTGAAACTACCTTTCCTTGATTTATGTGGAAAGGGCAAATTCATTGTGTGTTTCCCCAAGGTCCTGAGTGAGGGAAAATGTTAAATAGGCTCAACACTCCCCTCTAGTGTCCAAAACAGCCAGGCGCAGGGACCAGAGAGCATTTCGTTTCGGATAAAACCAACTGGAAGAATGGAGAAGGTAAAAAAAAGGAAAGAAGTGGTCTTGTACCTGCAGATGGTTCATGAATTAATAAACAGTGAATTAGTAAACAGTGAAGTTCTCTAGGAAAGTCACAAATACTTCCTGGTGAAAAGGTCTAAGGCGGCGCTTTCCAGGAACACGATACGGAGAGCACTGCCCCTTGTGATACTCCCTTCACACACTTCCTCTAAGTGTCTTTGGTCAAGTCGTAAGAAGGCCTCAATACACTGACTTTTCCGGGTCCCATGATATGCCCAGACGGTTTAGACAAGGCTCAAGTCTCTGGAAACTTAGGCATCGGTGAAATCCCAAGTCCCAAGTCCCATTAGACCACTGAATCATTTCTGTTTTGTTTCTCAAACCCTTGGCATCCCTCCCTTCACTCACACTCACACACACTCCCCCAGACAATTGCTTGTGGAGCATAGTGTGGATAATGTAGGAAAATACACCAAACTTTTTATCATAAGCTCCCCAGATGGTTAAAAAAAGGAAAAAAAATAGTTTCCACTTCTTTGCAAAGGTCTGACCCATCAGTAAACCAATGGAGCAGATTGCAGTCCTGAAAGGCAAGAGACCAAGGTGATACTTGAATCCAAATGACCTAAATCTCCTGTTTCCAAGCACGGAGAGATGGCAGAGGAGTGTTGAGAGGTCCTCCAGTCTGCTGCATCCCATGCTCCATCCGGGTATTTTTGCTTGTTTTCTTGTTTGGGGGTCATATGTGGTGATGCTCAGGGGTTACTCCTGGCTCTGCACTCGGAGTCACTCCTGATGGTAGTAGGTGACCAAATGGGATGTCTGGGATTGATCACTGGTCGGCGGTGTTCAGGGCAAGAGCCCTACCCACTGTACTATCCCTCTGACCATCTCAGCCATCAGTCAGACATAGAACTTCAGTTCTCTTAATGCACCAATCATTCACTCTTCATCAACATTCAAGCAATACTTAGCTCAAGGGCCTCTTTCTTTAAATTTTCACAGGACTCTGGTTCTCATTGGACATATATATGCATGTATATACATATATATGCCTCTTATTAGATCATCCTTTCATGTATTCATTGACTGCACAGGAAACTCTGCTTTGGGCAGAGAGAACACAGCTCTGGGAATATGAATCTGAACAAGACAAAGAGCCTGCCCACCAGCAATCTGCAGTTCCTACCACAGAAAGATGTGCTGGATGGAATGTGAGGAGAACCTCATCAGAGAAACATAGAGCAAACCTAAAATTCGTTGCCCATCTAACAGGGTTCTCTGTGATCACATGAAGATTTTAGATTATTGCCTTGTTCCTGGTAAGCATATTGTCCTTGATTGCTATTGTTGCATGTTGCATGTTACACTTATTTTGCATTACTTTTTTTCTCTCTCTTTTTTTTAACAAGAAAAAATAGATGTGTGCGCTGCTATCTTCTCCACAAAGTGCTTTATTTGGTTGATTTACTTCTTTACTAGGTGACTAAGCCATTGACAATTTTTCTTTCTCTCTATAAAATAGTATCACCAAAAACTCTTTGGGACTCGTTGTATTGATTTATCAACCCCACTCATTCAATTAATATTGCCAGAGTCCTCTTTTTGCACAAGTCTCTGGACTCAGGGTAGGGAATATAGCCATATACAAAACAAATATAGCCTCCCTCCTCCTGGACTTGTTATGTACCAGGACTTGGAAGAAGATACAAGTTTTGTGGATGCATTTTTTTGACATGAAAGACTGGGTAAATTTAGAGTATTATTATAACTTAATGACTTACTAATAATACTGTGTGTGATAAGTGTGGCCTTTTATCTCTGAATGGAGAAAATCATTGTGCATTTCTTGGCACAATGCCTGGTTTCATAAGCACCTCCAGAAATGTCTGCTGAATAGATTAATGAATGGAGGAATTAATTAGAAGCATTATTACTGGAATTCCATTTGCTGCATAAATAGTAATCATGATGAAAATAAAGTGCCAAAAGAACCTATATGAATGAATGAGTTCCTGTTATGTGGTAAATACACCATTATGTTCTTTATAATCACTGTCTTCCTGGCAACCTTAGTATTTGGTTTTAGAGGTGAAAAATAAAAAACAAATAAATATCTTCACAAATTAAGTTCAGAGAAATTTTGTGACTTACCCAGAACTTCAAAACTAGAAGCATCAAGAGTAAAGAAACCAATGACCTCAGATCATACTTACATTCTTCTGCTTTAAAGTAAAGTTTCACCTGTTCCTCATGTCCCATTTATTTGTTATTGTGGGACATAGTCTTCTTTTTCTGAAAAAGCAATGAAGTAAAAATGGATGAGGTGATGAGTTCTACCAAATGTGGCACAGCTGGAGATGGATATCATGGCTATTAGCTGAAATGAATGCCTGGAAGGCAATCATTACCAGCTCCGGCTTAATGGAAACCCAGGGCATCACTACTAATGCAGTCTTGATTTTCTCCGACGATGCCCAAGTGAAGAGTGTAAACAACCTATTTACTTAACACCAAAAGGCCAAGAAGTTCTGTGCTGAGGTGTTCTTGATTTAGAACTTGGTCCACAGTAACTGTGCAGAGGGGACCTGAGAGGAAAGTCTAGATTTTCTTTACAACATCCCTCCAAACTCCTACCAACTGCCCTGTCCTTTGTGCTCTTTGGCCCCTCTGTTGCGTGCCCAGGGTAATAAGTTTTATCTTTGGAGTGAACTGATTAGAAAGCCAACTTTATGCGGAGCCAAGTCTGTCTTAGGGGAGTCAAGCAGAAATCTGATGCTGTACAAATAATGAGTGTTTCCAAGTTGATCTTTTGATCCTTGTCTTGCACTGTTAAGAAATTAGATTTAGGGGCTGGAGCGATAGCACAACGGGTAGGGCGTTTGCCTTGCACGCGGCCAACCTGGGTTTGATTCCCAGCATCCCATATGGTCCCCTGAGCAGCGCCAGGGGCAATTCCTGAGTGCAGAGCCAGGAGTAACCCCTGTGCATTGCCGGGTGTGACCTAAAAAGCAAAAAAAAAAAAAAAAGAAATTAGATTTATCCCTTGTAACCCCACTTAAACACCTATTTTCATTTCAAAACTCAATAATCACATCTGAAAAATAGTTTTGATGTGTTAGTTTTATAATTTCCTAATAAATATTATGTATCAATGTCATTAATTGCATGTTTTATTTATATTAATCTTATGAAATTACTATTAATGTATTATTAATGTTTCAGTGTGACTATCAATATTAAATCCTAGGTAATACCACCTATGTATCTTCTCTATGTGCTGCATTTAAAAATAATCACAGCCTTTAAAGAATCCCCATCCCCCTTGCTTTCAGTCATATAACATTAGGTAAAATTACTTTACTACCCTGTTACTTTGCCTTCAATATGTCTTTATCCCTATTTAGGCTTAGGGCGAAGTCTCATAGGAAATTTCCTCATTTTGTCTGAACTGACACTATTTATATGATAAATGTTTTCACTGACCTTCTTAGCAATTAAACATCTTTATTTTGTTGGGGGGTACACTTGGCAGTGTTCAGGGACCATATACAGTGCCAGGATTAAAACCTTTGTCATGGCCACATGCAAGGAAAGCATCTTAAACCCTGTCCTATCTTTCCAGCCCCAAACTACTAATGTATTTCTAAAAAGTTGAACTCCCTTAATTCTGTGAAAACTTTACCTTTCTGCACCAGTGCTGTAGCATTTTTTAACTGAATGACTGTGAGATACACAGTTACATAGCTGTTTATGTTTGGATTTCAGTCATACAATGTTCTAACACTATCCCTCCATCAGTGGACATTTCCCACCACCAACGTCCCCAGTTTCCCTCCTGCCACCCACCTCCCTTCTCAGCCTGCCTCTATGTCAGGCACTTTAATCTTCATTTTTTTTTCATTTTTAAGATAATTGATTTTTTTTATAGTTGAGAAGCCCTTTCAAGTTGGTTTTTATATCTTTTCCTATTGCTGTGTTGATTTATAATGAACATATAACAATAATGACACGTGTCAAGTTGAAGAAAACACAAAAATGGAAAGATATCCTGTACTCGTGCATAAGAAGTAATATGGTTAAAATGTCCATACTGCCCAGACTTAAGCAACTCAATGACAATGAAATATACCAATTTGGAAACTGGCAAAGGAACAGAATGAATATTTTTCCAAAGAAGATGCACAAATGACCAACAGGTACATTAACACTGGTGTTCGGGGAAATATAAACCAAAGCTACAATGAGACATTACCCAATCCCTATCAGAAAGGAGTTATGAAAAAGACAAGTGATAGCTGGTGAGGAGAAGGATGAGCGAAGAGAAAACTGTGCAGCAGTGGGGACCCTGAATCGGTATGGCCTACATTAGAAAACTGTAAGGAAGTTCTTCATAGTCTTTAAAGCTGTAGCATGAGTCAGCACTTCCATCCCAGGTATGGAATATACCAAGTAAATGAAATCAGAACCTCAATGAGACATTCATATTCCTGTGATAGTTTACAGCAACCAACATATGAAAGCAGCCAAAGTGCCATTCACCGTAAGTGAATGGATAAAGAAGATGGGATACATGGGGTGGGGGGGTAAGGGGGGGCATTAGTATACTATGAGAAAGAAATACTGACATTTATAACAACATTTATGGCTCTTGCTTGTTCTTTTGTAACCAAGTGTAAGAACTTACATTGATTCTTACTATACTTTCTTCTGCTTATCAACTTAACTCACACAAAAAAAGTTTATTTGTTCTTATTGCTACCTCACTCATTCTCTTTCAATCTCCATCCATTTAGAAAATAGAAAATAAATATGCTTTTATATCTTGTCCAAATTATCAACAGAAATGGAACCCTAAAAATCTGCTTCTATACTGATATTAATCTATCAATTTGTCTTACTAAGACCATTTGTTTCTATAATCCAAATGTTTTATCATGTATTATTAGCTATGTATTATTCTGGTAATTACTTAAATTACATTCATAAATACTACTCATTGTATTGGGCATTTGACATATACTTACCATTTTAATGCAATATAATGTTAGCAGTTATTGCTATCTTTAAAATTAAGTGGGCGGGTGTGAGTTCCTGGAAGTTCACAACATCATCAAAGTCACATATCTATT
Source organism: Sorex araneus (assembly GCF_027595985.1). NCBI lineage: Eukaryota > Metazoa > Chordata > Mammalia > Eulipotyphla > Soricidae > Sorex > Sorex araneus. The sequence goes on from NC_073311.1 coordinate 44,305,165, forward strand.
ATGTGAGGAGTTAGAATTCCAATTTAAATCTGGTAACATTAAAGCACAATTCATTTCTGTTTTAAGGTGGCAAACTCAAAATGTAAAATGGTTTGGACCAACTTTGCTTGGTAGAATGCCTGCATTTGTACAGCTTACATATATATAATATAAATACACATATCAACTTTTCTGGAAAAATATAAAATGTTCAGCTACATATGTGATTTGGAAGCTGTGTAAACCTTCAGACATAATCTTCCCATGTAGAAGTGAAGATGAAGCATGCTTCGACCTTGTGAGTAGTCTTGAAATGGGATCGAAAATCAGAGTTCAACATCAGTCATGTGCCTGACTTATAAAGAGATACTTATATAGGCTGATGTGTTAAAACAGAAACCAAGATAAAAAATGAGCTCATCACCACAGAGGCAAGATGCAGGGCCGGGGATGAGGGTGAGGTGTTGGCAGGAGGGGTACAGGGGATATTGGTGGTAGGAAATGTACACTGGTGAAGGAAATGGTGTTGGAACATTGTATGACCGAAACTTGATAATGAAAGCTTTGTAACTGTATCTCACGGTGATTCAATAATTTTTAAACAGTGTTTAAATGAAAGTCTCTGTGGGATTTTCTGTGGGAGAGCATGCCTGGTCATGCTCAGACTCCATCTTGGGGATCACTTCTGGCAGTGCTCAGGAGACCAGATCTACGCAGGAGATTGAACCACGGTCAACTATGTGCAAGACAACTGCTATAATCCTGTCATCTCCCTGGCCCCACTGTGGTCCTTAATTGTGGCACAGTTCATTCATTTAAAAAAAAATTAATGAAGGGCTGAAGCAACAGTACAGCGGGTAGAGGTTTGCCTTGCACGTGGCTGACACACATTTGATCCACAGCATACCATATGGCACTGGAAGCCCACTAAGAATGATACATGAATGCAGAACCAGGAGTAACCCCTGAGAGTTCTGGGTTTGGCCCAAAAGCCAAAAATAAAAAGAAATAAAAGAAATGATGTCTATATTGGATTTCTAATCAGCAGCTATTGTTTTTACTATGGTGCTACTTCTAGATTGATAACAGAGCAATTCCATCTTTTAAACCACTTCATGGACATACGGACTTTTTCAGCCACGTTCATGGCCATACAGACACATTCTGCTCCTTTCCTCAATTTTTGCTGTTCAATAAAACAGATTGTGTTCTTCACCACATCCAATAGAAGCTTCGGACAACTGTCCACACAGGGGGCGTTTTAAAATATTGAAAGACACTGGGGACCTTCCAAAGGGGAGAAAAGACAAACTTCAGTTCCTAAACTTTGAGAATGATGTGAGATGAATGTGTTTCAATGGGTAGATAGTTCTCTGCAACTTTGGCCTTATTTCCAGTCTTGTAGAGGGTATATAAAGCAAACTTTTCCAATAGAAGGCTATGTTTCCAAGTGCCAAAAATGTACTTAGCCGTGGAACTATTGGAGAAGGCCTCTGGGGGAAGCCTGTGTGTTTTTGCCTGATTGTGGGTTGCTAGGCCTGGGATAACCTGGGGCATTTTCACATAGCTCACCACATGCTTAAATAAAGTACTTCAGCAAGGAAATACAGACTTAGCTTGCCTGGTTTTCGGGTGGTAGTTGGCAAAGCTAACTATATTGTTGCCATGTCAAAGACCTCATACAAGGTATGTTCAGCTGAAAGCATGCAACAACTGGATCAGACCAGATGGCTGGTGAGTGTGGGAGAGAATCATTCACCAACACTTACTTGAGATATTCTAAAACACTTTTTAAATAATACTTTTAATAAAACACTCCATTTGCTTTTAAATAGCACAGGGTCACATCAGGTAACTAGGGAGAATTTCCTTACACTAGAATCTGTTTTACATACAAAGTTTTCTCTCACAATGCATTGTGAGAGGCCTCACAGGAAGACCCAGACTAATGACTCTCTCACAGGAGTCATTAGTCTGGGTCTTCCTGTGAGGCCTTTGGTCATTGCCAATCTGGGCCCCCAAAATACCTGAAACATTTTTTTAAAATTTATGTTTACTAAAACACTGATTTACAAAGTTATTCACAACATAGTTGTTTTGGGCATATAATGTTTCAAGACAAATCCCATCAATAGTGTGTGTGAATTTCCTCGATCAATGTCCCCAGTTTCCTTCCTCACCCCCAGCTTGCTCCCTAGTCAGGCACAAAAAAATTTATTACATATTGGAGCGATAGCACAGAGGGTAGGGCATTTGCCTTGCACGTGGCCAACCCTGGTTCCATTCCTCCATCCCTCTCGGAGAACCCAGCAAGCTACCGAGAGTATCCCATCCACACGGCAGAGCCTGGCAAGCTACCCCTGGAGTATTTGATATGCCAAAAACAGTAACAACAAGTCTCACAATGGAGACATTACTGGTACCCACTCGAGGAAATCGATGAACAACGGGACAACAGTGCTACAGTGCTACATATTACTTGCTCTCAACAAACTTGGGGGAATAGAAAATGCAATTGTCAGAAAATAAATCAATAAAAGTTATTTTGTGACTATTGATTGCTATATGATATTAAACTTATGTAAACAAAAAATTAAACCTATTTAGTACATATAATATACTAATATAATATACTACTTTCATTTACATGGATATATTTTAACTCTGGTATCTAAAATACATAGCATTAACTTTATTTTGTACTTGGGTCTCATGGTAATAATCCTGTCTTCCCTGTCATTAATAAAACTATTCTTTTTATTCTTTGCTAAGATATTTTAGAGTTTACATAAAATATGTAAAACCTACAACTGCAAAATTTAGTAAGAGTGAAGAGAATTAAAAAAATTAAAAAAGGGAAAATCTGAATAGGCCTTTAGAAATACAAAGTGTTTTATTCTAAGAAGGGGGATATTGACTAATAAGACAACACATTCAAGGTAAATGTGCTATTAATTCATTATTGAAAATACATATAATTCTTTAGCAAACTATGAGTAAACAAAACTTCCTTATTGTAGTAGAGAGAACCATAAGCACCATGAGTGAATGCCGTACTCCTATATCATGTGCTAAGAAGTTTGTTCTGTCCTTTAATACTTTTTGTAAAACTGGGCTTAAGGATAAGAATTCCTGAAGATTTTTCTTGTTGTTCATTCAAATCTGAGTGGCCATCTAGCTGGATAGAGTGAGGTTTTAAATTAGATTTTGTATTATATTCCTCCATTCTCTTCCAGCTCATAGAGTCTCATTTTCTAGGTCTGTTGTCAATATATAGGTTCTCCTTCATATGTAATTTGTTTTACCAATATTGCTGCTTTCGATATTCTGTCTTTATCTTTGCAATTTTTCACTTTGGGTACAATGTGAAACTTTAGAATCTTTCACTTTGGGCACTCTTGGAGTTTTCCTAGTTGGGTCTATTTTCACTGGGATCCTTCGGGGTTCTTGGATTTCAGTGCTTGTAATCCTGAAGTCTAGAAAATTTCTTTCTATGATTTTTTAAACTATTGTTCATCAAATTTGCCTTCCTATTCTTTGAGGACTTTGAAGATTCTTATATTGCTCCTCTTGAGCTCATTCCACAGTCACCTGGTATGCTGTTCATTTCATTTTGGACTATTTTCTACCTTCCGTTGTTTTCTAGCAGTTTCCTTCGACTCATCTTGGATGCAAAAGCTCCTCAATCTTTTTCTCAGCTTTTGTTACTCTGCTGTTCAGAGTCTCAACAGAGTTTTTTAAATCATTTATCCATATTCTTAATTTCTGCTCCTAGTTTTCTCATTTCAGTACTCATTCTGCACTGCTGCATAATTGTGCTATTGTTTCTTTGATCTCACTAAACATCCTCACAACGGTGTCACTGAAGTCATTGCCTAAGGATTTTCTGGGCTGGCTGGTTCTGTTTTAGGGCTCTGAGTTCTTGTTTTCACTCATTGAGCTTGATGGGCGTCTATATATCTTTCCTATTGGGTTTGCTGTGCTCCTACAGTGCTGGAAAAGTGTAACAGTGTTTAGAGTTCTAAAAGTGTGGAGCTGGATACCTTGCTATGTTGGAGTTCAGGTGTGGGGACTTGAAATCTGTTTTGACCCATAATACAATCTGCTTACCTACTGGAATGAAGAGAAGGTGCTCCCACAACCTTCAGGAAGTTAAGGTTTGGGTTGACATTCCCTTTGGATAAGACATCTCTACACTTCGAAGTGAACCTTCCCTGTTTTGTCTGACCCACTATCTTGCCTTCCTTAGCATTCATTCTCTTTTTAATCTACTCTGTCTGCCTTCTGTCCCAACACTCTGCTGAGTTTCATTTGTCATGGTTGTCTTCAGCCTTTGTGTTATCAGAGCCCATAATTGCATCAGTGCCCTAGTTCCTGCCTCTCAGTCATAGTTAACTTTGCTCTGGAAAGCTTTTTGCTGTTGCCTTGGAATGCATTTTCATCTTCTTCTATACTCCTAAGCTTTTCGTGTCAGTTACTAAAGGTTCAATATTTTATTATCCTTTGATTATCTGTATGATTTCCTATGCCTACCTCCCTACAAAAATGCTGAGTCATCCTGTCTCTAGTCTTTGTATATTACTTTCTCACCTGGGATGACTTTTTCTCTCTTCCTCAATTCATTCATCCAACAAATACTCATCAAGCAACTTGTGTGCCAAACATCATTGTAGGTCCTCCAAATAAACAAAAACACTTGCCTTTGCATAGCTTACCTCATCACTCTCCTCTTCCCATTTCAAAGTTCTTTCTATTATCAAGGTCTGCCCTACCAGCAAATTCCTATCTCACTTACTATAACTAGTCCTCATAGCAATTCTAAACACACTTATCATTATCCCATTCCACAGCCCAAAAAGCTGAGGCTCATGAAAATGAGCAACTTGCAGGTTCAGTAACTTTATTTATGTGAGATAGAGACAAAATTCAATGTCAGTAGTGCTGTCTCCAAAGCTTCTTCCCTTTGACCACACTAAACATAGATTTAGAAGAAAATGTCAACACATGTGGTAGAGATAGGATAGGGAACACACTTAAAATGCACATGAAAAGGAGAAAGAAATGGATGGGATGGGTTGAGAAGAATCAAAAGAACTGTGCTATAGTGCAAAGGTCTGTGGGTTCTTTGTTTGGACTCGAAAAATATTAGACCCTGTTTAGAATAGGAACCTTCAGTGTTAGATGGGACTGTATGCTGTATGTCTGTGCCTCTGAGAGCACAGTGGAAGCCTGTTAACTGACCTTTTTTGATTGATTGTTTGAGGGTTTTCAGTTGTTTTTAAAGACAGGAGTGAATTAATTCACATATTTTAACTCAGGCCAATATAGCTTCCAGGCCAATATAGCTTCAATATATTAGATAAGTTTTCTGAAGTAAAAACTATGACTCAGTGACTGGCTGCTTAACCTATGTGGGTTTCTTTATTTTTATTGGATCACTGTGAGCTTTTATGATCCAGTTTCAGTCATATAGCACCCATCCCTCCACCACTGTACATTCCCCACCACCAATATCCCTCATATAGCTCCTGCCAAAACCACCCTCCATGACCTGCCTCTATGAAAGGCACATTTCTCTCTCTCTCTCTCTCTCTCTCTCTCTCTCTCTCTCTCTCTCTCTCTCTCTCTCTCTCTCTCTCTCTCTCTCTCTTTCTCCCCCTCCTTCCATTTGGGCACTATGGTTTGCAATACAGATACTGAGAAGCCATCATGTTTGGTCCATTGCCCACTTTTGACACACATCTCTCTTCCAGAGGTATCCCTTCCAATTGTCATTGTAACAATGGTCCCTTCTCTATCCCTACTGTCCTCTCCCCAGCCCTTGAGGCAGGCATCCAACTGAGGACTATTCATCCTGACCCTTGTTTCTACTGTCCTTGGTGTTAATCTCATACGAGTGTGAGTTTCTTTAGATCCCTACTCTTGTAGTTGAATGGAGCAGCAAGGACAAGATTCTGCCTGGATGTAAATTCAACAGAAAGGGTGATGGGGAATATTGCCAGTTTTTTCAAGAAACTTTGTTACCACATGGATCAGATAAACGAGGTGATGAAAAGGAAAAATAAGAGTCAAGAATCTTCTTTCCTCTTCCCTCTCTCCCACCCTCCCTCCCTTCCTTTGCTAAGACTTACTGCTCAATAGTTTTTATGTAACAGGCTGTATTTGAAGGGCTTTCAAGTTTTCATCCTCACAAAAATCCCACAAGTCAGATACTATTATTTTCACTTTCCGATTAGGAAAACAGAGAGGTTAAGATGATCACTCAAAATTCACACAACTTGTTTGTGTGTTTCAATGCAAGATTTTCATAAGAACTCTTTGAAATATCCATGAGTTAATGAATTTTAATATTCATAAGTTCAAGAAGTTCAGGAATTCCCATAACTGCCTTGAGGGTACCCAGAAGTCAGAGAACCTCTGAGCAACTTTCCCAAGTTCACACTGTATTTGGAGCAGGACCCATTCTTGTCATGACATTTTAGATTCTTAGCAAATGAATAACAATACCTATTGTGTTGTCTTTTCTACTGTTGTATTTATTCATTTGAAGTTTTAAAGAAAATCCCTAAAATTTCATTTCTCATATGAGTTAGGTCTCTTCACTAATTGTCACCTTTTTATTTTTCTGATCAACCGGAAATCAGACTTGTACTCACACCAATTAAAATTCCGCTTCTGTTCTTTAAATAAATATAAATCATAGTCATCACTGAAGCATAGTGAGAAAGTGAATAAGTATTGTGTACATCACATACTGGGGGGAGAATGAGAGATAGAAAATCAGAGAACACTGAAGGAAGAAAAGCACATTTACTATAATTTTCTTCTTTACACAGAAATTCCTTTTGGCTAGGAAAACAATACTAATCTCATTACCTTAGAACTCTACTATGCAGCTAAAAGCTGTGGCAAGAGATATACACATTTAACAGCATGATGCTTTGAGGTACATGCCTGTAGTATATTGTCAAGATTAGAGATCCAAAGGGACCTGCAAAAGTCAGTCACTCTTTCATTACCATGGTCATAATCTTTATTTTTTGACTCTACTGTGTTAAATGTACAAACTGGCCCAAGTTAAAAATGTGTGAATGTATTCATGCATGTATTTAAAAACAACTGAAAACCCTCAAATCCTCAATCCTTCAAAAAAAATCAGTGAACAAGCTTCCACTCTTCTCTTTATTACCATGTCAGGAGTCTTTTCAAAAGTTCCCAAACATCTTTCATATTAATATATCTGAATATATGTTAATATATTTGTAGAGATGAACATTTACACAAGCAAGGTAAACTAAGAGTATCCTACAGTAGTAAGTTGGGACAAAGAACTGAAGTGGTCCACGGAATTATAGGGGTAGAGATATTGCTTACAAAAGTAGACACAGAGGACTTGGGAAAGTGATGCTTTGGTAGGTCTTCCATGTCAGCAAGATATGAAGAGGTGAAAGAAGAACAGATATTCCGTGGTAAGGATAGGCTAGCTTGAAAAATGAGGTTTAATAGAAAGAATGGAGCGATGATTTGAAGGACTGAGGCCTTGATGCTACAATTAGGGAGTAGATCAATATTTAAAACATGAAAAAGACATAGAGTCAAAGAAGTCTAGAGTCAGATTGATTTAATCTGGTTTAGCCTCCACTTGAGACTGAAGAGGAAGCTGAGATCCAAAGAAATGAATCTTGCTCAAGAAACCAGCCTTCCAGGGGCTGGAGCGATAGCACAGCGGGTAGGGCGTTTGCCTTGCACGCGGCCGACCCGGGTTCGAATCCCAGCATCCCATATGGTACCCTGAGCACCGCCAGGGGTAATTCCTGAGTGAAGAGCCAGGAGTAACCCCTGTGCATCGCCAGGTGTGACCCAAAAACAAAAAAAAAAAACAAAATAAAAACAAACAAAAAAAAAGAAACCAGCCTTCCTATGACAAAACCAAGACTTCAATTGCTTTCTGTCTCCTTGTCTCATATTCTCCTCACTATGCAACTTTACACAAGATAAACATACTCATGACAAATCTTATGGGTCATAAAATCAGAGTACCCTACATCTTTTCCTTCCATTTTTATTGAGGTATTATAATAACAGTTTCACGCATACATCATACTAGCAACACATTCATCACGAGTGTCTGATTCCCTATACCAATCTCCCAAGGACCCCTCCCATTGACACCTTTCTCCAATCAGAGAAGCTCAATTCTGTAGAATAACTCTCCAGGACTGTTTCCTTTGGCCATTTGTTGGTCCCTTACTATATTTCTTTATATCCTACATAAGAGAGAAACATTCTTTAAATCCAATTCTTTTGACTGACTTTACTCAGCATGATACCCCTAGTTTCATCAATGTAGTGGAAATTTTTGTGATTTCCTCTTCTCTTAGAACTGAGTCATATCCCAATAAATTCCATAATTGCTTCATTCAGTCATCTGTTCAGACATTTGAGTTGTTTTCAGGATAAGAGTTCCTTTACTCCATGCCAGTATCCAAGCCAGCACTTATCCTCAGGTATGTGGTTAAAAATATTTAATAAAGGAGCTAGGAGTGGGGAGTGGAGCAAGAAAATTTTATTCAAAATATGTTGGGAACACTGTCAGTCACATTTACTGATACCCCTATCTCACACTTTACCCAAAATTCCATTCAAAATGGGTTAAAGACCTTATATTGAGAGAGATAGAAGTAAAAAAAAATGAACAAATGAAACTGCATCAAACTAACAAGCTGCAAAGGAGACTAAATTATGATTAGAAAAAAAGAGAACCCACAGGATGGACAAAAATATTTTCCTATCACTCATTTGATGAAAGGATAAATATCCAAGTACTTGCATTGGTAGGTAAAAGCAACAAAAAAATCATAAAATGAGGAGGAGAGATGAACACTCTTCCTTAAAATATATATACAGATGACCATAAGGTATATAAAAAGTTATCTCCATTACTCCTCACCAGGGAAATGAGAATTAAAAATAATGAGGAATCATCTCATACCAGTGAAATTAGCACACATCAAAAGAACAGAAACAACCAGTCTGTTATATCTTTCATTCTATGTTGACATGTGAGTCAACCATAAATGTGAAATCCTGTTGCTGAATAATATAACCAATTTTATTATAATTAGATAATCCAAGAGAAATAATGTCAGTATTCTAACAAGTAAAAGTACAAAAGAATTTGCAAAGACATCAACACTTGCTTTCCCAATAGTTTGAAATAAAATATTTGTTTTTCTTTCACATTTTCTCAATTTTCCATTCAAATTCCACTTCTGCTTTTCATTCACTGTTCAGTCAGAAGGTCCATACTATATCTGTCCTTCTTATATCTGAGTCCCAAAAATAGGTCCTGAATTACTTACAGCCAAACATTTTCTCCAGAAACTAGATTGATTAGGTTCTGATAGAGAAAAAAAATATTTTTCACAATTCAAGTCTCGGAAAAAAATTTAAATTTCTGCTTGGTGTTTTAAAAGGAACCAAACCATGAATAGATAGTGAAATAGTTATCACTTCATATGACCCAGAAACCACACGGAAGTGTGATATGCCTGAATTGAGAAGTGCTGATGGACCTGACAGAGTGATGGGCTGAATGCTGGATGGTGATCAATCCAAGATGCAAGATATGTTTCTCCAGAACTTATTTCCTGGAAAAAGAATGACCTCACTGTACTAAATTCTTGGATGTGTTCTTGTTTGTACATCTATAATATAAGATAGTTAGGTAGGCGGCTGAGCTGGATGACAGGATGACCTTTGAGATACGTTGAAGCCCTATCATCACTTAGTTGAATTTTAAGCAAAATGTCTCCAAGTCAGCCTTACAGAATCCAAGTCATTTGGAGAAAAAGGTCTATGCGTTGTTGCATTACACATGGTCTTAGTCCTTATAGTGCATCACTTAAAGAAGGCTCTAAGATATTCTACAATTAAGTAAATTCACTTAAACAGCTGATATCCAAATTTACAGTTTGATCACGGAATTATTTCTTTCTCCCAAGAAATCTCTTGCCTAGCTTTTCTAAATGTATCTGCAATATAATAATGATTGAGAAACAAAGGAATAATTACCTATGAGAACCGGGCAAATTCCTCATCTGCTAACAGGGGAATATGATGTAGTAATTCATGATAGCAGTCTCTAGAGGAGAAAAACAATAGGTGATAAATATGATTTATAGTTACATAGGAAAGATGGGGTAGTGCTGGGAAAAGCTAAGAATGATTTATGTTTTGGCATTCAAAATTGATTCCAGAGTAGCTTACCTGCTAGTTCATTAAAATAATGTTGTCTCAGAAAGCCCAGTTATTCTGAATATAAATTCCTGTACAAAGCAGATATTTATATGACAAGTAATGTAAAATAGGATAAAAATTATGGAAGAAACATTAGAATGATATAAATTTGAATTATCTGTAATATCCACAGCCCTCATTTGCGTAATCATACTGATAGTCAAGTCCTTTCTTACATATTGTCACATTTGAGCCACTAAACTATTCTGTTGGTGGGGCTGTAGCTAAAACACATTGGGTAGGGTGTTTGCCTTGCATGTGGCTGACCCAGGTTCGATTCCCAGCATCTCATATGGTTCCCTGAGCACCACCAGGATTAATTCCTGAGTGCAGAGCCAGGAGTAAACCCTGTGCATCGCCGGGTGTGACCCCCCCAAAAAAATTAAACTAATTTTGTTAGTTAGTTACTGGTGTTTTTACCTACATTTAATCAATAAGCGCTGAATCATAGTTGACTCTTTTACTAAACACTGTTCACTACTACCATAGGTGCTGCCTTGCTCAAAGTCAGCAAGGATGGCCCATATCTACAGACAGTTGATCAAAGGTAAAATGCCTGGGAAAATGGCTCAAGTGGAAAAAGCAAAAGATTTGCATGTGTGAAGAAGTCCAACCCCAGCACTGATAGGCCCCCATAGAATACTTGGGGTGGCCTTGGTAGCCCTTTCTGCCACAAGAAGGGTGGCTCCTCATACATGTTTTCCAAATAAAATAAATAAGACTTGTAAGACTTGATGTTAAAATGGAGACATTACTGGTGCCCACTCGAGCAAATTGATGAACAACGGGATGACAGTGACAGTGATACAATGAAAATAAATAAAAAGACTGGCTTAACATTGCTGGAGGGCCATCCTATGGTCCCTAAACTTTCTGTAGCAACTTTATCATCGTTCGCCATGTTTCTCTTTCCTATTCTACTTCGTTCATCTTCTTAGTTGTGGATGGAGACCCAGGTCTCTCCAGCATACAATGTACACACAAATCTGCATCTCAGAGCCTGGAAAATCCAGACTAGATAGTGAACTTGACAAAATTCATTTCAACAAATCAAGAGCCCCTGCTTGTGTCCAACCCATGCTCTGTCAGCACATTAATCTGCTACATGGTAGGTGGACTTGGGAATGAAAATGTTCCCCATGATCACATAGCCCATGCATAGTCTCTCATTTTCTTTAGTCACATCAGCCTCTTTTGCTTTGAGCCTGCCAACGTGTAGTCTCATCCCAGAGCTTTGCAAATTCCTTTTTCTTTTTCTAGAAATTTCTGTCTCAGATTGTAACATAACGAACTTTTGTTATCCAGCTCTATAGTAATCATGGCAGAAGTGACTTCCTGGGCCCAGTTTGTGCAAAAACGCCACAATAGAAGTATATCATCTTTTGCAAGCAAGCATGTATACAATCCCATAACTGAAGAAGCATAGTGAAGAATTCAAGCATAGAATCTCAGGTGCAAGCCCTAGGAAGCAACACAAATAACCATGCAAGCCACAGCCAGACATGTGTGTGACTGGTCCTCACAATATCTTCGACCTTGAAGGGAAGGGAGAATTTTTTTTTAATGTGCAATTTTCCTCACTATGCAGTCCCTGAGGAAAAGGAAAGTAAGTTTTATTCGGGAATGCCTTTCATGAAGCAATAAAAATTGTAGTTTCAAAAGTGTGATCTGTGAGTACACATCTTTTTGATATTCTGTGTGATGAATGGAAAGTACAACAAAGTGTAATGATTATCTTGAGAAAAATTATTTGTATGATTGCTTGATAATGAGACACACTAGCTGCATTTTTTATGAAACACCATTGTTATTTGTAAGAGCAACCCACAGTCAAACTATGGTATCCAAATCTTAAAACCGAATGAAAATAGAACTTTCAACAACTAATTATATCATTGATATGATAACATTTAAAGTAAAAATTAAAATTTTGGAGAGCTAGATTGGGACACATTTTGATATCTTCCCAATTCATAAGAATTTTTTGATGAAATTGATGGTGATATTAATAAATCTGTGGGTCTTTTGATATTAAATATATAGCATAATGTAATAGGTCAGTGTTTATATCATAATGTATATCTCAGTAAATCATCATTGTCCAAGTGAATAATACTTGAAGTGAAAATTACACATGGTTAAAATATACATTACAAGTGAAAGATACATCCATCAAAAAAATTTCAAGATAAATGAATCTCTTGAATTTTTTAAATCAGTTTTCTTATTATTCTGGCATGGCTGACCATGCTTAGGGCTCACTCCTATCTCTGTTCTCAGGGATCACTCCTAGCAGTATTTTGTATCAGTGCTCACCAGGTGCAAGGCAAGTGTCTTACTCCCTGTACTATCTATCCAGCTGATAAATGCATGTTAGTGCCATAAGGTATGACAAATTAAATGATATATTTAAAATTTTCTCTCTGCAACTTTCTATTAAGAATTTATTGCTAGATATCAACAGGCCTACCTCCACATCTGACCCTGTGTTGCTCATCAGACCTTCCAGGTGAGTTTAATTTCCTGCAGTCTTTTTTGAAGAAGAAGTGGATACTTCAGCTGGGTCCTGACAGTGTTCATGCCTTCCCTCTACCATTTAGACATCTCCATGTCTCCTGAACTACATGGTCACATATTGGTCTACTCAACACATCTCCCACTGCTCTTTATACTTCTTGTCCCTATGTGAAGACAAGTAGAGGGGAAAAAAGAACAATATACAACCTAAACCCTTGGAGACTCTCAGGGTGGGTCGACTAGAAAGATTCTAGTCCACCAAGAAGTCCAGCAAGTTCAATGACTGAAAATATTAACAACATAGAAAGCCCTATTCGTACCAACCAGCCCTGTAAATTCTCAGAGAATGACTAGTGACACTGTGTTGAGTGTTTAAAGAACTCAAAGAAATGATGACACAGGTACTTATCAAAGCAAAGAAAGTATGAGAGTCAGAATTACAAAACTGCAAGCAAAAGTGACAAAAATGATGAGTCTGATGGGTGATATTAAAAAATGTAGTAGAAGGTCTTAGCAAGGAAAACTCAGCTGATAAAAGATCAATAAGTTCCAAGATGAGAGGCTGAAAATCTCTAGAAGACAACAGAAGATTTAAAAAAATCTGAAAAGAAATGAAAAGCCTAACAGAGAACTATGAGATGAATGCAAGAGGAACACCAAAGGGCTCATCAGAGTTCCTTAAGAACAGAAAGGCAAACTTGAAGTGATAATAGACAAGAATCTCCCACATGAGGAATGCAAATACTTAGTCAAGAGGCCTGAAGGGTCCCAGTGCAAAAAAACTCAAATAGAAAAACTCAAAGGCACATTGTATTCAGAATGACAAAAGCCAAAGATAGAATACTCACCAAAACAAGATGAAAAGAGAAACTTATATGCAAAGTAAAGCCATAAGAGTCACAACAGAAGTATTAAGTGAGATTCTATTACCAGAATAAAATGTTGAGAAATACTAAAAAAAAACAAAAACCTCAATGAAATGAACCCCTCACCAAAAATACTCTATCCAACTAGATACTTGGATTTGAAGGAACAATCAGAACTATGGACAGGCAATCGATTAAGAAATTCATGTCTTTAAATTAGTTTTTCAAGAAGCATTAAATGAGCTTCATTAAAACACTAGATAATTTTTTCAGCACTATGCTACTGAGAAAAGCATTCACTTATGATGCTTAAGGTTGCCCTCTACTAGATTAAGAAAGGTCTGTTCAGCCGAAATCTGGAAACAACTTGAGTGCCTGAGAACAGACTACTGGCTAAAGAAACTTTGGTACATCTACATAATGGAAAGCTATTAGGAAAGATAAAGTCATGAAATTTGCTTAGAAGTGGATGGACATGGAGAGTATCATGCTAAGTGAAGTGAGTCAGAAAGAGAGGGACATAGAATGACTGCACTTGGTGAAATATAAAATATCATAATATGAGATAAACACCCAAGGACAGTAGAGACAGGGCCAGAAAGATTGCTCCATGGTTGGAAGCCTGCCTCATGAGTTTGGGGAGATAGCAGCTGGGATAGAGAAGAGGTTACTAAGTCAATGATGGTTGGAGGGATCCCTTGGGACGGGAGATGTGTGCTGAAAATAGAGAAAGGATCAAACATGATGGCCTCTCTGTATCTGTATTGCAAACCATAATGCCCATATCTAGAGAGAGAATAATATGGACACTGTGGGTTACAGAGGCAGAAAGAGAGGTGGGTGCAGGACAGGAGGTGAGGGGGAGGAATACTGGGGACATTGGTGATAGGAAATGTACATTGGTGGAGAGATAGTGTTCGATCATTGTGTGACTGAAACTCAAACATGAAAGCTTTGTGAGTGTTGCTCATGGTGATTCAACAGAAAAAAAAGTAATCTGAAAAAAAAATGAAAGGTCTGTTTATTCCTAGCTTGCTAAGGGATTATATATCATTTAATAATAAGTTACTGTTTCATTTCTGTTGAATTTTCTGTGTATGTTTGGGTAGTTTTTGCATCTATACAGATTTTTATTGCAATCTTTTTCTTATAAAATCAAGTACCTTTTTTTGTTGTTGTTTTTTGCTTTGCGAGCAAACCCAGCAGCATCCAGTGCTTACTCTTGCCTCTGTGTCCAGGGATCACATCTATTTCCGGGCAGTACTTGGAGGACCACATGAAGTGCAAGGGATCAAGCTGGGTCAGCCAAATGCAGGACAAGCACCTTACTTGCTGTACTATCTCACTGGCCCCATAATTCTTCTTTAATACCTATAATGTGATTTTTTTAACGTGAAGTCAATATTCTCTTTCTAGGATAAAACATATTTTTATACTTTTGCAGGCCTATTCATATTCTCCCTTAATGTTTTTTTAATTCTTAATTCTCCTCACTCTTACTAAATGGTATATGTGTAGAGTTCATCATGCTAATTTTAAAATTAACTAGCATATTATTCATTCACTGTATCACTGTTATCCCATTGTTCATTGATTTACTTGAGCAGACGTTATTATAGTCTCCATTCGTCCCAGCCCTGAGATTTTAGCAGCCTCTCCTAAATCATTTTTCCCAACAATTGGAGGCTCTTTTCAGGGCCAAGGGAATGAGACCTGTTATTGTTACTGTATTTGGCATATCAAATACTACACTTGCAAGGCTCTTCCATGATATTACTCATTATGCTAACATTTTTTAAAAAATTCATATACTTATAAAAAGATAAGCCTGCTTGAGTTGGGCCTGGGCCTTCTCCACCCAGACCCCCAGTTTCCAGTAGCTGAAAAGACACACCCACAACCTGCCCCCATTGCCGTGTAATCCCACCAAAGGTCAACATCCAGAGACTATAAGACTAAGCTCCTGAAAAGCGATTGCACAGCATCTAATAGACTTGTTCTCCCTCTTGCAGAACTGACAAGCTACCAAGAGTTTATTGCCCGCATGGGAGAGCCTTGCAAGCTCCCCATGGCGTCTTCATATCCCAAATACAGTAAAAGATATATACATATCTCTCGGAGAGCCCAGCAAGCTACTGAGAGTATCCTGCCTGCAAGGCAGAGCCTGGCAAGCTACCCGTGGCATGTTCGGTATGCCAAAAACAGTAACAATAGGTCTCATTCCCCTGACCCTGAAAGATCCTCCAATCGTTGGGAAAGACGAGTAAGGAGAGGCTGCTAATATCTCAGGGCTGAGTGTAACAGAGACATTACTGGTGCCTGCTCGAGTAAATCGACGAACAACGAGATGACAGTGATACAGTAATAAAAAGATAAATATATTCAGTTCTTTAAAAACGTTTTATCAGCTTATCAACTGATTTCCAATTATAAGACATTTCAGGAGTTTACCTTTATTCATCTATATGTGTATAGGGAAGGAAGGAAGGAAGGAAGGAAGGAAGGAAGGAAGGAAGGAAGGAAGGAAGGAAGGAAGGAAGGAAGGAAGGAAGGAAGGAAGGAAGGAAGGAAGGAAGGAAGGGAGGGAGGGAGGGAGGGAGGGAGGGAGGGAGGGAAGCATTATGGTTTGCAATAGAAATACTGAGAGGAAGGAAGGAAGAGGGAAGGAGGGAGGAAGGAAGGGAAGGAGGAGGAAGGAAGGAAGGAAGGAAGGAAGGAAGGAAGGAAGGAAGGAAGGAAGGAAGGAAGGAAGGAAGGAAGGAAGGAAGGAAGGAAGGAAGGAAGGGAGGAAGGAAGGGAGGGAGGGAGGGAGGGAGGGAGGGAGGGAGGGAGGGAGGAAGGGATGAGGGAGCTTGCTGGGCCCTCTGGGACTGAAGAATTGAATCCGGGTAGGCTGCGTGCAAGGCAAACACCCTACCGCTGTGCTATAGCTCCAGCCTGTCTAAGTATCTAATGAGATCAAATTCTTAGCCTTAGAATTCAGATGAGCTTATCAAGCTGTGTATGTGTATGAAAGAGGGAGCAGTGGGAGAGGAGTAGGGGGAGGGGATACACTGGGGGTGTCACAGAGACAGCGGTGGAAGTTCTGGGACATTTTGGTGGTATTGAAGAGGCAATAACTGTTCATCAAGGTCATGAAACTTAACACTACTGTAACCATTTTACTAAGTGACAATAAAAACAAAAATTATACATATATGATTGCATTGCTGGGACTAGAAGTGTAACTCAGTGGTAGCACACTTGCCTAGCTTGTGTGAGACCCTGGGTCCCATTCCCAGCAACATACACACACACACACACACACACACACAAGAATTTACGATTAATTAAGTTAGATATTAACATCAAAGAAGACTAGGATTATCTGAAAAGTTTCGTAAAGGGAAAACATAGTGAAAGGCAACAGAACATGATAACTCACCTATAGAACTGAGCTTTCCACGGAGGAGGGAGGGCAGACAGGGTAAGAGAGTGAATTGATGTGGAGGGGGAAACACATGGAGTTGATGGTGGATGGAAGTAGACACCATGGTGGAAGGTGTTGGAATGTTGTCTCAATAAAACCATATCACTAATGGCATTATAAATCACAGTGCCTATAATATAATTTTTAAATATTTTGGAAAGCAAAATATATTTTTCTATTTCCACTTGCATAATTATATAAAAATAGTTATCATTTATATAGTTTAACCAAAACATAGATCACAGCAGATTGAAAATCATCAAGTGTGAACATTTGCATGTCAGATGAGGTCAGATACTAAAGAAGTTTGCAAAGATGAAGATTAATGTCACCCTTCTCTATTTATTTTTTTAAATAAAACAAACAACATTTGTTTAAAATTGTTTTTTTGGTTTTGGGGCCACATCAGGCAATGCTCAGGGAATACTCCTGGCTCTGTGCTCAGGAATTATTCCTGGTGGTATGCCTGGTATCATATTCATTGCCAGCGATGGAACCCGCATGCAAGGCTGGTCCCTTATTCACTGAACTATGTTTCTGGATCTCTCTGGATCTCTTTCACCCTATAAATTTAATCTTTGATCAAACTGATTGAACTTATTGTTTTAAAATCATTGGTAAAGTAGTAAATATAAATCAGTATAAAATTCACATAAACAGGAGTTCTTTGGGATTTTCAGGGTTTTGTTAAGTGTGTAAGATAATATTTTTTTTACTTTAAACACCACGGTTTACAGAGTTGTTCATAATATAGTTATTGCAGGCATTCAAGGTACTAACGACAATCCAAGCACCAGAGTGACCTTCCCTCCACCACTGTCCCCGTTTTTGCAAACACTAACCCCTGCCTCGCAAACCAAAACCTTTAGCAGGCACTGTATCACTGCATTACTGTCATCCCATTGTTCATCAATTTGCTCGAGTGGGCACCAGTAACGTCTCCCTGCATCCTAGCCCTGAGATTTTAGTAGCCTCTCTTTTCTCATCCTTCCCAATGGTACCTCATTGGAGGCTCTTTCAGGGTCAGGGGAATGAGATCCATCATTGTTACTGTTTTTGGCCTTTCAAATAGGCCACGAGGAATTTGGCAGGCTCTGCCATGTGGGCAGGATACTCTCAGTAGCTTATAGGATTCTCCAAGAGGAAGAACTAGACAATAAGAGGTCGCATTCGAGGCTGCGCACTTCCAGGAGTGTTGTTTTACAGTCTCTGGACCTTGGCTATTGATGGGATTACACACAGGGGAAGGGGAGGGGGGGGGTAGTTTGTGGGTGTGGCTGCCTAGCTACTGAGAAAAGGGGGATCTGGGTGGAGGAGGCCCAGTTCCGATCCGAGCAAGCTTGGAGATCTCAGCCCTAGGTCCTGCACACTTGGGTTCCTCTGCCGGTTCCTTCATGCGTGAGGCTCGTCTGAGCATGTGGAGAGTGGCCTTGAGCATGGCTGTGGCTGGGTTCCGGAGGTCTTCGGCTACAGGGGGCTCTGCTCAAGGCAGGGAGGAAAACTCAGATAGCAGGTACAAAATAATTTATTTCATATTGCTTGTTACAAAGAAACAACTAGTGGAATTATCAAAAGATATTTGAGTAAAAGGAAATTTGTAGAAATGGTTCTACATCACTCATGGGGTCATTAAGTCCTTGTCTGAGGGTTTACTAAGATGCTTGTTGCTAGATGAGTCTTTTGTGTTATTGGGGTTTTTTTTTTGGTTTTTGGGCTTAGTTTCTTTACTTTCT
Source organism: Sorex araneus (assembly GCF_027595985.1). Lineage (NCBI taxonomy): Eukaryota > Metazoa > Chordata > Mammalia > Eulipotyphla > Soricidae > Sorex > Sorex araneus. The sequence goes on from NC_073311.1 coordinate 44,324,028, forward strand.
CATTGGATTTGGTGTACTCTTATGGGCTGTCAGTACTTTGGAATTTGGAGATATTGTTCCAGAAACTTCAGGGTCAGTGAAATTGGGTCTGTGAGTTTACACAGCAGCAGCTGTGGGCTGTGGGTATAGCTGCCAGGGGTTCCAGAAGCATAGGGCAGGAGAAGTCATTCACCCACACTCTGAGAAGACCCCAGAGTTCTCAACCTGATTGAGTGTAAGGAAAAATCTTAAAAACACTTGGACTGGAATTAGTGTTAGAATAGAGTTGGCATTCAAAAATGACTTCCTGGGTGGTTTCAATATTTATCAAGGAAAATAAATGATAAAAATGCACTTCTAGTTGGATTGTCATGTCTTTGCATAGTACATAAATGAAATATTGCATTCATCTGAATAAATGAGTACACTTTCCTATTTTCTGGTGACTCAAAGTAGACTGCCGACAAGTTTGGTGGTCTTGAAAGGAAATCTCCATTGCAAATACACAGGCAGCATCTTAGATGTTTTTTAGAGTGTAGAATATCTATCAGCTTAAAATTAGTTCTCATTGACTTTCCTTGCCTAGTTGTGTTTTTGCCTGGAGTGAAGGAACATTTATGTAAAGGAAGCATTTAATTCCATAACAATCCAGAGAGTTAATGGATTTGCACCTATGCCTTTCTCATCACATTGTCCGAGGACTTTCTGTTTGATCAGGAAGTTAGCTTTGTAAACCAGACTCATGAAATTGCTCTTTAATGGAACTGTAACAAATCAAAATCATACTGCTCCTTTCTTAAACCCTGGCATTTTAAATTGGAGAAGCAAAACAAAACCAAGTAAAAAGCAAATATTATAGTCCAAACAAGGTGATGACATTTCAAAGGTTAAATTAAGGAATATGAAAATGAGCATTCTTAACACCAAGACTCAAAATAACAAATGTTCCATGCAAAGTTTACTGGAGCTGACCCTAGAACTTTCAACACTTTTAAAGCAAGCTTACTCTAAAGTTGACATATTTTGAGGAGTAGTTCTGACCAATTTTCAGAAGAACACTATAGGTTTGTTACAAGTTTTGTAATAGAAATATAACTTATACTGTAATTAAAGCAATATCTTAACTAGAACCAAATTAACAAGACCTTTCGATTAGACAGGCACTTTTAATCTGATATTTTTATCAATAAAGTGATAATAAAGTAACTGGACATAAATGATTGTGTAATGGGAAAATAACCATTTGCAGAGAGTATCCAGGGCCCAAACTCTTTTAGTTCAGTATTCTAAGCTTTCAGTGTTCAGTTGCAATAACAAATTACAACTATGACTGAAAATGGTGATTCAGATCCATTAGTTTGGGCACTCACTGACTATTCGTGTATTGTAGGTAGTCATTAGACAGTGTTTATAATGAAAATCTTTGCATCAAGTCTGGGGATAACTGGGAAGTCTATGAGGTCTTTACAAGACTCAACTAAACCACTAGAGTAATATGTTCCCCTAGTACGGTATAGCTACAGACCCAATTAGTAAATCGCTTGTATCACTTGTCATCCCATTATTCATCAGTTTGCTCAAGTGGGCACCAGTAATGTCTCCATTCATCTCTGTTGCGTGCTAGTGCTGCCCAGTGGCATAGGCTCGCTCCAGGAACACGAAGAGCCTCAAACCGTATATTCAGGGTCTTGGTGAAGAAGTCTGACCATCTTGTAGGTAGGCGGCCACGTGGTCTTTTGACATCCTGTGGAATCCGGTCGGTAACAGCTCTAGTCCAGCAGTCATCAACTATATGTCCGGCCCATCTGATTTTCGACGCCTTGGTAAATGAGACAGCGTCCCCGATTCTTGATCATTGACAGAGGTCAAAACTCCGGATTCCTTCTCTCACTTGAGCAGAATGTGATACTCCAAGCATAGCTCTTTCGATTCTTCTTTGGGAGACCTGAATAGCATTCTCATCCTGTTTTTATAGGGCCCAGGTCTCTGAGGCATATGTTAGTGCAGGAAGAATGGTAGAGTCAAAAAGATGTGCCCAGAGCCGGAGGTTCTTCATCCTCTTAACTACTTCTTTAATGTGCTTGACGGTGTTCCACGCCGCTCTCTTCCTCCTGCGCAGTTCAGGTGCCAAGTCATTTGTCATGTTGAGTTCTCGACCTAGGTACACATAACTGTTGCATTCAGAGATGTTCGTCCTGTTGAGGGCAAATGGAATATCAGGAACTAGTTTGTTTCTCATGAGCATTGTCTTCATGAGATTCAGCTACAGTCCAACCTTTTCACACTTACAGTTGAAGTCAGCCAGCATTCGTGCCATTTGGCTGATATTTGGTGTTATGAGAACGATGTCATCAGTGAAGCAGAAGTGGTGTAATTGCCAACCGTTTATCTTCATTCCCATCCCTTCCCATTTCAGGCATTGCATGATGTTCTTGAGGGTGGCACTGAAGAGTTTTGGTAAAATGGTGTCACCCTGCCGAACCTCTCTCTTTACGTCAATGATCACTTCTTTGTAGAATGGTGAGGTCCTGGTGGTCGATTGTGCTGAATCCTTTTTGGAACCTGGCTTGCTCACATGGTTGTCCTTCGTATAGTGTTCTGCCAATCCTATTCAGGATGACTCGAGTGAATAACTTGTCGACAATGGACAGCAGGCAGATCAGGCAATAGTTGCCGATGTCATGGATGTCTCCCTTCTTGTACAATAGGACAGTCCTGCTGGTTTTCCATTGGGATGGAACCTTGCCTTCAGACAGGTAGAGTGTGAAGAGCCGAGCCAGTGTATTGACGAGTACTGCCGGTAGATTCTTCAGGTGTTTGGGTCTGACCTTGTCTGGACTGGGTTCTGTATGCTTCTTTACTGATGAAATGTCATGTCAGATTTAGGAAGGGAGGACATTGGGAACGACATACCCATCCTGCGGAATTTGGTATGTGGGCAGGTGGACATGGCTATCAAAGAGACCCAAGTAGAAGTTGTGGATAACCTTTTCCATTGCCCTTCTGGAAGATGTGATAGATCCACTTAGTAAACATATAGTTACTAAAAATGCCTATAATAATAAAAGTGAATACAAGGTTATTTTGATCATGATAAAGTCAGAAAATACTTTTTAAATTTAATATGTTTTATTTTCATTACATACCTGACCTTCACACTATTTGACCTCGCCATCCATTCACTGGTGATAGCACAGAGAATTTCACAGTTGCAACATTTAAAGTTAGATTTCAAAGCATAAAAGGAGATATCCAATTTCAATTTGGGGCTAGCATGTCTTTTTGCACATACCACTTTTGGAAGACCCAGCTCTTAGATTTATCTAGTAAGATGTGAATATACCCCCCTACCTCACACACACACACACACACACACACACACACGCACGCACACACATCTCCTTTATGTGGTAGGATCTTTCCTGTAGCAATAAAATAGCATGTGAATAAGTAAATAATAAAGGTTATAAGCCTCTCCCATATGCCCAGAGACCAACTCAGAAAATGGTCATCAAGCAGAGACAAAGGATAACAGATTATGTCTCTTGATAATTTGTTTCCCTACTTATGACTGCAAGAAGAGAAGGCATATTAAGGAAGTGGAAATGACCCTGAGCCCCACGAGAAGTCATTCTGCCTAAATCCCTGGTAAAGATCTGGGAGGATACCAAGTTACAGGCTCCCACATGTGTGTGTAGATGCATTAAAGTAGATTTGGATTAGAGAGAGAGTAAGAAGGAATGTACCTGCCACAGAGGCAGGGGTTGGGATGGGGTTGGGGTAGTGGGAGGGATACACTGGTTATGGAAAATGTGTGCTGGTGGAGGGATGGGTGCTCAATCATTGTATGACTGAAACGTAATCATGAAAGTTTGTAAGTGTATCTCACAGTGAGTCAATAGAAATATAATATAAAACAAAGTAGATTTGGGGAATATTAGTGCTGTCAAATAGATGTTCTTGAAACAGATAATATGCTTATATAAATCTCATCAGTTTGTTATGAGGATGTCTATCAACATAAACTCCTACATTTTTTAAGATGGGTGGTGCTGCTAGAATGAGAGAAATGCCAGAGCTCTAACTACTGCCCACACAAAATAAAGAACTTCATGGTTGCTGTGCAAGATCAGGGTGAGGACTGTCTCAGAACTTTGAGACACCCAACTCTCCAATAACCCTGCTTGGATGGGAAGAACCTCATGGATGCTGGACAAGAGGTGTGTTCTCTAGATTCTGAACCCTAGTACTTTAAAGAGATGTAGGTGGCAGGTGGAGACATCTCTCCACTGAACAATCAGTATTAATCTTCTGCATCCATTGGAACTTCAGGCTACAAAAAAACAAATAATGAAGAAACACTTTGGCTAGCATTGGATGGTCACTGCAGTTCAAGCAGGACAAATGCCTGGACTGAGATCATACAAATATCCAGCCCACCAGCAAGCTCATTCATAGAAGAAAAAGGATGCACACAATTGCCTGAGGTGGGTAGCTGGGACTAGACAAAATATTAGTGATTCTGGAAGTCAGTGCGGCAGATGAAACATCCTACCCCAGGTATCATCAAAGCTAAATCTCCACAGATTCCAAGCCTCAGGCTATAAATTCCTGCTCTTTAGTTCAGACCCCACAGAGGGAGAATTGCCACAGTGAGGAAGTGCCTCCTCCATCATTGCCATAGTGAGATTCTTCCTCCATCATTGAAATATCAGGCAAGATATTCTCCACAGTGAACCACCAATAATGTTTGATACCCAAGGCTGAATCTAGAAGAAGGATTTGGGAACAAAGATGAGATCAAGAACAGGTCTGTTCACAAGAAAGGTGGGGGACAGCGGCATTGAGGGATTTTATTCTCAGGTTTGCCCTTCCGTGGAATGAAACTGAATGGAATTCCAATAATGACTCAAATGGAAATGAAGAAAATTATTGGATTCAGGAAAGATGAAGGAATTCTTCAGCAACTCTCAAACTCCATTAAAAGAAGAAACTCTGATAATGAGTTTATCAGAAGTTGAAAGGAGAAGGAATAACAAAGTGTATAATAAAAAAAAATTAAAAACAGAACTTTGCAAACCTAACATAAGAATTAACTATAGGAATCTAGAAAACTGACCAGAGCACCCAAATCTCTAATCCAAAATGGCATACACTATGTTCTCTCATTATTAAACTATATAAGTAAATAATAAAGAAAAGCTAGTAAATACTGCTAGGGAAGAATATCTAACACATAAAAGCACATAATAAGGCTATCTTCAGATTTCTGAGAAGATACTCTAAAGGCAGAACAGATTTGAATGTAGATATTTAAAATTTAGAAAATAAATAAAATTAAAACTTCCAATTAAGAATACTATACTTTTAAAGATTATCACCCAAGTGCAGGAGAGATAGTATAGTGGGTAGGGTACTGGCTTTGAAAGAGGTTGACTCTGCTTGGATCCCCAACACCCTATACATTCCCTGAAGGCCTACCAGGAGAGATCCCTGAGTACAGAGCCAAGAATAAACCCTGAGCACAACCAGGTATGACATGAAAGCAAACAATCAAAACTACAAAATGAATTATCATTCAAATATGATTTCAAGAAAAAACTTTTCCAGATAAGTAAAATCAAATTAAGTTTATCACTCTTCACTGCAGGAATTGTTGAAAAGAACTCTTTTGCAGGAAAAGGAAATAATAATTGTCTAATACTTTCAGTGGGGCCAGAGCTGGGAGGGCATTTGCCTTGTATGCAGCCAACCCGGGTTCAATCTTAGGAATCCCATATGGTTCCCCAAGCACCACCAGCAGTAGTTCCTGAGTGCAGAGCCAGGAGTAACCCCTGAGCATAGGTGGGTGTTGCCCAAAAAGCCAGAAGAAAAACATAAGACTTTCATATGATGATAAACAGAAATTCATATAGTATGATAATAAAATGCAATTCATAAACAGAATCATAAACACAAATAAGAAAAATGTGGTAACAATAAAACATCAAAGAGGAGTAATAATAGCATAAAATCTGTTTAGTCTAAAGATGAGTTGACACCAGACTAATTTCTATAGAGGTAGACTTAAACTTCGTGGCAGTCACAAAAAAAAACAAGTAGATCAAGCGTAAAAAATATAAAAGCATGCGTGCAGAAGTGATGTGTATTGATGTGTGTTCGAGGGCTCTCAGGGCGGCACTCTCTCTCTCTCTCTCTCTCTCTCTCTCTCTCTCTCAGCTCATGTTCAGTGCTCTCAAGCTGCTGCGTATGGACCAGATCTGGATGGCTCCTCCTTTGTGCTTCGCTTTTGTGTGTGCTGCTGTGCTCTCTAGTGTCTGTCTCTCTATCTCTGACTCTGTCTCTGTAGTCTCTCCTCTGGTCTCTTCTGTTCTCTCTCTGTCTCTGTCATCTCTTCTCTGGTCTCTTCTGATCTCTCTACCAATCTCTCTTCCGATCTCTCCTGCTTCTCTCTCTGGAGTCCCACTTGCTCTCTTTCTGACTCTGACTCTTCTGACTCTGACCCCTACTTCTGACTCTGCCCCTTCTGCTCTTACAGTCTTAGTTTATATAGCAATCACATGGGGTGGTGATACAAAGGTGGATTGAAAATTAACAAATCAACAGAGAGGTAAGACCACTCCTCCAGGAGACTAACTCAAGGATAAAATCTCATCTAAGGAGATTACTCCAGATTACTAGGAGATCCGCTTAAGGGTGGGATCCAATCCAGAGTGGGTCACTTTCTTCTTTCCTCAGCTAGTAATCCACTTAAATAGTTGTAGTAAATCTACTTCTAGTATTTCTAGCAATGTCATTCTTTATGAGTACAGTAAGAGGTACATCAAACTTAAAGTTTTGTTCCTCCTGAGGACATCTCACTTTATATTCCAGACCACAGTCCTCACTCAGGTCAGGTTAGTCTTCCTAACCAGCAGGGTCCTAGTCTCGTCATTGTTACTTTTGGACCATGACAGCATTTGTCTATGACCATGCTCTCAACTTCTAGTTGAGTATTGTGGCACTTTGACCTGGCCCATTTCGATGCCAGGGTAGCTCATAGCTTGCCCTGGGTCCATTCAGTCCCTCGTTGGGACCCTGCTTGGGGGTGCTAGGAACTAAGGGCAACTGAGACAAGAAAGCAGATGCCCAGGAGTAAATATTATTCATAGTCAATCAACTCCCAAGTTACAAGAGCATAATATTAACTATCTTCCTGTTTTCATACAGAAAGGACATTGCTTTAAGGTGAACTAATTTACCTGCAGCAAGGCTGAAAGGACAAACCCAATGTTATCCTACAATCAAGGACACTTAGAAGAAAATTCTAATAAATATTTAAAAATATTCTTGGGGTCCTGGAGAGATAAACGTCAGATAGGGCTCATGTCTAGCACACGGCCCACCTGAGTTCAATTCCCAGCACTCTGCACGGTCCCCTGAGCCCCACTAGGAGTAATCCCTGAGCACAGAGACAAAAGTAAGCTCTGAGCACTGCCGGGTGTAGCACAAAAACAGGAATAACCAGAAAAATCGTCATGGAAAAAGCTACCTAAAGGAAAGATATGAATAGAAACTTATGAAAAAAGAAAACTACAAAACACCCAAACAGAAGATATAGAAGCAGTAACTAAACCCTGTATGTCAATAATCACCTTAAACTTTAAACAAAGATGGTCTAAACACACCAATCAAAATCACAAATCATCATCATCATCATCATCATCATTATCATCATCATCATCATTATCATCATCCCGTTGATCGTTGAATTTTTTGAGCGGTCTCAGTAACGTCTCCATTCGTCCTAGCCCTGAGATTTTAGAAGCCTCTCTCTACTCATCCTTCTCAACAATACCGCATTGGAGGCTCTTTCAGAGCCAGGGGAATGAGACCCAGCTTGTTACTGGTTTTGGCATGTTAATACACCATGGGGACCTTGCAAGACTCTCTCATGTGGGCAAGAAACTCCTGGTAGTTTGCCAGTTTCTCCCAGAGGGCGAAGTAGACTATAAAACATCCGGGAGCTTCAGGGAGCTTGCTTTTAAGTCTCTGGATGCTGGCCATTGATTGGATTACATGGTGCCGGGGGCAATCCCTGGGTGTGACTGCCTAGCTACTGGCAAATGGGAAATCTGGGCAGAGGAGGCCCAGTCCTGAACCTAGCAGGCTTGGAGGTCTCAGACCCGAGTCCCACACACCTAGGTTCCTCTGCCAGTACCTTCATGTATGAGGCTCATCCGAATGTGTGGCGAGGGGCCTTGAGCATGGCTGTGTCTAGGCTCCAGTAAAAATCACAAATTAATAAAAAATAAATAAAATACATCTATCACTGTATCACTGTCACCCAGTTGTTCATCAATGTGCTTGAGTGGGCACCAGTAATGTCTCCACTCATCCCTGTTGTGTGCTAGTGTAGCCAGATGGCGTACTGGGGGCTCTTTCGGGGTCAGGAGAATGAGGATCATCCTTGTTACTGTTTTTTGGCATATAGAATACGCCACAGGTAACTTGCCAGGCTCTGCTTTGCAGGCAGGATTCTCTTGGTAGCTTGCCAGTCTATCTCTTTTCTCTCTTCTCAGAGATCCCTGCAAAATTCATCTATAATATATAAAAAGAATTGAGAAAAATATTTTCACAATAAAAAGTTGGAATGAGGAATTTAAAGCAAATACAAAGAAAAAGGTAGAATATTCAATGCTGAATTAAGAAGTTATATACATAATCAATGAATTATTCTTCAGCTACATGTATGACATCAGCTATGTATACAAAACCACTGAACCATTAATGCTGTCAGTTATTTTAAAAGATAGGATTGTGTTCTGTACAATAACAAGAATAGAATTTAAGATTATGCTAAGAAAAGTAAGTCAGGAAGTGAAATACAACTTCATGTTAGCCTCACTTATACATGAAACACAACAAAAATAACTCTTACACTCTGAAAATTATAGTGGTCACCAGCAGGATAGGGCTGGAGCGATAGCACAGCAGGTAGTGTGTTTGTCTTGCATGCTGCCGACCCAGGTTTGATTCCTCTGTCCCTCTCAGAGAGCTCGGCAAGCTACGAGAGTATCCCGTATGGCAGAGCCTGGCAAGCTACCTGTGATGTATTCGATATGCCAAAAACAGTAACAAGTCTCACAATTGAGACATTACAGGTGCCTGCTTGAGGATATTGATGAGCAATGGGATGACAGTGATACAGTGATACCAGCAGCATAGGGGGATGGAATAAATGGATATAAAGAATCTTTAGCAGGGGTGGGGGGGAGCATTGGACCACATTCAGCAGTGTTCAGGCTTACTTTTTACTGCCTGGTCAGGGATCACTACTTCTGGTGATGCTCAGTAGACTATATGCAGTGCCAGGGATTGAATCAGTGTTGGCTGCATGCAAAGAAAAGGACTTAACCCCTAGACTGCATCTCCAGTTCATAAAGGATTATTTGAGTGAACAGAGTTGCACAGCGGAAGCGTGCTGAGCCCATAAGGGAACATTTAATTAATTTTTAATTGATGTAATATTGGTTAACAAGACTATGTATGTTTTTTGTTTTGTTGTGTTTTGTTTTGCTTTTTGGGTCACACCCGGCGATGCACAGGGATTACTCCTGGTTTTACACTCAGGAATTACCCCTGGCGCTGCTCAGGGGACCATATGGGATGCTGGGAATCGAACCCGGGTCGGCCGCATGCAAGGCAAACGCCCTACCCGCTGTGCTATTACTCCAGCCCCGACTATGTATGTTTATCTGCTTTAAGGTTACACTGTTACCACACCACATACATTCCAAAATACCCAATATTCTTCTAGCACTGTCCAACAAACGTTTTCTCTCCTTTTTTAAACATTTTTATTGAGGTACTGTGATTCACAATACTTAATGATGAATTCCCCTACATTTTATTCAAGCACCATGTCCCTCACCAATGTATTCACCTCCTTCCTTTAACACCTCCATGTCCCCTCTTTCAATTTCCCAACTCAGTTGTGTGGATAGGTTCTACCATTATTTTGCCTTTGGTCCGATGGATGTTTTCAACCAAGTTCCCCTAATCCTTGGTAACCTCAGATCTTTAGTCAGAGTCTAAGGATTTGTATTAATTGGACTATATCCCGTAGCTTTTATTCTTTATATGCCACATATGTAAGAAGATCCTTTTATTAGTATGATGCCACTGGAAACTTTGGTGGCAGATAAGACTTACACATATTTAGATAGATGTGAAGTTGAACTCCTATAATCTTAGAGTACAATAAGTGGTAGGATAATAAAATAGAGTTTTCAACAAATTATTAAATGAATAAAAGCATTAACTTTTTATTGAGGTAGCATTTAAAATCACAAACAAATTAAAACAGAAATGTCAACAACAGAAAAGTAGCTTAGAATCCTAAAATCAAAACAAAATAATAGCGACCTATTCTCTCCGCTCTCGGTTCTCAGCAAGCAGATTGGAATTTTAGAGAGAATGATAACATTTAATTTTCCCTGCACATTAGAGTTTCTGGATGAGTGAATTTGTGGTCAGTTAGATGTGGGGTATGAAATGAACTTGGATTTCAGGGGTCTATGGTCATCTTGTAGCTGCCTTTTAGGAACATTAACTAGCTAAACTAAAAGAAGCATGTTCTGCCAAGGTCAGAAATTAGATGTAGGCAATCAGCAGATGGGAGAAACAAGATAAGTTACCATAAAATTCTTTCTTGAATTCTGAAATTTTTAAAAGACAAATTGTTATTCCAGAAAAGAAAGTTCAGTTCCAGCTGGAACTTAGGCCATTAATTCACTGGCCTTGGACTTCTTTTAAGATACCTTGGAGGAAGAGTTGAGACTCCATAACAAGATCAGATAGAATTTGGGTAGCAATGAGAACAACAAGACCCTGGAGGAAGAATGAGATCGCAGATGCTCTTGCAAGAGCCAGCTCAGTTCAAGCCAGGCAGACAGGAGGAAGCTGGATAACAGTTTAGAGACTGAAAGTTGGGAAAGGAGTGGTGAAAGGGAGTTATGGATGATTGGGTTGAACTGTTGGCTCATATTTGCTACAAAGTCCCATCTCTATAGAGCCCTCTTAAGGTCTCGTTCTGTTAAGAATGTATAACTATTGCAGTGACTGAAGTACTGTAATGAGGCAGGAGTCAGTATTAAGGAAAAGCAAAGCATCTTTGTGATTAAGCAGTTACTTAAAAGTAGGAGGTGAGATTTCACCACTACCAGGATTCACAAAGGCAGTCCTGGAGGGAATGGAGGATGAAGTAAAACAGTCGTTTAGACAGACATGACCCCCACCAACTCTAAATAGGACAGTCTTATATAAAAGAATTATTTATGGATATGCAAAAATTTGTAAAGAGAGTAAATTGGGGCAATATTTTGAAAATAATAACAGACACCCAGTGCATAGTTCTGCATATCCATCTGCAGAGAGGAGAAATTAGGAATGCTACAATTAGAATGCAAAGAAAAAAACACATTAATAATTTTCAAAATTGGCCCCTTTATAATAGCCTCCCATTTCCTCATTTGCATAGCAATTCACTTTCGGAAAGGGTGGCGTCTGAGTCTCAGCCATGCAGTATACATATATTATACATACCCCACAATGGAGCCCGTCTCGCTCACAGTATCTGCTCTTGGCACATCTCAGGGCATCTGTCACAAATATAAATGACACCCACCCTGTGTGCTTTGTTGAGAGAGAGATTAAGAACATGCTTTCAACCATGAACCAGTAGTTTGGATAATATGAGGTTTGGCAGGATATTGAGGCTGGGGGGTGTAGGGCTAGAATTGAGGGAGACCAGGAGTCGGGCTATTGAGGTTGGGTCAGTTGCTTCATTAATCTGAGCTCCAGATCTTTCTTCAAGGGAGAAAGCTGAAGATGATTCCTAAAACACCTTCCTGAGAGAGACTCTTGGTCTGCAGCTGGAGATAAGGGCTTCATGAACTCAAGAGAGCTATGGGGAAGGAGAGATATTTGCTGAGGTTCCTTCTACTCCCTTCCTTGTCTAGCTTCTCCTCATCATCCTCCCTTCCATCCCACCATCTCCCCAAACACTATGAGATATTCTCATTTACCAAAATCAACATATTCCCTCAAGCTGATGCCAGTGATTTTCCTTCAGATATGAATTTAATCCTAGTAGTGCTACCCCTCACCAAGAGAGGGAGTGTCCAACACCCCCCACCCATGCCCTTGGTTCTGGGCCTGCCTGTCTATAGTTCTTCTACCTGAAACATCACTGTATCACTGCCATCCCATTGATCATCGATTTGCTCAAGCAGGCACCAGTAACATCTCCATTCGTCCTGGCCCTAAGATTTTAGCAGCCTCTCTTTACTCACTCTTCCCAGTGATGCCGCATTTGAAGTTCTTTCAGGGTAAGGGGAATGAGACCCATCATTGCCACTGTATTTGGCATATCGAATACTCCATGGAGAACTTGCCAGGCTCTGCCATGCAGGCAGGATGCTCTTGGTACCTTGGTACTCAGAGAACTCTCAGGTTCTCTGAGAGGGAGAACTAGGCTATAAGAGGTCGTGCAGCTGCAAATGCGGTAGTGCGCTTCTGGGACCGTTGTTTTATAGTCTCTGGATCTTAGCTGTTGATGGGATTACACAGCACCAGAGCAGTTTGTGGGTGTGGCGCCAAGCTACTGGAAAATGGGGGGTTCTGGGTGCCACTTTTCTTGCTTAGCCTCCGAGAGTTAATCTCCCAGATAGAGTTATTTGTTCCTCAGCTTTTGAGGGAAATGACAAATGCTTCCCCTCTCCTTGCTCCTTTACCTCCCTTCAGAGTTTCCCCAGATTTTCTCCTAAAGAGTCCTCATTCTATAGTATGTCACCTCCCCAGAGAGGCCAGCCCTCATCATTCCTCCTTTGCCCTCAGTTATGCCCTAATCTCTCTTTAATTTATTCACTACACCTTGACTCTGCCCTGTTAATATATGTGCATGTGTGTTTTGTGTTTATTGCTTGTCTCTCTCCATAATAAAGGCCTGGGAATGAATTAAATATTGAATGAATTAAATATCCTGAGACAGACCTTCAAGTATCTAATCAGTTAATCTTTGATAAAGGAGCAAAGAATATGAAGTGGAGTGAGAAAAGCCTCCTTAACAAATGGTGTTGGCTCATTTGTGGAATATAAAGTAACAGAATGGGAGACTAACACCCAAGCATAGTAGAGATAAGTACCAAGAGGAGTACTCCACAGCTTGGAAGCTGACCTCACATGTTAGGTGAAGAAGCAGCTCTGATAGAGAAGGGATCACCAAGCAAAGGGTGCTAGGTGGATCCACTAGGGATGGGAAATAGGGCTGAAAATAGACTATAGACCGAACAAGATGCCTACTTAATACCTCTGTAGCAAACCACAACACCCAAAAAGAGAGAGAGATCAAAGGGGAATGCCCTGCCACAGAGGCAGGGTAGGGTGAAGGGGACAGGGTGGGGGTGGTGGGAGGAATGCTGGGACCATTGGTGGTGGAAAATGGGCACTGGTGGAGGGATGAGTACTCGATCATTGTATGATTGAAATGTAAGCATGAAAACCTGTAAGTCTGTAACTTTGTCTCATGGTGATTCACTAATAAAAAAATTTTAAATGAATAAATAAAAATAAATAATTTTTTTAAAAAAATGGTGTTGGAAAAACTTTTCACCTCCATGGGGGTGAAAAAATGAACTTGACCTCTTTCTAACACCATGCACAAAAATCAATTCAAAATTGATTAAAGACCTTGACATCAAACCTGAATTCATAGAATACATTGAGAAAGACATGGGCATAATGCTCTGAAGTCACAACTAAATGCATCTGTATGGATGAACCAAGTGGAAGCAAAGATAAACAAATGGTACTACATTAAATTAAGAAGCATCTGCACCTCAAAGGAAATGTGGACCAATATAAAAAGACCAAGATACAAATAATGGGAGAAATTATTTTTCCACCTGTTAAAATAAAAAATATATAAGGCACTGGCAGAAAAAACAAACATGCAATGCATCAAAAAATGGGGAGAAGAAATGAATGAAATGTCTTCAAAGAAGAAATAAAAATGGCCAAAGGGCACATGAAAAAATACTATGCATCACTAATCATCAGGGAACTGCAAATAAGGACATCTCCCACCACAAGGACTCACACACATCAAAAAGAATATGAACAATCAGTGCTGGTGTGGATGTAGGGAGAAATCAATTCTCATTTACTGCTGGTGGGAATGTCAACTGGCTCAGCCTTTCTCAAAAACAATATGAACTTTCCTAAAAAAAAACCCTAGGAATTGACCTTCCATTTTACTCATCAATTACACTTTTTGAAATATACTCCAAAGGCCCAAATACAAAATGAAGAAAAGACGTTTGCACTACTATGTTCCTTGCAGCAGTATATACAATTGCCAAAATCCAAAAACAACCCAAGTGTCCAAGAATAGATCACAAATAGATATGTTTGAATAGATACCTGTAAAAAACATCTGCCAGGGGGTGACAGGGGGAAGAGCCCCGGCAGCTTTCCCCGTCAGTTGCCCAGCCCCACCCCACCCCCGCCCCACCCCCCCCACCCCCCACCTCGGATTCAGGGGTTCAGTCCTGGGCCATTTGCCCAGCCCAAGCCATGGGGCAGACGGAGGAGGAAAACAAGGGACAAGCCGGTTGATCGATCAGTTGTCGTTTATTCCATTCTCTCCTGTCTCTCTCTCCGCTTCTCTCCCAGCTCCGGATCTCTCTCCAAATCTCTCCCCCAACCCACTCTTCCAGCCTCGTTAAATACCCCCGGCATGAGGGGGTTGGGGCTTACACATAGGTGTGGTCACCATAAATAGGGGTAAAGTTCTTTCCCTTCAGGGTATGCTGCTTTTAGGACAGATTCTCCTTTAGCAGGACCATCCACCCAAGGGCGGAGTCCCATGAGTGTGTTTCTCCTCTCCTCGTCCAGCAAACATATAAGCATTCATAATATTAATCATTTTGTATGAACACAAGAAATGCATTAAGTTTATAGAATTGCTCTCCTGGGGCCATCTCAATCTCAGACTACAGTGCTCAGGCCAGATTAGTCTTTCTTATCCCTAGCAGGGTTCGAGTCTTATCGTTACTTTTGGATCATGACAGCATTTGTCCATGATCAAACTCTTAACTTATAGTTAAGAATTAGGCACTTTGGCCAGGCCCATCTCGATGCCAGGGTACCACATAACTCACAGATTGCCCTGGATCCGTCCTGTCCCTCATCGGGACCCTGCTTTTGGGGTGCTAGGAACTGAGGGCAACTG
Source organism: Sorex araneus (assembly GCF_027595985.1). Classification (NCBI taxonomy): domain Eukaryota; kingdom Metazoa; phylum Chordata; class Mammalia; order Eulipotyphla; family Soricidae; genus Sorex; species Sorex araneus. The sequence continues at coordinate 44,339,281 of NC_073311.1, forward strand.
AGACTTAAGTGGAGAAAGGAGATGCCTGGGAATGAATAATATTTGAAGCCAATTAAATCCCAAGTTACAAAAGCATAATATTGTCTTCTTGTGTCTATACAAAAAGGACATTGCTTTAAAGTAAATTATTCAAAAGACATAAGGAGAGGAGAAAGGCAATATTAACTTATAATATAAGTTCAGTGTCCTAGAAAGGTCTGACCTTACAAATTAACAGAGTCAGATTAGGGGGGAAAGCTGATTAACTGTTTTGGGGAAGAGAGCATAGAGAAGTGATTACAGCTAAACAAAGGGATGGGAGTGACTCGGGAACACCTTGATGGGTGTGGTTGGGATAAGCCTAAACTCCTGAATAAATCAGGATAAGCTTCTTGTGGCAAGGGGGTAAAGGACAAAGTAATGTCATTCTACAGATACCAAAGAAACTATGGTATCAATACACAATGGCCATAAAATAAATTTATGCAATGTGCTGCTACATGGAGGGACCTGGAGAGTATAATGCTGAGTGAAGTTAGCCAGAGACAAAGAGACAGACACAGAACGATCTGTCTCATATGTGGGATGTAAAGAAAAATAATGGTGGAATAATGGATACCTTATATACGATATCTTATAGCCTACTTCTCCCTCTGGAAGAACCTGGCAAACTACTGAGAGTTTCCTGCCCACATGGAGAGCCTCACAAGGTCCCCAGGGTGTATTAATATGCCAAAACCAGTAACAAACTGAGTCTCATTCCTCTGACCCTGAAAGAGCCTCCAGTACGGCAACATTGGAAGGATGAGTAGAGAGGCTTCTAAAATCTCAGGGCTTAAACGAATGGAGATGTAACTGAGACTGCTCAAGAAATTCGACCATCAACGGGATGATGATGATGATGATGATGATGATGATGATGATGATGATGAATGGATACCCAAAGACAACTGAAACAAAGAACATGAGAGCTGGTCTTTAATAATGAACATGCCACTTGAGGGGTCTAGGGATGAAGAGGCAGGTGGTAGGGGTAAAGCCTTTGGTAGAGGGAAGTGTTCAACCAGGAAGAAGTGGTGGTGCTAAAAGATGGTAAAAGGTTGTATTTGAAACCCTACCAACAACAGTACTGTAAATCGTAGTGCAAAACTTTTAAAAGATAAGTCTCATAGAAGCAGACTAGTGGGTGGGAGGTAAGTGGGTTGAGGGGACATTAGCGGAGGGAAGTAGACACTGGTGAAGGGATCAGTGTTAAAATATTGTATGACTGAAACCCAATCATGAATAAGAAACTTTGGCACACCTACACAATGGAATACTATGCAGCTACTAGGAGAGATGAAGTCATGAAATTTGCTTATAAGTGGATAGACATGGAGAGTATCATGCTAAGTGAAATGAGTCCAAAAGAGAGGAACAGACATACAAAAACTGCACTCATTTGTGGAGTATAAAATAACATAACATGAGACTAACACCCAAGGACAGTAGATACAAGGGCCGGGGAGATTGCTCCATAGTTAGAAGCCTGCCTCATGAGCAGAGGGGAGGAGGCAGCTGGAATAGAGAAGGGATCACTAAGAAAATGAGGGTTGGAGGAATCGGTTGGGATGGGAAATGTGTGCCAAAAATAGAAAAAGGACCAAACATGATGACCTCTGAGCATCTGTACTGCAAACCATAATGCCCCAAAGTAGAGAGAGAGTTTGGGGAATATTATCTGCCATGGAGGCAGGGAGGGTGGGAAAGGGGGGATGTACTGGGGATATTGGTGGTGGGCAATGTGCACTGGATGGGTGTTTGACCATTGTGTGATCATAACCCAAACATGAAAGCTTGTAACTATATCTCACACTGATTCAATAAAATAACATTTTAATTAATTAACTAATTGATTATAAAATTTTAAGGAAAGAAAGGGCTAGAAACTGGGAGATTGCTCGGTCACTAATGCACCTACTTCCTAAGCATGACACTAGGAGTTTGATCCCTGGTGCTGGCACATACACAAAATCACTAGAGAGGGCTAGGATCACATGCAGATCCCACCCCTGCCGCACTCAGGTGTGTGGGAGCAGCTGGAATCTGTGGTGAGCCTCACAGTTTAAAAGCGCATCTGAGGGTACCATGATCAGAAGCATCTGAGCACCACAGTAACCCCTGATGAGCACCATTGGTCATGGCACAGAGGGCAGAGAAGGGAGGGATGAAAATGGAAGATGGAACTAAGGAAGGAGGAGAAAAAGAGGAAAAAGGCAGGCCTGCACTTAGAACACAACCAATGATATTATTCAACTTAACAACTACTGCTGAGTGAAGGGATAATGTACCTTCGCGAGTGTGTTTACACTCATAGGTGACATGCTCAGACCCTCTTCCAACCCCTTCTTCTGTGTCTCCTCCCTGTCTGTATAAATTTCTCTCTGTTTTTCACTATCCACCTCCTCCCTGTGTCTCTGTCTCTGTCTCTCTCTCTCCGACTCTCTCTCACTCTCTTTCTCTCTCTCTCTCTCTCTCTCTCTCTCACACACACACACACACACACACACAAGTGGACACACGCGCACGCACGCTCCTTGTATTCAGCTCTGGCTTTTCAACACCTAATCAAATATCTGACACATAGGAGGAGTGTAGCAGACATCTGAGTGTCTCAGTCCATAACAAAATACCATATAATGGAGAGCCTATAAATTATAGAAATTTATTTCTCATGAAACTAGAGGTTGAGATGTTCACGATCAGGGCACCAATAATTAGGTGTCTGAGGAAGGTCTGTCTAGATGACCCTGACACTAATTCATTCCTTGTTCTTATTCCTTTACCCTAATGATAACGGATTAAAGGAACCTTCCCAATAAATGTCAGGCTAGCTAGCTGGGTTTGAAGGAGACATCAATTGCATCAGGCAAACTGCTCAGTTGCCTCCTTGTTTTGAACAAACCAAGAAAGGAGGAAAAAAGAGTCCAATTTTACTGCTTGATTTCCATTCTATGTTGTGTAGTCCAAATTGGAGCGATAGCACAGTGGGTAGGGCGTTTGCCTTCCATGTGGCCAACCTGGGTTCCATTCCTTCGTCCCTCTCGGAGAGCCCGGCAAGCCACCGAGAGTATCTTGCCCACACGGCAGAGCCTGGCAAGCTATTCATGGTATATTTGATATGCCAAAAACAGTAACAACAAGTCTCGCCATAGAGACATTACTGGTACCCGATTGAGCAAATCGATGAGCAACGGGATAACAGTGATACAACAGTGATACAGTTGTGTAGTCATAGAACTCAGTCTCCATCTAGTAACCAAGGCTCTGGGTGAAAAACTTTATGACCCACTAAAATCTGAACATATCTGGAACCCTGCTAGCTAGAATTGCCAGGTTATATCATTGTGCACAATGCTAAAAGCAGTTCACCTACATATCAGGAAGACCAAGATGGACTTGCATTGAAAAAAAAGAAGTGGGAAGAGAAGGGAGGAGGTAGATGGCAGAAGGGTCAGCAGGAGGGCAGGAGGAGGGCCTGAGATCAGGGTTGGCCAAAGTCCTCAGCTGGGGAAGCAGGCGCTGTGAGCACAGGGCTTCACACTTGGCCTAAGAAAACCTTTGCCGGGGCCTAAATACAACTTTTTAACTTAAAAAACTTTAGCAGTAATCAGTTCCATCTGTGTAGCAGAACAAATTCCCAAATCCAAATAGTTTCCCTAGAAAGAAACAGTCCTGTCAGCCCTACTTCCTTAACTCTTTCATCCCTGAGGGAGAAACACAACCATACCTGTTCTTGAATGCCTAGGAAATAGAATAGACTGAGTCACTTTGGTGGCCTTTGAGAAGGGGAATGGCGTGGACACAGGGGTCTTCTCCCTCCCATTCAGATCCCTGCTCTAGGTCAGGTCTCTCTGGTCCTCTTTCTTACCCCTGACTTTGCCATCATCTCAATAAGGGGTTGTAACCTAGAGTTCACCAGCCCAATTCTGCCTGTTGCACGTTTTTGAAGATAAGCTATCGGAGTAGCTATGCCTCTTGACATCTGTCCTGCTTAGGATTCTATTAGATTTGAGTGTTGTGTCTGAGATCGTATGGCTCCTAAAGCTTAAAATATGGACTACCTGGTGCTCTGCAGAAAATCTTTATAGAGCTTAATGAAGTATGGTGACTGAAGGTTTATCCATTTTTATTAGTATCAATTCTTCAATTTTATTTCACTATAGATATGGGAAAGCAATGTGTGTCTTCAGAGATCAGAAATACTGGTTCATTTCAAATAAGAAACAGTGGTTCCCAAAAGAAGGTGACATGTCCAGGCTTAGGTAATGGGGCCTGGCCTGAGTCCTAAGTTCTCTTCCCTCTGTCTCTCTCTCTTCTAGGTCAGTATGCTTCCCACTATGAAGGTTGCTTCTCTGTACAATGGAGCTAATCCACACAATAAAGTGGCCAAAATAACACACATATCTGTGTTCTCCATGGTCACTAAAAACATGGCCCACATAAACTGGTATTCAGAAAGAATATTATCCAAAGATCCTTTTGACATACTTTAAAAGAATAGTCTATTTTGCTGAAGCATAGTGATTTGCAGAATGCGTCATAGTTGAATCTTAGACATAAAATGCTCCAGCTCTAATCCCACCTTCCATGTCAACTTCCATCCATTGGTGTTACCAGGTTCCCTCTCCTTCCCTCCCACCTCACCCTGCCCTCTTGACCTTTTTAAATTTGGTTGTTAAAGTTTGGGTCTCATGATTTCAGGGTTGTTGACTCTGTGGCTTGTCATTAGGAAAATCCAAATCAAGACAACAATGAGATACTAGTGAGAATGGCACATATCAAAAATCCTGGGAACAATCTGTGTTGATGAGGATGCAGTGAAAAAGGAACTCTCATCCACTGCTGGTGAGAATGGTGTCTGGCTCAAGCCCTTTTAAATATATTTTGCATAGAAATGCTTGAGTACTTCCAAAACATGACCTGATGTTTTAATACTTGTGAAATGACCAGATATTCTAATATTTGAATATTTCGCATCTAAGAATAGGACCAAAGATGCGGGAATGCTCTGTGTTCACTCAAACCAAATAAAAGTGGGATATTGATTGTAATGGGTTATTGTACTTATCACATGTAAGTAATTAGTTTTTCCAGTTAGATTTGAATATATATTTTTCTAAGTATCTCTCAAAGCATTTTTGACTGATCAAGTAGACAAGAAATTCTGAGAGAGAGCAAATACAGTTTTGTTTTCAATTTATGCATTCCTTCCAGCTTTCTTGGAACTTAATACATGAACACAAAAGAATAAACTCACAATTAACTGGAATCAATCTAAACCAGAGTCCTCTAATAATTGAAATTCACTTTTTGAGTCAACCTTCCCATCACTCAACATTTAGGGAAAAGATTCTCATAGCAACAAAACAAGTAGATGAAAATTTGGTTTAAAAATTGACAAGGCAACTTCTGGAAGACGTCTCTGGAATCAGTACAGATGAGTAATTTCCTAGGGTCCCCACAGTTTGTTAGGTATATGACCCTTGGGGGACTGGGTAGACGATTCCGGGAAGCAGTTAGAGGAAAAGGTGGAGTCACCAGCTGGACCAAAAGAGGCTTGTGTTCTTACAACCGGCCCTAAATCAGATCATCCCTGAGTACTAACACTTCCCTGACTCACACACATGGACAAAACTAAGTTTTCATAAAGCACCTTTGCCCTCTATTGAGAAGCAGAGAAAACTGTGAATTTGGTAATTGAATTTCCTGGGTTCAAATACTTGGTCTTTTTTTTTTTTTTTGATCAGTTGTGTCACCTTAAAACAGTGACCTGATTTCTCTGCCCCTTGGTTTCCTCATCTGTTAAATGGTAGGATACTTCTTGAACTTCAGTGAGCTAATATATTTGAGTTCCTAAAAGAACTGGAAATATTTTTATCTCAAAACCCTTATCTCAGATAGTGGCCTGAATCTAAACAACAGATTCAGGGCCCTGGAATGGTTTCTAGCAATTCACATAATTATACTGCACACTACAATGTAAATATCTGGTTATGAATCAGGTACTGCTGTTAGCCTTTGACTTCAAATGGTCAATTTTAACTATGGTTAGTGGGAAGGAAGTCAGAAGGCAATTGTTTAAATTCAATTTCCTTAAGATAGAAAATTCCAGGTTCCAGTGAAACCTGATTATACTTTGGGGGCAGTAAAATACTGCAACCTGGAAATTAAGATGCTTTGATGTCAAAATAGTCAGGACTGACAACACAGATTATGTAATTTAACAGTATTCCCCTTCAATATGAGGAAATAGAGGATTTCTCCCCCATTGATACCTCAATTCAATATTAAGAGTCAAGTCTCAACCAAGTTACTCCAAATATATGGACAGCAACAAACAATATTACAGCAATGCCAGTCAACCTGTGAAACACTAACAAGAGTTCCTAATGGACATTTGCTGAAGATGAGCAAAGATGTTCTAGATGTCTTTACTACTTGTCCCTGATGTAACCACGCAGACCCTGAGGTTTCTCCAATTTTACCCTAATAGTTGTCACCACACATAGTACAGTGTTACAGATTGTCAATTACACATTGGGAGAGAGGGTGCCAGAAAGACACAGAATATAATAAACTAAATGATGATATTGGAAATACTCATGTGTCAAGATATCTAGAACCACTGCCAAGGTTGGCGCCAGGTACAGAACTCAAGTTCTTCCTTCCATCCCTCTTCCACACATTTTTTGTAGGGAAAACATATGTCATAAAGTAGATGTCCTTTCTGCTATCCAGGTTCATTTATAACCCTCCAAACTCAGTCTCACCATAGTATCAGAGAGGTTTTTGTTATATTGTAACCATTGGCATTTATTACTACTGATAATTTCATGTTTTCCATTGAATCTCAGGACCTGGAAGCCTGAGAACTATACTGACCAGATTTCCTTGCCTCCAAGGTTGTCTAAATATGATTCCCTCTCTAGATATAATTTATGCTTTGCCAGTAAAGCTCCCTGACATAAGGTATAGAAAGTGGAAGAAAGATTGAAATCATTCATTACATTTAGAAGGTGCAGCATGAGGCACCATGCATGATTCTGTAGTGGATTTCTGAGGTATATCTGCATCAATAGGAAGAAAGATTCCTATTCTGGACAACTTTGAAATTTTGTGATTCTTGGTATCACAGCTTAAAAACTACTGATAGCCCTTCAGACTTTTGCCCTTCTTATTCTTCACAGAGATTTTTATAAGCACTTGGTTATGCAAATGAAAAATATCAGTCAGTGACTTGTATCTTACTAGATGAACTCTGCCTGATGGGAGTAGTCTGCCGTCACAATTGTGTAATTTGATGTAAGGAATTTTCCGGGCTTCAGCTGCCACTTGGGCAAGTGATACACTTGGCAATGATAACCAATGAGTTTCCCTCAAGTTATAATATCTGCAAAACCCTAGTAATCTATACATTTTGTCATAGATTTGTGAGCAAGTGGAGAGAGAGGTCAGAAGACTTGCATTTAAAAATCTAATTATGTCCTGCAGCTAAAGTATATGATCCTTTAAATAACCACAAAATTTCTCCCATAGTTGAAAGATATCCAAGTCTTGCTTACAAACATGGGTGTGATAAAGACTGTCGATCCTGTAGACGTTGCTCCTGAAAAATAATACAGAGTGCATGTTTGCCCTTTCATTATAAGAGCAGAATTTCATTATAAGAGCAGAATTTACTTTTCCCAGATTCACTCCCCAAAGTCTAGTGCAGTATCTACCCTCTTCCAACACCCAAGTCTCAATGTCTTCTCTTTCTCTTCAACTTAAAGGAGAGTAATTCTTCTATGATGGCTCTATTATCCTCCCATACACTCTTTTCTTTACAACTAAAATAAATAACTCTAGAAGAAGGTTTGTGGGAGATGTAATCAGTCACGGCATCTCCTAAGTTAGTGATCAACCCCACCCCTAACTCCCACCAAATATTCCTGCATATTTTCCAGTTCAAGGTACCCTGGGTTACTTCCAATGGTGGTTAAATTTTCTACAATTCACTTCAAAGCTGAGGAAGACCAATGTGTGTATGTGTGATAAACATGGATTTGCCTGAGTACTAAGACTCCTCAACCAATGATTGACCAGAGAGTGTTAAGTATTCCAGCGCCCCAGCTCCTGGATGGAATAGCTTGAGAATTAAGCAGAATATTTTCTCTTCCTTCTCCTTCTCCTCCCCTTCTCCTTCTCCTCCCCTTCTCCTCTTCCTCCTCCTTCTTCTCCTCCTCCTCTTCCTCTTCTTCTTCTTCTTCTCCTTCTCCTTCTCCTCCTCCTCCTCCTCCTCCTCTTCCTCCTCCTCCTCCTCCTCCTCCTCCTCCTCCTCCTCCTCCTTCTTCTTCTTCTTCTTCTTCTTCTTCTTCTTCTTCTTCTTCTTCTTCTTCTTCTTCTTCTTCTTCTTCTTCTTCTTCTTCTTTCTTTCTTATTCTTTTTTTCTACTTCTGCTTCTTCTCTCTCTTGTTTTTTTTACTTACCCCTATCTCTGCACCAAGGGATCACTCCTGAGGAAGCTCAGTGTATCATATGGGGTGCCTGAAACCAAACCCAGGGTGCAAGGCAAGCACCCTATTTGCTCCAGTCAGAAAGCAGGATGTTTTCTATATGTTTTTCATAGTTTTCACATGGGATTTGAAGCCCAGTGACACTTACTGGTAACACACTTAATGACACACACTTTGTCAGCTGCCTTCCCTTCCAACCTCTCTTCCTGAATAACCATATACATTTGAGTCCTTGCCTCAGAGTCTACTTCTGAGAAACTTCGGAAGAGCATCAAGTTGACTGTAGGCTTTTCTTCATGCCAGTCCCTTACATTCAGGCAAATGTGATGGTGATAATTTTTATATGCAGAAAAGGAAATAAATTCCTGGAATTAGAGTTAAAGAGTAGCCTCTGTTGAGGGATTTTATAAACAGCATGGAGTCTCTAACTAAGAGCAAGAAGAAGACAAAAAGATAAAATACTCATGTATAAAACTCTGACCTGTAACTAGGATCCAAAGACATCTATAGCTCTTGTTATCTTCATTATCTGTTAGCTCCTCATTATCATTTTTTCCCTGGATCATACAAGTCATTCTTTTTTTATTCATTGATTCAATCATATATTCACTCATTCAACAGTCAAAATCATTTCAGAAAGGCATATGCTATGTTGGTAGCTGTTTTCAGTGGTGGGAAGAAGAGACCAACAGAGCGGAGTCCTGGAACTTAAGATGTTTCCAGGGCAGAGGCCCTAAACAGAAGCCCCTGGGGTACCAAGTACACCTCCCCACTTAGGGCCCCTTGGCTGGAGGCTTTGTCAAGAGGTCTTTACTTGGCTCTGGAAGGGATCGGCTGCACACTGTATTTGGCTCACTCAAAGCAAACAAGCAATAATGTAATGGCAGAAAGCCTCATAAAAATGGTTATTTCTATTCCCGGACTTCTCTAGGGTTCCATCTAATTTATAAACATTGTTTTATGAAAAATTGAGATCATTCTTGGAAGTGCCCAGAGAGAGTGACCTTTGCTTGTTTTGGTGCAGTGTTTGTGTGTGAATGTGTACATGGCTATTGTTGCTAAGGAGGTGAAAGCCAGCCTGGGGTAATGGCTGCCTTTCCATTCTAAATATTCCCTCCATGGTGTAACTGACACCCCCGCCCCCACTCCATACTTAGGTCTCCCCAAACGGAAAGGAATGGAGTCAGCTGCCTTGCTGAGAGCCTGGGCAAAGAGGAGCCCCTACAGCACAACGAAGACAAATTCTACAGATGCTTCCAGACCCAAACATGCAAAGGATGATCTGACTGACCTAGTTTCTCAAGAACACCTCAACTAACATCTTATGAGGGGGTGGGCAGGCATGAATATCAACCTCTGTCTCTAGGGCCATGCATCCAATTCCAGAATTCTGAGCTGACAGAAACTTGGGGTGGTGAGTGGGATTTTAGCAAAGGGGGACTTAGAGACTCAGGTTCAGTGCGGTGCAGGAAAGCTACCCCAGGAGAACTCAGCCTCAGGGTGAAGAGGGCTGCAGAAGAGTTGCTTCGCAGCTCTGTCATTGAACTTGTCATGTGGCCCTGGATGCATCACTTAGCCTCTCTAGACATCAATAAAAATATTTCTGTCATATTTGGGGAACTTATTAAGCAAATATGATGTGTGTAAAATGTATAGCAGGTAGCCCTTGCCAAGTATCTGGTGAACTCTTTTCTTTGTGTGGAATTTCCTCTCCTCAGCTGAATCACGCCTCCTGTTACTGAAGCTTCTTTTCAAGTATTAATTCAGTTCATAAGTCTTCTCTGTCCCCCATCTGAAAATGCAACCTTTTGCCTGTTCTTGATCTACCCATTTCCTTCCCTTCCTTTCCTTCATAATATTTATCATTACCTGTAATCATGTGATATCTATAATTTTCTTTTTCACTTTCTCTCCCTTGAGTAGAATGTATGAGGGCGAAAGCTTTGTTGTTTGTGGTTGTAAACCTAATGTCCATAATGATTTCAAGCGTGCAATTTTATTAATTAAACCAACAATTATTGTGCACTGCTATGACTTTCTATATAAAGGCAATGTGTATATTCTGGACTATTTCAGAAACAGGGAAGTCCAGATGAAATCTAAATGTTTCTAAAATCCCCCCAACCAAAATTTTCCTGACTTGGTTAACCTTGAGAAAAGAATGCACACGATACCCAGAGATGCCAGTTAAGAAATCCTTTATTCCAGGGGCATCTTTTTAACTTGATCTACCCCACTTGTCTTGTGCCACAGCCTTTTTTGTTTAGCCCTGGTGCATTTTAGAAGGAACTTACTCCACTTTAGGGTTATTTGTTTTACTGCTAATGAACTGATGGCCCATCTGAAAGGAAATATCCTTAATTGCAGTTCCTTTGAAGCCCAGTGGAGGAACTTTCAGTGGTCTGCACAGCTCCCTAGAGACTTCGCTAGAGCCATTACCTCAAGTCCTTGAGGTAATAGATATGGCCCAATCATAGAGCCAGAGTACATAAGAACGAACTTAGAGGACACATTTCAAGAAAAGGTTGATACAACTAGTCCTAAGAGTACCTGAGTGGGGCCCTCTGGACAAGCTAGTCTTTTAACTGGTCTTCCATGGTCTAACTCTGAGTTAAACAAGCATTGAATGGTAAAGATAGGAGCATCAGTGAAATCTCAACAAATAGTGTAACTCTACCCATTCTTTAAGGCCTTTGGTGCTCCTATTGGACTTTTATGTTAAAGCAAGGTTAAGAGAAGAAAACAGAAATTAACATAAGTGAAGTAGGTGACATCGGTTCGTGCAAGTTCTCAGACACAGAGCTGGGATGGAGTTCTCATTTTCCTTGTTCTGATCTAGGCTCAGCATACGTTTAAGACAAGGACTAAGTCTAAATTGCTGTCATAAATTCCTCAGCACCTAGGACAGTGCCTGGCACTGTTTTTGGAATAGTCCATATGTGTCACATTTTAAATTTAAGTATTTGTATTGGGGTAGGGAGCGGGGTGGGGAAAATAGTCAAAAGTCAGAGAGACCAAATGGTTGAGCAGTTCAGCTATCTCTGAGCTTTTGCTAAATCCAACTTTGTCTTCAGTTTCCCTTTATCACATTCGTCTCTCAGACCTGGCCATCCGCTCCATGGTTCTTCTTCCCAAAACTTTGAAATGTCAAATCCAATGGGTACTTGGGGTGGAGGTTGGAATCTATGCATTGTTGCTTCTTCACTCTAGGATATTTTCAAAAATGAAGCAAATTTTAGACCTGTGATGTCACAGTATGCACATCAGTGGTCAACAATATCTAAGTCACCAATTGAACAGAAACAAACTGTCCCAGTGAACTGACTAGCTAAGTAGGACAACACATCACTGGAAAGGGATAAAATGATAGGGAGCACTGGGGAGGCAAAATGGACTTGAACCTCTGAGGTTCAAATTCTGTAGAGAAGTGGTGCATTCTGTGAATCTGAGTTTTAGCAAGTCGGTCTCCTAATGAATTCTGATAACACCAAATATAAAAGTTCTCATGAAGGAGCTAAAAGGTGAAATTCTAGTCACGAGAAAACCTTTGGGTAACTATGAAAACTTGTCCAATTTACTTGACCTCCCTTTTGTGTGACTTTCTTATCAGGACAAGGAGGGTATAATTCAAAACGTGTAAAATGAGAACTCGATGACTCAATACAGCTTCCAAAAAAGTTGGCCATTGCCACATTTCTTCAGAGCTTTTGGCCTTCTTATTTATGTAGATCTATTAATTCTATCAAGCACATTAAAATCAGCCATATTCCACATTCCAAATTAAATGTAATTTAAATAAACTACAAAATTATTTAATACACTTGATTGGTTGGTATGTTACATTTTGTAGACATCTAATTATATATTGATTTAATTTTATAATTTTCTTTATACATTTTGAGCCAAACTTCTTTTTTTTCAGGCCCCAAACATGTTTATGGACTTTTAAAAAAATTAGGTCCTAGATATGAGTTTAGTGCCTAATAGATAAAACAGTCCTCATTTTGTGGCCAAGAGAATAGTTTAACGGGCATGAAACTAGCCAGGGATTAGCTTGATAGGAATACAAGCAGCTTAGCCCTTGGAATCTTATATTCTACCCATTTTTCAACCTGGACCTGGCATTGCTACCCTATCTTTCATAAGAAAAAAATGTAAGATACTATCTAACCCAACTTTTATTATTTTATTAACTATAACCTCCCTGTCTTCAAAGCATAACTCTGGCATATCAAACTGGCTGACATGTCTGGGTAATTGACTCCATTTGGTGATCTAAAATTATCCATTTGTGGGCCAGAGAGATTGTACAGTAGGTAGGGGTCTTCCTATGCATGCAGCCGACCCAAGTTTGATCCCTGGCACCACATATATGGTCCCTTGAACCCCACCATGAGTGATCCTTGAGTGCAGAGCCAGGAGTAAGCTCTGAGAACTGAAAATATGGCAAAAAACAACCAAAAGTAAGAGAATAAATTAATGAATGAGTGAATGAATATAAAAAAGTGTCTATTTGTGATAGGGAGTGAAGGCTTGGTTAAGGCCAAGTCTTAGCTTCTGTCTTGACTTGCTTAAATTCAAGGGACATATAGAACAATGAATTCCCAATGCCTCCATGATAATAGATCTATATTATTATAATAGGAATTCTTTCACTGTGGTTTTAGAAATTTTCTTCATATCATATAAAGTTAATATCTGTAAATGAAAGAAGGAATGGGAGAGAGAGAAAGAGAGAGAAACAGGATATGTTCAACTAAATTGAAATCTTCTGGGGTGTGTAATCTACTCTTGGAAAGGGGTCATCACTTGGAAAGTAGGGAGAAAGAGAAAACACATTTTGTAAACAGATCCTTACTGTCTGGCTTAGATTATTTTCCTCACACATGGGAACTAGAATTAACTATTGATGTCTAAGGAGTTCTGTACACTAGAATTTACATTATCAAGGTGATGCTCTCACATGGGCATGCTGTCGTCTCCCACTGATAGAGCTTACTGGTACCAGTAAGCCTCATCTAGCTAGAATCTAAGTTCTGTGAAGACAAGTATCACTTCTCTTCCATCTAGCATTCTGTCTCCTGGATATTGCCAAGACCTGGTTTGCAACAAATGTTTAACAAATAAACTAAACCAATTAACTTGATGATTTTATAGTGCTACTAAGTAACAATAAAGAAAATTAATAGAAACCGAGAAAATTTGAAATCATATTCCCAAGAGAAGTAGATAAGCAATTATGACCAAATCAAATCACACATTTTTTATATCTTAGATTAAGACAAAACAATTACAAAATATATAGCTTCTTTAGGCAAAATTTTGACTATGCCATTATGTGATTTACATGAAATTATCATCAATCAAGCTCTGGGCATGGGATATATCACACTATGCCTATACATAAATTTTGCATAATTACAGCCAGAGAGACAGTACAGGGGTAAGGTTCTTGCCTTGCACAAGACTGACCCTGGTTCAATCCCCGAAACCACATACGGACCCTCCAGCAGTGTCAGGAATACTCTACACAGTGAACCAGGAGTAAGTCCTGAGCACTATCAGACACAGTCTCAACCCATGCCCAAATTTCCCAACATCATAAACATTTCTATTGGTTAGTATTTTTTTAGGGAAGGTCTCTTACTTTTTCAAATAATGCTCTCATATTTTGAAGGAACAGGTCTAATTGATTGTATTTTAATTTCTGTGCCAAATCCCAATATACAGGACTATACAATTTATATTTTCCAAGGACAAATATATCTGTCACTTTAGACTGAATACACAGGATGGTTTAATTTTTGTTTACATATGGGAACAAAATATTCCTCTGAGACTATAAATCCACAGGTAATTAAAAATAATTTATAAAAATATAATACCATTTATAAAAAGACCACTAATATTAGTAGACCACCAGAACCTAGCTACAGCCATGCTCGAGGTCCCTCTCCACACTTTCAGACAGGCCTCACGCATGAAGGTACCGGCAGAGGAACCCAGGTGTGTGTAATTCCATCAATGGTCAGCACCCAGAGACTTAAAAGCAAGCTCCCAGAAGCAATATTTTGTAGCCTACCTCTCCCTCTGGGAGAAACTGGCACGCTACTGAGAGTTTCCTGCCCATATGGGACAGCCTTGCAAGCTTCCCATGGTGTATTCATATGCTAAAGCCAGTAACAAGCTGGATCCCATTCCCCTGACCCTGAAAGAGCCTCCAATGCGACATCATTGGGAGGGCGGTGCCGAGAGAGACTTCTAACATCTCAGGGAAAGGACAAGAGGAGAGGTTACTGAGCCCGCTCGAGAAATCGATGATTAATGGGGATTTTGTGATTCGTGAATATTAGTAGTGTCTTATTATAGTTAAGAAAAAAAACACATGAAATTAGTGTATAAATGACAAAAGTAAGTACAAGTTTGTCCAGTATCCGGTTTCTAGGAATCTTATACCATATCTGTTTTAACTTATTCAAAGAGTTCTTCCAGTGGTTAGAGGGTCCATTCCTTTTCTAATCCTATCTCAGAGTTTAGAATCTCAGTCTTATTTCTCAAATCATTTGTAAAACTGAGCATTTCCCTAATTCCCCAACATATCTCACACACATTTCACTTGATGGAGAACCCTGCTGCTTTCTTTTCTATTTTTTGTTTTGTTCTGGTTTGCTTTGGGATCACACCCAGCAATTCTCAGGTCTTCCTCCTGGCAGACCCAGTGGACCACATAGGGTACTCAGAATCGAACCCAGGGGAAGTTGGTGGGGTAAGGAGTGGTGCTCTTGCATGGCAAGCACTGTACTATCACTCCACCCCCTCTTGAATATTTTCACAAGTGTGCTCCCAGCAGTACTCAATACTTGGGGACTATTTGGATCATGTCTGGGGAGAAGGATAGAAGTGCTGGAGATTCAACTCATGTGCGACAGCCCTTTGATCTGTCTCTCCAAATCCTGGCTTTTTAGCCATATATATCTCTAGTATATCTTCACCTTTCTAAGAATACCCAATTCTGGTTGGTATCTATGTACTCTGAATTCTGTGAATAGTCTGGGTTCAGTGGCATCTGCTTTGAGAAGAGAGATTAACCAGTCGGGATGGGAGATGTGTGCTGAAAATAGATAATGGACCAAACGTGATGACCTCTCAGTATCTGTATTGCAAACCATAATGCCCAAAAGTAGAGAGAGTATGGGGAATATTGTCTGCCATGGAGGCAGGGGGAGGGTGGGAAAGGGGGGGGGGTATACCAGGAATATTGGTGGTGGGGAATGTGCACTGGTGGAGGGATGGGTGTTTGATCATTGTGTGATTGTGACCCAAACATGAAAGCTTATAACTATCTCACGGTGAGTCAATAAAATTTTAAAATAAAGAGGAGTGATAGCAGTCATCGCATTATGGAAGTCTGTTCTGTGAAACACCAGTGTTTTATATAAGCCCGGAGGAGAGAAGGATTTCCAAGCCAAATAAATCTAGGAAGAATTGACAAATTAGCCAGTGTCCCTCAACTGCTCCTTTCTACTGAGGAATCTCACATGGAAAAGCAAATATGCAAATTTGCAAATTCTTTAGGTGAATAACAGTGGCCTGGAACTGCACCCCTGTGAGTTCCTTGCCCCCATTTCTTCACTTGTAAAGTGGATAATGGTACCAGAGCCTCTCTCATAGGACTACTGGGGGAATTAAATTAGTCCCACTTTTTGGAGATCACACACTTACCTCTTGCCAAGAACAGTGTGGCCATGCCCTGTGTTTTCTGGGCGCCACAAAGTCAAGAAAAGGCTCTGAGTTTTGAAGGGAGGACGCCTTTCGGTTTTGCTGAAGCCAGAGTTCCCAACCGTAATTAATCAGGGAGCCCTTTCATGGAATTAATATCTATGGAATCATTTGGAAAACACTGCTGGGAAAGTTTCTAAAAGTCAGAAACTCCGGAAGCCCTACTTTTCTATGTAATCCTATGTTGCCCCCAGGTGGACAAAAAGGTCATAGCTGAAGACAGTGAAAGTCCCCAGAGGAGCCTAAAAAAGACAAGATCCCTTAGCAGAAGCATGACACGCAACTATAATAATTAAACTTAGGAATATGTTCGGTATGGAGACAAGCTTGGAGGTTGTGGTGTGAGGGATGGGATACGTGCACTGGTGGTGGGATTGGAGTTTGGATGTTATATGTCCGAGGTGCTATTGTTGGTAGCTTTGTAAATCACTGTGCCTAAATTTTAAAAGAGAAAAAAAGGAAGACGTGAAATTAACAAATAAACACTTTTCTGTTAAGACATTTTTTGAAATAACTTGAAAACAAGTTTTTTTTAATGCTAAGTACAAAATTATATTCAGCCAGGCAGAGGGAACACAGAATCAAGAATCTGTGTCCCTTCCCTCCCATGTGAAAAAACAGTTTTCACTTCTCTGCCTTACAGGGAATCCTGCCAGGCAGGCACCACAGAGGAGATTAACAAATATTTGCAGAATATTTGCTGAAAAAATGGACTTTTCTATAGGCTGGGGCAGAAAATTTGAGTGAATGTTGTCTTTTGGTCTACTTTTTAAAGAATTCAAGGAACTGTTATAGATCACTCACAATTCTAGGTAATATGGCTTAGAACCTTTTCCCTAGGATAATTCAGAAATTACTAAGGAAGGAATATAAACTGCTAGCAATTTTAACCAAGTTTTTGGTAGAATAAAAATCCGAAGGTGTGGGGCTGGAGCGATAGCACAGTGGGTAGGTCATTTGCCTTGAACTCGACCGATCCGGGTTCGATTCCCAGTATCCCACATGGCCCCCCAAGCACCTCCAAGACTAATTCCTGAGTGCAGAGCTAGGAGTAACCCCTGTGAATTGCCGGGTGTGACCCAAAAAGACAAAAAAAAATCCAAACGTATAAAACAAGTAAGCAGCCAATTAAATTTACCAGAGTCAGCTCTACAAATCTTAACAACGCTTTAAGTCATGCTTTCTCTAAAATAACATCATAAAAAAGTGGAGGTAACATCAGTTCTCAATAGGGTTATATCAAAGAAGCAAATACTGTTCAAATTTTTTAAATGTTATAGTTCCTCTTCTCATTCACTTTCTTCTTTTCCTCTTCCTTCCTCTTATTCTGATCCTATTTATTCTACATGAGATCTTTTGATGGCTATAGTTGAGAATAAAGACTTATGTTCAATGATCTAAATGAAAATACAGAGAAAGGATGACTGAGACAAATTGGTCATTGCTTACTTAGGGAACTTTGGAATAAGCAGCAGTGTCTTTAGGTAAGTTAAGCAAAAGTGGAGGCCTATAAGAAAGAGCCCTGGAATCTGAGTACCCATGGGGAGAAGGAATAAAATTATGAATGCTTAAGATTCTTCAGCAGCAGAAGTTCATGAACATTAGTCATCCAGCATAAATAGAAATCATTTCCAGTGACAGTTTTCATATCTGTTTGCACTGCTAAATTCCAAGTGGGGATGGGGAGACTGGTCGGCCAGACTGAGACCATATGTGTACCAAATATTTTCTGTTTGTTCCTCCAAGTCTATTCTAACCTTTCTCCACCTTTTATTCTGTTGGACTCCTTGTCCAACAGAACATACACAGAAACAGGAGGATCCTACCTACTGACTTGTAGTTGAATTCAGTCCAAGAAGAGGGTCATAGCAGACTGGAGACAGTGAAGGAAAAGATCAGAGGTGTTTATTCCCCACACCTCCCTGCTGGGCCTAACCCCTCCATTCAAAATTTTTGCTTTAAAAAGGATGCTTGGAGGACCTGCTAGGGATGGGAGGTGTGTACCGAGAGTAGACTATAGAGTGAACATGATGGCCACTTAATACCTGCATTGCAGACCACAACACCCTAAAAGAGAGAGCAAGTAAAAAAGGAATCCACTTGCTACAGAGACGGGGGGAGTAAAGGGGGATACTGGGAACACTGGTGGTGGGAAATGGGCACTGGTGGAAGGATGGGTACTCTTTGTATGACTGAAATGTAAGCACGAAAGTTTGTAAGTCTGTAACTATCTCATAGTAATTCATTAATAATAATAATAATAATAATAATATTTTACTTTAGGAGACTAGGGCCAAGGAAACATCTCTTTTCAATATCCTTATACTTTGTTCACTCCTTGGATCTAGTACCAGCAGTAAACACCTCCAACCGAATTAATCATTTTAAGTTTCTCTTATATTTCCTTCCAGGACCTGATAGCAGATATCGCTACCAAAGAATTCTACCATAGATCTAACAGGCAATTATCTAACTTCTCTGATTTGTAAGGTCAGAAAGTTCAGATGAAGAACATGCAGGATTATGGTGAGACTTAAATGGTTAATACATGCAAATTTAATTCATGAAAATTAATATATGGGTCAAGAAATGTATTTTTAAAATATTTTGGAAAACCCTCAATAAAAATTATTGAGCTGCCATTATCTTAATTTTGTAATTGAAGTGAGGTTGTTAAAATACATGCGATTTCTATGTACTTGCTTTTATTGTCACAGGCACTCAACAGCGTCAGGGCAACTCAGCTCTCAATGCCTGAGTAACTCCTGACAGTGCTCAGGATACCAGATAGTTTCAGGGATTGAATCTTGGCCTCCTGTATGCAATTATGCATGCAGCCTGTTGATCTATCACTGGAGTCCCCAATTTCAAATGCTATCTTTGTAAGAGTTTTCACATGAGCATTTTTAAAACAAATGTCTTAACAGTTTAGTGGTAGGCTATAAGCAACTCTTCCACCCACTAATCACTGCTCAACACTGCCAGAGTAAGTCCTCAGAAGAATCCCAAAGGCAGATGCTTCCCCTTATTCTCCAAGGAAAAATGCTACCTTCAGGATTAAAAAAAAATCTATAGAGAAAATCATTCACTTTCCAGAGAAAATTCTGAGTCTCAGAACAATAACTGAGGCATTTACTTGTCTGTAGCCCAAAGTCAGTTCCATGATTTCTACCCTTGACTTAAGTACTCACTGATGATGGTCTATTACTGGTACATAATTCCCTTTATCCCTTTATTCAGCAAGGTGCTTTTCCCCCATACCCCAAGAGAAGAAGTCACAGAGATCCCATGTTAAAGAAGCCTGTAAATATGTGCAACATGGCCCCCACTGACCCAGAACGATCTCTAAAACCTGGAAAACCTGGGTTTGAATCTTAATTCTGTTGATTGTTAGCTGGATGACCTTAGTAACATGGATTGTACTCTCGTGAGAGAAAGGACCTAGTCGCAAAAAAAGCAAAATCCCTGTCAGTAAAAATGCAGAGTGTCTAACTTGGTGCCCGGCACACCCAAATAGTGCTTCTTATTTGCAAAGTTCTGGTTTCCACTTGCTATTTAATGTACTTGTACCATCACGGGGTTGAAAACAGAGACTCTTATGTATATGTATATACATATATATGTGTGTGTGTGTGTGTGTGTGTGTGTGTGTGTGAGTGCTTGTGTGTGTGTATAATGAACCAAAAGATACAGCTACCTCATCAATCCAAACTCCCAACCTCCCAACCTCACGCAACAAAGGGCATGGATAAGACTTAGGGATTCTTCTGAGGCTTCCACATGGTTTCAATCTGTGGAGGTAACAATAGTTTATATTTATTAAGTTTGCTCTGTGTTAGGCACTGCTTTAAGATGTTTAAAATACTTTCAAAGTGAATGCTCAAAACCAAATGTGCTGTCACTTATCATTTCCTACGTTTTAAATTTCATGAAACTAAGATTCAGACTGTTAAGTGAATTTCTCAAAGTCACACAGTGCCTGAGTGGACTCAGACTTTCACCTAGCCAGTTTGATTTCAGATCCCTCAGGCCTAAATAACCCTTCTTTTATACTTCCTTAGATTTTGAACTAAAAAACACACCAGAGGCCAGAGTGATAGTACAGTGGACAGGGCGTTTGCTTTTGCATTCAGCCAACTGGGATTCGATCCTGATCCCGGCATCCCATATGGTCCCCCAGGCACCGCCATGTGTAATTCTTGAGGGTAGAGCCAGGAGTAACCCATGAGCATCACTAGGTATGACCCAAAAAGCCAAAAGAAGAAAAAAACATATAGAAAGGGAATCATAAGATCCTTTCAAATTTAACCAGGGAGTTGATCACCAATGGGATTGGGTTGATTTGGGTATGCTGCATCTCTAAGAGATGTTACTTAGAGACCAGACAGCCTTGGGGTAGAATACAATGATCCCTTAGAGAGTTTTCCAAAGAGTATCAGTGCTTGGATGTCATGTTAAGAGAATCTCAGTTGCTCTGGAATGGAGGGGGGGGGAAGAATTTTTAAAGCTTCCAAGGATTTGTGGGATAGAGCAATAGCACAACGGGTAGGGCATTTATTTGCCTTGCACAAGGCCAACCCGGGTTCCATTCCTTCACCCCTCTCGGAGAGCCCAGAAAGCTACTGAGAGTATCTCGCCCGCACAGCAGAGCCTGGCAAGCTCCCCATGGCGTATTCAATATGCAAAAAACAGTAACAAGTCTCACAATGGAGACGTTACTGGTGCCCGCTTGAGCAGATCGATGAGCAATGGGAT
The DNA here is from genome assembly GCF_027595985.1 of Sorex araneus. Classification (NCBI taxonomy): domain Eukaryota; kingdom Metazoa; phylum Chordata; class Mammalia; order Eulipotyphla; family Soricidae; genus Sorex; species Sorex araneus. The sequence goes on from NC_073311.1 coordinate 44,360,331, forward strand.
GACAGTGACAATGACAAGGATTTGTAAGGTACAACCACTTTTGAGAGCATTGGTATAGGCTCCCTGTGTCCTTGATGGGTAGTTGGTGCCACTTAGTGAAGAGTTCCATGATTTCCAAATGGGATTATGTTTGTTTATCATATTTGTTTGATACTTTATTCAGAACTGATTGGCTGATTGTAAGACTAAGCAATCATGTATTGTGTAAATTATGAAGTAGGACACCACTTCACATAGAAATGTGAGACTTTTCAAGGAGAACATTTTTCTCTATAACTAAGAGTAGTCAAGTTTCCTTTGGAAAATGACAACAGCCAAATATTCTCCTACTAATTATGCATTGCAACAAATTGCCTTGAAACGTTGTCCAGCAGCCAGCACCATTGAGTAAATCACTCCTTGCAACTGACTTTGGCCTCATTAGTCTTGCCCTCTTGAGCTTTATCAAGGGAACAACCGCTTCCCCTTGCAATCTCTCCTGGGAATGGATTTCTTCACTTTTCTCTGAAAGACCAGGACATTTCTTTTTCCCTGAATTCCTCATCCAGTAACGACAAATAAGCCTTTCAAAAAGAATTTTGATGTGCAGCTCCTGAGGGTGAATTTTAATTATAAATGAGATTTTACATATTTTTTTTTAAAATCTGAGTATTATATTTTGAACAAGATTACTTATAATTAAGTCCTACTTGATGGTTACCCAGCACTGATCATCCTGATTCCTACCAGGACAGGCTTTGTCCTCTTAGTGCTTCCAATTTATGCTGTGTCTTCATTTATGCACACCGTTGCACTTGCAACTCCCATTACACCTTTATCCTTCTTTACTCTGACCTAGAACCTGGGTTCCTGACCTGGTGGTGGGTGAACATTGAATGAATGGCATTAATGATCTCCGCTCCCACCTCCCCCCCCCACACACACGCACACGCATTGCGGCTTTCAGCATATGGCAGAAGAACAAAGCTTGAGTTGATTCATTCTGCTGGTCTTCTCCATTACCAAATAGTTGCAGGTATATATTATATAGTAGGATTAGAAAGATGGAGTACCAGGTGAATTAGTCTGTCACTTTGAATCTCACCCACTGAACAGGTATCACTGTCATCCCGTTGCTCATTGATTTGCTCGAGAGCAGGCACCAATAACATCTCCATTGTGAGACTTCTTGTTACTATTTTTGGCATATTGAATATGCCACGGGTAGCTTGCCAGGCTCTGCCATGGGGGCGAGATACTCTCGGTAGCTTGCCAGGCTCTCCAAGAGGGACAGAGGAATTGAACCCAGGTTGGCCGTGTGCAAGGCAAACACTCTACCTGCTGGGCTATCGCTCCAGCACTGAACAGGTAGAGACCAGCATATATATATATGCACGTATAATGTATATATATGCTTTAACAGAGTCTCCTGCCCCCCTCCTACTTGTCTTTACCAGGGCCCATCAAAGTGGGGTGGGTTGAGTTTCCCTTCCTGCCCCGAGCAGAGCCCCGGCAGCCGAAGACCTCCAGAACCCAGCCACAGCCATGCTCAAGGTCACTCTCCACATGTTCAGACAAGCCTCACACATGAAGGAACCGGCAGAGGAATCCTGGGACCTGGGGCTGAGATCTCCAAACCTGCTTGGATCTCCTCCACCCAGATTTCCCATGTTGCAGTAGCTAGGCAGTCACACCTACCAACTGTTCAAGTGCCATGTAATCCCATCAATGGCCAAGATCCAGAGACTATAAAACAAAGCTCCCAGAAGTGGCCATTCGACCTCTTATTGTTTAGTTCTCCCTCTTGGAGAACCTGGCAATCTATGGAGAGTATCCTGCCCTCACGGCAGAGCCTGGCAAGCTCTCCAGGAATAGTCTATATGCCAAAAACAGTAACAATGATGGGTCTTATTCCCCTGACCTGAAAGAGCATCCAATGCATCACTCTTGGGAAGAACAAGTAAAGAGAGGCTGCTAAAATCTCAGGGCTAGGATGAATTGAGATGTTACTGGTACCTGCTTGAGCAAATCAATGAACAACAAGATGACAGTGATGACAGTGATTACATACTCTTTGGTGGTCAAACCCAGGGCCTGAATAGTGTTCTCATCCTGTTTTTGTGGGCCCAGGTCTCTGAGGACTATGTTAGTGAAGAAAGAACGGTGGAGTGGAAAAGATGTGCCCAGAGCCAGAGGTTCTTCGTCCTCTTAACAACTTCTTCAACGCTCTTGAAGGTGTTCTATGCCGTTCTTTTCCTCCTGCGCAGTTCTGGGACCAAGTAATTCATCATGTTGAGTTCTCGACCCAGATACACATAACTGCTGCATTCGGAGATGTTCATTCCATTGAAAGCATATGGAACATCAGGAACTAGTTTGTTTCTCATGAACATTGTTTTCATGAGATTCAGCTGCAGCCTGACATTTCCACACTCATGGTCAAAGTCAGTCAGCATTCTTGCCGCGTGGCTAATGTTTCGTGTTATTAGAATGATGTGATCAACAAAGTGGAGGAAGTGTAGTTGCTGTCTATCTTCACTCCCATTCCAGTCATCACATGACATTCTCGAGGGTGGCACTGAAGAGTTTCGGTGAAATGGTATCACCCTGCCATACCACTCTCTTTACGTCAATGATCACTTCCTTGTAGAATGGTGAGATCCTGTTGGTGAATCCATAACACAGCTTGTGAAGCTGATGTACTGAGTTTGAACGCCCTGTTTGGCTAGGGTTTTGATGACCACTTCAGTCTCAACAGAATCAAAAGCCTTCTTTAAATCAATGAACGTTAGACAGAGTGGCATGTCTCTCATTGAACTCTCATGAAACCTCAATGAGTTTGGTCATTGTGTGGATATGGTCGATTGTGCTGAATTCGTTTCGGAACCTGGCTTGCTCACATGGTTGTCCTTCACCTAGTGTTCTGCCAATCCTATTCAGGATGGCTCAAGTGAATAACTTGTAGATGACAGACAACAGGCAGATTGGGCAATAGTTTCTGATGTCATGGATGTCTCCCTTCTTGTACAACAGGAGGGTACTGCTGGTTTTCCATTGGGACGGACATGCATTCAGACAGGTAGCATGTGAAGAGCTGAGCCGGTGTATTGATGAGTATTGGCGGCAGGTTCTTCAGGTGTCCGGGTCTGACCTTGTCTGGACCAAGTGCTGTATGCTTCTTTACTGACAAAATGGCATGCTGGATATTGGAAGGAAGAATGCTGGGAACAACATATCTATCCTGTGGAATTTGGTATGTGGGCAGGTGGACATGGCTATCGAAGATATCCGAGTAGAAGTCGTGGATAACCTTCTCCATTGCCCTTCTGGAAGACATGATAGATCCGTCAGGACGTCGGAGGGCAGTCATCTTGGTCTTGTTGTTGGCAAAGGACAACACTGCTGCTCTTCTCTCTTTGAGATCTTCCTTTATCGCTTCTCTGCACAGCTTTGTGAGCTCAGATGTTAGCTTGTGATTGCCTGAGGCTTGCACCAAACCACGTTGGCAAATGAGCTCGAGAGTTTCTGAAGACAGACATCTTTTCATGGCTTTCTCACTCTCGGTGCTCCTCACACGGTCATGGTGGTGCTGAACCAGCCGATCATATTCCTCGTCAATGTTGTCAGTGATGGCATCTTCCCATATTTCCGCAATAATGCCAAAGAGCTCCCAGTTGGTGGTCATTCTTGGAGTTCTTTTCTTAAACTTTGCAGCCCTTTCTCCCTGCTCTGTGAAGTAGAATTTTGCATGAAGGAGACGGTGGTCTGATCCATTTGGAATTTGGGGACAACAGGGACATCAGTCAGGCAAAACTATTGATTGAATATAATGTGGTCAATTTCATAGTAGAACTGTGCACCGGGAGACTCCCACGTCCAATGTTTAGATTCGGTCTTCTGGAACTGCAAGTTACCAAGGATGGTCCTGGTCAACATGATGAACTCAGATAGTCTCTCACCCTGTTCGTTCCATTCTAGGCCATAGGTCCCAAAGTAGAGTTCTTCAGACGACCTTCTTGTCCATCCTATCTTGGCATTAAAATCACCAACAATGACCTTGTAGAGTGTGGTCTTCTTTATAGAACTTCTCCAGCTCCACGTAGAACTTCTCAATTTCTTCTTCGTCACAGTTGGATGTTGGTCATTGATGACAAAGTTAGAAACTACTGGCAATGAGCCACATCTACTCAAACATAAACGTCTGATTTGGGTTGTTAGGCATTCAATAAATCAATGCTCATGGCCAAGTTCGTGTTGATGAGGACACTGACACAATGCCTCTACTGTTGCATGTTCCAAGGAACGGTTCTTCTCCAGTGTCAAAAATGGCCTGATGTGATCAATTCCTTCTCGGCTCAGTCAGTCCAATGATGTTGCAATTGATCTTCTGTGTTTGCACCATCAGGTCCTTGATGGATGCTTCAGATGCCAGCATACATGAGTTGAAAGTACAGTCATTTTAGTGCTTCATTTTGGCAGCTTAGTTCACCCCTGTGATTTTTCGGCCTCTCCTTCTCGTCCTTCCCAACGTTGCCATATTGGGGGCTCTTTTAGGGTTAGGAGAATGAGACCCATTATTGTTACTGTTTCAGGCATGTCAAATACGCCTCAGGTAACTTGCCAAGCTCTGCCATGCAGGCGGGATACCCTCGGTAGCTTGCTGGGCTCTTTGAGAGGGACGGAGGCTTTTAGCGAGGCTTCTAATCACCCTTACAGATGCTCCCAGTCTACCGAATTCAAGCTTTTGGTCGATTGGCAAGTTGTAATGATCTGCACGGTGACAAACACGCACCTGCCTCCATCTCTGGGCAGCACTGTTGGTTCACTCTTCGCCGGTTGGCACCGTTGCCACTCCCTGCCACAATGAGGCAGTGAACCATCAAGGGGGAACCCAGTAAATTATGACATTTTTTTCATACAATTTAGAAATAATAGTAATGGTACTTTAATTGGGAATATATTTGTTAACTAGGCATGTGACTTATTTAACCTTAACTATTTCCTACAAAGAGTCTCTTGCCCGCACGCCTGGCTGTCTTCCCCGAGGCCCCTCGGAGGGGATGGGCTCCAGCTTCCCTCCCTGCCCCCAGCAGAGCTCCCAGCTGCTGAAGACCACCGGAACCTAGCCACAGCCATGCTTAAGGCCCCTTTCCACACATTCTGACAGGCCTCACTCATGAAGGCACCGGCAGAGGAACCCAGGTGTGTGTAATCCCACCAACAGCCAACATCCAGAGACTTAAAAGCAAGCTCCCAGAAGCTCCCTATATCTTATAACCTACTTCTCCCTCTGGGAGAAACTTGCAAGCTACTGAGAGCTTCCTGCCCACATGGGATAGCCTCGCAAGCTTCCCATGGTGTATCTATATGCCAAAGCCAGTAACCAGCTGAATCTCATTCCCCTGACCCTCAAGCCTTTAGAGGCTTCTAAATTATCATGGATATGACGAATGTAGAGGTTATTGAGACCGCTTGAGCTACTCGACGATCAACGGGATTTTGTGATTTCGTGATTTCCTACAGAACTTACTGATTGCTCAAGTGAGACAGGAATCAATATGATTCCATTTTTCTGTATTTTAAAATGTTTTATACTTGTAAGTGCTAAGATAACTTCTTGGCACAAAGAAGCAAATGAGACCATGAGACTTATCCAATTCTTTAAATATAGTCAATTATTAGACCCTTATCATCAGAAAATCCTTTATAAACATTCAGTTCCATTTCAAAGTCCTTATCACATGAAATAAATATGTTCTTTATTTCTTTATTTTATGTGTTTCCTTTTGTCCCCTTTTCCTCACAGAGATGCAACAAATCAAGAAACTTCCTTATGTAATATAGGAAAATATCTGATACATGATACTTTCATGTAATATCATGACATGTATAAAATTTGTGGGACAAATGGCTGAGGCAACCTTCCAACAGAAGGAAGACTTAGTAGTCTTGTTAGAACAGGGCATGAAGGAAGTGTGGGTGTGCAGGTGATGGAACTCAACTGCTGATGACTCTTTTTCCCAGTGGGTGGACAGCCTATCTGGGTACCCTCTGGGCACAGTCTCTTTCTGTAGAATAAAGATTCTCCGACTCTTCTCAAAAGAGCGGGAGGGCCAGCTCCCTCCACACTAGCACCAGGCTCTACAATAGTTCTGCTTATATCTCCTATTCAGCAAGTTTCCTTAGTAAACCCCCTTCACCAGACTGGCATTCTTAATGTTCCTGGGCGATTTTAGTCTGATACCTCCATGAATACCTTTGTTTATGCTCCCATGCCACTCAAAAGTCTATACATTATGTTTACATACTGAATTTTTATTAATTTATGGGGGTGGGCCACACTCAGCAGTGCTTGGAGCTTATTTGAGGCTCTGTGTTCAGGGATCAATTCTGGAAGAGCTCAGGGGACTGTATGTGATGCCAGGGATCAAACCACATGCAAAGCAAATGCCATAACCTATGCATTTTTATTCTTATCCCAGTTTTGTGATATGGGCAGAATAGTATCCTTAAATTTTTGCTTACAAAAACTGAGGCCCAGATAGGTAGAAGAACATACATACTACTCCTTACAAATAGCTAAGGATGGGTTGGAATAATGCTTCATTTAGGTATAGTATAGATTATAATTTAAATTCAGTATGTTTTAGCAATATGTTAGCATAATCATGTAAAAACAGCATAATGTCTTTGAGCTATAGTTGACACCATAAAAATGGATCCAGTAAAAACATTTGATGTCAGGGGAAACTAATAAATTTATAGTTGTAACACTCAGCAGTGCATTATCTCCATTGACACAAAGAGCCATTATTATGCCCATTTTTAAGATGAGAAAATTTAATAATGTAGTTTATTAACTACACAGTAGAAAAGTATAATTTCCAAGAGTAAACTTCAGAGTCAAGCCGCCTTGGCACAAGTCCTTACTCTGTCACTGAAAAGCTAAGTAACTTTGGTTAAGTTACTTAATCCCTGCCTGGCACTTGCTGAAAATCAATATATATTAGCTAATATTATTAAGCAACTTTTCCAAGGCCATTAGCAAACAGTGGCTAGGGTTCAAAGCAAGTCAATTTGATTCCAGAGACCATTCTCTGAAACAGAACATTGTGTTATCATTCAAGTCAGAAAATTAGAAAGATTTAGGAAGGTAAACATCAGGGGAGAAAAGAAGAAGAAAAACATCAAATTCTGGGAGTTCAGGGGATAGAAAGTTCAAGGGTAGAGGGGAGAGAGACACATGTTTTTGGGGTATCAATGCATTCGATTAAAAGGAAATAAATGAAATTTCCCTTAGATGATCTTTCCAAAGCTTCTAGTGAAGCACTAAATAGGTTAATAAATAAAGTTAAATAATAAATAACCTTCTTTGCAAAGGATACTAGAATAGAACAATAGTGGCCACAAGAATAATGAAAGCCTTGTAACTATATCATGGTGATTCAATTAAAAATAAATAAATAAAAATTAATTTAAAACAAGAAATCCAGCTTTTAGTTTTTTTTTAATTTTCTGTAAGAATTCCAGAAATTCTTTCTGTGAAGGGCCTCAAGTGTAAGGGCATTGGAGAGAAGGAGCAAACATTTCTAGGGCAAATGCTAATCTGTGGTCCCCAGCAGTGAAGCATCTTGAAAACTGTGGTTTTGGAACCCAAAAAGCACTGCCATCGTAACAGAAGGTCTGGGCGAAGACATACTACCCTGTTTCTTTGCAATTCCTTCTCAGTACCATGTTAATTTGGGAGACAGGGTTAGGCCACACCTGGAAGTGATCAGAAGCTATTCTTGACTCTGCTCAGGACTCATCTGGGCAGTATTTGAGGGACCATATGCGGTGTTAGGGATATTACGGAGTTGACCACACACAGTCAAAACACCTTACTTCATATAGTGTCCTTTCCGGCTCCTTGGTGCCATGTTAATTAAAGTTATCCTAATCTGTGAGTTTTTTTTACCTCTCTTTCCAATATTTTCTACTTCCCTTTTTAAGATAGTTCTCTGTCCATAGTCTTGATCTGGAGAGGAGAAATAGTTTCCTTTCAGCAGATGTTGCAGGAAACACCTGTGGACAGCTGCTAGGTGACAATGGAAAGAGTTTGCACAGACTTATAACCTGAATATACTTCCATGCCAGCTGTCTTTTTTGAAATTGTAGTTTCAACAGCAAGACCATGAAGACCAGGAATCATATTTATCATGCACGGAACAATTCCACACTTTCTTGCTGAAATCAACTGCATATTCTTTATAATATTGCTTCACCTAACCTTGGTTAATAGATAGCTATGTTGCAGGATGACTATAAGAATATCTTTTCATGTTCCAAATTATATGAATTTGGTGTACTTTGTATGGTCCATTATGGTCCCTCTACCACATGAGACTTTTCTTATTACTACAATAATTATAATGAGCACTAACCTTTCTTGGACCTTTCTTTATGCCATTGTGTTAGATTCTTAACATGTTTTGGCATATTAATCTTTAGAAAATTATATGTATATGTATCATCCATAATTTGAAAATGAGAAAATCAGTGGTAAGCAAAATTAAACATATTTTTCAGGACTAAATAGTGGTGATGGAACAAATATGAGAACTGAGCCTTATTTGTCTTCATACTGTCCACTCTACTACATGGAATTGCTCCTTTTACAGTACTCAAAATCAACAGAATTCAAGCTACATATATACATATATATATGGAGTTAGAGTATTTCCAGCAACACTTGTACATTGACCAAATTCTAAAATCATATTTCTAGCCATGTTCATAGGAAAGATGGAGGTCTGGCTGTCATTGGCTTATATGTCAATGACAATGATAGCAATTGTTTTCAATCAGAATTAAAAATCTTTCTGGAATCCTGTTTTGGATGTGTAGAAAGGAAAATAAATTTTGAAATGAAATTCAAGAAAACAGAGCATTTTGATTGTAACGTAATGGTTGGTCACCTGGGTATTTATTTGGTGGCAAGATAATGTCAATTGTCTAGATTTTATATTTTCTTTTGAATATGTAGGACTGATCTGGTAGGACTGACCTAGGTTCATTCCCTGACACTCTATATGGTTCCCCAAGTCCACCAGGAGAACAGCATTGTGTGACCCAAAAACAAACAAACAAAAAAGTTAAGAGTGGTTAATGGAACATTCAACTTAATTATTTCATAGGTCACAAACTTCTCAATACAAACTTTGGAAGGACATTATGCAGTGGATGAATCGTGTATACTGTCATCATCAGCATCTCAAAATCAATGTCTGAGTGTGGGCTCTCCTAAAGAAAGCCTTTAGAACAGAACAGAATTCTAATGCATACAGTTTATTCCAAAAATATAGTTAAAAATGTAAGAAAAAGACAGATGAAAGAACAGGCAGAGGTGCCTGAGAGATAGTACAGTGGGTTACATATTTGCCTTCCAAGTAGCTGACCAGGATTTGATCTCTAGGATTCCATATGGTACCCTGAGTACCACAAAGTATGGCATAAAAACAAACAAAAGAAGAAGAAAAAAGCAATTCTTAAAGAGTGCAGTCAAACAGTATTATTGTAGGCAATGAAAATTAATTACACTAAGGAGTACCTAAGACTGAGTATTGATATAAAAATGCCTTGGTAGAAGGCTGATGGGGGACAGTGATTCCCAGTCACATGTAATTTACTATATGGAACATTGAAGTGCCGTAGAACACAGACAACACTTCCAGGAAGAAATTGCAAAAGCTGACAATGACTGCTGAAAGCTAGATCTGCACTAACATGGAAAATTCAAGAAGTTACAAAGAGCTTCTGAAAATAAAAATGTAATTATGCTCTTAGCAAAGGACAATAGAAGTTAACACTGACTGAATGCTTAAAATTCATTGGTTGTAATAATAAAGTGAGCATTATGGTTGTTAGCCTTTAAGAGTTAACAAAAATTACAGAGGGGTTTCAGGTAACATAATTGCTTGTGTGCAAAATTGCTTATGTGCAAATTTTGTAAATTAGCTAATTTAGAAAAAAATGGAACAATACTGATGTCTTCATGTACTTATTTTAACTATTTCAGTAGTATTTAGTAAAAATATTGCAATAGATACAAATAAAAATTATAATAAGCAATGTTTAAATGGTCTTTTCTTTAAAACAGTCAATGCCACTGTCATCCCGTTGCTCGAGGAATGGGCACCACTAATGTCTCCATTGTGAGACTTGTTACTGTTTTTGGCATATCGAATATGCCAAGGGTAGCTTTCCAGGTTCTGCTGGGTGGGTGAGATACTCTCAGTAGCTTGCTGGGCTCTCCGAGGGGGGTGGAGGAATCGAACCCAGGTCAGCTGCATGCAAGGCAAATGCCCTACCCGCTGTGCTATCGATCCAGCCCTTTAAAACAGTAGACACGGAAAAGAGTGTGAGAAGTCTCCAACTTCACCCTCTGCTCTACTGATAACTGCTGTCAATGTCTGACACTCATAGTCTGTTTTCCCCTTTTGGTCATAAAATATGCCTCTAGACCATATATATATACACAATCATCATGAACAGCTTTTTTTTTAAAGATGAAAACATAGCCAGGTATTTTCACTTAACAGTTTCTCCTAGACCTTCTTGACAGTATTTACTGATTAATCTGATTTTTTATTTTTAGCTCCTGAACAATATTCCACTACAGATTATAATTTAACAAAATAATCTTATCAATGCATGTTTGGCTTATTTGAAAATATTTTAAACTACAAAATGCGCTATAAGAGCATCTTGATCTACTTTTCTATACATCTCAATTTTTATCTTCTTAGAGCACATAGCACTGGGCTGAAAGTGTCAGGCAGCTGGGGCTCCTGCTGCCTGCCACCCCACCCTGACCTTGAACTAACTGGATAAAGTCTAAAAGAGTAATTTTTTAATTTTCTAATTCCCAGACTCTCTACCACAATATTTTCTGATATTGGCTCTATTTAGATGCCCCAAATGAAGAACAGTAATATCAGTTTCAAATTTTAAAAATTACTAATAGTCTTTATTACCACTCTAATACCCAACAGGGAAGCAAACCTCATGGCATCTTACCTTCTCCTACTTATCTTCTCAACTCTCCACATATGTCCAGTCTTCTACTACAACCACTGTCTCCTGGGACAGTTGTGATATAATTAATATCCACAGACCAAAATCAGAAGAAATTGTCCAGTTGAGTTGCAACATGCCTCCCAAGCCTCTCATCATTTCCTCCCCACACACTTAAAAACAAAGGTTAACTGCTTGAGATAGGTTGTATGGGTGAAAAGCTGCTTCTTGGAAAAATAGAAATATTTCTTCTCACTGAGTCCTCTCTACACACTTCGGATATAATGCAAATAACAATATCACCCTGAAGTGGTAGGACTTTACATTCTTTCCCACCTTCCAACCGAAGGGTAATGGGAAGAACCCTCAAACTCTAGCTCTAAGTGGTTACTTGTGATTCAACCTTCCTCTTATTTATTTTCACAGTATCTATAGATCATAAGATTAAGAAAGTGGACAGGAGGTGCTGGGGCAATAGTACAGTGGGTAGGGCATTTGCCTTGCATGCAGACGACCTGGGTTCAATTCCCAGCATCCCATATTGCCTCCTGAGCACCACCAGGAGTAATTCTTGAGTGCAGAGCCAGGAGTAACCCCTGTGCATCGCCGGGTATGACCACACCTCCAGAAAAAGGAAACTAGTAGGAGAACATGGTGCCCACTTAATGATTGGCTAAATAAGGACCCTGCAAAGGGTGACTGGTTTACAATGCATGAATAAATAAGGGATAGTTTCTCTTTTGGTCACTTTCTTCTGTCTAGGAGAAAGGTTATAAAGGACTGGAGGTGAAATATGAAAAAATGAAAGCATCCCAAGTGCATTGTTCTGGAAGGCCTTAGTTTCATTCTGCAGAGAGGTTTCGATTCATTGCTCTTCCTGCTTCCTCACATGGAAGCTGACTAGGATACAAAGAGGAGCAGAACCCCAAGAGGGACTTGGGTTATTCCCCACAAACCTGCCTTCACGCAGTCCTCTACCAAGACTTTGCTGTCATCTTCCTGAGTGCTGCCTCCAGGACTTGGTTTTGAGCTCCCCGTAGCCACAATCTTCCATCTTATCAGAGCACCCCTTTCTGAGTGACCTCACTCAGATCCTAGGTGGGGCTCCTTGCTTAACGCATAGCTCTAGCTTCTCCAAAGGCAGCCTGGGAAAGAGTGGGGAGGAAGTAGAGCAAGAGCAGACCTATCTGCGGAGTACCACTCCTAGACAATGTAGGGAATGGGGAGTGACCGGCCTTGGAGGGCAGGGCCCCAAGGTGGCAGCTGTCCGTGGTCCTGATCATTGCCAACACCAAGAGCAACCTGCCTATTTATAGTAAGGGGATATTTCATGATTTCATCTTTCTCGTAGCATGAAACCATATCATTAGTGGTACTGGAAATAATTGTGACTAAAATAAAAATTTAAATAATATAAAATAGGAAAGATATGAAACTGTAAATATGCGTCCCCCTTTCCTCCTTCCTCCTCGTCCCCGTTCCTGATTTCTTCTCTAACGCATGAGAAAGTTCCTGAATAAATCGCAGCCAAAAGGATCTCCGAGTTGCGTGTTTCTTCGCTGGACGTTGAATTGAATGTGTCAAACCGCCGTGTGGTGGTCTGAAGTTTTTTTTTTAAATTAATTTATTCTTTTATTGAATCACCATGTGGAAAGTTACAAAGCTTTCAGGTTTAAGTCTCAGTCATATAATGCTCCAACATCCATCCCTTCACCAGTGCACATATTCTATCACCAAGAATCATAGTATACCTCCCCCCCCCCGCATTCCCAGCCCCCCCACCCTGCCTGTGTAACTGATAAATTTCACTTTACTTTTACTTTACTTTGATTACATTCAATATTTCAACAAAAAAACTCACTATTATTGTTTGGAATTTCTGCCCCCTAAAGTCGCACCTGCTTAAAAGGAAGCATTTGATAATTTGTTTTCCATTGCTGAGAATGAAGAGATATGAGGTCGAGTGGCCACACTAGCAGCCACATGGTTTTGGATTTCTGTATTTTAGTATTTTAGTAACTAAGTCCATAGAAATATCTGCCAGAAATTTCATCATTGCAAGCTTCTACCTCTCAGCTACTTTATGTTCCACATATGAGTGCAATCTTTCTATGTCTGTCTCTTTCTTTCTGACTCATTTCACTCAGCATGATACTTTCCATGTTGATCCACTTATATGCAAATTTCATGACTTCACGTTTCCTGACAGCTACATAGTATTCCATTGTGTAGATGTACCAGAGTTTCTTTAACCAGTCATCTGTTTTGGGGCACTCTGGTTTTTTCCAGATTCTGGCTATTGTAAACAGTGCTGCAATGAACATAGAAATGCAGATGTCATCTCTACTATACCTTTTTGCCTCTCCAGGATATATTCCCAGGAGTGGTATTGCTGGGTCAAATGGAAGCTCAATTTATAATTTTTTGAGAGTTGTCCATATCTGACCCCCCTTCCAGTGAGTTTCTCATTGCCTGAGAAAACCTAAAAAATTATTTTCACTAATCTCTTCAGTGATTTATCCCCTTTAGACTTAAATGACTATCTGTCTAGGTGCCTTCTACCCTTTTCTTTCCTGCTTCCAACTCCCTTATTTCCCCCCACCTCCAGTTCCAGAACAACAGGCTCCTATTGAGAACCTCCTTCCCATGTCATAATTTCCAGCTTTGATCTTGACACAAGCTCCCTGGTAATTCCAGCGTGGACTAAGTTTATGATATGGACTTAAAAACCGCTCCCTTTTCCTGTATGCAGAAGGCATGAAGCTTGATTTTGGAAAATAGAAATTGGAACTTAGAAAGAGTTCCTTTGAATCTTTTTGAAATAGAGTGTGTAATGTGTGGGATGTGTGTGTATTTCCAGTTCCACATGAACTATTCTGAGTTAGGACAGAAACATGGAAGGTGTAAATCAAAGAGATACAGGGGAAGGGAGAGGGAAGGTGATTAGAGTGATGTATAAGTAGAACAAAACCTACTGTTAAAATGAAAGTTGGGCCCCAGAGGCACTATGACATTCTCCTCAAACTCATCATTTTAGTCTACTTGGTTCCATGCCGAACAGGAAATCTTTTACTAAATACTCACTAAAGTAAACCAGAAAAATGTGTGCTGGAATGTGTCTCTAAGTTTTGTGAATTAGTTTTTATCTTTCTCCTATCAAATGGTATGCCTTATGGCATGATTTTGCAACATGATTTGTTATAGAATTATTTCACAATCATTTAATAAATGGAGATAGAACATTGTTTTCATATAAAAGAGCCTTCTTTATCACATATACATATTTGAAGGACTCATTTTTCAACTTTTTGTTTCAAAAATTGTTCCCGTTTACTTTTTCTAGAGTGAGCTTTAAAACCAAGTACTCAGAGAAAAATGGTTTGATCACATCATCAGTTAATTTTCATTTATTTGGGGACCACATCGGTGCTGCTCAAGACTGACTCCTGGCCTTGCACTCAGGAATTACTGCTGGTGTAGCTGAGGAACATATGGAGTGTCAGGGATCAAATTCATGTTGACCACCTACAAGTCAAATGCCTTACCTGTTGTGCTATCTCTCTGACTCAGTTACCAGTAATTTTTATTTTAATTTATCTTTAAAATCAAACTCTTCTATTTCATAAAACTGCAAGTTTGTAATACCAGATTACTCCACACACTTCCGAGCTCCCATTTCACAAGAGTGTCTTGAAATGAGGAAGTAAAATGAACCCATCTTTTCTTGTGTTGGTTTTTCAGGAAAATATCTAGTCTGAAGACTGATTTTTAGATTAATTTCATTTTATTAATCCTCAAAGTAAGTAATCATACCACAACATTATCAAATAAAAAAGTTTCATTAGTAGTAAATTAATAGTGAGTAGATGTTGGTTTTTGGAGGGAGAAGTTGAAAGACATATGTGAAATGTTAAAGAAATGCAAAATGATATATTATTGTAGGAATGGGAGTGGAGAGGGAAGGTTTATAGACTGTACTACTTAACAGGACATTTCCTTTGATTCTGAAAACATATTTCCATGGAACGGTTGTAACTTCAAGTAGATTTAAAAAATTGTCCACACACTAATATATATTTATATATATATAAATAAATTTATATATACTATGCTGGAAGATTAAATTCAGCCTAAGTCAAACCACTTTCAGATGGAAGACAGTTTTTAATGCAGTAACCCCACAACTCTCCATCTTTTAAAAATTTGTATAAAGAGGTCAACTACGGTCATATTTATGGACCAAGATTAGTAACAATAACTATTTTTTCCTGGAGATCATTTACACTATCTATAAGAATACAAGCACTTGAAGGATTTAGATGCAACTGAAAGTGGATTGAGCCCGAGTGCCCGAGAACAGAAGACTGGTTAAAGAAACTTTGGTACATCTACACAATGGAATAGTATGCAACTGTTAGAAAATATGAAGTCATGAGATTTGCTTATAACTGGATGGTCATGGAGAGTATCATGCTAAATGAAATGAGTCAGAAAGAGAGGAACAGACATAGAATGACTGCATTCATTTGTGGAATATAAAAATAACATAATATGAGACTAATACCTGAGGACAGTAGACTCAAGGGTTAGGAGTATTGTTCCATAATTGGAAGACTGCCTCATGAGCTGGGGGATAAGGCAGCTGAAATAGAGAAGGAATCATTAAGTCAATGATGATTGAAGGGATCGTTCTTAATAGAAGATGTGTGCTGAAAGTAGATAAAGGACCAAACATGATAACTTCTCAGTATCTGTATTGCAGATCATAATGCCCCAAAATAGACAGAGCATATGGGGGGAATTTTCTGCCACAGAAGCAAGAGAAGTGTTGGGACGGGGGGATACTGGGGACATTGGTGGTGGAAAATGTGCACTGGTAGAAGGACAGATGTTTGATCTTTGTATGACTGAAACTCAAACATGAAAGCTTTGTAACTGTATCCCATGGCAATTTAATTTAAAAAAATTAACAGAAAAAAGCTGGTTGAGAAGCTTTTACACATGCTATATATGTTTGTTTTACAATTTTGTGATATCTTATAATGTAGTATTTTCTCTCACACACTTTTCAGATTCAGATATTGGCTCTTAGGGAGATTAAGAGTCTTTCAAGTATATTCAACTTAATGGAAAACTGGCATTAGAATTGTGAGACTTGAGCTATCTCTCTCTGTGACTAGAGCATTTGCCTTACGTGAAGCTGCTCCAGGTTTGATTACTGGCACCCTCTAAGGTATCCCGAGCTTGTTAGGAGTTCTTGCTGAGAATAGAGCCAGGATTAAGTTCTGAGAACTGCAGAGTATGACCCCCCAAGCAAAGCCAAAAGAAAATAAAAAGAATTGGGGTTGTCAGAGAGATGTTAAGGGAAGAAGCCGCAATGTCTTTTTCCCATTAGCAGCACATGGGAATGCATGACTAACAAAAAACATGGTGCCTGGCTTTTGTTTGTATAAATAGTAAAATACCAAATACAAAATAATCTCACTCATATGCGGGATATAAATAAATACAGCAGGGGGATAACTCGTGTCAAAGGCAATAGAAACTGGTCTTCAGTAGGCATAAAGCTTTTTAAAAATATTTAGCTACCCCCATGGTTCTCAAGACTGGATTTGTGCCCAGGGATCACTCTTGGCAGAACTCAGGGAAAGTTTTGCAATGCTGGGGATTGAACTTGGGTTGGCTGTTTGTAAGACAAACGACTACCCCCTGTATTATTACTCCAGCCCCCAGCTTTCCAGTAGGAAGCCTACCACGGGAGAGAGGTGTTCGTGTGGCACCACACAGTGTGACATCCTGGTGTGACTTTGGAATGTCTTATTCATGAAACCCTGCATCAACCAGCTTGTCAACCATGGTGCCTAAAGTCTAAAAGGAAAAAAGTTAAATAAAAAGTAAAATATCAGAGTTATCACCACGGTGGAAATTTTCACATTTGTTCCATTGTCTTACTTTTGTTAAGCCATAAATTATTTAAAATCCTCAGTGAATAAGAAATGTTTAAAAATGTATTTCTTGTCTTGGCAAGAACTTGTTCTCCACACACTTCATACTCCTGACTTTTTATCTGAAAGGATGAACTCAGAAACTTTACAACCTTTCTCCCAGCCCACGTCCTGGGTTTTGGTGCTGTCCACGGTGCTGAGAAATGCTCAGGTATCCTTTCTAATCAAACTCTTCTATTTCAAAAAACTGCAAGTTTGTAATACCAGATTGTTCCACACACTGGTGAAAAACTCTTTTATCCGGAGCAGTTTTTCAGGGAGTCTTGATACAGGCAGTTTCATCCCCTCATTGTTAGAGCAAAATCAAGAATCAAAGAAGTGAGTTTATGAAGGCAAAAAATTCGCAAGTTGCATAAAAGTCCGTGAAAATTAACATATTCAAAAGTTCAGTAGATGTAGTAGATTTTACTAATCACAACATATCACCATAGGTACCCTAATATGCAGGTCTCTGTGCCTTAGCCACAGATAGTCTAATTGGTTAGATCTGGGGTGGTGTCTGGAATTTACTATTGGTGATAATCCTGTCTGAAAACCATACTTGAAAAAACATATTTAAAAACCCAATAACATTTACCAATATCCAAAATAAGCAGTTAAAGTAGCATGAGAATCAAAAGCATAGATTTAAAGACATCGCTATCTCATCTCACTATTTCTTGGGTGTCTATGTGTTCTTATAAAATGTATAATGAACAATCAAAACCCATGGATGATTCGGATGTGACTGAATGAATACAATGGCCCTATAATAGTTGTAAACCTAATATTTTATTAAATTTTCCACATCACATGTTCACCCTACTAATATTGCCTACTAAGGCAATGAGAGAAACATTTTATTATAAGAATTATCTGAAAACATGAAATTTTATAACTTCTAGCATTATTTAGCAATTATAATCTCACCTTTGTTGAGAATTTTCTATCTAGTAATGTAATCCATTATTATTTCATTAAAAATTTATTTAATGTTTGGGGGGAGGGATGTTGGGTTTACGGGTGGTGGAGAATGGGCACTGGTGAAGGGATGGGTTATCAAACTTTGTATGGGGGAAGCATGAGCACAAAGATGTATGGATCTGTAACTGTACCCTCACGATGACTCTCTAATTAAAAATAAACTAAAAAAAAATTTATTTAATGTTTATCGACCACCCAGGTCTTCAGTTAACATCTCTTGCATCAGAAGTGTTTTCAAAAGGTAACACAAAACAGAACTAAAATTGACTGGAAAGTGACACATGAAGCCACAGGAGTCAGTGGGAAAATTCTGTTACCTTCTTGAAAAGTATTTAGAAATGCAATAAACAAACAAATATTTTAGTTTTATGATATAAATTTAATACCATAATTATTTTAATGGGTTTATAAATTAAAGGAAATCTATGTCAACAAGATGAAACAGTAATTAGAATCACAGTAACAGATGTAAAATGACTTCTTGGCTAAGACTTTTGTTAAATCTAAAATTCAATGAAAATGACAGAATTGTGATTTTCGTTGTGTTATATGTAATCTCTTAGTAATTATCTCTGGAAAATAGCAAAGGCAATAACCTTGATAAAAGATCAAATTTTAAAATTAACTCTGATGAACTCTGAAATTATTACATTCCTATCTTTTCAGATAATGATATTATCAACTCTGAGAATCTACCAATAGGCTTTGAGGTATTATCATTTCAGATTATTGATTTATCTGTTGATCCTTCATCTTGTTTCACAGAGAATTTAAACTCATCATTTCAAATTAAATTCTCTATTCTTTTCAGATGAAATGAAAGAAGTAATTGGATTTCCATCAACAGATTTTCAGTTGCCATATCAGGTTACTCCCAGGGCTTCACTTTATTTTCTGAAGGGCATTGCAAAGGGTTCCAATTTCACCTGAAAAGAAAAATATACAGTTATCTTGTATCATAAGCAAGTACCCTCATATGTCTATAATGGGTAAAAGTTCTAGATTATATGGATGCTGCAGAAAAGGCATAAACCCAACCTTCAAGGGGATCATAGTTCAGTTGTTATGATAGAATTTGAGCAGTACTACTCATATGTGGAATATAATGTAACTGAGAAGTACAAGTTGGCAACGATGCAACTTCTGGCAGATATCTCTCTGGACTTAGTTACTAAAATACTAAATTACAGAAACCCAAAACTGAGAGGCCGCTAAGTGTGGTCACTCGACCTCATACCTCTTCATCCTCAGCAATGGAAAACAAATTATCTAATGCTTCCTTTTCAGCAGGTCTGACTTTAGGGGAGAGACTCTCCAAACAATAATAGTGAGTTTTGTTGAAATATTGTATGCAATCAAAGTGAAAGTAAAGTGAAATTTATTAGTTACACAGGCGGGAGGGGGGGCTAAGGGTGGGGAGAGCTAGGGGCGTGGGGGGTTAGGGGTGTGGGGGGGCGGGGTGGAGCTATACTAGGATTCTTGGTGGTGGAATATGAGAACTGGTGAAGGGATGGGTATTCGAGCATTGTATAACTGAGATTTAAACCTGAAAACTTTGTAACTTTCCATATGGTGACTCAATAAAAAATTTAAAAAAAAGAATTTGAGCAATACTGATGCAAATGCTTGTAAGTTTTAGGAAATTTTAGAGTTTTTCATGTAATTGCCTTACTTTTTTAAAGAGTATTTCTCAGGGGAGGAGTCAAAAGATTTCTCCCCAGGAAAATAGCAAGTTGTTCTGTTTTATTTTTTAATATGATAATCCATTGGTGCATTATCATTATCATTATAACAATGACCCTAAAATAACAGTACCCACAAACTTTCTTTGCCAGAATCACCTGAAGTTACTCCTGAGACTTATTACAGCCTAAATATGGACTTTTCTGGAGATGTTTTATCCTTAATTCAATATTCAGTGAATTTCTTTCTCCTCCTAAGGTGATGGCAAGGAAACATAACTTTCTATTTCTAAGAACAAGAGTGGCCTTTGGGGTGTAAATCACTTACTGTTAATGGAATCAGCCAAAATTTTAAGTTGCTGGGTACTGTCCAGAAACTCAACACTTTGGGTGTACGGGTCATAACGAACCGAGAAGGGTCGTGGGATTGTAGCAGCAAAGTTCCTGAAACCAAAACCAAAGATCTAAGTAAATGGCACAATTTTGGAGAAAACTGTACACTTCTCAGTGAAATTTCAATTGATGTTATTAGCCCAGAAACTTTATTGTAGCAGGCGTTTTTACAATGCAGGAAGAGGAATGAAATGGAGTCAAGTGAGAAGGCTTTGTGAGTTGTGTCTGGGTTTAATATGCACACATGCACATAATTATTTTGTCACCTCCCTCCAAAAAAATCATGGGTAGTTCACAATCAAGGTACAAAATAATGTTAGGACACAATTCTTATCACTAAATACAATCAGGAATAAGTAAAATCTATCCAAAGAATGCTTTAGAAAAACAAACAAAATCTAAGATGCTTGACAATCAATGGGAGGATGAAAATACAGATCTCAAAAGGGGGGGACCACTGTGTTAATAAATTTATTCAATTTCAATTATACTGGGTTTAATGTTTCATGTGTGCCAAGAGCTATGTAAGTCTTAATTGTCCTATATTCTTCACAAGTACTATTCCTAACTTAACATTCATTGAATTTTTCAGAGGAAAATAAAAAGAAGAAAAAGAGAGGAGAAGAGAAAAATGTTCAGAAGATAATATTATTGTCTCCATTTATGGATGAGGACTATGAGACTGACAGGATAAGTCTAGGGCTGCCAAAACTCCCCAAATCTACTGCACCACTGGTTGCTACCTTACCTTACTTTCTCCTTGGCATCATTAAAACTCTCAGCCACATAGTACAGAGGCTGGAACTCTGTGACGGTATATGGCTGGATAGCTGTCTTCTCCAGATCCAGCGGGAGGAGCGTTGGCTTATCAGACAAGCAGTACTACAGAGCCCAAATGGAAAGTTTTCATGGTTAAATAAGGGTAGGTTTCTCCTGCTCTGTCCCTGTAAATCACTTGTGCACTGTTTCCCAGTTCACCGTGATTATTCCCACATCCAATCTTACTTTAGATGAAATTATTTTGCATATGCAATCTTCTCCTGATATTCAAGGGGAAATGATTCTGGAACATCTTATGATGCAAAACTCTATAGATGCTACAGCCCCTATCATTAAGCGAATAGCATTTGCATATAACTTATGTATGGCTTCATATATACCTGGGAAGATATCTAAATTACTTATAAAGCCAATACAATATAAACACCACACAAATAGCTCTTATACTGCATTGTTGAAACCGTAATGACCAGCATAAAATAAAGTATGTCAATCATTGTACAGAAAAATCATCACAGGTCTAACTACTTATGATGCATTTCCATTCTTCATTATTTGAGTCACAGATGTGAAATTCTAAACTATGTATTGGATTTTGCCCTTCACAGCTCATTTAAGACCTACAAATAAGTTAAAAAATAGAAAGGAGTGATTCATTCTTACAAATTTCACTGTAAAATGATCAACAGATGACCTGTGAGCCAATTAGTTTCTGGCATGTATTTGCCTAAAATATCATGGACCATGTAATCAAATAATCTATCTGTCCTGGAGTTCTGTATACTTTCAGTTCAGGTCCCATCTTGAAAACCCATAGTCATAAGTAAATTAAGGCTGATAACCACTGAAGCATAATCCCTAGGGTGAAGTTCAACTCCAATGGAATGAGGTTATAAAAGCAGTCAGAAAAAATACATTCTCTTCATATCTAACAATTTTAAATCCTCCCTTGGTTCTTGTTAGAGCCATACCTGTAATTCACCAAAGGATGACAGGAGCCCAGCACCGTATGCTTTAATGGAGCCACCTTGTTTACATAGCCCAAATTCCACAGTAAACCAGTAAATCTGGAATGGAAAATAAAGTTGAGAGTATAATCCAAGAGGGGAAGGCTGTGGGTAGCCCAGGATGGGCTTATGTAGATCCATGTTCCAACCCACCATAGTCTACAGTCTCTTGTCTGTGTTCTGTGTCTTGTGTCCTGTGTCTCACGCTACCTGTTTTACCAAGAGTTGTCTGAGTGTAAATGCAATAGGAATCAGTGAAGGAGTAGGAAGACTGATAAGTCCCACCCAAGCTGTTTGCAACAATATCTCACTGTGACTGGGGGGTCCTCAACTCACTTTTACTTTCATCTCTTAGGACCAGTTAGAAAGAGATGTTCCCTTACTTTGATCATATTTAGCAAACAATTGTACTAGGCTCTGTTACCAGAGTTGGGGGACTGGGTGCTGATAGAATCCACAGGAGGGAGCATTTCAGAGTCTGTGCTAAAACTTGGAGTATTTTTGAAGTATCTCCTGCCAACAACTATTATCTTTTCCCCAAAATATTTACATTTACATTTTCTTTTTTAACAGTTACCAATCCAATATGTTCTATACACCTGGCTTAGGGACAATGGTGCTGGAATTCTGACATTTCCCTACTAGGTAAGATCAAGAGAAACTCAAGATCCTGCTTACTGGTATAGTCCTGTAGCACCATAGCACTGTCGTCCTGTTGTTCATTGATTTACTCGAGCAGCCACCAGTAACGTCTCCATTGTGAGACTTGTTGTTACTGTTTTTGGTATATCAAATATGCCATGGGTAGCTTGCCAGGCTCTGCCATGTGGATGGGATACTATTGGTAGCTTGCTGGGCTCTCCAAGAGGGACAAAAAAACTAAACCCAGGTCAGCTACGTGTGAGGCAAATGCCCTACCCACTGTGCTATCGCTCCAGTCCCTAGTTTTAGAAAATTAGGAGTGGGTTACTAGTTAAATACGTGTATTTCACTAGAGGATGTTAAGTCCAGGAAATTGTCCAAGCTCAATGTGACCATTTTACATGCAAATGAGAAGTCTTTAGCCAAGAGGAGGTAAGCACAATGCATGCCTTTACATATAAAATAAAGGTATGATAGGATTCTAGGACTGTTCAAGACCATTATATTAACAATGGGATATTTTTGAAAAGAGTGGCTGTTGATGAATACTTTATCACTGTTACACAGGGTAACATTTTGCTGATCTTCTAGATTATTTTCTTCTTAAAAGTTAGAGATTCTACCAAGCCCTTCATTTTCTTTGAAAGTAGTCTCCTTTATTTCTATAGCATTTAAACTTTAAAGCTCATTCTCACATATTTAAGTCATAATATACTTCCAAGATGGATATAAGGATATAAGCTATTAGATCCAAGTCTTAGATATCAGGAGACAAAAGTCACTTATTAGGCTCTTAGAGAAGCTGATCAGTCAGAAAACTTTTGGAAGATTTTGGCCTTTCTAATAATTTGAACCCACACAACTTCAAAAGCAATCTACCATCATCATGCTAGACCTATGTTTATTTGTGATACTTAATTCTACTGTAAAGCTGCTTTTCAGCTTCTAGGATGAGCACACTGTAAGAGTTGGGGTGTGGAGGTTGGGGTGGCATACATAAGTTGGAGAGAAATTGCTAGAAAAGAAAACTCTTCTGTCTTGAGTATCACTTCAATTGTTTGCATGGATAATATCATTGCATTCCCCTGAGAAATGGGAGTATTTCTTTAAAAAGAGAAAACAGTTCCACTCCTATCTGAGAAATATGAGCAAAGAAAGCTCCTAGTGCCAGCTCACACAAAAGATAGAAAATAAACACTTTTGGGGGCTGGAGAGGTAGCACAGCGGGTAGGGCGTTTGCCTTGCACGCGGTCGACCCGGGTTCAAACCCCAGCATCCCATATGGTCCCCTGAGCACCGCCAGGGGTAATTCCTGAGTGCAGAGCCAGGAGTAACCCCTGTGCATCGCCAGGTGTGACCCAAAAAAGCAAATAAATAAATAAATAAACAAATAAATAAATAAATAAAATAAACACTTTTGTCTTTGAAGTGACAAATCCAGTAGTAGCTTGTTGGTGTTTATGAGACATCTTGTCTAAAATTATTTTTGTACACCTGTATACAGTTGATTTCTAAATCAAAACTTTAAGGGAAAAGTCTAAATGTGGAATTTTATTTTTGCAAACATAACCCAGTGAATTCTGATTTTTTTCCCCAAATGACCTGGCTTTATCAGAGCAAGAGCAAATAATGGTTTGACCGTCTCACCATCCACCAGGGAGCAAGGTACTTACTGTGGCGAGTTTCTCAACATACTCATCAGGTGCGCCCAGAGAAGCAAGGCCTATCTCCTGTAATTGCGGAGAAATGGCGTTACTGTCATGACTGTGCTCTGGCCATCTTTAGTATTTCTCCCAGTGCAAGCCTGGTACATGACCACAGAACAGAGACAGCTGACCAGATGTCTTTCAAAGGTAGACCCCGGGCAGATCGAGGTTGTTCTGTCCAGTCTTTACAAGTTGCTGCAGAAATATCACAGCTCTCTAAGCTTTAGCTTCTGGCATTCACTTTACACATGAGAAAATTAAGACCCAGATAATGAAATGACATGCTTAAGTCATTAAACAGTAAGTTTGAGGCACTTCTCACCTCTTGAGGAATGGCAAGGATATAGCCAGAGAGAAAGTTATCTGAGGAGGGGAAATGTCAATTGATTCAAGAAACAAGGAAGGGCTGGTATGAAGAGAGCAGAGGAGGGGCCAGTTAAGAGATTTGGAGCGTAATTATGTAGGATCATTGTAGATTTTCAAAAGCCTAGGATTTTTCTGTCAGTGAAATGGGAGGTATATTTAGGACCTGGGTTAAGAAATTAAAAGATCATGTCATTTAAGCTTGTATTCTGGGTGTTGAATGAAGACAGATTGTAGAGGATGTAAAGAAGCACAGCATGGCAAGTTGGGAGTCAAAGTGACTGTCAAAGTGAAAAACTGAGGTGACTTGAGACCAAGATGATAGCAGTGGATAAGACGAATGATGGTCAGGTTGTTCACATAATTAGAAGTAAAACACACAGGATTTGGGGGGTGGGGAGGAATTAGTCATGGGTTATGTGTCAGAGTCAGGAATCAATAAAACTCCCACAATTCTTGTTTATGCAACTAGAAGCACAGGGCTGCCATAAACTGATACTTGGGAACTATGGGTGGAAAAGGTCTCAAAATAAAGCTTAACAATTCAGTTTAAGACAAGTAGACAAGTCACCCTGTCTATTTGGGTATCAAATAAACATCAATATGGTGATATTGAGTCGATGATTATAAAGGCAAGAATGATTCTTGGGATTGAAATTTGAACTGGAGATGCAAATGTATTTATCAGAGCAGAGAGGATGTTTAAAGCCTTGAGCTCAGTTCAGATAGCCAAAGGTATTAGTGTAGACAGAAAGGATAAAGGATCAGGCCCAGTTTTGTCTTGATCTCTGTGTCCTTTCCTGGGCCAAACCCAGAGCCTAGCCTAGACTATATGCTAAGAAAAGGTTGAGTTAGAGGGAACCAAATCTAAAACTCTGCCTTTAAAATGGCTTGACTTTGCTGATCTTTGGCCCATCGCTGCCCCCTCCACAATGTTCAGACATGCCACAATACATAATATAAAAGATTTTACCTGCAGCCCCACCCATCCTACGTCGTAGTGGGAAGCAAACCCTAGTTGTAAACTAAAAGGCGCCTGTGCTCAGTGAACCTTCAAAATGATTCTCTGTCTTGAGAGTATCCAGGTTCAAATTGGAACTGTGATCCTGATGTTGCATAGTTTCTCTCTGTTCATCCAGATTCTTGTCCCTTCCTCTAGGTTTTACCAAATGAAAATGACTTATTGAGGATTGTTACTTGATCTGTGACCAGACAGAATAACTTCTGGTGGTGAGGATGAAAAGTTCCTATCCACCAGGAAACACTTGATTTTCCTTTGCCCACAGTAACATAGCCCAATTTTTAAGTGGTCCCAAGCACTCCATACTATTTTGGCACCAGAAACAACTTTTCCTTTTCACCTGATAACCAACAGCCCCCATCCAGTGGTGATGTTTCCACTGCTAACGTTCCACTAATTCCACCTCTAAAAGTCCAAAACTGTCTCTACTATGCAATTCCTGAAACCCCACATAAAAGCAAAGTGATGCTTTCATTTCTTTCGAGAGGCAAGAAGCTATTTTACAAATATAGTTCTCCGTTACTTAGCAAACAGTTCAACTGTTCTAACAAACAAAACCAATGAACTTGTTGCCTCTTCACTCAACAGTAGAAGTATTTATTTGTCCAAGCTGAGGGGAATTGTTATAAAATTCACATACAATGCCATAATTCTGAAATTCATCCTGAGCAGCAGCTACTCCTCAGTTGCTCCATATGATTTTCATTTTTCCTGGTGAGGAATAAGACTGGCAAAATTTACAGTGCACTAATTAAAATTTATGGACATGGAGGCACAGAGACACTGGAAATTTGCCTAAGTTACACAGTGATCTGGCCAAGATGAGACCTACGGAAGCATCACTCAACTCCCTCCTGATTCCAGCTATACAAATAGGCTTGTAGGCTGCCTCTGGGCCCCTAGAGAGGAAACTAATATGGTTCTTTCACTTCTAACTGCTTACCACTTGTTAGATTAATCAAGGTCTAGCTTTGATCATAGTGAAAGAATTTTGGCTCAGTATTGTCTTGCCCATTATGAGTCAGGCTATTGGCACTGAATTCTTGGAAAATATCACCTCAATTCATACAGAAAAACAGTGGCCTGTCAGTTGTCAAGAAAAGGGCAATGTAGGAAGGGAATTTGGAAGAAAGTAAAGCACATGAGGATCAGAAAAAGTTACAGGAATCCAAAGGTTCTTTGTAAACTATCCACCTGATAATTCAAATGAAATGAGCAAATTCAACAGCACTCATAGAAATCGGAGGATTTGGTTTACGGACCCCATGTTGTAGTTCCTGGAATGATTTTCAGTCAATTCCACAGGATCCATACACCCAGGTCAGATTGTAAGCAGTACTTAGTAGAGATACCGTAATATATCTACAACAGTACTAAGTCCTTTGTAGAGTGTTCAAGGACCCTTTTGTGGACTCATTCTGCTTGAGCACTTTAGTTTTCAATCCTGTAACCCAAAGAATAGTGATACCCATCCCTCACCTGGGAAAACTGGGCAAAGCTGCGATCTGAAAACAGAGGCACATGTCCCAACAGCTCATGGCAGATGTCCCTGAAAGGGAAAAGCACATTGCTCAGAAATGAAGAAGTCTGTAAGACAAGCCGGACTCAGTCTTCCTGTACCAGGAATGAATTAAAATAAAATTTCTCAGAGCATGATTTCAGTCCCAACAATAAATGCATGCCAAAAAAAAAAAAACAAAACAGGGATCAGATCAAGCAAGGTACAGGAGAGAAGGAAAAAAGAAAAATAAAAGTAAAGGACAGAACATGATACAATAGTCAGTGAATATTAAATATTTGCTTAATTGGGTACAAAACTGAAATATACCAACATTTTTATGGAAATGTTCCTATATGTCAGATAAACAATGGTCATGAACATTTTTCTTACCAAATCTTCACTTTGGTTCAGAAAACCCCAGGCACAGATGTTTACTCATTCTTCATGGGACCCCCAAACCAATGTTTAAAATGGCCTAATCCTCTCTCATAAAACAAGGACATCAATGCAGTCAGAGAACATTTATATTTATTTAAAATCTTATGCCAGGGTCAAGAATGTGACTCAGTGGTACAGTGTATTCTTTACAAGTGTGAGACCTGATTTGATTCCCAGTGTTAAATAAAAAGCCTCAAATCCATTATGTCTTTTCTTGATTTATGATAATAAATCTGTGGGCAGGGAGAAACTACTTTGGACATTCTACTGACTAATTTTTAATAAATTGCAGGCATTCTATCTAAGAAGTTGGCTGAATTCAAATGTTAAAAGCAGACTGTCCACTATAATAGCAATTTGTAGAATATTAAACCAGTGATTATAAGAAGCTTTGTAGTTTCTTAATGTGCTTTGCTTATTCAAAATATGTAGTTTAGATAGTGGTATAATTTAACTTAGTGCATATGTGTCTTTCTGCACTGTGTTTCTTTTATGAAATACCTTTTTTATTATTCAGATTTGTTCAAGGACATAGAATGTGAAGATGTTTAGTATTCTGGTACAGTGCTCTTTGTTCTGCTAATCCATTTTATGCTCAGAAACTAGAATGTGAAAAGGTTGTAAAACAAAGAAACAAACTCAAATGGTTATTTATTGTTTTAGTCTAATCCCATTATAATACAGCACCAATAAGCATGGTGGCTAAGATAATAGTGACCGCCCTAAAAAAAAAAAAATCAGAGTGTCCAGCTATTCTCTAAGTCCAGCCATGAAACAAGACACAATCTAAGCAGAGAAAAACCAGAATCACCTAGGTGTGTATTTAGGGGTTTTGAGCAAGTGTGCTTCCCCTTGTTCCTGCATTCCTGTTTGGAACGTTAGATCCCTCTGAAACTTGAATCTGAACTCTCACTCCACAGTACCAAGCAAGCTCTATTCTTTTTGTAAGCTACCCACATCTCCAAGAATAGCATAATGTGTTTGAGCAAAGGAAGGTCCCCAAGGAGATGAGTTTCACTCAGTTACCATCAAACAATCCCAACAGTTAGTTCTAAGAATTTAACTTTCGGAGGCAGAGAGACACAGCACTGACAGCAGCTGGGAAAGTGCCACCGGCTCTAGGATAGTACTCACGGCTCAGGTGTGTACATGGGTTTGGACCCATGTCTGATGTACTGGGTGCAATGGAAGACTCGGAAGGCCAGACCAGCCAAGAAGTCCCGAGAGGAAAGTAGACCAGCAACGGGACGGAGGCGGAAACCAGTGCAAGCTGGGGAACAAAAAAGGAAGGAAACCTGAAAACCTTGAGGCAAGAGGCATTATATTCAAGTGCTCAGGATGCCACTTAGACCTGGCTTCCCGTATACTTCCCCCCAATACTTGTTGACTGGTTCTTCACTTCCCTGAGCCTTGGTTCAGGGAAACCTTCCCCCAAACCTTCTCTTTCACACATGATTCTCATCTTCGAAATGTGACTAGCTATTTCCCAGGATTATTTCAATAATCATAAAAGGTAAAAAAATATATATGCTTAGCACAGAGATTAGCACATCGGAAACATTTGATAAATTGAGCTTTCATTATTGGTCACTTAAGTGACCGTTTGTTCTCTACTTGTCATGTTTCCAGAAAGGAAGGTAGAAATTTTCAGATAAAAAAACTTCATTCCAGGGGCTGGAGCGATTGCACAGCGGATAGGGCATTTGCCTTGCATGCGGCTGACCCGGGTTCAATTCCCAGCATCCCATATGGTCCCCTGAGCACTGCCAGGATTAATTTCTGAATGTAAAGCCAGAAGTAAACCCTGTGCATCACTGGGTGTGACCCAAAAAGAAAAAAAATATTCCAGTCCATATCCTAACAGGGAAGGTTATAGGAGGAGCATTTCAAAAATGCCTATTGCATGACACACATCTGTTTTATGAAAACAAGCAATTTCTCAGATTGAGGGGAGACTGAGGCATTTAGTAATATAACAATGTTTCATTTGACCCTTTCTATTCCTTTTGTCTTGATTGTTTCAGAGCACAAGGGATCACATTTTTTGTCTGTTCTTGGTCATGCAATGGATAAGATGGTCTATAAACTGTGACTGTGAGTTGGCATATGAGCTTATATAACTGGGGGTAAAGTATTATGATGTCCCTTTGAGTTAACACAACTGATCGTGTTCTCTAGTTTCTATCAGTCACAAAGCTGACATTTACATCATACGTCTCTCTAGTTATGTCTCTCAATTTGTTGCAAATTTGGAAGGGGAATACGAGGGATTATAGTTTATGCCATATACTACTTGCCAAATGTCAGATATAGTTATAAATATTTACTATGTACTAACTAATCCTAATAGTCACTTATAAGCTCTTATTATCCCCAATTTACAGAAGGGGAAGCTGAAACAAGCAAGATTCAAGTTCTTGGTTATGGTCACAGCTACAAGTAACTTGGTTTGAGAGTCTGTTCTTCTCATTACTACTTTAAATCTCCCCAAATGAGGGCTGAAGAGATATTAGAGCAGGGAGGGTGTTTGCCTTACACACGGCCAACCCAGGTTCAATTCCCAGCATCCTATATGGTCCCCCAAACAGTGCCAGGAGTGATTTCTGAGTGCAGAGCCAGGAGTAGCCCCTGAGCATCACCAGGTGTGACCCAAAAACAAAAAGCAAAAGATCTCCCCAAATGCTACTATTCCTGTCATGTTATTATCATCAATCATCAAAACATAGATAATTGCCCAAATAATGTCTTTAAAATCCCTTGCCATCTCCATCTATGTTCTCTGGATCTTTAGGTTGAAATTCACACTGCTTAGAATCTCACTCTCTCCTTTTAGCTGAGAAATAAAGACACTAAGTGAAAGATACTCAAAAGATCACCTAACCCTTTCAGATCTATAATCCAACTAACGCCTTCCTTCCTCCTCCTCAGTGTCTCTTGCTGCTTGCCCAGAGCTGACTATACCATTTCTGAAGTGCTCAAAGGCATCAGAAAAAAAAGGTCTTCATTTCTCGGGGCTGGAGCAATAGCACAGCGGGTAGGGCATTTGCCTTGCACGCTGCCGACCTGGATTCAAATCCCAGCATCCCATATAGTCCCCTGAGCACCACCAGGAGTAATTCCTGCATGCATGAGCCAGGAGTGACCCCTGTGCATCACCGGGTATGACCCAAAAAGGAAAAAAATAATAATAAAAAGTCTTTATTTCTCTAAGCCTAGAGTCAGCCTCCCTACTCTTCCTCATTCTACCTGGCATGGAACTTGGTGTCTAGGACTTGTGACTTGGATGCTTATCTTGGCTTTGCTGTCATAGTATCTCCTGACAGAACAGAAAATTCTTTATCTTCCCTAAAAATGATGACCAGAGGCAAATCACCCCCATAAGAAAATTTTCCAAGGAGTCACCAGGATTCCACTTCAGCCCCAGTTCACTGAGTGTCTGCTGTATTTGTAGCACTGGCCAGCTGCTTTCACATGCAGTCTGACTTTGTTCTCGCGACAGTCCTATGCAAAAAGCTGGAAGGCTATCTGTCTCCATTTGGCAGACGACTAAACTGAGGTTATCCAACGAGACAGAGTCGGAGCAAGATTCACACCAGACAGGTACCTGGACTTAAAAGCTCAGCACTCTCGACATTGCCACATAAACATTTCTCACACAAATGAACACTGAAGACATCTCATAATGTAATAGGAGCTGCCTGGGAACCATGGGCTTTGAGAATGAAAACGTACTTTTCAAGGATCAAATAAATCCATGCCTGATGCAATTTCTTGTATGAGAGTAGAAGGAGATGGAAGCTAGAGAGGAGGTAGTAGGTCTGCATTTTGGGGGAGAATGCACCTCCCTTTATTGCCACAATCCCACTCTCACTGCCCCCTGGACCCTTTTCTCACCCCCTGCCCCCACCTTTGACCATATGTGGACTTACTCTGCAGGAACTGAGAAACCTCTTCCAGCTGGGGGATGTTGTCCTCGCGAAAGCCGCAGTACTTTTCCAGAAGTGGGAAAATATGGTTGTGCTCATAGCAGGCGTGGGTTTTATACAGAGACTTCAGGGTCCTGAACACCGTGCCCCAGGTTTTCTTTTCTTCCTCTGTGTATTCCACTCGAGGGATGGGCTGTCCACTAGAATAGAGGCATAGAGGTGTGGGTTCAGCAGGGTGGTTGCAGAAGAGAGGTTGACAGAGGATTAAGCCGCTCGAGAAGAGTCCAGAGTGTGCCACCATCCAGACTACAGTGGGGTTTGTAAGTGACTTAAACATGGAAAATTCCACTTCCTGATACAGGGAACATTTGTCCGTTTTGGTAAGGCAAGGGAAAAAAAAAAGCAAAAGCTCTCAGCTTACCAACTGCACCAAGGAATTGCTCTCACTTGAGAAAATATTTGGCCTTTCTTCACATTCACCTCTCCCATGGTTTACCTAAGGTAAGCATTTGCTGACCTGTAGGAGTCAGAGAGGTAACATCAAAGTGGCAAGAAGAAGATTTAGACAGTTGGAGAATAAAACTGGGACAATCAAGAAGGACACTTCCTCTTTCCAAACAAAGGCAGGCATCCAAGTTCAATTCAGAGCTTGTTTGATGTCAACAAAAGCAATTGTTTAACCCACGGGGGCTAAAGTGGACATAGTACCTGCCCCTTTGTTTAGAGCACATGCACTTGGTAGATTTCATATTTCTGCTCCTGGGAAATTGTAAAGCATGCACATCAATGCCTGTGGGCATGAGAAATGCTTACCTAGCACTTTACCTTCAACAGAGAAGCACCTAGACTAGAACTTGTCCCATAGACTCTGAACCCTGGGCACGGGAGTTCCAGGCCTCTAAATTACGATACCCCTCAGATGACACACTTCAGTGTGAGACTCATCAGTTCAAAACGTCCTTGTGAAATACATCTTAGAATGAGCTGTGTTCATTCGGAACAGCGAAAACAAATGAAAACTAAACCAAACCTGACTTCAAAGACCAGTGACTGTTTTCTGGGCTGCAGGCCTGTTTCCTAATAGGGCACAGAGTGTTCAGGACTAGCAAGACTGTTTACTTCAGAGTTGTGGGTCATTGTTTAAACTTCAAACTAGGTCCCTCAGAGCTATAGCTCATCCAAGAACATTAAAGCAAAGTCTTTCTTATGTTCCATGGAAAGGTGGATGAGGATTACAGAGAGGGCAGGCATATATCTATATGTATATATACGTATATATATATATATATATATATATATACATACATATATTATTTTTTTTTTGCTTAAACCTTGAAACTAAAACAAGTTCAGAAGGCCCTGTAATGATAAGCAGAGAGTTTAAGAAAGAATCACAGGTCTCACCTAAGGATGCGGCATTATTCATTATTCTAGAGCTAAGTGCTGACGAAGGAAGAGAATAGGTTTGGGGAAGGAATAGAGATGAGTCTGGTATCCAATTTTACCATTTCCCAACTTGGGGCAATTTCTTAGGCCTCGAGCAACTCAGTGAACACAGTTCTAACAACTGTTATTGAGGGTAATAACTGTTTAGAGGATGTAGAGGAGAATTACGTGAAATACTATGTATAAGGTACTCAATATTGGTGCTGACAAATACTATTGGGTAACTTGTAATGAAAACTATCATTACAAGTTATGTAACTGACTCTATTTAAAAAGAAAAGGCATCTGCTATTTCTGCAACAAGTTTGGAAGAGATAATATCCTGGGCACTGAGACGCCCCTCCCTGATATTTTTCTCTTCCAGAAGTTTCATATCCATTTCCATTCTTCCAGAAAAGCATACTCATTGGTGCCAGACAGATAATACAGCAGGCAGGAGGCTGGCCTTGTGCCCAGCCAATGTGGCACCCCACATAGTCCTTTACACAAATAAATGTTATACAGTAGCATATGGATGAACTTGAAGACATTCTGCTAAGTGAACTAGGTGGGTCACAAAAAGATAAAATGCCCTCATGTGTGTGAGGTATATAAAATAATCAAATACAGAGAAGCAGGGTCGAAGGATAGTTGCCAGGGGTTGAGTGTAGGGTTAAGGTGGAGCTGCTGTTCAGTAGGTATAAAGTTTTCCATTCTGACAGATCGCTTATTTCTAAAGATTTGCTGTACCTATTTGTATTTATGGTTAATATGATTGTGTTTTAAAAGTTCAAATTTCTGGGGCTGTAGCAATAGCACAGCGGGTAGGGTGTTTGCCTTGCACGTGGTGGAACCAGGTTCGATTCCCAGCATCCCATATGGTCCCCTGGGCACCACCAGGAGTGTTTCCTGAGTGCATGAGCCAGGAGTAACCTGTGCATCGCTGGATGTGACCCCCCAAAAAAAATCAAATTTCAAGAGTAGATCTCAGACTAAATGTTCATCACTATCACTGTATCCCTGTCATCCCATTGCTCATCAATTTGCTTGAGCGGGTACCAGTAACAGCTCCATTGTGAGACTTGTTGTTACTGTTTTTGGCATATCGAATACACCATGGGTAGCTTGCCAGGCTCTGCCATGCAGGCGGGATACTCTCGGTAGCTTGCCAGGCTCTCTGAGATGAACAGAGGAATCAAATCCAGATCTGCGGCGTGCAAAGCAAATGCCCTACTCTCTGCACACACAACCATTAAAATTTTTTTCTTTTTCTAACAGAGTTCACATTTGTCGTGGGAATAAATAGAAAATCTGCATCATTTAGTAGATGGTGACAAATACTATGGGTTTAAACAAAAGCAAAGGCACACAGATTGGCAGGACAGGGTTTCAATTTTCCATTGGATGTTGAAGGTGTTCTGGAAGACAAGGGACCACTTGAACAAAGATCCAGGAAATGACATTCCACTCTGTAGTCTCTCCTCAACCCGGAAATATTTTCACCTCTTTGAGATTCTGACAAGGCTTCTCAGAAGATTCTACACTGGTCCTTGTAATCTGAGGGAATGACGACTCTGTTTCACTGTTTCACTGTCATCCCGTTGCTCATTGATTTGTTCGAGTGGGCACCAGTAACGTCTCTCATTGAGAGACTTATTGTTACTGTTTTTGGCATATCCAATATGCGCGGGTAGCTTGCCAGGCTCTGCCGAGAGAGCTCGATATTCTCGGTATCTTGCCGGGCTCTCCGAGAGGGGCAAAGGAATCGAACTTGGGTTAGCCGCATGAAAGGCGAATGTCCAATTCATCCTAGGAGCAGCGCATCCCGTACTAAACCTCAGGGATGCCCTGCTTTCCTGGAGCCATGTGCAAGAATCTGAATATTAAACTTCCTAACTTCCTAACCTGAACAAATTTTCTAAGTTGTGTGTGTGTGTTCAAAAAAAATAGACAAATATCACTTATAATCTTTTAGTAAAATTAAATAATCAGTGTGAGAAGCCCCCTGAATATAGCATTTTATGCTTTATTTCTGCATATATGCACCGCCATCACCAGCACACAGACTTCCATTTTCTTTTCAAAGTTTATTTAGGAATTTAACTCAGAACATTTTCTTTTTCTATCTTCTGCTTCCACCAAATGACCTGAGGTTCAAAAAAAATTATTTGTCCTTAAATAAATGATCAATTATTTTTAAAAGGCCATCATGTCCTTAAGTAAAATAAACTTAGATATTTTAGGAACAACATCAAATTGCTTAAAATAAAAAAATTAGTTACACTAAACATGTTCCTTAAAAACATGTTTTAATTAGAAGATTCTGTTTCTGAACTATTCTATGAGCCAAATATAGTATGCAAGACACTCAGTACCTGGCAGAGTCTGTCCATTCTTGTTCTAATTTACACCAAGAAAGTAAATTACACATGGAATGACTGCCAAGTGCCCCCAAACACAGTAATTTGTCAGTGAATCTTCTCAGTGATGTTCTGAAGATTGCTAAATATTCTTAGTGAGGAGAATTAGAGCAGTGCATGGCAACGGAAAAGAGAAGGAGGTGACCAACGAGGTGAACTTTAGCTGTTTCCTTAACAACTGCAGTAACTCTTCCCTGACTGTGAATACACACCACTCAAAAGCCCTGTGGCTAACAAGTTCTACCCTTTCTCTTTCTCTGATAAACTCTAACTAAATCTCCAATTCTCAAACTCAACTTGACTTCCTCCTAAACCATACTACATTCATTCTTCTATTTATTTATATACTTGTTTATTTATTTGCTTTTTAGGTCACACCTGGTGATGCACAAGGGGTTACTCCTGACCCATGCACTCAGGAATTACTCCTGGCTGTGCTCAGGAACCATATGGGATGCTGGGAATCAAACCTGGGTCTGCCGTGAACAAGGCAAACGCCCTACCTGCTGTGCTATCACTCCAGCCCCTAATTCTCCTAATTATAGGGCACTTTTATTCCTCTGTTTATAAGATTTTTTCAACACCTACTATATTTTTGTAACTTCAGTTATTGCCTGTCTTCCCCAGTATTTCCTCACTGATGTAGTTCTGATCTAATTAGCCTCCATTGATCTTGCTCTTGAAGCAGTTTCTAGAATAGGTAAATACATTTATTCATGGATATTTCTCACATGATGATATGTTTTATGGTACTCAATTTGACCCCCATGTGGAACAATGACTGGGAAGGTATTAGAGACCAGAATGTGAGAGTTGTTTACAATGAGCCTGGTGAAGGACAAGGGAAAAAGCTAGAGTTAATTAATGAGAGAGCTTAAAATTTCTGAGGCGGGAGGAAGATACCTTTTGGATTTTGTAAAAGTCTCAAAAAAGGAGTAGGGAAAGAAGCAGGATGAAGTTCATTTAATTCTCATTATCTTCTGTAGTCGGATTTCATAAAATCACCATGAACTGTCAATAAATACTGAATCATAGGTCTTATCAGCATCTGATCTCATCTTTTTTCATAAACCTGTAAAACCTTACTTGATTTTGTGTGTAATTCTATTCAAAGACCCCCTTATTCAATATATATGACTTTATTGAAATATATGATTATGTAAAGTAGGATATAAAATATAAAATGCTTGATATCCTACTTCTCCTCTGGGAGAACCTGGCAAACTACCAGGAGTTTCCTGCCCACATGGGAGAGCCTCACAAGGTCCCCATGGTGTATTAATATGTCAAAACCAGTAACAAGCTGGGTCTCATTCCCCTGACCCTGAAAGAGCCTCCAATGTGGCATCGTTGGGAAGGATGAGCAGAGAGAGGCTTCTAAAGTCTCAGGGCTAGGACGAATGGAGACGTTACTGAGACGGCTCGAGAAGTTCGACGATCAACGGGATGATGATGATGATATGATTACATATACATGTATGAATTTCAAAGAAACTAAAGCAAGTAGTCCTTGCACATTGAGAATCAATCATTACTAGATAAGAAAAAATTCCTTAGATAGGTAAGGAAATGTCACTGGCATCAAAACTTCAAAAGAGAGAGCTAGGGACAGAGAGATCGTTATTGATAAATGTACTTGTTTTGCAAGCAGCCAACTAGTTCAATTCCTAGCATCACATCTGATCCCCTAAGCATCACCAGGAATGATCACTGAGCATAGAGCCAGGAGTAATTCCTAGTCTTATGTACATAAAGACTATCAATGTCAACACAATTGTAAACACATAACCTTAACTATAATAATTTTTTAAGAGATGAGCTGGGGATTAAGAGGTCCTACTTGCAAATATAAGGTTAGGAATTCTTTCATAACCCTTATGATTCCTGGCACCAACCTACATGTGCAGAATCTAATTCCAGTGATGTCAACATTTGGAATCTCTGGCACCACAATAAAGCATGCAGTCTCTGGCACGCTGCAACTTTGTGTGTGTGGCACTGAAACTAAAGTGTAGTCTTCTATTGAGCTTATGAGGGAGCACCCCAACCAAGTGTTCATAATCCCTCTTACTGGAACAATAATGAAAATAAGATAACAGGGGCTAAGGATGTGAGAAAGTGATACAGCTCTATACCCAAAGCACAGACTCAACACTGAAAAAGCAAGACCTGAGCTATCACCAAACTATCACTGAACTTGAAACTGTGTCTGTCGAGTGGAAGAGAAGGAAGAGTGCAAGGGTGCCTGTGTACACTGGTGGAAGGAAGTTGCACTGGTGATGAGGTTGGTGTTGAAACATTGTATGCCTCAAACATCTAACCATAACTTGTAAATCATGGTTCTTTAATGAAATTGGAAAAAAATTAAAATAAGAAAGGGGTGGTAAATGAAATCATTTTTAAAGAGATAAGAGCTAAAATGAAGTTTGAGTTTAAGAGTAAATGCAACCCTTAGTTGGCCCCAAGGCCTTAGATACATCACTTAACTATCTGGGATTCATCTTTAAAAGATGGGAAATTGACTAAAACATTAATATTCTTCTGAGAGCCAGCCATCTGTGGGTTTATCTCTAACAATCAGGTTATTTTCTTTGACTAACCCTCAAAAACATGAAACATTTGATAACTCCCACTTATCTTAATTATTTCCAACATTTTCAAGTAAAAGAAGTTGAAGAGACCCAGTTCCCTTCCCTCAAGTCCCAACAGCTAAGTAGTGAGTAAAAGTAAAAGTATTTTCTGGACTATATGAAAAAATGAGGCTTCCTGACTCAAAGAATTTGCGGATTCCCAGGAAAATGGTTGGGAAAGACTTTGAAGGTAAACAAGCCTGAGTTCACAGCTGGAGGATGATGCCATCTACTATTTGCATCACCTCAGTAGCTGTCTTGTGGTACTGGGAGTGGAACTCAGGCCCTCACATATGCGAGAGGCTTGTGCTCTACCACAAAGCCACACCTTTGGCTCAACTCAGCTAGTTAAGGCTATTGTTTTCCCAATTCAATAAATGAGGAATAAACTAGGCTAAATGAAATCAAGTAAACCAAGCATTTGGCAACATCTCAGGCAAAGCCAGGAGAGAATTACATATAAGCTTTTTGTACGCATTAGCTGATGAAGGATTGTTGTCACTATTCGTTTTGGTGGTATCACCTGACCATGCCGAAGGAAAGGTGAGACAGAGTAAAAGGGTTTCCATATCCTGGGACTTGTCCCCACCATGAGCCATGACCTCACTGTGCAAGGTAAACGCAAGTCTGGCTCCTTCTATTACCAGGAGTCATTCAGGAAAGGAAATGTTTTTTGTTTTCTCCAAAAGTCTTTCCATTTGTGAAGTCCCATTTCCAGTTGCTTCATATTCCATAAAGAAAACACTATCATCTTCGTCTCCTCCATAGTCTACTTAGCTATTAAAGTACCATGCCATTGCTTCAATGTTCTGGCTAACTGTTAAGTCATGTGTCCAGCACATCTTTGATGATGCCCTCAATTCAAGTAAAGAAAACTATAGTAATCAAACCACTGTGATACTGGAATAAAGGCAAATTCAGAACAACAGCAAAGAACTGAGGGTCCAGAAGTAAACCCTCACATGTATGAACAGTTAGCTGATGACAAAGGAATCAAGAATGCCAACTGGAGGAAGAAAAGTCTCTTCAATAACTAGTCTCAGAAAACTGGTATTCACATGCAAAAAAATAAAGTATAACCAAATTTGTATCTCTCACTAAATGAATTAAAGATTCAATATTGCTCTAGGGGCTAGAGTGATAGCACAGCTGGTAGGGCGTTTGCCTTGAACATGGCCAACCTGGGTTTGAATCCCAGCATCCCATATGGTCCCCTGAGCACCACCAGGGGTGGTTCTTGAGTGCACAGCCAGGAGTAACCCCTGTGTATTGCCAGGTGCAACCCAAAAGAAAAAAAATATTGCTCTAAATACATAAAAAAAATTAAAGAAAACTGTCCATGATGTTAAATCAAGGGGTGTTTTAAATTACTCTATTTCCTTGACAAAGTAAACAAAAGCAAAAAAACATAACAAATGGCACTACACCATTCTAAAAAGTTTTAGCACTGCAAAAAAAAATGAGGCTAACATCCAAATATATCCTACTGAATGGAAAAAAATATTGGCAAAACATACATCAAACAAAAGTCTAAAATCCAAGATAAAATGCAAAGTTCAACGACTTAAAAACAAATGATCTCATCAAAATAATGGAGAAACATAAGACTTAAGAGGGCTCTGACAGGGAGGGGCCTCACCTAGGGTGGAAGTGTTCAACCAGGACGAGGTAGGGGTGCTTACAGTATTATGTGTTATGCATAAAACCCTATCAGCAACAGTGTTTGTAAACCACGGTGCAAAAACTTATTAAGAAATGAAAAAACACCACTCATAGAAGCAGACAGGAGGAAGGGAGGCAGATGAAGTGGTGTGGGGGACACTGGTGGAGAGGAGTGGATACTGGTGAACGAATTGGTGTCAAAATATTGTATGCCTGAAACCCAATCATGAATAACTTTGTAGTTTCATGATGACTAAATAATTATTAATAATAATAATTCAAAGAGCTATTTTACTGATGGGCTAGAGCGATAGCACAGTAGGTAGGGTGTTTGCCTTGC
Organism: Sorex araneus; assembly: GCF_027595985.1. NCBI lineage: Eukaryota > Metazoa > Chordata > Mammalia > Eulipotyphla > Soricidae > Sorex > Sorex araneus. Next base: position 44,400,269 of record NC_073311.1, read on the forward strand.
ATGCAGCTGACCTGGGTTTGATTCATCCATGCCTCTCAGAGAGCCTGGCATGCTACCGAGAGTATCTCGCCTGCACAGCAGAGCCTGGCAAGCTACCCATGGTGTATTCGATATGCCAAAAACAGTAACAGGTCTCACAATGGAGACGTTACTGGTTCCCATTAGAGCAAATCAAGCAATGGGATGACAATGATAAAGTGATTTTACTGAGAGCTAAAAGGCAGATGAAGTATTCACCATCACTGATTTTAAGGGAAATACAAATTGAAATGACGAAGAGATATTACTCACACCAGTAAGAATGGCATATATCAAGACTAGAAGCTGTTGGAATTACGTGCATGTGAAACCACTACTATTAGCATTGTAAACCACAGAATCTAAAAAAAATTTTAAAAATGTAAATATAGCAAAATATAGATGAAATAGAACAACAAACAAAAAAACTAGAAGCAGGGCCAAAGAGACAGTACAGGAGTCAAGGTACTCTTGCACACAGCTGGTACAGATTAGATCCCTAACACTATATGTGGTCCTCTGAGCACTGTCTAGAGAGACCCCTGGACACAGAGCCTAGAGAAAACCCTTAGCATTGCTGGATAAGACCTAGAAACCAAAACAAAAGAGAAAAGACTGGAAACAAACTGTGTTGGTGAGGATGTGATTAAAAAAAAAAAGTTGATGGAACTATAGAATAGTTCAACCTCTACAGAATTAAGTAAAACAGTATTTGTACATCATTCAAATTAAATTTCTACTTGATTTTGCTTCAATATCTTAATTTACTTCAAAATTTAAAATATGACCACTTCTGGGTGTCTACCCCAAGAATGAAAAAGTATTAATTAAGGCAAATGTTCCCTGCAGCAACTCTTTACAATAGGATAGATACAAAAACAATCTAAAAATCCAACAACAGATGAGTGGATAAAGGAAACATAGCCTATATACACAATATAGTACTCTTACGCATGGACTACTTAGTCATAGAAAAGATGGATTCTTGAATTTTGCCATAAATTGGATGGAACTACAGAGTATCACGCTGAAGCAAACAGGTAGGTAGTTGGGAGGAGAGCTGAAAATAAATTCTGGGGACATAATAAAATCAAGAGTTGGGATTTGAAGAAGTTACTCTGTCCCTAGTCTTAAGTCGCTAAATGCGTTATTGCCAGACCTCCTTTGTGGACACAGGAAATGAGTTGTGATAAGATGTCAACTGTGGTGCCAGCACAGGCCCAGAGAGGACTGGACCTGCCTTTGAAAGAAACTCAAACAGGAACAAAGTGTTGTCAGAAGGATGTGCAGGAGGACCATCAAAAGTTTCAAATGGGGCTAGATCGATAGCACAGCGGGTAGGGCGTTTGCCTTACATGTGGCCAACCCGGGTTCGATTCCCAGCATCCCATATCGTCCCCCAAGCACCACCAGGAGTAATTTCTGAGTGCATGAGCCAGGAGTAACCCCGGTACATCAATGGGTGTGACTCAAAAAGCAAAAAAAAAAAAGTTTCAAACACTTCTTGACAATGCCATAGCAACGGATTCTGACCTAGGTAGCAAGCCCCACCAGGGGCAAGTTGGGGGAAAAAACCTACAAAACCAACTTGGCAAAGGCAAAGCATCTCATCGTTCTGTGGGGTAGCCCACACGTCCACTGGGTATATGTACTCAGCTCCCTCTACCTCTGGAGAGTTTTACCATCATCTCCCTTAAATGAATATATCTCTCTCCTTCTCCCTCTCTCTCTCTCAATCTCTCTCTCTTTCTCTCAATCTCTCTCTCTTCTCTCTCTCTCTTTCTCTCTCTTTCTTTTTCTCTCTCCCCACACCACTCTCATTCAACCTTCCTCATAATCTCTAAATAAAGCTGCTTTACTTTACTGCTGTTTCCTCCCAAAATTCTTTTTTTGTGTGTGAGCACAAAGCAATGGACCCCTAAAGCCTGGAAAAGGTTTACGACTGACATCCCTTCCCTGCAAAGAGCAATTGCTTGTTCCAGCCCAAACCCATATGGCTCCTGAGAAATCAGGTGGCAGGAATTATCTCCCGTACTGGGCAGGACAAGCGGACTCCAAGCACAGTTTGATGGTTGCCTTGTTGCCCTGTGAGATGTGAGGGCTCCCAGGCCCTGCCAGGAGCACTGCCGGGTACGATCCAAAAACAAAACAAAACAAAAAAACCAGAGCTCAGATCAAATGCTAAGTTTCTCATCGTAGTTTTGCACTTCTCTTCACATATGGATATTGTGTATTGTATATTGATTTTGGTGATTTGCATTTTCCTTTGGCTAAAACAGAGTTCAGGCAGATAATAGAATCGCTAACAGAAAGAAAGAAACTCATGCTAAAATGGCCCTTGGCAGCTGGGTCAAATGGGATAAAAGTAGAACTCCAAGGCTTGGCTCACTGCAATCTCAAATTGTAGTAAAGCAGCCAACTCCTTCTTGAATGTAAATGATTCTCTTTTTCCTTCTTCTCTGTTTAATGTGGAGAATACCAGGGGCTGTTTTGTTCAGAACTGAGGCCTTTTATAATTACTTCAGACATTACAGCGCAATTACACAACAAAGTATAGAGAGAGCTGGGCCCTTCTCAGGGGGTTGTTTTATTTTGTCTGGTGGCTATTATTATTATTATCATCATCATTATTATTATTTAAAATATATGTATTATTGAAGGGAAGATTTAAATAAATTCACACACAGAGAATGACAGATAGGCAGACAGACACACACATAACACACACAACACACACACAACACACACACACACTTCGGTAAGGCAAATAAAGTTGGATATGCATTTTTATCTCATCCCCACAGACTTACTGTCGGTAGTTATAGGCAATGTCAGCAAACTGCTTCCGTCTTTCCCGGTACACGGGATCTGTAAAACCCTAGGAGAAAGAAGAAATTTGTAGAGAAGGGACCAGTATAACAATAATAGTTGGACATGATCACGGTGGACAAGAATTGAGTGTTAAAAATAGGTAAAGAGATATATATGACAACCTTTCAGTATCTGTATTGCAAATTACAATGCCCAAAAGGAGGTGGGGGAGGGAGAGAGAGAGGGAAGGAGGGAAGGATGGAGGGAGAGAGGTGGTACAGAGCCAGGCTGGGAGTGGGGTGGGGGATGATGGGAGGGAAATTAGGGACATCAGTGCTGGGAAATGTACACTGGTGAAGGGATGGGTGTTGGAACGCTGTATGACTGAAGCCTAATCAGGAACAGCTTTGTAAGGGTCTCAGAGTGATTCAATTTAAAAAAAGAAGAAGAAGAAGAAATTTATTTTTCCAAGGCTCTGGAGTGAGAAATCTGGCAAGTCCTTGGCAGCTTTGATTGGGAACTCTAGTCTCTGTGCTCTGACAGTGTATCTCTGATCCCCTGATTAGACCCTGGGAATAAGGCCTCTGAAATACGGAGAGTGAGTTCCCCCAGCAGATCTTACGAGAGGCATATTAGCTACCACATTTTCAGTGGTATGTGTCTCATTCCATCACTTCCAACGTGGAAGCAGTAGACAGGCTTTTAAGAAGCCTCATATATAGCACTTCTAACTTGGGAATTTACTAAATTCAGCTGTAGCACTGTCACACTGTAGCACTGTTGTCCCATTGTTCATCGATTTGCTCGAGCAGGCACCAGTAACGTTTCATTGTGAGACTTGTTACTGTTTTTGGATATTGAATACGCTACGGGTAGCTTGCCAGGCTCTGCCGTGCCAGGAGGGATACTCTCGGTAGCTTTCCAAGCTCTCCGAGAGGGACAGAGGAATCAAACCTGGGTCGGCCACATGCAAGGCAAACACCCTACCTGCTGTGCTACTAAATTAGGCTAGGAGAAAGAAATCTCTGATAAAGGGGACAATATCCACAGTTTCTAACCAATGGGGTGGGTTGTAGTTGCACACTGTCTCTTGATTCTAGATACACTAACATCTAGAATCAAGGTGTGTAATACTTGATAATTATTTTTTTATTTTTTTTTTTTGCATTTGGACAACACCAGATGATACTCAGGAGTTACTCCTGACATTGCTCAGGGGACCATAAGAGATATCAGGAATGGAACCAGGGTGAGGCGAGAGGAAGTCAAGCGCCCTACCTGCTATACTATATCTCTCCAGTACCCTGATAGTGACTTTTTTTTCAAGTATCATTTACCGAGTGCCTACTATGTGCCAGGCCTTTGTGTGCTAAGAACTTTCTTTATTTATGACTCTTACAGCAAATGTCTGATTGTGGGGGGGACCATAGAGATAGTTCAGTGGGTAGGGCATTTGCCTTGCAGCCAACCTAGGCTCAACCTCTTGCATCCCAGATGGTTCCCTGAGCGCCGCCAGGAGTAATTCTTGATTTTTGAGCCAGGAGTAGCCCTTGAGCATCACCGGGTGTACCCCAAAAGGCAAAAAAAGTCAGATTGTGCCCTTCTTTCCAGATGTAAAACTGACTTGAAGAAGTGGTGCCAAATGAAGGTGAAGCCAGGATTTGAATCACCCAGTTTCATGCCCTTTTCACCACGCTTCAGTAATTGTCAACTTTTACAACTTGGCAGGGCTCAAAAAACTAAGAAATCTGTCTCAATACATAAAATGGGTAATTATTATTTCTCCTCTGAGGCTGACTTGTAGGAGCTTTCACGCAACTATTCATAAACACCACATTTCCTGGTGAGAAGAGGACTCATCTGTCTTTCAGCATTGGGCAATGGGATGGGTACATGCACAGGTCAGAGTCCCAGTTTGCTAAAAGATTGCTTTCCTTGTGCTGTGTTGTTTCTTGAGTTTCATGATTTCAGGTGTTATATTAAGTCCTTAATCTATTTCCATCTAGTCTTTGTGAGTGATGTAACTTAAAGATCCCACTTCACTCTTTCACCTGTGAATATCTCGTTTCTCCAACACCTTTTACTGATGAGATTGTCATTTCTTCATTGAGTATTTTTTTCTCCCTTGTAAAATTAGTTGATTGCAAATGTATGGATGCAGTTATGCCTTATTTTGTTTTTGTTTTTGTTTGGGGGTTATACCCAGCAGTGCTCAAGGCTTACTCCTGGTTCTGCAATCAGGAATTACTCCTGGAAGCATTTGAAGGACCTGTGGAATTCAGGTGATCAAACCAGGGTCAACTGTGTGCAAAGCACATTGCCAACCTGATGTATTATTTTTTTGAGCCCTATTTATGCTTTTTAAAAATTTTGTTAGTTGCCATGTGCTCATTCTCAAATGGCAGTACCATACTCTTTTATTTTAGCTTTGTGCTATCATTTAAAACCAGGAAGTGTAACTCCTGGCTTTGGTCTTTCTTAGTATTGTTCCTTGACATTGGTCTATGTGATATTTATATATGTTCATATATATTCATATATACACAATATTCATATGTATATAATAAAAAGCATAAGCAAACAAAATAAAAAATTAAACAAGATGAACCATAGTTAACACAAAATCTTCTGTACAACAAAAGAATTGAATAACAATGAAAAAGGCTATCCACAGAAGTGAGAAAATATTTACAAACTACAGATCTGATACTGGGTTGATATCCAAGTGATATAAGGAAATCATAAATATTAATTGAAAAAACTGATTGAAAATGTATAGAGCTAAATGGACGATTTTCTCAAAAGTTATAAATATAGGGGCTGGAGAGATAGCACAGCGGGTAGGGCATTTGCCTTGCATGCAGCCGACCCAGGTTCGATTCCCAGCATCTCATATGGTCCCCCAAGCACCCCCAGGAGTAATTCCTGAGTGCATGAGCCAGGAGTAGTCCCTGTGCATCCCCGGGTATGACCCAAAAAGCAAAAAAAAAAGTTACAAATATAGGGGCTGGAGAGATAGCACAGCGGGTAGGGCGTTTGCCTTGCACGCGGCCGACCCGGGTTCAAATCCCAGCGTCCCATATGGTCCCCTGAGCATGACCAGGGGTAATTCCTGAGTGCAAAGCCAGGAGTAACCCCTGTGCATTGCCAGGTGTGACCCAAAAAGCAAAAAAAAAAGTTACAAATATAGATAACAGGTACATTAAAATATGCTCAATGTCTCTCATCATCAGAGAAATGAAAACCAAAACCACCAAGAAAAGTCACTCCATACCTATTAGAATGGTTATTATTAAAAATCCCAAAGAATTTGAAGAAGTCATCATCCCATTAGTCGGACTATAAGGGCTGGAGCAATAGCACAGCAGGTAGGGAATTTGCCTTGCACGAGGCCAACCCGGGTTCTATTCCTCTGCCCCTCTCAGAGAGTCTGGCAAGCTACCGAGAGTATCCCACCTGGCATGGCAGAGCCTGGCAAGCTACCCGTGGCATATTCGATATGCCAAAAACAGTAACATGTCTCACAATGGAGATGTTACTGGTGCCCGCTCAAGCAAATCGATGAGCAACGGGATGACAGTCATACAGTTTTGCAAGAGTATGGGAAAACTTCAAAAATATTTAAAATAGACCAGTTATATAATCTAGCAATCACACTTCTGGATATATGTGCAAATTAAATAACACCACACTCTCAAAGAGATACCTGTAGCTCCATGTTTATTATAGCATTATTCACAGTCGTTGAGACATGTGGCAACAGCCAAGTATCAATTGCTGAGTGAAGAAAAGAAAATACGGTACAAAATGACAAGGGAAAATTACTCAGCCATAAAAAAGGGGAAAACAAACAAGATAGATAGGCTGTAAGCATTATATGAGGTAAATAGTAATTTCACTTGTATATGTAACAGAAAATCTACTCAGAAAAGTGGATTAGAGTGAAAGTAGACAGAATGTGAAGTACAGGACAAATGGAGAGATATAGTTCAAAGAGTACTAATCTCCAGTTTTAAGATTAATAGCTTCAGAATATCTGATGTGCTGCAGAGTAGTTATAGGTAACAATATTATTTCTCACAACAAAAGTTAAATCTTAATTATTGAGGGAATTATGTGCCAACTTACCCTAGTATGGTCATCATTTCAAATACAAAGTTGTCAAACTCATATTTTGCACCTTACATTTATATGTTAATTACACATCAATAATGTTGATATTTTAAAAAAGGCTTTATCCCTGAGAATTTTTATTGCAATGTAAATTTAGTAAGAAAATAACCTGGCCTATCTAACTTATAGAAATGTTCTCTTTATTCCCGCCAAATATTTCCCAATGAACAATAATACACACAGTATTAATTTGCAACCTTACCTGATGTACCACAAAAAAATCCTGTCCCACCCTATCTTCCTGACCACATAAAAGCATATTTTTAAATTTCCATGTGATCTTCCTATTTCCAGAAATGAAGTGATCCTGGAAATTTCTCTTCCCACTGAATTCTTTATCTTTCACCTTGAATGTACTTTGGAGTGTTGAAAGATTTTTCCATCCACGAAGAGAAGATTAAACTAAAATTGTTTATCCAGAGCTGGGGATGTAGCTCAGGGGTTAGAGTGCTTGCCTTGATGTCTGAGACCCTGAGTTGTTGCCCCAGCACCATAAAAAAGAAATGAATAAAATTTGCATATGCAGTGGGATCAAGGATATTAGGTCCTATAAACAGATATATGTGAAATTATAAAGTAAACACACTAAAATCTAACGAATATAATTATAAGAAATAATCACTGTTATTCTTTTGAAGTCTTTTAGATTTATCTTATAATTAGAAAAAATAAAAGCATCTTAAAATCCATCTCAAAGCATTATGGGGAAGGGGCAGAAGATGAGCACATTAGATACATCAGTGCAAATCACTGGGTCTTTCCATGTGGGAAGGTCCCTAACCTCGGTCCTTTCCAGCTCAATGTTTCCGTGAAGTCTATGACGGGCTGCAAGGTGCTCACTGCACACTGCCCAGTTATGCACACTGCACTGATTTTTGTACTCTGGGTCACCTGTGGAAGAGAGTTGTGACTGGACATCTGGCTGCTTGAGCACCGGGGTCTTGATTCTTTGGGGATGCCAGGTGACCGCAGGACTTCTGCATCAACCACGTGGAAGACATTCTGAATTAAGCTACAGTTGGTGACGACTAATCATCCTGTCTCGATTTAGACTAATAGCAGCAATTTCAGTAGCACTGCATGTAATTTATTTATAATCACCCCATCTCAATTAAGCTAATAGCAGCAATTTTGGTTGCACTGCATGTAACCAAGTATGTTTTGACAGGAAACTATATTGTGGGTGAACGAGTGAGGAGGGGTAGGGGGAGGAGGAGGAATGGAAGTGGAAAGAATACTTCTGGATGTGAAGTTTTAACTACCCTTGCAGTCTATATTCATCACCGTTCTTCATAGCAGGATTTTCACTGCTTGGCATGTTGACAGGAGTCTGACTTTGTTTTGGTAGCAGAAGGTGAATAGAGGATAACTTACTACATGGAATATTCTTCTAGATAGAGACAGAAGAATTTATTCTGTAATTTCTTGATATCATGGCTGACGCTCAGAAATGCCCAACTTACACTAGGGAAAAACAGAAGTTTGAAAGTTGGACAGGTGGGGTCCATGCATTCATGAGGAGCCTTACCTGGGGGTTTATGAATTTTTAGTATCCTCATCTGTCAAAGGAGACGGTTCACCGCAGTGTATGCATGAGATACGCTAATGTAAGCGGGGCATCAGATAAAATTCTGAGCAGAATGCACATGCAAAAAAAATGTGTTTGTATAAAGTGGTGGGAAATAAGAAAATTTGGCCCAGAAAATTAAAGGTCTATCTATATACTCTTGAATAGGACTAGAGCAATAGCACGGCGGGTAGGGCATTGCCTTGCACACGGCCGACCCAGGTTCGATTCCTCCACCCCTCTTGGAGAGCCCGGCAAGCTACCGAGATTATCTCACCTGCACAGCAGGGCCTGGCAAGCTACCCATGGCATATTTGATATGCTAAAAACAGTAACAAGTCTCACAATGGAGACGTTACTGGTGAACAACTGGACACTGCTACAGTGACATTGTATACTCTTGAATGAGTCCCTGAATCCAGCACCCACTCTCTGGTCTTTCAAGAGGCATTTACAGAATTCTTTTCTTGATATTTCCATTTCCTCTAGGCCAATGGTAAGAGGATTTTTGCATTCCATTAAACCCAGGCCAATGGGAAGGATGGTGCACAGCAGACTAGAGGTTCGGAGTGAAGCTTACTACACAGCTGCCATTGCCATCTTATAGACGCTGACCTAAAGTTGCAAGTCCACTGTGTTCACTGTCCAACGCTGGCCATAGTGAGTGCCAATGAGACCATTAAGATTGTTTGGTAAAGTATTTGGCCATTTCGTTGGCCAAACCAGGATCATGGGAAGAATTATTTTATTTCTATTTCTTCACTTGCGACATGTCAAAGAATCATATTTTTTTCCATGTTCCTTCCAAATATGAGTTTGATCATTTTTACTTTATCTCACTTTTGTGTCTGAATAAGGTTACATCTGATCTTTGAGTGATTTTGTTTTAAATCCCCTCTTTACTCTCCCTCTACTTCAGTCCACGCAAGCTTACAAATGTGTACCTGAAAAGGTCACTTCCCACCCTCCTTAAAAACCTTCAGTGAACTCTTACTGCTTTTAGGATAAAGTAATAATCCTCAATATAAGACTTTCCTTGATCTGACTCTGCCTACATTTCCAACAGTAGGATGGATTAGCTGCTGGCATTCAGTGTCTCCAAAATTACCCAGTCATTCTTATTTTAATTAAACAAGCTTTCTCCTTCATTAAGACCCTCCCACAAACTATTGTCTCTGATCCAGACATCCTTTCCTGCCTTTTCTCTCAGACCAATACAGCTATTCACTCTTTTATCTCAGCTGGAATTGTACTTTTAAAGATCATCGTTAATTTTTCCAAAATATATTGCATTGTTTTCCCTATTGGCATTCTTGGTAAGCCTGAGTGTTCTTTTAATGACTAAAATCTCTGCATTTTTTTAATCCATAGTAAGTATACTCCTGAATATGACAAGGACATAAGATGTGATGGTTGGGGAAATGATAAAATGATTCATGTATGTCATGTTAAAGTTATATTTGATCATTATAAAAATGACAAATATACCTAGAAGGACAATTGTGCCAGTCTATATTTCCTCACTATATACTCTAGGTGGGATGTATGTTGGTTCATGACTTACTACTTAGTGACTCTTCAGTGTTAGATACTGACTTGAAGAAGATGGGTCAATGGAGCTGAAGCAATAGTACAGTGGGTAGGGCTTTTCTCTTACATGCAGTCCATCCAGATTTGACTCCTGGTATCTCATATGGTTCCCTGAATGCTGCCAGGAGTGATCCCTGAGTGCACAGCCAGGAAGTAATCCCTGACAACCACCAGGTGCGACCAAATACAAACCCCTGAGCACCACCAGGTTAGTTGCAAACTATTTATTTTATGACCAAGCTATAGTGACATTTATCTAGTAGATAGGATAACAACCATGATTGTGGCTTTATTGCCTTGTGAGATATTAGTGAGTTTTATATCATATTGGTAGTTTTGAGTAGTCTCTTTTCAGCAATCATAAAAACATTGGTCTCTATCTTTTTTTTGTCATATCACTAGCTCCCTTACTGTTGAGTCAATGACAAATATTTATTACACATCTTATGACAGTTACTTTTAGCTTTTCAAAAATTGTTTGACAGAGCAACTTAATGAGAATAAAGCAAATTTTTTAAGATTCAACTGGCTGACTAACCCCAGGAAATACTCTCATGAGGTTCTCAGGTGGTTGTAAGAAAGGAAGGAAAAACAAAGAAAGTGTTGGAATACAATGCTGTTCTTGGGAGGGGAAGGTGAACAGTGCTCCTAATTTGGAGATTAGAGAAACTCAAGGCTACACCGAGGGCTGGAGCAATAGCACAGCGGGTAGGGCGTTTGCCTTGCATGTGGCCAACCTGGGTTCGATTCCTCCACCCCTCTTAGAGAGCCTGGCAAGCTACCAAGAGTATATTGCCTGCACGGCAGAGCCTGGCAAGCTACCCCTGTTATATTTAATATGCCAAAAACAGTAACAAGTCTCACAATGGAGACGTTATTGGTGCCCGCTCGAGCAAATTGATGAACTATGAGATGACAGTGACAAGGCTACACTGAGAGATTAAAAAGCAGTTTCAGTGACTTTGATCAAGAAGTAGAAAGAAGAGGTGGCATGATAGTACAGTGGGTAGAGCATTTGCCTCGCATGTTGGATTTTATGGAAAATATTGAGAAACATTAGATTGAACAGGTTTCATTTTTGTCCGACTCCTCAAAGTCTCCAAGAGTACATATGCTCGGAGTGGGATACTAGGATTCTACTTTTTCCCCTGTAATCATGAGGCTTTTTATTTCCTTGTTTTTCAGTAATTTACATTTGGGAAGAATGCATATGACCCTCTTCATCGCATATTTATCTTAGGTTTCTCATGCATCCATAGATCATGAAACTGTTCATTTAAAAAAAAAACCCAATATTTTGTGGCAATTCATTTTTTTATCAGATAGAAGGTATTCAAATGTAAAACACACAACAAATGCATGCAGTGTTACTGCATCCCTGTTAAACAATTGCTTAGCCTTGGAAGCCATCAGAGGAAAATTTCAGAAAGACAGTCAGCCTAGGGGTTTGAAAGATGCTCCGGGATTTGCCAGCAGGGTAAGAAGACGTGGGAGGATCAGAAGAAGCATCTCAGGTAAAGAAAACTGAAAAAAAAAAAAAAAAACAGGAGCACAGAAGCTGAAAAATGGAAGATGGAAGCTCAAATTTAGAAACAGAAATTAAACAGGCCCTCTGGGGTGCTGCAGCCTGGTGTACAGTTGGCCTCGGCCCCCTCTGCTCAGGGGGAGATGAGATCACCGGGAGGCCCAGGGACAGCATGGAGCAGAAGTTTCTTTCTGGAAGAACACCCAAGACTCTCCTCACACCCTGAGGCCAGGCCCCGGGGGAGTTGGGAGGCCACGGGGAGCACCCTGGAGGGGTTACTCTGTCCTTGGCCTGCCTGCTCCCCTGTCCTGATGAGCAGCCGCAGAAAGGAACAGAGAGAGCCTGGCCTCCTCATCAGGGGGACTGTGTACCTGATAAATTATATTTTTATGATACTTTCAGGACAGGGAGAGGCCAAGGGCCAAAGGCATGGGCTGGGGCTGTTAAAAGAAATAAATTCCAGAGACTTTTAAGACCAGCCCCGACCACCTCTGCAGGGGGAGAAGAAGGATTTCCGGGAAAGAGCACGTCTCTGGGTTGACCTCTCCTTCCCCTACCCCAACCCCGGTCCCAGATGCACAGGGAATGCTGCCAGGGGGGGCGTCAGGGCACGAGACGGGCAGGTGGGAGAGAGGCCACATGGACAGGCCAGGCCCAGGGCCTGCACCAAGGGTGGCCGGAACTCTTTTATAAGGAAGGTGTCCTGGAAGTTGCTTTGCTCCCAAGTCCCCAGACGTGAGGCCCCAGACAGAGGCAGCGGGATACAGTGCTTCCCCAGGGGGGCCCTGGCCACCATACCTAGCCACCTGTGCCGTTAGTGTTTCCTGTCAGAGGGCATTTGAGTCAAGTGTGCCCAGAGCCTTGGCTAAGTTGTCAAGCCCTGGACCAAGTCATTTGGACCAAGACCAACTTCCCCAGGTCGCAGAGGACCCAGGGACATTCACAGGATACTTTGGGGAAGATTTGTGGCAGAATCACTGCATCAGTGAAATTCCAAAACACTCCCTCAAAACTTGTTTTGGGGGGCTGGAGTGATAACACAGAGGGTAGGGTGTTTGCCTTGCACGCGGCCAATCAGGGTTCGATTCCCAGCATCCCATATGGTCCCCCAAGTACCACCAGGAGTAATTCCTGAGTGCGGAGCCAGGAGTAACCCTTGAGCATCACTGGGTGTGACCCAAAAGGCAAAAAAAAAAAAAGATCAAAACATGTTTTGGGGGTCTGGCTAGCAACTTATTGTTAACCTGCATGAGTGATGTATAAATTTCTGGGGTTGGGGGGAAGACTTAAAAAGCTAATATTTATTATTTGGGGTTGGGCGTTCACCTTTCAGGCGGCCGACCCAAATTCGATTCCTCCGCCCCTCTCGGAGAGCCTGGCAAGCTACCGAGAGTATCAAGCCCACACAGCAGAGCCTGGCAAGCTACCCGTGTGTATTGGATATGCCAAAAACAGTAAGTCTCTCAATGAGAGACGTTACTGGTGCCCGCTCGAACAAATCGATGAGCAACGGGATGGCAGTGACAGTGATTAAAAACAAAAATGCAGGAAACTACCAAAAGACAAAGAAGAATTAAACTGTTCTCCTCCCTTCCTTCCCACAGGCCTTTTCGCCATTCCAAGTCCACTGTCGGGGTCTGCCACTTGAATGAACAGCAGTAGCTGTTGATGTTCAAAAGGCAACTAGCCTGGAAAGAGCTTCTCTCTGTCTCTGCTCTTTACTCATAAGGTACAAGGAGCACTGGGCTAAGAGTCTAAGAACCCAGCAGTCAGCTCGGGACCTTCGACAAGTAACTTCTCTCCGTGGGTCTCGATGAATCTGCCTACACAAAGGGAGTCTTGGGAACGGGGTGCTCTCCGTACCATCAAGAGCCTTTAGGAAGAGCAATCTTGGGCTGGAGCACTAGCACAGCGGGTAGGGCGTTTGCCTTGCACGCGGCCGGCCCCGGTTTGATTCCCAGCATCCCATATGGTCCCCTGAGCACCACCAGGGGTGATTCCTAAGTGCAGAGCCAGGAGTAACCCCTGTGCATCGCCAGGTGTGACCCAAAAAGCAAAAAAAAAAAAAAAAAGAAGGAAGAGCAATCTCCCCACTTCTCACTTGCAGAGACCCACAGGTGGGGATGGGGTGGGCTGGGGGGTGGAGGACGCTGAGATACTCAAGTAATAGGGATGAAAGTGGCTCCCGGGTCACTTCAAGAGGAAGGAGCCATTTTCCTGGGCCAAGAACGAAGAGCAGTCCAGCCAGCCCCACCGGGCCCTACTCACCTGTGCACTTCAGAGCGGACTGAAGCCAGCCTACACGGTTCCTCCCCCGGCCCAACACAGGCCCCTGAGGACCCCCACCCCCTCCTCACTCTGTGCTCAGCTCAGAAACAATGCAAGAGCGGAAGGATGCGCCTGCTTGCCCGAAGCATCCGGAAGCTCATTTCCTGCCTTCACCTGCTGCATCAGCCTCTTTGAAACACAGCAAATCTCACCCCATCCTTGCCCGGAGCCTTATCTTCTCAAACCCACTTTCTCTCTCCTCCAGCCCCAGCCAGCTGGTCCATCAATACCTGGAGTGCTTTCAGGACTCTGAACCTGAGCACTTTCTGTTCCCGGGCACACAGCAACGTAATCGGCCGTGCTCCGAGCCAACGGGGCCACACCCAGCACAGCTGAGAAACAGGCATGTGCAGTGCTGGGGAGAAAGCAGAGCCTCAAGCAGGCAAGACATGTGCTCTGCTGTGGGAGAACATAGGCTCAGGTAGTTTAGGTTTATCGGGTTACTCCCAACACAGTGCTCCCAGTCCTCTGTGTTTATTTGTAACTTCTTTATTTCTGTTCTGTTGACTTGTAAATATTGTTTTTCTCTTCTCCTTGAGTCCTTTGCATAGTTTATTCAGAGCCATGTCCTTTAGTATGGGCACAGGAAGACTTAGCACATGCTATGCTTTTGTAACCTGGGACTCATTTGACTCTACAAGATATTTTCCTCCTGGGCATCTGTTCTCTGGACCTAAGACTCAGCTGTCCTCACTTCCTAGCACCCCCAAAAGCAGGGTCCCGACAAGGGACGGGACTGACCCAGGGCAAGCGGTGAGGTATGTGCTACCCTGGCATCAAGGTGCCTAATGCTTAACTATAAGGTAAGAGCTTGGTCATAGACAAATGCTGTTATGATCCAAAAAGTAATAACTAGGTTTGGACCCTGCTATGGTTAGGAAGGATTAATCTGGCCTGAGTGCTGTAGTCTGAGTCTGTGGCAAGATGCTGCCAGGAGAGCTGCCCTACAAGCCTCAATGTATCTCTTACTGTGTCCCTACAAAAATAACTAGTATTCAGATGTTGATGGAGTTTTTGAACTGAGGAAAAGAGAAAAACACCTTAAGAGGTATTTTGCCTGTGGGCAGTCAGTAAGGGCTTTCTTATGTTGATTTTGCTACCAGACTTTGTGTAGCCTACAGGGCAAGGTGGGGAGAGACAAGTAGGGGGAGAGACTAATGAGGGGAGTGAAGAATCCCCCTTCATTGGGATAGAGGGGTGAGGACTTAGGAAGGAAGAGTGTGTGAGATGAGAGAGAAGAAAGATTGAATAAACAGTCACTAATCAGCGACCAGCTTGGTCCTCGTTCTTCCTTTGCCTGTCCTTCCAACAGCCTTCCCGATCCAGCCCATAAACAGCGGCTCCAGAGCACCAAACACGGGCGGTGAGACAGAGCCGCCTGGAGAGCCCTCGAACACACACCCTTCAGCGTGCAAAGTTTTTTACATTCTACCACAGACCCACACCCCCCCCACACATGCACCCACCCTGATAGAGTTATTTATTTATTTGTTGGTTGGTTGGTTGGTTTTCTTTTTGGGTCACACCTGGTGATGCACAGGGCTTGTTACTCCTGGCCCATGCACTCAGGAATTACTCCTGGCGGTGCTCAGGGAACCATATGGGATGCTGGGAATCGAACACAGGTCGGCCGCATGCAAGGCAAATGCCCTACCTGCTGTGCTATTACTCCAGCCCCCCCCCCATAGAATTCTTAACGCACTAGACTCTCCCAAGCACTTGACTTAAGCCTCTGTAATGATACAAAATCAGAAATAAAGATGATGTCCATATGTGTGGGGGTGAGTGAGCATGCACAAAGGTCCATTGTATCTCTAAACAATAGTTTCTAGAGGGTGTTACATCTTGTTCCCCTAAAGTCATCATCACAGGCCTTATAACAATGATGGTGATGACGGGTTTGCAGGCAGTCTGTAAGTGATGGACAAGCAAGTAAAGGCAGACAGCTCCAAAGCCAGGGGATAGGAGGCATGGAAGGAACCCCCCCACCCCCGCCCCAGTACCATGAACTCACCGGGTGGTCTGCATCCAGTTCTGCTCCATAGCTGAGGATCTGGTTGGCAAATTTGTCAAGCTCTTGCATGGTTTTGGGGAACCAGGGCACTGCAATTCACAAAGAGCCACGTTTAGAGGGCAAACGGGCGGGGCCAAAGGCCAGAGCACCAGATCCTCCCTTTAGCAGAAACCAGCCCGGAGGCTTGGAGGTCTGTGATACAAGGGCCCCATCCCCAGGAGCCAGGAAAGCCGTTGAGATGCGGCATTCCAGCCCAGGCTGGGAAAGATCCCTGAGAGGAAGGGGCTGCACCCCGCCCCCTCCCCCCCAGGAAAGGCAGAAAGAGACCCAGCTTGAGAGCTAACTGCTGTCCTGAGAACTGGTGTGCAGGACACACACACACACACACACACAGAAAAAAAAAAACAGTAAAAAGTTGGAAAACTGGGGGCTGGAGCGATAGCACAGCGGATAGGGCATTTGCCTTGCACACGTCGGACCCGGATTCAATCCCCAGCATCCCATATGGTCCCTTGAGCACCGCCAGGAGTAATTCCTGAGTGCAGAGTCAGGAGTAATCCCTGTGCATCTCCAGGTGTGACCCAAAAAAAAAGAAAAAAGTTGTAAAACTGTTGTATTCGGTTCTCAAAGCTGATTCACCTGCTAGCTGACCAACTCTGCCCTTTAATCCTCTGCTCTTTATCTCCCCAACACATACACACACGCGCACACACATCCACATGCACACACATGCACATGCACGCACATGAGCATACACACATGCACACATGCATTCATGCACACACCCAGTCCCTGGCAACTATCTACTTTCGATGTAGTGAGTGTGACTCTGTGTTGAGATTCCACACATAAATGAAACCATGCAGTGGTCGTTTTTCTTATTTCACTTAACTTTTAAGAATCTAACTTAAAAACTACACATCCAAGGCTGGAGGAAGTATGGAGATAACACATTTGCTTGCATGCAACTGACCCTGGGTTCGATCCCCAGCATCACATATGGGCCCCCTCGAAGCACTGTCAGGAGCGATTCCTGAATTGAGAGCCGGAAGTAAGCCCTGAGCACAGCCAGATGCAGCCTCCAAAATCAGTAATAATAACAGCAGCAATAACAAGAAGGATAACTAATAATCATGTTTTCAACAATACTCAGGTTCCTGAGTGGGGATCTTCTCTGAAGTATCTCACAATATAGCTCCCTCCCGCCTGTGGGTCTGGAGGAGAAAGCTGTGGTTCTCCGGAGAAGTCGAAGAGAACACTTGAGCCCAGAACACAAACCAGGTCAAACTCAGCCGCTGCCCTCCAGAGAGCAAGGTGAACGCAGGAGGCGCCACCTCGCAGCGCCATTTTCCCCCAAGCCCCCAGGTCACCTCACAAAATCTTTGTGAACAAAAGTCGATTTGCATGACACTGGTGAAAGGGCAAGAACGGAAGAGGGGGGGCACGTTTTGAGATTTGAGATGCTTTGCAGCACCCAAAGGAACTGCTAGTTTGCTTGAGGAGCTGCCTGTGGGAGGTGGGGGTGGGGGAGCAGCTGGGGTGGGGGGAGGGGCTGAGTTATGGGGGCTGCAGGATGTGGTTCTGCAAGGATTGGAGAAGGAGGGCAGGTAAAGTAGGTGGTAGCAATCAGATCTCTGTGTCCCACAGGAAGGAAGATACACACTGGGGAGGTGGGGGTGGGGGGCGGGGTAGAACTGTTTGAGGGATGAAGGAAGGTAAGGAAGGACCTTTGGATAATAGCGCCTTGAGGGCAAGGTCAGGGAGCACAGCAGACCCAGGTGCTGAAAGCAAAGGAGGGCCAGGGGAAAGGTGGACGTGGAGGCAGGACCCCTAGTCGTGCGAACGGGGAGCCACCATCCACGGAACGCAGCTCTGGTCTCATTACTGTTCCGAACACCTCCCAAGGCAGAGCCCGGTGAGGTTTAGTCTCCCGGAACAGGACGGAGAAACTGAGGTTTAGGAAGCCGATGGGAGTCACCAAAGCGCACCAACCGCGGTGTAAGAGTGGAGATCCGGAAACGTCAGGCAGCAGAAGTAACCTTGCGGGGAGCTGCCGAGTGAGCCCGAGGCCTCTTTTGCGTCCTCTGAAACTGGGTTTCGGGGGAAGATGCAGAGTAGGTCTGACCCACCCCTGCAGCCTGTGCCTCTGGAACAACAGAGCTGGGAGCAGTAACAACGACACTAGGAAGGAAACTAGCTAGCGTTCTTGAGAGCCTGCCAGGTGCCAGGCTCCGCACATCACATTTTTGATGGAATAATTCCTGGAAGCTCAGGGCTGCTGGAGGGACCAACGGGACCATCGGGCAAGCGGCAATGCAGGCAAACGGCGCAGCCTAGTGACCGAGTGCGTCTAAGCCTGGCTGTGGGTCTGGACCGCTTTGGCACGCCCGGGAGGGACGCGAGTGCCACCTACTGTCCAGAGTGGGGAATGTCTCCCGCCGGGCTCACCCGTAAAGCCTCCTTCCACCGAAGCAACAGGCGCATCTCAACAACTTGTGCACAATGAAGGTTCTCTTGGGCTCTTGTTTCCAACATCTCCCATGCTGGCCCTTGTCTCCCTGTGCTCATGATCAAACTGGGCAGCGAGTGTCGTTCGAAATACCACGAAACGGGCCCCCCCGAGCCGAGCAACAGCGGCGTGAAGTGGAGAGCCCAGATACACACAGTTAGCAAGACCTTGGGCTGAATCCCTTCTCGAGGTTTCCTCGGCCCCCTCCGCCCCCCAAGCCCAGTGCCCTTGTCGTGACTGACTCCCGGGGCTGTGTAACGGAAGCAGGGGGGTGTGGCAGTAAGGGAGGCCCATGGGGTCACCTAGCCCAGACCTCAGGCTGTGGTTATTTTCACGCCCACTGGGCACGCAGCCTCTTTATGGGACTCCCGGGTTCTGGCCGCTAACCTTTGGGGTTTGGGGAGACTCGACAGTATGTCCTACTGCCCTGGAAGGGAGTCTGGCTTCCATCTTTGTCACCTGGACTCCCCCAAGCGTCCCTCTCTCCTTGAACCCAGGGCTTTACTTGGCCCGATGGGCCTCTGTGGTGGGCACCAGAGATGGGGTCTATTCTCTGCGGACTGTGATTGGAGTTTGGAGAAGGTCACCTGCTGTCATCAGAGCCAGACTCTCCCCTGAGTCCACTCCTGGTGCCCAGCCCAGCCCATTGTCATCCCTGGGTGCCCCTTCTCTGCCCTCACATCCTCTCTCCTGCCTCTTCTGTCCCAAAGCAGTAGGTAAATTTACACAAGCAACAGGGAAACTTCAAAGCTGATGATGCCAGCAAGTGCTTGGAGAAGGAAGTAGGAGAAGGCAGTGGGGGTGACAGGAATGCTATTTTGATGATAATTTAAGGCCCCAGACCCTGTGGTGAGGGTGTTGCTATCCTGACACCCCCTTAAGAAGTCCAAAAGGAACTGGGAGAGCTAGAACCTGTACCCAGTGCAGAGGTGGGCCCCTGTCTGACTCAGGAAGGGAAGCATTGAGGACCTGGAAGCCATCAGAGAGTCTGGGCATGAGTTCTGTGTCTGCACTGACTGTGGCACCCAGGACAAATGGTTAAATCTGTTCGTGCCTCACTCTTCCTATCTGTGAAATGGAGCTGATGGTTCTATAAAGCGCTACTCTAGAGGAGCAGATGGAGCTCAATGAATTGGCACACGAAGCTTGCGGCACATAGTTAATACTATCACAATCAGCTTTAAAGCATTTGTGGGGGCAGCGAGGGGGAGCTCTGTCCTTACTCAGCACAGCACGAGCAGCGCCTCAGAGTTCCACAGTCAGGTTAGAAAGGCTGCCACTCAGGGTGACTCTGCTAGTATTTTCCCTCCCAAAACCTTACTTCATTTACTCACAAGCAGACTAAAGTTGTCATTTCATACGACTGCATCTCACGGTATGAGTTAAATGCAGCAGCAAATGTGCCACGTTTTAGCTCAGTCACTGGCCTGCTGTAAGTGCTTGTCCGTCTTGGTCATTGAGAGGACAAAGGTTTGTATGATGATGTCACTGTATCACTGTCATCCTGTTGATCACCGATTTGCTTGTGCAAACCCAGTAATGTCTCCATTCATCCTAGCCCTGAGAGTTTAGCAGCCTCTTTTGTACTCGTCCTTCCCAACAGTGCTACATTAGAAGCTCTTCAGGGTCAGGGGAAGAGACCCATCATTGTTACTGTATTTGGGATATGAATACGCCATGGGGCGGGGGGGCTTGCCAGGATTTCCCGTGTGGACAGTAAAACCAAACTCCCGGAAAACATCTGATAGCCTAGTTCTCCCTCTTGGAGAACCTGGCGAGCTCCCAAGAGTTTACTGTCCGCACAGGAGAATGATGATGATTTTTGATAAAAAGGAGGAGAGAGAGAGGAAAAAGTTCAAGGGGTAGAAGAAAGGAGGAAGAAGTATGGGAAGAGAAGAGGAGGAAAGAAGGGAGACTGAGTCATGACAGGGTCTTTATTTCAGCTCGATGGTCCCAGGCGTTCTAGTATTGGGTCTCAGTGTGGACTGTTGGGTTCATTTGCTGCTATTCCTTTCGGGAGTTCAAATTGGAAGGCCTGAGACTGAGCAGAGAGCACACAAAACTCACTTCGATTCCCATCAAAGCGTCAACCTTGCTTGCTTCTGGAAGTTTGGGCACGGTATCCGATTAGATCTCCATGCCTCTCATCCGAGAAACCAGTTTGGAATCCACCTTGGTTAGACCTGAGCCTGCTGCCATTTTCCAATCTACCACCGGGGGGCAGCAGAACCAGCCCGTGTCTGCTCTGGGGAACATAATTTGTTTTTTCAGGCTTTGTTCAGACTTCTTGGTGTGGAGAGAAATACAAAACAGGGACAGATGTTGAGAAGGCTTTGAAAATTCAAAGGACTAAAGGCAAAAAGCAGAGTGAGGTCAGTGTCCTCCCAGACCCCAGACCTTGAAGGTCAGGCCCATGTCTCAGGGACTGTGGACACTCCCTGGGATGTAAGTATATAGTAGACCAAAAGTGCTGCTCACCCCTTTCCAGGGGTTTCTGGCGTCTTCTGAGTCCTGCCATCCTTCAGAAATGTCCCAGAACACAGCCATGCTGGAGCCTCATTGACAATGAGCCAGGCCACCGTCTCCCACCCCTGCACCTTTAAAACAGTGACACTCCCTGCAAAGTGCTCCCTTCACTAGTTTCTTGCTTTTGAATGGCCACAATACTCGAAGACATGTCAGAGGGTTCAACAAGCTGATACAGGATAAGCCTGTACAGCGGTGTGGACACAGAGCCAGGGGGCCTTATGAGCATCTGGTTGCATTTTGATGGTCATCGGAGAAGACTGTATAAAGTCTGAAATGTTTGAAACTTTTTAAAGTCTGAAACCTATGAAAAATGGCCAGGGGTGACCACTTTGGAACCCACTTTCTCAAGGAAGCCACCTAGCCCTACCTAGGAATCTATTCCTGCCTCCCCACCCCCTTCCCCACCTCAGCTAAGTGTCATGTCTTAGAGGCCCTTGGGAATACACATCCTGTGTGTTGTCTAGGGCAGAATGAAGACCCAGACCAGGCACAAGGGTCAGGAGCAGGCCCTGGACAGTTGTTACTGTGGGGAGCAGAGGCAAGGCTTAAGAAAATGAGACCCAGGAGTGGCCAGATTGGGGAATCAAGTCAGTAAAAAAGTCTGAAGTGGGGAAATTTTAAAGACCTCCAGGAAAAAGAGGACCAGTCCTATGCATTTGCACCCCGATTTCATACTGCAGAAGGGGTCATATTCCTAGGCTGGGAGAAGGAGGCCTTGGTTCCAGGGTCACACAGGCCAATCCCAGCTGGGCAACTCTGAGCAACATCCTGGATCCCAGAGATGCTGGTTTTCCATCCAGAAATGGGCAAGGTCTTCAGTTCCTCACCTGCCTCCTGGGACCTAGGGTGTCACTGCCCTTGAAGTTTATTATTCTTTACAACCCTAACACTAGAGACTCTTGTCTGGTTAAGTCAATGAACTCCCGCAGGTCACCAGAAGCAGTGCTGGACTTCATTCTTGCATCCCCATCCTCTCTCCCTGGGCTCTTCCGATGTTTCTAGCTCCAAGTGATGGATGCCTCTTGCTCCCTTTGCAAGAAGAGTTGATTTGAGAGCTCCCTGAGCACCTGCAATGGGGCGAAGCATTTCACGTCCACTGCGTCGAAGCACAGAGTGGGGAAGCAGAACTCTTCCTGCATTACTACTGAGCACAGTAAGGCTCAGGGAGATGGAATGGCTTTTGCAGGTCAGCAGGAACACTGCATCAAGTGAGAGAGAGAGAGAGAGAGAGAGAGAGAGAGAGAGAGAGAGAGAGAGAGAGAGAGAGAGAGAGAGAGAGAGAATGAGAGAGCAAGAAAGAGAGCAGACACAGAGAGGAGGGAGGGAGAGAGAGAGCAAGAGAGGGAGCAGACACAGGGAGAGGAGAAAAGGAGAGACACCAGAGACCGAGGCAGAGACAGTGACAGCTCTGCCGCCAGGGCTATGAGCACAGAGTGGCAGGAGGGCTTTTATTTGCGCTTCCTTGTCCCTCACCTTGAGAGGGAAAGGAGAAGAAGCCGAAAACAGGAACCCAACAGGAGGTGGAGAAAATTTTTCCTAGGACAATGCTGTCCCTTGCCTCCATGAATAGCAGAAGAGCAACTTTTGCACATCCAAACCCTCTGCTCTGCAGAGAGATCTCTCTCCTTGCTTGATTGAAGGCTACTCTTCTCCTCCTCCTCCTCTTCCTCCTCCTTTTCCTCCTCCATCTCCTCCCCGGCTCACTCTCAGCACAGACACTAGATACTGTCCCGCTCCCACCCCAGGCCTCTGTTTGAAAAAGTTAAATCAGATTAGCTCATTCGTGACCTTTGCAAATACCTCTGCGGTGGGCTGGCCCCTGGGAGCCCCCTGCACGGCCTCATGGGCCGCCGGGCACGGTGGTTAATGAATGACTCTGGCAGGCTGGCCGACAGAGGCCCTCTGTGAAGCCAGAGGCACCCGAGGGGGGGCAGATCATTAATAAATATTGATTTGGCTCCAAAGGAAGCAGCCCTGCAGGAGAGCTGGCCCAGGACACCCACATTGTGGTCTCATTAAGTCAGGGTCAACTGCTCAGCCCGGACGCCAAGGGCCGGCTGGTCCAAGAGGACCCCTGGGCAAAAGCACACTCTCCCCCAGCAGCCCCCCCTCTACCAGAGCTGGCTGGAGCCAGCTTCCTGGCCAGTGGGTCAGAGCAGTCCTATTAAATTTATAGCAGTTCAAGGTGCAAGCTGAGTCCCCTCCTCCACAGATCCTCACTAGCCCCAGGGTTGAGTCAACCAGGCACCCAGGCCTGCCCCGACTTCTGCCTCCTGCCTATCTCGGAGAGCAATAAATCCTCCATTTTCCTGGGCCTGAAATAGAAGGGTGCTTTCACCCCCTTCTCTGCCTTGTCCCAGGATCCTGAATGTCCCCTCTGCCCCCAAGGCAAGAGGCTCCAGCCCCTTTGCCGCCACCACCCTCCACCCCCACCCACCCCAGCCATCCCTGTGCTGATCACAGCAGCTTCCCCCAAAGCAAGTGGGGCTGCTGACTTGCCTGTATTGTGCAGGGTGGATGTTTGAGAGTCTTATCTCCTTCCTCTGAGGTGCTTTCTGGAGGTTGGGGCCCTTTAGGAAGTGCTTGGCAACACGGGTGAGCCAATGCTGTGCCCGACCAGCTCCCAGATAGAGAACAGAGGCCAAGAGGGATGGGTCTAGGGTCTACTTTTATTATTGATGTAATGGGAAAACATGAGCTCTTCCCTACATGCTACAAAGGGACTAAGAACCCAGTGGATAAAAAGAAGCTGGTATGAACGAAAGAGTGAAACTGTTGTATTGAATAAAGCGAGGGGAGGGGCTGTGGCAGGATGGAAGTGAAGGGTATGGGCAGAATGATGAATTAATAAGAGAATGACCTGCAGGATCATTTATTTCAACCCCAACCTTTCTGAAGTATCATGTCTCTCACTGGTATCCCCTAATATCAAACCATTTCATTTAAAGATGTTGGACTACCACTTTCAAATCAGCTATGGCCAGTGTACAGCTGACCAGAGTCCAGCTAAAACATTCTGATGTAAAGGCAGGAGCGATAGCACAGCGGGTGGGGTGTTTGCCTTGCACACGGCTAACCTGGGTTCGATCCCCGGCATCCCATATGATCCCCCAAGCACTGCCAGGAGTAATTCCTGAGTGCAAAGCCAGGAGTAACCCCTGAGCATCGCTGGGTATGACTCAAAAAGAAAAAAAAATTCTGATGTAGAGTTTTAATCTGCCACCAGAGACCTCCTTTGCTCAGCTCCTCTTCCGACAGTCAAACCCAAGGCTGGCTTTAGTTATCTCCCATCTCCTCCCCCAGGTGTTTCCCTCCCAATCCCAGTGTAAATTTGCCCAGAGAGCAACCACCGACCAGACCAGATTATAAAACATGGGAGACCAAGGGTCATGACCACCTCCCATAGCCCTGTGCTAAAGAGGATCCATAAACATCTGTTACAATGAGTGAGTGATCATCTGAATTCGAATGTCAGCATGAATTAAAGAGAAGATGTGGCAATGCTGGGTCCCGTGTTCTCAAAGAAGTAGTAAGAAAAGAAGAAAGAAAATCCCAGTAGTCAGAATTTCTACAAGCAAGGACCACATCATGGACTAAATACCAAGAAAAGAGAAGATAATGCTGGAAAATAATGATGTTGAATGTTGCCCGCACGCCTGGATGTCTTCCCCAGGGCCCCTAGGAGGGAATGGGCTCCAGCTTCCCTCCCCACCTCGAGCAGAGCTCCCAGCAGCCGAAGACCACCGGAACCTAGCAACAGCCATGCTCGAGGCCCCTCTCCACACATTCGGACAGGCCTCACACATGAAGGTATCGGCAGAGGAACCCAGGTGTGTGTAATCTCATCAACGGCCAACATCCAGAGATTTAAAAGCAAGCTCCCAGAAGCTATCTTGTAGCCTACTTCTCCCTCTGGGAGAAACTGGCAAGCTTCTGAGGGTTTCCTGCCCACATGGGACAGCCTTGCAAGCTTCCCATGGTGTATTCATATGCTAAATCCAGTAACAAGCTGGATCTCATTCCCCTGACCCTGAAAGAGCCTCCAGTACAACATCGTTGGGAGGGCTGAGTCGAGAGAGACTTCTAAGATCTCAGGGAAAGGACGAATAGAGAGGTTACTGAGAAATCGAGAATTAATGGGTTTTTGTGATTCGTGAGTGTTGCCAAAATGATAAGGAGCATTGGTAATGTGGGGGTGGGGGGGAGGGTCACTGGCTTTCATCGTGGATGCTGTCAATATGGAAAGAGAAAAAAAAGATGAGAAAGAAAAGAGGGACACAAAGGGAGAGAGGAAAGGAAGAAAAACCTACTTGAGAAGATACTCGCTTTTCCTAAGAGCAAAGCTTCTCCTCATTCTCAAACCATGACCCACTTCAGGTCTTGCTCTTCCTGAGTCACAAGGGTGCTGCCTCAATCCATGTCAAACTGACATTTAGGTTGTAATCCCATCACATTCTGTCACTACTTCCTTCAACTGAGGAAACATTCCTATCACTCAGAGAAATGGGGTAAGGAAAGGTGTTCTTACTATAATACCTCATAACTTAAACAACTATTGGATGGACCCCAATAGCATGTCAAGGCAGCCATTTCTCCAAAGAGCTTTAGCTTAGTGGTTCTGAATTTGCCTCAATCATAAGATTCACTGTCTATTCTTTGGAAAGTCTTAGAGATAAGTGTCTCAATTTCTCTGCAGAGATCCTTCAGGCCAGTTGCCTTCACATTATTGATGACAGAAGGGAAGCCGGATAAGGACAAACCTGTTGACCAACTGCTACAGCCCAGAAATTAAATGGGAACAATGAAAGTTTCAAAATTCACGCCATTATGTAAGCTCATCTCTTTCTCTCATTTTCTAACACCTAACATGAGAAAATGCTGCCTTGGTGCTGGCAGTAATAAAGCTTAAAAAGCTCTAAAAGGCTTGGGACCCTAATAGTACAGCAGGTAGAAAGCTTGCCTAGCATGTGACCAACCAGAGTTCCAACCCCAGCACCCCATAGGGTCCCCTGAGCACTTCTAGGAGTGATTCCTAAGTGCAGAATCAGGAGCAAGCTGTGAGCACTACCAGATGTAGTACTCCTACCAAAAGAATAGTTTTTTTTTTTATCCTTAAAAATGCAAAAAAAAAAAAACTTCCTAGAGAGCATTCTGACATGCATGAATTTGCATACATCTGAGGAATTCCTCTTTGATTGTGAACCTGCTCATAATTTTATGATCTTTCTTATTCGGAAACCTTTTGCCTGAACAAAGAACTACAGAAATAATATTTTTTCTAGATCTACCCTTGACAACAAACAGAGTTGCCTCTGATAGTTTGCAATGGACTAGGTCTAAGCCGGCCTACAGCTCCAGTTGGTAGCCCTCCCTCTCCACGGGTACATGCTTTTTCTCTTAGCTACAGGTTGACTTTGTCTTAGTGGAGACAGTCTTCTGAAAAAGTCCCCTCTCCTGCCCTTAGTACATAGGACAACACCAACATAACCAGCGAGCATCCAAATGAAGTCTGATAAAGCAGTTAATTCTGTGTGTACAAACCACAAGCATCTATAGCCTTGTGGGGCTCACATGGAGCCATGAAATAACTTGCTGCAGCACTGGAACAGAAGTGGGAATGAAGGAAAGAGAGTACAACAGAAAAGAACAGCGAAGAGATGTGGGTGATGGGAAAGAGAACTCCCCCAGTCAGGCAGATCTCTCCAGCCCTAAGCATTTTCTCTCTAAAAGCCCTCAACTTTGGGGGAAACATGATCCCCTCCCTTAAAAGGTAGACATGCTCACATGTGTATGCCACTTTGCCCACAATCTTGGGGGCTTTTCAGACTTTCCCAAGGAATCCTATCCTTTCTTCCCCAACACTTGACCTGAAACATCAGCCTTGTGTCTACATCGGGAAGAAAATTACAACAAAAGAGAAAACTTCAGAAGGTGGAGGAAGGGACACAAAACAGGGAAAGAAAAATACTAGTGATGCTACTTTTGTCTTTAAACAATGCTTTCCATAATTTGGTGCTTCAGGAATGGATGCAAATAAAAGAGACAAGAGAAGTGTCTTCAGGATCAATAAGCAGTTAAACAGATGATGGTTGGTTGGATGGATGGATAGATGTCATACTGGAAATCTAGACTCCCTTAGCTTCCATATCAGGAAATAAGCACCATATTTTGAACAAAATCCACTAAATGTCCACTTGCTGTTGGAAAATAAGTTAGATAAATATGTCAAAAAGGAATGATTCTATATCTCTAGAACATCTCGAGTACGTAGCATTGCAGAGGTATAGAATCATATACAGCAATAGAGTTATAGGCATTTTGTCCATCTGCTGCTTCTGGTTGCAATCCGTCTCTATGTAGGAATTTTCCAGGCCTGGCTAAGTGTAATGTTATGCAGAGGACTCAAAGGGGAAGATAAAAGGATTAGTAGATTGATCGGTGGAAGATATTAATGCTCTTTCATGTTGATTTGAAGAAGGATTTGAGGTCATCAGAAGAGAGGATAGCAGGAGAATAGACTCCAAGTATTCAAAAGACACTGGATTAAAATCCTATTAAACTCACATCAGTTTCTCCAGGAGGCATTTTAGAAGGTTGAGGTTTCTTTAACATGTCACCATAATTAACCTTCTCTTAAGCTGTTTTGGGTGGGGAACTTTGGCAATTAAGAAACTGAAAACTTTCCTTTTCTATCACCCATATGGCCCTTTGAACGGTTTAAAAACTGGAGTGAAAGGTAGTTCAGTCTAATTGATTTGAGGGGTTCAGCTATCCCACTTCAACCTGCTGTCAGACAAGTCCCCGGGATCTGAGCCCCTCAACAGAAAGGGCGTTTTGTTGCATGAAAGAATCAAAGGTTCCCATCTATGATGCGCCTTTTTTCCTTCTAATCATTCTCCCGCTGAGTTTGACATAAAGAACAACTCTGCAAAAGGAGAGCTGTTGCCCCCTTAAAAAAAAAGTTCGTTCGAGGGCCCAGACATTCGCAAAAATGCCCCGAGATGCCCAAGGACCCGAGTCTCAGCAGGTCCTTGGGCATCTAGGGGCATCTAGGGGCACAGTCCTCTATGCTGTCTGGGACTTGCTTGTTTTGTAATAGCTACTCCATTGCTGTGCCAGTAAGGTCAGAAAAACATGTCCAGTAAGGAGAGTCAGTCTGAGCAGGGGTGACCAGCCACC
Organism: Sorex araneus; assembly: GCF_027595985.1. NCBI lineage: Eukaryota > Metazoa > Chordata > Mammalia > Eulipotyphla > Soricidae > Sorex > Sorex araneus. The sequence continues at coordinate 44,428,512 of NC_073311.1, forward strand.
CAAAGAAATAAGGTCATGAATCATGGGTTGCTTTCAAGAGTTCATGTCAGCGGTTCTCTCTTCACTAGGTAAGATGTTAACCCAAATGCCAACACCCATGTTTAGCCAGATTTCCTCATCTTTGTCTCCTTGGCAGCAAGTGACCTTTGCTACATTCACCAGAGGGTCCCTTCTGTCTACCTGGTCAGCCTGGACAGGCAGTTTGTGCATGTCCTCCTTCCAACTCCAGCTACAGAGTTTGTCACCGAAGGATACGCAAGTCAAGCTCACCCAGAATTGCCCAGAACTTAGTGACTGGCCCTAAGGCAAATCACAGCCTCTGTTTTTTTTTTTTGCAATGAAAAATGAAGGAGTTCGTTGGGTTGCCTGACCTCCGAGGTCACTTTCCTGCTCTAAGCCTCTCTGAAAAATGTAGCTGTGAGGTGACTGGCCTTTCAGGACCCCCCCCCCCCCCCCCCCGCACTTCTGCCATTATTTATAACAATGATGGTAATGGCGAGAATAGAGAGCATCTATTATGCCCAACAGGAGGCTCTGTGCTGTTCTCAAAGTGCCCATGCTTGTGTTCTTTTATTGATCCCATCAGGAACTGTGGGAGACCATGAAGATCAGTCACTTGCTCAAAGTCACACAGGAAGGGAGCGCAAGGCACCCTGGTTCTGGGACCTGGCCCCTCAACTCTTCCTCCCTCCGCACTCCCATTTAAGACCCTAAGTTCAGGCTGCCAGCCCTTTCTCCACTCTCCATACGCCTTTCCTGACTCCCCAGGGGCTGCGTGCCTGCGTGCCTGTCTGTCAATTGCTTTGATTTCTTACCCCGGGGTCCCAGCTGCCTGAAACTCCACCTGCTCCTCGCAGAGACAGAGCTCTGCCCTGGGATCCGGCCCTTTGTCCTAAGAGCCTGCAGCTCCTGTCGGGAGCAGGTGGCCGGAAAAGCAAGATAAGAAGGTAGTAGGGAAGCTGCTCTAAGGAGGTTAAAGGGGAAGGCGGGCTGATAGGGTTGATTTGAGAGAGAATTCCAAGTGGCCAGCCCCCGTGGACCTAAGCTCATGAGAATGGCTGCATCCTTGGCAAGGCCGGAACCCTGGAATGAACTTCTTTGTTTTTAGTTGTAGCCACAAGACAGGGGAGGAAAAAAGGATCATCTCCCAGGAAGACCTTGGAAATATCTTCCTGTTTTAGCAGTGTGTAGTTAGAGGTGGGTCTTGACGCATTCAAATGCATCTCTGGCTATGAGAATTATTATTTTGAGCTATAAAGCCTGAAATGCTAAAGACCTAAAATCTTTGGGGTTTTTAGAGAAGCATCTTCTAAAATTTTACAGAAGGAAACAAATATATTTTTAGGGAGAAATAGTTCACTTTAACCATCCCATTCATAACTATTTACGCATATGAGGTGAAAACATAAGTCTACACAAAAATCTACATGTGAATGTGCATAACAGCTAATTTTAATGAAGCCATGATGTTTATGTATAATAGACAAGTTTTGTAAGCAACTAAGATGTTCTTCATCAGTGGATGGGTGAACAAATCTTGATTTTTAGACCGTAGGGGCATTATTCTGTGATAAAAGAAATGAGTTAATAGGACACACAGAAAAAGGCAAGGGTTGTGTTGCTGAGTTAAAGAAGCCCATTTTAGAAGACTGTGTGCTCCTTGATTTCGACAAGATTACATTTGTGAGCAAGTCAAAATTATGGGGATAGTAAAAAATATCAGTGGTTACCAGAACTAGCAGTAGGGAAGGAGGTAATATCTATAGTGAGAAATTGTAATGATGGGACAGGAGCGATGGTACAGAAGGTAGGGCTCTAACTTTGCATGTGACTGGCTGGGTTTGATCCCTGGTACCCCATATGGTCCCTTGAGCCCCTCTAGAAGCAGTCCCTGAACAAAGAGCCAGAACTAAGCCCTGAGTACTGGTGGGTGTGGTCCCAGAACAAAAGAAAAATATACTGAGCACAGAAAGAGAGAAAGAAAGAAAGAAAGAAAGAAAGAAAGAAAGAAAGAAAGAAAGAAAGAAAGAAAGAAAGAAAGAAAGAAAGAAAGAAAGAAAGAAAGAGAAAGAAAAAGAGAGAGAAAGAGAGAGAAAGAAAGAAAGAGAGAGAAAGAGAGAAAAATAAAGAGAGAGAAAGAGAGAAAGAAAGAGAGAGAAAGAAATAGAGAGAAAGAGAGAAAGAAAGAGAGAGAGAAAGAGAGAAAAAAAGAAAGAAAGAAAGAAAGAAAGAAAGAAAGAAAGAAAGAAAGAAAGAAAGAAAGAAAGAAAGAAAGAAAGAAAGAAAGAAAGAAAGAAAGAAAGAAAGAAGGGAGGGAGGGAGGAAGGGAGGGGGAGGAAGGAAGAGAGGGAGGAAAAGAAAGAGAAAAAGAGAGAGAGAGAGGGAAGGAGGGAGGGAAGGAGGGACAGAAGAAGGGAGAGAGGGAAGAAGGAAGGAAAAGAGGGGAGGGAGGGAGAGAGAAGGAAGGATGGAAGAAAGGAACTGAAGGAGGAAGGAAGGAGGAAGAGAGGGGGAAGAAAAGAAGGATGGAAGGAAGGGAGGAAGGAAAGGGTCACGATATTAGGCATTTATCAAAAGTAATACAAATATTCAATTCATAAAAAGATAGCTACGTAAACAACAGATATCAACTAATAATAATGTAGCAATATTGGTTCTTTAACTACCAAAAAGAAAATGTCCTATTTTCTAGGGGGAAGTGGAACTGGGGTAGGATAGTAGAGAAGGTAGCAAACCTATGTCAACCCTCTATTCTTTCTTGGCCCTTTTTCAGTAAATCTAAAATTGCTCTGAAAAAAAAGGTTATTTGAAAGATAAAACCTAATCTGGTGTTTGCCTTATGTGAATCCAGCCCAGGTTTTGTCCTTCACAGTCCATGGAGCACAGAGTTGGGAGTAGTCCCCGAGCACTGCCAAATATGACCCTAACCACCCCACCACCACCAAATAGTCAATCTGAATATGCAATTTAAATATTCTAAACATCAATAATTTTCCCCCTCTGTCCTCTTTTCAGCCTCAGCATAATCACAGAAACCTACACTACCATTGATCCTGTCAGACACTGCTCTAAACTTTATCATTAAATAATTTAATTCTCAAAAAGGTAAATCCTGGGCTGGAAAAATAGCACAGCGAGTAGGATGTTTGCCTTGCACTCGGCCGACCCGGTTCGATTCCCAGCATCCCATATGGCCCCCCGAGCACCGCCAGGGGTAATTTCTGAATGCAGAGCCAGGAGTAATCTGGTGCATCGCCGGGTGTGATCCAAAAAGCAAAAAAAAAAGGTAAATCCCTATGAAAATTTGAGATCATATCATTTATGGGGACTTTTACCCAAAGTCATTAAGATTCAAGAAGTAGGTCTTAAATCTCAGTCTGCCCATACTTGTAATTTTTGCACTCTCCTGACTTACTCCCACCCCAGATTATTTTGGGTCACACCTGGCGATGCACAGGGGTTACTCCTGGTTCTACACTCAGGAATTACTCCTGGCAGTGCTCAGGGGACCATATGGGATGCTGGGATTCGAACCCGGGTCGGCCACGTGCAAGGCCAGCGCCCTACCCGCTGTGCTATCACTCCAGCCCCCCAGATTATTATTAAGAAGCAATTCAGTAAGTAGAAATGGGGCCCAGTGAGTCTTGACAGCTGCTTTATTCAGCCCTTTCTCACAATTAGTTGCTGAGCTCCCGTGCACGGAGCACTGTGTGAAACTCTGAAGATAGAAAAATGGATATGAGACTCCCAGCCCACAAAGTAGAAGCAGCAAATCAAGAGATGGATGGACAATGACAATGGAAAAGCTAGAAGCAATAAAGCAAGCAGCCCCCAGCTTCAGCATGGTAATGTCACGGAAAGGTCATTGGGAGCACCCTTCTGTCGGAATAATTAGATTTGCTCTAAAGTTGCAGTTACATAGGAAGCCCCCAGACATCCCAACCATCCAGTCTTTAGAGACAGAAGACGAAGAGCACAAAAACCCGGGAATGGAAAATATATCAAATTTAAAACAGAAGGAAATTTAAAACAGAAGCTACTTAGGAAAGGGCAAAAGAACTAACATCAATTAAAATATCTGAAATATGCCAGGCACTCTGACTTCTATCCCCTCTGTTATCTACACAAAGATCTTTCAAGATAAATATTATGTTTGACATTACTTTATGATAAAAATTTAAATGCTTCTGTTGCAAAATTCCTGTTTCTTACCTGTGTCTTTCTTCTTACTTCGGGAAAGTTCATGAACAGTGGCACCAATTTCTTGCCTCAAGATCTTGATGATGTTAGTCATCGTGGGCAGGCTACGCTGATCCAGATAGGTGAAAAATTCATACTCATCTTTCTTTACACGGGAAGGTCTGGATTCAATGTGGGTCAGGTTTATATCATTCTCCTAGGAAGGATAAAGGGGGGGTGTGAGGGCACAGTCATCAGGATTAGCACAACCCAAATACCCCACGAGCACAACACACAATCCACTGCAATGCAGGTAGAAGAACAGGATTTGTTTTTAATATAGGTAAGAGAAAATGAAAGTCCTAAAAGTTACAGAAGTTCTTTGTTTCTTTTCTGAAAAACCAAGTCACAAATGATAAGAGGTGAAAATGGTTTAAATGCTGCCTAATTGAATCGCACCTTAAATTTGGTTGTTGTGGTTTGGATCTCCTGATTTCATTGTTATTCCTCTGTGGTCGGGGTATACAACTCCTCTACATCTCTGACGTACCCTGGGCCCCTGACCCCTGCCCCCAGTTACTTCCTGTCTGACTCGTCTTACTTCCCCTTTTTTTATTTCCTTCTCTGTCCTACTCCCTATATTCTGGGGTCAAAAGTGATGCCAGAATATACATTACTACCTTACATCAAAAGGACATATGCACATCATTATGTTTTGTAGCACATAGAATAATCGCTAAGATATGGAATCAACCTAAGTGCCCAAACACAGATGAGTCTTATGAAGATGTGGTATAAATACAATATAAATACACAATGAAATACAATGAGGCTGCAAGGAACAATGAAATTATGCAATTTGCTGCAACATGGCTGGAACTTCTGGCTTACTTCATTTGCTTCATATCTTGGAAGTAAACACATTTTGCTACCTGAAGAAAGCCAAAGGGAAAAATACAGGCTAGTCTTGCTCAACTGTGTTTATAGAGTATCCATGTAGTACTCTGTGGTATATGAGTAACTGGATGAGGGAAGACAATGTAGTAAAAAGACTTTTCCTTATAAAGCTTACATTTAAGTTGTGAAGAGAAAAAATAAATGAAAAACAAAACAGATTTGCATATAATTTTATAATGACAAGAGCAAAGGAAGATCATAAGGCAAGCAGAATGAGGAATTCTAGTGGTAGAGTTGGCTCAGATTGCACTATTAAAATAGGTTACACAGGGGCTAGAGTGATAGCACAGCGGGTAGGGCATTTGCCTTGCACGCGGCCAACCCGGGTTCAAATCCCAGCATCCCATATGGTTCCCTGAGCACTACTAGGGGTAATTCCTGAGTGCAGAGCCTGGAGTGACCCCTGTGCATTGCCAGGTATGACCCAAAAAGCAAAAAAAAAAAAAAAAGGGTTGCATACAGGGGCCGGAACAATAGTACAGCAGGTAGGCATTTGCTTTGCATGAATGCTGACTTGGGTTCAATCCCCGGCATCCCATATGGTCCCCCAAGCAATGCCAGGAAGTGATTCCTGAGTGCAGAACCAGGAGTAACCCCTGAGCATCAACTGGGTATGACCCCCCCAAAAAAGCCAAAAAATAGGGTAGACTCATAGAGGACACATTGAGAAGGGACAGTCATGTGCATGTGCAGGATGCTTTTATTAGAAGCTACAAAAATTATTACTATATGACTCAAATTCAATGTTCTTAGGTAGTGATATTTTGTCTCTTATGAGATTTGTAATTTCATTCAATTAGCCCTCGAATTTAACTGTGTGGCAGATCACACAACTTCAGTTAGAGTAAGTACTTTTTATTGTGAAGAAAACTAAGGGGGCATCTTAGACACTTTATCAGAATCAGCAAATAATATGGATTCCCCACAGATATAAAGAGAAAAATGTACCCTGAAAAAATATTATGGCTCCTTGTATATCTACAATTTTATAAAATGAAATTTATCAGCATTATAGTTCAAGAAGTGGCTCTTTTTTCTTGATTACTAATGGAATATGGGTGAGAAGAACGTGGATAATGACAAAATTGATATCTTTCTTCATTCAAGTATCACTTAACTCTTCAGAATGGTTTCCTGTGACTATGACTTCAGAACCCATCAGTGTTCTGAAGAGGTAAGAGGGATGTAGAAACTGAAATCAGACATGAAGGGGTTTTTGTAAAAGTGGTGGGAGAGGGATACTCATCACAAAGTGAGTCTTATGATCACACTGTCATTTTTGCCAGGAATACAGTGAACCCCACAAGTCTGCACTTTCCTTGCTATTACTAAAATCCTGCCAAGTACAGAAGTGGAAAAACCCCGAGAATAGTGAATAATGCTAAGCAACCCACAGAGGACCACTTTCCAGTCTTTCATCCCTGTCAACCCGAAGGGTGTGTACTGGGGCCCTCATTTATGGGTTCCAGTTGCAGAGAAGACACTGGCAATGGCCAGGCCATCCCAAGTAACCTTCGTCCACCCCACTGACTAGAGAAAGTTAATGGAAGGAGGTAAGATGAACAAGATGACAATGCCTCCAACGCATTCTCAGTAAACAGGGTCGCTTCCTAAACATAACAGCATTCTGTCATCTTTCTTGACTCAGAAGGAAAGAAAAGGGGGCAACTCCACCTGGTATGTGCCAAAGTCGAAACTTTCGATGAAGCGATAACCCATGCCCAACTACCAAAGAGCAGAGAAGGCAGCCAACCCAGGCCCAAGAGTTGACACTTGGGACAAGTGTTTACTTGCCCACCAGTTCACAAAGTATCTGTGCAGGGGTGGAGCAGGCAGAGGATAAAGGAAGGGCTGAAAGGCAGAGGCTGCTATGTTCACCATCCACTCCACACCCCTTGAACCACCTATCCAGAGAGAAGTATCTCGCTTTGAGAATAGTCATAAGACTATAGTGTCTCAGAACTCCATTTTTATAATACTGGAGACTTAACTGGTGGAAAAATTTTCACAAAAGTGTATTAAACTAAACTCCTCTAATGAGGGACAGGTAGGTTGACGCTCTGCAGTAGTGTTACTCAGTAAAGATTGTGCAATCTCTGAAAAATGCATAACCACAAGAAGAATAATCCAGCATTATCTGTCCATGATACGTGAATAGTGAAGTCTTTAGGGGTCCTATCGGTGCTTTTGTCTCTTCTATTTTTCCTTTGTATTGTGACTCAACTTATGTAAAAACAAGATTCATTACTTGTATAATGAAACATTAATTTTATGCTTTTTTAGAAGGGGTCACAGTGGACAGTGCTGGGGAAACGGTGCATGCAGAACTGGGACTGAACTCAGAGCATCACACTTGAAGCAAATGTGACATATAAAGCAAGACATTTCATATATCTGCCCAGCCCATGGTTGTTTTTTTTTTTTTGGTGGTTACTATGAGAACCACTTGGGAAAGAATTTAAACACAGCCATGTGATAGTCAAAAGTGCTTTGAAAAATTAACCCAAAGCCCTCTTCTCCCCACTCCCCAAATAATCTGAAAGAAAAATGCATCTAAATGGGTTGTAAAAAGATTACGTGTAACTTCTATGTATTTACCAAAGTATTATACTATACCTGTACCAAAAAACAAATATGTGTAATTTGCAAGTGACAAAGTTGCTGATTTAAGGCACTCAAAATCTTTACCTAACCAAACAAAATTGTTATAACTATAGGTAATAAAGTACATATTTGAGAACAATAATTTTTACAAAACTGTGTACCACGAATGGAAATGTACGTAAAATAAAATATGGAAGGTGTAGGGAAATAATGTAGATCAAATTAAAAGTCACCCCTGAGGAGGGAGAAGCCGAAGGGAGAAGTGTTCAGGGAGTCCATCCTTTTGTGAGATGCTCTATTTCTTTAGCAAAGAGCCAGCTATGTGGGTGTCCCTTGCGTTACTGGCTGCGTTTTGAGAATCAGATAAAACCAAGAAGTCCTTTGGGCTGCCTGAACTTCTCTCCTCCTGTGGAACTCAAAGTATTTATTTTGACTGGAGAAGAGCCGTTCCCTGGAAACATTGGCTACTCGGAGCCTAGGCACGGAGTGCGTGAAAGCAGCCCTCATGACTCAGTCTGGATCCTGTTCTGCTCCCCAGGCCCCAGGGTCACAGAGAGGGTCCAAAAGTCCAAGTTTTAGAGAGATAAACATTGTGTATCTGCCAGATGGCCCCTCTGTGCTGGGAACGCTGAGGTTGCAGATGGCAAAGGATTTGAGGAGTCCGTGACCTGACCACTTGTTTACTCTCTGGCCTAAAGTCATTTGTCTTCATTCTGGAATTTTCTTCCCCCACCCACTTCCCTGTCTAACCCCTTCAGGTTGAAACTTAAAAATTAGGCCTGCAGGAAGCAGCCCTTGGCCAAGTTTGCTTTAAGCATGGGTCAAGAAATGTCCAGAGTTTAGTTCCTTTAAATCGCGTTGGTACAGAGAATGGTGGTTCAGCTCACCCCATCTTCCCCAGTACCTTTATAGAACCTTTTAACATCAAATTCTCAACCATATCAGTTAAGTGCAAAAATAATGAAGTGTGAACTCACTGACGAGTTGATGACCAAAAGGAAAGTGTCGTCTGGTTAATGGCACAACACGAGATATGAACGTGACAAGTACAGATTATGCCTTTTCCGTTTGGTTCCTAAAGAAAGTGGAAATGAAGAGTGGCCTCTGAAGCAATTTTTACTAAGTGCTTAGACTTGTAGTTTGCTGAAACTGAAGCTCCATCAGTATAATGACACATCTGAGTAAACCCAGGGAGTTCAGAGCTCCGCATGCTCAATTGCTTACTCCTCTCCCTGAACAACATCCGCCAAGGTGATAAGAGAAAAATTGGTGCATAGTGGGACACCTATTTGCAAGTTCTCCCAAAAGCTTGCTTCTGATTTTGTTGCCCACTGAGTAAATCATATAATTCATTGCAGTAAAGACATTTTTTCTTAGGAGACACAAGACATTCGCTGATAGAAGATAAAAAAAAAAATTGTAAAGTGTCATGGAAAATGATGAACCCAAATATATAAATAATCTACTAATCTACTGAGGACAAGTTAGTTGGAAGTTGAGCAGGTAAAGGATTTGGTATATACTTGACTGTTGGGTCCAAGTTGATTTACACAGCTCTTTCATTGCCCTCATACACACCACCAACACATACAAGCAGATATCTATTGTATACCTTACACCTACTCAGGAACATTCTGATGTTGTTAGCGAAAATTTACAAAGCTACAAGCCTATTGGCATGAAGCAACCTGGCTTAACGGGTTGGTTATTTTGTTGCTGATCATATGAGAAAAAAAAAGATGAATCATTGACTAGAAATAAAAGCTGAGCATGCAGGAAATGTCTACCCTCACTAAAGCGTATCTCTACTTTTCACTGAGAATCCAGGTTGTGTTGTGTAGATGTGCTCCTGGTGGTCAATGGCTAAGAAGTCTTCTACCACACACAGTCAGGTCATGGAATTCGAATGATCTAGGTCCAAACAACTGTTATCACCTTATTTATTTACCTGAAAAAAATTTAAGATTTAGTTTAATGCCCCAGTCGCACGTCTGTGATACTGCAGGATGCTTATGGAAGATCCTGCTAATTTGTTGTGGAGTTGAACGTAGGAGGGCTGTGTAAGAAATACGCAAACTATAAAAATTTCTCCCACATACAATGTTCTTCCCTCTGTTGCTAATCTTAAAGGAGCTGGTTGAAATCTTTAATATATTCTTTTTTCTTAAGCAAAGGAAAATTTACTTATATAATACTTTTTCTTTGATTTTGTTTTGCATTTTACAGACAGTCTTGAAAATAATAATGCACGAAAATTAATGCCTTGAAGCACCATTTTACATTAGAGATGCCTGTCTTTTAGCGAATTGAAATTTCTACATCTTGTCCTTCAGGCTCTGACTAGAAAATAGTACTCATTTTCCATAAGAACCCTCCAACTATTTTATTTTAACTATTGTTTCTTTAGTTGTTCATCTCTATTCAAATCAGGTAATTCTAATCCTTTTACTCTTTTTCTTCTTTGTAGACTAGAAACGTCTTTCTCATCTACATTGTTTATGATTTCTAATGGAGCTCATGTATCACAGTGAAAGTCATATATCAGGAGTAAAAGAACAAATATTGCATGAACGTCTTCTATGAACTCAGTCATTTAAATGACTCTGTCATTCATGCATTTTATGGTCCATATAAAATCATGTTACCCCTGGAAACTGGCCTGACTCTCTAGATGAGAAAGCACGGGTACATATGTTCACATCCTGACAGAGACACTGGGTTCAAACCTGAGACAACATCTATGTTCCTTATTCTCTTTATATCATAACACACAATCACTTTAATAGTTGGAAGAAAGGATAAAATGTCACCCAAAGACAGAAAAATGCGTCCTTGGATCATGACAAAAATTTGGCCTCAGATAGTTCCTTACTTCATCCTCTTGAGAAAGTAATGTGGATGACAAAGAACAGGGACCTGTGTGCAGAGAAGGCAAAGAACCAGGACTTGCACTAAAACCTGCCACGCTATTCTGATTCTCAGTATATTGTTTCCATAGTCCTGTGTGAAAAGTATTACCTTTTATTGGGGGGAGGCAGTTAGCCACAAGCAGCAGTGTTCAGTGGCTATTCCTTGTTCTGTGCTTACGAGTATTCTCTGGTAATGCTAGCAGACCATGTGGTTCAAAGCATTGAACCTGGGTCAACTGCATGCAAGACAAGCACCGAACTTCCTATATTATCTCCTATTAGGGAGGCTGGAGCGTTAGCATAGCAGGCATGGCATTTGCCTTGCATGCGGCTGACCCCGGGTTCGATTCCTCCGTTCCTCTCGGAGAGCCCGGCATGCTACCAAGAGTATCCCGCCTGCACGGCAGAGCCTGGAAAGCTCCCAGTGGCATATTCGATATGCCAAAACAGTAACAACAAGTCTCACAATGGAGATGTTACTGGTACCCATCCAAGCAAATCGATGAACAACGAGACGCAGTGCTACAGTGCTACAATACCTTCCTATATTATCCAGCTTAAGACTTTAAAGAATGGCAAAATAACTGCTGTATTGGTCTTCTGCCTGTAAATAATTGGATTTTCTCTAATAAAGATTAGAAACCTGTAGTTGATTTTACAATCCTAGACCTAGACTAATTTCTAAACTTTTATCACAGCCAATATAAAAAAAACCAATACATTCTCTAAGTTTTGCTTCAATTGTGCAGTGTGCTGGCCTGCCCTTTCTAGGGAAACTTCTAGAATATGTCTGGGGGAAAAAAGTCAAAATATAATAACAGCTTTTCACCAATCATTCAATGTACTAGCTGCTTCTTGCTCTATAAAATAGGTATAATAGCAACCCATAATGGCCTAGGAAGTTGAATTTTTTTTAATTGCCTTATAAAAGGATTTCCAAAACACACACACACACACACACACACACACACACACACACTCCTCTTGGGTATATTTTGCCCGCTTATGATCATTAAGCTTCTTGTAGTTTATTAATTAGGTTGAAAACATCTTGTTAATTAACTATTATTTAATTATTAATTCTAAGACCTGACACAGGGAAAAAGCTGATTCAATAAATAATTCAAAAGCTAAAATGTTCTGTAGAAGTAATTTATAACAATTCTTTCTCATAAATTGTATATCTTTTCTATACTGGTTGCTTGCAATCAAGTCAGGCAGACATTCATACTCCTCAGCTAGAGAGACAAGGTTAATTTTTTAAAGTAGTATCTATGGTTTTAGATAAAGTTTAGATGTCTGAAAAAATTAAAAGGATAAGAGAGGTGGCACTCCCATATATTCCGCATGCAGAAATTCCGCTATTGTTACCATCTTATTGGAGGGGGAACACCTCTTAAAATTTATTTGAGATATTTTCAGTTTTAAAATTTATTTGAGATATCTTAGCATCTTTTTAATAAAAATATAAAGTTCTTTTTATATTCTAAAGTTTCATGATGTCTCAAAAGTCCCGCATGATATTATGCTATCCCATTCTTTTTGGTTTCTATTTTTAAAAATTTTAATGAATCAACATGAGGTACAGTTATAGACTTGCAAGCTTTTGTGATTACGTTTCAGTCAAACAATGATCGAGCACCCATCCCTCCACCAGTGCCCGTTCTCCACCACCAATGTTCCCTTTGTCCCTCCCACCACCCCTACACTTTCCCACCGCCCTCCCTCCCCCCTCCCCCCCCCCTGCCTCTGTGGCAGACACATTCCCTCTGACTCTCTTCTTTTGGGTGTTATATAGGTTTTGCAATATATGTACTAAGCATTCTTTTGGCTTCTTTGTGATGATTCATCACTTATTTCTTGCTTATGATAACCTTGACAGTTTTGAGAAGTATGGGTAAAGAATTTGTATAATTCTCCTTGGTCAAATTTATCTCATTTTTTTTCATGATCAGACGAGGCATCTGTTAAATGGAGGGAGATCATAGAAATAAAGTGCTGTTTCCATCGCATCATACCAAAGGGACATAGTATCTTTAATTCATCGCTGTTGATATTGACCTTAATCAGATGGCTAACTCCCACTTTGGGAATTGAAAACCCATTCCTCCCACCCCTTCCTGACTGTTGTCCTTTGGAGAAAGTTTGTGTGTCCAACACTTGGAAATGAGGATTTATACTCTCCTTCTTTGGGTGAAAAAGTATGTACTTATACTCTGCAGAACTTTTCACGGGAGAACGGCTTATTTTCATTTCTTTATGCAGATATAATTTTATGAGACATCAGATATCAACCTCCCTCAGGTTGTCTCATTTTATGAGACAACCTGAGTATAAACATTAATTTTACTTACTAATATTTCTTCTTGAATTTCAGGGCAAATGAGTGAGAGTCTAATTTACTTTGCTCATACTTTAATCCTTACTTTAATATGTGGGGTGTGCGGGGTGTGCGTTTTGTTTTGTGGGTTTTTTTTTTTTTTTGCTTTTTGGGTCACACCCAGCATTGCTCAGGAGTTAGTCCTGGCTCTGCACTCAGGAATTACTCCTGGCGGTGCTTGAGGAACCATATGGGATGCCGGGAATTGAACCCAGGTTGGCTGCGTGCAAGGCAAATGCCCTACCCCGCTGTGCTATCATTCCGGCCCCGGTGTGTGATGTGTGATGTGCTTGTGAAAATCTGGTTTTGTGGATAATATAAAGAGTGAAGCTTCCCTGCCTAAGGAAAGTATCCTTAGGGTCAGATATAGATGTAATATATATACTTAAGGTAAATAAATGCTGCAATTTAAATAAAAGTGGTTTAGTAAGAAACATAATGGTAGAATAACAAATGCCCAAAGACAACAGAAACAAAGAACATGATAACTGGTCTTCAGTAGGAAATGTGCCACTTTGGGGGTGGGGAGGGAGGTGGGGCAGGGGACCAGACAGGGAAGGACAGCAGCTATAGTGGAAGGAAGAATTTAATGGGGAGGAGGAGGTGGTGCTGAAAGTTTATGAATAGAGGAGAAGGTGATGCTGAAAGTGTTATGAATGAAACCCAATCAGTAACAGTACTCTAAACCACAAGGCAAAAACTTAAAAAAATATCAAATCACCTCTTGTAGAGGCAGACTGGAGGGTGAGAGGAAAGTGTAGGGGAAGAAGGGTGTATTTGTAGAGGGAAGTGGACACTGGTGATGGGTTTGGTGTTAAAACATATGCCTCAAACCTAACCATGAACAACTTTTTAATTCCATGGTTAGCAAATGAAAAAAAATTTAAGTGATTTAGTAAACATTGATAAGATAGTAATTATCTCAGGGAAAGAAATTTAAACCTAAGGTTGGCTTTCTGGTGTGTGCCTGGACTCTGAATGGTTCTGATTACGAATGGAAAGCTATAGCTCAAAGAGATTGACAGTCTTAACTAAGTTCACTTGGTTAGTTAATATAAAAACCTGAGTTGAAAATTAAGTCTTCCTATGTGTGTTCCTCAGTTGTTTCATGGAATTCCAGTAGAAAATAATGCTGAAGTTTATTTTACCACTGCTCAAGGCAAAAATAAATTACCTCAAATAAGCGCAGGACTTTGGCCAATGCACCAACTTCTTCCTTGAGAGAGAAGATCAGGGAAATGGCACCATTTTGATTGGCGTTTTCTTCAATATAGCTTGTTTCCTGCAGGATTAAATGAACTTGATCAAAATGTTTTGCACAGCTTAGAAATTCATTCCCATGAAAAGTCCAAGGAAGAAGCAAGTAGTAACTCTCTTCTTTAGTTTGGCCTTGGAATACAATGAGCTATATATTTTATGCACAAGTAGGTAGTATAGTAGCAAATATGTAAGTCAAAGGTTTACATGTTTTTGGGTAAGGTATTAAGTTTAGGAAACGTTTTCTAGATACCCTAAAAATTCAATACTTTTAAAAGAGCACCTTCCAAGGATCAAGTTACAAGTGAGTTCTGACCGATAAATAGATGAATAATGCAATGCCTTAGTTTTCCTTCAGGAGTTATTCAAAATCTAACACAAAACACACATACAAGGAAAATAAATAACTAGAGATTGTTTATTAAGGGCATCATAGCATGGTTGTAAAAGTTTATGAGGAAAATTTTGAGAAATACAAGGTGGAAGGTACTGGAAACCCATAGGCTTTTGAGTTCCAAGTTAGGATCTTGGAGAGAGTTCTTGGTTAGAATCTTCTCTTCCATCTACCAGTTTGATTCCATTGAACACATAATTATTCTTTTTACGTCATCTGAAAAATCATGCTATTTAATAAAACACCATGTCAAAACAATAAGATGACTAACAAGATAGATTATAATTTAAATAGAATCTTTTTAAAAATCTATAAGATGATGAAAATATTATAAATATACAAGAATGACCTGATGACATTATGTAAAGGCTTCAGGAAAATTTTAACTTATTCCCATATGCTGAAATTTTAAATTAACAATTGTTGGAAAAGAAAACAAAATACTATACATAAATAATCTATGGGAAGGCAAATACCTTAAAATAATGAAGGATGGCAGATCTGAACTTTAGATCTAGATCTAGGGATAGATCTAGAACTTTCTATATGCATATGACAGCAAACCATTGGTGGTTTTAAGACTGACATTTCAAAAAGTCTTTGCCAAAGCAACTTTTTTTTGAGGGGGGGTTAAAATTTCTTCTTTATTTTTTTTAATTTTTAGTTTTTAATTAGTGAGTCACCGTGAGGGTATAGTTACATATTTACATATTTTCATGCTTGTGTTTCCCTCATACAGTGTTCGTGAGCCCATCCCTCCATCAGTGTCCATTCTCCACCACCAATAAACCCAGTATCCCTCCCGCCCCCCAATCCCATCCCCCCACCCCACTCTGCTTCTGTGGCAGGGCATTCCGTTTTGTTCTCTCTCTCCTTTGGGGTGTTGTGGTTTTCGACAGGGGTATTGAGTGGCCATCGTGTTCACTCTCTAGTCTACTTTAAGCACGTATCTCCCTTCCTGCTCGGGCTCTCCAATCACATTTTACTTTACCCTTCTCTATCTGGGCTGCCTTTCCCACAGTATGTGAGGCCAGCTTCCAAGCTATGGAGCCCACCTCCTACTGTTTTATACTACTATTCTTTGGTGTTAGTCTCCCACTCTGTTATTTTAATTTCACAGATGAGTGCAATGTTTCTATGTCTATCCCTCTCTTCCTGACTCATTTCACTTAGTATGATACTTTCCATGTTGATCCACCTGTATGCAAAGTTCATGACTTCATCTTTTCTAACAGCTGCATAGTATTCCATTGTACAGATGTACCAAAATTTCTTTAGCCAGTCATCTGTTCTTGGGCACTCGGTTTTTTTCCAGATTCTGGCTATTGTAAACAGTGCAAAGCAAATTTAAATTGCAAGTAAAGTTCTAAATTAAATTTTTTAATAATAGATAAAATTCCAAATGTTTCCACAAATAAATAGCAGGTACTAAGTCGAGGAAGGAAAAAACATAAAAGACAATTACTTTCATATAAGCAAATTAGGGGTATTAGTGGAATGGATGTTACATTTAAGCAACGAGAAAGTTGTACAAAGTAGTTAGTCCTAGTGACTGGATATCATAAGCCTTGCACAAATACTGATAATATTTAGGACAAAATTCTTTCAATTCAGAAAGCACATATGTTTAATATTGTCTGAAATGGAGATGTTGAGAGAAAAAATTAAATTACTAGAGTATGCTGAGAGAAATCTTCAAAAAGGACTGGTCTGTTTTAATATCTTAACAAATCATATTGTCTTTATGAAAAAATGTTATACCTATCATTAATTAAGCCAATACTCTCCCAAGAATTATGAGAGCAACTTGATCAGTATTATCTAATTCAATCTTTTGAAATTAATTTTTTAATGTAACTAAAGAGCTATGCTTTGCAAAGTTACTGACAGTTGTGTGGTAGGCATACAATTATTCAACATCAATCCCTCCATTAGTGTCAGCTTCCCTCCACCAGTTTTCCTAGATTCCCTCCCCATCTCAATCCCCCTCTTCACCCCCACCTGTCAACTTGACAGGTACATTGCAAAGTTTCAGTGGTTGCTGCTTAGATCTCATGTTTTCAGTTCTGTTGAATCTACGTTTTGGGTATCTGGCTTACACCTCACTCATATCTCTCATATTATTGATATAACTGAAGCCCTCGTGCCCTCATGCCTGTTAACCCATCACTTTTTTTTTTTGCTTTTGGGTCATACCTGGTGATGCACAGGGGTTACTCCTAACTCTGCACTCAGGAATTACTCCTGGCAGTGCTCAGGGGACCATATGGGATGCTGGGAATTGAACTCATGCCGGCCGAGGGCAATAAAAATGCCCTACCCTCTGTGCTCGCTCCAGCCCTAACCCATTACCTCTTTTTCTCTTCTTTCCCTCCCCGCCTCCTTGATAAGGAAATATATTGTAGTAAGAGGGGGGATACTTAGATCATCCTTGAAATCAATTCCATTTTAAGTATTATATATAAGGTAGATTTTTTTTTGTTTTTGAGCCACACATGGTGATGTTCAGGGGTCACTCCTGGCTCTGCACTCAGGAATCACTCCTGGTGGTGCTCAGGGACCAGAAGAGATGCCAGCAATTGATCCTAAGTCAGCCGATTGCAAGGCAAGCCCCTTACCTTCTTACTATCCCTCCAGCCCTGGTAGGGTTTTTTTTTCTCTTTTGTTACTGATAGCAAAATTAAGGTGTTAAAAATTTCAATGATTTGCCAATAGTTACAATTAGCATGGAAGCCAGGACGGGAACCCAAGCCAACTGATCCCGGCGCACTTTCTATGACGTACACCCTAGTGTAGCTTCTACACCTTCATCTCAGAGCCTGCAGATGAGTTCTCCGATGTCAGTAGCCTTTAATTCTTTCTGTTTTCCTTAAAATGGAAAATGTTTCCATTCCTAGTTTACTTAGCAACATTCTCTTTGTCTATTGCCCTCCAAGAGAAGTGACATGGTCCCAGTATACCTCCTCAGATCCACCTATGACTGGGGGGATGCAAATTTGTATACTCTCGTGCTCAAACTTCCTGCACCTGCTCAGATAATGAAGTCCAATCTGACATTCATGATTCCAATAGTCAAGTTTTCATTGGCTTCCAACACCACCAACGTAAACCCATTCTTACTGGTCTTCATTCATCAAACTAACAGTTTTTCTTCCTGTGTCCTCCTACATCTCACAGGGTTTCCCATGAACATGTAGGAGAAAATACTTCTTTGCGATATTCGAGAGTCTTATTTATGTCTCACCCCCAGAGACCCCCACACAGAAACCTCCTCACCAGAAAACTAGTTTCTTCTTTGTCAGTTCAGCTTTTCACCGGAATAAATGCATTGAATCCCTTATTCTCCTCTCCCCCCACTTTCAAACATTTCATCTTTTCTTTAAAGAAAGCCCTTTTGGACTCCCAGCTGTCTGTACTCCATAGCTAAGAGGAACAATCCCTCCTCCATCTCTGCATTTTATCTGACTTGGCTTCAAGTGCCAGCAAGGGACTTGATAATAAATTGACTCAGTGCTAGACTTGGGTGTAGCAGTCATGTAGTTAACCCCATTCATTTTTCAGATGAGGAAATTAAGGCCAAAGAGAAAGATGTGACACACTGCTGTCACACTAATAGAGGGTGACAAGTCAAGAATTCAGACACCTTAGTATCACTCAACCAATACAACTCCTTCTGCTAGGCACATACCGTTCATATTAAAATCTGTTTCCTACAGAGTGATGACTTTGTTCCTGCCCAATATCCTGATATTTACTCAATCTCTTTCCTAAAAGTTTATATTTCAAAGGCTCATACCAATCTCCTTTCACTGTCTCCATCACCCCCAACCCCCATTGCCCCATTGCCTCACATAGACACGTACATAAACTTTCTAACCATGTCTCATGGTTTTCTTTTTCAAAAATGCATTCCTGGAGCCCACTCAAGCTTACCTAATCATAGTGTCTGAGGTTCTATCTTAGAATCAAATTTTTTCAAAGCAAGGGGGTATGGTGCCACCAAAAGGTCAACCTATACCTATGGGGAGAGTGCATCAGCAGCCTGATGGTGCCTTCAGGCTTCCTGATACCCCCAAATTGCCACTGTGCCGTTGGCCAGACCCCAACCACTTGGAACCAAGTTTGCCAAGAAATTTAGTGGCCAAAAGTTAGGTATGTGGGAGCCACACCCATAAACCACCTCCGGCTCAGCTATGCAAGCTCATTTATTGGCCTTATTTCAGACACCCATAGATAAATCTTGAAAGAGATTAAAAGCCACAATTAATCTCGGACCCACACATGACTGAATAGACTGGGGTAAATTGGAGGGGGTGGGTTGGCCCACCCAAGCAGAACTCCCAGCAGCCATTTGCTTCCACAAACCAAAATCACCGCCATACCCCCAGCCTGACTCCACCATCTTAGGACGGATCTCACCAAGATATAATCTGTTGAAAATTCTGGTATGTGGGTTTTGTGATGAAAATCTCCAGGCTTTCTCAGATTTGGGATGGGCTACCTCCCCCGCTTCCCAATACACGTGGTAGCACTGGCAGTCACCCCCACAAACCAACTCCAGAGCCACCCTGTAAGCTTTACTACCGGCCTTGCTTCAGAACCCCTAAATAATCTCGGAAGAGATCAGAAGTCACAGCTAAGCTCAGACCCAGAGCCACCCTGTAAGCTTTACTACCGGCCTTGCTTCAGAACCCCTAAATAATCTCGGAAGAGATCAGAAGTCACAGCTAAGCCCAGACCCAGGCATGACTGAACAGACTGGAGTAAATTGGAAAGGGCGGGTTGGCCTGTGTCTACCCAAGCAGAGTCCCCGGCAGCCATTTGTTTTCACAATCCAGAATTGCTGCCATACCCCAAGCCTGACTCCACCATCTCAGGATGGACCTTACCAGGATATAATCTGCTGAAAATTGTGTAATGTGGATCTTAGCGTACCAACAGTCCTGATCCAGAAACACAGAGGCAAGTCCCTGAAGACACCACAGTGCCAGAGATCTCTCTGGGCACCATACCGAGCAAATTTCACTGGGGCACTTTAGATCAGGTTCTAGGACTAAATCTCCAGGCTGCATGGTGGCAGAGGAGCTGGGCTGTCCCTCCCCAGGTCCCCTCCTGCCCAGAAGAGTGGCTGTCATGCCCACAATTTGCCTCCAAACGCCATCTTAGGGAACCAACAGCCCTGGCCCAGAGACTCCCAATTGAATCCCAAAATGGACTAGTGCCACGCACTTATGTCTCTGGAACCCAACTATTTACAATCTGGAAATTTACATTTACAATCACGGCTGCATGAACTCTCATGATATTCAAAAGGAGCAATCGAGAATAAAGTATCTAGCATCTGCCCCTGGCAGGTAGGCTTGAATGGTGGTGGGAAAACTTGAGGAAAACATAATGCCCCAAATTAGAGAGGGAGTATTGGGGAAATTGTCTGCCACAGAGGCAGAGTGAGGAATGGGATGTGTATTGGTGGTGGAAAATGTGCACTGGTGAAGGGATATGTGTTCCATCATTGTATGACTGAATCTCAAACATGAAAGCTTTATAACTCTATCTCGTGGTGATACAATAAAATAAAAAAGCAATGTGAAGTTCATGCCCAATTCAATCAGCTTAATCAATTGCTGAACAAATAGCAGTACTCCTACACCAGTTAAAAGAAAAAAATGTTTTTCAAAGCATACTAGATGAGTCTTAACTAAGAGAGGATTGTTAATATTGATAAATTGATAAATATAAATTATATATGTTTAATTATGACTTTATACACATCCTCTGTAAATTTATTTTTTATGATACAGTCTTCTATTGGCTGAGTAACCATCATGTGACAGGAGCTACACATGGTACTTACTACAGTTACTCAACATAATCACTGGTGGTAACTAAAACCATTCCATTGATATACATGTAATGTCTTATTAAGTCTCTTAAATGGAATATAATGGAATAGATTGCAAATAATGGAATAGATTCAGCAAGATTAAGTAGCTTGTCTAAGGCATTCTGCTAATACATGACAGAACTTAGACTTGAACCCCTATCAAATAATCAAAAAGTCTTTATTATGCATCCAGTGACAGCCTCAGAACTATAACCATAACTGTCCTTTTTACAGTCTTCAGAATATTAAATGCAAGAAAGCTAAGGGATGTTGGTGGGATGTTGGAACCAAGGGTAGTTTTTGATCCCATCACTGCTATGTTTGATTCAACATGGGTCCTCAGGAAAATATCTTCCAGAACACGTTTTCATCGACTTGATTTATTAACTTTCATATTTCTAATAGACATGTTAGCTGACTTAGAAACACATGTATACAGAGGACGATATATGTTATAGAAGAATAATTCATGAATCAGAAAAGAAGAAGTAGGAAAGAAGAAATAACTTAACATGCAAGTAGAAGAAAAAAAATTTTTTTTTTGCTTTTTGGGTCACACGGGTGATGCACAGGAGTTACTCCTGGCTCGTGCACTCAGGAATTACTCCTGGTGGTGCTCAGGGGACCATATAGGATGATGGGAATTGAACCCAGATAGGCCATATGCAAGGCAAACTCCCTACCTGCTGTGTTATTGTTCCAGCCCCAAGAAAAAAAAATCACGTAGTAATATAAATATATTATACTTCTTTGTGACCTAACAAATATATTATCTTTGGATAGAGCAGTTTCCAAAATTTTAAGCAATAACTTTTAGTACTTTTAGATAACTTTTAGTACAATAACGTTTAGTACTTTTAGAGTTCATGATGGGAGACAAATGAGGTCACACATATCTCCATAGTGGCACAATTAAAAACAAAATGAATAAATCAATGCATTATCTCTATATTCCAACATTTATCTACAAGAAAAATCATTATTTTAGAAAGTATGCAGAGTTCTGGAGTTGTTCATAGGTTCGAACACTGTTGTTCTCAAACAAATTCACAGCTGTGCTTTCTGAACTGCCACATCTTCTATCCCATAATTCTGTTCTATTTTCCTTCATGGTACTTATCTCTACATGAATTGTGTTCATTGGTTATTATTTTTATCATCTGTGTCTTTCATTAGCTTTTAACTTTTACCCGGGAAAAAATGTTGCTGTGCCTGGCACTGCTGGTTCTCCATATGTTTGCTAGATTAATTAATGAGGCAAATATCTTTCTTCAAGACTTGTTCCTTTTTCTTACTTTGTTTTTTGGGTTTGGGGGCCATACCTAGTGATGCTCAGGGGTTACTTCTTGCTGTGCACTAAGCTTTACTCCTTTAGGGCATTATAGTTTGCAATACAGACGCTGAAAGGTTTGTTTCAGGTTTGTTTCTTTACCTACTTTCAGCTCTCAATTCTTGTTCAGAGTGATCATTTCCAACTATGTGACTCAAAGTGATTCAATTTCAGTATCTGTATTGCAAACCATAATGCCCTAAAGGAGAGAGAGAACAAGAGCAAGAGTGAGAGATATATTGAGAGAGAGAAAGAGAGAGAGAGGGAAGGAGAGGAAAAAGGTGCCTGCCATAAAGGCAAGGTGGGGGGTTATGAGAGAGAAACTGGGGACACTGAGTATTGGGAAATGTACACTGGTGAAAGGATTGATGTTGGAACACTGCGTGACTGAAACTTAATTATGAACAACTTTGTAAGGGTCCATTTCACAGTGAGTCAATAAATTATTTTGAAATAAAAATTGAAAAAGTATTACTCCTTGTGCTTAGGGGACCATATGAATGCCAGGGATAGAACTTTCGTTGGTCATATACAAGGCAGGAACCCTACCTGCTATACTATCTCTTGAGTCCCAAGACTTTTGTTCTTATTGTATGTATACATTTATTGACATACCATTATACTACCAGCCTATCTCAGAATTATATCTAATATGTATTGTTCATCTGGGTTGGGCATGTCAAGAAGGCATCAACTGTGCCTTTTTTTGGTAAAACTATCATAGACAGTAGAAATCCTGAAGACTATTATATTTCAGCTTACCTCCCCCTTTTATCCACCATCTTCTCCACCCTTCCACTCCCCCCACACACACTATTTTACAGGCACCAAACCAAGTTTCCTCAACCCAATTTGCAGACTTTCCTAATACCTAGTTTAAGTAAGCCAGAGATGAAAGACCTGGGCACCCCGACTCTGTGCCAGCATGTTTCTGTGACAAGCTGTTCCCCATCACTAAACCTAAATCTAAGTTCTTCCATCCTTATGGTTCAGTGTCCTAGACCCACTTTATAAAACACATTTTGTTCTATAGACACCATTAACACCTTACAATGCTCCAAGAACTATGAAAATGTCTACAAAAACATTGTAAACATTGTTTCATTGCATTTTAGGCCAACTCTAGGTAGTGAATATTTTAATTTCTATTTCCTTTGAGATTCACTGTATCACTGTCATCCCATTGATAAACAATTTGCTCGAGCGGACCCAGTAATATCTCCACTCATTCTAGCCCTGAGATTTTAGCAGCCTCTCTTTACTCATCCTTCCCAATGGTGCTGCATTAGAGGCTCTTCAGGGTCAGGGGAATGAGACTCATCTTTGTTACTGTATTTGGCATAGGAATACACCACAGGGAGCTTGCAAGACTCTTCCCCGTGCAGGCAGTAAACTCTCAGTAGCTTTCCAGGTTCTCCAAGAGAGAGAGAGAACTTGGCTATCAGGTCCTATGGGTAAATCTGAACAAACACACCCCTATGTCAAAAATGAAATTTTGTGATTCTGTCTTTGAAGTGCTCTACTAGCAAAACTTTCTGATTATGCACCTCCCTAAACAGATCAATTTCCCTAACCTCCTCACATCCTTACGGCGTTCCCACTGCCAGTATCACCAAAACTAAACCTTGGCAAACCTGCTGCCCCTCTGTACATGATATTGTCCTACCTCCCAAGCATGCTATTTACAGATGAACTCTTCCTCTCAGTAACCAAAACCAGCCCGTCTACTTTTTAGTCATTCACTTCCACTGAAACATCACCTACCCTCTTCTCTGGAGCCACCCTGCTCTCTAGATTTACCCTCCATGCTATCTGCTGGGCTAGGCAGTAAGTCTAAGCTGTAGAGCTCAAGAATGTGATGATTCAAAGAATGTACTTGCAGTTCTTCATCTCCAGAGAACCACGACAGTCTCTGGGAAATGGAAAGCATCCCACGCATTATCCTCAGGTCTTATTTTTGGTTCTTTCTCATCCCAAGACCCAAGCTCCTCCTCATTCCTTTCTCTTCCACGGGTCTGAGAAAGTCTCATGCTCTTCATCCTCATTTTTCCCCCCGCAGGTGATAAACAAGTACAATTTCCCACAATTTTCCCATTTCAACATCTAGTTGAGAGCACTTCATAACCATCCTTGGAGAACAGAGATCTAGAAAGTTCCTATCATTCTGCATTGTTAAGGACACCCAAGAGAGAAAACTGTCATGGAAAGGAATAGTGACTTTTTTCTCTAATGACACATAGTTAGATCCTACCAGTGCAAAACCAGATCCCCAGCTCCTAAAAAGTCTAAAGAATATTCTTTCCCCCTACAAATTGCACAGGACAGGTCTTCCCACTCAGAAAGAATTGTTGAGGATGTGTGTTATCTGTTAGCTTCCTGCGCATATTCATCCTCTTGAGAGGAACTCAGCTTTCTTAGTGAGTTTCTGGAAGCAGAGAACACCGGGTTTGCTCAAGTTATCTTTCCATCAGAGGCCGGACTCCCCTCCCTGTGGAGGGAAGACCAACCTGACTCACCTGTCCAAAGTTGGAGAGCTTCCTGCCCAAGCCCCGCGTCTCCAGAACCACAGCTGACATGCTGGCTCCAAGAGGGGACGTCTCTAGCTCTAGAGGGAACGGGAGCGTTTGCAGAGAGCAAGTGCTTGCAGGGGTTTTTAACCTGAAGTTAGGGAGGAGAGGAGAGGTTCCAAGGGTGTCTGCTACCGGGGTCCAAGCCACAGTCACACCCCAGTGGGCGTTGTCCTGACGCAGTGGGCTGCACGGCTCAGGGCAGAGGGCGGAGGGTACTTGGATGCAGGGAGGCCGGACTTGGCTGCCTGCCCTGGTTGGAGGGAGGGGCAAAGCGTGCCGGGCCACCTGCTGCTGGCACCCACCCAGTCTGGCAGGTCTCAGCTCCCAGAAGCATGGAAGCAGGCTTTCTGCTCAGGAGTAAAACCATGAGGGGCTGATGATATAAGCTCCAGTCCCCCTTTCCCTCTCCCTGTCTCCTCTCATTCCCTGCTCCAAGCAAAATCAGGTCTTTGTTTGGCTTTGGTTTGGGCTTGGGTTCCCACCTGGTGGTGCTCAAGGGTTCGTGTACAATGTTGGGAGGACCATGGGGTATAGGGGATCCAACCTGCAAAGTAGGGGCACTCGCCCTTAGAATCATGTCCTTGACCCAGCACTGCTGGGTTTTAACCTCAGCTTTGGTTTGGTTCTTTCTATGAACAACTCAGCAAAATGCCTTTCTGTGATTTGCAGAGAACCACACTGTGAATGCTGAGCAAGCTTGGAAGGAGCAGAAGCAAGAGCAACCCCTGGGTTGAAATTCAGCCCTTGTGTCCTAGGGCTGTTCATTTCGCCCCAGAGCCCAGAAGGGAAAGGTAGAACCACATTGCTCCAACATTTAAAGCATAGAACTATTCTCAAAGTGAAACAGATACACAGAATCATTCATTCATTCATTCATTCATTAAGCATGTTATCTATGAGTAGCGTTAAACCCTCATTCAGTGGGAGATATTGTTCTAAAGTAGGTGCAGTAAGTAAGTGCACAGCAGAATTGAGGGCTAGTGCTGAGGGCCAGGTGGCGTTCTAGGCATTGGAAGTGTGGCAGTGGACCACCTTTGGCCAGGCAACACTTCTAAGAGAAAATCAGAAAATAAACTAAGAAATCATTTAAGCAAACTCATATTTCTGAACAAAATACAATAGAGGGTTGCTGGGAGGGAAGTTCTGGAAGCAGCTGAAAGATCTCATTCACTCATTATGGTGAATTTCTCTTAAGGGTACAGGGTATTCAATAAAAGAAAGTCAGAGGTTGAAAAAATAACATACAAAATTCAGGGGCATCAAAGTAATGAGACTGTGAGAAAATGAGCCAACCCTAGAAATCCACCCTAGAGTCCTTGCAAAAATAACCAAGCATCTTATACAAAGCAACTCAGGTTGTGGATTCAAAACAAATGTATTAACTTCATTCAAATACATTAACAAATGCATTGACCAGTGGTTCCCCCACTGATTAGTTGTATAGGTGTGAGCAAGAGTTAATTTGTCTTTAAAATGGTACTTCTAAGTTTCTTTGTGCCTCTCTGGCTGCCTGTCCTACCTGCTACCCAGAATGTAGACACAATAAAGTATGATTTTGATTAAAAAGTCCTTTTTGTCAAGTGCCTTACGATGAGCTGGAAACTCTGGTGTTAAACATAGCAATGGAAGGCAAGACCTTAACTTCCATCCTCAGGATAACGCATATTCTTTATCTGACCTCTCAGTTTTCTGTGTGGCAGACAAAATTTCCTCATCTCCAAGATAACCTGACAAACTCCATTTCTTCCATGCATGCTCCTTTTATGTTAAGAAGGACACAAATGGGGCAGAGCCAAAATAAATAGGCATGTGGGAGCAGAGCAATAGTACAGTGGATAGGGTGAACCCCATATGGTCCCCAAAGTAACTGTCAGGAGTGATCCCTGAGCTCAGAGCCAAGAGTAAGTCCAAAACACAGCCAAATGTGTCTCCCTATTCCCTTCCCACAACATGATTATGGAAGAAAAAGTGAGGAGAATAACTTATCTTGGCATTAAGATACAAACTCATTTAAGATGAGTTTGCTTGTGGGCAGGGGTTTTCTGATTTTTTTTTCAGTGATACGTTGTTGCTCTAAAAACGTGCATATCTAGATGCATCCAAGCATGCAATTTGCAATCTTCTGAGATGCTGTGAATGACCACAAAGGGAAGGGTACCATGTTGCAAGAAGTGCATTTGTGTACTTGGCAAGCTCAGAGCTGACCTTCACTGATCAGAAAGTTGAAGATTTCCCAACTACTGCAGTTTATCAGTCTCTTTTTATTTAACCTCATCTTCAGAGGGCTGAGTTAATCATAATCTATGAGCTCCTGGCATATAATCCAGGCCTCCAAGGCCCCTTTCTTCTTTTATTTATTCTTTCTCTTTGATCTTCATTTCCCATTCCTATTCCAAAACCCAAACACAACTTCCCTTGATGTATTTTACCTTGCAAGTGAAGTGTATGAAAAACATTTTTGTGTGTATTTTCATGGTTATGCATGACAACATACTCTATGGATGTACCATAGAGTTAATAATTTCTAATATTTTCCCATGTTCTTAGGTACCTTCCAGGGTGCTGGGTCTAGTCTTTTAATTGGTGCGGAGTATTCCACCAGTTTGTGTTTGCTGTCCACTATATTTGAGTTTATTTCCGAGCAAGAGACATAAAGACCGCCTTTTCCACTACACTAAACAACACTGTGATAAACAGCCTCATGCTGAACCCTCCTAGGTATCTGTGAGAATTTTTCTGATGTAAAAGGGGCAGGTCTTCATCAAAAGAGACATTCATTCCTAATTGTATGAAGGACTGCCAGATAACCCTTCAGAATCGTTTATTCTACTTTGTACTCCCACCAACAAGACAAGAAGCTCCTTGCTGGGAATTCCCCACACTTGACATTTTCCAAATGTCTGATTCTTTGCCAACCTAATCATTGTGAAGAGTTATCTTTGCCATATTTTCCTGCATTTATCTTTTAGCTTGATGCTTGAGCATCTTTTCATACACTTATGCCACTTGGCTCACCCATGCTGGAAAGAGATCTTTATCATATGCTCTGCCAATTTTTTCTGATTGGACTCATTTTCCCTTGTTGATTTGCAGAAATAATGTGTTTTCCCAGATATCAGCCCTGTGGCATTTCTTAGTCAGTGAAACATGACTCTAGCGCTGTCAGTTAACTACCAACTGGTATTCTTCCCCAAAGGGGGGAAAATACTACATACATAATATTTATATGTTATCTTATATATAATACATTTTTATATATTATATATAGCAATCCTCCCCTCTCAAAGAGCCCAGCAAACTGTCGAGAGTATCGCGCCCGCATGGCAGAGCCTGGCAAGCTACCCATGGCGTATTTGATATGCCAAAAACAGTATCAATAAGTCTCACAATGAGAGATGTTACTGGTGCCCACTCGAACAAATCGATGAGCAACGGGATGACAGCGACAGTGACAGTGATATATAGCAATAGGTCGTTGAAAATTTTTGTGGTTTTGCCCTTGGTGTTTCATTTAAAGACATTCTTCTTTCCTAAATTTGAAAGATATATTTTCTTTTGTCCAACTGTAGTTTTCTTTCACACTGAGATCTAAAGTCTCTTTTTATCTCTATTTGTCTATGGATTACAATAGTGACCTAGTTGTTTCTGTTACTCCAAATCATGGCTAATTTTTAAACATGAACAAATTTTTCCCTCATTTCTTTGTTTGTTTGCTTTGTGTGTTTTGGGCCCTCACCCGGCAGTGCTTAGGACTTGTTTCCAGCACTTAGGACATCCTGTGGTGCCAGGGATTAAATGGGACCTCCTACTTGCAAAGCATGTCATCTAGCCTTTTAGGGCATCTCCCTGGCCTTTTTCCAAGTCATTTATTTTTGATATCAGAATATGTTGAGTTATGATGAAAAGATTTTGTGTTAGGGAGACGTTGACATTAGCATAGCTCCTGGAACGTAGGAAGAGTGTACACTCTGCCAATGGTGTCTTGGCAAAGCATCTTTGTTCAGTGAAAGGGGTCTAGGACATCGGACACAGGAGGCCGGTGCCCTGGGTCAAGGACAGTGACAGAGATAAACTTGTCACAGACACATGCATACAGAGGCCCTGAGTTCAATCTCGATCCCTTGCATATTCTCAGACCAACACCAGAGGGTGTGCCCTGGTAGTCCCCTCAATACTACTGGCCCAAACCCTGACCTGTCAGGCCTACACCACCAGGCTGAGTATTGCCAGGGCTGGCCTCTGTCACAAGCACTGCTGGAATAGTCCCTTAAAAGATTAAAGGATCGTTTCTCAGAAATGCATGGCAGGCGATGCCCCTTTAACTTGGGGTAACATATAGGTTTTCTTTTTTCTTCTTCTTCCCCCCCCCACACTTTAAGCACTGTGGTTTACAAAGTTGTTCATGATACATTTGTTACATGCATTCAATATTCTAACACCAATCCCACCACCAATGTGACCTTTCCTCCACCATTGCCTCCATTTTTCCAACCACCCCCCGGAGCCTGCCTCCTTAGCAGGCGCAAATTAATTTATTTTATACTGCTTGTTACAATTGCTAATGGTATCATCAAAAAATACTTCAGCAAAAGAAAATTTTTGAAAATTGGCGTATCTCACTATGGTATCATGAAATTCTTGTCTGAGGGTTTACAAAACTGTTTTTTGATAAACTGAGTTCTCTGTGTTGTTTTGTTAATTGAGCTTACTTGGCTTCTATATTGCTTTCCCATTTAATTGAGTGTACTAGTCGATGTCAATATTGTAGAATTTAGAGGTGCTGTGTGGCCACAAGTATAGACATATGCTCCAGAAACTTTAGAATATTTTATTGAGCCATACTTTTATAGAATGTAGTTGTAGCTTCCAGGACTTTCTGGAAGTACTGGGGGGAGGGAAGGCTGCCCACCCCAACTCCAGAAGATCCCAGAGTTCTCAGTCTGAAAACCGGAATACCTGGAATTTTCAGCAGTTTGGCATCTCTGCGAAGCTTAATCACGAAGCAATGGAGTTGGGTTGTTGGCCTGGTGGCAGCTTTAGGGGATGTGAGTGATGCTGCCAGGGTTTCAACAGGGTGGGGACTCAGCATGTCCGCCTATCAAGGGTACCCCAGAGTTTTCAACCCAGAGACCTGTGTGCCCATGAAGTTTTACATCTTGCTGTTCCCTTGAGATTTAATCGTGGATCTGTATATATCTATATCTGAGTTTTTCTCAAATTGCCATCTATATCTGAGTTGTTCTCTGGAACAAAACCTCAGTTTCATTCCATTGATTAACCCTGTAGATTTCATTGTCATACAGCACTTATTCTTACAGTGGAATTTGGTAGCATACCTCATACCCCTTGTCATACTAGTATTCCAAACATAATTTCCTGTTCTTTTTTTACATAAGGGCATTGTGAAGAATTGTAAAGAATACGGCAGAGCCTGGCAAGCTCTCTGTGGCATATTCTATATGCCAAATACAGTAACAATGATGGGTCTCAATTCCCCTTACCCGGAAGGAGCCTCCAATGTGGCACCGCTGGAAAGAAAGAGTAAAGAGAGGATGCTAAAATCTCAAGGCTAGGACGAATGGAGACGTTACTGGCGCTCGCTGGAGAAAATCGATGATCAACGGGATGGCAGTGACAGTGATTTTCATCTGTGATTGGCAAGTCCACCTTTTGTACTTGTCTTTTCACAAAATTTACTTATCTGTTACTGCACACTCATTCTTCTAAATTCCAGTTGAAATTTCGGTTGTTTTAGCTCTGAATTTTCTTCTTAATATGGGAACATATGTTAAACAGTTTTGATAGTAGACATACAAGCTGGAGTGTTAAAAATTCTCCATCAATATTATGCTTGATTTAGGTTTATGTTTAATCATCATCAAATATATGAAATTCTATCTTCCTGAGGAGCTTTGGTTAATTTTCATCACAAAGTACTGAATTTATCCAATAACTTTTCTACATGTTTTATATATATAATGTTATGTTTATTTTCCTCTATCAATATTAATTCAAATTAAATTGGTAGACATTTCAGACTTTGGATTCTCCTTGCACACTAGGAGAAACTTTCCTTATTTGTGATATATTCATTTTCATTAAATTCTTAGATATGCGTAGCTCATATTTTATGTAAAATGTTTCCATCTATGCTTATTCATGAAAAGGGACTGCAGTTTTATTAGTAGCATTACCATCATATTATTTTGTTAAAAGGTTATTATTGGAATGACAAAAATTATGCACAAGGAGTTGTACAACAACTTGCATCTGTATTATAAATTTCTGAAACCCTATAGAAGACATGAATTATTATTATTATCTTTTATTATTTTTATTATAGGCTGTTGGGGAACAGTTTTCCCTGTACAGTGCCCGGACATGTCAGGCAGATGTGGAGTGAAGGATGACAGACGCACAGAGAAATACCCTCTGGGAGCAGCTGATAACTGTTCACTTTACTGCCAAATACACATATTTTGTAAAGAGTCTGAGCATCAAAGGGTGGTCCAATCACATAAAGTTGAGCATTATTGCCCTATCATCTCTCCAACTCTGCTCTGCCCCGGTCCAATCCCAGTCAAGGCTAGATGCTGCAGTTAGGATGACTTGCTAAGCACACATGACGGTTTCTGTGTCTTGGGCTCATGTGACCAGGAGGTCGAGTGAGGCTCAAGGCCGAACACCTGGTACTGGCTGACACCCTGTTCTTGTCAACTTGGCCCAGACACTCCCTCTTGCGAGGCTTCACTTCTGGGCTGCTTTGCAAGGTCGGGTCTTATCTGCTCCAGTGTCTGTCACCACAATGGGCATCCTTATTTACAGTACTGGATATGAAGGGTTTAATATGAAGGGTTTTCAACGCCACAGCATCCACCAAGTTGTCACTATTCCCTACCCACTATCCCAGTCAACTTGCTCCCACCTCTTCCCCCACTCTGGTAAGCTTAGTTCTGTAGACCAGTTCGCAGGGTTTTGCTCCTCCCTTAATACATCCTACATATGAGAGAGGTTATTCTGTATTTTTTCTTCTAATTTCACTCAGAATAATATTTCCAGATGAGTGCATGTAGCAGAAAATTACATAATCTTGGCTTTTTTTATAGTTAAATTCTACTATGTGTACAGAGATGAATAAACTAGTATATAAGTTCTTGGTTACTTGGGTTGCTTATCTAGTTATTTGTTCTTGGTCATTTGGGTTCTTTCCAGATACTGCTAGTTTGAAAAGAGATGCCGTGAACATGAAGGAAAATATCTTTCTGAAAAGTTTTTCAGCCCTTGGGGCATATGCCAGAAAGTAGAATTACTGGATCATATGGAAACTCAATTTTCAGTTTTTGGAGAAGTATCCACATAATTTTACAAAAAGGTTAACCAGTTGGCATTCCCACTAGCAGTGGATTTGTGTTCCTTTTCCCCTACATTCATGCCAACACTGGTTGTTTTTTATTCATCTTTTATATGAAGCAATCTCACTGGTATGAGGCGATAGCTTGTTATTTTCATTTGCATTTCCCTGATAATAAATGATACATAATACTTTTTCATATACCTATCAGCCATTTGCATGTTTTCGAAGAAGATTCTGTTCATCTCTTCCCCCCATTTTGTGATGAAGTTGATTTTTACTTATTAAGTATTACAAGCTCTTTATATATCTTGGATAATAAATTTTTTTCAGATAAGGGATGGAAAAATATTTTTTCTCAGCATGTGGGGGTGCATTTTTACTCTCATCATTGTTTCTTTTTCAGTCAGAAGCTTCTTAATTTAATGGAGTCCCATTTGTTTATCTTTGCTTCCATTTACTCTGCAAATGACATTGAATCGTTGAAGACATCTGTAGAGCCAATACAGAAGGACTTTGTCTATATTTTTCCGAACATAATTTTTGAAGTTGGGTCTGATATCAAGCTCATTAGCTCACTTTTAATTCACTTGGACATGGTGTGAGATAAGCATCTAAGTTCATTTTTTGCATGTGACTGACTAGTTTTCCAACACCACTTGTTGAAGAGTTTTCTTTCCTCCTCTTCATACTCTTTGCTCCTTTGTCAAAAATTAACTGGACACATAACTTAAGATCTGTCATTAGGTTCTCAATTCTATTTCATTAGTCTGCGAACCTACTCTAAAATATTTGGGAGAAATGCTCTTAAAGTGCACTAGATCCAAAATTGAAGGGGACAGGAAAAATTAATATTTCACTGTATTAAGCTATTGAGATATTATTTTCCTTTTCTTTTCAATTTGATTTCTATAGAAATTATTCCTGTCAAGGTCTAAACAAAATCAGCATAACAGAGTTCATAATATTCTTATTATTTTTTTAATTTCTGCGTCTCTATTTACTTTCTCTTTTTCAGATTTATTTTGTTTGTGTTTTCTCTCATCTTGCCAGATGTTTATCCTTTAAGAATCACTATTTCATAAGGCCGGTTTTCTCTAATGTTCGTTTTGTTTTCTATTTCATTGTTTCTCCCCACTTTTCATTATTATTTTCTTGATTAAACACTCTCTGTTTGTCTTTTTCCAAGTCTCAAGTGGAACACTCAATTTATTTGTTTCAAACTTGCTTTGTTTCTTGATAAATGCATTTAAATTAAATATTTCTAAGTATATTTTAGCTATGTCTCATTAGTTTGAAAGTACTTTTGTCATTATTCAGTTCGAATTTTTTAATATAATTTTCTCAGTAATTAAAAAGTTATTAGGAGTATAGTATATAAATTCAAGGTATGCCAATTTCATGGAATTGTGATAAGTTAGCCAAGCAATTACACTAATACTTGGAATTTGTTTGATCCACTTGATGGAGAAGAATCAGATAATAGAATATTTGACTACCCAATTTTCCCTCCTTCTCACTAGCAGAAATAAAAGCTCAGTATATTAGTCGGCTCCAGAATGTAAACTACCCTTCCCAGCTTCTTTGCAGTTAATTGTAGTTATATATCTACAGGCCTAATATTTGACCTAAGAAATACAAATAGATTCTTCAATGTCTAAAAAGTATCTCTAAAAGAGGTCATTGCCTTCTCCTTATTTTTTCTCCGTTTATTATTTTCATATTTTAGGATTTTCTAAGCATTTTACTATTTTACTTGGGGGCCACCAAGGTCACATATGAGGGATCCATGTAATATGGGGCTACTCAGAGCCTTGAGCTATCCCCCTGGCCCTGTTTTCCTCTTGTAAATTGAACTACAGATTCTGCCTAGAGCCAGAGCTGCCATCTTGAATGCCGAGATAAAGTTAGACATGAAAATATTAACTTTCCAAGGTAAGAAAGAGACAGATCAAAATTAGAAGAAGCCTGGTTTTTGATGCCACGGAGATTCACTTCACGGACTGCTGACTTAGACTGTGATATCAGACAAAGATTAGTTTCTATTGTGTTTAAACTTCTCTTCTGTTAAAAGTTGTTCTTGTTTGTTCAGGGATCATAACTGGTAGAGCTTCTCCTCCGGGGTCTGTGCTCAGGGGTCACTCTTAGTGGTGCTTAGAGATCAAATGCAGGGCTGGGTGTCAAGCTGAGATCAATCCACAAGCAAGACAAACACCTTAACCCCTGCACTAGCTCTCCTGTCCCTTTAAACTCCCTGTTCACAGCAATGAGAACAATACATAGGAGATGGGAGAATGATATTTTAAATGAATTTATCTAACAATACTCTTTCTCTGAACAGGAGAAACAGTAGCGTAGGTATGATACTTGCCTTGCATGCAGCTGATTCAGGTTCAATTCCCCAGCACACACACACACATACAGAGAGAGAGGGGGAGAGAGAGAGGGAGGGAGAGAGAGAGGGAGGGAGGGAGAGAGAGAGGGAGGGAGGGAGGAAGGGAGAGAGAGGGGGAGAGAGAGAGGGAGGGAGAGAGAGGGGGTGAGAAGAGAGAGAGAGAAAGAGAAAGACTTCTCATGAAAATTTAAAAACAACGCCATGTCTCATAGGGAAAAAAAAAAACCTTAAAAATTTCTCAGCCTGCACGAAAACTCTGGGGCACTCCGAGGAGGTGGGCAGGCAGAGTATCTGCTCTGTTTAAGCCTCAGCAGCACACCCACATCTCACAGCTGCAGCCATGCCAAGGGATCAACTCCACCCCTTCCTGAATGTTCTCTGCAGAGACCCCAAACTGTGAATGATTTCAGTTATCCTAGGGCCCAGGCTAGAACACTAGGGTCTTCTCAGAGTCAGGGTGGGCAGCCTCCCTCCTGCCCCCATACATTCAGAAGCCCGGGTAGTCACACCCACCTCCCACTGCTGTCTCCATGTCAGCTCATTGACCCACACCATCCATCCCGAAGTCTCTAATTCGTCCATACAGAAATTCCAGTAGAAGCACACCAAATTAGACTGGAAAGTAACACAGAAGTCAACTAAATTTCACAAGCAAAAAACATTAACACAGAAGGCTCAACTAGTAACAGACAGCTTAATAAATTCTTACACAAGGATACAACCCATGAGATGTAACGGTTTTCACATTAAAATTGATTTTTTTTTTTTTGCTTTTTGGGTCACACCTGGCTCTGCACAGGGGTTACTCCTGGCTCTGCACTCAGGAATTATCCATGGCGGTGCTCAGGGGACCATATGGGATGCTGGGAATCAAACCCAGGTCGGCCGCGTGCAGGGCAAACACCCTCCCCACTGTGCTATCACTCCAGCCCCTAAAATTGATTTTTATACTGATTGATTTTAATGTTGGAACTTTGTTATCTAATCCATTTTAACTCTAGATTTGTATCAACAGTAGTGGTATTTGTCTAGATTTAAGGAAAAAAATAATTTTAAAGGGGGGGAAAAAAAGAAAGTTCTCAGCATGCGTAGTTAGCTTCTTCAAGAGCTTCTTCCCCCCACCCTGTGTTTCTATGGCAACTTCTGTTTAGCTACACAGAACACCTAGAAATCTGAACACCACTATTAGCCAGTACCCACACCAATTAAATGTAGTTGGAGTGTGAAGTCATGGTTTTCATCAACGTAAGAGTTCTAGCCAGCTCTTCCAGAAATTCTTTAGAATGCCATAGACATTTCTTAGAATCAGGATGAAATCAGTTGGTAAATTGATTTGACTTAATGCTTTATAAAATAAAAAATATATGTGTACATATAGTCTTATCACTCTGGAGTCATTATATTAGTATTCCTTCATAGAACAGCAGCAGGAGGTCACTGGGAGAGTTGTAGTTCGTGTATTCATTAGTCAACAAATATTTGTTCAGGATTTGCTACGTGACGTGTACTGTTCAAGACACTGATTAGCAGGAGAGTCAAGGCTGTCTCTCATTGATGTCACATTCTATTGAAAGACAGAACCAGTACACAACTGAACAAAAATAAAGCAAGATAGAACATAGAAATAGGATGGGTTGGAGCGAAAGCACATGGGGTTGGGCGTTTGCCTTGCACTCGGCCAACCTGGGTTCAATTCCTCCATCCCTCCCGGAGAGTCCGGCAAACTACTGAGAGTATCCCGCCCGCACACCAGAGCCTGGCAAGCTACCTGGGGCATATTCAACATGCCAAAAACAGTAATAACAAGTCTCACAATGGAGACATTACTGGTGCCCGCTGGAGCAAATCAATGAACAACGGGATAACAGTGATGACAGTGCGACAGACATAGGAATGAAAATGACCCAGAGGAAACAAAGTTTCACAAAAAGCTCCTTTATAAAAAAGACTGTACTGTAGTTTGGACATTTAGGTTGTTTCCATATCTTGGCTATTATACTAAGTGCAGTGATGAACCACAGAATTTCAATTAAAAAAAATAAGGAGGCATTACATATAGGAGGGCTGATTTAAATTGGATGTACTAGAAAGATATTGTCACAAGGGAAGATTTCAACTGAAAATCAAATTATAAGATAGCCACTGTGCAATGATTTGGGGACAGAGGGTTTTAGTGCAGAAAAAAACTGCACAAGATCCACTGAAAATCCCAGCACATGCAACTTTTTATTTAGAACCTGGAAGAGACTGGCTATAACTGAAATAGGGAGAGTAGGAGAGATATACAAACTGAGTTTGGACAGATGGGCAGAATGCGTTCATGTGCATTGGAATCAGTGGATGACTAAAGCCAGTTCATACAGACAGATGAGAAATGAGCTGTAAGGAATTTTCTGAATCTAAGCACATTTGTGATTAAAAATTTAGGAAAATTTACAACAAAATACATTGTATTAAAATGAAGGTATAACTTACAACAAAATACATTGCATTAAAATGAAAGTAACAGTTACTCAAAATTTCTTATTTTATTAAGATTTTTTATTAAGAGCCTCTTGTCCCCATGCCTGGTGTGTTCACCGGGGACCCTCGGAGCAGGGCGGGTTGAGTTTCCCTCCCCACCTTGAGCAGAGCCCCGGCAGCCAAAGACCTCCGGAACCCAGCCACAACCATGCTCAAGGCCACTCTCCACATACTCAGAGGAGCCTCATGCATGAAGGAACTAGCAGAGGAACCTAGGTGTGGGGGACCCGGGGCTGAGATCTCCAAGTCTGTTCGGATTGGGACTGGGTCTCCTCCATCCAGTCCCCCCATTTTCCAGTAGCTTGGCAGCCACACACACAAACTGCCCCTGTCACAGTGTAGGCCCATCAATGGCCAGGATCCAGAGACTATTAAAAAACTCTCCCGGAAGCAACCAGGTTCAACCTCAGAGAACCTGGCAAGGTACCGAGAGCATCCTGCCCACATGGCAGAGCCTGGCAAGCTCTCCGTGGCATATTCAATATGCCAAATACAGTAACAGTGATGGGTCTCATTTCCCTTACTCTGAAAGAGCCTCCAATGCGGCACAGCTGGGAAGAACGAGTAAAGAAAGGCTGCTAAAATCTCAGGACTAGGACAAATTGAGACATTACTGGTGCCCACTCGAGAAAATCAATGATCAACAGGATGATGGTGATATACAGTGATACGGTGATTAAGATTCACTATCTATGCACTTCTGGGTATTGAAATCCATGGAATCTATGTGGGACAATTACCACTCAGTAATATCCACTGACTCCAAGTCAGTAATATCACGCTGGCAACCTGAAAATCAGTCACGGCTGGAATATTTGCATCATAAAAATCTGGCTTCCCATGACCCAGTGAGATAGTTTTTTATGTTTTTATTTGTATGGATAAGAAATCTGGGACACTGTGGTTTGCGGGTGATTCAGGATAGGAAATACTGGGAAATGTACTGTCTAGATTTTGAGTGAGAGCAGAGCCCCCTGGTGGAAGGTAATTGTGCTATCAATACACCTATTCACTCAGAAACTCCTCGCCCTTACAAAACCTTAGTAATTCCTGAGTGCAGAGCCAGGATTAACCCCTGTGCATTGCCAGGTGTGACCCAAAAAGAAATATATATATATATATATATATATATATATATATAAATGTTAAAAATAAAGCTTGATTTCAACCATCCATTTATTCTTTCTGTGTGTGGCAAAACACAAGGACCAGAAGCAGCTTTGCCCTGGAGCTAGAGAACTTGAAATCTTAGGGTCCTGTTCTGACTTAGGTCTGTCCACAACTCTATAAGGACCTTTAGAACAAGCTCACCTGGAAATTTGTGGACTTATATGTTTTCAAGTTTTCCAAAATAAGGTAGTTAAGTAGCGCTGAGATAAAACTTCCCTCTCCATCTGACACTTTTTACCCGTGACCCAGAAATCTTTGGAACAGAGAGGAAGCAGTGAATGAAAATTGATTGCACTTGCATTTAGGGGTTACTTTTTTGTCATACATAGTCTGTCTCAAGGATGGTCTTATTATGTTAGGATAAAGCATTTCCAGGAATTCTTCTGCCTTCTGCCCCAACTCATTTAGTCTTATTTAAAATTTTTTATTGACGTTCTTTGGTTTACAATACTGTTATTGGTTTCCCAAGCACACAATCCCAACACCGCACCCATCACGAGTGCATCTGCCTCCCACTCCCAAGGGCCCCAAAGCTCCCCGCATTTAGTCCCTATCAACTCAATTATGTGGACCAATTCTCCTGCGTCATTGTCCTTGGCCCTTTGTTGCCACCTTGCTGTATAACTTTAGGTCCTATGTATGAGTGAGATCATTCTGTATCTCCCTCTTTCTTTCTAACCACCAAAAAAACTCAATTTGAAGTCTTAAACTCAGAATCAGTTTTCTTTTGAGAGAGGGGTTCCCCCAGAAGTGCTCAGGAGCCCCAGGTCACCTTTCACCTCTGCCAATCAGGCCAGCACGTCAATAATTGGGCCCAGGAGTGCCAGTGTCATGGATTTCCAGGAGCACCTGGAAATACTCTGATCTCTAGGGCTACAACAAGCAATGCTTGAGAGCCTCAGGATTATCTCCAGTGATGTTCAGGGGACCGTGTGGTGCCAAGGATTGAACTGGTGGTGCCCACATGTAAAGCATGCACCTTAATTCCTGTATTATCTCTTCTTTTTTTTTAAAGTAGCAATGCTATTTATTTATTTATTTTGCTTTTTGGATCACACCCAGCGATGCTCAGGGGTTACTCCTCACTCTGCACTCAGGAATTACTCCTGGCAGTGCTTGGGGGACCATATGGGACACCGGGGATCGAACCCAAGTCGGCCGCATGCAAGGCAAATGCCCTACCCATTGTACTATCGCCCCAGCCCCATGGACAGGATTCTTGAAGAAGATTCTTAAGAGAAAGTGTATATATATATATATATATATATATATATATATATATATATTTGGGTTTTGGGTCACACCTGGCGATGCACAGGGGTTACTGCTGGCTCTTCACTCAGGAATTACCCCTGGCAGTGCTCAGGGGACCATATGGGATGCTGGGATTAGAACCCGGGTCGGCCGCGTGCAAGGCAAACGCCCTACCCGCTGTGCTATTGCTCCAGCCCCAGAAAGTGTATATTTTCTTCAACCAACCCCTGACCAAAACAACATTCTGTTTAGAGAGCTAATGTACAAGGTGACGATCAGTAACAATGCTATGCACGAGGTCCTGGGTTGGAATCACAACATCACACAAGTATCTTTACTCACTGACTGAAGATTCATGAATTTCCTGATGAAAGATTTTAAGTGATCCAGACAGTTTGGCACTCATTTTCCTGTTGTTGCTTTCCTTTCACTAGCTTTACCGGGAAGCAACAGCTGCCCCTTCTCCGCTCTCCCTCAGCACACTGTTGGTATTCTAGTTTTGCCATCAAATTGCTTTGAGAGAGGTAACTGTTGGGTCACACAAGCAGTGCTCTGGAGCTATTCCTGGCTCTGTGATCGAAAGTGACCCTCGACACTGCTCAGGGAATTCTGTGAAGTGCCAGGGATTGAACCTGGGTTGGCTCCATGAAAAGTAGAGTGCCGGAACTTATATTTTGGGGCTGCATGCAGCTGTGCTCAGGGCATATTCATGGCTCTGTGCTCAGGGGATCACTCCTGGCAGTGCCGGGGAACCATACAGGGTGCTGGGGATTAAACCCAGGATAGCAGTATGCAAAGCAAGTGCCCTATCCAGCCCCCAGAATTGCCCTTCCACAAAAATATTATACAGAGCTGCCTCAAAGCTGGGACTGCGTCTTCTTTGAATGTTTGCATCCTGGATCTTACTGCTTGGTTGGTATAAAGTGGAAATCCAGTGTGTTTGTAAGTTGTTTATTGAGCTTCTGTCGTGGATCAAGTCCTGCTTGGGACACCCAGAGACACTGATAAAAGAAATAGGCACAGGCTCCCACCTCCTGAAATTTCCCTGAAAGTGTCTGGAAGACATTGGAAGGATGAGTGAATGGCAGCGTTGGTGGGAAGACACTAGTGGAAAGCAGTGTTAAGAAAGGAAACTGAGCAAGTCTACTTCTGTCCTCTTTAATCCCACTTTCAGAGCCCCAGCAACAGGCCCATAGATATGAGTGCCCCCAGGCTGAAAATTCACTGTTCATCATATTCAAATCACTGGTCTGTCATTTAGGGTTTTCCCACAAGACCCCTGCTCCTTCAGTTGTGCCCCCTTCTCACACATTTGTGGAAATATACATGAAGGGTTCTGACAATGTAATAGACCTTGTTATATGATACCAGTAACTACCAGCTACCCTGAGCATTAAGTACCTGCCGTGTACCAGGCTCTGTAAGTTCCTTACAGAGGAGAAAAAAAAAACCTTATTTACATTCCTGGAGACTAGGAAGATATTCACACAAGAAGGTTTCACTGATGATACTAGGAACTCTGTCAAGGGGTAAATGAAGAGACAAAATTACCAAAAGCAGGAGAATAATTTTTCTACATCCTTTAAATTCATTAAAAGATTCATGCGTATTACTTAGTGTATCACAGATACATACATATTACCCATCAAATAAGCTTTCATTCTACCAATTCCATTCATATATATCAATATGCATTGATTGAGCATCTGCCTTATCCAAGAAAT
Organism: Sorex araneus; assembly: GCF_027595985.1. Lineage (NCBI taxonomy): Eukaryota > Metazoa > Chordata > Mammalia > Eulipotyphla > Soricidae > Sorex > Sorex araneus. The sequence goes on from NC_073311.1 coordinate 44,469,393, forward strand.
CATACCCAAAGCTGGAAATACAAAGAAGGGAAAGTCAGAATTTCGACTATTACAAAGCTTCAAGAAGAAGGGATTCTAAGTATAAGACAGATGGGGAAGACGGGGGAGTGAAAGGTTTTATGTAGAGGAAGAATGGTGTATGTTATATTTTGAAAACATCACTTTTCCTGAGCTATGGCATAAATGTTTATACTCTAATGCTTTTGATACATTTAGGTATGTTAGATGAATCATTTTGATGGCAGTGAAAGGTATTTGAGAAAATGGAAATGGAAAAATATGACTAGTTGATAGAATATTGAAATAGGATAGTGATCTTAGTGGTAGACAAGAAGGAAGTGATTGATACCTTATTTTTTACATTTTGGACTAGGTGATTAAGCCAAATAGGATGGCTCTCAGGATTTTATGTAGATTGTGTGGGTAGATAATGCCAAGCCATAAAATACAAAATACAAAAGGAGGGAAAGATATGAGGGAGTTCTAATGATGAGTCCAGTTCCAAACAAGTATGTGATATGTCAGTAGGGATGCTGGCCATTCACGTTGTAGATCCAAGGCAGAAATTGAGGCTAGAAAAAAGAATTTGAATCATCATCAAGTTGTATAAGCTAAAATATACCATGAAAAGATTCTGTTGAGAACAGAAAACTGAAAACTGAGTACTGAGGTGGGAAAAGGAGAAGGAGTCTTATGGTAGTTAGAGGAATGAACATTGTAGCTGGGGACTAGAAGCTTTGGCTCAAAGGTAGAACACCTTGCCTCACCTTGCATGTGTGAGCCAAGAGTTCAATTTCCGGCACTGCCCCACACTTTCCAGTTTGTTCACTGACCTGCTGTGTGCTTCCAGTGCTACAAGTACAACCAAGGGTGTGACTCATGGACAGTGTATCAATAACAACAAGGGAAAATGATATATATATACATATATATATATCACTGTATCACTGTTACTTTCATCCCGTTGATCATCGATTTGCTCGAGCCAGTGCCAGTAATGTCTCCATTCATCCTAGCCTTGAGATTTTAGCAGGCTTTCTTTACTCATTCTTCCTAGCAGTGCCGCATTGGAGACTCTTGGAGGGTAATGTGAATGAGACCCATCATTGTGACTGTATTTGGCATATCAAATATGCCACGGAGAGCTTGCTAGGCTCTGCCGTATGGGCAGGATGCTCTCAGTACCTTGCCAGGTTCTTTGAGAGGGAGAAATAGGCTATAAGAGGTCATTCGGCTGGGATTGCAGCTGTGCACTTCCCGGAGCTTTGTTTTATAGTCTCTGGATCTTGGCCGTTAGATCTTGGATCTTGGCGCCCGATTAAATGGCGTCAGGGGCAGTTTGTGTGTGTGGCTGCCAAGCTAATGGAAAATGGGCGACCTGGCCAGAGGAGGTCCAATCCTGATCTGAGAAGGCTTAGAGATCTCAGCCCCGGGTCCTGCACACCTGGGTTCCTCTGCCGGTTCCATCATGCGTGAGGCTCACCTGAACATCTGGAGAGTGTCCTTGAGCATGGCTGTGGCCAGGTTCTGGAGGTCTTCAGCTGCCTGGGCTCTGATTGGGGCGGGGATGGAAACTCAACCCGCCCCCTTCCAAGGGGCCCTAGTGAAGACAGCCAGGTGTGGGTGCAAGAGACTCTGATATATATATATATATATATATAATATATATATATAATGTGTATATACATATGATTTCCTTCCACATATTTCTAAGAAAAGAATGACTAACGGTTGTTCAAATAAATTGAGACCATCAAATAAGGTAGGGCCTAAATAGCATTTATTTTAGCAAAATGGAGTCATTCATAAGTGTATTTCTAGAAACAGAACCTATAAGAAATTTCTGTATGAAAATAAATAGATACATGCACACATACACACATACATCCATAGGAAGTTATAAGGAATTGGGACCAGTGGTTATGAAGACAAAAATCAGAAGATCGTCAGTAAATTACCTGGAGACCCAGGAGAGTGCTTAATGTCATTCTGGTCTGAGCCTGAAGGCTGGAAAACAGGGAGGGATGATGGTGTAAATTCTAATCCAGTTCCAAGTCCAGAGACAGGTAAAGACCCATTTTCTCACTTAAAGGCGATTGGCAGAGAGAATGAATGTAAATTCTTCCTAATGCATCCATTCTCTTCCAGTCAGAATTTCAGTTGATGGGGTCCACCCGTATAGAGAAGGGCAATCTACTTTATTCAATTTGCTTGTTCATATGTAATCTCACTTTCGGCACATTTCAGAAGTGTTTGACCAAGTATCTGGTGCTTTATGATGGAACAGAATTTCTATGGAGCAAAATGAGTAAAAGGTTACAATGAAATATTTCCACTGTTCCAATTGCAGTTTGGAAAATAACCAGCAGGTGGCAAGCAACTCACACAACCCACAAGAACTTTTCTCAGGTCCCACCAAATCAGACCAAAGAACTCTGTAGAAGTTGAATTGTTTTTCATGCAAAGACCTTAAGGAGTGTTGAGTTTCTTCCCTTTGCATGTGAATCCAGTTGAGCCCAAGGGGTTTTGTACCTTTTGACAACTTCTAAGAGCTAAAGCCTTTCTGCCCCAGTTGACTCCTTCTGGCAACCTGGAACCATAGTTTTGGCAACAGCAAGCACTGGTGAATAAGGTCTCTGAAGTTGTGGATACTGGTCTTTGGGCCTTTGTCCTTGGAGGCCAGGGGGATGGGGGCGGGGAGCGGGAGGTTGGTGGGGACAGCAAAAGGGGATACTTGCTCAGTGAGAGGAGCAGCTAGTAGTAGAGGGTTATGTAGAGATGCCTGTTTTGCTGTATGGTTTACTTGCCAAAACCGGAAAGGACAACACCCTAGCCTACTCATTGGCAGAGGAAAAGTCTGGGTAAGAGTGTGCAACTTGCCTTAGGGCACAGAGCTAGAAAGTTCCAGAAGTCTCTTAATGTCAAATCATGAAATCATCCAGAAGTCTCTTGATGACAAGTGGCTTGCTTTCTCAATGCACTTCACTATAAATGTTAAAGGGGTGTGTGTGTGTGTGTGTGTGTGTGTGTGTGTGTGTGTGTGTGTGTGTGTGTTGAGTTCATTCATGTTTGCTCCTGGTTTGTCAGATAAGAGAAGTGGAGGGGCAACTGGATGGGAAATGGGGCTGGAGGACTTTAGGGTGTATTTGTGTAACAAGTTCAGTCTATTTTATCCAGATTGTGTGTTTATTTGCTGGTAACCTCGTGTATGAAGGAGGATGGGAGTCCAGATTAACTGAGCATGAAGGAAGAAGACTCTCCATTCCCCACCCATCCCCCACAATGGTCCATTCAAAGAATTGTTTGAATGGACCTTGAGTTCTTACACTGTATCGTCTATGAAAATACAAGCCAACCGTGGTCTTATCTCTGATTATGCTCAACAACCGTTTCGTGAATCAAGAGCATATCAGCCTGGATGACTTTCAGATAGAAACAGTACTCACTACCGCCTTAGCCAGGTTGCATGCTTTTCTAAACCTGTGCAGCAACAAACTTCAATTTCATGTTGCCTTTGCTACTGTTTGCTGTTTCATGTCAAGGAATGACACGAAATATCCCAGGAGATAAGAAATCAACCGAACGTCCTCCCATCTCCTCCAACCCCGCAAAAGCTAAGGGGCAGGAAGAAAATAGCAAAGGGGCAGCCGCGGAGGCGGACAGTTTCCCAAATGGGTCTGAGGGGGCCCAGTGGCTGCCTCGGTCCCAAGCTGCTGCGAGCAAACTCTCTCCCGGGGGCGGGGGGCGGGGGGCGCCCAGGTCTGCGTTGCGGTGCAGAGTCGCCTCCGCTCTGCTCTGTTCTAGACCGCAGCACTCCCGGGCCGCGCCGCCAGGAGTCGGGCTGAGCTCGCACTTCGGGGAGGTGATGATGGACACAGGACACGTGGCCACACAATGAGGACACACGACTGACCTCAGTCACCGGCACACTGCCCCTGGCTTCGGGAGGCGGCAGGAGCGGTGCAGAAACCCCAGGGCTCAGGGAGCCTCTTTTCCTTGGCCCCCGCGTCTGGTGGCTTCCAGGGCTAGGGGGAGCGCAGAGAGCACCCAGGAGCACCGCGCCCCGGACCTCAAAGCAGCCCCCTGACCCCTAGTTTTGAAGTCTGTCCCTGGGAATGAGAGCCTGGGTGCGTCCTGCACCGAGTCAAAAGGGCCCAAACTGTCACCGCCTGGAGATCGTGAAAGAGGGGGTGCGTGGGGGGGAGGGTCTGAGACTGTCCATGAGGGAACTTATCCGGCACGTCTCATAGGGGCACCCCGGGGTTTGGAAGTCACAAAGCGGAAAGGTGAAGGAAAGAATAAGGGAGGTAAGGGAGGAGAAATCAAGGCACGGGGAGGGAGCCGGGAGGGGGCGGGAGTAAGCGTTGAGGACTATGATTTTGAGAAGGCGCAATCAAGTTGGGCACAAAAATTGCAGGACTTTTTTTTTCATCCCTCCTATATGCAAACTGTCACTTCGGGTTAGTCGGGAGCCCTTATCTGGCTCATTAGCATGAGCTGTGGCTAACACGCTTAAAACCTCTAATTATTTATTATGCCGTCTTAGAGAGGGGCGCAACCCCTGGAGACGCTTGCGGGGGCCGGCGGCGCACGGTCCAAGGCGCCCTGGGCGCCGGGGAGCCCCGCGCAGGGTCCTAGAGGTCGAGCCCAGCAGCCGAAACGTTGGGAGTCGCCCCTTATTTGGGGGGGTATCGGAACCGTCGGCTCCCCAAATTCACTCTCGGGAAGGCGGCGCTCCGCATGCGCCGACCGCTGGCGCCTGAACTCCCCTGCTGTCCATTTCATTGATAAACGTTGCACAAAAGCGGGCCAGGAGTTGTGCAAAATTGGAAACCAACCAAAGAAGCGGAGCACTTGGGTTGCATGATGTGCCCTGGGTGCAACCTAGGGAGAAGCTTAAGGGAACCCGAGTCTTCCTGCCCCGCAGCCGTCTCCCCGCGGAGTTCCAATAAGTTCCTGGAGCTGCTGCGGGCTGGGTCGGAGGAGGGGGTGCGCTGGCCTGAAAGGCAGCCCCCAGAGCCTCGCGTTCTGTTCAGAAAACAGTTTCCAAATAAGTTAACCTCAGACGGGTGTTCGCTCCCCTCCCTTATAATTGTCCCCTCTCTCCCCGGCCCCCTCCCCTTTCCAGTCTTTCAGTCTGTTTTATGTTCCTCCGCGTTGTGCCAACTATTTTATCTTTATTCCTTCTCTTTTTCTGTGCCTTTCACCGTGTGTGCGTGCGTGCTTGCGTGCGTGCGTGCGTGTGTATGTGTGTTTGTGTGTGTGTGTGTGTGTGTGTGTGTGTGTGCGTGCGCGGGCGCGTGTACCTCTAGTTTATGTGCGGCTCGTTACCACCCACTGCACGCTCGCTCCTGTAGCTGAGGTGTTTCTATACAAACTCGAGCGTCCAGTTGTCATATTAATTATTACACTGGGTAATGACTGAAATGGTCAAAATAAGGGGCGACTCGAGAGCGCTTTTTTCTTGTTGCTCAAAGATTCAGCAAAGAAGACGTGCAACAAAGCACTAATTGGTCCCCCGAAACCCTCCGACAAGGCATGGAAGATAGGTTTCATAGAAGACTGCGATTGTGAAGGGGGAAAGCTCTGAATGGACCCCACGCTTCTTTTCTAAACTCTCTTGCTGAGCAAAAAATGGACCTCTGTTTGAATACGGCCCTGATCCTTGAATACTATACCCAGCAGAGAAAAAAAATGCACCATTTATTGTAAGTTTTTTTTTCTTCTCCAGCTATTCATGGGTTCTCTGTGAAGAATCAGCTGGTTTTGTTTACCGTGAAAGACCTTTACTTTATGTTCATCCTTGGAGGATGTGGGGAGGGGGCCCCCTCAAACCTCCATGTGCCTAGACAGAGGAGCGGGGCCTACTGTAACAAAATAGAGTGTAACAAATCCTACAAAAGTTTAGAATGTATTGATTCTTTGGAGAGCTATATAGATTAACGACTTTCTTTATGCTTACCCGAGGAAGGTATTTAATCATAATGTAAATGGGGCTTTAGAAAAAAATAAAGACTTAGCATTACTTCTCCTTATTTGGAGAACTTCAAAAGGCCTTGTGAGGGTGGCTGCAAATTACCCCCCTCCCCCACCCCTACCTCCCCAAAAGCCACAATAAAATAATAGTTTGTGCTTTTTGTTGTTGTTGTTGTTTAAGTTTTCTTTTTTTTTTCTTTTACCCCCCAGCTTTGTTTTTCTTTTTCGGCTGTCTTGAAAAAAAGCAAATCAATTTGTTCAAAAGCCTGGATTCCTTAATGCAGGTGCAGGCCCCGGCTGCTGGGACCAAAGAACCAAGTCAAATGTGGGGTTTGTGCTATTCTGCTCAGGCCATCACGGACTGGACAAACCCCACTGAGGCCCGGCAAGGGTGGTTTCTGAAGTTACCTAGTGGATTTTGGACAGGAAGGCAGCCGGTTGTGGGGGAAATGTACATATTTCATTTCAGCCAGGGAAGGACAGCATCCGGCACAGGTGCAGGGTAACACACAGCCCAGGACAGAGGCCCTGTGTTACTGGCATCTGCTCTGATTGCCCCGCACACCCCAGCAACAGGGATATCTGGGCCTTCGTGCTCACCAACATTGAGGCTTGCACCTAAAAGGGTGTGTCCAAATCAAGAATGGAAAGCCTGTATTCATCTTGGTCTTCTTGGTGCCCTTTATTTAGGATCGATGACAAATATAATTTTGTGAGGTGGCACCTCATAGAAAACCTCGTTTCCCTTTTCATTTGAACTTCCTCCCACCACGTTTTTAAGATATGAGGTGGTCTCCTTTCCACAAAGAGGTGTGCAACCCTGGAGGCTGATGCAAAAGGGGTGACCCCAGACTGGTCTTCATCTGTGAGTGGAAATTAGGCGGTGGACACAAGGCCTTCAAGACCACTCAGTCACAGATTGCTATGCCTTCAAAACCTCTCGGTCATAGATTGTTATGCCCTGGTGTCAAATTTTGATCCAGGATTATTGGACATACAAGAGACATGCTTCATGTCTACACTACTGTTGGGGCTGGACTGAGCTATCAGGGCGAGCCCATGTATACTGTACCGTGCTACGGACAGGAACATAGGGACCCATGAAAATGGGCGAGACTTCTCGTGTGTCCTGACTGGTTTGGATGAAGCTGAACATTTTCCCCCTTCAAGCTGCCTTCAGAAAAATAATTTCAGAACACTGAAAAGAGCAGTTTTTCCTTCTCTCACAGAAGCCTGGCTGGTCTTTGACATGCAGATGATGTTAGCCAGGCCTGACCTTTGATATTGTAAATTGTAGATTTCAGGTGCAGGCCCAGCTTTGTCTTTGGGATGCAGATTTCAGGTGCCTGCCCAGTTTGTATTTGAAGAGGCAAGCACAGCCTAGTCTTTGGGATGTAAATCCAGGTGCCTGAAGAAGGTTTCAGTTTCAGTTTGTATCTTTCCCTTCTCAGTTCTGTATTCTTTTCCCGAGGCTATAGGCCTACCCATCAAAGGAAACAATATGTTCCCATTGTCTCAATGTTCTCCCTGTACCATTTTTTGATGCCTTTGGTGACGTCACTATATTGCGCCCTTTAGAGGTACCATGATCAATAAAAGGAGGTCCACGAGGCCATCTGCCTTTGCTAAGAGCCAGAGCGAGCCTTAGTCCTCCAATCAGTGATTATTTCTTCCGCGTTCCTACCTCAGCGCCTCCGATTGCAGAACGTTCACGCAACATCTGGCCGCCCAACGTGTGGGGCCCGAAGGTAAGGACCGGTACGGGAGAAACCGAGAGGGATCACGTTGCACCGAGCTTGCATAGCCTCTCGGAGATTGGAGAAAAAGGGGTGATGGGCAATGTGCAGTTCTTTTTTGTCGCAGAGGGAGTTTTATTTTTATCTTGAAGTCTGACAAAAGCAGCTGGTCTGCCTTTGAAGGAGCGAGTAGTGCGACGCCTCCTTGAGAGGGTACATAAGTATTTAGAACTGTGGAAAAGAGAAGGAAAAGAAATGTGTCATGCCCATCAGAAAGGGGACTTGATCCCCGCAGAGGAATTAGACGCCTACGGTGTAATCACCATGGCCCTGATTTCTTTCCAGTCCGACACCAAGTCGGAAGAGGCTCCTCAGAGAGAGCCTGATTCTTTGTTCCCTGAGTGGATGGTGAGAGTTAATACAAAATACACGGCCAGCTGGAGGGTAGCTGGTCGGGGAGTGTGGGAGACGTCCCCACTGCCCTCGGGACACTCCAGAAACGGGGCACTGTTTGGTAGGACATCGTGGCCTGGCAGGAGTTAGCTGAACTCCTAGTTTTTAACCGGCCTAGTTTAAAACAAGAGCTTGTGTAAAACAGTGCAGAGATAAAATTTGTTAGGGTGTTTTCTTATGCTGCTATTTAAAACTTAAGTGAGTGCCAGTGACTTGTGTGTATGTATCTGAAAGTGTGTTTGTAGTGTGAAAATGTTAGTGTCCAGGTCTGGTGTGAAGATTTCATGATTTAAGGTAATTAAGAACTTTTTGAAATCAAGTATAGAATTGGCCAACATTTTGCCATCTTAAGTTTACAACAACTCATAACTTATTTGCCGGCTTTATAGTAACAAAAGCGCTTTTTTGACCCATTTTTAACAAGCAGGAAACTGGCTGGTCAGGCAGGGAAACGAGGAGCAATGTTCCCAATCGGCCGACGGGGCTTACTTTGCCCTGGGGACTGCCCTTCCTTTCTCAGTCTATCAGGTTTTTTCCCTGCCATTCTTGAAGGGTCAGATTGATCGATCAAGTATATATTTGTGCACATGTATGTGTAATGTTTGTTGTCTTTCTGTCTGTCTGTGTTGAGTACTCAAGTGTTAGAGTCAAGCTAAAATCAGAAGTAGAAATCCTTAAACCATCCAACAATTTAAAAAGTTTAGGTGTTTTTGGAACTTGTTAGACAAAGTTTTAAACAAAGATTAATAATCAGAATGTGGCGCCTACAGAGAAATTGAAATTCTCAAATCTAAAATCTTATTGGAGAAACATTAATGTTTATTAATAGTTGAAATTCTTTTTAACTTAAGTGAAATAAGAGTTCAGGGAATTAAGGCCTTATCTTACAAGCCTCAGCCAACTTTAGTACAGAATTTAGGCTGTTTTACATAAAATAGAGGCACAGACACCATCAGTAAACAAAAAGGTTTTATGTTTCCATAAACACTGGCAGTTCAAGTGTTTTCAGCATGTTTGTATTGTAGGATTGTATCTGGTGTACAAAGCTCATGATTTGAAATAACTAAGGTATAAGAACTATTGAAATTAAGCCAAAAGAGGTTTCCCTCATACTTTATAAAAATTGGTTTCAAGTTATTCTTATGCTACTATGTCTATATGTATTTTGTTTTATTTACATCTGCATTGCATTAGATTATTAAAATGAGAGTTGAAATAATAGTGTCACCAAAAAACAGGTTCAAAAGTTACTGATTTGGTTCAAAACATGAGTTCCTAAAGTTATAAGATTGGTTGCAAAAATTATTCTACCAGTGCTTTATTTGATCTAAGGTTTTGGTAGCTCAAATTTCTAGAGCTAATTAACAAAGTCAAATTGGATTAATCTCAGATATCAGCCTGATAGCCTGAAGCTGCTGAGAACCGCCCTTTTTTGTGCTTTAGTGATCTTGCAGGGGAAGAGAGGAAGTGGCCTCCTCCCACCTTTTTTTTTCTTATGTCCCCCTGCCTTTTCTCAGCCTTCTGATTTCAGTTTTGGAGTTAGGAAGTTAATATCTAAAGTGTTAAAAAGTTTTTAATGCTTCTCAAATTGGGTTTATCCAAAAAAGAAAATATGCATTTGTGGTAAAAGAGAATTTAAATTTTAAAAGTTTATCTCAAAAATTATGAAAAGAAATAGGAAATAAAACAGGAAATTGGAAAGAATATTTGGCTTTCATCTAAAACTTTGCTCCCTTTTTCTATATTGTGTAATTTTTTTTTCAAGGATTGTTTAAAATACAAGTCTAAAGTGCGCATATGACCATTTGCACTCTATATTTGGAGAGAATAAAAAATCGAGGTTAGGGCCATTGGATATAATAAAACATAAAATGCAGTCCACTGGAGGTGATGAAGTGGGCAAAGATTGGAGAAGCATGTAGGTGGATGAAATATAATAATTTTGTGAGCATTTTAACCCTCTTATCTGTTCTCCTACAGTCTGGAGTTCTATATCATAAGATCTTTTGATTATGAGTATTGTAATCTTTTGAAGATATATAGGATAAATGTAATGCTTTTGAAAGTACTGAAGAGTACAACTTAGTCATGGTTGGGAATGAGAATGATTAGCAATCTTAAGAACGCTAAATTATATCTACAGAATTGTTTTAGTATCTGGACTCCTATTAAAGTGCGCCCAGATAATTAAAAATCAAGGTTTAATTAGGCATAATGTTAAACTGGATATTCTATCTCTACAGAACTTAATGCTTCTGTTGATGTGACTAAGACCCATAGCAAACGGGTATTGGTTGCATTTTCAAAAGGATTTGCTGCTGGAAAACTAGCCCTCCCAATAGTCTGGAAACAGCTTCAGCCTGTTTGGGTCAAGCGGTGGCCCTTGACAAAGGAAAAACTTTGCATGAATTGGTAACAGAGCAGCTTGATTTGGGACATATTACTAGCTCTAGTCCTTGGAATTTACCTGTATTTGCTATTTAGAAAAGGACTGGTAAATAGAGAATGTTAACTGGTTTAAGAAAAGTCAATGTCCCGTATGGATTAATAGACCCTTTACAGCCGGGCTTGCCTAATTTAGCCATAATTCCAAAGAAGTGGAATATTATTATAATTGATTTAAAAGATTGTTTCTATAACATCGCTTTAAGGGAAGAGGATAGAGAGAAATTTACTTTTACTGTCCCCTCTTTAAATAATGAGCATCCTACTAAAAGATGTCAGTGAACTGTTTTGCCACAAGGGGTGATCAACAGATCAACAATGTGCCAATATTGGATATAATAAGGATACAATACCCTGAGATTAAAATTATCCATTATATGGATGATATTCTAATTATTGCTGCACCTCAGACAAATTTGCAGGTTTATGAAACTAATTTATGAATTAAAATCACGGGTTTAAAAATTGCACAGGATAAAATTCAACTCCAGGTTCCCTTGGGAACTTTTAGGACAAATAATATGGGAAAGCAAAATTACACCCCGAAAGGTCCAAATTCGAAGAGATGAGTTAAAAACTTTAAATGATTTTCAGAAACTATTGGGAAATATAAATTGGTTACATCCTTCTTTAGGCATCCCAAACTATGCCTTAAAAAACTTGTTCCATACATTGGAAAATGATTCTTTTAAGAGTCCAAGGCAACTCAGCCTTGCAGCTGAATGTGAATTGGAATTAATTGAGGAAATTGTAAATAAGGCTCAACTAGATAGAATTGATTCTTTAGAAAATTTAAATCTGATAGTGTTGCACACTTAACATTCTCCCACTTTGATTCTGGAATAAGGAACTAATATTGTGGAGTGCAGTCTTTTTTAAAACATATTATGCCTACTAAAAAATTGGCCACTTATTTGTATAAAATATTTCATATAATTCTTGAAGAAAAATAATTAGACAATAGGGAGTGATCTGCTGAAATTATGTCATTGACCAATGAACAAATCCAAGCACTATGGGAACTTGATTAGGATTAGCGAATTGCCTGCACTGATGATTTGGGCAAAAATTCATAACAGCCTTCCAAAGCAAAAGATGTTTCAATTTCTTAAATTTACTGATTGGATTTGGCCTAGCGTTATAAAAGTTGAACCTATTGAATCAGTGGTTACGTTTTTCAGATGCTAGCAAAGAAGGAAAGTCTACTTATACTGATGCAAAATGATAAATTCCTTATAATAGTATAGGACAAGCTATTATTGAAAGAGCAAATCGCTCACTTAAGGAAATGTTGCTTAAACAAAAAGGGGGAATATATACGGATTCTCCCAGACAGCAGTCATCCAGAGCACAGTTTTCTTTAAAATTTTTTTTTAATTGCTCTGATAACATAACATCTGCAGAAAAACATCGGGAAGTTCAAAATAGCTCGAAAGAAGCAAGTTTTAATGCAAACAGAAATAACTCTGATAAAACTATTCAGAAATGTAAAATTCTTTATAGGGACCCAGTCTCTGAAAATTGGATACTAGGCCGGGCAGAAAGATGGGGGCGAGGTTTCGCTTTTATTTCCACAGAAAAAGAATGTTTCTGGTGTTCCACACACAAAAAAAAGGCTTAACTTTGTCCATGAATCTGATTAAGAAGAAACAGATGAATTGGCTATGAAAAAAGATGAAAAAATTCAGGATCAGTGATCTGAGTCTGGATTGGAATGCACTCATTCAACTTAAGAGGCCTTCCAACAACACAGCAAGAGGGGATTCCAACATGAGAAGATATTAAGGCCCTGACTAACAATGCTGAGAAGGTATTGTATGACACTAACACAAAGAAAACTCCTGAAGATTTCTTGTTACCTATCATATCTCTAATGAAATAATAAGTGCCTCTACTCAAAATCTAACCTATTGGGTTTGCCTTCCTAGTTTAACTTTATTGAGGGGTGTGTCTTGATAAGTTACCTTTTTAAAATAAGGAAATATTTTGCTGCAAATATATCTATCTGGAGAGTATAGAAAAATTTATGTTATTAGATTTCTTGGAAAAATTGTAGAGGATTAGTTGCAAAATTTTATATTATTTTGTTAAAATTGATTGGAGCCCTAAAAGTTATGTTATTCATACAAACAAAAGAGTAGAAATAAGCCTGGTATGGCAATTTAAAGATAATCAGTGTATGGATGCAATAGATTTCTTTCTTACTGCATCATTTTAATTTGGATTTTTAAGGTAAATTTACTGATGTAAAATTGGCCTTGCTCTGTATGAGTATGCCTTATGGCAGGGAAACCAAACTAAGAATACTATTAACCTGATGTATTTCAACAGAAATTTAATCCTTTCTGTTTTAGCATGTGCGCCCTTTCCTTATGTGATATGAAGGAATGATTTCCTGTAGACAGTGTTCCATCTATACTTGTATTAACCAATCTATGAGATTCCTCGAGGAAGGAAGTTTTTATTTTTCAGAGCCTGAGTAGGTGTTTGAATGCTGGTGGCTTTTCATCGACCATGGGAGAAGAATCCAACGACTGAAGCGCGTTGTCAACTGATCATCTATCTTCTCTGATGGATCCAGAGATTTCTTAGCCTGCTCATTGCTGCTATCATGGGGATCATCACAACGACGACAACAATGGCTGTGGCAGACATAGCTCTGAAGAAAGGGACATAGACTGTGGTATTCGGCCAGAAATGGCGTGAGAATTCTGAAAAATTATGGACTGTTCAAAGATAAATGGACTCTGAACTGCAGTCTGAATTGGCTGATGTTCCTTGAACTGTTACTTTGCCTGGTGACTGGTCAGCGAGTTACCATTGTAAAATGTGATTGAAATATTGCTTTATTCTGTATAACATCTGTGTTGTATATTGTGACTAAATTCTCATTGGAAAAGGTTAAAATCATTTGTTAGCGCATAAAATACATATGAACAACTAAGATAATGGATTTGTAAACTCATGGTACCTGTAATAACTATTCTTTTGGTATTAGATTTTCAGAAAAAATGATAAAGCATTTTTTGACAAGTTAAGTTCTTTTAATTTAAGGAACTGCTGGGAAGATCTGTGAGAATAGGTGTTCTGCTCTTGTTATTGGCCATTTTGTGCCTAGCATTTTATTTTAAGGTTAAGGGAAATGAAAGGCTGCTTGAATTGTTAAGATGGTTAAAATCCGTCATAAACAAAAAGGGGGAGATGTTGGGGCTGGACTGAGCTATCAGGGCGAGCCCATGTATACTGTACCGTGCTACGGACAGGAACATAGGGACCCATGAAAATGGGCGAGACTTCTCGTGTGTCCTGACTGGTTTGGATGAAGCTGAACATTTTCCCCCTTCAAGCTGCCTTCAGAAAAATAATTTCAGAACACTGAAAAGAGCAGTTTTTCCTTCTCTCACAGAAGCCTGGCTGGTCTTTGACATGCAGATGATGTTAGCCAGGCCTGACCTTTGATATTGTAAATTGTAGATTTCAGGTGCAGGCCCAGCTTTGTCTTTGGGATGCAGATTTCAGGTGCCTGCCCAGTTTGTATTTGAAGAGGCAAGCACAGCCTAGTCTTTGGGATGTAAATCCAGGTGCCTGAAGAAGGTTTCAGTTTCAGTTTGTATCTTTCCCTTCTCAGTTCTGTATTCTTTTCCCGAGGCTATAGGCCTACCCATCAAAGGAAACAATATGTTCCCATTGTCTCAATGTTCTCCCTGTACCATTTTTTGATGCCTTTGGTGACGTCACTATATTGCGCCCTTTAGAGGTACCATGATCAATAAAAGGAGGTCCACGAGGCCATCTGCCTTTGCTAAGAGCCAGAGCGAGCCTTAGTCCTCCAATCAGTGATTATTTCTTCCGCGTTCCTACCTCAGCGCCTCCGATTGCAGAACGTTCACGCAACACACTACATACATGAAAGTGTAGACATGAAGTTCTGTGTTATTTGGCAAAAGAAGAAACCTCTCCCCATTTTTCTACAAGATCTATATTTTGAGAAATGTCCTCCATACATTATTCTGGGCCAACCAAAGGGGCCAGTGTTCTGACTCCCCATCACAAGAAGTGGAGGGGACAGATAACTCAAGAGGTAGAGCACGGGCCTCGCATGTACCTACTCTGAGTTGGATCCAGAGCTCCACTGAGCTTGGCCCTGTTCTGAGCACTGCAGACCCTCACCACTAGGTGGCCGTGCACTGCTCAGAGAGTGGCCCCAATTATTTTTGGGGAAAAAAATGGCAACCCCTGATAGATGTGGAAGAATCTGCGAATGGACTGCATGGCATTAGATTTCTCCAGACTGTTCTGATAGGTAAGGAATGGGGTGCCTGAGCAAACTCTTTCGTGGATGAAGGTCTCAAAAGTCAATGAGTCCTTGGGTGTCCTGGTTAAGTTATGCCTTGTTGTCTCTGAGTCAGACTCATTGAGAGACAAGGAGGAGCTCAGGACCGTGGCTCTCTTGGTGTGCTTCCAGGTGTGGCCCAGGAACCAAGTTGTATTTGAGCCCATTTACACCCCGTGATGAAACCTGGTTCTAATCTCTCATGCCCTCCTCCATGAATCTCCCAATGCCCTCAAATGTGACATTAGTACACACTTCCAGGTCACTGGTGTGGTGAGATAAGATGAACTGGCTCGCCAGCAATGACCACTGAAGGTTCCAGAGAGTCAGAACCGGTCAGCCACCTCCCACAGCCCTTTTCTGGATAGGCTGGGTGAATGTGACTTGTCCCACCAGCTCCCCTCAGTCCCTTCCACTCAATCTCATCTGGAGTGCTCCACAGACATCTGGTTGAAATCTAACCACTGTCGAAGAGAAATACTGGTAGAGGAGAGAAAAGCAAGACTCAGAGTGTGCACTGTTTGCTCAAGGTCACAAGGGTCAAAGATAGAGCCTGGACACCCAAGCAAGTCCATCTGTTTAACAATCCCCCGGGATTATGGCTGCAACCCCCCAGGGCTAAGGAGAATAAGTGGCAATTTAGATGATGGGCCAGATGGTAATCTAAGCCAGGAGGTCAGCATAGGGATTCTCACTTACTCTTGGGCCCTAGAACTTTGCTCCAAACTGTTGGAGGCAACCAGAAAGTTTATTTCAGTGGAAAAATTCCCCATGGTGATGCACACACAGTCCCCAAGCACATGGGCCGTAAACCCTGAAGAAACACTCAACTCGAGATTGTTACCATCAGAGTTGGAGAACGTGGGGAGGGCAATGTTGGGCTAGGAGTGTGGAGCAAAGCATTCCCGGTGTTCCCTAGAGTAGGTAGAACACTTGGGTCTGTGGGCACTTTTGCTATGCATGTAAGAAGCAGAGAGCAGGAGGTTGGGGGGTTGACTCAGGGCTGAAGCTGAGAGAACAGGGACAAATGTTCCCATGGCTTTGGCAGGAAGGATCCCTGTACCCACTGTCTCTTTTCCAGGGCTGAACCCAAGTATAATGGACCACCTCACTGGCTGGCATTTCTGTTTGGGCGTGTGTGTGTGTGTGTGTGTGTGTGTGAGAGAGAGAGAGAGAGAGAGAGAGACAGAGAGAGAGACAGAGAGAGAGACAGAGAGAGAGACAGAGACAGACAGAGACAGAGAGAGACAGAGAGTAGAGTCTCTGTTACTGGGCTCTCTGTTGCACTTGAGAAGCCCACCCTGGAAAAGCAATAAGCTGAGTTCCACTAGCTGGTGTTCACCCCCCTGTACCCTCCAGTTCATGAAAGATGGGTTCATTGATGGCTACAGTGCAAAATATTGGTAAATCTGGGACCGTGGGCCTTTGTCAAGTCTAAAATAAAAATTGGACTGGAAAAGAGTTCAGAGTAATGAATTTGCTTAACACAACTAGATGTCAATGATGCTTTCCACAACACACACACACACACACACACACACACACACACACACACACACACCTCAAGGGTCTTCCCTACCCACGGCTAAGGAGTGGACCCTGCAAGCCCGGAGGCTTTTCCTAGATGCCTCCTAGTGGCCTGCACCCAAGCTCATCCCAGGACATGGTTGTCAAACCGCTACTTCCCAAGCATAAATTCTTCCACTCGGAAAGTTGCTGATGTGCCTCTGCTCGGGGCCTTCATCATCTCTTTCACTTCCGGGAGGAGACCTCCTCGCTCCCTTCCCTCGGTGGGTTGGAGAAGAGGCCAGAACTGTCGATCCCGCGGAGTCCCCCGCGTCCTGAAAAGTCCGGCAGGGGTCGACAAGCCACAGGTGACCGTGAGGGAGCTAGGGAGGTGCAGGGAACCAGTCTGCTAGGACACTCTCCGGGGATTTGCTTTCCAAATCCGGGTCTGAAAAGAGCGACCCGAGGGAGAGAATACATTGTTGCATTGTTGGACGTAGCCACATTCACCAAAGCACCAAACCAGGCCTCCAAAGCACCCCTCCCACCCCCAAGCTTTAGAAATACACATCTCCACAAAGGGAAGTTCAATAAGAAGCGATTATCCGGATAATTCCCCACAATCACCCCCGCACCCAGGTCTCGGATCAAAACTGTCGTTTTCTACTGGACAAATCAACCGGATGATTACCCTCTGCTTTCTTCTATGTAGACGAGACCCACGGCGCGCCCAGCCTAAGGCCCTGGCGTCCGCCGCGGGGGCGGGATGGAGATGGGTCGCGTGGCTCGGTCCCCTTGGCCCCGCGGCGTCCCGCAGCGCCTCGCAGCTGGACTCGGCTGGGCCAGACAGCGCCAGGGCCCTGGGCCCGGGAAGGGAGCCTGGGCGGGCGCAGTCCGAGCGGCCAAGCGGCGGCGGCAAACGCCTCCCCCTCCCTCGCGGCGCCAGCACGCGGCCCCGCCGGGCTCAGCTCCCAGTCGCCTGCCACCGGCCCGCCGGGCACACGCCTGGGGCGGGCTGAAGGCTGGGCCAAGGCCGCCAAGGTGCCCGCGGCGCAGCCCAACAACAAGGGAACCTTTCCAGGCCCCCCTCCGTCCCCAAACACTCCACCCTCCTCCCCGGCCCCACGCTCTTCCTCCACACTCCCCCAGACCTACCCGGAGATATCCCAAAATCTTTCCCCTCTTTAAGTATCTCCTGACGGCAGGAAATATTCTGGGTTTATTTTTTGCGGGGGTGTGTGTGGGGGGGAGGGGGTCAGCAAAGCAATCCTGGCGAGTCTCAGGATGGGGCACCCCTGATAAGCGTTCTTACCTGCTGAGATAGCCACCACCAAGTCCTCAATGCAGACCGAGCCCTTCTCCCCCCGCCCCCCCGCCAAGCACTTAATTCCTATTGGGGTTCCCAGCCCAGTTTTTACACCTGGATGGGACATTGGAGACCATCTAATCCAACCTTGTGTATCTGCAGATGGACAAAGTATGACTCGAGAAAATGCTCCTTCCAAAGGAGCACAGAGTCGTGAGTACAAGCGGGGGCAGGAGAACCCAGGTCTCAAGCGCACTTGACTTCTAGAGACCAGCACGTCCCACGGAATTCTCCCCTTCTTCCAGAATTCCAGTAGCAAATTTGCCTCTTCTTCTAAGGATAGAGAATGCTAACCACCACCGCCCAAAGCATGAAGTGCATAGGTCGGGATTGGGCGTGGGGGTGGGGGTGGGGGACAGGGCTGCAGCCTCCGGAGCGCCCCGTGCCACTTTTACTACCCAAACTTATTCCTTGTGTTTTGCTCCAAGTTCTCAGGAGCATTCCGGGGGGCACTTCTCCCCAAACCTTTGTGTGCATGCACCCCAACACCCCAAGCCACTCACCCCTCCTGCAGCGCCGCCCCCCACCTTTCCAGAGCCACCCCCAGCTGCAGCCCGCCCCGAGCGCGCCGCCTGTTTATTCAGCCGGGAGTCCGGCACGCGCCAGGCGCACGCACTGCAACAACAAACCCGGCTGAATGGAGAGTTTGCAAGGAGCGGGCTCCCGGAACGGGAGGGGGGGAGGGAGTGGAGGGGGGGGAGTTTAGGGAGTTGGGTGGGAGGAGGAGGTGAGAGGAGGGGGGAGTGGGGGCCGCAGCCGCTCGCTGCAACAGCGGGGAGTGGGGTGCGAGGCGGGGCCAGGGCTGCGCGTGGGGCAGGGTGTCCCATTGAAAAGGCGGCCGCACTCCGGCTGCCCGACACTCTCTCACTTCTGGCCAGGGAACGTGGAAGGCGCACCGACCGGGAGCTGGCCAAGGAGGGCGAGTGAAAGACGGCCATAAGAAAGGGGGTTAAGCAAATGATCATAATCATAACCATAATAAACCCGGCTGAGCCACGGTTGGAGAGACTGAGACTCCGCGCAAGAGAGCACTGCCCTAGGGGGCAGAAGAACCGGAGACCCAACAGCGCGCACTCACCACTGACGTTTGCTGCTTCTGTGGCCTTTTAAACAAACAAACAAACAAACAAACCAAAAAAAAAAAAGCCAACAACCGAGAAACCGCTAGCGGCAGCCTCACACGCGAGCGCCACGCGAAGCTCCCGGAGCCAAACCGCGACGGGAGGAGGGAGGGAGGAGCAGGAGCGTGGAGGGAGGAGGAAAAGCTCGGGCACCTTCTTCGCTCCCACCCTGAGTGGTCTCCCGGGGGGATCTCTTCTTCCCTTTTCTTTTCTTGTCTTACTTCCCTCGGGGCTCCCTCTCCGTCTGTCCCCCCGCTTCCCTCTCTGTGCTCGCGCGCCCGAGTCCTGCGCGGTGTCCCCCCTCGAGCACCCCACACCGCGCGGCCCCGGCTCGCTCCGATCCCGCGACTCCTTGGCCGGCGCAGCGCATGGAGAGCTCTGCCAAGATGGAAAGCGGCGGCGCCGGCCAGCAGCCCCAGCCGCAGCCGCAGCCGCCGTTCCTGCCGCCCGCCGCCTGCTTCTTCGCCACGGCCGCGGCGGCCGCGGCGGCGGCGGCGGCGGCCGCGGCGGCGCAGAGCGCGCAGCAGCCGCCGCAGCAGCCGCAGCAGCACCCACAGCAGCACCCACCGCCGCCGCCGCCGCCGCCGCCGTCGGCGCCCCAGCTGAGCCCCGCCGGCGACAGCCAGCCCTCAGGGGGCGGTCACAAGTCGGCGCCCAAGCAAGTCAAGCGGCAGCGCTCGTCGTCGCCCGAACTGATGCGCTGCAAACGCCGGCTCAACTTCAGCGGCTTCGGCTACAGCCTGCCGCAGCAGCAGCCGGCCGCCGTGGCGCGCCGCAACGAGCGCGAGCGCAACCGCGTCAAGCTGGTCAACCTGGGCTTCGCCACCCTGCGCGAGCACGTCCCCAACGGCGCGGCCAACAAGAAGATGAGCAAGGTGGAGACGCTGCGCTCGGCCGTCGAGTACATCCGCGCGCTGCAGCAGCTGCTGGACGAGCATGACGCGGTGAGCGCCGCCTTCCAGGCGGGCGTCCTGTCGCCCACCATCTCCCCCAACTACTCCAACGACATGAACTCCATGGCCGGCTCGCCGGTCTCTTCTTACTCCTCGGACGAAGGCTCCTACGACCCGCTCAGCCCCGAGGAGCAAGAGCTGCTCGACTTCACCAACTGGTTCTGAGGGCTCTTGGCCTGCTCAGGCCTGGTGCGAGTGGGCTTTGGGAGGCAGGTGAGTCGCCTTTTAGCGCGGACAGGTGTTTTATTCTGGTCTGGGGACCCTTTTGCCCCGTCCTCTTAGCGATGATGGGGAGGAGGGGGGCGGTGTCTCCCTGAAAGGGGCAGAGGGAGGCTTTAAAGGACTGTGCGTGTCTATTTCAAAGTCGTAGCGCTTTTTGTTTGTTTGTTTGTTTGTTTGTTTTCAACATTGACCTCGAGGGTGACTTTGCGCAGTTCTCCCAGGGCCTGGGGTAAGGGTGAGGTGGGGAGATGTTGGCTGCGAGCTGGGAACTGTCAACAGCGGCGCTCATCCTGACAGCTCCCCCACCCCCGCCCCTCGGTTTGTCCCCACCACGCGTGCCTAAATTCACACTAATCTCTCCCGTGCTTCTCATGTTGTAGGGCGACCACACAACCTGTGTCTTTAGTGCTTTCTCGTCAACCACGTTGGAAGGGAGAGAGACAGAGAGAATTTTTTAAAAAAATGAAATAAAAAGAGGAAGAAGAAGAAGAAGAAAAAGGAAAAAAACCAACCAGAGGACCTGTCATCCCCAAGGCCTAGAGGAGACGCATCCGTGAGAAAGCAAGACTCGCACATAACGGAGCTGCGCTCCTCTCCTCGTGGTGTCTGGCACGACAGCCATTCGCAGAACGAAGAGCCAAGAGGACCCCAGGCAAAGCAAGAAGTGCAGTTTGTGTACAAAAGCAGAGGGCTGCGAGCTCAAGGGAGCCCCAGCCCCCTCCCCCCCACCCAGAAACTCCCACCCACCACTAACAGGTCGAGCTGTGGCCGCCGGCTTGGGTGCCTTCAACTCCTGCCCTCTCTCCAATGAGCAGTTTTCAGCCCTCCAAAAAAGAGATTGGTTTCTTTTCCTCCCAATATTCGCCCCACACCCAAGCCAATATACTGCAGGCTTTTGCTTGCAGGGAAATGATAGTATACTCAGTTTTTTGAAAGCCCATCCTGAGGAGGGTTCCTTCTCCCGGAGCCACTCCCTCCCTCCCTCCCCCCTCTCTCCCTCCCTCCCTTCTTCCACCCTCCTATCCTCCCTCCTCCCTCCCTCCCCTCTCTCTTCCCTCCCTCCCCTCCCTCCTCCCTCCCTCCTCCCTCCCTCCCTTCCCTCTCCCCCCTCCCCCCTCCTATCGTCTTTTCTACTGTTTTCATTATAGAATGCTTCCAATCTTTTTGTGAATTTTTTATTATAAAAATCTATTTGTATCTATCCTAACCAGTTTGGGGATATATTAAGATATTTTTGTACATAAGAGAGAAAGAAAAAAATTTATAGAGTTTTGTACAAATGGTTTAAAATGTGTATATCTTGATACTTTTAACATGTAATGCTATTACCTCCACCTCTTCTAGATGTGTCCTTTACCTTACAACTGCCACCCCCCCCCCCCATGTGCTTTGTCAAGAACTCTCCTTATAGGTGAGGTCACCAGATGTACTTCAGCACCAATGTGTCTTACTTTATAGAAACTTTGTTTAATGTATTAATGATGTTATTAAATACTGTTCAAGGAGAACAAAGTTTATGCAGCTACTGTCCAAACATATAAGTGGCAGCCAGTCGGTTTTCATTGGTTGTCTTTCGGGAAATTTCTATCACTGCCTTTCCCCTCCCCCTTTACTGTTTTATTACAAACTTACAAAAAAAAAGTGTATAACCCTGTTTTATACAAACTAGTTTCGTAATAAAACTTTTTTCTTTTTCTTTTCTTTCTTTTTTTTTTTAAAAAAAAGAAAATAATTCATGCCTCCAAGTCTTATTTGACTCCACTGACCCTGCCTAGATTATTTACTGAAATGCCAGAGGGTAAGGGGTGGGAGAGGGGATGGGGTGGCAGAGAATATGCTACTTGTCAGAAATGACAAAGATAAGTGCTATAGCCCATCCTACTCAGGGAGCTTTCGGATGGGTTTGGAGAAAAACAATTTTCTAGAGATTGATGGTTACAATGGCTCTTACGCAGCCAGGGGGTGGTGATTAATGTCTGTCTCCTTTGATAAAATGACCATATATTTAAACACAAAAAACTCAAACTGGAAATTGGAGAGGGCTTGCCCCTCCCTCCTACTTTTCAACTCTTATCACTACTGACTTTCTTACTGTGGAAACGGTGGACAGGCTCGCTGAATGGACACGAGGGGTGAGTGGAGGAGTGGTCAATGTTGCTGGATTTGGGGATGAAGAGGGTGGCACTCTCCCTAGTCCCAGCAAGGGGCTCCGTCCTCCTCTTCCCTTCCTTCTCCCATGCCTCCCCAAGGACACTTTGCAAATTCATTTTAAATGAACACGGGGATATGAAGTCCTTGCAAAGTGAGATGGAAAGAAATAAAATCCTTAGAAATGTGTGGTCGCTTTGAGACACTGGCCTATCAAAGCTTGTGACTCTATCCAAATGGCGTGAGCTGCGTGTAAAAGTACCCAATTACCAAGATTCAAAAAGAAATTGGTGGGTTTTTGGCTGGCTTGCTTCTTGTCAGTTAGCAAGGACGTGCTCAGAATCCTACTCTGCCCCGTCCCCGCTCGCTGCCTGCAGTACTTGCAGATTCAATTTGCGTGTCTCCAGCCAAGCGGAAAGCCCAGCGCAAAATGCATCTTACAAAACCCAACAAAGAACAGGGAGCCAGCACGTCTTCCAGAGTTAAAAATCTAGTCTGTGTTGGTACATCTATACCATTTAGGGGGACCCAATAATCATTTTTTAAAGCCACGATGCGTGGAGCACGCCACAGCGTCTGATGTCATTTTGCTAAATGACCCTCTATAGAATGCACATTGAGGCTTCAGTCCCTTTCAAAGAGATGAGCGTAATTAAGGGGAAAAAAATCAGTAAATTCCTCGTCGCCATAAATAATCGGACTTTCTGCCAGCAGTGGGCCAATTTAGAGCTTACTTGAAGGAAGTAATGCTTTTGTGATGCCTGCTTTTATTTTTATCTCCTTTGGAGGACCAAAGTTAGGCTCCCTCCTCCTCCTCCTCCTCCTCCTCCTCCTCCTCCTCCTCCTCCTCCTCCTCCTCCTCCTCCTCCTCCTCCTCCTCCTCCTCCTCCTCCTCCTCCTCCGCGGCCCCTACCCCATTTCTTTTTCTTTTAATTTAGCTCCTTTGCAAGTTTCCAGATAAGGTATGCAAAGAAAGTGTAGCAAGTCATTTATGGCTATGAATATAACATTAGGATAATGTTTCAGCCCCCCACAAAGGGCATCTCCCGCCCCTTCTGCTGAAGACAGGTGTTCTTTTACTCACTTCTGAATGGGAAATAGCCAGTCTCCTTAAACTCGAGGCAAAGTTAGCCCTTGTTTGCCACAATGCGAAGGCAAACTCTCAAAATTCACAAACACACACACAATTTTGCCGAAGCTAGGAAAGGGCAAAGCGGGGATTGGGCAAAATCTCATTACATCTGCTCTAATCGCTTAGCAACACAAAGCCCGGGCTTGTGCGGCGAAGGGAAGCCATTCACGGGGCTGTGACAGGCGGCATTCAGCCGGCATTAGTCAGCTCCATAAATCACCGCTGCCCATTGGCTGCGCGGCGGGCTTTGCAGCGGCCCGGGGCTGTCAGCGCAATACAAAATATAGACCCCAGCGGCTAGGCCTGGCCGCCGCCGCTCCCCGGGCAGAGCGCCCCCCCCCCAACGCCCCTCTTTCATTTGGGGGCGGAGGACAGGAGTGCAGTGGAAGGACTTTATTGACTGAGAAATCTTACCTATTCAAAAAAAAAAAAAACGCTAGGGGAGAACCCGAATTCCTACTGGAGACGCGCCTGACATGCAGGAGGGGAGGGGAGGGCGCGGGAGAAAGGAAAATCGGGCCCAACCGGGCTGCAGAACTGTTGGATGCGAGTATGATCATAAGCAGGCAGGGCTGGAGCTTTGGGGGCACATATTTCAGCTCCCTGGCGGTCTTTCTGTATGTGCGCGCATGAGAAGTGTGCATATGTAGTGGGAAGAATCCGTCAAGTTCGCCTCAAGGGGGGGGGGCACCCTGGAGGAGAGAAGGAGAAACGGTTCTTGTTGGTGTTCTTTGCATAAAGCATCAGAAGTACCCTTGATGGCCTAAGGAAGTGGGAGCAAATGTGCACTTCTTCCAGGCTGTTGTTGGGGCAAGTTAGGATCCTCAGTCCCTGTCCTTGGTACCCACAGCAGCCAGAGGAGCCGGTGCAGAGCTGTTATCTGCACTTGGCCTTGTGAGGGAGACTATTAAACTGTGCAAAAGTAAGAGTGCTAACAGCGATTTTCAACTTGCGGTTCCCTCCGCTCTTTTCCAGGAGAACTGAGCAGTCGGTGCATCTACACCGCCATCTAGCTAGCATCAAGGCTGGCTGGTGGTCACCTGACCTCAAATGCCACAGACTCCAAGAACCTTTTCCTGACTGTGTTTTCTGCAGCAGCTCACAAGAGTTCTCCATTCTTTATACGGTTTCTTCTGCTTGGCATTCACCACTCTGCAAACACCCTCATCTTTATTTATATGATGCTATCCATGGCTCACCACCAGATGGTAAACTTGTCCCTGGACAGACCCTTACCTGTTTTGTTTACGGTTGTGTTTGATTGACTGAATGGTGGTTCCCCCCCTGATACAGTGATTGCTGTTGCTCATTCTTCCTCTCTTGTGTCCATTCACACTGTACCTTGCTGAGCTCTGCTTGTCTCCGGGGCTAACATCCATGGAGTTCATCTCTGGGACCCTCTTGCCTTCAGGATTCCATGTGGGCTTCACCCATCAGAGGCCCTAGCAGATTATGAGGTATATACTTACATCTCTGCTCCTCTCTGCTGTGCTCACTTATTCTGCTCCTAGTCTTACAGCCACAGATCTTGGCAGAAGTCTGTTCTTCCAGGGCGATTGCTCCTGCTAAGACACTGCAACTTCCTTGTCTCCCCCTGCAGGCCCAGAGCTGGTAAGGGCTCCCTGTAGTTAAGGCTCTCTGAGATTTTCTGAGCCATACTCACATTCCTGTCACTGCATGAAACTCTTCAAGCCTTTCAACTGTGCAGACGGACCCTCACCTGTACCATATTTTCCCATAGGCTATCAAGGGTTTGTGAGTTTTGTCTAAGATTTTCTGGATCTCACAAGGCTACAGGTAAGATTGAGACTGGCTCTGTTCAAGATCTAATTCTGGGAAATCACCTTGAGTCCAGAAAGTTTATTAAAAAACAGTTTGCAGAAGAAGTCAATGCCAGTTATCTCTTGTGAAAAAGGAAGACCATGCCTTCCTTTGCACAGACCAGCAGATCAATAGACAGTGAAAGGACTGAGAGCTGTTAATGAATGTGTTGGTGCCAGAGATAATCCTTTCTCCAGAATCATTCAGAGTCAGGTAGAGGGGTGGTGTTGGGGACTGGCCACCAAGATAAACACAGTACCGGTTTATTTCCATTAGGGTCATCTGAATTATCATTTACATATTCTTCTATATTCATTCTGCAATTTTGCATGCTCTTAAACAGAGTACCAAAGATTAACTAGAAAAAATTCTAGGACTTATCTTTATAATCACTTTTTTTTTTTTTTTTTGCTTTTTGGGTCACACCCAGCGATGCTCAGGGGTTACTCCTGGCTTTGCACTCAGGAATTACTCCTGGCGGTGCTTGGGGGACCATATGGGATGCGGGGATCGAACCTGGGTCGGCCGAGTGCAAGGCAAATGCCTTACCCGCTGTGCTATCGCTCCAGCCCCTATAATCACTTTTTTTGAAGGTTTTGTTGGGGGGCCACACCTGGATGTGCCCAGGACTTACTCCTGACTCTGCTCTCAGGGATCACCTCTGGTGAGACTTGAGGGACCATGTCTGGTGCTGGGGAGCAAACCCAGGTTCTGGTTCAAGGCAAGGCTAGTGTCCTACCCGCTGCATTTTAGCCCCCTCAATCACCCTTTTTAAGTACCAAGGATACTGCTTGGTACACAAAAGATTCCCACTTCTTTTTTTCCTATTATTGAGACGTTTCTGAACTTCCTCTCTCTGTTCTGGGGGCCAAGATTAGATGTTTTGGGATTTCCCCAGAAAGACCAGGTTATTGTGAAGTCAGGGAAGGGGAGGAGATACATTTGCTAACACTTTTTTCCCCCTTCTGCAAAGGCGAAGGGCTGGCCCTAGCTCAGGTCGAAGTTATATTCCTTCTTCTTTTGTATGCAAGATTAGGTTGTTACAAAAGAGGGTGTGTAGGTTAATGGCAGGAAGCAAGTTTCAGCACTGAGATCGGCCCGGAGCGCGTGTCAGGCTTAATGATTTATTCAAGCCGCAGCGCATCAGGGAGGTGATTGGCTGCAGGCATGCGCCCGCTGTCAGCTGCGCGCGCCGGACCTCGCCCTGCTACCTGACGGTTTGGGGCCGGGTGGGAGAGCTGGAGGGGGCAGAGAGGGGTTGGCACGGGCTGCAGTGGAGAGGTGCAAAAAGGAGGAAGAGGCCAAGAGAGAAAGAGAGAGATGTAGAGGAGTGAGAGGAGAAAAGGAGAAAGAGAATTAGGAGAGGGGCGAGAGAAGGGGCGAAAAGGGGTGGGGGGAGGAATACGAAGATGAGGAGGAGGACAGAGGGAAAGAGGGAGAGGGAAGGAGGAAGAAAAACACATGAGGGCGAAAGAGACAAAGAGACGAGGAGAAGAATGAGTGAGAGAAGAGAGAGTTTGGAGAGCAGAGTGGGAAGCGCTCCCAGAACGTCCCATGTGCGCACCCCCCCGCCGCACCCCCACTCCAGGCAGCCTGCAGGCGGCTCTCACAAAGCGGCCTTTGATGCACGCGCTCCTCGGGCTATTGGGGGGCGGGGGGGAAGAGATGGGGGAAAGGTGCCAACCCACACTCCTTGAAGGGACTCACTTTTTGCAAAGTGCTTTGGCGAGGGTTCTTGGGTCCTGAGTCCGGGCAGTCACGGTCAGGGCAGGAAGTGAGTGCGGGGTGACAAAAGCCAGGCACCTGCCCAAAGGACAACACTCAGAAAGCGCACGTCCTCCAGCCACCCCTCCCTCCCTGCCCGGCAGCGGGTCGGAGGCGCGGCTCGTCCATGACGCTGGGATGGTGCCCAGCGGGCCTTCTGCAGGCGGCCGGCGCGGCGCTGAGCCCTCACCGGAGCGGGGCGCTCCAGCGCCCTTTCCTCTTAATGCTCCTGAACCCCCGTCTCCCTCAAATCTCGGGGGGACCCCTCTCCTTTCCTCTCGCCTTTCCGCACTCCCCTTTGGGCCCTTAGGATTTACAATGGAAAAAATGCATCTAACCAGTCCCTGGCCCTCCCAGGTGGGCGCCCTAGAAGGGGGGCTTGCGGGGAGAGGTGGGGGGGGGAAGAACAAAGGAACGGTATTTGGGGTGGGGGCTGGAGGGGGGGCGAATGTCACACTTGAAGATCAATGGGAGAACCACCGCGGGGTGCCGCCGTTCCCAGATAAAGTTGTTGCTCCAGCGGAGGCGGCAGCCAGAGGGTGGCTCAGCCGCGCTGGGGGCAGCCGGACATTCTATCAATAGCCACGCTCTCCCCCAAGACCAAGGGAGGAGTAAAACGGCCCCCCACTCCCCCACCTCCCCTCCACACCGCTTTCGGCCTCCCCCAGCCCTGGGTCTTTACTAGGAAAAACAGTCTGTCTCCTTTGTCCAGGTGCCAGCGGGGCCTTTGGCGAAAGGGAGGCCGGCCAGCCCTCTGATCACGCTCAAAGGTTAGTTAAAAAGACAAAAACAGCTGAAAGTCTTCATGAATAATGCCGGGCTCCCCCACCCCCCAGCCCCTCCCTGCACCCCTGGCCCCAACGCAGCTCTGGGTAGAGCAACCCCCCTCAAGGCCCTACCACTTAGTTATGCTGCTCGCCTAAGTCAGAATTTCACAGAAAGGCCAAGAAGAAAAGCTCCCACAATTAGAGGTCGCCTGTCAGAAAACATTAACGCCTTCCTCTCCCAGCCTGTCAGCCGGCTGCGGCTCCAAACCTCCATGGCGAATTGGCTCTCCACCCCGTGAAGTGACCGCCAGCCAAAGGAGCAGGGCTGGAGAGACCAGGGACAGGGGCTCTCCCGAAGCGGCCTCTCTCCTGTCTCCAGGCAGGGGTACAAGGGTGCAGGAGGCACCCTCAGCTCCGGCTCTCAGCACAAGGTGCATATGAGGGGTCAGACAGGACCTTCTGGCCTAAGGACAGATGGACAGTCCTTCCACATCAAGAAAGACCTTTTTACTTTCTTTTTTTTTTGCAGTGGGGATGGTTCACATATACACACATTACCCTTCCTTCTCTGCTGTTGCAGCATTTTCCACACTCCAGACATCTTAATTTGCTCATGATCCGCACTATATATATATATATATATATGAAATTAAAAAGGGGAGGGGCTCAGAAAAGCAGTCTCCTTTGTCCACAACCACATCATGCCACAGTGGGAAAGCCACATTTGAAAGTAGGTTTGTTGACTCAGATGACACGTGCTTTCCGTTGCAACCCAGCCCGCGTTTTCTCCAATAAGACCCAGTGCTTGTACTTGTTTGCCTCTGGACATGTTACCAGTATGAGAGCCTGTTCCTTGAGTTCTCTGGTGCCAGGATGGTCAGGGCACCTGCTGAGCATGCAGAAAATGTGTGCAAGAAAGGAAAGAGGGAAGGAATAAAGAAAAATGAGGGAGAAAGGAAGAAATTCTTAGAAAAGCCCTTTTGATTTCTTTTTTTGGACATAATTTTGTTCTGATAGATATTGATTGGGGGGGGGTGAAGAGATATGTTTTAGGACGTTGCTTTGAGAAATAGTTAAGTGGGTAGGGTGTGTGATTTGCACACTGCTGACCATGGTTTGATCCCAAGCTCCCAAACAGTCTTCGAATCTCACCAGGAATGACTCCTGAGCACAGGAGCCAGGAGTAGTAAGTTTCAAATACCACTGGGTATGCCTTAAAATTAAAGACAAAAAGAGAAACAGAGAGAGAGAGAGAGAGAGAGAGAGAGAGAGAGAGAGAGAGAGAGAGAGAGAGAGAGAGAGAGATGCAGTTGAAAGAGCAGAGCAGAAAGTAGTTTGAGTACTGGAAAACTCAGTTCAATTCCATGCCCTGCATGTCCCACAACACTGCTAGTTGTGGTAACCCCAGAGCTTGGAGCTCTCTGAGCATCATCAGGTATGAATCCAAACTAGCAAACAAAATAAGTCTGATTGGGATTCTGCATACCCCACTATTTACCTACCTATTTGAAGTTCCTTTCCTTAGCTGCAAAAGTGGAGGTAATAAAACCTGGAGGGGGGGTGTCTGTGTGTGTGTATCTGTTGTGTGAGTAGGATTATAAGAACTATAAGGATTATACTATAATTATAAGGATTATAAGAATTATACTTGGATAAATAATGCAAAAGTGTCTACCATAGTATTCAGCACATAGTAAGTATTCAAGGAAATTCAGTCAAGATTCCACAACAAGACTTCTGAACATCTGCAACCTCTTCCTGGGTTCCCCAGGCTGAGGAAGCCCCTCTCAAACCCCTCACAAACTCAGGACACATCTTCTGGGACCTAAAAAACTGACACTGGCCTCTTGTCATTCAGCTATGTCAAGGACACCAATCCCCACTCTGCCTTCTGGTATCTACACCATCTATACCTCTTCTTGGGTCCCCTGGACTGAGAAAACCCCTTCCAAATCACTCTGGGACTGAAACAACACCATCCTTTCATCCCTACCATTTTCAAATGTTCTTGGGGCTTATATGTTTACTCAAATATGTCTATTTTAAGGCCTGTATACAAAAGGATGTTAGACACAAAACTGCATGACCAGTGGAGTAAACTCTAAGGGCACAGACATTGCTAGACTAACAGATTTTTGAAGACTATTGCTTGCTGACTGTGAGTAAAAGTGTTACAATTTAAGACCTTGAGAAATAGTTAAGTGGGTAGGGTGCATGTTGTTTGGTAGTCTACATGTTTGGTAGTCTACATGTTTGGTAGTCAAGAACTGCCTCCCTGGCCTTCCAATAAAGGGACTAAGAGATAGGGACCACAAAATTGATCATCAAAATGGCCCCTTTAATTTCAGCACTGGAGAGCCTATATAGCCCATCTAAGGGGTTTGAGGTACAGGGCTGTGTGTAGGTGTGATTGAGCCTGTACAGAGGTAAAGCACTTCAGCCACAGCAATTCTCTTGGGGGGATTAAGTCAAGGACATGCTCTGTCTAAGATTATACTGAGAAACTCTCTCAGTGCCAGTAAGCATCCACGTTACTTTTCTCTTTCCCTTGCTGCTAATACATATTAAACAAATAATGTTACTTACTATTAATATTTGCAGAGTCTCTTGGCCCAGTGCCTGGCTGTCTTCACCAGGGACCTTAGGAGGGGATGGGTTGTGTCTCCCTCCCCACCCTGAGCAGAGCCCTGGCAGCCAAAGACCTCTGGAACCCAGCCACAGCCATGCTCAAGGTCCTTTTACACATGTTCAGATGAGCCTCCTGCATGAAGGAACCAGCAGAGGAACCCAGGTATGTGGGACCCGGGGCTGAGATCTCAAAGTCTGTTCTGACTGAGACTGGGCCTCTTCTGCCCAGATCCCCCATTTTCTAGTAGCTAGGCAGTAACACCCACAAACTTCCCCTGGAGCCATGTAATCCCATCAATGGCCAACATCCAGAGACTTTAAAACCAAGCTCCCAGAAGTGCGCAGCTGCAAAGTGGCCACACAACATCTTATAGCTTAGTTCTCCCCAAACACCTGGCAAGCTACCGAGTTTCCTGCCCGCTCAAGAGAGCCTGGCAAGCTCCCTGTGGCATATTCATATGCCAAATACAGTAACAGTGATGGGTCTCATTCTCCTGACCCTGAAAGAGCCTCTAACGCGGCACTGTTGGGAAGGATGAGTAAAGAGAGGCTGCTATGATCTTAGGGCTAGGGTGAATGGAGACATTACTGGGCCAACTCTAGCAAATTGGCAATCAACAGGATGATAGTGATAGTTATTAATATTTGCAGTTATTTGGATAAACACAGTAAGATATATCGATTCCAAAAATTAGTTCTCTGGGCTCTGAGGGCAAGCAAGGGTTAAAAGCCACTTAGGATTTTACCATAAATCCCAGACTAGGTCCTCAGACTGATTTAGCTTTTCCTACCCCATAGACTCCTGTCTCTTAGGTCATCGTGGCTTGCATCAAGACCATGCCTTATGTTTTCTAGATTGTAGGATTTCGATGCTGGGGTAGCTTTGCTGTTTGACCTGGATCCATCTAGAGACCTTTCAGTGGGACCCAGCTTTTTTGGCGTCTTAGGAACTATGGTGACTGAAGCCTGAGTCAATTAATTATGATGGATAACAAGGAGTAAATATATTATAGTCAACTAACTCCCAAATATTAGAGCAGAGCATTAATGGTGTGTCTGTGTTTAAGCAAAGAACATTGCCCTATAGTAAAATATAAAAAGGTTATAAGGGAAAGAGACAAGGAAGTAATTCACTACAGATATAAACTCCAGAGTCACCAGAAGGTTTGGCATTATAAACCATCAAGCTTGACTTGGGGAATCTAGTAGCTAACAGAAGGCAAGGTAAAGCACAAAGGAAAAGTTAAAGATAAACTTGGGGTATTAGGAGTGCTCATTAGAAGAGCACTGTGAGCTTCTCTGGGGCGGGCAGGGGGAGGAAGAGAGGCAATTCACTGACGAAGTCTAAAACACTTTGGGTTAATATCCAATAGCTGACAAATAGCAAATTAGTTCAGACCTCAGATAGCTGGCATATGAAATTCAAATCATAGCACTCAAAATCGTCAGGAACAATGGTGAAACCAAAGATTTCACCTGCTCTGGCAGACAGGGACAGAAGTCTTCGTAAATCACAAGTGCAAATAAACCTTCAAACCTTCAATGATGAACTTAAATCACTGGTCCATACAATGGCTGTGGAATTCCAAAGCAATCACTAGAAGAAAAATTCAACCAATGTATTTTTCTTTCTTTTTGGGTCACACCCAGCAATGCTCAGGAGTTACTCCTGGCTCTGCACTCAGGAATCACTCCTGGCAGTGCTCGGGGAACCATATGGGATGCTGGGAATAGAACCTGGGTCGGCCGCGTGCAAGGCAAATGCCCTACCTTCTGTGCTATCACTCCAGCTCAAAATTCAACCAATTTAAAGATGAACTGATCCAGGATATCAAAGAATAGTCCATACAAATGGAAGTGAAGGAGTTAACAAATGCAACAGCAAGTCACAGCAACAGAATTCAATATGTAGAGGACCATACTAGTGATATTGAAGACAAACTACTAGTCATCACCAATAACGAAGTGAAAAAAAATAAAAGTAAACAAATGGAAGAGAACTTGTGAGATTCTTGATAGATAATGGCAAGAGAAATAATCTTAGAATCATAGAAATATTAGAAGGAGAGAAAAAAGGCAAAGGAGAAGAAGAGCTGGTCAAAGAAATAATAACACGCCAATTCTTAAGATGGTGGCGGCACCGTGCAGGCATTAGAGCTGGCAGATCAGTGGCAGCTCACAGTGCTCTGAAAAGCTGGCTGATGGGGGTCATAAAATTTCCCAGTGAATGACATAAGTGCCTTTTAAATATTATATGTTGAAATAGAGTGCCTCCATGATCATTCCCAGCTATCATTGTCATAACAATCTCTTGGGGGGGAGGGGATGATAGAAAGGAACCTGGGGACACTGGTGCTGGGAAATGTACACTGGTGGAGGGATGAGTGTTGGGATACTGTATGACTGAAATCCAACCATGAATAGCTTTGTAAGGGTCTATTACAGTGATTCAATAAAAAAGTTAAAAAAATAATAGGGAGCCTCTAAGTGAAATCAAGCCAGCCCCTGCAGACCACCAGCCCAGAGTGGGACTTGGTGGCAGCACGGCCACCCGCACCACAGCAGACAGGGTTATCGCAGCTCTCGGACCTGTGGGCTGCCAGACGCTGTGGTGGCAGGATTTTTGCATGCATGCCTCGTGCTCTTTGGGTCCAACCTGGTGCCACCACGGAGTGTGGGTCCCAGAGTTGAGGGGGCACCGCGGGTTTCCACCAAAAAGGAACAGCTCAGGTGGTCCTGGCAACTCACTGCCACCAGCACGATGTCTTGGCCACCACTACTCCCCTGGATCAGCCCTCACCACAGGTGATGCCTGCAGCGTATTATGGAGGAAAATCTTCCTGAGCCTGAGCACCAACTGGCTAGAGACTGGACCTGAAGAAGGGGGTGAATGTCCCCTGGGAAGGTCCTGGCCAGACCCCAACAACTCAGACCAAGTTTTCTGAGAAATTAAACTGACAAAGTTTAGGTATGCGGAGCCACGCCCACAAACCACCTCAGGCTCGGTCATACAAGCTCATTTATCCGTCTTGCTCTACAGACTCATAAATAAATCTCAAAGGAGATTTAAAAAAGACACATTAAATCTTCTCAGACCCAGGCATGGCTGAATGATCTGCGGTATATAGGAGGTCGGGCTGCTTAGCACAGTGTCCACACACACAGAGCCCAGGGCAGCTACTTGCTCCCACAATTCAAAATTGTCATAATGTCCCCAGCTGGAACCCATTGTCTGGAGATAGACTTCACAGAGAAGTTAACCTTGCTGAAAATTTGGGTATGCACGTTTTGTGACTGAAATCTCCAGGCTTTCTCAGAGTCGAGATGGACTATCTCCCTTCACCTTGCTGTACTTCCAGAAGCACCAGCAGTCACATCCACACCTGAAAGTCGCCATCCAGCTATAAAAGCTACTTTAGCTGTACTTTCCCAATAAAAATACTGAGCTCTCTCAACAACTCGATGACCATTAGTACCTGTATTGCAAACCATAATACACCAAAGGTGAGAGAGAAAGAAAGAGAGAAGAAAAGTGCCTGCCATAGAGACAGGCTGGGGTGGAGGAGTGCTTTGTGGTGGTCAGAGAGAAACTGGGAACATTGGTAGTGATAAATGTACAGTGGTGGAGAGACGTGTGCTGGAATATTGTATGACTGAAACCCAATCAAGTCTGTAATGGTCTATCTCATTGTGATTTAATTTAAAGAAATAACGTAGAAATTTCATGATATATTGAGAGAGGCACAAAGAGTATCAAACGAAATAGACTTAAATAAAAGAATTCCAAAACACAGTAATCAAAATGGTGAACTCAAAAAACAATACTACTTAAAGCAGCAAGAGAGAAGCAAATCCTCACATATGAGGAAAATAGCATAGGATCTTGACGGGCCTTTCATATGACATTGTACAGTCCAGGAAAAGTGTGGAACAACATACTCAAAGTACTGACTAATAAAAACTCCTAGCCTAGAGTACACTACCCTGATAGCTGTCATTTAGAATTGAGGGAGGGATAAGAACATTTTTAAACAAACAAGAACTGGCAGCACTTTCAACAACTAAATCAATCCTGCAAGAATTACTGAAAGGCTGCTTGTAAAAAATAGATTTTTGAAAATACAACCATATATCACACACATACACATGCAAAGGGCAACATAGACTTTTATGTCAATAAGCTCTCTGAATATCAATGTGCTAAAAAGGCATACAGTAGCTGGATGGATTAAAATAGAAAACTCATCCATTTGCTGTCTACAGGAAACACACCTAAACTCTCAGAATAAATACAGACATAGAGTGAAAGAATGGAGAACAAGCATACAAGTCAATGGAAGACAAACCTGGAACAGCCATGTTTATATCAGTCTAAAATCCACTAAGTAAAAAGAATGTAATTAAAGACAATGTTGGATACTGCTTATTGGTCCAAGGAATAATAGATTAATAACTTAACTGTCATTAACGTTTACACACTAACTGAAAACTCAGCAAAGTTCATAAAACTTCTGCTCACAAACCTTCATAAACACATAGATGGAAACAGTAGTAGTGGGAGACATTCAACACACTATTTTCCCCACTAGACAAATTAACTAGGCAGTATGTCAGTAAAGAAACAAGAACCCTAAATGAGGAGCTGAAAAAACTGGGATTGTTGGGCATATAAAAGCCTCTACATCCCCCCCCCAACAAGAATATACACATACTTCTCTAATGCACACATGACATTCCAGAGTATATCACATATTAGGCCACAACTCAAACATACATAAATTTACAAGCATAGAAATTGTACAAACTATCTTCTTATACCACAATGCCTTGAAATTAGAAGTGAACTATAGAAAGAAGATGAGGAAAACATCCAACAATCAGAAGCTGAACAAACACTGCTAAATAATAGTTGGATCAAAGAAAAATCAAGGAAGAAAGAAAAAGATTCCCTGCAGCTAATGAGAATGAAGGAACATCTATCAGAATCTATGGGATATAGCAAAAGTTGGACAAAGAGGGAAATTCATAGCATTGCAGGCCTACATTAAGAAAGAAGAAAATCAGCAACTTAAATATTCATCTCAAAAACCTGTATAAGGAACAACAAACAAATCCAAGAAGTAGCAGAAGGAGGGAAATAATAAAAACTAGGGTATCACTGTATCACTGTCATCCCGTTGATCATTGATTTGCTCGAGTAGAGGCCAGGAACGTCTCCATTTGTCCTAGCCCTGAGATTTAGCAGCCTCTCTTTACTTATTCTTCCCAGTGGTGCTGCATTGGAGGCTCTTTCAGGGTAAGGGGAATGAGACCCATCATTATTAGTGTATTTGGCATATTGAATATGCCACAGAGAGCTTGCCAGGTTCTGCCATTCGGGCAGGATGCTCTCGATACCTTGCCAGGTTCTCTGAGAGGGAGAACTAAGCTATAAGAGGGTGCTCCCAGGAGTTCAATCTTATAGTCTCTGGATGTTGGCCATTGGTGGGATTATATGGCGCCGGGGGCAGTTTCTGGGTGTGACCACCTAGCTACTGGAAAATAGGGGATCTGGGCAGAAGAGGCCCGGTCCCGATCTAAGCAGGCTTGGAGATCTCAGCCCCCGGTCCTGCACACCTGGGTTTCTCAGCCGCTTCCTTCATGCATGAGGCTTGTCCGAACATGTGGAGAGAGGCCTTGAGCATGGCTGTAGCTGAGTTCTGGAGGTCTTTGACTGTTGGGGCTCTGCTGGGGGTGGTGGTGGAGGAGGAAAACTTAACTCGCCCAGCTCTGAGACTTTGTGTCGCTCTTTCGGGACCATTGCCCACCCCCCCCAACCCCCCCACCCCCGCATCGTGTAATCCCATCAACAGCCAATATCCAGAGACTATAAAACAATGCTCCTGGAAGACAGCGACTCAGAGCCTCTTGCCCCCACTCCTGGCTGTCTTCACATGGGTCCCTCAGAGCAGGGCAGGTTGAGTTTTCCACCCCATCCAGAGCAGAGCCCCGGCAGAGGAACCCAGGTGTGCGGGACACCCACAAACTGCCCCCTGCGCTGTGTAATCCCATCAATGGCCAAGATCCAAAAACTAGAGTAAACTTAACAAAATACAAACCAAGAAAGCTGTTCAAAGAATCAATGAAACAAGGAGCTAGTTCTTCAAAAAAACTAAACAAGATAGATGAAACTTTTAGCTGATGAAGAAAAAAGAGAAAATATACAAATAAATAGAATCAGAGATGAAAATGAAATTACAACAGATCCTTCAGAAATCCAAAATATAATGAGAGGATACTATGAACAACTTTGTGCTCTTAAATTGGAGAACCTAAAAGAAATGGATAGCTTCTTAGTCATGTAATCTCCCAAAGCTGAGTAAGGAGGAAGTAGAAAGCCTAAACAAATCACTAAACAAATCAATCACAAGTAAGGAAATTGAAACAGTAACTAAGAATCTCTCCAAGAACAAAAGTACCAGTCCAGATGGGTTCACTGGTGAGTTCTATCAAACATTCAAAAGAGATTTACTGCCTATACTTTTTAAGCTCTTCCAAAATATCAAAGACACAGGAATCCTTCCTAACATCTTCTGGGAACTAACATTGCAGCAATATGAAAGCAAATAGAGACACTTCCAGAGAAGAAATTTTCAGGCCAATCTCCCTGTTGAATACCAATGCAAAAATCCTTAACAAAATCTTAGCATATTTAATACAAAAACATATCAAAAAATCACACGCCCTAATTATGTGGGACACATCCCAGGGAAGAAAGGGTGGTTCATCATATGCAAATTAATTATCATAATACACCACATTAATAAAATGAAAGATAAGAAGCATATCATATTAATTGATGCAGAGAAAGCCCTTGACAAAATCTGATGTCAATTCATGATAAAAACCCTCAACAAAATAGGGGTGGAATGAGCCTTCCTTTAGATAATAATGGCCATTTATAATAAGCTCAGAATCCATATCAACGTTAATAGTGAAATTGTTTCATTTTTTTACCTGAATTACATTGAAACAAAGAATTTCACCAAAACTAAAGGAATTCCCTGAGATGAGGCATAAGACAAGGATGTCCACTCTCTCCACTTCTACTAAACATAGTATTAGAAGTCCTGGCTATAGCAATCAGTCAAGAAAAGCAAATCGAAGGAACTAAATTGGAAAAGAAGAACTCAAGTTATCACTATTTGCAGATGACATGACAATATACCTAAAGAGTCCACAATAAAGCTCCTAGGAACAATAAACCTTTACAGCAAAGTGGCTGGCTACAAAGTCAGTACACAAAAATCAATTGCATTCTTATATACAAAGAATTAATTTGAGGAGTAAGTGGTCAAGGAGTTCATTCCATTTAAAATAGTATCCAAAAAATCAAGTATCTACAAATCAACTTTTAAAAAATGTGGGAAATTTATACCATGATAACTTTAATCACTTGAAGAGATATAACACCTTAGGAAATGGAAACATTTTCCATATTCCTGGATTGGAAGAAACAACATTATTATAATGACTATCCTACCTAAGTTATTATATAGATTCAACCTAATGTGCATCCAAATTCAGATGACATTCTTCCAGGATCTAGAAACATCAATAATATAGTTTGCATGGAATCATAAAAGATCATGAATAGCCGAATCTATACTGAAAAGAAGAAATTTCAAAATAAGAAATTGGGAGGTATTTCATCACCTAATTTGGAACTGTTATTTAGTTATAGTGATCAAAACTGCATGGTCCTTGAATAAAGATGGACCCTCTGATCAATGAGCCAGAATCAAATACCCTATGGCAAACCCCATTATATATATGGACAGTTAATTTTTAATAAGGGAGCTGAGAACATAAAATGGAATAATGATAGCCTCTTCAATAAATGGTTCTGGGAAAACTGTATAACTATATATAAGAAATCAAGGCTGGATCCATATTTTACAACACAAGTCAATTTAAGGTGGATCAACGATATCGAGATATGGCTAGAAATTATGTGTTCTGCCTATATTGAGGGGAAAAAAAGGCAGAACACTTCAAAATTTGGACCTACCAGTTATCTTCAGTGATCTGTCACCTCTGGCAAAGACAATACAATGAAAAAATAAACAAATGGGACTACATAAAATTAAAGAGATTATGCAGGGCAAAAGAAACAGAGAGTAAAACTAAAAGACAGGTAATTATATATGAAAAAGTAATATTTGCATTCAACACATCAGATAAATATGTGATATCCAGGATACATAAAATACACAAAGATCAACAAAAATTATCAAAAAGCCTTCCCGGAGAGGCAAAAAGGTATAGTAGAAATGACATCTGCATTTGTATGTTCATTGCAGCACTGTTTACAATAGCCAAAATCTGGAAAAAAAACCGGCGTGCCCAAAAAAAGATGACTGGTTAAAGAAACTTTGGTACATCTAGCACAATGGAATACTATGCATCTGTTAGAAAAGATGAAGTCATGAAATTTGAAATTTTGCATATAAGTGGATCAGCATGGAAAGTATCATGCGAAGTGAAATGAGTCAGAAAGAGAGAGACAGACATAGAAAGATCGCACTCATCTGTGGAATATAAAATAACAGAGTGGGAGACTAACACACAAGAGTAGTAGAGATAAGAACCAGGAGGTCTGCCCCACAGCTTGGAAACTGGCCATATATGCTTGGGGAAAAGGCAGCTCAGATAGAGAAGGGTACACAAAGTAGAGGATATTGGGAGGATCCATTCAGATTGGAAGATGTGAACTGAAAGTAGACTATAGACCGAACATGAAGGCCACTCAATACCTCTGCTGCAAACTACAACACCCAAAGGGAGAGGGAACAAAATGGAATACCCTGATGCAGTGGCAGGATGGGGGCAGTGGGTGTTGAGGGATGAGGTGGGGTGGCAAGAGGGATACTGGGATCATTGGTGGAGGTGAAGGGGCACTGGTGGAGGGATGGGTAAACGATCACTGTATGAGTGAAATGCAAACACAAAAGTTCATAAGTTTGTAACTGTACATCACAGTGATTCTCTAAAAAAATTTTTAAAAATTATTAAAAAGGCCTACCAAAAAATGAAAAGAGGAAATGAATAGACACTTCTCAGAAGTCTGTAGGTATATGAAAAAATGCTCAGCATCACTTATCATCAGAGAATCCAAATCAATATAATATGACAATGAGATGCTATCTCACACCAATGAGAATGACACATATCAAAAATAATAGGAACAATCTCTATTGGCGAGAATCTAGTGAAAAGGGGAACTCTAATCCACTGCTGGTGGGAATGTTATCTGGTAGAAGCCCTACGCAAAAACAACATGGAGAGTTCTAAGTAAACTTAGAGTTGAACTGCCATATGACTCAGCAACATCACTTTTGGGTATTTACCCTCAAGACACTAAAGAACTCTTTCAAAAGGACATATGCACACCACTATTTATTGCTGCATTTAGTATGATAGCTAAGATATGGAATCAACTAGGTGTCCAATGACAGATGAGTGAATTATAAAGATGTGGTATGTAATTAACAATGGAATACTATGCAGCTACTAAGAAAAATGAAATCATGCAATTTGCTGATTGGAACTGGAAATAGCACGTTGAGTGATGTAAGCCAGAAGAAAACAAACACAGGATTATCTCACTTACCTGTGGTATATAGAATATTGGATGAGGGAACACACTGTAGTAAAGGGGGAATCAAGATCACCCTTGACTCAGTGTTTAGAGAGGAGAAGAATAGAGCAGGAAAGAAATCAAGTGGGGAAGAAGAGAATGGGATGTAATAGGTGAACAGGCATCAGACATCAGGGCTTCAGTTATACTGGTAATATGTGTGAGTGGTATAGCCATATATTCAAAACATAGTCAACAAAATGAAAAACATGAGATCTAAGTGGCAAACTTTGTAATGTGCCCTTCAAATTGACAGGTGGGGATGGGCTAGGGCTTGCAGTGGGGAGGGAATATGGAAACAAGGATGGAGGGAAGGTGATACTGGTGGTGGGATTGATGTTGAAGTGTTATAGCCTAAAACTCAATTATCAATAACTCTGTAAATCATAGTTCTTTAATTACAAAATGGAAAAAAATATTCCACCTTTTAAACAAACAAAAATACTGTCAATAAATTGGCAAAACAGAACGAAGTATCTCTTAGACCTTCTTTGTCTTCCAGAAGACAAATTCTGTTATTGATACAAAATCATTATCTCATGCACTATGGCCAAGAAATAACGGAGCTGTGCAAACACAAGGTCTACATGACGCTGTGGCTGTCACTGTCACTGTCATCCTGTTGCTCATTAATTTGTTCGAGCGGGCACCAGTAACATCTCTCATTGTGAGACTTATTGTTACTGTTTTTGGCATATCCAATACGCCACGGGTAGCTTGCCAGGCTCTGCCGTTCGGGCGAGATACTCTCGGTAGCTTGCCGGGCTCTCCGAGAGAGGCGGAGGAATCAAACACGGGTCGGCTGCGTGAAAGGCGAATGCCCTACCTCTGTGCTATCGCTCCAGCCCACATTGAGGCTATTTAATAAAAACATTACTTTGGAATGTTGGGGATGTAATATTGCTGGAACTGCAGGCCTGTCTTTGCATCCACCCCTCACCACCACAACCATTGGATAGAAGTTTGCTAAAGTGAAAACTATAGACTCCCAGTAAAGTTACTGGGATTTTTATGTAAACTAATGATAAGATCTTTTCCCTAGAAAATCCATTTTTATAAAAGCAGAATGAGAGGCTGGAAAGATAGCACAGCAGGTATGACACTTGCCTTGCATGTGGTCAACCCTAGTTAAATCCCTGGCACAATTAGATGATTTCCTGAGCACCACCAAGAGTGACCCTTGAGCCCTACTGGGCTTGGCATCAAAGCCAAAAACACAACACAACACAACACAACACAAAATGAACAAACAAGGCAGCTCTAGAAAGAGGTTGGGTGGGACCAGTCTTTCTTTAGTGTTTAGACTGTTCATAGACTCCACTTCTTGAAATGATGGAAGCTGGGCTTGGAGGTAAAGGAACCTCTGGCCTTGAGATGTTTCTTCTCCATCTTTTCCTCTTAGAGCAGCCAAGAAGAGGGCTTATGCACCCATCACCACACTCACAAGAATGTGACCCTATTTTCCTGGGACAGTAAGGAAGGGGTATATTCTATGTCATCTGAAGGGTAGATATTTCAATGAAAAG
The DNA here is from genome assembly GCF_027595985.1 of Sorex araneus. Classification (NCBI taxonomy): domain Eukaryota; kingdom Metazoa; phylum Chordata; class Mammalia; order Eulipotyphla; family Soricidae; genus Sorex; species Sorex araneus. The sequence continues at coordinate 44,510,969 of NC_073311.1, forward strand.
CTAATGTCCCCCACCTTTTTGAGGTGCCCTGATTTACAATACTGTTAATGATAGTTTTCTCAGTACTTCATACCCATCAGTTCCCAGTTCCCTCCACCAATGTCCCAAGGGCACCTCTAACACCCTTTCCCACCCTAATTCACATCCCCAGGTAAAGCTCAATTAATTCTATGGATTAGTCCTGCAGCTCTGTTGCTTTGGACATTCGTTTCTATCTAACTACATATCTTTATATCCCACTTATGAGATATCATTCTGCATCTGTCTCTCTCCTTGTAAATAACTTCATTCAGCATGATACCCCCTTTACCATCCATGTAGTGACAAATTGCATGCTTTTATCTTTTCTTGTGATCTCATGATCGTGATTTGTGAGAAGTATTCCATGGTGTTTGTATACCACAATTTATCAGTTATTTGTTTTGGAGCATTTTTTCCCCAGAATTGGCTATTCTGAATAGCGCTGAGCAACTAGTTTGTTGCTAGAGATCTACAGATGGAAAAAGACATGCTAAATTCCAAACACTATTTTTTAAGGGCAGAATTAGACCTGTTCCAAAGATATACAGGCAGGGGTATTTGTCTGTAGTAGCATATTTGTATAATGTCAAAAAGGAAGAAATAATATGCTACCTTAATGTGGGATGATTAGTTCAAATAAATATTGGCTCTTATAAAATGGCATATGGGGCTGAATTTCAAATGGTAATAAAGATTTATATTTACTGACCTGGAAATTGAGCTGTTACTATTATGTGTGAAAGAAGAGAATAGCTATGGTCTGTAATTCTGTGTCAGAAGATATCACCCATCATCAAATTATCTATGTATTTCTTATATTATTCCATCTTGAATTTTCAGTTTTCTGGAGAGGCCACCTCTGTTGGTGATGAGGATCAAACCTAAGACTTCAAACCATGTACTTCAGTGCATTGATTCATCTCCCTTGCCCATATTTTCCCACTTTATAAGAAATACATAGATAATTCATGTTCTACTAAAAATGTGAACACTAAATACAGCGTCTAATTAAAGAATATTTTCCAGAACCCATTTATTCTCAGAGGACACCATTGTGAAAAAAAAGAAGCATGACCTGATAGGTGAAGGGATAAGAAAAATTTTAGTGTCTGAGCCATCATATAGCTTTCTTTCAACAAAATAATTTTAAGCATTTATGGACTATCCAATGATATTTTGGCAAATCTGTAAATTTTTATACAACAGACTTTTCAAACTTTATTTAAAAAATGTGTTATTTGTGAATAAATTTCATGCTTAAAGAAGCACCTTGTAACCAAATTACACAAAACTGCATCCTCAGGTGACACCTGAAGAAAGAATTACTTTGCCAAATGTGTTTTTGAATTCATATCCCTTAATTGCCTTCAGAAAGGTGGAATCCTGTTGTAATTTCATTAGCAGTGATATGAGAGTCAACTTCCCCACAGCTTGGCTGGGTATCATTATGCAAACAAGCTCTGTGCTACACCAACAACTTTATCAACTGTAAGTTAAAAGAAAGTGATGTCTCATTCTTCCATTCTTCTGGTCATACATCACTCTTGGCATTCAAGGAATTTTTGTATTTAACGATATGGATTTTTAAAAAAATCAGTGATTTTGTAAGGGACTGGACAAAGATAGGCTTCACAAAGGGAAATGCTCTTTGCTTTAAATTTCTATTTCTGTACATTCTGATCAATTAAGTGGCTCAGATATAAATTCACATTATGGCCAGATATTTTTAAGTTTTGTTTGTTTAGAGAAATGAATCAAATAGCATGCACTAAAAAGAGCAACTGTGAATAAAGGGAAGCCCTCGATCTTATAAAAGTGCTGTATTCCAAATTTATGATTTCCCGGTACTTCCACGTTGAATGACCCCAATAATCATTCCAAAGAGGAAACTGTGGAGGATTACTCTGGACTTTCATTCCTCCTGCCATCATTCCCTCTCCCTTCTGGATTCTTCCTCTTTATGCTCACCTCCCTCCCCCCACCTGCTGCTGATCCAAAGAAGAAAGCCATTTCCATTGGCTGTGGCTGCCTGGGGAGATCTATATTACTCTGGAAAGACAAGAGTTGTCACCATGTTGGTAAAGTGTGAAATTCGGTTTTGATTGTAAAAGGAAGCCATTTCAATGAGATTACACCGTGACCACGTAGATTAAACTCAGCCATATGGCCCTGGGATGCTTCTTCTACTGTCAGGTAACAGTGCATTGTTAATGACGTGGTGATGACATTTTCAGATGGAAAACAAAGCCACCTGGACTGGAAGAAGGGGTGGAGGGAGGAAATGACAAGATGCTGGTAAGCAGTAACAGAGCTCTCTCTCTCTCTCTCTCTCTCTGCGGGCTTTGAAGAAGAGATGGGATTTGTGTAATTCACAAGTAAAAACTAAACATGTGAGCAGTGTTAGAAACATCATCCTACCTCTTGCTTGACAGAGTAAAATGATGTGTTTTCATGAACAGGATTCCACGGTTGACTCAGAGATGGTTTGACCTCTTTTACCATCAGTTTCTTCATCTGTTAATTGGATATAAAAGCACACTTTCAGACAGTTGTCGCATAAACAATACAGTTTGTGTGATAATGATTTATAATGTGCTGCCATATAAATTTAAAAATAAGCTGGCTTCATTGACTGGATTTCTCAGTTGCAAGCGATAGAAATAAATTCCAGTTGATGAAAAGAGAAGAGAAACCCATTAAAAAGCTTTGAGTATGAGAGACATATTGGGAATTCCCAAGTCTAAAAATGAGTTAGAAAAAATGAAGCATAGGAGCATTCAAATCATGTTGGAAACTATTCCTCACAAATAGTTGGGAAAAGTTGCCGCCTTCAACTTCTGGAAACTATTATTTGTACTGATCACATCTCTAGAACCAAACATGAGTGTGTCCCACTGATACTGATGGTGCCAATACCTGGAAATGGATTGGCTGTAGCCATAGCCCCCTCTTCCACTGTGACACAAATGGTTTCACTGATTCCTCTGTTTCTCTGTGCCATTATTATTTCCACAAATGAAAGGGAGTCTGATTGATTGGGACACTGATATGAAAGAGTTTGGGAAAGCTGAATCTGGTCTTTCCCACTTTTATTCTGGAAGTTGAACTGTACTTTTTCCCAAAATGCTTAAGAATATCCAACATAAATTCCTCCCAAAACAAAATAAAACAAAAAAAAAGGAAAACAGACATTACCAATGAAAGCCCTACACATTTTTAGAGTAGGACTCATCAACCATTTCTTCAAAGAGTGAGAAGTAGCTTTTAATTTATGAGCAACTGATCAAAGTTGATGTGGTATAGTTGCAGTCAGGAGCGGAATGAAAATGCAAGTACATGGCTGCACGCAGTAAAATTTCGTTTACGAAAAGATTTGACTCTTAGGTAAAAATTTTGCATGTTCTTGCTTTAGAGTAGTGATAGTGCCACAGAGACACACTCTGCATGCTGTCCTTGACTTTGACTCTTGGCTGTCAATGGAGATAGTGACAGGTCTTTAAATTATATTCTGGCAAGATGTCACCACCTATTCAGTCATTTTGTCCCTGATAATCTAGTTTCAACATTAACATTTTTGCTAGATAGTAAGTCACATGTAACCTACATGCATTGTGTGGAATTTCTGCTCATATCTGAGTGCTAAGCAGAGTTCCAGGTGGGAAGGGTGACAGAGAGTGAGTGGAAGAGCTTCCACCCTTCTTCCTGAACGTTCTCAGTTCTACTGCTCTATATAACCCCATAATAGGGCAACTTTCATCACTGCTTATCATAAATGATATGCATAGTTTATTTATCTGAGGATCTCAGATATTAGTTTCTTCATAAGGACACATCACTTACATTTTAATACTCATCATCATCATGTACTCTTAACATGTCCCCAGAGTTGGCTTATGTGACTTGAGGATGGAGAATAATTCATCTGATCTAATCGGCTTAATGACAACCATAAGATATAAAAATTTTGTATCAAATGAATAAAGCAACTATTAGATGGAAAAATATCATTTCTTTCATCTTATAAATTAATTCAAGAGAATTATCCTAAAGTATGCCATATCTACTCTGGGCAGTGGAGCATGAAGATGCATAAAATACCTTTTCTGTCTTGGAGGACATCCTGTTACTTTTCTCTTTATAAATAAATTCTTTTTCTGGTTACTTATCATATAAAATTACCTGAAGAATACCAAATTTTGGAGGATGGTGTGTTTATTCGTCACTATATGAGGGAGGGCATTCATTGCTCTTATCAGGAATAGATTAGATGACAAGTATGGAAAACAAGTGTACAACAATAAGATATAATGAATAATTTCTCCTCTCCCTCTCTCCTTTGTCTTCTTTTCCCTCCTTCCTTATTCTTTTCTTTTCTCTCTGAGCAATAAGTATGTGTAGGGGTAGGATTGGAAAGATGATTGATTCAGTCATTCTCGGTGTTTTCAGAGTTGCCTTGTGTTTTGGGATGATGGCTCCATCCCAGGATGTGTCGTCTTTCCAAATAAGAAGGGGAAGGAGATAAAAAGAACATAAAGGTTGTACTAGCAGATGGCCCTTTCTTTAATACTCTATAGCAATACCCCCTAGTAAAAACTATTTGTATTTCTTTAGTCAGAATGGTATCAATAGGCTACTAGAAAGGGTAGGGTAGAAGTATGGGGAAGGCCAGGAATTCTGCTTATTCTAATATGGCAGGAATCTATTAATAAGATAAAAGAGAAGAATGGATATTATGTCTCAAAGCCTCAAGTTCCCTCCTATATAATAGAATTTTAAAGCTACTTGGGACCAACCCATGGAGTCCACCAATAAACCGACATCTGGCGTGGATCTTTGTAGTCTTCTTGATTGAGCTCTACTTTTCTGTTGGAATGTAAATTCAATTTTCAACACGGTGTCCTCAATTTCATCGACGTCACTGAATACTGAAAAGGCAAAACAGAAAATCTAACAGGCTTCCTCTTTCAGTTCCCTGAGCTACAGAGGTTAAATGGAACCTGAGAGGTATTAAATGATTCATCCAATATTGTACCACTATTAAGTAGGTTATCCAAGGTCAGAACACATGAGTAGAATGCCGGGAATATTCTTTCAAAAGATTGCATTCTCAGTCAGATATCAAGGTTACAATAGTCACATCTATTGAAATAAGATGGAATCTTTACTAACTGCTCCTTCTACTACTATAATCTACATATATATGTGTGTGTGTGTGTGTGTGTGTGTGTGTGTGTGTGTGTGTGTGTGGCAGTAGTGATTAAAATGCATTTTTAGTCATTTTGGTGTTTTTTCCACTCCTGGAGTTCTCTAAAGGTTTTAATATTATTGAGCTCTGAATAAATAGTGGATGAAAGAACATGACAAACTTATTTTCCAAATCTTGGTTTTTGGTGTTTCTACTTACTCCATAACTGCAACTTGAAACCCAGAAATAATTTAGATACTGTCTCATCTTTTCTCATGGCTACCTTCTGAGCATCACCGCATCAAAAAAAAAGTTCTAGAAAATGTCAGAGAAATTTGAAAATAAAAGGAAAATATTTTAAGTAATTACTGATCTTAGGACTGGAGAGATAGCACAGTGGGTAGAGTATTTGCCTTGCACACGGCCAACCTGGGTTCGATTCTTCTGCCCCTCTCGGAGAGCCCGGCAAGCCACCGAGAGTATCCCGCCCTTACAGCAGAGCCTGGCAAGCACCCCATGACATATTCAATATGCCAAAACCAGTAACAACAAGTCTCACAATGGAGACGTTACTGGTGCCCGCTCAAGCAAATCGATGAACAACGGGACGACAGTGCTACAATGCTACCGAGCTTGTTCCCAAGATTAATTATCAAATCCTTCATACTTACATTTAAGTAAGTTTTTACCTCTAAAGTATCTGGAATGAACCACTGATCAAAAGAGCATACTGCAAAGTGAACTGAAAATGTAACTAATGCATTATTAAGACATGTGTCTTATTCTCTTTTCAGATCTTTCCAAGATCTCTTATATTGAGCACTTAGATTCAGCTCCTATTTCTTCAATCTATTGCTTCTGCATTTGTTCAGGACTTTATCATTTATACATGGACCTCTGCCCCTTAAATGAACCCATTTCTTTTGTGGCCTCAATCCATTTTCGCTGAGACACTGTGAGTACTTTAAAAAAATATGTGGAGTACCCCACTGTCACTAAAGTGTCTCGCTGAAGTGTAATCATGTTCAAAATACACTTCTATGGTTTTCTCCACTGTCCATGCTAATATTTATGTTAGTCGCTTGCAATTTGCTGCTCTTATGTACTATATCAAGTACTCTGCTAGGCAGTTTCCATTTGGTGCTGAAAAAGGCAAACATGGCTGCTCCTCTACTGGCGTTTCCTCTATTCTAATGAATTAGTGGGCAAGGGAGTTGATGACTTAGCTATCTCTGCAGCCCCACTAGAGTTCCAGCCACTCCTGCTAGCCATTATATCTCAGCAAGACCATCCCACTTACAATCCCTTATCCAGACCTGCTGCCTTTCCTCTCACTGCCTTGGCATACACCGTCTTTGTTGGTCTTGTGGATTCATTTATTATTTTAATTCTAACACTGAGATACCTCTTACTTCAGGAAGCTTTCCCCGACCTCATCTTACATTAAGTAATCACATTTCCCCCTGCCAGCCCCGAGAATATTTTTCTATCCTGTTATTCCTTACTTGCTTTTTTTTTTTTATCACAAAGCATCCTACTTTATTTGCTTAGTGCTCATCCTTTCTTCTTAGAGGTAAAGAAATCAAACAAAGGGACTTTGAGTAGTATTTAGAATTAAGCAAAAATGCCTAGTAAGTAGACTTGCTATATCAAGCAGCAAAACACTGAAGTTTTCATATTAACCTACTGGAGTTGCAAAGTGTTCATTGTAGCTCTAAGAACAATAGCTCTTATGAGGAGTCTGCAGAGGCCGGAGAGATGGCTCAAAGGGCTGGAGCAAATACTCCATGTGGGAGTCCCATCATTGTATGGTCCCAGAGTACCCCTCCCCCACAAAACCCTAGAAGATCCCATGATGCTTTATCTTACTTAATGATCTGTGGACCCTCATTAATTGTCCAACAATGTTTTACAGATCTTGAAAGCAACTGAAACAAAAGAGTCGTTAATGTGTGCTTCATTATAGGTAGAACCCCTCAATTTTATGGCAGAAGAAAATTACTCCAGTTGGGATGGGAGATGCGTGCCGAAAGTAGATAATGGACCAAACATGATGACCTCTCAGTGTCTGTGTTGCAAGCCATAATGCCCAAAAGTAGAGAGAGAGTATGGGGAATATTGTCTGCCATGGAGGCAGAGGGAGGGTGGGAAAGGGGGGTATTCCTGGGATATTGGTGGTGGGGAATGTGCACTGGTGAAGGGATGGGTGTGATCCCATCCCTTCATTGTGAGATTGTAACCCAAACATGAAAGCTTGTAACTATCTTACGGTGATTCAATAAAATTTTAAAAATTTTTTTAAAAAAGAAAATTACTCTTTTTCTCTCTTTTCATTGTCAGGAAGTTGACAGAGCAGAAAGAATGGTCTCTAGCAAACTGACTTAGACTTCCCTTCCTGTCCCCATTTTAAAAATTCCAGGCAACAAGAAAATAGGAATGTGAAGAGAAAATCCAAGGAAAATGGATTTGTGAATTAGTAGGAAAAGCTCATGTATCACCGCTGAGAATTATATTTTTCCTCTCAGTAGAGGTTATAGATGTTGTTTTCACATTAGTTATTTGGGAAAGAAACTGTAAAGGTTTTATAGCCTCAGTGCCTGGTATAGAAACATAATAGGTGCTCAATGCATTCAATAAAGCAACACTAAATGTAGTAAAGTAACACTATATAATTGATGCCTGGCTTTGGTGAGAGAGCTTTCAAATCTAAAAGAAGTGACTGACACCGTGTAAAAACTGCCCTGGCTAGGTAAAAGCACAAAGCACAGGGGGTTGTCTAGTGCTTTTTTTTGGGAGGGGGTCACACCCGATGATGCTCAGGCGTTACTCTTGGCTCTGCACTCAGGAATTACTCCTGGTGTTGTCAGGGGACCATATAGGATGCTGGGAATCGAACCCAGGTCGGCCGTGTGCAAGGCAAACGCCCTACCCGCTGTGCTCCAGACCCTTGTCTAGAGCTTTCTTTGGGGGCAGACAGAGCCACAGCAGGGCCCGGAGAAGGTGCAGTGTATACATGTATGGCTGGAAACAGATGGGCCAAACGTCCATCCCAAACCTAATGCTCAGCCTCTCATGAACTCCCTAACTCGAGTCCTGTAACTCTAACCACCTTAGTGCTCTTTTCTTGTCTTTTCCAGTGCTCACTAAGAGTTTACTCCCGTGGTTTTATTTTCCACTTTCCAAACAACCTCAGGGAGTCCAGGGGTGGGAGATGGTGTGAAAGGGGAGAGTGGGAGACAAAAGTGCAGTTGGACCCCATTGGGAGAAAGCGTTCTGCTGCCATTCTTTCTAGCCCTGATTCATAATGTTTTATTTTGTTCTCGGAGCCTTCTCTTCTATAAATCCATTCATCAATTAAAAAAATTTACACAAATTCAATGTGTGTGTGGGTTTTGGGTGGGCTGTGGAAATTGATTTACGAGTCAACCACTTTCCTCTTTTCTTGCCATCTCCCGCTTGAGTGGTTTGTCGGCCCTGGGCCTTTCTTTCACGGGAGGAGAATAAGGTCGTCTCTGGAAGAGGTCAGCATTTCAAATTGGTGGAGTTCAACTGCACAAATGACATAGAACTGACAAGAAAAGACAGGGGTTTGAAGGTCACAGACTGCATAGGTCTCGCTTAGGGTCTTTGCTTTGTGATGAACCCTGGCACCAAAATGAATTAAATAACAGGCTTAAGGACTATGGAGGGAGGACTGAATGCAAATCAAAGATAAGTCGAAGTTTTCTTTCCTAAAAGGGGAATAGATTTTTTGTCGTTGTTGTGGTTGTTGTTGTTGCCTTTTTCCTTTCCCTTTCCCCCTTCCCTATCTCTGCTGGCAAGCGCTGCATGTTAAACGTGATTTCCTGGCTTTGTGTGGGTGCTTTCACGGCAGCACAGCAGCGATGGCCTATCTTGGCCTGTGATTAATGACCTGCTTGGCAATTTGGAAGCCATAATAACTCGGTGCTCTGCACACACGCTGTACAGTCGCATTCCTTTTGCGGATTTGCCAAGCGGTTACCAAGGGGCCTGCACGGGAGCTGGATTGCTCGAGAGATAGCACCGCATTGCAGCAAATGATATTTGGGCCTTATCTTGCTTTAGAATGCACGAGGTGCAGAGGCTCATTTACAAAATCCTGAACGTGGCTCTCACAGCCTCTTTTCTTCAGCACAGATTAGGGCAAAAACAAAACAGAACAAACAAATCACAAAGGGACTGGGCAGTATGGTTGATAGGATCTAGGAGACGGTCTCCGTCTTCGGAGCTGGGCGATTACAGAGACATGATATGAGTGTTCCCAAATTTTGACTCTTTATGCCATCTGAAAGCAAAAAGTGCTTTCTTTTCTTTTCTTTCATTATTTAAAGCCCTGGGCCAGAAATAAAGACTTCCAGGTTTTCTGGATCTGCTTGTGCACTTTGAATAATAAATTTGCACCCTAGAGTGAAAGCGGGTTAGTCTAGGAGCCAGGCTGTTGGGGTTCAGCCACCACCTTGCTCTGTAACCTGGATGCATTTCTTGTCTTTATTGAGTTGCAGGTTTTTTTTCCCTTTATTCAATGAGAGGGTTGATGTAGCAAACAATCTTGCAGGATTTATATTTCCCTGGCTCTAGTTTTCACTCATTTAGCAGATATTTATTAAGAATTCATCATGAATTTGGCAATCTTCCAGGCTGTTGAGATATTAAGGAAAGAAAGTGAAGATCCTCAGACTGAGAACTTTATATTCTGGAGGGATGAGATAATCATTGACTGTGAAGATAATAAAAAAGTAAATGAATAGTTGCTAAAGAGCTATGTATTTTAGGGTGCCAGTCCACCATCATTTCTGGTCTGAGAAAAATATATTGTCTCTTCACACAGGATTTTAGTTTTGTAATATTAGATTAAGGACTGGAGCTATAGCACAGAGGGTAGGGCTTTTGCCTTGCACATGGCCAACCCGGGTTCGATTCCTCCGTTTCTCTCGGAGAGCTGGCAAGCTACCAAGAGTATCCCACGCACACCGAGAGCCTGGCAAGCTACCCATGGCATATTCAATATGCCAAAAACAATAACAAGAAGTCTCACAATGGAGATGTTATTGGTGCCTGCTCGAGCAAATCAATGAACAACAGGACAACAGTCCTACAGTGCTACAGATTAAAACATGAAAACACAAAAACTATTATTAATAATGTTCTATATAAATTCTGCCTTAGAAATCAAGAAAAACATTTATTCTATTTTCATTGAGCCACAGGTGTTAGAGGGATGTAGGTACTCTCGATGGAAATGGGAAAACCAGGCAGAGAAAGTAAAAAACAGGAGTGTCATGAGGAGGGATTGGGGACAGGTGACAAGCTGAGGTCTAGTGATCAGAAAAGGCCTTGGAGTGAAAGTGGTATTTGGTAGTGAGCTTCTGGAGAGTGAACCAAGTATCTGTTTGAGGGGAGAGAATTTTGACTAAGAGATATTTAGGGGAGAAATTTCAACTATTGATGCTGTTCTTTGCTCTAAGAGTGACCGATTTCCAGACTCCTAGCTCTGTGGTGCTCAACTTTGATTGCATGGTAAGAGCATGCTGGAAACTAGGGAACTACAGAGTCCTGGGTCCCATTTCCAGAACTTCTGATTAAATCAAACTGGGTTGCAGCTTGGGCCAAAGAGAGTTTACCATGTCCCTCAGGTGTTTCTTATATGCACAGAGCTGAGACCCACACCACTAGAGCAAACAGGCTAACCTTACCATAACCTTTTTGAGGACTTTTGTCAACACAGTTCATCCCCTAAATCACAATGTGAAACCAAGTAACTGCCAATCTACAAGCAATATCTTATTAATCTTCTACACACACTCACCAAATATCACTGGTCACGCAAAATAGTAATGGTCTATGCCCTTGAGGAGGTCATAGAGGACAGATGATGAAATTGATTCCTCAGACACTGAACTTGGTACAGAGTGGTAAATCTGTTGTGGGATCCTAAAGGTTTTAGGATTTTCCCCAAGCATAATCTTTCAAATATGTCTTAGCTGCTTTGTTTCAATGCATTTAAAATGGACTCATTAATTTTATTTAAAATCATTTTGTCCATCACCTTAAGAGTTACCTGTAAAATTTCTTTTTTTAATGTTTTAATTGAGTCACAGTGAGATAGACGGTCATAAAGTTGTTCATGATTGAGTTTCAGTCATATAATGTTCCAACACTTTTCCTTTCACCAGTGTAAATTTCCCACCACCAAAATCCCCAATTTCCCTTTCACCACCACCCCATGCCTCTATGGGGCCTTTCTTCTCTCTCTCTCTCTCTCTCTCTCTCTCTCTCTCTCTCTCCAGGCATTATGGTTTACAGGAACCAGTATGAAAATAATAGTTGGCAATAATCACTTTGGACAGAAACTGAGTTTTGAAAGTAGTAAAGGGATGTACCTGATAACCTTTCAGTATCTGTATTGCAAATCATAATGTATTATTCCTTATTGATATTATAAATATATGCACGTACATTTGGCCTCAAAATGTAAAATGTTCTGTGTATTTTCTAAAACTCCAACATTGCTAGAGAAAGCAGAGTTACACTTTTGGAAATTCAGCTAGATGAGAAATGATGGTGATAACAAAGAGAGGTAGGGGATATTTGAGGATGAGGGATTCATGGATTCTATTACTTATATGTGGGAACGGTGACTACTGGGCAAAAGAGAATCAAAGTGAGTGGTTGAGATAGACTCTGTAAATATGTAGCATACTAATCAGTTTCAGACCACTTAGAAGATTTTTTTTTATTTAAATTTTATTGAATCACCATGTGGAGGGTTACATAGTTCTCAGGATTATGTCAGTTATACAATACTCAAACACCCTTCCCTTCACCAGTGCCCATATTCCATCACCAACCCCCCATTATACCTCCCGCCCCCTCCTGCCCCCCCAGTCCCCGCCCTTGTAAGTGATAAGTTTCACTTCGTTTACGCTTTATCTTGGTTACATTCCATGTTTCAACACATAACTCACTATTGTTGCTAGGGTTTCCCCCCAAAAAAGAAAAGACAGTCCTACTGTCAAGGAAGCATTTGATAGCTCTCCATTGCTGAGAATGTAGAGATATTAAGTCCCGCTACTTGTTACATAACTTTTCTATTTTTTTCCCCCCTCGTCCCACACCACCGAGTTCACGCCTGTTTAGTAATCACCACGCTGCCTGACAAAGGGAAAAAAAACCGAAAAAGATGGTTATTTCCCGTCATCAGCCGGCGTGGGGCTCTGGCTTAGTTGATAGTCTGGTAGAATTCTGCAAGCAGTTTCTGGAACCAAAAGTAATACGCTGGTATTGGCCCCGGCTCGAGATTCCACCAGCGTCCCGCTGTTCCAAGCACATAATAATTTATTCCCTTGTATCCCATTCCCATGCTACCAGATCCGTATCAGCTTAATGGACATCATACTATGGTTAACGCCATGCCGCGTTTCTTAGAAGATTTTTTTTTTTAATTCTCAACAGGCATCACTTGCTGTTGGCAGTATAGCTAAACTCCTCTTTCCCCTTTCTGTGTCTTGCAAAGGGAAATCCATGAAGTGATACAAATTCCATGGAGCTCAAAGCAGACACTCTGGTAAGTTTAGAAGAATTATCAAAATAGTAGCTTTGATCTGGTCATTATAACTTACAAAAGAGTCTACCTCTGGGGTGGAAAAGGATGTTTAAAAAGCTTTCTTAACATTTTTTCTATTTTATTTTGATGTCAGTGGGCCCACCGACATCACCAAGACATACTTTTCTCTTTTATCCCTTCCTCCTGACCTGTTTTTCTTTCTTGTTCCCCACTGATTGACCTTTGCATTACTATTATTAGCATGGAAAGTTCTTTGGCTCTCAGAGCTGTTCAGTGGTCCTCTCTATAGCAGAGTACTAAGATAGCACAGCGAGTAGGATGTTTGCCTTGTACGTGGCTGACCTGGGTTCGATTCCTCCATCCTTCTTGGAGAGCCTGGCAAGCTACCAAGAGTATCTCCCCCGCAAGGCAGAGCCTGGCAAGCTCCCCGTGGTGTATTTGATATGCTAAAAACAGTAACAAGTCTCTCAATGGAGACATTACTAGTGTCCGCTGGAGCAAATTGATGAATAATGACAATACTACAGTGCTATTTTATTTTATTTTGCTTTTTGGGTCACACCCAGTAATGCTCAGGGGTTACTTTTGGCTCCACACTCAGGAATCACTCCTGGAGGTGCTTTGGGGACCATATGGGATGCTGGGAATCGAACCGGGTCAGCCACATGGAAGGCAAACGCCCTACCCGATGTGCTATGGCTCCAGCCCCTCACCAGTGAAGTTTTTGAAATCTGTTGGAAATACTTCTAACTCAGAATTATCTGGCCCAGACAGGTATTTTGTACTTCTCATAGGAGCACTGTACTTTCACTAACTGAGCTACACTTTGGTCCAGTGAAACCTTGGCATATTCATGCTGTGTTACGGTATTGGCTATTAGGTAATAGGACAGATACATAAAAGCATAGTACCTAAAATTAATTTAAAAAAATGGATTCTCTAACTAAATTACCCAACTGTATATGTTCAGAAATGATACTGAAGACCCACAATGGTAGGAATTCAAACCTCTTTTCATTGTTACTCTTCTTAAGGTGTTCTGGCCCGAGATGATGCATAGCCATGCCAACGTTCTACCCAGGGGAGAGGAATTGCATTCAGTCTCTGTACACAAAACTTTTGCCACATGATCACATCTATAAGAAACCAAGTTTGGTGCTATTGTTATTTTTTAATGCAACTAATTAAAAGAAAAGTCACTGGCTCTATTCCTATAAAAGAAAAGATGGAAATAGTTACTGGAAGACAAAAACAATCGTGTTACATATGCCAAATCGCATTGCATGGTATCTCAGTAGCAGAAACAATGACTCATAACTGGAGACATTTAAAATTTATGTTATTTTCACATGTCATTCCATTTTATTTTCACATAATCTTATAAAGTAGAAAAATTAAAAAAGAAAGAACTCAAGAGACAGTAACAATGGGTGATTCAGTCATTGTCATTTGCTGTATTTAACATTAAGGCCTCATCAGTATCCATTTACTTTCCCACCAACAATGTATAGTCAGCAAGCACCAGAACCAAGCATGGCTACTGGTCATTGCAAGCAATACAGCGAGGGGAATGAGAGAAAAGCATTCTGAGAAGACCTAAAGAAGCAACGGCAGAACAGTTAAATAAATAATCGTAGAGTTATCATGGAAATGGCTAGGGTGTTCCTTAAAAGTACTTTTTTAGTCTATATGTATTGTAGGTAAATGGGCACAATAATAAGCAAAGTTAAAATTAAAAGGCTGCATTCCTAAATTGTATGTTTAGTCTGTATCCAAATCAATTGTGGTAACATACTGTATTTGACAACTTAGAAAATTTTCTGAAAAAAATAGCATGCTAACATTTATGGATAGAAGAATTTCAATTTCATATGATTCTAATCATCTTTAATATTTTCTATATGAGATAGGCTTTGTTTCTATATGAAGAAAAAAATGTTATAATATCCGGCGTTGTAGTAGATAAGCAGGAAATCTTCTCTTCTCTCTACCTCACTGAATACACACACACACACACACACACACACACACACACACACATGACACACACGACAATAGATGGTCCAATGGTAAGCAGTATTACAAAGTCGTGAATGATGTTTTGACTCATAGATTCTAAAATAGTCCTGACGCTGAGTCATGGGCTCATTCAGAGGAGTCTGCTGATAGATGGCACCTGTTATACTTAGGATGAGTATTCTATGCATTGGTTATTGCCTACACAGTGTGTGACAAATAGGGTGCTAGGCACTTGCTATTTGTCTGTATTGGTTCCAAGTACTGCCTAAATCCTGCCCAATAAATTCCTGTAGTCAGCTCTTTTGATGGGGCTTCTGGCTTTTACAAGGAGAGCTGGGAGGAAGGGATGCTTCCCTGGATAACCAACCCAAATTAAACAATTGTTTCTCTCAAGCGGTTTGAGTTTCCCGTAGGACTCACTTTACAGTTTGCATGCTTCCTTTTTATAGACTCTAAAGCCTAAGTCCTGCTTATCTGAGATGATTGAGATCATAGAGAGTACTAGGCATTGGACTTAGGAAATCATTTAATCCTTATATATCTTATGAGATGATATTTTCACCCTCATTTTAATTTTTATTTTGGGGGTTCACACCTATATTTAATTTTTTATTTTTGGGGGCTCATACTTATGAGTCCTTAGGGTTTACTCTCTGCTCTGGCAGCCTCAGGTGACCATATGGCATACCATGCTGCAAGGTGACCTTGGGTAACCTCAGTTAGCCACGTGCAAGGCCAGTGCCTTACTCACTGTGCTATCTCTCTGGCCCCTGCTATTCTTTTCTTTTTTTTTATGGGTTACTCCTGGCTCTGAACTCAGGAATCATCCCAGGCAGTGCTCAGGGGAAATATTGGGAAGCCAGAGATCAAACCCAGATTGGCCGCATGCAAGCCAAACTACCAATCTGCTGTGTTATGGCTCCATGCCACCCCGCCTATTCATTTATTTTTTCCTTTTTTTAATTGAATCACCATGAAAAAAGTTACAAAGCTTTCAGGTTTGAGTCTCAGTCATACGATGATCAAACACCCATCCCTTCACCAGTGCACATGTTCTACCACCAAGAACCCCAGTATAACTCCCACCCCCCACCCCCCCACCCCCACCGCCTGTGTGGCTAATGATTTTCACTTTACTCTCTCTTTACTTTGATTAAATTCAATATTTCAACAGAAAACTCACTATTATTATTTGGAATTTCCCCCAACAATCAGACCTGCTGAAAAGTCATAATTTGATAATTTGTTTTCCATTGCTGAGAATGAAGAGCATATGAGGTCACAGCCATGCGATTTTGGATTTCTGGTATTTCAGTAATTAAGTCCAGAGAATTTTCTGCCACAAGTTGCGTCACTGCAAGCTCGTACCTCCAGTTAGTGGGCTCTATAAGATGGCGGTCGGCATGGTGCCACTGAAAGGAAAGGCCAGGTGAGAAAAACCTTCCCCCTCCCATGGTGGCATGGGGCCGTAGCTCAGTTCACAGTCTAGAGGCATTTCTGCAAGAAGTCGCTCCGGTTAGTGGGCTCTATAAAATCCCGCTATTCATTTACAGAGAGAAATCTGAGGCTCAGGTGGCTTGATTTCTTACTTCTCAATCTTTCCTGTGCCAAACAATCAGTTGAGGGCCTTGTTAAAAGGTGGGTTCTGCTTCAGAGGACCTAGAGTGGGCCTTGAGGTTGTGCCAGACTCCTGCCATATTGATTCTGCCAGTCCCTGGACTGCACTTTGGTTGGCTAAGGGAGTGCTCCACTTACTAGTTTCTTGTTCAAGCTGGCAGTGCTGCTCTGCAGTGTCAGATGGCAGAGTCCACACAAGGCTATGCCACTAATAATATCACAACTTGGTCCTTGTAGGCTACACTTTTCTGTCCACCTGCCTCCCAGGTCCAGTGTCAAAACCATGGCTATGTGCTGTAAGGGAAGGCTTGAAAGCACTGGACTTGGACACAGAGTAAGACTTCTTTCTCTCTAAAATTTTTTTAAAAATTTTTTATTGAGTCACCATGTGGAAAGTTACAAAGTTTTCAGGTTTCTCTCTAAAATTTTTACAATCTTCTGCCCCTCAGGCCAAGTCTAGCCTCAAGAAGTGTTCCTATTAACACATCTTAGAATTTCATATTAACACATGCTTAGAATTTTAACTGTCCATACTTTAAAAATCTGGGACTATATCTAAAAGTTCAGGCTTCTTTTGATATTTATTTATTTGTTTTTGTTGTGTTTAGAGGTTACTCCTAGCTCTGCTCTCAGGAATGACTTCTGGCAGGCTCAAGAGACAATGTAAGATGCCAGGAATTAAATTCGGGTCAGCTATGTACAAGGCAAATGCCCTTCCTGCTGTACTATATTTTTCTGACCCCAACCAGACTTTAAAAACAAAACCAAACCTGCAAATCCTGAAAACATGGACTTACCCTCCCATGCAAAGGATGTGCTCTGCCACTCAGCAGCAGTATCTGCTCCTTCCCAGAGAGATAGGAGCCGCCCCCGGCCCACAGCCTCTCCCTGACTCATTCCCATTATCTATGTTGTTTCTTACTCAAGGGAATTCTGGGTAGATATGAAATGCAGGTGAATTTAGAAAAGAACAATGAGATCTCAGATTATGCATTAAGATATTAAGAAGGCAAGATTTGTTTAAAATTTATTAATTTTAAATTTTAAATTTTAAAAAAAATATTTATTATTTTTTATTATTATTATTATTATTATTATTATTTGCTTTTTGGGTCACACCCGGCGATGCACAGGGTTACTCCTGGCTCATGCACTCAGGAATTACTCCTGGCGGTGCTCAGAGGACCATATGGGATGCTGGGAATTGAACCTGGGTTGGCTGTGTACAAGGCAAACACCCTACCCACTGTGCTATTGCTCCAGCCCCAAGGAGGCAAGATTTTTTTTTTTTTTGCTTTTTGGGTCACACCCAGCAATGCACAAAGGTCACTCCTGGCTCTGCACTCAGAAATTACCCCTGAGCATCCCACCATATGGGATGTTGGGAATCGAACCCAGGTCGGCTATGTGCAAGGCAAACGCCCTACCATCTGTGCTATCTCTCCAGCCCCCAAGGAGGTAAGATTTTTAACAGAGTTCCCAGACATGGAACTCGCTGTTGGCTTCCAAGCCCTTTACTTAAAGTGAGTGGGACCTGCCACCCTTGGTGTCCCAGAAGAGTTGTGGGTAACTGTGGCTTGTTCAGGCCTCCAGAGATGGGCTATGCCTTGACTGGCTCATGACCTGGCCTCAGAATCAAGAGTGAGTCAAACCTAAGGGAAAGAAGAGCAGGCTGAGACTTGCCCACATTGCTTATCTACACGATCGCTAGCTAGTAAGTGGCTGGGTTTTTGTTCATCACCTCAGAGGGACCACGAGGTGCTGGAGCGATGCAGGATCTCACATGCAAGGGATGTGCTCTGCCACTTGAACCACATCCCTTGCTCCTTGCGTTGCTGTGTTGATTTTATTACTTACTTTTGGGTTGGGAGGGTCATACCCAGTGATGCTCAGGGGATCCATACGTATTTCTGGAATCAAAAAGGGTTAGGCTGTATGCAAGGCAAGTGCCTTACCTTGAACTGTCTCTCTGGTCCAAGACTGGTTCAATTTTCCAGGCAGTCAATCTTACAATGTCTCTTAACAGGATGAATTGGTTTTCTAGGACATCTCTAATAAAGAACCATGGTTAAGGTGACTTAACATAACAAAATTTACTCTCTCATAGTCCTGAAGATTATAAAATTGAAATAAAGGTGTCTTCAGGACTGGTTTCTTCTGGAAGCTCTGGGGGAGAATCTGTTCCTGGCTTTTCCTTCACTTCTTCTGGTTGCTGACAATTGCTGCCTTTCTCCAGTTTATAGAAACATGATTCCACTGTCTCCCTCTGTCATTACAAGGTGCTCTCTACTCTGTGTCTCTACCCACATTTTCCTCCTCTTCTAAGTACAGCATCATTGGGTTAGGGCCCACCTGATTACACCTTCAAAGTCTGATTCCAACTAGTTACAGTCACTGTTTCCAGTAGATAGAATTGACACAAGTTTTCTTTTTTCCTCCTTCCTTCCTTCCTTCCTTCCTTCCTTCCTTCCTTCCTTCCTTCCTTCCTTCCTTCCTTCCTTCCTTCCTTCCTTCCTTCCTTCCTTCCTTCCTTCCTTCCTTCCTTCCTTCCTTCCTCCCTCCCTCCCTCCCTTCCTTCCTTCCTTCCTTCCTCCCTCCCTTCCTTCCTTCCTCCCTTCCTTCCTTCCTTCCTCCCTCTCCCTCCCTCCCTCCCTTCCTTCCTCTTACCAACCAACAACACATGCCAGGATTATTTGTACTGGAAAACTTATTCTGGGTTCCAAACAATATGTGCAAAAAGAATCTTTGTGACACCATCCACTGGTAGAGAATAAAGTAGACTAGAGTTTATGGCACCATAAATGCATTGTGAACTTTTATTTATGGTACTTCAATTGTCTTACTGACTCCTCACAACTAACTCTTTTGTGTTGGAGATCCCATTCCAAAACTCAGAATTATTAAGAAATCTCCCACATTAATAGTATGCTAATTAACTTTTGGAACAGGGAGTGGGACACACACAGTGATGCTCAGGGCCTATGTCCAGCTCAGTTATCAGGGTCATTTCAAGGACCTTGCAATTTCTGGAGTCCAACTGTGTTGGTACACCTGCAAGGCAAGCACCTTAACCCCTATAGTCATTCTTGGGCTCCATAGTATGATGTAAACTCTGCAAAGAGACATTTGAATGCAATTCTCTAATTATAAAGATATAGTTTTTCTTCTAAACCCTGGTGC
Organism: Sorex araneus; assembly: GCF_027595985.1. Taxonomy (NCBI): domain Eukaryota; kingdom Metazoa; phylum Chordata; class Mammalia; order Eulipotyphla; family Soricidae; genus Sorex; species Sorex araneus. The sequence continues at coordinate 44,530,576 of NC_073311.1, forward strand.
ATCTTCTTTGGCATCAGAAGATGTATACTCTAGTCCTGATCTCCTTCCACTTAGTGATATAAGCTGGAGTCCATCTGTTATTCCAGTGGTTTTTCAGCTATTGCTGACCCATAGGCTAGTGCCATTATGCAGAAATTTCCTACCAGTCCTCGTCCTCAAAACCAGTCCACTTCCAGTTATTGAAGTTATTATACAGAGGAACCAGAAATATCATGAAATAAGTAGTACCTAGTTTCTAAATATTTATAAAATTATCCTCTGTACATTGGAGTAATAAATCTCAACCCCAATGGGTTTTTATGAGTTTATGGAAAGATAAAATAGAATGCAGTGGTTGGGACTGGGTTTTTTCTTTAGAGAACTGTAAATTGGGAGTCTGGATTTTATGTGATTCTGAGCATGTCATATAAGCTTTCTAAGCATTAATTTCTTTATCTGTAAAAGGGAGATAATATCCCCTACTTTTAAGACTTATTGCAAAGATTGAATTAGTTTGTATGAGCTAATTCACTTAACTCCATATCTGGCCACAGTAAATCCTGAAAGATGATCTATAATTAGGTATTTAAAAGCATCCTCTAAAGTGCAAAGTTCTAATTAATGCCAATTATTGAAATTACATTTTATTTTGGGTTTGATGGAATCATGTGCTCTCTTAAAGCCAGGGCGATTTCTTTCATTCTTTTTAACTGAGTATCACCCAGGTTTGACCATCAATTGTCACTAGAGCCTCTACACAAGCCTACAGGCAGAGCTAGTCTCTGGGTTGAAGATTTGGATCAAAACTTCAGACCTCCGGGGCTGGAGCAATAGCACAGCAGATAGGGCGTTTGCCTTGCATGCAGCCGACCCAGGTTCGATTCTCAGCATCCCATATGGTCCCCTGAGCACTGCCAGGAGTAATTCCTGAGTGCACAGCCAGGAGTAACCCCTGTCCATCACTGGGTGTGACCCAAAAAAGGCAAAAAACAAAAATAAAACTTCAGACTTCCAAAGGCCAGATTGCCCTGACCCTGGAACAGAGAGAGGGCTATCAGTTCACTGAGTCTGTATGGGGTTGTAGGGTTTCTGACAAGACCCTCATTAGCTCGTTCTTGTTTTTACCCTCTGTGACCAGTGTGCCATCTGTGACTGTTCCAACTTATCAGAAATAAGCCTTTCCCAGAAATGTTTCAACTTTGAGCAACTCAGAGCAAAACAAGTTATCAAAATATTCACCAGGGCACTCTAATCAGCCTTGAGTACATTTGCCTGACTCCCACTGCAAATACCCCATAGATTTCTCCACTGTAAACTTAGCTTTTTAACTTCTATACCCATCTCTTCTCTTGATCTTCCCCTCACTTTCTCCTTCAATGGCTATTAGAAGTGCAGTATTCAGGGTGCATGTTATACCAACAGTTATTTCTAACGAAAGTCAATTTGTGGAGAAGCCTTGATGTTTTCTAGACACATAAATTTGGTCACAGCTATTTAGAATGAGGAATAGTGCTGCCTCCTCTCACCTACCCTCACCAAAAGCTAACTTTTGTTGGCCTAAGAAATTGGGTGGCTTAGAATGAGTAAAAAAATAAGAGAGCTCATGCTTTCAGGTAAACTCAGCAATCAACAACTCTGGAGGAAGATTGACTGGGGACAAAGTGATAGTAGTTGGCAGACAGAAAGGAAAAGAAATCACCAGAAAGAAAGCAAAGATTGAGAGACAGAGGTAAGGAGTAGCAACAGAAAGAAAGGCAGTGAATCTTGAGTACCAAAGAGTTGCGAGTAGGACCATCTGAGAGGGAAGTAGCTCAAGGGCCTAGGTACAAACAGGTAATAGACTTGACTTATCCCAACCAGCTAATGAAGACTTCTCTGCTTTGTTCTAAGATAGTGATCGGTGTGGTGTTGAAATTATGTACATGAATAATTGTCATTCACAAAATGTGGGAAATGTACACTGGTGAAGAGATGGGTATTGGAACATTGTATAATTGAAACCTCATAATGAATAACCTTGTACCAGTGTGTCTCACAGTGGTTCAATTTAAAAAAGAGAGAATAAATAAATGAAATGAAAATGTAATAAAATATTTGTAAACCACTGCACTTCATTCAATTAAAAAATTTTCTAAATTAAATATTCTGATAAGGTGAGGAAAAGAAGTGTGTCAGAAAGAATAGAGTAGGGTCTTAGATCTTAGATATAAAAGAGGGGAGTGAAGAAATGGCTTGGTAAAGAGCAAAAGGCAGGTGTGTATGGGAATCTTGAAGCAAGGTCCTTCTGAGTTTGGATTCTGCAGTACATCAAGATCAACTCCAATTTCACTCCACTTCAGCTAAAAATCACTGAGATATCCTAAATGGCTCATCCTGAACTTTTCTGTGATAAGAAAATTGCCAGGAAATTTGTTGGAAAGCAAGTAGATTGCTAAATTAAAATACAGAGGTCTAGATACTGGTGAAACTGTTTTCTCCAAGGATCAGCTATGTGGTTACTAACTGCTTCCTGTGTTTCAAAATTCCCATATGTAACTCTCATCACTGAAGTTTATTATAGCAGGGATGTGGTGGGAAATCATTATTATTTTATTTAAAAAAAATTTTGGTCACACCTGGCGATGCACAGGGATCACTCCTGGCTATGCACTCAGGAATTACCCCTGGTGGTGCTCAGGGGACCATATGGGATGCTGGGAATCAAACCCGGGTCGGCCAGGAGCAAGGCAAATGCCCTACCCGCTGTGCTATCGCTCCAGCCCCTCATTATTATTTTAGTATGCATTCCTCTATCACTCTATCACTGTATCTTGTCATCCCGTTGCTCATCAGGGTACCAGTAACATCTTCATTGTGAGACTTGTTACTGTTTTTGGCATATTGCCAGGCTCTGCCGTGCGGGCGGGATACTCTCCATAGCTTGCTGGGCTCTCTGAGAGGGACGGAAGAATCAAACCCAGGTCGGCCTCGTGCAAGGCAAACGCCCTACCTGCTGTTCTATCACTCCAGCCCTCAGCCCTAACTATACTGTGAAATACATTTCATTAGCCTATTTGGTATTGTGTGTCTCTTTTTTTTTATTTTGTTTTTGGGGCACACCCTGCACTGCTCACGACTTACTCTTGGCTCAGGGATTTTTCCTGGGGGTGGGGAGGATGGATGATCATATGTGGTGCAGAGAACTGAACCTGGGCCAGCTATGTACAAGAAAAGTGCCCTACTTACTGTTCTATTGCTATGGCCTAATGTCTGGTATTTTATGTAAAATGTTCATGTCATTTGCTTCTTTTTTTTTTTTTTTTGCTTTTTGGGTCACACCTGGCGAAGCGCAGGGGTTACTCCTTGCTCGGCAATCACTCAGTAATCACCCCTGGCATTGCTCAGGGGACCATATGGGATGCTGGAATCGAACCCGGGTCGGCCGCATGCGAGGCAAATGCCCTACCCACTGTGCAATTGCTCCAGCCCCTTGCTTTCTAATAATTTAATAACAACAATAATTTTGTAAATCTTCATTTTTAACTTTTTGAGTTTTGAAAATTTTTTGTATATTCTAGATAGTTATCGTTTGTTAAGTGGTTTGCAAGTTTTTCTTCCAAATAGTAGATTTTTTAAAATCCTCTTCATATTGTATTTTCACAAGGTAGATATTGCTAATTGTGTTGCAATGCAATTTACTAACCTTCTTCTATGGATGATGGCTTTTGATGTTAGGTCTCAGAAATCTTTATCTAACCTAGACCACAAAGATATGTTTAAGTTCATAATCTATTTTGAGGTTTTCTATAAAGTATGAGGTTTAGATTCATGTGGTTATGATTGTCCAATTGCTGTAGCACCATTTACTGAGAAAGATATTTTTTCATGTCTGCTACCTTTGTATCTTTGTTAAAAATTAGTTGACAGGGGCTGGAGGGATAGCACAGTGGGTAGGGCATTGTCTTGCACGCAGCCGACCCGAGTTCAATTCCCAGAATCCCATATGGTCCCCCTGAGTACCACCAGGAGTAGTTCCTGAGTGCAGAGCCAGGAGTAATCCCTGTGCATTGCCGGGTGTGCCCCAAAAAGCAAAAAAAAAATAGTTTGACATATTTATATGGGATTATTTCTATTTTTCTATTTCATTGATTGATTTATTGGCATTTCCATAAGTACCACATTGTCTTCCTCACTGCAGCTATATGGAAAATATTAATATTGAATACTTTACCTATATATATTTTATTCTTTTTTGTGAAAATTGTAGCATTGCATCACTGTAGCACTGTCGTCCTTTTGCTCATCGATTTGCTCAAGTGGGCATCAGTAACGTCTCCATTGTGAGACTTGTTGTTACTGTTTTTGGCGTATCAAATTTGCCATGGGTAGCTTTCCAGGCTGGCTCTGAAATACAGGCGGGATACTCTCAGTAGCTTGTGGGGTTCTCCGAGAGGGTTGGAAGAATCGAACCCAGGTTGGCCTTGTGCAAGGCAAACGCCCTACCCTCTGTGTGACATGTGAAGTGAGAAGTACCAAAGTTTTGGTATTTTAAAGAATAATTAGGCCATATTAAGCTGTGCTCTGGGGTTACTACTGGCTCTGTGCCCAGGGATCACTCCTGGCATGTTTTCCAAACCATATATGGTACTAGGGGTCAAACCGAGCTCAGAAATGTATAAGAAAAAGGACTTACCCCTGTATTACCTGTTCAGCTCCAACTTAGCTTTTATTGTACATAATCTTACTATGATTGGAGTATGTTTATTTGTTAATCATGGGCACATTTCAAAACTGGCTAACAAAATAGGAAATTTCAATAGTTGGCTTCTGTAAACCAGAACCAGACAAGTCCAAAACTTCATCATGTTTTATCTTCCACTTCCCTAGTATATTATAACCACATACCTGGGATTATATTCTCTGATTACATGTTGGAAAATAGAAGATTTCTTTTAAGCTTATCTGTAACTGAGTTTTGGTAACATATTGATAATCTACTTCCTGTGTCCTATCTTCTCTGTCACTCCCAATTCTACCCCGATTTCTTCTAGATTTGTGAAGACATGGTCAAGGGTATTTCACTCTCCTAACTGTCCCTATCCATTTAGCCTCCCAGTACCGCCCAATGCAAAGCTGCAGGACTGACTGTAGCTTCTTTTTATTAAGTCGAGAAGTCATTAGACAACATTCTAATGTTGAAAGGATGAATATAAAACCTTTTATAACATTTTCATAATCCAATGGAATCCAATGGAAAGCATACAAAGTGCTTCTACTTTTATATTTTTCAAATTCAAGAATTAATTACTTGACAATGACTAAGTACAAGGCGTAATCCATTTAAAAGTGTTCTTAACTGTAACTTGGTTATCCCATTCTAAGTATTTTTTCTCTCCCAATGAACCTATTTTCCTAAGCTCTTTAATGGAAGCTTCTGCCTGCTTCTCAGGAGGTACTGTATTCAAGGACATCCTCATCTTCCATGATCTTTTACCCCAATTTGATATCATTCTGTCTCAGTAATACTCTAGATGAGTTATTGGAACATATATTGATTTTTAGAACATATATTGATAACTCTCCACATGCACAGAGAAAATTGGTCTGGGGTAAGTTTAAGGTTCTAAATCTAATAGAAAAATATGAAAGCTTTTCAGGCATAGTCCCCTTTGATATCTCCCAATCAATGAATATTATAGCCATATTAATTTATTTAATATTTTGTAGATAATACTTGTTTCATGAAGTTGCCTATACATATCCCTGAAAAGCAAATGAATCTCAGTGTCATGAACTCCAAATCCCTCATGATTCTTGCCCACTGCCAAGGCTTCTCTTTCCATAATATCAGGAAGTCTTATTGTTCTACTGATTTGTTGATTTGTTTTACTTATCATTCTGTTCATTTGCTTTCCCCTATTATTCTTAATTTATAAATCCCTTGTGTCTTTGAAAATCAGAAGTGAGTCTATTTTTGGCCCATTTTTGTCCTATGGCTTCTTCTAAAAAATGAGCCAGGTAGTGCTGAACGTGAGCTCAGGAGTTAGAAGAGATCAAATGAGACACAGTCCTTGTTACATTGCTGAGGAATTCAGCTTTTATGGAGAAAAAAGATGTATAAAGGAAATCCCAGTATAACATGTGAGAAATAAAAACAGGAACATGGCCTAAACAGTTCATAGAATGAATCCTTCATTCTGGCTGGGAGTATGAGGAATAGAAATATGAAGATTTCACATTGGCATTGTCAGTAAAAGAATTAATTTTTTGGTGCCAGGCATCAAATCTAGTACTTTATTTCAAACAAGTCATGTGCTCTACTATTATCACTATATTTCTACCACACTCACTGTCACTGTCATTCCGTTGCTCATTGATTTGTTCGAGCTGGCACCAGTAACATCTCTCATTGAGAGACTTATTGCTACTGTTTTTGGCATATCCAATACGCACTACGCACGGGTAGCTTGTCAGGCTCTGCCGCAAGGGCTAGATACTCTCGGTATCCTTTTTTTAATTTTTTTTTATTTTTAAAATTTTTATTATATCACCATGTGGAAAGTTACAAAGTTTTTAGGTTTATGTCTTAGTTATACAATATTCAAACACCATCCCTTCACCAGTGCCCATATTCCACCACCAAGATCCCCAGTATACCCCCCGCCACAGCCCCCCCCCAACTGTATAACTGATGAATTTCACTTCATTTTCTCTCTACCTTGATTACATTCCATATTGCAAAACAAAACTCACTATTGTTGTTAGAGTTTCCCCCCAAGGAAGACAGCCCTACTAAGGAAGCATTTGATAATTGGTTTGTCATTAAAAGATTGTATGTTTTCAGTTTTTAGAAAAGGTCGCGCGGCCGCATCAGCGGCCGCGCGGCTCGGATGTGTTCCAGTCCCGCAACCCAGAGCCATGTTAGTTGCTGTTCAGTGTCGCCAGGGCCCCATCCGGAGAAGGTGTACCAGCTGTACCTCCTCCGTCTGGATCCCTGGTGTTGTTGGCCCGGATTCGGGTCCAGAGCATTTATCCGGCCACGTTGCTCACCAGGTACCTGGCCTCTTCCGATACTCTCGGTATCTTGCTGGGCTCTCCAAGCGGGGCAGAGGAATCTAACTTGGGTCGGCCGCATGAAAGGCAAATGCCCAACTCCTGTGCTATCGCTCCAGCCACACTAGTAGGAAAAATAGGAAAATGTTTACTGATTTAGAAAAGTGAGAATTAGCACAGGAGGTACTTGTAACAAAGTACAGTAGCCTTTGGGAAAGATTCTGTGTCTCTGGCTATAATTATACTGTGTGTGTCTGTTTCTGCATGTGCACATGCAAACATTTGATGGGAAAGAGTGAAAAGAAATAAATGGTGATCAAAAGTGTAGAATATGATAAGGTGGATACTTGAATAAATTAATTATTTCAGAGTTTATTTTGTAGGTATGTTGATCCTAGATGTTATGGCAAGTTTATATATCTATGTATGGTGTTGATATGCTGACCATTATAGTTTACCTTGGTGGTATTATTAAATATGACTTATGAAATGACTAGAGGCAAGGAGGCTGTTAAGGAAATGTCAGGTTAATCTATCTGTCAGAGGATTTGAACCAGATCATGTAGTTAGCATGAAAGATAAGCAGAGTATGAGCTTGTAGCACTGTAACACTGTCATCCAGTTGTTCATAGATTTGCTTGAGCAGTGACCAGTAACATCTCCATTGTGAGACTTGTTACTGTTTTTTGGCATATCGAATACGCCACGGGGAACTTGCCAGGCTCTGCCATGCGGGCGGGATACTCTTGGTAGCTTGCGGGGCTCTCCGAGAGGGATGGAGGAATCGAACCCGGGTCAGCCACTCGCAAAGCAAACACCCTACCCGCTGTGCTATTGCTCCAGCCCAAATTTGTAGAAGGGAAAAAAAAATAAGGACTAAAGAATGCTTTGGACTTTCTGCATGAGTCTCATCCAGGTATTTAGTGATGCTGTTAGCATGATAGAGGAGAGAGAGTAGGAGACAACATTCAGGTGCTTAGACTAAAGTACCTGTAAAACACCAAGGTGGAATGACACATCATTAATTACATAAGAGAGCAGGAGCTCAGGAGAGAGGTCAGAAAAGATGCTTAATGAATTTAGAAATCATGAGAAAATAGGCATTAGTTTAGTCTCCTATTGCTGCTATTATAAATTCTCACAAACTTAAGAAATTAAAACCACACATTTTTTCATAGTTATGAGACAAATTTTAGTTTTACTGCAAAAATTGTATCTGTAGGGCTGTGTTTTCTGGAAGTTACAGGAAAGGTATTTTGTTTCTTTACCCTTTCTAGAGAGTACTTTCATTCATTGGTTCATGGTCCCTTCCTTCACCCTCGAAGTAACCCACCCCCTGGTTTTTGTTACCCCATTACTTTGTATAGGCTGATTCTGATTCAAATTCTGTCTCTGACCAGCCTGCCCATTCAGAAAATCCAACATAATCCACTCCACATGTCTCAAGATATTTTAGCACAGAGGCGAAAGCTCTTTTACCATGTAAAGTAAAATAGTTAATGTTTTCTGCAATTGGGACATGAGTAATTTTTGGGGAATTGCTTAACATACCACTGGGAATGTTGTGAAACATGGGGGCAGAATAAGAAATAAGGAAAAAACTATACAAACTTGGTGAACATTAATATGCAGAAAGAGAAAGGAAGATAACTCTATAATAGATGTTTGTCAAAAGTTAATAAATCAAGAACAATTTTAAAGTGAAAATTAGAACACTCCAATTTTCCTGCCCAACATTCTTTAAGCCTTCCAGTAACTATGGTTGTTTGATTGCTGGCATATGGGTCAACCAAACACCAAAGGATGAATGATGCAACCCTCCAGAAATTCACCTTGGCCAGTTATTGATATATTTGTCAATTCTAGATATATTTGCTCTCCAGGACTTCCATAATCAATAAATTCCTGGCTTGATTTCTAGGTTTTTTCTAGACTTGATATTAAGTAATAGAACCTTTGACTTTTCTTTCTGAAATTGACTTGCTCTCTAATTTTATTCTTTTTCAGAGTTGTTAGCAGTGACTTTCTTTAGTCTTTACGAATCCTATGCGCTCTGAAGAATTGATCTCTTTCACCCTTATGCCTCTTAAATAAAGCAGGTAGAAGTATGGATTATAAAGATGTCGGTTAAGACTTACTATTATTATTATTTTAGCTTTTTGGTCACACACTTGAGAATGCTTAGGGGTTATTCCTGGCTCTGCACCTGGGATTACTCCTAGTGTTGCTCAGGTGTCCATATGGGATGCTGGAGATCGAACGTGGGTGTGCCACTTGTCAGGAAAATGTCATACCTGCTTTACCTGATCAGCCTTGATCAACTTATTTTCTTAAACTGGTAGAAATACCCAAAGAGAGGCCTTTCTTGGTCACTCTTGGGCCATGTGTGCAATCTATAGGGCTGTCAATTGACAAATATTTTTTGTAATGCCTGGGTTATCTGTCCTTCATTAAACACAGAGAATACTCTATATTTAATAATTACAGAGCCATGTAAAATAGGGAGTTAAACTCTCTTAAGAATAGGGGATGGTTATAATTGAGAGAATAAAATAAAATTCTTTGGGCAGTCAGCAAAACTGCACTGGACTCACTATACTGGATATACACTTCCAATATCCTTACAAAGGTCATAATAGAATCTGTGTATCAAGATTACAAACTCTATCCATAGGTAGAACATCAAATAATGATTATATCTTTAATTTTCAACCTACAAAATATTGATTCTATTCTCTATTACATGGTAGTTATATACAATATGTCTTTGCCTCCCTTAGCATAGTACAAGGTGCATAAGATGGAGTCAATCAACATTTGTTGAATTAAACAAAAGAATGAAAAGAATACACTAATTATAGACATTTCAACCCCTAATACACAGGAACTTTGGGGAGGCAATAATGAAGTTATTTTATAAATGGAGAATTTATCTTGCAGACCTGTATCCAGTAGTAAAAGTTTAAAATTTAGATGCTCAAGCCAGCCTTTTGGAAGCTCGACCGCGTCCTCACACTGCTTTTGAAACCAACAACATCTGAAAGCTTTTGTATAATCTGATTAAGGGTTGAATGGGAAGAGGCAAAGGGTTAATGATTAGTGGTTTAATGCCACATTTATCTAAACTGAAAGGGTTTTTCTAAAGATCTTTTTCAAAAAACCTTTGTGACGTTTATAATGTGAGGACTAGGCTTGAAGCCCAAGATGAATACATACGCCATCCTTTCCAACTGTTTCTTTCTGCCCTTGCTGTGGTTAGACTCCTTCCCCACCAAAGCTCGGAGATACCCTCTCCCACTTTCTTTTAGGTCCGTATTTGTCTCTCTGGTTTTATAGCACCATCAGAAAGCCATATTCCTTAACTTTGAACGATCAGGTCAGATAATGCGCATTGTCAACGGAGTGCTTTTGTTCTCAAGGTGGCAAATATAAGTTCTTAGACGGGGAAATTGGGGGACTGCAATGGTTTGAGAGTCTTTCAACATATATCAAAGATGTACAGTATATGTTTGATGATAGGAACCCATCAGACAAAAATATTAAGAACATTATTTAGAGGAGAAATAATTACAAAAATAAATTTAAAAAGAGGGTAGGAGAACATGGAAGTTATAAAGAAGTGCACAATAGCACAATAATGCTAGCCCACTTTTGATCCTCATAAGACCCTAAGGAAAAAGATGGGACATGAGGGGTTAAGAGACTTGAGCTCTAATTTTCATATCTATCAACAATGAACATATTCACTTATTTATATGTTTGTCAAGGATTATTATTTGCTCTGGTATAACACCAAGTAATACTCAGGACTTACTCCTGGCTCTGTGCTCAGGCATCACTCTTGGCAGTGTTCAGGGGACCATATGCAGTGCTGGTGATTGAACTGGCTTAGCTACCTGAAAGGCAAGTACCTTAACCACTGTACTATCTCTGTGGCCCTCATCAGTTTATTTTTCATTTAAAACTTTCTCTTTTCAAGTAACTAGTCACCGTATAGACTCTGGAAATGCAATGATAAACAAGCATCTTCTTGGACAGTTTGTTTGGGAATAAATCAGATAATAAATATGCTCAAATATCTATATGTAATAATTATAATGCTAATAATGTAACTATATTAATACCTATAGTGAATAACTCATTCTAAAATTCATAATAATCATTACTATAAATTTTTAAAAGGATAACACAGAAATATATATATATATATATAGAGAGAGAGAGAGAGAGAAGGAAAATATCTGCCATAGAGGCAGGCAAAGTGGGGGGGTGGGAGGGGAACTGGAGACACTGATGGCAGAAAATGTATACTGGTGAAGGGATGGGTGTCAGAATATTGTTATGACTGAAACCCAATCATGAAAAACTTTGAAACTGTGTATCTTATGGTGATTCAATTTAAAATAAATAAATGAAGGATGAAAGGAAATGTTAATCTAGTATAGTTTGAGAAGAGATGGACTTCCCCAGAAAATGATATACGCGCTAAGTCTATGAAGGTAAGAAGGACCCAGGAAGTAGGGGGGAGAGGGACGAGGCTTCCCATGCAGACAGAAGCACAAGCAGAGGCTGAGGGAGAAAAGGGGTGAATGTGGCTGGAATGACCTGAATCAGGGATGAGACCTATGAGATGAGGGGAGAGATAGTCCGTGCCAGATGATGCAGAGTTATACAGGCTTTGGAAGGGAGCTGAGTTTTATGCCAATGCTCTGGGACACTGAGCAAGTCATTCAGTCCTGCCTAGAGCAGAGCAGTGGCTGGGGGGGGTGAAGCCACTGAAAGACAAAGACGACATTGAGTTTCCTCCATTTCAGGACCTGGGAGAGATGCCTGGAATCCTTACCATGAGGTAAGACGGCAAATCAAACTTTTTAAAGCACGGCTGGAGGCAAATTCATGTTTCTGCTGAAAAAAAGGGAGTGGGGACAATACTTCAGGGTGAAGAGAGTGCTTTCCTCTGACACCAGATTCTGCATTCTTTCTACTTTTTGATATTTGAAATATACAATTCCCCCCCCTGTTTTGCTAATCTACTTTGCAGGTTACTTTGGAGCTGGGAGTGGGGGTGGGTGGAACACAGGATTAGGGTATGGGGAGCCATGGGGAAGAAGGACTGAAAACTGCACCCTTTTTGTGGGGAGCTGCACCCTACTGCAATCAGAGCTTCTCCTGGCTCTGTGCTCAGGGGTCACATCTGGTGGTACAGCCCCTTCAAGTACCAAATAACTATGTGACCTCAGCAAATTTATAGCTGCACTGGGCTCTACTGGTCCTCTGCAGCATCACCAGTAAGATTCCTTCTAGAAGACAGTCTCTGAGAGTTGATCTCTCAGCAGAGATCAGGAGCTTGCCACCCTGCAATGCACGTATACCCCAAACGTCCTTAAATCATCAATCAATTTCCTTGAACATTGAAAAGGTGGACAAGAAAAATCAGGAGGCCCTTGCAGGATGTGATAAAACCCAGTTCCAGCTGAATATTAAGTTAGAAAGAGCTCTGCCACTGGGCCTGTGGTGGGGGTGAGGCGCCGGACTGAGCAGGGGGGAGGGGGGGAGGGTTGAAATTTTAATTGCAACTGTTTGGCCTGCTGATTCTAGGCAAATGACAAGACGCCTCCAAGCAGCCTCAAACACAGATATTTGAAAGGCAGAGACGGCTGGGGGCTGGTTTGGCTCTCCCCTCCCTTCGGAGGCTGTTTGAGGAGCGGGCTGCAGCCCTGACAAGCACGGGTTTTGGAGGCCATTGAAAAGTTTTGGGTCTAAATAGGGTAGGCAGCTTGGCTTAAGTGTCGCTAAGGATTACCTGGCAACCGGCAACAATAGGCCTTTTAGAGAATCCAGGGCAAACAGTGACCGTGGTAATGGGGTGGGCTTAAGGGTCTACTGGCAGGCTGGGCCCCTCCTCTGCTCACACAGAGCCCTGGGCACTGGGCTATGTTCCGGAAATTCCCTGCACAAAGCCCCATTCAGTGGGAGGAGGGCCAATGCGTGTGCTTTTCGGGGAGGTGGGGGGTGGAGAAAGAGGGTAGGGAGAGGGCGGGAGGGGGTAGGAGAGTAGCAGCTTTACTGCCAAAAAAAAAAAAAAAGCCCTCTCAAGTCTCTTTCTTCTCGCAAAGACTAAAAGAGGCACAGAAAGTGCTAAGTTTGTAAAAGAAGCTGAAAAGGTTCAGAAAAGTAGCATAAAAGGGGCTGGGGAACGCCCCGTGAATTTTGAACAGAGAACAGAAAAGGGACCCTAAAAAGCAATTAGTGATGCTGCTTGTAAATGAAGAGGCAGCGAAGTTGGGGTGGGGGGCTGAGGGCTGGAGGTTGGGGTGGGGCCAGTGGAGGAGAGAAGGAGCAGGTGAGACAGGGCTGAGGAGGGCTGGGGAGGTGAGTGTGGAGCAGGGGTGGAAATAAAGGGAGGGGGTGTGGATCAGTCCTGAGCTGGTCCTAAAGGCTACACTCAGCTGGGGCTCTGCAGTCTGTGTGTGTGTGTGTGTGTGTGTGTGTGTGTGTGTGTGTGAGAGAGAGAGAGAGAGAGAGAGAGAGAGACAGAGAGAGAGAGACAGAGAGACAGAGAGACAGAGAGAGACAGAGAGAGACACCCCTGGTCCACACACCCTGCCTCTCCAGCCATCTCAAGCTTCTGGGTGAGTGCGGGCTGTACCCCCAGTAGCTGAGCCCACGGCGGGCACGCTGCCTGACGCCAGGGAGGCTCCAGGTCAGCCCTCCAAGGAAGGTCAAGTCCGAGGAGTGGACCAATAAGAGGGTGACGAGCAGCACGTGTGCACGCTGCCGACCATCCGCCCAGACACCCCACTCGACTGCTCTCAGGATAATTATGTTGTGTTTCCAGCAGAATGTGCACCGGGACGATGATCTGTATTCCTACTGGGTCGTAGCATCAACCCATAATCAAGGGAATTATGTTCCAGTTGAAAGCAGATTTAAATAAACATTAAATGGGAGCCAATAATAGATGTACCAAAATAGTCCAGGCGAGGAAGCAGCCGTTTCTGCACCGAGCTGTTTCCCAGAGAACGTTCGAAATGTCCAGACCTCGGGGCTTACAACTCCTTGTCGGTAGCCCTGTGAGTCTAATTCTTTCTAGCTGCAACCCTCTCGGAGGTGTTATCTGAAACTAATTCTCTCCCTCCCTTCATTCATTTTTCTCATCCTTCTTCCTTCCTGTTTTTCTCTTCTTTCCAATAAAATTTATTACTTGTGATCACATAGGTGCATCAGGCACCAAGGTCAAAAGGAGTAAACCTTGCCCTTTAATTTTTGCATCTCTCTGCTCAAGATTCAAAGGGATCGTTGATTACTGCACATTACTGGGGAAGCTCCTGCTTCACCAAGATGAAACGAGAATGTGAAGGGGTAAAATCACGGAGTGCCACTGGTCATTGCTTCATTCATTCCATATTTATGAGCGATTACTCTGTGTATCAAGTATGACCCTGGTTCTGAAAATTCAGAGGTCAAAGTACTACTGTTCTGTGTTCTCATAAAATTTCCAGCCTTGGGATGCATAGATAACCAGGCTTTGGTGGTAGCTGGATGGATGAATAGATGTGGGTGCAAAACACAAACACACACACACACACAGCCTCAATAAAAAGGCTTCTGCTACAGTGGGGTGAAGCAGACTTTCAGAGGAGGCAGCTGTACCTTGACTGATGAAGAGTTGAGGGCATTCTGCTTGGTAGAGACATAGAGGAGGAGCGTTTCCCACAAATACGAAGAATATTAGAAGGACGTGGAAACATGAATGCATTCAAGCTCCTGCAGTTCCTCTGAAAGATGGAGACTGGGAGGTTAAGTGCTGAAGAAGGAATCAGGAACAACAATAAGGCTTTGTGGACAGGCCTATTCCTGAGAATGGATGATGAATAGGAATTTTATTTCTGGTGTCTCATGTTCCCCTGCTTGAGGACCTCTACTAACATACCTTTACTGACTTCTTTATTGATGCATGTACTGATATTATACAGTCTAATTTCCATCTCTGGTTTTAGGAAGCAATTGCTCCCATAAATTTCCACGTGATTATTTGATTGTGTTAATATCAATCAAGTTGTGATCTCTGTCTTTGGTTTATCTTTGCTCCACAGAGGACAAGAGTGTCCTATGTCTTATGTGGACACTCTTGTCCTCTGTGCATTTTTAAAAAATATTTTATTTTTTAAATTGAGTCACTGTGAGAACAGTTACAGAGATTTCAGGATCAAGTCTGTCACACAATGATCAAACACCCATCCCTTCACCAGTGCACATGTTCCACCATCAAGAACCCCAGCATGCCCCCCTCCCACTCCCCCTCTGCCTGTGTGGCATATGATTTTTACTTTACTCTCTCCTTACTTTGATAACATTCAATTTTCAACAGAAAACTCACTATCATTATTTGGAGTTTTCCCCCAACAGTCAGACCTGTCGGAATGGCATCATCAGATGGTATGTTTCCTATTGTCAATAACAAAGAGCATATGATGTTGCATGGTCTCGAAAATGGCCACCCAGTTTTGGAATTCTGGTATTAAGTCCAGAGGCATTTCTGCCAGCAGTCGCTGCATTCTGAGATTGGTTTGTGTGCCTCTGGGATCATGGCTGCTCAGGATCGGGGGAACTGTTTGTGAGTAGCTGCTTGGGGTCTCATTTGGACAGGAAGCAGGGCCAGTTCTGCTCCCCCCATCTCGAGATTCCCAGTGTGTCCCATCACTGCAAGCTTTTACCTCTCTGTCCAGTTGGTTCTGAACAGTGGAGGTCACAACGCTGCTGCACAGGGGAAAAGGCCAAGGGACAAAAACCCTTCCCTTCCTGGGGCTGCACGGGGTCGTAGCTTAGTTCACAGTCCAGGAGTATATCTGCCAGCAGCTGCTGCATTCCGAGATTGTTTTCTGTGCGTCTGGGATAATGGGCGCTCAGGGGTGGCAAAGCAGTTCCTGCGTGGTTTTTTTGTATATCAGGAAAGGTCGCGCGGTTTGGAGAAATAGTCCCAGTCCCACATACCGGAGCCATGTTAGTAGAAGCTCAGTGTCACCGGGACTCCATCTGGAGAAGGTGGGTTGGCTGCACCTTCTTCATCTGGCACCTCGGTGATGTTGGCCCAGTCTGGGGTCCGGAGCATTCTCCAGTTTGCGGTGCCCACCGGCCCGGATTCTTCACTGCTAGGTCTCTGTCCATTTTTAACCCCTAGAAATGTGTAGGTAAACTAAAGATATTTAAGTCTATCCTAGAAAAAAGGAGACTTTGGAGAAGAGGGAATTAGGATATGGTATGATAATTCTTTTGTGCTGAGTCCATCTTGGCAATTGGGTAGAATATGAATTAGAGATATTAGGGTAGGGGCAGTTAGGAGGAAATAGACTATGGTTTTGAGTAGGAAAAGAGTAGCAGTTGAGAACTTGACTGGAGAAAAGAGAAAGGATGTGAAGGGAGAGGTATTCTGAAGGAAAAAATTATAGCAGCTGGAGACTAATTAGATGTAAGCATAAAAAAGAATCTGGCTTATAGGTAAGTTAACTGAGATCTTATTCGTTGGTATAAGAATAGAGAGGAAGTAAGAAGAGAAAAGAATAATGAGCTCATATTGTGACATGCTCATTTTTTGACATGCTGACGTTTATGACACAGAAAAATTATACTTAGGAGATAGGCATACAAGAACAGAAGTCTTCGGAAAACAAGCCTGATTGTACTTACAAAGGGACTCAGAAATAATTATTGAAACACTAAGATGACAAAAATCATAAAGACTAGGGTGTAGAACAAAGTGAGGGGAAATGTGTGGATGTCAACCAACATTTGAGTATATTCAACAAAAAATATTGAGTTCTATTGAGAATAGTGAGACTACATCTTTTATTGTTTTCAGAGTTTTGCACAGTGACTGGAGTATATTAAAAATTTGATAAAATATCTAAATTACCAGACAATATACCTTCCACAACTCAATAAATCTCTTCTTCCATTTTTTGTTGGTTTACTATGAGTTCAAGATATGTGAGAGTTATTCACCCCTGCACTCTTCTATTCATACTTGCATCTATCTTACATAAATGCAGCATTTACAAATTCCAGCATTCACTGAAAACACGGATGCATCAGGTACTGGCTGAACTCTGTACACACAACTATGCAAGGTAGATGGTATTCACCCTACTTCAAAAAGGAGGAAACAGACTCAGTGCGGTGAAGTAGTATAAGTTTTGGAACTAGACTTGTCCAATAGCATAGCCCAAGTTATGATCCATAGTGCCATGATTTAGTTTTACCAGAAAAGAATACAACATTAGTTGAAGTCTTATGGGGCTTATTGCTTAGCTATGGAGATAAATCACTGCTTTACATGATGTAGAACTGCATAGTGCAAAGTAAATAAGAAATACTATACAGGTTAATTAATAGTTATTTTACCAGTAATTATACTATTTAATATAATAATAAAGGTTAATACTAGTAAAAAGTCAGGATCCTACACAGGATTTATTGTGTCATGATAAATGCTATGAGTCTTAGCTTTCTTCATGAATAGTATGAGTAGGTAATAATTTCTTTACAGACACTCTTTTGTTTTTCACCCTGTTGGAAATCACAGTACAAAATACTTAGTGGACTAGGTGGAAAATCAATTGTAAAAATGTTTGTATTCCTTTTAGCTTGACAAAAGCAAAGGACAGAACAAAACAAAAAGACAAACCAAAATAAGCCAAGTTCTGAAAGGTACTACAAATAGAACATCAAGAAATAGACCATGTTTATTTGTGGAAGAATAAATAGTAAAAAGAAATGACATGAATATGAAAGGCAAATTGTAAATATTAAAATTTGTCAAAGAAAAGTATTTTGTGACAATACTTAATCTTTTAGAAAAGTTTGACTGTTTTTTTAGAATTCCTTAAGACCAAGCAAAGATACTAAAGTGGTAGTTACAGAGTTTTAAACATTTGCCTGGCAAGCGGTCAAATCAATTTTGATCCATTATACCACATGTGGAACCCTGAATCTAGTCAGAGGTGATCCCAAATAAAAAATGCAATGAGTAAGTCTTGAAAACCACCAGTTTGACCCAATTCTCCCTAAAAAGAGACCAAGAAAATGAGATTTTCTATTTGTCATTATAATTTAAAGATATTTTGCCAGAATAAGAAAAGAAATTTTATTATTTCTTTAATAAAATCTCATTATTAAATGAGATTAAATATAAGGCTAATTCAGAAAATGCCTCAGGGTTCCTTGCAGTAAAGGAGAATGATAGGTCGCTGGAGTGGTAGTATAGCGAGGAGGGCATTTGCCTTGCATGCCGGCTGACCTGGGTTCAATCGATGGCATAACATATGTTCCCTCAACTATCACTGCTAGGAGTAATTCCTGAGTGCAGAGATAGGGGTAACTCCTGATCATAACCAGGTGTGACCCCCGAAATTATTTGTTATAATAATAAAACAATAACAACAACAGAAAGAGAGCTATAGATGTACCCACATTTTTTGTGCACCTACTTTTGAATAATTAACTCTTCAGGACCACAGACAGCTCAGCACACTTTGGTTTAAATATACTCCATGATCAAAAGTCAAATTATAACTGCATTTTACTTCTTCAATCTCCATTTTCAAATTTTCATTTTTACTCTGAATATAGAAAGAAAGTTTTGGAATATTATTTCTTTAGTTAATTTTGCCCACTCTTTTGGATTCTTGTTGTTTTATTCTGAATTCTGGCTACTCAATATTGACAGTGACAATAAAATTTACCAAGACAAGTGGTTCTCAAATCTGACTTTAAAATTATCTTGGTACATAAAGCCCAAACAGTCTATAACATACTTTAAATATATGCTTAAAAGAAGCATAAGGAGGTGGGCAGTTTGCAAAAGATCGGGTGCCGAAAGTAGGTAAAGGAACAAACACGATAGCCTCTCAGTACCTGTATTGCAAATCATAAAGGAAAAGAGGAGAAAGAGAGAAAGAATAAAAGTGTGTGCCATAGAGGCAGGCTATCGGTGGGGGTAGGTGGGATGGCAGGAGGGAAACTGGGGAAACTGGTGCTGGAAAATGTATACTGATGGAGGGATGTGTGCTGAAACATTGTATGTCTGAAACCTAACCATGAACAGTTTTGTAACATTATATCTCACTATGATTCAATAAAAAAATAAAAGACTATTTCAAGTATCATTTAGACCTAGGTAGAAAAGAGATCTGAAAAATGCTACTTTACCATCAACCTCTGTGTTTTTTCACAGGTACGATGAGAGAGAAACTCTCATACTGGGATTTTAGGATGGGATTAGGAAGGGAAAATGGGGATGGTGAAAGTTAAGATGCATGTAGGTATAATGAGCAACATATCATTTAATTACATCCATTTCAGTTGCCAGTGGAGGAAGACCAAATGAAAGTATTGCTGTTAATATATGGAAACTGTAGCAGAATACAGCTTCAAAATGAAATGTGTTGTATTCAGGTACACAAGTTGAATATTATCAGAATCATTTTTCCTCCCTGCGGTCGCATTCCCCTGACCCTGAAAAGAACCTACAATCATTGGGAAAAACAAGTAAGGAGAGGCTGCTAAAATCTCAGGGCTGGGACGAATGGAGACATTACTGGCACCTGCTTGAGTAAATTGATAAACAATGGGATGACAGTGATACAGTGATTTTTTTCTCCCCACTCAACAGTTTTCTTTTCTCTGGATGGGCCTCAGTTTGGTGGAAAGTTATCCCTTCATGCTAGTAAGGTGGCCTCTACCGGTCTAGGTCTACATCCTATCAATATAGAAACTCCTGAAAACTAAGTCAACAAAACCTATGGTCTAGTTATTTTTTTTTCTGATCAGTCATCACTGTAATTAGGGAATTAACCACTGAATGATAAGAATTGAATCAGTTCCAAGTTACATGAACTCTTTGAAGAGGGAAAGTTCTATTTCCCACATTGATTAAAGATTCATTTTGTATATAATTAATTTTCCTAAGCCTCTTAATTAGTAAATGCTAAAGTTAAGAATGTATTTCTTTGGGGGTTGGAGATATAGAACAGTGGGTAGGGCACTTGACTTCCATGCAGCCAAACTGGGGTTTGATCCCTGGCACCACGTATTGTCTCTCAAGCCTGCTAGGAATGTTCCCTGAGTTTAGAACTAGGAGTAAGCCCTGAGCACCACAAGGTGTGGTCCCCAAAGCGAACAAAAGTACAAAAATACTCTTCATAAGGTTGTTGGGTGATTTGGATGGTCCATGAGATAATATTTACCTTTATACCTTGTACAGAGCAGATGTTTAATAAGAGGGACTTTTCCAGATAATGTGGCATCTAAATGAAGCATAAAACCATCTTCTATTATTGTTTCAGATTTAATTTTACATAAAATAGATATTTTTATGGAGGCCACATGCAGTAGTTCTCAGGGACCCTGAACTATTCATGCTGATGCTTGGCCTGTTGGTGCAAGAATAAAGATTCAGCGTGTGGTCCAGCCGTGTGGTGCTCAAGTCTTGTGATATTTGGAGAGCACCAGGCCCAGTAGCCATTCTTCCAAGGTTATGTGGGATTAAGAATTTAATTCAGGGCCTCCTACTAGGCCCTGTGAGAGGCAGGTGCTCTACCACTTAAGGTGTCTCCAAGCTCCTGTTGCATATTTCAGAAACTAATAAGTTTGTTGAGACAATGAGGAAAATGAATTCCAAGGAAAGTGAAATTGATAATGAGAACAAGAATGAGAGCATGAGCTAAATCCTGATCAGTACAGTCACTCCTACATGCTTTCAGCATCTTTATACCATCTGTTGTTCCCACCCCCACCTTTTCTTGTTGACTTCAAAGCTTTCTCTTCATCTCTGTATATTTCCCATATGTACTTGCGTCTTTTCAATTTAAACCTTATCTTCAAAGTGTTAACTTTGCTTCCTTTATTGCTTCAGATACCACTTATTTCTCCTCCTCTGGCAACTGGTTAATTCCATAGGGACGCTCAAAAATAGTCAATTGTCTAAATCACTTATTTTGATATTCCATCTCAAATTATTTGGTCCCTAACCTTCAAATGTCAAAGTTACAATGCATTTCTTAACATACATCTTCTTTAGTTTGGATCAGAGAGAACTCATAAATTTTACCAATGATTTATTTTTTGTTCATCATGATCATATAGCTAGACTATGCTTTCCAGTCACTCTTATTATTAAATTAGTTCTAATAACTAAATTTTTGTCAATCCAGTGGGGATGATTTATGCTGTTTCTGAATTAAAACTTTAAGAAGTGCAGAGAAACTTCCACCTTATATTTTCTTCCATTCTGTTAATTAAGATGATAGTAAAGTTTTAAGGGTGGTAGACGCATAAAGTGACGTTCTTTTAAGTTATTTTGACTTAGCCCCATAGAGGAGAGTAGCATAAGAACTAGGAATATTAACTACAGAGTGATAAATCAATGAAAGATAAATCTATACAGTATTTGAGGCATTTTAGATATTTAAATGGATTTTTTCAGTGTAGATTGCTCTACAAATAATTAAGATGCAGTAATGCTACAATCATAATATAAAAGAAATGAAATGAGGCTATGTCACCGAGACTCCATGGAAATCCAAGTGGATGGGTTGGTGAAAATGTAGAGATTTAGGGAGAATGATGTACTCGTGGAGGGCAGGGTAGAGAATATTACCTAGATGGCAATAGAGGGTATTTCTTATTTCATCCCCCAAAAGAACAAATGACAATTAAACTAGAAAGAAACTACACTAAGGGTCCTACAGCTTGAAGTGGCCTGATGTATTGCTTGCATTTTACAATCAACACAAATTACATGGGTGGGAACAAAGAGATTTATATTTCAGTCCACAGAAGGTCACTGTAGAGAAACACCTGAAGGTGCAGTCTGAGGCAGAGTGTACAGCAGGTAGGGTTAAATGCCTCAGCCAGGAAACATTGGGTGGAGAGAGAGCAAATGCTATGAAGAGTCATGTCTTACCCCGATGAACAATGGGATGACAGTGCTACAGTGCTATACTTGAAGGTGTATATATGGGCTATGCCATATATCACTGTATCACTGTTACCCATTGCTCATCGATTTGCTCGAGCGGGCACCAGTAACATCTCCATTGTGAGACTTGTTACTGTTTTTGGCATATTGAATACGCCACAGGTAGCTTGCCAGGCTCTGCCCTGCAGGTGGGATGCTTTCAGTAGCTTGCCAGGTTCTCTGAGAGGGATGGAGGAATCCAACCTGGGTTGGCTGCATGCAAAGAAAATGCCCTATCCACTGTGTTATCACTCCAGCCCATGCTATATATACATATATATGCATATATATATATATGTATACACACATATATTGACATACAAGAATGTCTGGGATATGGTTTAGACACCTCCATGTATGGCTCCAGGCTGACACAGCAGTTGCAAATGTGGACCTCTGTATCTATGAAAACTGTTGGGAAAAAAAAAGCAATCAAGGGGGCTGGAGTGATAGCACAGCGGGTAGGGCATTTGCCTTGCACGCAGGCCACCCTGGTTCGATTCCCAGCATCCCATATGGTCCCCTGAGCACCACCAGGGGGCAATTCCTGAGTGCAGAGCCAGGAGTAACTCCTGTGCAGGTGTGACCCAAAAAGCAAAAAAAAAAAAAAAAAAAAAAAGGCAATAAAATCAAGTCAAGACCAGTGCCACTTGCTGGAAAAGTAAATGAACTTAAATTTCTAAATTTTTGATCAAGATTTTTTTTTTAAAAAGAAATAAATATTAGGGAAATTTGGGGCCATTAAAAATGGCTTAAAGAGGCAGGGAACATGCTTTTAATGGATGAGCCTCAGGTTTGCTTACAATCATTTCAGAAAACTCTGAGCACTATCCAGGAGTGGTCCCAAAGCATAAAGCCAGAAGTATCCCCAAAGCGCTATTAAATATGTCCCCTAAACAAAACAAAATAAGGAAAATTTAAAATTTAAAATAGAAATGGTAGAAGATAGTAATATAAAACAGAGCACCTTGAGGCCTTGAGGGACTTTACCATCCATGGAGAAAATAACTCCTTGGGATACAGCATCAAAGACATGGAAGATTACATTTATCACATAGAAAATTAAATTTTCTTCCATTAAATAAACTCAAAGAAGTAGAGAAAATTCAGAACAGCCACCAAGTCAAAGCTCTGTGTTAAAACTCAGAAAGGCTAATTAAAAAGATACAAAAAAAACTTTAAAAATGAGCTTAGAAATAAAAACACATAATGTTGACATTGAAACTTTAAGTGGAAAATTAACAATTAAGATGTGAATAACTCAATAAAAGACATAAGGGGCAATAGGAAAAGCTATGGAAGCTGGAAGCCAGTTTCATGAGCAGAGGGGGAGAAGGCAGATGGAATAGAGAAAGGATCACTAAGAAAGTGATGGCTGGAGGAATCAGTCAGGATGGGAGTTGTGTGCCAAAAGTAGATAATGGACCAAACATGATGACCTCTCAGTGTCTGTTGCAAGACATAATGCCCAAAAGTAGAGAGAGAGTATAGGGAATATTGTCTGCCATGGAGGCAGGGGGAGGGTGGGAAAGAGGGGGGATACCAGGGATATTGGTGGTGGGGAATGTGCACTAGTGGAGGGATGGGTGTTTGATCATTGTGTGATTGTAACCCAAATATTGAAAGCTTGTAACTATCTCATAGTTATTCAATAAACTTTAAAAAAAAAGAAAAATTTATGGAAGCAGCATGGGTCAAGTTATGAATTCAAAGATAGTAATATATGAATGACTTGCATGAAATAAGAAATAAGGTATTAAAATAAGATATTAAAAACCAGAAGGAACATTATAAGAACTTCTTGATTCCACTAAGAAAGGGAACATAAGGACAGTGGCTTTCCTAAGAGAGGGAGAAGGTAACAGTGTATTCAAGGAAATGGTAGTAGAAAATTTCCAAAACTGAATGTGTAATGAGTCCATGAAGCTACCAGAATATTTGGTTAGTGAAATGATAAACAGTCCTTCACTAAGACTCACATTACTGATATAGTTCCATTTATCTATTTTTGACCTACCACCACGCTCCAGGCTGCTTTCCAGACTCTTGGGCCAAGCTCAGGCCTACCCATTTTCCATTCTTATTACACTATATTTGATGGGGTTCAAATATGGTGTGAACCATTGGGACACCTATAATGGCAATTGGAGGCCACCCTAAATGCCTCCACCCCTCTTGGAGAGCCCAGCAAGCTACAGAGAGTATCCTGCCTGCACGGCAGAGCCTGGCAAGCTACCTGTGGCGTATTCGATATGCTAAAAACAGTAACAACAATGGGCCTCATTCCCCTGACCCTGAAAGAGCCCCCAATACGGCAGCGTTAAGAAGGATGAACAAGGAGAGGCTGATAAAATCTAGGGCCGAACTAGACTGCCAAAAAGACATTCTCCGCCATTGGGCTACACTAGCACATGACAGGGATGAATGGAGATGTTAATGGCGCCTGCTTGAACAAATCAACAAACAAAGGGATGACAAGTGAAAAGCAATACAAGTGATTTATTTTTGGTTTTATATTTGTTTTTGTTAACTTTGCCAATAGAGTCAAGTCATTGAGACTACCTCTGAGGTTCTTATCTGGAAGAGTTCTGTCTACATTTTCTTCAACGTGTAATAATTATGAATTTTATTGGGAGTTACAAAAGACTAAATAGGAAAAATATTCTTGTTCAACAAAGGAAAAAACAGAGGTATCATATTCACCTAAAGTAATGGTAATTAAAACAACATAGTTTTGGAATAAAAACAGACAAACAGTTCAGAGAACTGAAGGCCCAGAAGTAAATATGCGGAAGTAATCATAATAAAAGAGCTAAAAGCTTACAATGAGCAAGGAAATTATATTCAATAAGTTATTAGAAAAATTGGTCAGTCTCATGCCAAAAAATGAAATTACAGCACTATCTACACATGTATATCAAATAACTTAGTGTCTGTTTTTCATATGGCAAAAGCGCCCCCAAAGCAACAGGGAAAGAAACCACAGAACTATAAGATCAAAGGCACTTCATGCTAACAAATACTTGATTAATGGGCCTGAGAGATAATACAGGGGTTAAGGCACTTGTCTTATATGGGTGAACCACAATTTGATCACCAGTACTGAATATGGTCCCCAGAGAACTTCTAAGAGTGATTCCTGAGCACAGAGCCAGGATTAAGTCCTGAGCAGTGCCAGGAGTAGCCCTAAAACTCAAACATATAAACAAACAAAATAGAAAACCAACACTTGGCAAAAAGGTTTTCTTCAGCAATTGGAAGGCAGAAAAATAATCTTTGAAGTCTGTTTCTTACGCTGAAGAATTTGTAAAAACCAGATGTTGGTGTGGTGAGCGGATTCTGGGTATATTCCAAGGATTTGGAGAAAGAGATGCACTCAAGGAGAACTGCAAAGAAAAGTAAGGGAATATTTAGAAATAAATATTTAGAAATAGAAATCCTCATAGAGAGGAAGGGTAACAGACAATCAAATGCAGGCTATACAGAAATACATTAAATGAAGAAGACCCCCAAAATTTCTGACTAAAAGAACTTGAGTTTGTAGATGAATTTAGCTTGCGTGATGTTCCTTGCAAGCTTACTGCTTGAGAGTGTCTCCAGCTAGGCAACACTTAATGGAGAGGAACAGAGAGGTCAGAAATGAGAAACTAGTAGAGTAGGTTTTAAAAACTTGTCTAGGAAAGAATGTTAACTTAATCATTGGATTCTCCATGCCTGGCTCTTCCCTACAATATGCATTCAGGATGAATTTAAGGAGCTTTCACTATCTCCTGCTCAAGGTTTCATTATTGTTGTTTCTTTATGATTTCTCCTAATCTTGAAGGGCTGCTATTTATTGCAAGTGCCCTGTCCCTGTCTTACTATTGTATTTAAAGCTTTTTTTGTAGATGTGCTTGTGTGTGTGTGTGTGTATGTTGTGTGTGTGTGTGCGCGCACATGCGCGCATTTGAGAGGATGAGAAGAGAGAGAGGAGACAGGGAGAGAAACATACACACACACACACACAAACATACACATGAGAGATATGGGAACCCCTAAGTTACTTTTAGATTTTACTTGCTGAACCTTTAAGAATCAGATAAAGAAAACAGTATATGAGCCAAAAGACTAGGACTTTAGGATGAACGTGATAGATAAAATTTTGTGTTGCTAGCCTTGAAATGGATGTGTGATTTTTTGTTTCTGTTTTCCTTTATTTTTCAGCCCCAGGTTGAACTCAGGGCTTCACACAGGCAAGACTGAGCTACATTTCTGGCCCTCTGTTAACCTGGCACCGATTGATGTACTCCAGATTGATCAGCCATACATGGATCCGAGAAGATCTGTCCTTTTCATCTCTTTCAAGATTTATTTATGTCTCTGGAGCAAGGCCCATAAATGAGTTTGCATGGTGGGGCTGGAGATGGTTTGTGGGCATGGTTCCCACATGCATAAATGTTGGCGGTTTAATTTCTCAGAAAACTTGGTCCTGAATTGCTGGAGTCCAACTGGAGGCCTAGAGATGAGTTTTGATTTTCCTTGGTCAGGAAAACCAAAGGCATGATCAGACTGCTGATGCTCTTGCCCTGAAGGTCCAGGTTAGCCCACTGGCAACTCGGTGCCCTCTGGGCCCTCTGGGGACAGCAGCCATGGCCCTGGCAGGGACCAGGATGAGAGCCAGGGTGGCTGTAGTCTGTGGCTCAGACACTCTGGGCCATCCACCACCACTAGTCCAGCAGAACCTGATGAGGGGACCCTGGCCCCCATCTTTGGGTCCTATCTTAAGCCAACTGGTGCTCAGGGAGATTTTCCTCTATAATATGCTACAGGTTGCATGGGCAGCCAGGGCTGATGGGGGGTGGGGGAGGCAGGGGCATCCAGGATGCCCTACCAGCAGCAGAAAGTGGCTGGTACTGCTTGAGTCAGTGACAGCTCCCATATTGGGAATCTGGGCACCCCCTCAATTCTGGCCCCTTGCAACACTGGTGCTCCGTGGTGGCATCAGATTGGACCCGAAGAGCACTCCTCATCCATGCAAAACATTTGCCTTCGTGGCAGCCCACTACCCACAACACTGAGAGCTGCAGTAGCTCCTTCCACTGCATGCTGCCACCATCTTCATGAATCCCACTCTGCACTGGCCCCACGTTGGTTTTTTTGCTTAGAGACACTACAGGTCACTTACGTTCATTCATGAAGAAATTTTATGATCCTATCCTCCAACTTTTCAGAGTGCTGAGAGCTGCCACTGATCCGCCAACTCTGGCAGCTGGCCGCTGTCATCTTTGGATCCCTGTTACTGCTTCTGTGACCTGAGAAGCAGTGTCCTGTTGTGGACCTGAACTAAACTGCTGGAGCCATTTGCAGTTCTCTTCGTGACACGTTACCCTCTGAGTTAGTTATCATGAAAGGTTGAGTCTTCAGTCTCACTCTGAACTCAGTCTCCTCCCTGCTATTCTATACATCTGGGCTCATTTTCTTCTTTTATAAAAAAAGAAAATGTCTATCAGCTCTAACTTGGAGAAAGAGAACACAAAGATCTAGAGGAGGTGAGATCCCTTGTGGAAAATGGGAACTTCTAGAAAAATGTGAATGATCATGCTGATTGGGCACTTGATTTTAGGTGTGTGAGTCGAAGTGGTAATGAAAGAAGAGTCCCAGAAGAGGAGACATAGCAGCAAAGTTTTCACACTTTGCCTTGCCTAATTCTAGCCCATCTCTAACTCAACAGTATGGCAGACTCATTGGCTGGTGATTGACTTGCAGTGCTTGGCAGCTCATTGAGAAGTACAGATTTTGTATATCCTTTGTATTTGAATTTTGCTTTCAGTGACATTTTCTTAATATGTTAGACATTCCCTAGTTTGGGGTGGGGGCCAGGGGGCTTAAATTTATAACTGTGTTATCCTCTGATAGTTTTAAATGCATATATAATGAAGGAAATGTCTAGATCAAGTAACTGGATTAATATTATCTTGAATTAGATTTTTGTGTTAGTTTATGATCTCACAAATAACTATGCTGAAAATAGAGTCTTCAATTCCTTTATTTAAAAGCTTTACAGTACTTTGGCTTTGATTAACTCCCTTGATGCACTGACTTTTGTTTAAGGAAAGACACCACTTTTTGCTGCTCCAAATGAACATAAACAGGGCTCTGACATGTACACAAGAATAAAAATGACCTACATATATGATGTTACAGTCGGGTATTAAAAAGTACAATTTCAGCCATTTCTCCCAATTAAGGCTAACTCATCTGTGATTTCAGCCTCCCATTTGAAATAAAAGTCTGACGATAATTGGAGCACAGAGCTATTCACCACTGTACTTCAATCTGGAAATAATTGTCTTTGTTCAATTAGGAATCTGCATTTTCATGCCAGTCTTTACAGATTATTTTGAATGGAGAATGCACTCTGATTAAGAGCTATCCCTCTTGGAAGAAAAAAAATACAACCCATCAGTCTGTCTGAAGTCTTCATCCTCTGATTGTATTTAACATTTTGTTTTCCCCTTGCAGGCTGAGTATCTTTAAAGAATTTTTTTTTTCATTTAATGTGACAAAAATATCCTGATGATGGGACTGGAGCGATAGCACAGTGGATAGGGGTTTGCCTTGCACGCGCCAACCCGGGTTCGATTCCCAGTATCCCATATAGTCCCCTGAGCACCGCCAGGGGGAATTCCTGAGTGCAGAACCAGGGGAAACCCCTGGACATCCCTGGGTGTAACCTCTCCCCCAAAATATCCTGATGATAGGTATATGTATATATATATATATACATATATATATATGCATTATATCCTACTTTTGGGGTAAAGGGGTTTCTCACATGATGCTGGGGAAACCCAGGAAGCCCAGGGGCCTCATTTTCAGTCTATTGGGCCAGCAGTTCAACGCCAGGGTTCAAGGATGTGATGGTCCTTGGACCCTGCTGTGGGAATTGCATGACCCCCCTCTGGTAGTGCTAGGGACCCTAAGGCTGCATCCAGTGATATTTGGGGGAATCCTGCAATGTTAGAATGGAACTCCTTAAAAATTTAAATATGCCATCTTTATTTTATCTTCTTCAAATAAATTATTAAAAATATGAATGAGTCATAATAAATAGATTCCATAAATGAATTCTCTATATCCTGCCTCAAGAATCTTTATGATATATGAGAATATATAAATATATATACATGTATATATATATACATATATATAATGAGTGAGTGTGTGTATTTTAGTTTACACATGCAAGTGAAAACCTCATCAGTACAAGAAGTAGAATTCTGGCCAAACCTTTCATTATCCCTTTTAGAAACATTATACAGGTATTGTAAATCTCCACCTTTGAAGCAAAGTAATTCCTTCTCTTTAATAACCCTCTCGTAAACCTACACATGAGTGTGTTTCTATTCTTCTCCGTCTTTGACCATGCCGTTTCATAACGACAAGAAGAAGAAAAGACTGACTCAAGCACCTGGATGGAAAGCAATAGGTAACCCAATTTTTCTTTTTGAAAATGTAGAGTTTGTGTTTGAGAGATCAGGTCAAATAAAACTTGAAAGCAAAAGGGGCGACAACTTCTACATTTCGTGCTGAATTTGATTCTGACCATGGAGTGTTTGTTGGGGGCTGTGAGTGCATCTGGGTGGGAGGAATGTAGCATTTTTGGCTTATAGCAACCTGCTCTGGCAGGTAAGATTACTTTCCAATAATGCCTGCAAGCAATATTCCCACCTTCACAGGAACTTGCCATCTGGCTCTGAGGGCCAGAGATATGTCAGTCTCTAAATTAGTTTAGCTTCAGACCCTTCTGAGCAAAAACTGATAACTGAGTCAGATTACACTGCTCAGCAAGGCAGTGTCAATAACATATCAGCATTTGGACCTTTCTGAATGCACCACTTTAGATGCCTTCAGAAAAGAAGGGAGAGCTTTCATTGAATTAACCCTATCTAAAATCTAAGCATATGACTTAATGAGGGAGAGGGCAGTCAAGTCTTATGACAGCTCTATAGCAAAATCAAAAACTCCATTTGCATAGTGTGTCAATCTTTTCCATGTAACCTTTGGTCTCATGAGTAAAATTCCAGATTTACTGTGGCTTTGAATGCTCTAGAGTGAATAATTTTCTCTTGAACACGCCTAGGGAGAAAATAGTGGCTAAAGCGAAATAATGATTATAAGTTTTGTGACTTAAGGGTGGAGAGATAGGTATGTCCATTAAGCAAAGGAGATATAAAGTTGTGGCATGAACTATTTAGACCAAGGACAAACCTTGACGAGAAAGATATTTTTCATCTTTCTTTGTCTGGACTGGCTGATGATATTTATCAATATCTTTAATCTTCATTTGATTTAGTCAGGGAGAAGATTTTATTTTAGCAGAGTTATTTGGTATAACCAGCATGAGGATGAAGATAACTGTGATTTGATGAGAAAAGAGTAAGATGCTTGGAATGTCAAACATTGAAGAGGGTTTCCGAGGGCCCCTGAGAGTTCATGTCGCAATGACAAGATGACATAATTAAATTAAGTGGCATAGCAATAAGAATGTAAGCCTATGAGACTGTCTCTTGGGAGGATGTCAACTAAAACATCTTTTAAGATATCTTAAAAATAAAAACAAGGTCAATAAACTGAAGTTATCTCAGCTTGGGGACATAAAACATATTTCTCTTGGGAAAACAAGAGAAGAGAACAACAATTTTTTTCCCTTGAAGGAAGCTTAAGAAAAGAAAAAGATCTGTGAGAGTAAAGAGAACTCATCCCCCTAAAATTAAAAAAAAATATGCTACTGTTTATTGGATAGAATGTCATAGAGATCGAGAAAAACTCAACATGATTTGGGATGCTTCATCTCTATTCTACCATCCCCTCTCCTGGTCTGAAAAATCCAGTAATCATGTGTGTACCTGAATAGACCACAATAGAAATTCTCATTATTTTTTAAAAGGGTCATTGTTTTGCTTTCTGACTCTGTTTTGGTGTTCATAACGCTTTCACAAGGTTTTCTGCTCCTCTATAATAACAGGCTTGGTACTGTCACAGACACACTCAGCACACAGAGAGCCACTGTGGGTCCTACTGACTTGACTTTTTTGCTTTAGATGCCATTTAAGAGTGTTGGGTCACCTAGCTAGAATGCTATTTACAGTTGGCAGATCTGGCTCTGGAGGTTTAGATGGACATGACTAAACATGTCCATCTACACAGGCCCCCGTGCAGATTTTGGTATAAAAATAAGTCACAGTACTTCATTATGTCTTGTTTTTAATTTAAGAAAAGAAAAAAGAAAACCAAGGTTGTGGAAAATAATGGCAGTGAGATGATCAGATATCATGTGTCCCTTTGATATTCCTGTTAACAGTACTTTGACATATACCATGACAAATGAACCTTTGTTGTGAGTTTTTGATCTAGGTAGGATATTGTGAAACCCAGGGATAGTCTAAAACAACTAGAGAAGTTTTAAGAACACAAGTCAGCTCCTAAGTATCAGCTGACTCCAATTGTAATCATGGCTAGAGGCCTGGGAAAACTCCGTACTCCCCAGGACATGGCCAGAGTTCCATCATGCTTGGTTCTGTCACCAGCAGAATCACATACTATAGGGCTCAGGAGAAGTAACACCCACTTATGCACTGGGCATTAAGCATATCGAACTTGGTTCTAGCTCTAGACCTTGAAGAGTCCCATAAACACATCGTAGGCTCTTTCAGCTGTTGTTCAGCATTCCTTCATGGTAAATTCATCAAACTCAGCAAGGTTTTAGATCCTGTAATGGAGCTGCAGACTGTTCCAATGAAAGATCATACACAGTTCTGCTCACTCAGCCTGGGAGAGTTCCTCAGTCTAGGAGACACTCCTGTCTCCAAGAGATCATCAAAAGAGCCTATGTTTCTCTTCAGTCAAGCTAATCTCACCCAGGGACAGTCTAACTCTATAAGGGAACAAGAAAAAGTCATGTCCATCTAAACCTCCAGAGCCAGATCTGAGACTTCAGTTTTGGCCTTGTAAACTGAAATGAATCCAAAATTTGACTGTTTGTTACCCCTTTCAGCCATAATCCAGAGCTAGTTTTGCCTGCTCTAGATCCAGTTAGTGACAGGGCATGAGCCCTTCAAGGACCTGTCAGAAGTTACATCCATCCTTGCGGCTAGTAATAGACTCACTGTTTGAGGGTCCTGAAGCTGCACTGCACTGCTATAGTGAACAAGGTTCTGGAGAAAGTTTCATCCACCCAGAGACCAAGAAGTTCAGAATTAACTTGATTCCAAAGAAAGACAAGAACTCTACAAGAAAAGATAACTGCTGGCAAACATCTTTGATGAAATGCAGAAAAATTCAACAAAATACTAGATGATATGATCAAATACACAGAAGATCCTAAAGAATCCACAAAAAGTTCCAAGAAGTAATAAATCAACATAGCAAAGTAGCCAGCTATAAAGTCAACACTCAAAAATTGGTTACATCCCTATATGTAAATAATGCATTGGAAGAGAGAAAGTAATCAGAGTCTATTTCATTCAAAATAGTGTCTCAAGACATAGAATACTTAGGAATCAACTTAACAAAAGAGGGCAAGATCTATATGATGAAAACTTTGTCACCTAAGGAGAAAAAAACCTAGGAAATGGACAAAATATTCCATGTTCATGAATTGGAAGAATTAATATTGTCAAAATGACCATACTATCTCAACTATATATAAATTAAATGCAATCCCTATCCAAATTTAGATGGCATTCTTCAAGGACTTAGAGCACTCAATAATAAAGTTTGTATGAAATCATAAATCACTTTATAAACCATTTTGTAAAAAGCATTTTACAAACGATAAAAAGAAAAAGGAAACATTAAGAGAAGAATATTGCTGGAGGCATCACATTCTTGACTTCTAACTATATTAGAACTTTACAGTAACCAACACGGTATGGTTCTTCTGGTATTGGCATATAAATAGACCAATGGAACAAAATGAAGAGTTCAGAAATATGTTGCCTTTACATATATATTCAAGCAATACTTGACTAGAGACTCAAGAATATTCAAAGGGGTACATGCAAGAAATAAAATTACGCAACTATTTTTAGCACCCACAAAAATATTCATAATGGAGTAATGGAATAAATGTATGACCTAAAGCAAAAAAATATACACCTAGAAGAGAGACTAAGGAAAAATCTTGGCATTGATCTTGTCACTGATTTTGGATATAAAAGCAAAATTACAACCAAAAAAGAAAAAGAAAACCAAGTGAGAGTAATATAAATTAAAACTTTCTGCAAAACAGAAGAAACAGTTCACAAAACGAGAAGGCAATTCATGGAATGGAACAAGATATTTTTCAGACCATATATCAGAGAAAGTCTAAACGCCCCGAATATCAGAACAAACTATTAATTTGATTTTAGAAAGGGCAGAAAATCTAACATTTTGAGGATTAATTTGTATTTTTGTTGTTTTATAACTTTCATAATCTGTATTTTAAAATTTGGAAATTGAGTCCATATAATTTATAACTTTTGGTAATCAGTTATTTTTACTGAGGTATTATGGTTTACAGAAATATTAATATTTTTGTTTTATGCTTGCACCTCTCCTACTAGAAGGTCAATATTCCTCCATAGCATACCAACTATCTTACTGCCCCCTGCCTCCACCCTTCCCACTTCTGTTCACAGTTCTATTTGCAGCATCTCAGGGATTGTTTCCATTTGGGATTGCCAACTGATATTTTTTTTCAAGGAACACAAATGACTAAAAGGTACATAAAAAGATGCTCGGCAACACCAATCATCAGAGACACACAAATCAAAACCACAGTGTGATTGGTCTAGCACCTGGTGGAATGGCTCTAATAAAAAATACAAGCAGTGTTGTTGAAGAGTCAGGGAAAGGGACATCTTTGTGCACTCTTAGAGGAAACACAAATTCCTATCGCTGCTGTGGAAAATATTATCTAGCCACAAAAAGTGGGGAAATCCTGACAGGACATAACATAAATGGGCCCTGAAGCCACTATTATAATGAAAATCTAACAAAGAAAGACGACTGATATAGGATAGCACTTAGATGGGAATCCTAAAATGTTGAACTCATTGAAATAGAAAGTGAAATAGTGGTCCATTAAGGTCTGGGAGCTGGAAATAAAACGACGCTGATTATAGAGTACAAAGTTTTACTTTTATAAAGAACAGTTTTGGGGGTTCAAACACATAATACTGTAACTACAGTTGACAATGTATACTGTAAAATTGGAAGTTGCTAAGATAATACATCAGTACAAAAAAAAACAACCCTAGCTGTTACATAAGATAGTGTATATGCTATTGTAATAAGTATTTTTCTATATGCATATATATAATCATTACATTGTACACTTTAATAACCCTGTACAGACTTCCTGGGAAGTATTCTTTTAACTTTTCAGGAACAAATGCTAAGAACATTTCGTGTTCAAGGGCTTATTTCAAATTAAGCCAACCTCAGCCATTACATACTAATGCTACACTTCAGTAAGTGGTCAAACAGGTAATCAGACACAAGCTGTTTTTTACTGGAATTTCCTTAAGTTCTAAAAGCTAAGTTTTCAGCTTCGTAAGTATCACATAATGTAAAAGCAAATTATATAGTATGCTAGAAGGTGGTATGTGCAATAAAAGAGTACAATCAGAATAGAAGAATTAGTATAGAGTAAAGTAAAAAGTAAAGGGTAAAATCATAATAGAAGAATTGGGACCACATTGTAATTTAAATTGGTTAGTCAGGGTATGGTTTATTGGAAAGACAGCATCCAAGCAAATTCTTGAAGGAGATAGGAAAATTAGTCTTGCAGATATCTGGGGAAATAGAATTACAGGAAGAAGGAAGAGCATCAAGTACTACATGTACTAAGTACAGCATTTTTTAATCCTCTTAATAACTTCAAGAAAGTGCCTCTATTATCTGTGATTCAGAGATATGGAAACTGAGATTCAGGGAGATTACACAATGTGACAGTGCTTACAAGGTTGTTAAGTACAAAATTTTCAGTCCTGGAGGTTCTATATTCAGAGCTCAACCTTTTGGCCACTGTATTGTGGTTAATGGTTCATCATCAATTATTCAAGCAATGAATATTCTGTTTTTCTAGTTGTTGAAAGACCCTTGAGGTTCATGTACAGTGTAACAGGTGGTCTATATCTATATAAGGTCACACAAGGTGATGTCATTTTGTATAAATGTTCCTGAAAGTTGACTCACCAAAAGGATCCCAGAAAAGCCATCATGTATTAATTCTGGTGGGATCCTTTCTGCTTGTTGTGGGTCATCTTGCAGCTCTTGCTAATCTGCTAATATCATACAAACCTACCCTGGATCTGAATTCAGGACATTTCTAAGCAGAAGAGGAAGGGAGGGAGGTAAGAAAGAAGAGAGAAAAAGAAGGAAGGAGAAAAACTCCAGAAAACATTCTTTATGTTTGTTTGGTTTTGATTTGGGGGCCACACCTGATGGTGCTCAGGGTTGTTCCCAGCTGTGGTTCAGGGGTTACTCCTGGCAGGACTGGGGAACCAGATGTAGGGCCTGGAATCAAACCCCAGGGTGTCTGTGTGGAAGGCGAAAGCTCTACCTGCTATAATAATGCGCTGACCCCAGGTAAAAAGCTTGATAGAATTTGTGTTTCTCTGCAGATTTACTTTCCTTATCTTAAAGTAAATCATGGCTGTTCCTCCCGGAGGGGAGCATAAAATGAGGCCCCCATAACCATGCCACTGGAGTCTGCACCAGAGGTGACTCAGAGAGGGGGGGGGTGAGAGCCCTCCTCGCCTCAAGGGACCCAGCCCTGGTTGCAGACCTGCACTATCCCACCGCCACCACATTCCAGGCCACTTTCCACATGCTTGGGCTTAGCCTCACGCATGAGTGAACATATTTCTGGACCGAGCAGCCCATCATTATATCCCTCTCGGAGAGCCTAGCAAGCTACAGAGAGTATCCCGCCCACACTGAAGAGCCTGGCAAGCTCCCTGTGGCGTATTCGATATGCCAAATATAGTAACAATAACAGGTCTCACTCTACTGACCCAGAAAAGAGCCTCCAATCATTGGGAAAAATGAGTAAGGAGAGGCTGCTAAAATCTCAGGGCTGGGACGAATGGAGACGTTACTGGCTCCCGCCTAAGTAGATCGATGAACAACAGATCTACTTATGCTATGTAATTCATACCAGGAAGGTATTGTTAATATTATAACTATCAAAAGATGGTGTTGGTTATTTTTTAAAAAAGCAATTCTTGGTGTTTGTAAAAATTCTTATCCTCCTTAACATGTATTATCCCACAACTCCAGTCACTTCATTTTAGAATGACCCAAGGATCATGTTTGCATTCCAAATTATCCTTTTTATTAATTCCTCCTCTCCTTGAATTTCATCCAATCCCATGACTAAATATGAATAGCTTCTACAATTTGCTTTCAATGTTGCTTTGCAGCCACAATATCTTCTCTGAGTTGCAATGCTTTTATTTTTGTCTATACTGTATTTTCAAACTTACATCTTCAAAATGGAACCCCTTGACCTTTCCCCCCAAGCCCTCTCCTTCCACATTTTCCTATCACTAATGGGTAATACCATTCTTGGTGTCACAGTCACTTGTAATATCTTGTGATATCTGGACTATTACTATATTTACTTGTATCACTTGTCATCCATTGCTCATCAATTTGCTCGAGTGGCTGCCAGTAATGTCTCCATCCAACCCTTTCGTGTGCTAGTGTAGCCCAATGACATCTGCTTGCTCCAGGAACATGAAGAGCCTCAGGGTCTTGGCAAAGAAGTCTGACCATCTCATAGGTGGACAGCCAGGTGTTCTTTTGATGTCCCGTGAAATCCAGTCAGTAACGGCTCTAGTCCAGCAGTCATCTCCAAATCACATTATGTGTCTGGTCCATCTGATTTTTGACACCTTGGCAAACGAGGCAGTGTCCCTGATCCTTGATCATTGATGGAGGTCTGATCTCCCGATTCCTTCTCTCACTTGAGTGAAACGTGATACTCCAAGCATAGCTTTCGGTTCCTCTTAGGTATACCCGAATAGCAGTGTTCTCATCCTGTTTGCATAGGGCCCAGGTCCCTTAGAGCAGGAAGAACGGTGGAGTCGAAAAGATGTACCCGGAGCCGGAGGTTCTTCTACTCTTAACAACTTTTTTGACACTCTTGAAGACATGCCACACCGCTCTCTTCCTCCTGCGCAGCTCAGGTGCCAGTCGTTTGTCATGTTGAGTTCTCGACCTAGGTACACATAACTGCTGCATTCGGAGATGTTCCTTCCTTTGAGAGCAAATGGAATGTCATGAACTAGTTCGTTTCTATATTACTATCGAAATATATATAGAGAAATATATTACTACATTACTGTCTTATAATATCTGGACCCTCCCTGACATCTCTACATCCCACTGCACATCTTGCAGCAGGGATTCCTCCTCTCTCAGAAAACACACAATACAGGCAGGAGAGATCTTTTCTCCCCTCTTCCATGTCTGCTGCCCTGGTCCAGGCTTCCATGGTCTCTTGTTTGGATTACTGCCAAGCTTCCTAAAATGATCCCACATTGGCCTTAATGTTCTCCCTGCCCCTTTTCTACTCCTAGACCCCCTGCTGGTGTCTATGCTTAGCCCTGTAACAAAGGTGATTCTGTTAAAGATAAAGTAGATCTGTCCTTCTTTTGCTCAAGGCCATTCTTTTATTAGGTTTTCCTCACAATCAGAGCAAAGTTAA
This sequence comes from Sorex araneus, assembly GCF_027595985.1. NCBI lineage: Eukaryota > Metazoa > Chordata > Mammalia > Eulipotyphla > Soricidae > Sorex > Sorex araneus. Next base: position 44,568,345 of record NC_073311.1, read on the forward strand.
AAAATGGGGTGGAGTGGGGGCTGTGCACCCCCAGTGATTCTGGTGAAGGGTTTTATTTGGTGGCACTCCAAGGTCATATGGTATTGGAAATGAACCCAGGGCCCTGCACATGCAAAGCATGTACTTTATAATGGGGGCCTCATCCCAGGTCCTTAAAGTGAAAAATCTAGACAATGTCCTTGGGACCCTAATATTTCCTCCAACTTCTCCTTTCTTCCTTACCCTGCACCCCCAGCATAGCCTTTTGTTTCTCCTTGCTGTGCCTAGAATACATTTGACATGTTTTTGTTTGGAGTTTGGACACTTGCTCCAGAATGTTCCTCCTCTATAGTCTTAAAATATTCCTTGTAGCTCCTTTAGGCTTTAGATTAGATTTATTTTCATTGTTAAGGCTGTCTAGTAAGACTGCTTACATCATCTGTAGGATGCAGTGCAAAATGAAAATACAGACACCCCCTTTTCAGAAAATATTAATGAAGACTAATAAATTCAGTCATAATAATTGTATTTAACTCCAGATCTCCAAACTTATTTGAAAATAGAAACCTCATCCCATCTATATATTATATTATCATTCTATATTCTCTTATATATGAATGTGTGTATACTTATGATTATACTTCTATATGTATATATAAATATATGACTGTATGTATATGTAGATATGACTATATTTGTATAAAAATCTATAACTATATTTTCATGTAACAAATACATTTTGTAAGATGCCTGGAGTAATCTTAGAGATTTCTTTCAATTTCATAATTTTCTAGATCTATACTCACACCTGGCAGAGCCTGCCAAGCTACCTGTGGCATAGTCAATATACCAAAAACAGTAACAACAAGTCTCACAATGGGGACTTACTGGTACCCACTGGAGCAAATCAGTGAGCAACGGGATGACAGTGACAGTGATGCTTACATCAATATGAAGTCATGTATATCAAATATAATTGATATATAATATATTAAGCTATGTAAGATAATAGAAACATTTAATATATTTTTATGATGTATTATAAAAGTATGGGTCTTTAATCCTTTTTCTCAAACTTTATAAGAATTTTGTTAGGCAAATGTGAAAATTTTAATTTTGAGTGATTTCTTTACTCAAATAAGTTTGAAATTTATATGACAGACTTTTCTAATATGTTTTACATCTTTTTTCTTCTAGCAGTTTCTTTCCCCTAAAGTTCCTGTAAGAATCTCATTTTTCAGTAGGACATGTAATTTTTAATTCTTTGGTCCTACCCCTGTAGAGTGCATTACGATCCTCAATAACTTGAGAGAAAACATCTTCTAAAGATACAAAGAGGAAGAAGAGTTTTGCTGTAGCACAAGAAGTGGGTTTTCAAGGGAAGCAAGGACTTCCTTTTTGACAAAAACGGAGAATAATTGGGGTTCTATATTTATGTGCTTCCGTCGGGTACTTTTCTGTCCGGGAGGCAGGCAATTTGCCATAGGTGTAGATAGCAGTATAAATGCTCCATATCCGTTTGACTCAGGGAGAAGCAGGAGGGCTTTTGTAACTGTTTTCATATACTTAGATGTTTTTGTGAAATACAAAAAAAATGAAGCTGGTAGAATCATTAAGGAGTTTTCTTAATATGCAAAATATAAAGCTAGTCATTATTACATTCAACAAGCATGAAATCACTCTGTCAAATTTCTATAAAATGTTCCAAATACTTATTCTTAGTTTTCATATCTATACAGTGTTAGCCAGAACAGTTTGGGGTCTGGCAGTAGCCCCAGGTCCCATACTGAGTAGGACTGTTCTGTCTCTCCTGTCTGCCACTAATTTATTACATACCATTTACAACATTGTACTCAATTTATCTTTCTGTTTCCTTGGGAGCAAAATATAGGTCTGTTTGTATTCTTGAATTACTTAGGATAAAACGTTGTACATATTAGGTGCTCATGAATGTATATTGATGTGTAATCATATTTGATAGAAAGGTAGATAACAGATTTAATAAAAATAGCATATGATCCTTCCACTCCTTTTATGCCCCCCTTTTAGATGAAAGCTTTGGAAGTTTTACAAGGAAATAAAACCCCTAAATGAGGAATTAAATACTTTAAATATATTTTAAATTCTTATCAAAATGTAAATCTCCAAAATAAAGAACTTACCATTTCAGATATATACAAAAAAAAACACAAAAAAGTTTTGTTTTTTTTTTGCTTTTTGGGTCACACCCAGCAATGCACAGGGGTTACTCCTGGTTCTACACTCAGGAATTACCCCTGGCGGTGCTCAGGGGACCATATGGGATGCTGGGATTCGAACCTGGGTCAGCCTGGGTCAGCCTGGGTCGGCCGCGTGCAAGGCAAGCGCCCTACCCGCTGTGCTATTGCTCCAGCCCCCACAAAAAAGTTTTTAGAAATCTTTTAAATAAGTTCACCTTTAAAAAAAATTTTATTTACACATCAACAAACTGAAAGGTAGCTGTCCCATTTTTTACAGATCTCTCAAGGGTGCATTTACTTATTTATTTACTTGGATTTGGGGGTACACCCTACAATGCTCATGTTCTCACTCAAGGATTACCCCTGGCAGTACTTGGAGGACCATGTGATGCTGGGGATTGAACCAGGTTCTATCATGTGAAAGGCAAGAGCTCTATTCACTATATTATCTCTCTGACCCACCAACCAGGCAAAATTTCGTCTTAAGACGGTCATATATGTCACCATTCTAAGGAAGAAAATCAATTCTTCTATCATTTGAACATTGTTCATAGGAAATGCAACAAAAATTTTCAGAAAAGAGGCATTATCTAATTAATCTGCTTTTAAGAGTTTAGTGTTTTCTTGATTCACACATACACTTCTAATAGCAAAAGGTTGTCATGCATCTGATGCATTTTCCCCACAAGCTGATAGCCTTCATGTTAAGCATTAAAAGTGGAAACTTCTTTAATGAGTTAATCTGTGATTCACTAACAGCAAGAAATAATTTTAGTGTAATAGAGTCAACTTCTGCATGCAAATTATGTAGTAAACAGATGGGCTGAGGAATGAGTCCTGGTGGGTGTTTAGTGAGCAGGATTCCCTGAAGCTTTAAATCAGACTGTCTCTATTTAGTCAAGTGGTCACTGAGTTATACAGAAGGACAAAGAAGAGCAGGTATGGCACCAAACCATGCCTGGTGCATGCAAAGACACACTCTGTTAGAAGCTTTATTCCTGGTGGCGATGACTATGTCTTCACATCTTTCACCTTTAACTTTAACTTAATCCACTGTCTTGTGATGTGGACTACAGCTCAGTGTTCCATATGAATTATTTGTCGGGCTCACAAATAACAAAAGAGATCCGTTGGAAAATAGATTTAAATGGTTTTGTACAATGATAAAGGACAAAACGGTATTTGAAGAGCAACAGAGTGAAATAATATATTTGCATCTGAAATGCACAAGTTTGCAAACTTGAATTTGCAAACATTCAAGTTTATGAAGGAAGTTCACATTCCCATGACTATTTGAGCATGCATTCTATCTGGGGAAAAAGAGTACAAACAGGACCAAAATATATGAAAAACTCAATTCCTGCTGCTGGTGATCAAAAATTGTTAAAGAAATAGCAAACCTATGAATTTAAAAATGAAAAATCAGTTAACAGACTAATAGCATAGAAACTTAAATATTCATTGGAAATTAATATTAAAATGTACAGCTTTGAGGGCAAAGGTGAATTTGTGGCTTTGATATCTCAAGTTAGTAATTCATAAAATGAGAAACCTTAAAATATATGAAGGAAGCCGTGTGTTATCTGGACTTGAAAAACAAACAAATAAAACAAAACAAAACACAAAACTTTAAGCATGAAGATTCCCTCACTGCAACTAAGGGAAAGAAAGTTGCTCTTCAAAAGTAAATTAAGTAGCAGTAAAAACAATACTCGACAAAGCTGTATAGGAATTTAAAAGAATAGTGATTATATCACGTAAAAGGAACATCAAAAATGCAAAATACTTCCGGCCATTTAAAAACTGCCTGCCTGTGATGAATTGCAAAACTGGAAATACACAAGTTACTTTAAAGTTGTAAGCTAGGATTCTGCCTCAACCTCCCCCCCCCTTTTTTTTTTGCAAATTCCTTTACTTGGAGTATTTTGCACTGTCTATGCATTTTCCTCTTAGAACACCTACACCCAACCACCTCCAGAGGGGAAGAAAATGAGGATGGGTATCCAAAAAATATACTTATCCCTCCCTCACCTTACAGTCACTCTTTCGCCCACACTCAATTTTAGGGGGCCCTGTCAGCTCCTTTTCTGAGGAGTTGATGTGTAGCGCTAATCCTGTCTGGGACAGCCTCCCTATTCAGGAGGGTATGCAAATACTTCCAAACCAGAGCATTTTAGACCTATTCACCGCCCAAGACAACACACTTTTCATTAGCATTTGAAGTGCAAGGGCTGAAAAAGGGGAATGGACAACTTTTTTCCCCCTTTTTTTCTTTTGGCTGGAAGCTTTGGGGGAGACTTGAAAATGTACGTTTTTCATCCCTTTGCACACATCAGCATTGGCGCTCAACTTCAGAGAGAGCCTTGACTGCCCTCAGGGAAACGCATTCAGGAGGAGTTTTACACGGACCCCGAGGGCCAGCGCCTGAAATAAATCACAGAATGGAGGTGGCAGAGATGGAGCGCGCGCTAGAGAGGGGGGACTCGGTGTCCAGAGGCATGAATTTAAATCCCGATTTATTTTCTTCTCACTCTGCTCTCGCCCGAACCTCGGTGGCTTGAGCTTCAGCCGCGAGGAGAGGAGGAAGCCCCAGGGAGATGTCAGCCGCGTGCTCCGGGCATGGCACTGCTGGCCTGCCCCGTTTTTGTTTTTTTTGCAGAAGTTGCTGGGCAGGCAGCCCAGAGGTTTCAGAGCCCGGAGCTCTGAAATCTAGGTCACAAGTTCAATCCCCTTCTGGGTCAGTTAGCTTTTCTCTGTTCCACAGCCGCAGACCAAAAGGCCTGAGCCCCTTATTCAGGCCGAATGTCTAACAAAATGTGTGCCCTTTGGTCACTGCACAAAACGGCCCAGCTAGAGTAGCAAATCCATGCTTCACCGTGGGGGGAACCCATCAGGAAGCAAGCACAGGGACAGTCCCTTCTGCAGAGGAGAGAGAGAGAGAGAGAGAGAGGGAGAGAGAGAGAGAGGGAGGGAGAGAGACAGAGAGAGAGAGGCAGGGGATTAGGAGTGATGGAAAGTGGGTGCTAGAGAGAGAGAGAGAGAGAGGGGGGGGGATTAGGAGTGATGGAAAGTGGGTGTTGGCGACAGCCAGACTTTGGCCGCAGCCCTAGCTTTGAAGCTTATTAAACTCCGGGACTCTAGGAAAATCTTTGGTCATTCTGAGTCTCGGCTGGAGACTGGTCACGACCGGGAGGGTTTGCAGGGAGGAACATGAGATCCTGCAGTTTAGGAAATTTAGCGCGGGCCTGGCACACGTGAGTAGCTCATTTAACCCTGATTGGTTCCCCTGATTCCCACCTTAGAAAGGTGCCCTAGGGGACCAGGGACTAGGGTATTGGGGAGGAGGTTTGTGCCATGAAAGTCATACAGAGGACGCTGACACTCTAAATATCTCTAAAATGGTTAATTTAGTTATCTAAAATATCTATTGGCACTGATAAAATCACTGCACTGTAGCACTGTCTCCATCGATTTGCTCCAGCGGGCACCAGTAAGGTCTCCATTGTGAGACTTGTTACTGTTTGGCATATGGAATAAGCCACAGGTAGCTTGCCAGGCTTTGCCATGCGGGCAGGGTACTCTCCATAGCTTGCCAAGCTCTCTGAGAGGGACAGAGGAATTGAACCCGGGTGGGCTGTGTGCAAGGCAAACGCCCTATCCGCTGTGCTATCACACTGGAGTATTTTAGACGAAGTATTTCTAGATATCAAAAAATATCCAATAATCTCTAAAAAGTTGTTCAGTGTCTGAGATATAGATGAGGTTCCATGACAGACTACTTAGTGTGGAAGGTGGAGCTGGTGAAAAGAATAAGTCCCCTGGATCTTGTTCTCAAGAAACATAAAGCTGGAGAAATCAGTAATAAATCTTGATGCTATCCATTATTATTAGTCAATTAACCTTCTATATCGCTGTGTGTTTCTCTGTAATATGGAAATTTTAGCTATCTCATAGGATTGTTGCAGGATGCCATGAGTAGTGTATATGAAGCACTTAGTATTTATATTAGGCTTTCAGGGAATAAATATTTATATTAAAGGAAAGTAAAACATGTTTTTGCATTCTCCAGTTTTTAAAAAGTTAAAGCACCCTGTTGTAAGTCAGACCCTGTAGTAAGGGAGATTATTATTATTATTATTATTATTATTATTATTATTTTGCTTTTTTGGTCACACCTGGCGATGCACAGGGGTTATTCCTGGCTCTGCACTCAGGAATTACTGCTGGCGGTGCTCAGGGGACCATAATGGGATGCTGGGATTCAAACCTGGGTCAGCCACATGCAAGGCAAATGCCCTACCCGCTGTGCTATTGCTCCAGCCTCAAGAGAGAGATTATTTTTAATAATCAGCCAACAATCAACCTTTCTGGTTTGCTTTGTCCTTCCAGTCACAACAAACTATTTACACAATGATGGATTCTCTTTCTTTCTTTCTTTCTTTCTTTCTTTCTTTCTTTCTTTCTTTCTTTCTTTCTTTCTTTCTTTCTTTCTTTCTTTCTTTCTTTCTTGTCACACCTGGCGATGCACAGGTGTTAACTCCTGGCTCTGCACTCAGGAATAACTTCTGGCGGTGCTTGGGGGACCATGAGGGATGCTGGGAATCAAACCTAGGTCGACCGCATGCAAGACAAACGTCCTACCCACTGTGCTATCACTCCAGCCCCCTGGATTCTATTTCTTGATGCCTCCTTGCTTTCTTGCTTTCTCCCTGATCTTGTCCTTGTATGCATCCCTTCATTTACTGCCACCTTCCCCCCTATTTAGTCTTTCCTCTCTCATTGTCCCTATAATGAAAGAAAAATATTCTGAACACCCTGCCTCTAAAATCCCTTCTGAGTTGTCCAGAAAAAGTTCCTTCCTCTTCTAATTAGAAATTCTATGTCCCTGCCTCCCCCTGTTCGTGCCTCCCCAGGATAAATGGCACACACCCAAAGTCTCATAAACTCATCTCCATAAAGCAGATACAATGTTACTTCAATGACAAAATGTTTTATTGTTTTTACAATCATAAGTGTAATCTTTTTTTTTTAATTGAACCTCCCTGAGACAGTTACAAAACTTTCATGATTGAGTTTCAGTCTACAATGATCTAACACCCATTCTTCCACCAGTGAACATTTTTCATCACCAATGTCCCCAGTATCCCTCCTACCACTCCCATCCCACCTGCCTCTCTGGCAGACAATTTTCCTTTTATAAGCTATGTTTTCTCTCTCTTGCTGCTTCTCTGAGTGTCTTTTCCATCTTCATAGACAGCTATGGCATTTTCACTATTGAATAGCCCACTGTACTTAGAGTGGCTCTTGCTTCTTTCTCTTCTTTTCATAACTCATAGCTGATCCATTAAACAGTTTTGACTATCTTCCAAATACATCCAAATCTTATTCTTATTCTTATTCTCTGTCATGCCCTCTGAGTACAATTTACTGCCAAGTTTCATCTGGATTCAGGTAATGGTCTGCTAGGTAGTTTTTCTGTTGATGTTTGTTCTCATTCTTCTCTTCAGAGCAATCACTGTGGTCCTCTTTATACATAATCAGATTTTCCTAGTTCTTGCTCAAAACCTCTTAATACATCGCATTTTTTTCTAAGACTTAAAGTCAACAGTCTTTTGTACCGAGGACTTCAACTCTTACTACTCTTCTCACTCTGTACAATTAACTACATTGATTCGTGCTCGTAAATCACAATGGTCTTCCTTCCATTTTATGATCTTTGTGCAGGCTATCAACCAAACTATATTCCCCCTCTACATATACTGCTTTTTTCCTCTACATATTCTGTTCTTCAGTTTTTTTCTTAGTACCACAATCTCATTGAGTTCTTCCTTCCTCAGCTTCCCTATTTAAATGAGCTCACTTATACCCCTGGAACTGTTACCTCCTCCCTTGGCTTATTTTTTCCAAAGCACCCCTTCTACCTAAGGGTTATCCATTTATTTGGTTGGTTGCTTGTCATCAGACACTGTAAAAAATTTGCGCAATAGGAGATGGGAGACTTTTATTGTTTTGATGCTTTGTCGATTCTACCCTAGCACAGTGTCTGGTGCGGAGCAGCCAATCAGTGGAAATTTGTGCAGTAAATAAATAAAGTGAAGAATATACCAAGCTAAACACTAGGGTGACTAGCAGATGTCTAATAAATGCCTTTTCCCCCCTCACAATGGTTTTACAAGAATCAAAAAGCATAAAAAGGAAAGAAAGAGGATTTATTTCTATAGAACATTATACAACATTATGATAGTTTTACCTATATTGCTGTTTTATCACAGTGTTATTTAGTCCATATGGGCATTGAGAAGAGATTTAGATGGGATTGCTGCCAGACGCAGGCCCTGTGACAACCATAGCCTCTTATCTGTCGTGGGCTAGAAATCCAGATGACTGAGTAATTTTAATTGTGTTTTAAATGAGAGTAAATGTTTTTTATTGTGTTCTCCTATGGCTGTATATAAGAGATAAATCCCACAGAGAATAGCCAAAATGTTTCAAAAAGCCTGACCACCTGAGACCACTTAGTGCCCAAACAAGCAGGCCTAGACTATCTTACTGTGGAGACCTAGATAAATAAACCTAAATCACTGGGCTTGAGAGATAGATAGTACACTGGGTAAGTGGTCTACCCAGCTTCATTTCCTGGCACTACAAATGGTCCCATGAGCACGGACAAGCATGATCCCTGAGCACAGAGAACCACTGGATATGGGTCAGTGTAAGAAAACACGCAACCCGGAGATTCTTCTTCCAGCTATTTATTAAGAAACCTTCTCATGCAAACAGAGAAAAGGACGAACGAAGCATGGACTAAGGACGAACTAAGGAAAAGGAACCAGGGGGGCCCTAGCTAGGCAGCTTCCCTCCTTATATACTTCTCGCTGCTTGTTTTCGCCCACGTGTCTGCATCTGATAGGTTAGTTACAGCTTATGGGCGTGGCAAGACATCCTGTTTCCTTATTAGGAATGGTTTTCGAAGCACACAGGTGTTGTTTACCAAGAAAGGTGCAATTTACAAGCACAGTGCAACTGTTGTTGCAAAGCACGGTCCCGTGGAGGCTCTCCACAGTTCCCCCTTTTTGTTTTAGAACAGCCAGTCTGCGTAGCAACCTCGGCCCCCTTGGCCTTACCCGTCATTGGGAGCCCTCTCGCTTGTAGGTCCCTGTCTTAGGTTGGTCCAAGGGTCAGGTGGGGTATAGTGCACCCTTTCAAACTCCTCAACTACAGGAGGTCCCCTGCAGTTAAGGGCTCTCAGCTGCATAATACCTTTGCTACATCCAGCTAACCTGATTGTTCTAAGCGAGATTATTATTTCAAAGTTGCAAGCCAAAGCTGCGGGGATTGCTGTGCCTCCAGGGCCACGAATGCCTGTAAATATCACGCTTTTGTAAATAGCTGTTCTTGCTGCATTTTGTATAGACACCAGGCAAAAAACCAAAGCAGCGAGAAGCAATAAGGACAGTCTGCTCCCACCCCCGCCCACTCTTTGATAAATGGAGGGGACTCCTACTCTGGGCCTATCAAGATGGGTAAGGAAGGGGGAAATCTATGCACAGGCGTTAAAGCAGGCCATGTTGTAGCAATGGCCCAGGAAGCTGCTTCTTCAGCTCATATCACAGGAATCAGGCTGAGCACGAGCACCAGTTTGCACATCTTGGTCTACTGGAGGCGCAGTCTTCCCTGTCAGGCGTTCAGGAATCCACGCTGGTTCTGCCCTGACCTGTGGAAAAAACACAAAACAGAACCCCTGGCCCGGGTTAACACGGGGTCCGAGCTGTGCCATCCACCAGAAAGGGTATAGGTGGAATCAGTTTGGCGATGAATCAGGAGACTCTGGCGGTCTGAGATCCAAATCAGGTGCTTGAATTCTGCTTCTGATAAGACGTAAAGGGATCCAAAGTTTCTTAGCGGGGTTATCATCTGTTGAAACAAAAGCATAACCTTTCCCTCGAATGAGGAGTTTCCCTGCTACATTCAGTTGAGAAAATACCTCCTTTTTTGTATTTGATTTAACATTCCATATGTCCACTGAAAAATGCAGAGGTGGTGGGCTTAAGGCCGCAGTGTTCTATACTGAAAAGGGGTTGTAGTAACTGTATCGGGGCAGGAAATAGGCTGTGCTTCCTGCCGTCCCTGGCTGCAGCGATTATACTGATTGGAGCTCTGAAACTCCACACTGGGGAAAGGGGCTGAAACTGGGAACATCTGCTGATTTTGTGAGGCCTGAGGCTGTCCCCCTTGCACGTTTCCCGAATTGGGGTTACCCACTGCATCAAAATTAAAGCGACAATCTCTGGCCCAATGATTTCCTCTCTTACACCGGGGACAGGGCCCGGGAGGTGCAAGTCTGGCTCTGCAGTCTCTGGCCCAGTGGTTTCCCTTCTTACACCTGGGACAGGGCCCAGGACGTGCTCTCGTAGCACTACTTGGGGGTGCTTTGCAATCTCTACGAAAGTGGCCTGGTTTTCCACAATTAAAACATCTTTTCTGAGCTTGTCTCTGTAAGGCATAGACCTGTACCTTATGTTTAGCAGAGCCAACATTCCTGCATGCTTCCAAATACCCAAATATGTCTTCCTTCTCCTTAATAGAGAGCAGAATGGCCTGGCAATCCTTATTAGCATTTTCAAAGGCTAATATTTTAGTCAACAGTTCCTGAGCTGCCTTATCTTTAACCTGCATTTCAATGGCTTTCATCAACCTTCCTATGAAATCTACATAAGGTTCTGAGGCTCTCTGGAAAATCTTTGTAAAACTTCCCTTAAATTCTGCTTCTGCATCAACCTTCTCCCATGCACGCAGGGCTATTTCACGGACATGAGCAAGAACAGCATGAGGCAAGGTGACTAGCCTTTCTGGGTCGCGCCATTTCCCTTCACCAGTTAACATCTCACAAGTCAACTGAATACCTGAAAAGTTTTGTCCAGCATGGCCTAGGCCTTGAAGCTTTGCCTTGGCCTCATTATAGAGCCACATTCTCCATTCCAAGTACTGAGAACGGCTTAAGCATGTCTTAGCAACCATGTGAAAATCTTGAGGTACCCAGTAGGCCTTTTTACTCCAGTATGCAAGATACTCCCTACAGTACAGAGATGTAGGCCCGTATGAGACACAGGCCTGTTTGAAACGACTGAGAGAATCCATCCTTAACCTGTGACAAGATGGATGCTGCTTCTTCACTGCCTGGACTGGGCGATTGGGAGCATGTCCCGAGTGGCCTGTAGGCCGCTTAGCTGAGTCACTCTCGGACTCAGAATCTGAGTAAGTGGCAGCAGACTCATAACCCACATCACTTCCATCTAATGCACTGGAAGTAGAGCTATATTCACCAGTCTGAGAAATATTTATACTATGACAACCTTTTCGAGGCTTAGGTGTGGGAGGACCTGAGGCCGTATTATTCCTAATGTTCTCCACATCAATTGCACTATTCAAAAACAGAAGAATAGAATTAACAATCTCCCATGTAGTCCAGAATTCCCAGGGGATCTTAGTCCCTTTCTTAGATGCCTTATAGACATTTTTTCTAACTTGTCTCCATATCTTGCTATCTAGAGTTCCTTCGTCTGGGAACCATGGGTTAACCTCATAAACTACCTTAAGGCAGGACTGGAGTTGGTCTCTGGAAATGTAGAGTTCCGGGTTTCCTATTCTGCGGGAGAGAGACTGAACGAAATCCACAAATGACTTGCCCTGTTCAGTCTGGCTCGAGAAAATACGAAAGATCTTGGGAAGGCCCAGAATCTGTCCCATCTTAGTGGGGGATTGCTGCTAGGATTCTAAACCGCAGCACACACAAAAAAAATCCTGATCTCCCGCTCACCTTCTAAAGTGGGGCGCACCGAACGCTTATTCTTACCTTTAGTTGATAGTTCGTGCCGACCCAGGGACGCCAGCTGTAAGAAAACACGCAACCCGGAGATTCTTCTGGTAGCGATTTATTAAGAGACCTTCTTGGGAAAGAGGAACGAGGAGGAACCCCCACCTAGCTAGGCAGCTTCCCTCCTTTTTACCCCTCGCTGCCTCCTTACCCCAAGTGTCTGCAGCCAATAGGTTAGTCACAGCTTATGGGCGTGGCAAGACATCCTGTTTCCTTATTAGGAATGGTTTTCGAAGCACACAGGTGTTGTTTACCAAGAAAGGTGCAATTTACAAGCACAGTGCAACTGTTGTTGCAAAGCACGGTCCCGTGGAGGCTCTCCACAGGTCAGTGTTCCTCCCCCCAAATAAAACCAAAAAAATCAACCCAAAACAAAAAACTCCACAACCAAAATAATTCTTAATCATTCTTGATCATTAGTAAAAGATTAAAGGCTCAGATAGGTTAGGTATCAAAGAAGGGGAAAGTGAGTATCTTGGGAAGATTTTCAAAGTAAGCACCCAGATTTGTATTAAATTTGTGCATGACTCTTATTAGAATAAACTTAAGTTGCAAAAAAGAAGTACTGCAGTTCATATGCCTACACTCCATTAATTAGTAACAGACATGAATTTCACACCAAAATGCTCTATCTCTATCATCCATGCACTGAGTGACTAATAATTGTCTTTCAAAAATACGTTTTATCACTTTGGGCAGCTCTACCATCTCCTTAATCATTTACCCTATTATCATTTTGTTTCCCTGCTGTTCCTAGGGAATTCGGATCATTTAAGAACCATTTTTATGAAGCCTGAGAGAGACAGTTCAATGCAGGAGGCAAAGGTTTAATATCCAGCAACACGTGCTTACCAGAGCACATCTAGCAGCCCTGAGCATGGATCCTGGAGTAGCCTATGAACAGCACTGGATGGGGCCATCCAAACCCAAACACACACAACAAAGTATAAACACACACATCAAAATAAATAGTTCTTAAGCAAATAGATCAATGAATTTTAAAGTCTGTTTTAGACTCATTTAAAACTGAACTTCCATGTAGTCCTATGCACCACACCCCAGAAAAAAAATATAGGATATTGAAATAATCGATTTAGTCCAAAAGAAAACAAAGTTTCTGGAACCTAAAAGACTATACAGAAACAAAAGATCTAGAATTGTCACCTTTAGAGTGCATGGGGCAGATTAGGTAGTGAACGCATGGAAATAGCATACTGAATGAGGTGGTGCTTGGGGTTTGTATCAGAAGGAAACAGATGAGACAGAATTGTTTCCATAAAGGATATTAAGGACAAGAAAGTGCCCTTTCTCTGTTTTGGTGCAAAGATAGGGCATGGCACTTGATAATTCACAATACAAAGACTTGACCACTACATTTCCCATTCTGGGAGTCATGCACAACACCACCTGTGGGGTATAATTCCTTTCTTCTACTATCTTGGCTCTCTGCCTCTGAGAATCCTACATTCTCTCCTGAAATCTCTTGAAATCTAAAACTAAAGTAAGAGGCATCCCCAAATTTGAAACTTTGTGACAAGGATTCCGTAGGATTTTATGCAACAATTAATAGACAGATTAAAATGCTAATCAACTGTCACTGGATTCCTTGAGAAGTGAGATATAAAAACTGTGGTACTCAAAGAACGGTGACATTATTTTTGGTAAAGCAAAACTACTTTTTTAGTATTTCTTACTACGTGGCCTTAGAAAGGCACTGAGTCAGAGAGAGATAGTACAGCAGGTACTGTGCTTGCTTTGCATTGCGATCAACCTGAGTTCAGTCCTTGGCACCTCATATGGTCCCACAGCACTGCCAAGAATAAGCCCTGAACACCACTGCATATTCCCCTCAGACAAAAATGAAATTCTGGAATTGCACTATTTTCAGTTGTCCTACCTTTCGTGACTATTCTCTTTCATCCTTACTGTGAGCTGTTACTTTTGTTTGGCATCACTGTGGCTGCTCTTTTTCTTGTATCTTCTAACGCAGTTACCTTAATCTGTAGTCAGTTTGGAAACCAGATAATTGAGCTTATTAGAATTCTGTGTAGATGAAGAATTTGCTCCAAAGGTGTATCAATAAAGAGAGGAACTTATCAATATTTCCTGAAAGGTAACATTTTCAACAAATATTCAACAGTCCTAATGCCAGTGACTTGATAATCAAATTAAAGCAAACCTGAGAACAGTCTAATAGGTTATTTTCAATTTAATAAAATATGACCTCTTTTAAGCTCTCTACTAAACATATCCTTCTCTATTTCACAGATTTCCAACTGTTTCCTCAGAATGATTTGTCTAATTTTTGGGGGGGTCACACCTGGCGATGCACAGGGGTTACTCCTGGCTCTGCACTCAGGAATCACCCCTGACGGTGCTCAGGGGACCACATGGGATGCTGGGATTCGAACCTGGGTCGACTGCGTGCAAGGTAAATGCCCTACCTGCTGTGCTATTCCTCCAGCCCCTGATTTGTCTAATTCTTTAAAGTGAGCTATTTCTATCACAAACTGTTAACTTCAATCAGTCCATATAAATTTAAAAAATAATTTATTGATGCAATATTAGTTTACAAGACTGTATATGTTTTATAGGTATAATTTCATATATCTTCACAATATTTTACCAAAATATTTACTTACCACCCAAGTACTAATATCCTTCCACCACAGTTTACTTTTTTTGGGGGGGTCACATCCAATGATACGCAGGGGTTAGTCCTGGCTATGCACTCAGGAATTACCCCTGGCGGTGCTCAGGGGACCATATGGGATGCTGGGAGTTGAACCCAGGTTGGCCACTTTCAAGGCAAATGCCCTACCCACTATGTATCACTCCAACCCCTACAGCTTACTTTAATTTTTTAATTTTTAATTTTTTTTTTTGCTTTTTGGGTCACACCCAGCGATGCACAGGGGGCACTCCTGGCTCTGCACTCAGGAATTACCCCTGGCAGTACTCAGGGGACCATATGGGATGCTGGGAGGGATTTGAACCTGGGTCGGCTGAGTGCAAGGCAAACACCCTATCCACTGTGCTCTCACTCCAGCCCCTACAGCTTACTTTTAATCACTCAACCAGACAAGTAAAAATGAGGTATCAGAATCAGCTACTCATATAATCCTTTATCAGTCCTATGACTAGGAATAATTATTATCTATTTGTTTTAGTTTTTAAAAACTAGAGTAAAAGATTAATAAAACTTCCAAAGTTACACAGACACGAATGGTGGGATTGGGATTCAAATTCAGTCTGTCTAACTCCCGATTCTCTATACTATATTGCTGCTTATATCAGTGAGTGAAGTAAAATCAAATTTCTAGGTTAAATAAATAAAATGACATCAGTATATCAATTGTTGCAAGAGATATTGGTGCTTTGTTATAGACCATCTGCCCCAAGTATGTGCAATTTAATCTTGAATCATTAAGATTAATCTGAAGGAATGGATTTGTCTGTTTGCTTATGCCCTCCTTTCAAAAATAATTGAGGATGTAATTAACTTGTCACACAAATCTAGAGGCATTGAATTTAAATTGTTAGATGGAGTACCTCATGTAGAAAATACTCTGCAAACATTGCAAAATACCAGCCAAAAGCAAAGAGAGGTACAAATATCATTGCAAAATACCAGTCAAAAGACAAGAGAGGTACAAATATCTGAGATTGGTGACTGCAAAATCAGGATAGATTCAGACTTTGGAAAAAGCCTGGTAATACCAACAAACATATTGTACCTACTGGTTCTAGGCACTCTTATAAAAGTTTCCTAAATAAAGACTAAATTTATAAGTAGGTAACTTTAAATACAGATAAATGAAGTAACTAGCTGCAGGTCACTGAACAAGTTGGGAAACTGGATATTAACCTAAGCAGCAAACCCTGGATCTTGGATACTTTGCTATTCTGCTGTGTTGATATGGTACAGCACCACAGCAACTAGAGATAAAGGGAGTGGGTACTGTGGTCCTCCTAACTGGAAGTTCCCTGGAATAAATCAAACTGGAATCCAAGAGGAATTCTGGAGATATTCCTAGTGCCAGGTGTTCCTGCTAAAGCATAACAGATCAACTCTCTATCCTGTGATATTGAGGAAGAGAGAGAAGAGACTCCTTGGTATGTCTCTAACATCACAGAAAACGTTCGGCTGGACCATTGCCACTTTCATTTCCCAAGTCAATTTCCAGTGTTAGGAATCAAAATTCTGAATCAAGTGTCTTTAATGGTTTTCTCTCTTGGTGCCGTTCATTCTTCCACAGAAATAACTTAAATTGAACAGTCCCATTTTCACCCTCAGTGGAACAAATTAGAATCCAATCTGACAAAGCTGAAAGTTAAGAAAAAGTTTATGCTAAAAATTTAATTAAAGGAATACTGGGATGAGTTCTTTTTTAATCCCATAAAGTTTTATTTTTAAAAAAAATTCCATAAACTTCTACAATTCACAAGATATCTCACTTAGAAAAATTCCTTGATCTTCTATGGGTGTTTGTTTAATCAGCTATAAAACCAGGGGAGAATAAAACCCCAATAATTGTTTGTAAAAAACTAAGGCACGCCGAGGGGCGAGTGCACTCGCGGGCTCTCCGGGCGGCTGTGTCTCACTGCCCACGTTCGGTGCTCTGGAACCGCTGTGTATGGGCTGGATCGAGACGGCCATTGGCCAAGGACAGGCGAAGGAAGAACGAGGACCAAGCTGGTTGCCGATTAGCTGCCAATTAGTTTATTCAATCTTCCATCTTTCTCATTTCCTGCACTCCCGCTCGGGCCTCTCTCAATCTACTCAAGCCTTTTTCTGGCTTCTTTCTCTCTCCTCCTGGTCTTTCCCACCTTGCCCTCTAGGCTACACCCAGCCAGGTAGCAAAATCAACATAAGAAAGCCCTTCCTGAGGGCCCAGCATTCCAAAGCCCTTCCTGACTCTTAAGGTTTTTTTTCTTTTCCTTAGTCCAAACACTTACTAACATCTTAATACTAGTTATTTTTGTATGGACATAGCAAGAGATACATTGAGGCTTGCAAGGCAGCTCTCCTGACAACATCTTGCCACAGGCTCAGACCACAGCACTCAGGCCAGATTAATCACTCCTAACCCTAGCAGGGTCCAAATCTAGTTATCACTGTTTGGATCATGACAACATTTGTCCATGATCAAGCTCTTAACTTATAGTTAAGCATTAGGCACTTTGGCCAGGCCCATCTTGATGCCAGGGTAGCACACAACTCACCGCTTGCCCTGGGTCTGTCTCGTCCCTCGTCGGGACCCTGCTTTTGGGGGTGCTAGGAAGTAAGGGCAGCTGAGGCTTAGGTTGAGAGAACAGATGCCCTGGAGGAAAAAATCATGTAGAGTCAAAGGACTCCCAGGTTATAAAAGCATAGCATTTGCTAAGTCTTCCTGTGTCTATACGAAAAGGACATTGCTCTGAATAAACTATGCAAAGGACTCAAGGAGAAGAGAAAAACAATATTTGCAAGTAAACAGAACACTAAGAAAGAAGTTACAAATAAACACAGAGGAGTGGGAGCACTGTAATGGGAGTAACCCAATAAACCTAAACTACCCGAGGCTATGTTATCCTACAATTGTTGATGCCTTTTCTGTGTAATGTGTTCTTTTGGGTATTTTACATGCTGATTCATTTAATTCTCATATTCTTAGTAATTGATAGGTTATTATCCACTTTCAAAGTTGAGAAAAAAGGAGAAACTAATAATTTGTCTAGCTAGAGTTCAAATACAAAAATTTAAGTGGTTTCATTTTTTCTTGTATTTTACCTTTATTTGTATTTTATTTATTTTATTTTTGTATTTTATTTATTTTTTTGTAAATAAAAACCTAATATTTCAGGATTTTAGAAATGTGCGATAGCATGACATTTTTGCTACTTGATAAACTCCCATAATTACCATGCTAACTTTTATCTTTATCTCTTGGGAGATATCCTTGGATTCTTATTCAATAGTCAAATACAACAAAAAGTAATTTCAATGTCATTACTAAAACTCACGTTCATCCAACACATGGCAGGATTCATGTGTCTCATGCACTAGAGTATGTAAACCCATTGCAGTGAAAATCTTAAATGTATTTCTATAGAAGGCTAACTTATCTAGAGCATGATAACCATGGGGGAATAAAATTTGATTATAGGTATTGTTCACATGCGCTATTTTAATCTTAAAATGTTTTAAAAGATTTTTATTAGGGGTAAGAAGTGACCCATTTTCAGCAATGGGTATTTTATATGCTTAAGAATGCAATTTTGTCCCTGCTGAAAATTCAGTAGGTGCTTTTATCCTTAAGGACATGGATATTCTATACTATGCTTTATTTGACATTTTATACTGCACAGCAAACCACAAGGGGTGAACTTCAAACAGCTCAGCTATAGGAATGTGTATCTAGTTTGAAAATTGAGGTCAGCTTCAGTGTACTTCCCTGTGTTGCTACCAGAAGTGGTTGAGAACATCTGTTCACAAATCTCTCTGTTTGTCTTTTAAAAGTTTTTATAAGATAACCATGGGGGTTCTCAAGAACTTCTTATACCCAGTGCATTCAGGGGTGCTTGCTTTGGGTACTAGCAATGAAGCCAAGTGTGAACTTCCTGATGCTTTCTGAAAAAAAGAATATGAGTGAAATGTGTCTCTAGAATAATTTGTATCTGGGTAAAGTGTTCCAGAGCAGTCTCTGCATTGACTATGGTCAAACACTCTACCAAAGTAAAATTAAGATCAAGGAAACAGAAACATTCAAATTGCCCAGCAATTTGAATTTGAAATTCAGCAATTCCTTTTTATGGAAAGGTATGTAGGGGAAAGAAAAGCATTAACTAAAAAAATCATCAGTAACTCTGTTACTTTCATAGCAGCATTATTTATTCACAATAGCCAAGATGTGGAAGTAACTCAAGTGCCTATCAAGGGATGAGTAAAGTTGTGATATGCGGATGAATATCTACATGCATATATACACACAATGGAATATAATTAATGTATATACATGTATGTGTATCACATAATACCTTGATAATATTACACTAAGTAAAAGAAATCTAACCAAGAGAAAAATACCATATGATCTCACATGAGTGGAATATAATACCTGCAGTTCCCCATCCCCCACCCCCCAAAAAGTCTTACAGAAAGATTAGACTTACGGTTACCAGAGGTGGAGATTTGGAGGGGATTGGAGACAAGTGGTGAAAAGGCACACATTTTTGATTATAGGAGAAGTAAGTACTAGGGTTACAATGGACTTGACAATAACTCAATAGCTAAAATGACTGAATGTTGTGTGTTATACAGGAAAGTTGAGAGAATAAATCTTATGACTTATCATTACAAAAAAAAGAGTTCCCAACACTTTTTTCCCATAAAGAATATAGCAACCAACAAATATTATTTAAGTAATAGCAAAAGTTCAAAATTGGGCAATTATCTATTAGGAAAAAGCAAACCCAAAGAGACTGTCGAAGGAGGAGGTCACCCCATAGGTACTAGGAAATCTCACGAAGACTTCTTTAGCATTCTTCAATAACACGAGGTCCCCTTTTGTTTCAGAGTTTGTGCAGAATACTCCTGTTTGGAATACTTGTCTTCCTGAGAGCCACATGGCTCATTTCCTTAATCCTTCAAGTCTGTGCTCAAATGTCATCTTCTCAGTGAGGCATTCCTCTATCGGCTCAGCTTAAAATGGAAACTACCTCATTTCCACTTACCCCTAGATTTCCCTATTCTTAACTTGTTTACTTTATATAGTATTTACAATACACTTCAGTACCATTTTTTTTCTCCATTAGGATATCCCCATAGGCTAGATAGAATCTTGATCTGTTCCACTGACTGTTCTATATTTATACGTACTCAGAAGCAAGGTTTGGGGAAACTGAGGTTCAGAGATGGGTTTAAAAATGGAGGAATAGAAAACAGAGGTAAGGAAGGGCAATTAGGCAGAAATTGGCTCAGAAAGAATACAGATCAAGGGCAAACAAAGGGCAGTTGAGAACAGTTCTCTGAAATAATGAAAGTGCAGCTGCACTTAGAATGATTAGCTAATAATTAAGAAGTTTTTTTTAAATTGCTGGACATGTTTCAAGATAGTTGGCATACAGACAAGTATTATGGTATTTGTCATGTTTTTGACTGCCCCGCAGCTGAGTCAATTGTTAGTTGGGGTAGGCAAGATTATGCTACAGTAACAAACAATTCTTCAAATTGCTGTGCCGTTCAATAAGGATGCTGATTTCTTGCTCATACTACATGTATGAACCTATGGTGGCATATGGTGGCATATGTTGACAAGAAGACTTTGCTCATCATGGTGATTCGAGGGTTCTGGTTGACCAGTTTCTTTTTTCTTTTTTTGCTTTTTGGATCACACCCAACGGTGCACAGGGGTTACTCCTGGCTCTGCACTCAGGAATTACTCCTGGCAGTGCTTGTAGACCATACGGGATGCTGGGAATCGAACCCGGGTTGGCCGCGATGCAAGGCAAATGCCCCTACCCGCTGTGCTATCGCTCCAGCTCTGAATGCTGACCAGTTTTATTTGGGTAGACTTCTATATTAGGAGAGGCAGGAAAGAGTCAGTTGGGAGAACCATAAGCTAGCACCTCTGCCCTGAAGTAACATTTTTCACTCTTACTGATATTGAATCGAATACTATTTAGTTGAGTAATTAGCCATACTTCATTGGCTAAAGTTAGTCTCATTGCTAAGTCTGATTAATGTACTCCTTTGATGGTGTCACTTTCACTGTTCATGACTTAAGATGAGCAGTTTACCTCATTCATTTCTACAATTGAGAAATTGTCAATCTTATTGGTAAGAAAGAAAGTAGGCTGTCTCCTGCTATAAAATTATAAATTCAGATAAGGTGCCTTCCCAGCCTCCTGTAATATGCACTGGGTTGAATTGAAGCTGATGACATAAAGCGACCTGGGAGTGTCGTCTCTGGAAGAAGTAGCACTGATTTACAGGGACTTATGTGGCAAATATACCATTAATGCCTTCTGGCATTATGTGTGAACTGGAATAGTCAGTATCCAACAATAACCAAATCGAAAAAAAATGGAAAAATGGAAATCTCACCAGCTGGTATGTAGTATAATTCTACATTATACATAACTATGGTTCTGTAACTTCCCATCATATCTGCATTGAAAACCAGGTTACCCAGCATTTCAGTCAGGTCTGCGAGCTCGCCAACAGTTTCTCGATTAATAGTTTGGCATTAAATCCAAATTTTAAATCTTAGCTTACATCTAAGAATCATGGTTAATACAAGTGATCTAAAAGCAGTGCACATCTACACTGCTGGTGGGAATGCCGGCTAGTTCAGCCCTTTTGGAAAACAATATGGACGATTCTCAAAAAACTAGAGGTTGAGCTCCCATTTGACCCAGCAATACCACTGCTGGGAATATATCCCAGAAAAGCCAAAAAGTATAGTCGAAGTGACATATGCACTTATATGTTCACCACAGCACTGTTTACAATAGCTAGAATCTGGAAAAAACCCGAGTGCCCTAGAACAGATGACTGGTTGAAGAAACTCTGATACATCTATACAATGGAATACTATGCAGCTGTTAGAAAAAATGAGGTCATGACGTTTGCACATAAGTGGATCAACATGGAAAGTATCATGCTAAGTGAAATGAGTCAGAAAGAGAGAGACAGACATAGAAAGATTGCACTCATCTGTGGAATATAGAATAATAGACTATAAAACTAACGCCCAAGAATAGTAGAAATAAGTACCAGGAGATTGTTTCCATGGCTTGGAGGCTGGTCTCTCATTCTGGGTAACTCAGGGAAGGGACCACCAAGTAAAATGTGGTTGGAGGTCATGTGGGGGAAGGGTGATGCGGGCTGAATACAGACTAGAGACTGAACACAATGGCCACTCAACACCTTTATTGCAAACCACAACACCTAATCAGAGAGAGAGAACAAAAGGGAATTCCCTGCCATAGTGGCAGGGTGGGGTGGGGGGAGACGGGACTGGGGAGGGGGGAGGGATGTTGCGTTTACTGGTGGTGGAGAATGGGCACTGGTGAAGGGATGAGTTATCGAACTTTGTATGGGGGAAACATGAGCACAAAGATGTATGGATCTGTAACTGTACCCTCACGATGACTCTCTAATTAAAAATAAACTAATAAAAAAAATAAAAGCAGTGCACAAAATAAATAAATGAATGAATAAATAAATAAATAAAAGCAGTGCGCATGTTTTCATCCTGTTTTATCACTACAGTCATGTATACATGAACGAAGTTAAAGAACCCAACACTTGGCTAAAATATTTTATTTCTATCACTTCAAAATTAGACAAAGATTATTTATGAGCATAAACTTAGAACAGCTAATTTCTCGTGGTGTAAAAAGTGACTAGTTTTCCCTACTTTTCAATCCCTCTTGCTATTATAACTGTAACTGTAACTATTATATTTTTCTAATTTGAAAAGTTAAAATATACTGCATTATGTTTCAGCTGATTTTTTATATTTATCCTAATATTTCTAATAATATCACATTAGAATCCAGTACTTCTTTATTGTTTACTATGCACCAAGTACTGTTCTATGTACTTATGAAGTTAAGTATACACAACAATTTATTATTAGTTTAATAATCTTAGTTCTAATTTTCAGATTACGGAACTGAGATGCAATGTGCCCAAGATCGTATGATTATGAACAAGTGAAGCAACTTACCCAGTGATGGAATGATTTGAATTTCACTGAATAGTTTGTATATATAAGTATTATACTAAGCTGCACACTTCTACATACTTCTATATATTATATACTTGCATTTTGGTTATTGGGTTTTACATATGTATCTATTGATACTCCACTTAAATGCTCTCTTCCCCATCACACATAGACACTTCCATCTCTCACTTTCACATGCTTTGAATATTTAGTAATTTTTAATTAGTAATCTATATAATTTTAATAAGTATGTCACAGAATTATGTCATTAATGTGTAATTAGTAGTAATTATTACCTATCCAAATGTATTTACTGATGATTAGTTAATTTGGGTGATCTTCCAAGTAGTACTTAGGTCTCAGGGCACCTTTCAGCATTTTTTTTTTGTTTTTGCTTTTTAGCCACACCCAGTGGTACTCAGGGCTAACTCCTAGCCCTGCACTCAGGGGTCACTCCTGGCAGGCTCTGGGGACCATATGAGGTGCTGGGCATTGAATTCAGAGGCTGCATGCAAAGCAAATGACCTACCCACTGTACTATATCACTCCAGCCCCTTCTAAGCAATTCTTGATCAACTGTTGGCAATTCAGTGCAAGAACCAAAAGAGGCAGTGGTGTTTGTGGTCTGTGATCCTGGAGATTCCTCAGGTCACTCTAGCAATGGTAGGGGGTCTTCATGATCCTACTCAGAGGTGTTCAGAAGTTCTCCATGGTTGCACTCAGCAATACTCAACAATCTATCTGGTGCTGTGGATTGAACGGGGATTTGATGCATGCAAGGCATATGCCTTCGCCCTATATTATCTCTTTAGCCTCCATGTCATTAATTTAATTGCAAAATCTCCCCAAAGTGTGTCAACTGATGGAAAATAATTTTAAACATATTATGTATTCTACATATTTTACTTTTTATTAGTTGTCTTTGAGTCTCCTGAGTTAGAATAATCTGAACAATTTATTCTATAGATCGGACCCAGTGCTATTGCTTTGAATCTTCCTTCATGAAGACTTTAATGCACTTTCCTTTGCACTGAACATTTTATCTCTAGGAATAATAACTATGTAATAGTTTATTATTTGTTTTCTTAAGCTACACTTTCTAGTGGCTTCCTGAGAAGGAATTTATGAGAGGTAATTTAATAAACGCTTTTATTTTTCAAAGTACTTCTATTCTACAAATACATTATTTTTGTTTCTTATTTTGGAACCACACTTGGAAGTGTTTGGAGTACTCCTGATTCTATGCACAAGGATCACTCCTGGCTTTGATCAAGGGACCATATATGGTTGTAGGTATCAAACAGGGGTTGGCTGCAGATGAGGCAAGCGCCTTAAACCAGAACCCCTTCACTAACTTTCCAGCCCCTCTCTCTATACACATGTTAGTGTTAGTTTGAATAGGTGCAAAATTCTAATTAAAAATTATTTTCCCAGGCCTGGAGTGATAGTACAGTGGGTAGGGCATTTTCCTTGCACAATGCCAACCTGGGTTCAATCTCTGGCATCCCATAGTGTCCCCCAAGCGACACCAGGAGTGATTCCTGAGTGCAGAGCCAGGAGTAACCCATGAGCATTACCAGGTGTGACCCAAACAAACAAACAAAAAAAGATACTGCTTTCCCTTCTCATGGTCAAAGTACTAGTCATCATTGTTAATATTTTAGTGTTTTGAGAGGTTCTGTTCCATTCTGATTTCTGACCCCACATAGTAAGTGAATGTGACATGTGAAATGCAATCAAATACTTTTATTTAGTGTTAACCTAGTTTTATAAAAATATTTTATTAAATCTCAGAGTACACCACTGTAGACTCATTAATTTTTTAATTCATAGCTTATAGCAACCTGGATAGATTTTTATACTGTGGTTCAAATATTATTCTTCCCTTAATCTTATTGCCAATGCAAACGAAAGTTTCTCCTCTCCCTCCCAAAATCTAACTATTCTCCAGAAACTCTTGCAATGTCGTCACTAGTTTTTTTTCAATGTTCTCAGTGGATTTTTGGAAGTAGTTGGCAAGAAGATAGGGAAGGAAAGAATTTAAAAAATTGAAAAATAGGTAACAGACAATATCAAACAGAAGGCGAGACAGATTCTATCTAGTTAAAATATTTAATTTTAAGCACAAAGACTAAATGGGAAAAGTTAATGAATTTTTCAATGTTGCAAGTTAATATGCTGAGTGACCATAGAACTTTTCTCCAAAACTAGAAAAATAATAGAAGATGATTTTAATAATATCAGAGATGCAAGTATTTTTTTTTAATTTTATTGAATCACCGTGAGATAGTTACAAACTTTCATGTTTGGGTTACAATCACACAATGATCAAACACCCATCCCTCCACCAGTGCACATTCTCCACCACCAATATCCTGGGTATACCCCCCATTCCCCACCCTCCCTCTGCCTCCATGGCAGACAATATTCCCCATACTCTCTCTCTACTTTTGGGCACTATGGCTTGCAACACAGACACTGAGAGGTCATCATGTTTGGTCCATTATCTACTTTTGGCACATGTCTCCCATCCCGACTGATTCCTCCAGCCATCATTTTCTTAGTGATTTCTTCTCTATTCCATCTGCCTTCTCCCTTCCACTCATGAAGCAGTCTTCCAGCTATGGGGCAGTCCTCCTGGCCCTTGTAGAGATGCAAGTATTAACAGGTAAATTAAGTTCTGGATGAAATAAGGCATTTAATTACCATAGAGTTATCATGCTTTAACCAGTTCAAGAATCCTTCACTCCAATATACTGCCCAACCTGAAACAACTCTACTTTATGCTGATCTCATCTATATCCAATTTCTGTTTAGTAGTTTCTCCTGTCACGTTATTTATTTTCTTTGATTCATATTTTTTCATTAATTTCACAAATATCTATTGCATACCTACTTTTTAATCTCTGATCCTTAAAGTCATTCCTGTCCTTTTATTTTATGTATTTCGTGTTATTTTGCTATTTTTGAATTGAATCTACCCTTTGTACATAAAGTCAGTAAAATATTTAGAAAGCTGACTATACTATATTTTAGAAGTACCTTAGAAGCTGACTGTACTATATTTAACTCAAGAGGTAACTTGTAGGCAAATATTGACTTTTGATTACATATGATTAATAAGCTAGTTCAGCAAAGCTTATGGATTAAACATACAGTCAGCTAAAGTATAAGTGGCTTGGCAAGTTTTTGCAAAAAGCACTGGTACACTTTTTTTTTTTTTTGAGAAGCCAAGGAACACCTTTTATCACAGGGCATGCTGACCATGATTGAAACAAGAAGCGAAGTCCAGTGTAGAAATATTTAGAAAGGTGACCCAAAAGTAAACAGCACTTTGATATCCTAGCAACTAGACTGCTGCCCAAAATTTTTATTAAGACTTGCCTTTTCTTTTTTTAAAAAAAATTTTATTAGCGAATCATGGTGAGGTACAGTTTCAAACTTATGAACTTTCATGTTTGCATTTTAGTCATACAATCATCGTTTACATCCTTCCACCAGTGTCCATTCTCCTCCACCAATGTTCCTAGTATCCTACCTACCACCCCCACCCCAACCCCCACCACCCACCCTGCCTCTGCAGTAGGGCATTCCCTTTTGTTCTCTCTCCTTTTGGGTGTTGTAGTTTGCAATGGAGGTATTGAGTGGCCATCATATTTGGTCTATAGTCTACATTCAGTAGACTACTTTGGGCATCTTTCAACCCCAATGGGTCCTCCCAACATCCTCTACTAGGTGTTCCCTTCTCTATCTCAGCTGTCTTTTCCCCCAAGCATGTGAGGCCAGTTTCCAAGCTGTGAATTTTTCTTTTCTAGAGCAACAGTTTCACAGAAAAATTAAGAAGAACCTACAGATTTCCTATGTGACCTCTTCTACACCACATATCCCCTTATATGCGGTAGTTTCTCCACATATAAGTTTCTCCCCTTATCCACAACTCCTACCAGAGGCTACATACCTATACTGACACATCATAATCATCCAAAATCTGTAGTTTATCTTAAAGATCACTCTTGGTGTTGCGCAGGATTATATTTCATGGTAAAAGTTCATTTTGATTATTAATATACACATTAAAATTTTATTTCATGGGAAATGTGTGAAGAGAAGTACAGCTAGTTCATCTTTTTAGGGAAGTTTAGTGAAAAATAGCCAGGTATTCAAGCTATTGCTATTAGTCATTATTAGATTGCTTTTCATTTCAGGTACAAATTCTAAGGCATATCATTCTTTAGGTGGACAAAACCTTAGTAGTTTCATATAAAGAGTGAGGTGAAAAATTCTCTATGCCGGGGTCAGAGCGATAGTACAGAGGATGCACATGGGTTGAC
Source organism: Sorex araneus (assembly GCF_027595985.1). NCBI lineage: Eukaryota > Metazoa > Chordata > Mammalia > Eulipotyphla > Soricidae > Sorex > Sorex araneus. The sequence continues at coordinate 44,595,466 of NC_073311.1, forward strand.
CATACAAGAGGATTGCCTTGCACATGGTCAACCCAGGTTCCATTCCCAACATCCCATATGCTCCCCTGAGCACTTGGTGTGAACCAAAAAGGTACACACACACCAAAAAAAAAAAAAAACACTTCTATACACCAATATGAAGGCTTTTATTTCTTAAAATTTAAAAAAAGTGAATTATATTAGTTTGTAATATTAATGACATTTCAAGGGTTTAGCTTTATACTTCTCTATTTGGTAATGGACACAACTATTTTTCACCAAAGCTCTAGTAATCTTCACACACACATAAAAGCCCTTTATTCTCATTTCTCTCTCTCCTCTTAATTCCCTTTGGTAAGCACTGTAATTGTTAGTCTAGGACTTAGTTTTGTTGTATATTGGTATTTTTCTCTTTTTTGTCAATTTGTTTGCTTTAATAATTCACATATCATGCAGGAGTAAGACCATCTATTGTCTTTTAAAAACTTATTCATTTTTTAATTGAATCATAGTGAGATACTGAGTTATAAAGTTGTTCATGATTGGGTTTCAGTCATATAACGTTCTAATATCCATCCCTTTACCAGTGTAAATTCCCAACACCAATGACCACAGTTTTCTCCCAACCCCCACTCCCCACCTCTATCTCTATGCCAGGCACTTTTCTTCTCTCCTCTCTCTCTCTCTCTCTCTCTCTCTCTCTCTCTGAGTATTATGGCTTGCAATACAGATACTGAAAGGTCATCAAGTATATCCCTTTACCTATTTTCAACACTCAGTTCCTGTCCAGAGTGATCATTACCAATTTCTATTTGTGATCAATGTAAATTATTATTTTTAGCCTTTTTTAAACATCTAGGCCCCTCAAATATAGAAAACAAAAAGATAGTACATCCATCAAAGATTTTTTTAAAAATTCATGTAATGTTGGCAATAGTGTCTTTAACCTACTACCTGACACAGTAATCACTAAGTAAATGGAAACTGTAGTTTCTAATTTCTAGATTTTAATACAAAAAAGTGATGGAGGGGCTGGAGTGATAGCACAGCGGGTAGGGCGTTTGCCTTGCATGCGGCCGACCCAGGTTCAATTCCCAGCATCCCATATGGTCCCCTGAGCACTGCCAGGAGTAATTCCTGAGTGCATGAGCCAGGAATAACCCCTGAGCATCCCCAGGTGTGACCCAAAAACAAACAAACAAAAAAAGTGATGGAAACAGCCATGCCTGAGCTGATAATCTTTTTTTCTTTACATTGTTAAATCATAGTTTACTCTTTGGGGGTAAAATGGCCATAACTAATAGAATCAACTTAATTGGATAATGTGAAAATTTAATGCATTGACTGATGTGCAGCTTTTAACACAAAGCTAAGGTAGGTGCTCAATAAATGTCATTATTATATACCACCAGTTATGATGACCCACCCCAAACTATTTTTATGTTTTCCATTATTATCATTTTTAAAGGAAATTTTAATGATCTATCAAGAATTCAAAATTATCCTTAAAAACTTTCAAATCCCTGGCATTATTAAATTTTCTTGAAAACTTAAGTGGATGTTTCTTTTTCTACATAGTTTTGTGTGGGGGGAGGGTTTGGAGTCACTCTTGACTGTGCTCAGGGCTTACTCCTGGCTCCATCCTCAGGGGTCATGCCTAGCAATGCTTGGGGACCATATGTAATGGCAGTGATTGAGCTAGATTTGACTGCATGCATAGCTGAACATTAATGGTTTTTAAATTATTGTTTATTGACTTTTTTCTCTCAAATAGCTATATAAATGATAATCTCAAGATGCTGATAAGAACATTTGATTAGTGAATGACATTCATACTGTCCATTTTTTCTGTAATGTAGTTATAAGACCACTATGATTGGTTGGGAAGTACTTGCTTGTTTCTGCTGATTGCCATTTTATGTTGGTGGGATGTACTTGTGTATGTGTTGATCATAATCATAATCATAATAATAGAAAAAACATAACTAACAGTAGCAGCAACATAATAACAATACCATTTGTTAGGAACTATATTTCAGACTTTATATATAAAGACATACTTGTTGCACCTTGAAAAAGAAGACCTGGAAACTTAATAATAATTTCAGGTAACTGGGATCTAAAATTTATTTGAATATACTCCATGTCCAAATGGATATCCAAATGATTATCAAATATTATTTATTTCCAGAACTGTGAAAGAGAGTGCTGAAAAGCTGGTAGAAATGAACAAGAACTATCTCTGTTTAGTAGACTCAGAAAGTTAAAAAATCTACAGCATTTTTGGCAAGTATTTTTAATTAAAAAAGTAACTGAGGTGGTACCAGAGAGGTAGTACAGTGGGCAGGGCTCTTACCTTGCATGTGCTGACCTAAGTTTGATCCTGAGAATCCCATACGATCCCTTGAGCACTGCCAGGAGTAATTCCTGAGAACAAGCCAGGAGCAACCTCTATGCATTGTCAGGTGTGACCCCCAACAAAACAAAACAAAACAAAGAAAAAGTAACTCACTGCTCAACAATTGGAACTACTACATTTACATCGGCACATTTGGGGAAATTAATATAGAGTACAACTGAGAACCATTAGAACACAGATGTTCCTTCTTATCCTTCATTTGCCTCTTATTTTAAGCAAGACTTGGTAAAAATAAGTGATAATACTTAATTTTCCTATATGAAATCCACAGAATGCACATTTCCAATATTATTTTTAAGGCTAGTAGGAGATTTCTGCCCTTTGGTTTAAAATAGCCAGTTTCTCAAAAATGAGCTTCATTCGACTCTACCTCACTTTTTTCTTCAGCACCACCAGTCACATGAGTAGAACAGGAACAAAAAGAAAAAGGATTTTGGAAAGCACAGTTCTTTAGAGGAGTCACTGTGCCTGCTGCAAAATTATTTGAATGAAAAGATTTTTTTTGAGGTAAAATGACAATTAAGGTCGACCTCCTCCGCTCAAATTAAAAAAGAGAAAAAGGAGTGTAATGAAGAATCTGACTCCTTCCTCTAATTTTACAAGTTCAATGGTAATCTAACCGTGCCATTCATTTACAGAAACCATTAATTTTACTATGTGGCTGAAAGTAGTAGGCCTCAGCTTTCATTCTCTTACTTTCCCCCTCCCTTGGTCTTTGTGTGTGCACCTGTTCGGGCCACTTTAGCATCCCATTTGTAAAACTTTGGATAATCCTCTGGCACTAACCCTGGTGTGATAATACTTCTGTTATTCAGCAGCCTAATTACAAAGGACAACACAGATAAAACACTTCAGGCCTATTTTTTAATAGCTGATTTGCCAATTTTACCAAGCCTGAAGAGAATGGTCCCCAAACCTTGCTGGATTTCAATTTAATCTGAATTTTGTTCAACGCATGAAGCTCTTCCAATACCTTAGAGAATACTTTTTGTCGTTAGATTTTTCAGACACCTCATACTTTCTTCCACCTTCAAGCCCTTTTCATAGTGATATTAGCAATTTCTGTGTTCCTAGAATATAGTATAATAATTGGAATATTTTCAAACATTCCCCAACACCGTTTGGAGACATCTGTTGACATCCTCCAAGAAGAAAACCAACAGGGAATTGGGGCCTTGGTCACTTCAGAGTTACTTGATTTAATTAAGCTAAGAGAAAGACAAGCTGCTCACACTTTTTAATTTAACAGTGGATTTTTTTTTCATGGTTGTAGAGCTCAGTAGGGAAAATGTGTCTAATATTTCTTTTCTGGTTTAAGTGGAAAAGAGAGAGGATTATTTCTAATTCATGACAAACCTAAGGAAAGGATCATTACTTCAGTACAGGTAAGCCTCCTAGCATCTGGTACTTAACTCTACTTCTTTGATCTAGAAATGGGGTTGGAGACCTGGCAATAAGACAAACTTAGGAGTTCTGGGTACTTCCTGGTCTGGTGGAGAATATCCTCAGGTTTTGAGGAATTGATGAGCCTTTCTCCAAGACAAGATGAAACATGTCTTGGGGGTTACAAAGGGCAACGTGCAACTGAAGGGCAGCCCTACCACTGTCTTAATCCCTTGATTTTGAAACCCTAAATAACTCGAGGGAAATTTAATACATATGTTTCTGATTCTCTTACACTCCTTCATCAAAATGGTGTTTTGCAAGAGTTATTTGATATGTAAGAAGCCTTCTTAGTCTTCTTTCTAAGCCTTTTATTTTGCTCCAGGAAATCATGTTTTCTTCATGTTCAGCAGAATTGGAGACAAGGGAGGTCTAAGTGTGATTCTAAAGGTCATTAGCACAAAATCAGCAAAAGTCTGAGCATTAACAGGGTATATTACTCTTCTCTATTATACCACCAGATATACAAAAAATGTGAGAAGAAAAAAATACAAGTGTTTTATCAAATGTAAGATGCCATAGGTTAATGACTATTTCAAGGAATAATTTTTATCAAAATGTGCTGTGAAAATAGAAAATATTTCAAGGAGTAATTTTCTATCAAAATGTGCTGTGAAAATAGAAAATATTTCAAGGAGTAATTTTTTTTATCAAAATTGTACTGCTAAAATATAAAATATTCTGCTAAAGTGACTCCTATCTTAGTACAAAAAGACATTAACTTGTTAAAATTATTAGCTCCCCATTAAATAAGGAACTTCTTTTTAGATTTTTTTTTTGTCTTTGGGTTACATCCAGTGATGCGCAGGGGTTACTCCTGGTTTAGGCACTCAGGAATTACCCCTGGTGGTGCTTGGGGGACCATGTGGGATGCTGGGAATCAAACCCGGGTCAGCTGCATGCAAGGCAAACATCCTTCCTCCTGTGCTATCGCTCCAGCCCCAAAATGATGAACTTCTAATTCTATTAATAGCAGTGGGAAATATGGAGAAGAGGGACAAAGACAAGGTACAAGAATTAAGATGCTTCCCTTCCATGTAGTCAATTGTAGCTCAATCACTGGCAGTACATATGGTCCCCAAGCATTGCTAGGCATGACCCCTGAGGATGGAGCCAGGAGTAAGCCCTGAGCATAGTCAAGAGTGACCCCAAACCCTCCCCCCCCCACAAAACTATGTAGAAAAGAGACATCCACTTAAGTTTTCAAGAAAATTTAATAATGCCAGGGATTTGAAAGTTTTTAAGGATCATTTTGAATTCTTGATAGATCATTAAAATTTCCTTTGAAAATGATAATGGAAAACATAAAAATAGTTATTTTGGGTGGATTATCATAACTGGTGGTATATAATAATGACATTTATTAAGTACCTACCGTAGCTTTGTGTTAAAAGCTGCACATTAGTCAATTCATTCAATTTTCACACGATCCAATTAAACTGATACTATTAGTTATGGCCATTTTACTCCCCAAAGGGTAAACTATGATTTAATAATGAAAAGAAAAAAAGATTATCAGCTCAGGCATGGCTGTTTCTATCACTTTTTTGTATTAATGAAAAATAATTTATCCAGTAGTTTATAATTAAAATGTTCAGTTTTACAGTTTAAAATGTACAAATAAGTACTTTAAGTAATGTTATGAGTTGGATACTATGAACCATCAAGTGTATGTCCTTTGTGAGATTCTAAGATACTATAAAAAAGAAAAACTAAATATTGCATGCCCTTTTTTACAGGAATGTGCTTAGACAGTTGACATTTGCTAAAATGTCCTTTCTGATACATTTTTGGATAATGGACAATTTATTTATATAACATTTTCTTAGGACTGATAATTTTTTATCAGCCTGGCAGTTGGGATGGGATTTGCAAGCACATCAGCTTTCTATTCAAGATCAAAGAAGGAACCCCAAACCTAGAACTTAAAAGAATATTCCACGGGGCTAAAGGTATACAGTGGCATGCTTTTGTAGATATTGCAAATGTATTCTAAGGTAACGTTCTAGATCTAGTTTCTTTGTTTTTACTCGGCACTGAGCACAGTGCTTGATTGGTATCAGAGCAGTAATTTATTTTTTTGCGAAATGAAAGAATGAATGATGCCTAATAAGAGATAGGAGTCTTCGCATTTCCAAGCAATGCGATGGGCATTAATGGAAAGTATTTAGGAGATAAGTGGTGATGTGTGCTGTTTTGTTGGCCACACCCAGAGATGCTCAGAAGCTACTCCTGGCTCTGCACCCAGGAATTACTCCTAGTTGTGCTGGGGGATCATCTGGGGTACTTGGCATCAACTCCAGTCAGCTCTAGTCAAGGCAAGCACCCTCCCTGCTATACTACCATTCTAGCCCCAGCTTATGAGTTTTGTCCCAAGATCTATGCAGATTTATATGCAGACTTATGTATACACATTTACATGTGAGAATTAACCAACTGTGTTTACTGTATGTTTGAGAGGAAACGATCTCTTACCATCTCCTACTAAAAGCAATCTTAGGGTCTAAAGCTCTGCTATGCATTTGTGGGAGCCAGTCCACAGAAGACATTGGTCATTCTTACCTTCTGTATCAATGGTCTTATATTGTCCCCTACCCAGCATGAAATAGTGATGACTTATGCAATAAGGAATGATAGAATGTGAATTGTGATATTAATTTGTTGAAGGCGTGTTTGTTCCCACCTCATTTGCTTAGGTCACTTGCTTTGTAGGAAGGAGTCACCACATACATAGATGCCACATCAACTATTTCTTTTTTCCATTGACTCCCTTTCAGTGTTTTATGACTAATTGGGCTATGCAGGTTTCAGACGTTATTTTCCCCAACATATATTGCCAGCCCACCTCCCACCAGCTTCCTGCCTGCAACACAGTTGGCTAAAAAAATTAGTAATTGTGTATGTTTGTACCACTAAAAAAGGTCCCACAATGGTGACTCATGTTCTTTAATTTTAATGACAGTACAAGGAATATCAACCTGTCACTAATTGACACAGCAAACTTTGGGGAAAGAGAGACCTTGCCTGGCAGTGTTTAGGGCTTACTCCTGACTCTGTGCTCAGGGATTACTCTTAATAGGGCCCAGGAGACCATATTGGGTAGTAGGGATTGAACCCTGTGCAAGGAAGTGCCCTTTGCCACTGAACTACTGCTCTGGCCCACAAGAAACACTTTTTAAAGGTGAGCCTATGTAGGATGTTATTCCAAAGGTCCTTGGTACTGACTGTCTCTCCACTTACCCTTCCTCACTCCAAGGGGAAAAAACCAAACACTGTGTTAGAAATTAGCGGAACAACTTCTGGATCAACTGTTGAACAGTAGACATGTAGTAAGTTGTCAGTGTAGACAAACTCTAAACACTTTGGAGATTAGTTATCAACAGTTGTAGATTTATCTTTCTGAGACTTGTTTAGGAAAGAGTCTGTATCTGGATGCATGAACAATAGTAATTCAGGAGTTGATTTCCAATATCAATCAGAGGCCGATCTCAGTTTTCTTAACTCAATGAAGGAATGTTTGTGGGGATGATGGAACAGTGAAGGACTGTGGCACCTTGTGGCATTTTGGAAGCACAATTAACAATTAATTAAGTTCACACTTTAAGGGCTTTAGACAAGAGCCGACATTTGTTATATAGATAGGTCAAATCTTTTCTCTATCACTTACTGGATGCATGGCTTTTGGTCAATTATTTATTTATTCATTTTAACTCTCATCTTCCTTAAAGAAGGCCTTACACAGTAATATATTTCTCATAGGAGTATTGAAGGTCTATAGACAGGATTAAGCATAATCTCCAGAACATTATTGCAATTCTACCTATGCTCCCAGTGGTTTGATTCTAAATAATCTCTTTGGAGATAGACTTTAGGGAAAGTTGTGTTTGTTGTCATTGCTGCTCTTGCTGTTTGTTTTAAAAAAGATAGATACCTACATTTCAGTTGAAATGAAGAATACTTACAAATCCATACTTTAAACCAGATGAGAAAAGAGATTTTTTTTCACAATGTGCTGAAAATCTCTGTATGATTTTTAGAAGACTGTTTCATTTGGACCAATGGTTAACTTTTTGTTCCTAAGGGGGGAGGGCTCTTCATGGAGAGACAGTCATGTCATTATTCATGCTGTAAGCCAGCCCACTTCAACTGCTGGCCTTCACAATGCCTACAAGTGTAATAAAAAAAAAGAATACAAAAAAACCACTTGCTTCCTTTTTTATGAGTATTGACATTCTTGTGCAGTATTAGGAGAGCTAATTTAGCTTCCAGTTCTAAGAATTTTTGAATCTATAGCCAGTAATTATTGGCATTCAGAGGTACAAAAGAGGAAAACAAAGCTTGCAAATTCTAGCACATTCATGTGGGATTGGGAGCTGAATTAGGATCCTCACACCCCATTGAGTGATCAGCCCCCTATTAGAGCCTTATTAAAATGGTAATGATTATATGCCAGCTATAGGCAGGCAGCCGCACCTGTCAAAAACTACACCGATTATCCTGTTCATTGAACTGTCTGGCTCTTGAATCACTGTCTCAGGTTTACTTCTCTGTGAAGTTTTTTTTTTCTCCCCATCTTAAATGAAAAAGATACAAAAAAATCACTTCCTTGGGATCATACAATCCTCTTGTAGTTTATTATATCTTCTCATTTCTGTTTTTCTTTAATATCTCATATGGCAATGTGATATGGGACTTACCTTCCCCTTCATTTTAGATAAAGGTAAGAGACAGAAATATAAAGTGTGATCTAAAAAAGAATCCAGGTGTTAGTACAGGAAAATACTCTCTGTAATACTAGGATTATTCAGTTGTCAGGAGTAACTGTGATCAAGACATAGATTCTTGTGACTCATGCAGCATTTACCATGCTTGGAGATCTGTTGTCCTTTATTTAAGGAAGCTTGGTTTTGATATTTCTTTTGCCTTTAAAAACACATCAGACAATAAAGTGTTTATTTGTAAATCACTCTCTACAGCCCCTACACTTGAATCAATATATACAATATATATGTGTGCAAAATATATATACATATATTGCATATATTGCTATATATTTATTCTCTCAAGAGCAAGAGAGTGTGTCTTTGAAAGTACTTTTTCTGGCTATTTTTCCCATGCCATAATATAAGAACAGGTCATCAGGGGGAGAGGGCACTGGAATGTTGGATGCCATTAATAGGTCTGTGACAGAAGCTATGATGGCGTCTGATCGGAAGAGTTGGAAGAAACATCCTTTACAAAGAAAAACAGTTTAGGGGTTGGCTGGCTTTTGTTTGTGACAGAGTAGCTTAACTCTGATTTCTAGCATTTCTTGGGGATCACCGCAAAGGACGTTAGTGTCCTACAAAAATTATCAGATGGCAGACTTCTGTTGTCTGTCAGACTGAGAGTAAGTTGGAGAACAGAGTGGAAAGTAACCCTGGTTACCATCTTCTGCTTTTTTTGCTAACATGCTCCCTTGGGTGTGCTTTGGAAATGCAAAAATAATAATAATAATAATGGGCGCATTTTGAAATCAGTAATAAAATTAAATTTCAGATTTGGGATCTTGTGAAACTAACTTAGCTGAAAATTCTTGGACTTCAGTCCTTTGATATTGCAACATGAACATACTTATAACTGGGTCTAAGTTAACAGAAATCTTAATTACACTGAGCTGCTGTTTCTATTACTGTAGCAACAAATAAATCCGTCTTTACAGTAATCCAAAGCTCATCTGAAACATTCTCTCTTAGAACACTACTTATTGAATGCCTTCAGTGCAGTATTGCCACCGACCTCCCCCAACACCTACCCAAGCTACCCTGTATTTTTCCAAGCTTGAGTGAAAGTCATGAATCAACAGCAATAATTCTTGAGACTTTATGGCCACATTTAAAACAAAAAGGTCTTATCATAGTTTAATATCATGAAGTCAAGATTATTACCAGGGCATCCAGTGGCTTAATCCTCCCACCATCCTCAAGCTTTTAACCTTGCTGTAGCATGAATAACTTTGCACCTCCCTTAGGAGCCACTCAGCACGACCCCATTGTGATGTGTCACCAGCCTACTGCTACCCTGCTTTTTGACTCCCCACACTTTTCCTTTAGCAATCTATTTTCACCATGTTTGAAGGAAGCCCTTATTTTAACTTCAAATTTCAGCTTCACCCTGAAACTTATGTACTTATTTATTCCTAGTACCTGGCATCTTATTTTCCCAGAAATGTCTCACATGGCAGAGCCTGGCAAGTTACCGTGGCATATTCGATATGCCAAAAACAGTAACAAGTTTCACAATGGAGACGTTACTGGTGTCCACTCGGGAAAATCGATGAACAAGGGGATGACAATGACAGTGACAGTGACAGTCTCACATCAATCCTTAACTCAGTTCGGCCATAGCTGAATCTGTTCTTAAACTTGCTCTCATTTATGTAGATTGTTTTCATCTAAAAGCTCATGATGCAAATTCTATAGCATATTAAAACAGGGTCTTTTTTAATTATCAAAGCAATGTGTTTCCTTGCCCTACCCATACCCCAAGCTTCACACAGACATTTCTCCTTACAGTGACTGTAATTCATGTGTCAGAGAAGCAAACAGCTATAGGTCTTGAGTTTTAAAAATTCGGCTAAGAAAGCGCAGTGTATAAAAATCATATTTGGAAAAGTTGGGGGTCGGTTTCAGCCCCTCTGTCTACATCCTCGAAAGAAGGTTCAGGTCGGAGGAGGAAGTGAAGAACCAGAGAGTTACATGAATAATGAGAGAAGTCTGTTGCCTCTAGGACAAGGAGACCAGGAGTCCTTCACAGTTGGGGCTTCCAGGGATCTGTGGATGTTATTCTTTTTGTTTGTTCGTTTGCTTTAGTGTCAGTTTTTAGGCCACACCCAGCTGTGTTGAGGGGAACATGCAGGGTGCCAAGGATTCAATCCAGATGGTAGAGCGAGGCAAAAGCCTTACTATCTGGCTATCTCTCCAGACCCTGTAGATGTTGCTCTTACCCAGGTCTGTGATGCTAGAGGAGCTGAGTCAGTGCTCACTGAAAAGATTGCACCTAAGTGAGCAATTCAATAATCACACAGGGAAGTCTTATGATCATGCCTTCGTGGGTGGTCTTTGGTGCTCACTGTATCACTGTATCACTGTCATCCCGTTCTTCATTGATTTACTCGAGCAGGCACCAGTAACATCTCCCTTGTGAGACTTGTTGTTACTGTTTTTGGCATATCTAATACTCCACAGGTAGCTTGCCAGGCTCTGCCGTGCGGGCGGGATACTCTCGGTAGCTTGCTGGGCTCTCCGAGAGGGGCAGAGGAATCAAACTCGGGTCAGCCGCTTGCAAGGCAAACACCCTACCCACTGTGCTGTTGCTCCAGCTCAGGTCTTTGGTGCTCATCTATGCAAAATAGCCTGCAGAAGTGACTTAGGCTTTAGGATATTTAAATCTGAAATGGTTTAAAATTTAGGACATCCTAAGAAATCTACTTGGTTCTGACCCAAATTACCATAGTGGGAAATCTATTGACTTTGTGACAGAGGAAATGATCGTGTAAGGGAAAACATCTTCCACTGAGAGTGAGAGATCTCAAGGGCTTCTTTCTTGTCAAAACAGAGGTGAAAGACATGGCCCACTTTATGTCTCTTTTTTTTTTTCCTTTTTGGGTCGCACCCGGCATTGCACATGGATTACTCCTGACTCATGCACTCAGGAATTACTCCTGGCAGTGCTCAGGGGTCAGCCGCATGCAAGGCAAGCACCCTACCCGCTGTGCTACTGCTCCAGCCCCAATATATCTCTTAAATATGTGGATGGGTCTCTATTTTTCCTACCATTAACTTATATAAATTTTTTTAAATTACCTTTTACAGATGTCAGGCATCATTGTTTTTTTTTTTTAATCCCTCTCATCCACCTTGTCTTTGGGGTTCCTTTTCAGCTAGTTCCTTGTCAAAGCAGCTTGAGTGGATCTCTATTTTATATTAAATCAAGTTCAAATTCAATTCATAACTTCTCTATACAGGTATCAAAACCAATCCAGATCCCTGTCCATCTTAAAAGGAACTAGTTATAACCTGACTTTGTTCTAATTCATAGATGTTGGGGATATTATCCATGTTTTTCTGAACAGAATTAAGTTGGATTCATTTCTAGAGACCCATTTGATTCATGAGTCTTTTCTCTCAACACCCTCCTTTTCCATGAGAGGCTAGAAGTCATATCTTCCTTCTCTAATTTTCCAAAGCTCTTTATGGAAAGTTTTGGGTTCATATGTGCATATATTACTTATCTTTAAATATGTGTATATATCATTTGTGCATTATATGTGTTATGTTTATATATTATTTATTCTCCTAGATTGTGCATCTATTGAGGACAGGAGTGAGGCATTATTCTAAGTCATCCAAAAAAACCTATGCCTTGCCTTCTGCATAACATTCAAGAAGCATACTTTTTGGATAAAAGATTATTTTTCATGAACTCTTGGTGGTTTGTATTATGTATCTGTTTGAACTGCTGTTACTGTGTTCTGAAGTAATTTCCTAATAAAATTGCTTAATATCTGAGGTAAGCAGTGTCAGGTGCAAAAGGTAAAAAAGAACCCTAAAAACTCAAACTTCAAAGCTAATTTTTACCCCTCAGTTCAGTGACCTAAGAAATACCAATGTTCAATTTTTTTTAAGTTGCAGCATTGCGGGGGATGTCTTGTGTCTAAAAGTATGGAGTCCTTTTGTTTTCTTTAGGTTCTTTTGGTTTGGTAGCCACACCCTGTGGTGCTCAGGGCTAAGTACTGGCTCTGTGCTCAGGAATCATTCCTGATGAGACTTGGGAGACCATATGGGGTACCAGGAATTGGAACATGATTGGTTCAATCCCATAATACTATCTCCATGCCTTTTGTATCATCTCTTCATCCATCCCCCCCCAATATCTTGTAGTGTTTTTTATTCTACTATTTCACATCCAAAGATGCACCAGAATACCCGCTTGGGTCTATCTTTGGAACATATAAAAAATTCCAAACATCACTGTTACTTCTACTACTATAGTCCAAGCTTCTATCAAATATATACGTATACATTACACTTATTATAATAACTGGTACCCATATTACTGCTATAGCCTTTAATAGTCCATTGTATTTAAACCTATACAAGTACTTCAGTCAAAGGGATCAGATCACTCAAAAACTTCAGTGGCTCCACTGAAGAAAACACAATATCCTTCTTTATAGTGAATCCCCAGGCATCACTGATCTGCATCCAACTCTGCTTTGTTTAAACCACTTTTCCTACCACTTCATTTCTTCATGGCTCTGACTCAATCACAGTGGTACTCTTTCTGTTCCCTGAGTACCCCAGAAATGTTTCTGTCTTGGATCCTATGCCGAACTGCCTCTATTTGAAACGTTCTCCCAGATTTGTATAAGACTAGTCCCTCACCTCTTTCAAACCTCAGCTTAGATTTAACTTATTCTGTAAAACTTGCTCCTAGAAATCCTATTTTACATTGCAGTTTGCACAGTAACTTCTGATTATCCCCACTCAATCACCTTTCATCAAACTTTTAAAACTTTCTTATTTATTTATTGTTTTGTTTTCTTTGTTAAATATTATTATTATTATTATTATTATTATTATTTTGCTTTTTGGGTCACACCCGGCATTGCACAGGGGTTACTCCTGGCTCATGCACTCAGGAATTACTCCTGAGATCATATGGTATGCTGGGAATCGAACCCAGGTTGGCTGCCTGCAAGGCAAATGCCCTACCCGCTGTGCTATCACTCAAGCCTCTCTTTGTTAAATATTATTAACAAAAGAATTAATTTAATTTTTTGTTAAAATTTTTGAAATAAGAGATATTTTATTTTATTTACTGTTGTATCCTAAGACAATGAATAAATTTCTGACATATACTCGGTGCTGAATGAATGTTATGAATGAAGAGGATAATAGAATTGAAAGGAAGACTAGTGAAATCATTTGGTCTGTGGGTTCTGAATTGGAGGGCTCATAATGAATGAACATAATAATGACTCCCGTACTTTTTTCATGCATTTCAGGAAGTTTAATAAAAATCTATATTTGACTATGACAAAATTTCCTGTCCCATGGCCTCCAAATTGTGCAAAGGAATATGGGAATTGGGGTGAAGTTCTCAGGGTGATCTTAGTGATTTTAAAGGGATAATTTGCAGGATAATTTCTGAAAAACACCTATATTCAACACCTATCATACATATATCAGAGCAATTTCTGCCTCCAGATAGTTCAGTTTCAATATTATATAGTGCTATATTTTGTTTGAATATGCTGATATTAAGTCTCTCACTCTTAATATAATAGTATTAAGAGACTTAAAAGCAAGATCCCAGAATCGATATCTTATAACCTACTTCTCCCTCTGGGAGAAACTAGCAAGCTACTGAGAGTCTCCTGCCCACATGGGACAGCCTCAAAATCTTCCTGTGGTGTATTCATATGCTAAAGTCAGTAACAAGCTGGATCTCATTCCCCTGACCCTGAAAGAGCCTCCAATGCAACATCACTGGGAAGGCCGGAGTGGAGTCTTCTAAAATCTCAGGGATAGGACGAATGGAGAGGTTACTGAGCGCTCGAGAAATCGACAATCAACGGGATTTTGTGATTCATGTGATTCGTGATGCTGATATTTGTGAGAACTAAGTTTTGCACAATTGCTGTAATAAAAAACAAGGCCATGTGAAAATCAACATGAAACAGGAAATAATTATTATCTGTGAATGATGTGCTCACAAATCTGATTCCTAAATTTATAAAGGTGTATAGGGCCCAATAGTTAATAAATAATTTCTTTTATAAGACTACAATACAAATCCTCCGTCCCTCTTGGAGAGCCTGGCAATCTACCGAGAGTATCCTGCCCACACGCAGAGCCTGGCAAGCTACTCCTGGCGTATTCGATAGGCCAGAAACAGTAACAAGTCTCACAATGGAGACGTTACTGGTTCCTACTCAAGCAAATCGATGAACAAAGGGACGACAGTGCTATCGTGCTACAGTGCTACAATGCAAATAACTTTTTAAAATTTAGGTTTATTAGAACAGAAATACCTAACTTATTTGTATTTGCATATTTAATAAACACAGCTGTTAAAGATTCCCTTGGGCCAAGGAGTACTATGAAAGTCATGAGAAACACAAAAGCCTGAACTGAGAAAGTTAAAGCACTTCTAGACTGGTGCTTAAAAATACTTTTTTTATTATTAATTCCAGTTGCAACAATGAAATTAGTGTGGTAACTGTAATCTAAAATTTATATAAAGGCCTTATTGGCAATAATACTGCAGATGTTTATAATAGAAATCATCATTGAGCAGCAGCAATTAATCATTAAGTGTTCTTCCTTGCATTCAGTCTTTCAAAACACAAAGAAGCAAAGGAAAAAAATATTTCTTTGCTTTGGGATAACTGGAGAACCTAGGTCTTGTGCAAAGCCCTGGCAGGATTAAATGACACGACTATAGTCACACAGTTGTTTAAGGAAGAACCAGAGTCATTGTCTCCTCTCGACCTTTTCCACAGTCCTTCACCAGACTTAGTTCCTATGTCTATATGGAGTTTATGAAGGAATATGTGAATGAAATTTCTACATTTACACGACCACTATATTGCTGTTCAGGCAAAGTGTGTTCTTTCCTATATATTCCCTTGGGCCTAAAATAATACTTGCAATATTATTTAATGATTAGTGACAAGTACATTTATACGTAAAATATTTTTTTTTTTTTGCTTTTTGGATCACACCCGGCAATGCACAGGGGTTACTCCTGGCTAATGCACTCAGGAATTACTCCTGGCGGTGCTCGGGGGACCATATGGGATGCTGGGAATTGAACCCAGGTTAGCTGTATGCAAGGCAAACGCCCTATCTGCTGTGCTATTGCTCCAGCTCTGAATATTTTCTTCTTTCTCTTAATTTTGATGCTTTTATGGACCATGCCCTTTACTATTTGGGGACTACTTCAGGCTCATTGCTCAAGGGTCACTCTTGACCATACAGTGCCAGCAATATAGCCCAGGCTTCACACATGCAAGGTGAATGCTTTACCACTGAGCCTTATTCTTGGTCCTAGATCATATTTCTTAATCTTAGCCAATTATTGACAGTCATGAATTCGACAAAGGAGTGAGAAAGCCCACAGATTTTTATAGAAGGAAGGAATCATTGCTAGTTAATGTGCTGATGTATTCAATAATTGTTTAAATTCTGGGTTGTGTTGAGGATTGAAGAGTTAAGGGTTGAAGTACGTGCTTTAAATGCAGAAAGGCCAGGTTCAACCTCCAGCACTGCATACATTTCCCTGAACATACTCAGGACTGTCCCCTGGACACAAGAGTGACCTTTGGGTACTTCTGGGATGCACTTCTCCCCACCAAAAAATTAAGAAACAAAACAGAATGTATTAAGCAGGTGTACTTGAAGATGATTTAATTTCACAGTATTTATGAAACACTAGAGATAATGCCAGAAGAGATGCTATTGACAAAACTCTCATAAAAACACGGGACTAAGAGACCAAACCCTCTATCATTTTTACATAGTTGATCAAATTTGAGACTAAAAAGAGCCACAGTTCATCATCACAATAGAAATATCATTCTCACTGCCCAACCTCAAGTCAGCCATCTGATAAATACTCTAAGTTTATAACTAAGTATGTAGAGTTGTAGGCAGAGTAGTTTCAAAAATCCCAGATGAGAAAAATGCAGAGGGGAAAGCCTGCTTCTCTTAACATTTCATGCCCTACAGATGGTTTGCTGGCCACCACAATTTTCTCTCTCATTTTGATGATATGGGCTGGAAAATGTCTCAGCCAAATTACGCTAATGGAGGCCAGTGTGTGGTATGTGCCATTAATTTGAAGAACAGGGAGATAGAGAAAAGACAAGGTAATGATTTGTGACAGGGGTCCCCAAATTTGATTTCAACAATTCAATTACCCATTTAAAAGTCCCCCAAAGAAATGTGCAGCACAGCCCTCTCTCCCTCCACCCATGCAGATGGGACACGGGCGCTTAGTCTTGGTGAAAGCTCCCTGTTACTTCCTCACCATCATGCTGTGGAGATCCCAAGACAAAAGCACAACAAAAATCTGTGAGTTCCGTTGTAACATATTTGCCATGTTACGGTGGTGAAGACCTTGTTCAGCATGAAGGAGTCTTGTAGAAGAGAGGTAACAAATTATATACGAAAAGATATATTTTTATATATATCTTAAATATATGTAATATATAAATATATATTATATATAAAATAAATATATAAATTATATATTATATATAGGTAGTATAAGAAACTATCTACCTGCTGGGAAGGTAGGGTCAAAATTGCCACAGAAGGTTGGCATAGCAAGATCCATACTTAAAGAACTTTCTATCTGTGGTAGCCAAAGTCATTTTATTTATTTATTTATTTATTTTTTATTTTTTTTTGTTTTGGGGTCAAACCCGGCAATGCACAGGGGTTACTCCTGGCTCTTCACTCAGGAATTACCCCTGGCGGTGCTCAGGGGACCATATGGGATGCTGGGATTAGAACCCGGGTTGGCTGCGTGCAAGGCAAACGCCCTACCCTCTGTGCTATTGCTCCAGCCCCGCCAAAGTCATTTGAAACCTGTCACAAAATAGGGTGTACAGGGGGCAGGCCCTCATGTGAGGGTCTCAGGCCCTTAGGAAGAGGCTCAAGCCCTGTTTCCATGGCCTACTATTTTCCTACCCCGGGGTGGATTGGGTTGCCTCTCTAAGCCTTCCCAACTTTTAATAAAATGCTTGAAAGGACATAATGGTATGATTTATCTCATAGGATTCTTAGAAGGAGTAATTGAAATGATTCTAAAGCTTTTGTAATAAAACTGGACCTGTGAAGTACAGAGCAAACATACCATGGCTACCAAAGAAATGCCTTTATAAAAGCAAAGTGTCATAGATTCATAGTCTTTACTGTCTTATTTTAATCATTGTAAAAAAATAAAACCACTTCCAAACCTGAATTTTAGCCATCATCTGACCACTTACTTCTGGAAGCCAATGTAGGTCATTTCTTTCCTTATATAGTAGCAAGAGTTATGTAGTTGACCTTGGTATTGTACATCTACAACCAGAGAGGGAAGACTCAAGGGTCAGTCAGTAATCTTCTGACAGTGCCACGTGAGAAAAACACCATAAAGAAAACTAGAGAAACTCATTAGAAGAGAGAATTTCTTTCTTCTTAAAACATCTCTCAGTATATAAAACAAAAAAATACTGAAATGCTTCAGAATATTTTATAAATACACTGCCTTTGCATGGAAATGTAGCTATAATAAAGCATAGAAGATAGTGAAATTGTTCTTCTTCTTGCATATTCATGGTATTAATATAATCATTTGAATATATTTAAATTAGAAAAGACAATATTTACATTTGTACATGGCACATCATAGGTGCTTAATTCCTAGAAGCTATGGTGCTGGTGACAATAGTAAGAGCTATAACAGAAGAACAGTCATATCATTGAAGAACACACACAAAAGTATTAAAGGATAGTCAAAAAGTCAACATGGATATTGAGGTTTTTTTCTATTGCAAATATGTGAATGTGGAGGCTATTTTTAGCTATATTATATCAGAAACTTCTAGAATTATAAGGAAGGAGAACTGGAGACAATCTTCCAAACATTTTACAACCTGGTAACTATTTGTAGTAGCACTTGGTTGACATTGAAACAGAATGGGTTTACTTACTGATGTAAACATTGATATCTTTAATAAACAAATGATCATTGCGCATCTACTCATTTAGATATGCGTGGAATCAACAAAATTGAGCAAGTTATAGTAATAACTTTCTAACACTTTTGTCTAGAAATTATTTTTTCATCTAAAAAAGAGGTCTGCAGGCACATATTTAAAATTAATACTGTCTGGGCTAGACAGTTGGAAACAGGGCAAAGAAAGCAGCCAGAGGTCAGCCTTCAGACTTGGGGGCTGAGCTCAGGAACTCAAGATCTTCATCACTGTGATCAATTTCTTCTTTTCCAAACATAAAATTAATTCCAGCACATTCTTGAAAGAGATCTAAAAGAAAGAAGAAAGTATTGGCTGCTGAGAGAGATTTTATTCTTTTAATGAAAATATAATACATTCTATTCCTAAGGTATGAGAATCCTGTCATTGGAGAGATATTTTTATTATTTCTGTACTGTCAGCGTCTATGAGTAATTATCAGTCACCTGGTTATTTAAAAATTGCACACATTGAAACATTGCCTTTCTTTCCGGAAACTGAAACTAGTTTTGCATGACATTATATAATCAACTTTCTTTTCCATGCACTAGCCAAGTGAATCAAGTTTTTTGGTAAATAAAGAACTCTGCATCGCTTGATCAGATAAAGCTCTCTACCTGTAGTTCAATCTCTTTTATCAGAATTTTTTCTCTTTCAAACGACAGAATATGTTTGCCCCATGAAGCAATTTATCCACTCTTGCCACAGCTGCAGGCTTTCTTTTACAGTTATAGCTCATTCTTCACCCATTCTTTAATGACTTGTCACTTTGATTCTTTCTCTTGGGCAAGGAAAGCAAGCCTTGTAAGTCTATATACTGTTCAGATTCTTCAAGCTGGCAAACCTAGGCCTGGCATCCTGTATCCGGATCCTCACATGTGATGCCCACAAGACTGGCCTGCGCTTTGGCGGGCAATCTTGGCGACGGCATCGGTGAGCTGATGATGAATGGCTGTGAAGGCTTTGTGATTGCTCAGGCTCCTTTGTGGGGCTGGACAATGGAGGAGGACTCAAGTCTGGCTCAGGAGAGCAACGGATAAAACTGCTGGGTAGGATGGCGGGCTCCTGCCGGCACAACCACTTGTTGACATTGAAAGGATTTCACAACAACTGAGCAGAAACAGAAACGATTCTGTTCGGCAGGGCTATTAGTTGCAACGTGTGGCACCGGAGCGGTCACTCCCGATGTGTTTCCTCACTAATGAGCTCTGAATGCCCATTAAACTGGACTGCTATAGGCCCAGAGCCACCCCGACAATGACATGCCTGAATGCCTTCCCCGTTGCTATTGGTTGGCCCAAGGGAGAAACAACTGGTATCACTCAAATTTAAACAGAGCTGACAGTACAGTTAAATGATCATTAATTATCGTTTGTGGACAGATTAAGACTCAGAGCCGCTTCTAATGACAAGATAGGTTAGCGTGACTCACTTGTGGGCATAATCCAATCTGGGTCCTGCCCTATTTGTGAGGTTGTGTGGAGAGGTATCTTTAGTATTTTAGATAGAGTTAAGCAAAATGTGATAAAAGTGTCTTTGGGCAGACAAAAGGAAAGCATTATAAGACAAAGGAGGTTTTTTTTAACAAAGCGATTAGCAGTACCTCCCAAATAGTGGTGACAACTGAATTCAGTTCCATCCATGAAAGGTCTCCGATACAGGAGTGTGGTGGGCCGTTCCAGAGACCTGGAATTACAAAAAGCTAGGTGATATTTCAACAAATCCAAAGCTTGAGCAGTTCCTTAAACATAGAAATCTTTGTTTCTTTGCCTGAAAAATGGGGATAATCATAATCCCCACTGCATAGCAATTGCAAAGATTACAGAGGAAGGCACTTTTGGGTAATGCTGACTCTTGGAGAGGTTGATTATCTTCCCCTTTCTCTCTGCAGACAGTGTGGGAGATGTGACAGATTTATCAGGGTTGGCAGGTTACAGTCTATTCAGGAAAAGTAAAGAGCTGTTTGAATGAAAGATGCATTTAGAATTTGTTTTTCAAGTATTTCATTTGATAGGAAAGATTTGAGCTGCATAACACTCCAAACAAGCTGAGGGGAAAAAAAAACCCAATTATGCTGTTTCAAGAATTTTTCTTAATTGTTTGTCTCATGATAGTTTCTCCTCTGAAATGACAACAACAGAGCTTAATGAAGAACAATATTTCACCGCACTCATTATCACCAGGAAATTAACATCTTGTTCAAAAAATAGAAATATTTTGTAATGCATGACATTCATTTCAAAAAATGAGTAATATACCAGGTTTCTCCTGGACATCCATGGCAATCCTTATTCTGATCATTTCTAAAATCTCTACTTTGATCTTACTTGTTCTATTTGTTCTAGATCCCGATCTAGAGTCCACACTTCCTACTGAATATGCTTAAATGGGCATTTCACAGGTACCTGAAACATTATATGCTTTTAAACAATTGCTTTTCTTGTACAGGCAACCTCTCAAAAAAGTGTAGCTTTAAAGTTGTATTACTGTCATCCCATTGCTCGAATGGGCACCAGCAACATCTCCATTGTGAGACTTGTTACTGTTTTTGGCATATCAAATACACCACGGGTAGCTTGCCAGGCTCTGCCATGCGGGCGAGATACTCTCAGTAGCTTGCCGGGCTCTCCGAGAGGGGCAGAGGAATTGAACCCAGGATGGCCGCATGCAAGGCAAAAGCCCTACCCTCTATGCTATCGCTCCAGCCCAGCATTAAAACAATCACAAATAATTTACTACATGAGTTTATGAATTAGAAATTTAAGCTCAGTAGTGGTTCCAGTGTTGCACTTGTCGGTAATAAGTGACCAGTTACATGAGGGCTGCCTCGTTCAGGACAGTCTCTCTCAATATGGTTTGTCTCTACCTCACTTGGCTTTTTATTCTAAATACTAGACTTCTTCATATGGGGATGATATGGGACCAAGAAAATAAAAGAAATATTCATGTGGTCATGTGAGGCCTAAGCTTAGAACTGGCATGACATTTTCCACTTTGCATTCTATTGGTTAATGAAAGTTTTAAGTTCAGGCTAGATTCAAGGGATAGGCAAGAATGGTCTCACTGCAAAGAAGTGGATGCATGATGGGACATTACTATGACCTTTTTTGTTTGTAATCAAACTTCCAAGCTGAACTCATTATAGTCTCCACAAAATTTTTTCTCATGCATGTTTCACCAGTTTTAATTATCACTGTCATCACTGTCATTGATTTGCTCAAGTGAGCACCAGTAACGTCTCCATTTGTCCCTGTCTCATGACAATGTAGTTCGATAGTGTACTGGGGGCTCTTTCAGGGTCAGGGGAATGAGGACCATCATTGTTACTGTTTTTGGCATATTGGTATATCGAGTATGCCACGAGTAGGTTGCCAGGCTCTGCTGTGTGTTTTAATTATAGGCACCAAAATCTATCCCCAAACCTTAAGATAGTTCAGAGACATTCCACGCTGACATGAAATGGGTTTTATTATGCTTGTCTTCTTAATTGATATTTATTCAATTTTATCACCATTTTTATTCTAATAGATTTGTTACAATATATATCCTTTCAATTTTGGTCTCAACTATATTGATAAACCAACTTATCTCTCTGTTTTGAGTGCTACTATCTGTATTATATTTCTATTACTAAATAATAACTTATCATATATTTAGCAGAAGCTTATAACTCATTTATTATCTCATAGGCTCTGTAGTTCAGAAGTCCAGCTATGGTTTTGTTGGATTATCTAACAATGGCATCATAAAGTTGCAATCAACCTTTGGGGTGGTTTTTATTTCTTTAAGGAAGCTGAGAGGCCTTTACCAAGTTCATGGTGCTCCTGGTAGAATTCAATTCCTGGGAACTGTAGGTTCAAGATCTTTGCATTCTTGGTGGCTACCTACTAGGGGAATCTCAGTGTTGTTTCTATCAAAGCTCAACTACATAAATATAATTTCTTTCAGATCAATAGGAGCACAAAACTGACTTCTATTCTTCTCTCACTCCAATTATATACACATACACATGTCACAATCACAAAATCCCATTAATCACCGATTTCTCAGGTGGGCTCAGTAACATCTCATTTCATCCTTTCCCTGAGATCTTAGAAGTCCATCTCAACTCAGCCCTCCTAATGATGTTGCAGTGGGGGCTCTTCAGGGTCAGGGGAATGAGATCCAGCTTGTTACTGGATTTTGCATATGAATACACCATGGGAAGCTTTCAAGGCTGTCCCATGTGGGCAGGAAACTCTCAGAAGCTTGCCAGTTTCTCCCAAGATATTGCTTCTGAGAGCTTGCTTTTAAGTCTCTCTCTGGATGTTGGCCGTTGATGGGATTACACACACCTGGGTTCCTCTGCCCTTACCTTCATGCATGAGGCCTGTTCGAACATGTGGAGAGGGCCCTCTAGCATGGCTGTAGCTAGGTTCCGGTGGTCTTCGGCCACCAGGAGCTCTGCTCGGGGTGGGGAGGGAAGCTGGAGCCCATTTCCTCCGAGGGGCCCTGGGGAAGACAGCCAGGCATGCGGGCAAGAGACTCTCTGAATCACTCTCTTCTGAGAGCTTGCTTTTAAGTCTCTCTCTGGATGTTGGCCATTGATGGGATTACACACACCTGGGTTCCTCATGTACATACACATGTACACACACACACACACACATATATATATATATACATATATATATATATCTTAATCAGAGGGGTGAAATATAGCATCATTTGCCACATCATATAATATAACCAGAGAGTTCAGTAGTCTATCATATCCACAGGTTCCTTCCACACTCAAGAGTAGGAAATTATTAAGATGTACATGTCAGGTGTGGGAATGCTGGAGACCATTTAAAAGTCAGTCTATCTTATCTTTATCCAGCTTTCTTTAAAAATCACTCTTTTTTCTCTTCTTGGGGGGGATATTGGTGTAACCCCTGGTGGTGCTCAGGGTCTGCTCCCAACTCTGTGCTCCCAGCTCTGTGCTCCTCAATGTGCTCAGGGGACCATCTGTGATGCCGGAGATCTAACCAGGGTTGGCCACATGCAAGGCAAATTTCTCTATTCCTATCTTGTCTCTTCAACCTCTACAATTAACTCTGTCTTTGAAACATAAGTTGAAACATGCCATTTCTTGACTTTTTGATTTTTTCATGAATTCCCATTGCTTATGAAATAAACATCTTGACAGATGGAATTTTTCCCTGGAAAATTTTTCCCAGCTTAGCCAGGACACAAGAAAAAGGCTCTCTATTTTGGTTTCAGCACATCAAAACAGAAAGACTGGTAGACTAGGAGACAAGTGGTAGGTATATCAGAGATTTGTGCTCTGAAACACCATATGTTAAATTCTGTGTCTTTATGTAATCGAGGGCTGATTGGATACTGAGAAAATGATCGGAAAGAAAATATAACATCCAAAATGTGTTTTATTCTCTTTAATATACTAGAGAACAAAATAAGCACACCAAATATGAAAGTTAATGCTTATGAAGAATTCAAACTGGGGCCGAAGAGCTGGTGCAGAGAATAAGTCTCTGACCAGGGCTTGATCCCTGATACCACCTGACTTTCTAAATACTGTGGTGGGCCAAGAATAGTAGAGATAAGTACAGGAGGGTTACTCCACAGCTTAGAAGCCGGCCTCACATGCTGGGGGTAAAGACAGCTCAGATAGAGAAGGGAACACCAAGTAAAGGGTGCTAGGAGGGTCCACTCGGGATGGGAGATGCATGCTGAAAGTAGACTATAGATCAAACATGATGACCTCTATCTATTGCAAACCACAACACCCAAAAGGAGAGAGAGTGAGAGAAAAAGGATATGCCCTGCCACAGAGGCGGGGGGTGGGGTGGGGGAGCAGCGTGGGGGTGGTGGGAGAGATGCTGGGACCATTAATGGTGGAAAATGGGCACTGGTGAAGGGAAGGATACTCGATCATTGTATGACTGAAATGCAAGCATGAAAGTTTGTAAGTCTGTAAGTGTACCTCACGGTGATTCACTATCACAATCACTATCACTATCACTATCGTCCTGTTGATCATCAATTTGCTAGAGCAGGCCCAATAACGACTCCATTAGTCCTAGCCCTGAGATTTTAACAGCCTCTCTTTACTCGACCTTCCCAACGGTGCTACATTAGAGGCTCTTTCAGGGTCAGGAGAATGAGAACCAGCATTGTTACTGTATTTGGCATATGAATATGCTATGGCTCTCTCATGCGGGCAGGAAGGTCTCTGTAGCTTGCCAGGTTCTCTGAGAGGGAGAACTAGGCTATAAGATGTCAAGGTTGCAAGCCTCTGGAAGATTGGTTTTATAGTCTCTGGATGCTGGCTGTTGATGGGATTACACGGCACCGGGGGGCAGTTTCTGGGTGTGACTACCTAGCTACTGGAGAATGGGGGATCTGGGTGGAAGAGGCCCAGTTCCGATCTGAGCAGGCTTGGAGATCTCAGCCCCGGGTCCCGCACACTTGGGTTCCTCTGCCAGTTCCTTCATGCATGAGGCTCGCCTGAACATGTGGAGAGGGGCCTTGAGCATGGCTGTGGCTGGGTTCCGAGGTCTTCGATGGGAAAGGAGACTCAACCCATGCCCTACGAGGGGCCCCAATGAAGACAGCCAGGCATGGGGCAAGAGACTCTGCAAAGATCTGACTGAAAAATGGTCTGGTAATGCAAACTGCCATTCACTGGCTATCTTTCCCTGTGCTCTACTTTATATTCAGGCTACGTGGTGTTACAGAGGTCAACAAGATACTCCTTATCTAAACTACCTAGTTGGAAGCTCCTCTGATGTTTTAATAAGCAACCCAATGGAGAATCTTTGGGTATTGATGTGGAATTTCCCATATTTCCTGAGTGCCAGCAATAACTTATGAAAAAGGATGGTTCCTCGGCAATACTTTAATCCAGGTCTATCACCTTGGCCTCTCCCAAGGGGACTTGAACCCCTTGTATATTGGTCTCCTAACTTTGGCATCTCCCTAGGAGACTCTAACCCCCACATTTTGACCTTTTCTTAGAGACTCATTGGATTTGGACCGTCTCCACCACTGGCCTCTGCTTTCACCACAGGGGTCCCTGGGCGGGCCTGGCATCTGGCAGACCCACAGCTGTGTGCCCGAGCCGAACCTAGTGCTGTGGTCTTTTAAAAAACTCTGGTCCTTGGAAATAGTTCTGCCTTTCTTAGCTTGCTACATCTTCCCTGCTTTTTTGCTGGCTTGCGGCTTTTCTCAGGCCTCTTACCTGCCTTTTACCCTTTTTATTTATTTTTATTTTCCTTTCTGCCTTACCTCTGGACTGCCTTCATTAGCATTTCAATTAACCTCTGGCTGATTTGGTGATTCACTAATATTAATAATAGGAAACTGAGGCACTAGCAGTTAGGTACATCATAGATTAAGATGTCAAACTAGATTCAAGCATATCTATCTGCCAAAGTGAGGTTCTAAGTGAACACTTTCACTTCTGACAACATGGTAGATCCAGCATGCATGCATACTTGTGTCTGTGTAAAATATAACTTGGTTTACACGTTCAACTTCTATGCATTCAAAGTAAGCAAAGGGAACTTGCAGGTTGCAAGACCCAGAATGAGTCTGCCAACTTCAAGACCCAGAATGAGTCTTGAAGTTGGCAGAGGAAGATGGGAAAGGGACACTACAGCCACCCAGTGGTATGGCAGACTCAGATTCTTATCCCCTAGGTCTAGGTTAGGGTTTTCTTGTTCAAAGGGAGTAAAAAGATAGTGGCTTGGGGTCTGTCCAAGATGTGCAGCTCGAGCTGAAACCTATGTGGAAGAATCAACGCCTAGTGAGGTTGCTCACCATGCAGGATTGGAGGGAAGAGAATCTCTGCCCACAAAGCCATAAAATCAAGAAACTTGTGACTCTGTGGGTTCTTGAAAGGGCAAGCCTTCCTTTCCCAGAAAATAAAAACGTATCCTTAATGACTGCATGTATGTTCTCTGAGTGCATATTCCCAACCTTACTGATATATCAAGCAGAAGAAAATTGAAAAAAATTGTCTTCGATTATAAACTCCTGGGACATCCACCAAAAGCAAATAATATCATTTCACAATCTATAGAGTCACTTTTGTGCCAGAATGTAGGACTCCAAGGGAAGAAAATACAAATAATGATGAGTTTGCATTGGAATTCTACAGATTATATGAGGGACGAATTCACTGTAAGTGAGAGTCAGCAGACAGAAAAAGCAATGGATCCACAGGTCAGATATTTCATTTGAAGAAGATCCTAAAACAGGAAATAAAAATCATAATTTAGAATAACGCTTAATTAAAACATAATCATAGTTTAAGAAAAACAAGATGAAATTGGTTTAGAAGCAATGTGACATTTAAATTAAAATCTCAGTATACAAGGCCAGAAGCACAGTTATGTGGATAGGGCACTTGCCTTACCTGCTGCCTATATGGATTTGATTCCCCTCATATGATCCCTCAAACCAAGAATAAGTCCTGCGCAGCACTGAGTGTGGCTCAAAAACAAAACAACAACAACAAAAAGCTCAGTAGACAAATTAACAGCAGATATAAGATATAAGAATAAAACAGCAGTGACCTAAAGCTAAATATGAGGAATTGGTCAAGTGATCAATTGATTAGATTTTAGGCCACACTTAGCAATTCTCAGGGATTATATCTGGTCCTGTGCTTAGAGGGCCATATGTCATGCCAGAAGTTCAATTGGAGTCAGCTGCCTACAAGGCCAGCACATACTCCCTGTATTATCTCTTTGGCCCTAGGTGTGAGAAATTTAATTCTGCACAGAAGGAAGATAAGATAGAACATTTGACATTTAAAAAGGATGTTGGTGCCAAGAAATTTAGACAAGGCTGAAATAATATGTTTCAGTGAGCATTCTGGAAGAAGACATTGTAGAACACATTAGAAGAAATATTCAAAGATATTTGAAATTTTCCTCGAAATGTATTAGAAGTGTGAATTTATGTGTTAAAGAAGTACAATAGTATCAAAATGGCTGAAAGAGTAAATACGTGTCTAGCATATCATGATAAAATTTTAGAGACAATTATTTTATGTTGCCATGGGGAAAAATTGTATTTCCTCCTTTTAAAGAAAGCGTAATTAGATTGACAGAAGACTTCCTAGAAACAAAAATAAATGTCATAAATGATAGGATAATATTCAGCTCACTTACAGTTCAACAGTTAGTGAAATCAAGGTATTTCAGACATGCAAGGACTGAAACTATTTATCATCCATAGACCTCAGTGGAAATGATTACTAAAGTGTGTGCTTAAGTAAGAAGGATTAGAAAGTAAGGAGGAGCTACAAGTATCATTGGTGGAAAACTAAAATTCTGAACTTGATAGGAAATGTAAAAATGGCAAACTTTCTAGATACAATAAAATAAGAATAAAAAGGGCAAGTTAAAGACTAAAACAATGTGAAATTATAATCTTACACATTGATACAATAAAATCCAAGATGAATGATAGATATGCTTGGTGAAAAGTAATGTGAAATAGTATTAAGCCTTAGACTCCAGTAGTACAGATTTAATTATATATGTATATATGATTTGTAAATCCCCATGAGGAGGAAAGGGGCAATACAGGAACTAAGCATCATCTCCTCTTTAAAAATAATGATGCTAATGTCATATAACAGAAATGAAACTGGCTAAATAGTCTGGTAATGGATTTTGATTCTGGGATCAGTATTGTCCTTGCACTGCACTGTCATCCCGTTGCTCATCGATTTGTTCGAGCGGGCACCAGTAATGTCTCTCATAGTGAGACTTATTGTTACTGTTTTTGGCATATCCAATACACACGGGTAGCTTGCCAGGCTCTGCCGTGTGGGCTCCATATTCTTGGTAGCTTGCTGGGCTCTCTGAGAGGCGCGGAGGAATCAAACACGGGTTGGCCGTGTGAAAGGCGAAAGCCCAACTGATGTGCTATAGCTCCAGCCCCAGTATTGTCCTTAACTTGATAATACCATGTGGGTCTATCAATCACTGTATCACTGTCATCCCATTGCTCATCGATTTGCTTGATCGGGCACAGTAACATCTTCATGTTACTGTTTTTGGCATATCGGATACGCCATGGGTAACTTGCCAGGTTCTGCCATGTGGGCAGGATTCTCTCGGTAGCTTGCCGGGCTCTCTGAGAGGGGTGGAGGAATTGAACCCAGGTTGGCCACGTGCAAGATGAACGCCCTACCCGCTGTGCTCTCGCTCCAGCCCGGGTCTATCTATATGATAAAAATATATATTGCAATATGAAATACTATAAAGCAGAGAAATCAATGAAAGAGGTGTTTACCCATAAGGAAAAACCTAGATATTTTATTGGGTGAGCTAGAGCTAAGCAATTGCCAAAAGTTGGCTTTGCCTATGGTACCATTTATGCAAATTCTTACAATTTATGAGGTAAAGTTGCTTCTCATGTTTGAAAACATAGATTTAGGTAGGAAGGCTGTACAGCAACCTCAGGATAAAAAAACTTAGGATAAGTTATCTCTGGTTGTGGAAAAGAAATGTTAGATAGAAAAGGTTAAGTTAGAATAATTTTATTTAAAACAAAAATATATTTCTAAAATAAATAAATAAAGAATTAAAATCTCTGAAATTGTTATAAAATAGTGTTTGTTGATCTGTTAACCCATGGAGTGTGTGCAGAATATCTTGGTATATTTAATCTGGGATTTTTTTTTATGTTTAAAATATATTCCAATGAAGATTAAGTTAAAAACCCATATGAAGATTTCAGCAAATAAAAACACTGAATAAATTTAACACAAATATTTTTGAATTATGGTACATGATAAACACATATATCCATTGCTTTAGCAACTGTCTTCAGAATTCTTTCTAGATTATAGAAAAACAATACTTGCTATATTTTAAACTTGTTTGAGAGAGAGATTTGGTAAGAGTTTTTATTTTCAAGCTCTGATGATGTACTAGAAGCATTAATTGTTAGTCATTTATAGCAAATAATCTTTTGTTAAAAGATTTTAAGTGAGTAATACCAGATGGGCTCTTTGGTCATTGTAAAATGTCATATTCTCCACAGTGATGGTTGAAAGGGACAGGCAGCACTAGGTAGCTCTTCATTTTTATCAAAACCACATTTTCTTTGACTGCCAGGAAACTCAGAACTTACTGAAGTATCAAACATAGCAGCCAATTTAACTAAATTTGGTATCCCATTCATTTATTCCTCATTTTACCTGGGTTTTAAATATTTATTTTACCGTTAAGCACCCTTATAGTCAGTTATTTTAAACCAATTTTAAAAGACATGCACTGCACTGTAGCACTGCCATCCTGTTGTTCATTGATCTGCTCAAGCAGGAACCAGTAATATCTCCATTGTGAGACTTGTTGTTACTGCTTTTGGCATATCGAATACGTCACGAGTAGCTTGCCAGGCTCTGCCGTGTGGGCGGGATACTCTCTGTAGCTTGCTGGGCTCTTTGAGAGGGGCAGAGGAATCGAACCTGGGTTGGCCGCGTGCAAGGCAAATGCCCTACCTGCTGTGCTATCACTCCAGTCCCCAAAGGGCATAAAAAGTAAAAATAAAGCATTGAATAATAACTGGCATTAAGAAATCATTTGCTCCCTTGAGTTTTGTGCAATTATTGTTTGTGTATTTTCAAGCATTGTTTTCTGACTTCTAAATTTTCCAGTTTGGGGTGGGTTTCAAAATATGGAACCTATGATTGTACATCTCAGTCCTTCTGAGATTTGAGAAAGCAGAAATGGAATTCTCACAAATTGGCGACTTCCGTCTCTTCAATGTCTGCTATTTTAGCATTAAGTGGCATTTGTAACAATTTTTCTTTGTTCTCTGAGCATCTCCTACAGCTAGGAAATCTGCAATGATACAATAAATATGGTCTATTATGTTTTAACCCGACATTTTATGTGAATGTTCAAGTTCTGATTGAATACCGATAGTTTTTTTTGAATACTGACAGTTTTGAACGTCGATCTTATATGTTATCAAATTACTCAAAAAAGGCATGTCATCACTGCTTTATAGAAATACCCTCTGCAGCATGAATGGAACTAGATGATATCATGCTGAGTGAAATCAGTCTGAAGGAAAGGGACAAACGCAGAATGATCTCTCTCAGATGTGGCACATAAACGTACGCAGCAAGAGAGCAACAAAGGGCCAACGACAAATAAGACAACACAGCAAATCCACAGAACTGTGTTTGCAAGTGGGGGACCGGTGTCGAAAGGGAGAGGTATTAGGGAACCTGGATGAGGGAGGTGGGTACAATAATGGGTGTGGTGTTGGAATTATCATGGGGAACCATCGTTAACAATATTGTAGATCACAATTCTTCATAAAATGATTTTTTTAAATAGCCTTCTTGAGGCAAGCTTCCAACTGTGGACTAATGCTCTTGGCCTGTGTTTCTACTGCCCATGAGTATTAGTCTCATACTATGTTTGTTTGTTTGTTTTTCAAGTGCTGGGAGAGAAGGTGTTTTGGGGATAGAGAAAGAGCCACTTCGGTAATGTTAGTTGGAAATGATGACTTGATGACTCTGTAAAGAACTGCGTGCTGAAAGTAGGGAAAGGAACAAACCTGATAACCTCTTAGTATCTGTATTACAAATCATAATGGCCAAAAGAACAGAAAGAGAGGAGAGAGAGAGAGAGAGAGAGAAGTGCCTGCTATAGAGTTATAGAGGCAGGCTGTAGGGGGGGACGGGGGGACCGTGGCAGGAGGGAAACTAGGGTCATTGGTGGTAGGAAATGTACACTAGTGGAGGGATGGATGTTGGAACATCGTATCACTGAAACCTGATCGTGAACAGCTTTGTAACTGTGTATCTCATGGTGACTCTATAATAATCAATTATTTAATTAAAAAATAGCCTTCATAAATTTTAATTCATAGTTAAACAAGGGATCCCTGGAGTTTCCCTATAAGCAAAGTACATCTTCTAGGCTATGCAGCTGGAAAGTACTGAGTCTGTCAGCTGGATCTGATAGTCCTACTATCCAGGAAAGAGGATAGTACAAGCTGCTTAGGGAGGGAGCAGCTCTCAAATACAAAGAAAAAGGTTAAGAGCCCCTCAGGAATTTAGCTTAGTGAGAAACAAAGTGTGCGTTCCTCTATTTCTGCCTCACCCTCTGAAGTGTGGTTAGGCTATCCCACCCAATTAATACGCTTCATTGGTTTCTCTACTCACGATCTGACTATGACAATTTCATGTCTCCCCTGTAAGCCAAAACTGTCTGATGATGCCTGCTTGGGATAATCTTCTTTGGCTAAGCATCACCTATTCTTTAGACACAGCTCAGCCAGGAAGCCTCGCCCCATTTGCTTAACTGGTTATGAAACTTCTTTGAGGTGAAGCTGTTATATGAGGAATACCATGTTATTCATCACACAAGGTCTTCCCTGTTGGCTTCTGTTCACTTATGCTATGAACTAGGAATGCCATACTGTTCAAGAGCCATTGCTCAGAGATTCAATGTCTAAATGAATTCCTGGCCAAAAACTGACTTTTGAGTCTATCACATCCTTAACTTGTGAAATAAAGCTCTATTTTGGCAATTCTGTATATAACCTGTCTTTTGCTATCAGGAAAGAGACTGAAAAAATTGTAGAGTGGTAAAATTTTCCAGATGCTTTTCACTTATTCTTCCTCCTGGGCCTCAGACACAGCTGACTCATTCTGACCTCTCTGCTTTTACCCAGGGTCCCTAAGCAGAAGTCATGCTGAAGTGTGAATCCCAGTGTGTGATTTCTCCCAAGGTCCCTGCAATTCTAACCATCTCTGTCTTGTTTTTACTTTTGTTCTTGCAGTATCTGGATTGGGGTGTTATACATGCAGAACAAGTGTGCTGTCTCTAAGCAACATCCTTAAAAGCATTTTGTGGATGCCAACAGGCAGTATTTTACCCAAAGGAAAAGAAAAATTTAGAGGGATTTCAGGAACATCAATAAAGAAGAGAAGATCTGAGACCTCCACAATCCATTAAAACAAACAAACAAACAAACAGCATTATCTTGCATGCAAAATACTCTGTTCAGCCTGAGACAAGGGGGTGGAACTCAGTTTGAATTTCTTATTCTTTTCTTTTTTTTTCTTTTGCTTTTTGGGTCACTCCTAGCGATGCACAGGGGTTACTTCTGGTTCATGCACTCTCAGAAATTACTCAGGGGACCATATGGATGCTGGGAATCAAACCTGCGTCGGCCGTGTGCAAGGCAAATGCCTACACGCTGTGCTATCAGTCCTGCCCCTGAATTCCTTATTCTTAAAGCATTGGTTCTCAAGATTTGGCCATGTCTAAAAGTGCTTCTGCATCTGTGAGTAAAGCTTAGTGATATCATTAAAGATGTCATCATGCAAAGAATAGCTCCCACTACTGTCCCCAAGAAAGTGTCTAACTCAAACATCAATAGTGTCAAGATAGAAAGATCCTGGGTATCATTTCTCAGCCTTTTGGCTAAGATCAAGTATAGAAAGACCCTGGTTTAAAGATTTGAGATTTAACATTGAAGATTTGGAATAGGAGATTTTCCTTTTAAATGAAATGTTGGGCTCTCCTTTATAGTACAGAAACTCTCAAATAGATATCTTAGATTCTTCAGTTTGTGATTACTTTGGATTTAGGATTTGGCACAATCAATTCCAACCAGATTTCACATTTACTGCATTTTTAAATATTTATCATATGTCTCTTATAGTAATGTTTCTTTCTTTAAATGAATACCATTTCCTTTATACACCATGATTAGAAATTACTCTTTCCCTACAAGTAAAACAAAAATGTTTTTCCTATTGTTAGAATATTTTCAGTTAGGTTGAAGACCTGCAATTGTGAACGTTTGAAATGTTCAGTTAAGATTGGAGGTGTCTTTGGCCAAAAGGCATATGAAAAAATGCTAATCATCACTAATCATCAGGGAGACGCAGATCAAAACAACTATGAGATACCACCTAACACCACAGAGACTGGCACACATCCAAAAGAACAAAAGCAACCGCTGTTGGAGAGGATGTGGGGAGAAAGGGACCCTCCCACACTGCTGGTGGGAATGCTGACTGGTTCAACCCTTCTGGAAAACAATATGGTCGCTCCAAAAAATTAGAAATTGAGCTCCCATTTGACCCAGCAATACCACTTCTGGGAATATACTCTGGAGAGGCAAAAAGATATAGCCAAAATGACATCTGCACATGTATGTTCATCGCAGCACTAAGTACGATAGCCAAAATCTGGAAAAAAAACCGAATGCCCAAGAACAGATGACTGGCTAAAGAAACTTTGGTACATCTACACAATAGAATACTATGCAGCTGTCAAAAAAGATGAAGTCATGAACTTTGCATACAAGTGGATCAACATGGAAAGTATCATGCTAAATGAAATGAGTCAGAAAGAGAGGGACAGACATAGAAGAATTGCACTCATTTGCGGAATATAAAACAACAGAATGGAGGCCTAACACCCAAGAATAACAGAAATAACTACCAGATTTGCTCCATGACTTGGAGACCAGCCTTACATGCTGGGGGAAAGGGCAGCTCAGATAGAGAAGGGAATACCAAGCAAAAATATGGTGGGAGGACCCGTTCGGGATGGGAGAGGCGTGCACGGAGAGACTATAGACCAAACACATTGGCCACCCAAGACCTCCATTACTAACCACAATGCCCAAAGGGAGAGAGGGAACAGAGGGGAATGCTCTGCCAATAAGGCGGAGTGGGGAGGGGGAATGGGGTGGGAAGGGGTGGGAGGGATGATGGAGTTAACAGTGGAGTACGGGTACTGGTGGAGGGATAGATACTCAAGCTGTATATGACCGAAACACAAGCACGAGAATATGTAAACCTGTATCTGTACCCCCATGGTGATTCATTAATAAAAAATTTTAAAAAAAAGATTGGAGGTGTCTTACATTCTAGAAAAGGGTATATTTTAAATGACTGGGAAAGAATACTCATTGGACAGCTGCTATTTGTAGGGATAAATATCTGGAGAAAAGAGACCCAGCATTGGGAATCAGATGACCTGTTGATATTTTAACCCAGTGGTCATCAAAGTGTGGTCAATAACATCACTTGAACATTTGTGAGAAACTCAAGCTGTTAGATTTCACCAAAATCTGCATATTTACCTAGTCTGGTATGTGGTTCCAGTGGAGCCTTCCAGCTAACTGATGCCTATTCAAATCGATTACAGATTTACTCTTTTTACTCTTTCACTTCCTACTTACATTACTTAGGAAAGTCAGTGACCTTCTCTGATTATCCTCTTGTGAATTTTTGTCTCCTTGGAAATGGGAAGTCACTATAAAAGCACTTGGTAAACTGCAAAGCAGCTTGTTAATATTATTAATCTACTGCAATCTGAATTGGTATTAACGTTGTTGAGGACAGAGAGGATCACTTACAAATATGTCCTTGATTTTCCCTGTTTTCCTCTCCCCGACGAATAGATTTTCACTCTAGAGACAAGTGGCTCGGGACATTTTTAATCAGAGAGTGTGGCCATGGAAATGACTCAGTATTTACCTCGGTAAACAAAAAAATAACCTTGCAAGCTTTGCAAAAAAAGGAATCGCCCCCTCCCCCCCAAAAAAAATTCAACAAGTGTTTGCATCCTTTGGCATAACTGCATTGTGATGTACTAGGTCCCTGTTGATAACAAATTGTACACTGAACTTCAGTCTCCCTGATAAAATCAGAGAACTCAAAACATTCCTGTGGAAATGGCATTTGATTCTGGTCAATTTATCATTTGCATCATTTGGGTTATTATTTTTTTTATGGCTGTCAATAATCTAGAGATTTTCCGGTATTCTATTTAAAGTTTCATTGTGATATTATGAAGACATTTGCCCCTCTCTCACTGCAGTTACAGATTTTAAGGGGTTCTATTTACCAAAATTTGCAAGTTATTACACCATTCATGTCCTTTAGCTCATAAAGTCAAAAAATCTTACATATGGTATGGACACCAAATGGAAATTATTGAGATGCTATTTGTATTAAGATCATGTAACTGAGGGGCTGGAGCGATAGCACAGTGGGTAGGGTGTTTGACTTGCATGTGGCCAACCCGGGTTTGATTCCCAGCATCCCATATGGTCCCCCGAGCACCACCAGGAGTAATTCCTGAGTGCATGATCGAGGAGTAAACCCTGTGCATTGCCAGGTGTGACCCAAAAACAAAACAAAACAAAAAAAAAAGATCATGTAACGGATTCTGGACTTGGTACCCTTTTTTGGAAATATATTCATAATATTTCAACCAGACTTGTTTGGAGGATTTTGTAAGACAATTGTTAATACATACAAAAAGGATTAAATGCACATAACTGATCATCTAAGAACTTACATGTATATCTTTAAAAGTTGGTTCAAAAATGCAAGTTTTTTTCAATATAGCCTGTCCAAATGCTATTGGAAATATTTGTATTTTCTGAGTAAACATTATTAGACTTGTTTGTGGGATTTGTGGGAAGTCTGACCATAATGACTTTTTAAATAGGTTATGGTACTTTATTTTTGGAGGCAATAAGAGCAGGGTTTCAGTCATGGGTGTTCTAGACTTAGTGTTTCCAAAAGAGAATTTGTGAAATAATGGATCAATACGTGGACATATCATTGCTCCTGCTGATAAGAAGAGCTAAATAGAACAGATTTCTACTGCCAAAATGGGGTGCTGGTAAAGGTAACCTTTACTCTTGGGAATATTGGAAATGAAAAGGTGCCTGACTAGTGACTCTTACTTCTGCCAAATTGTTCTCTTACCTTTTAGATGTTGTGACAGGCTCTCCATACTCTCAGTTCTGAAATCTCTAACATCAAGTATTAATAATAATAATCATTATTAAATAATTATTAAGCTTTCACCTGTGCTCGCAAAGACACACCTCTAATTCATTAATTCAGCTCAGAAAGATTTACTGTGCGGAGGTGCTGGAGATTTAAAAACACATTTGACAAATCACCCTCATCAAGTTCTCTACTATGTTTTTTATTTACTTATTAGAGTCCTCATGACAGGGAATTAATTTTTTTTAACTTTACTTAAAGCCTCATGGCTTACAAACTGTTTCTGGGAATGTTTCAGATATTAAACATTCCAGCACATTCCCTGCACCAGAGTGTCAGCTTCCCTCCACCATAGTCCCAGTGCACCTTTCACCCCAGCCCCCCAACCCCCTAAACTTCCTGCTAAAGACCAGTTCTCACCTTCTGTTGCTTTTGGACATTTGTTATCTCCTAACTATGTTTCTTTATACCCTACCTATGAGAGAGAGGATTCTGTGTCTGACTCTCCTTCTGATCAATTTACTTAGCATGGTACCCACCAGAAACATCACCAGAGTAGCAAGTTGCAGTATTCATCTTTTCTTTTCTTTTTCTTCTTAAAACACTTTTATTGATGTACCAGGATTTACAGTACTGTTAATCATACTTTTCATGCAGTCATCGTTCCAACAACATATCCATCACCAGGAAGTTCATTTCCCTCCACCAGTGTCCCAGGGGTCTCTCTCAATAATCACGCCCACCCATGTAAACACAGTTCTATAAACAAAATCTCCAATTACTTTGGCCATTTGTTGTTTTCATGCTATGTTTTATTTCTCACATATTTATTGTGATGTCTACACACATAGATATGATTAAAGCTAAACTCCTGAAATTCCTCAAAACTGTAAATCAATAAGATGTTTTTTCAAAAATAAACTTCTACTGTTCTCTTTTTGTATATATATATAGCAAAAAATAATAGCATGAATAATTCTATGTGAATACATTTTAAAATTAACATGAAATAGATAAATCCTAAAAATACATGGTAGAATAAGAATGTGAAGAGAATTAAGAAAATTTTAAGGGAAAAATCTGAATTGTCCTTTGAAAGTACAAAAGTGTGGTTTACCCTAAAAAGGGAATTTAGACTTTATCGTAGAAAATATTATATATTATTCTTAAGTACTTGCATTGATAAGTAAAATATTGTAACTAATAAAAAAATCCCTATGGATGTAAAAGTAAAATACCTGATCAGACATAGAACATTCAGTGTAAATTAATCATTAGTTCATTAATGAAAACATAAAATTCCTAAGCAAACTAGAAGTGAACAAATTTTCTGGATTTTTTTGTTTTTGTTTTTTGTTTTTGAGCCACACCTGGTTGATGCTCAGGGGTTAGTCCTGGCTTTGCACTCAGGAATTACTACTGATGGACTCTGGGGTCCATGTGGGATGCTGGGATCAAACTCAGGTTAACTGTTTACAAGGATTTCTCACTGTGCTATCTCTGACCCCAACAAATCTCCCTTACCCTACTAGAGAGCTACCATAAACACCATGAATGAATGCTGTATTCCATGCCAAGTGCTGAGAAGCTTGTCTTATCTTTTAAAGATGCTCCTTTAACACTTGCAAAACTGGTTTTTAGGCCATGAATTCCCTAAGCTGTTGCCTGTCTATGAAGCTCTATGTGATCCTTTCAAATCTGAATGAGAATCTAGTTAAATAGTATATTCTTGGTAAGATTTTTGTATTACATAATTTATTATCTCCTGGCTTATAAAGTCTCATTTGATAGATCTGAGAATTTTATGGATTTTTTTTGCATGTGAGTTCAATTTTTGATAATTCTTTCAATATTCTATTTCTATCTTTGGGTTTTATAATTCTGATTATAATGAATTTTGGAGTTTTTCTGTTTGTGTCTATCTTTGCTTGGACTCTGGGTTTCTTGTATCTTAATGCCTGTATTCCTAAATTCTGGAAAATTCTTACCAAGGATTTCTTTAGATAGTGATTATACACCAAATTTCCCTTCATGGGTTTTAAGGACTTCAGTGCTTCTGAGATTGTTCTTCTTGACACCACCCCATAGTTCTCTGATATGCCATTCGTTTCCTTTCAAACTTTTAGTTGCTTTCTAGAGATTTTTCTGCATTTCATCTTAGAGTTCTTTGGTATTTTCCTTAGGTGCTGTTATTCTGATTCTCAGAAGTTTGTGTGTGTGTGTGTGTGCTTTTAATATCACCAACATATTATTTATTTCTTTATGATTCTTTTTTCTTTTGTGCTTTGCTGACTACTTTGGCCATCTTTTCTTTGAGCTCATTAAATGTCATCGGCATAATGTCACGAAAGTCACTCTCAGAGTTTACACGATTGGTTCGTAGTGGTAGAGCCATTAATGTTATTTGAACTCAGTGGGTCGTGGATTCTATGAGTCTTCCATGTTGTGTTTGCTGTGCTCTTTCTGTGCTGCAGATGAATTCTTGCAGCTATCTCCCTTGCAGTTGTCATGGTTCAAGGGATGTGGAGTGGAGATGGCTGCTAAGAAGATAGTGGAGGGGGTCAGGAGTGGAGGTTGTGGGGACTCAGCTTAAAGGGAAGAGAATACTTCTTCCGATTAAAAAAGGCCTAGGATGGCATTCGATAGGTTGACGTCACCTGGAGCAGGAAGGTTGTTAGAAGAACAAGTAGAAGTTCAGGAGGTAGATATAGATGTGGAGGCTGAGAATATGAGAGTATTTCCTTTTTTCTTAAAACTGAGTAGTATTCCGTTTTGTATATGCACCATAGTTCTTATATCAAGCCACTTGTTCTTGAACACTTGTGGTGTTTCTAGGTTTTGGCTATTGTTAGTAGTGTTGCAATGAGCACAAGAGTGTAAATGTTTTGGGCCGTTGGGGTAGGTGCCAAATAGTAGAATTGCTGCTTCAGCTTGAAGCTCAATTTCTAGTTTTTTTGAGGAGTGTCATATCATTTCCCAAAACCTCTGGGCCAAGAGCTAGAGTAATAGTACAGCAGGTAGGGCATTTGCTTTCATATGGTTGACCAAGGTTCAATCTCTAACATTTTATATGGTCCCCCAAGCACCACCAGGAATAATTACCGTGTAGAGCCAGGAGTAAACCCTGAACACTTCCAGGAGTGCCCCCACACAATAAAAGAAGCAAAAACCAGACCCCCTCCAAAAAAACCAAGAAGTTTGTACTAGTTAGCATGACCGATAATACTAAATGAGGGTTGACAGAGAATCTATTTTTGTCCCCATCTCAGAGATGATAATCATGAGGCTTGGAAAGCTTCAGTCAGTTGCTTAAGATCACATTGTGAGCATATCAGAGACCAGATTCAAATCCAGTTTTAACTCAACTTTATTTTATTTTCAAGACAACTCGCTCTATAAGCCAATGTTCTCCCTTGAACATGCATTGTGTGTGCTTATTTCTATGTCGCTTTGCTAGATTTTTCTACTCTAGAGAACCCCATACTCTCTCTTTAATGCAAATTTCATTTCTTTCTCTAAAAAACAGGCACCCTCTGGGAGAAAAAGACTCTCATCCATCATTGGTGAGAATGCCAACTAGTCTAGCCTTCTTTTTGAAAACAATATGGATATTACTAAAAAAAAACCTACAAATTGAGCTGCCATTTGAGCAGAAATAGCTCTTCTGGAAATATACCGTGGGGGCCCTAAAACACACAGAAGAATGTCATCTGCACTTATTTGTTCATTGCAGCACTAGTCACAATAGCCAGAATCTGGAAACAACCTGAGTGCCCAAGAACAAACATCTGGATAAAGAACTATGGTCTATCTACACAATAAAATACTATGCAGCTGTTAGGAAAAATTAAGTCATAAAATTTGCTTATAAATGGGTGGACATGGAGAGTATCATGTTGAATGAAATGAGTCAGAAGGAGAGAGACAGGGAGGGACAGACATAGAATGGATGCATCCATTTGTGGGATCTAAAAAGAATAGTATGAGACTAATATCCAAGGTCAGGGAAAATAGAGGCCAGGAGGACTTGGTCAATGGTTGCCAAGAGTGAAGGTCAGGGAGGGGGTGAAGGGAAGTTAGGGTAGAGAAGGGACCAGTGTGACAATAATACTTAGAAATAATCATTCTAGTAAAGAACTGAATGTTGAAAGTAGGTAAAAGAATATACATGATCACCTTTCAGTATCTGTATTACAAATCACAATGGCCAAAAGAAGAGAGAGCGAGCAATAGAGAGAGATGATAGAGAGAGAAAGAAATAAGAGAGAAGTGCTTGCTATAGTGGCAGGCAGGAGTGAGGGGGCGGGGAAGAGAAAGTGGGACATTGGTGACGGGAAATGGGGAAGTATACATTGGTGAAGGGTTGGGTGTTGGAACATTGTATGACTAAAACTCAATCATGAACAACTTTGTAACTGTGTATCTCACTGTGATTCAATAAAAAATAAAATAAATAAAATGTTAATGAAAAATGTAGCAGTCATCATAAAACAGTCGATAAAAATTTAAAGGGCATCCTGTTTCCGACTCTAGTGTTTGGTCTTATTTGTCATAAGAATTATCAATTCTTAAATACTTTCTGAATAGAGCATTGATAGGTTCTAATTACTAATTATTTTGTATATTGACGTCTGCCTACATTTTCTTGTACAATTTTCATAAAAGACCAAAGAGGTTAAAAAAAATGGCCTTTAAAATGGGTTTATAAGTATATGGCTGAAAGTGACTGCTTTAATACTTTAAGATTAATCTCCAACTAGATGGAAAAGAAGTTTCAAAAGTTCAAGGGGTCTAGCAGTTTCCTTTGTTTCAGAAAACATTTAATTTAGAAAGCTAGAGGGGCTGGAGTGATAGCACAGTAGGTAAGGCGTTTGCCTTGCACACAGCTGAACCGGGTTTGATTCCTCCATCCCTCCCGGGCAAGCTACTGAGAGTATCCTGCCCATACAGCAGAGCCTGGCAAGCTACCCGTGGTGCATTCGATATGCCAAAAACAGTAACAACAAGTCTCACGATGGAGACGTTACTGGTGCCCGCTCAAGCAAATCGATGAGCAATGGGATGACAGTGATTTTAGAAAGCTACCATTTGTGCAGGAAAAAACTGTGCTGAGCACTATATCATGTCTTGGATACACACAAGAGGAAGACAGACTTCTTGCAGGAAGGCTGCCTTTGAGGGACAGACAAGGAACATACTTCCATGACAGTGTGACAAATACCAAAACAGAAATACAAATAAGACAGAGTAAGCACCCAGAGAAAGGGTGCTTTATTCTATATGTGAGCAGTGCAGCAGATCAGGCTCTTTCACTGGATCTTCTATAGTGAATGGATAAGATTAATAAATAAAAAACAACTTAAGGAAAGAGCTATAGCTATTAATATAAATATTCAGAGATGATTAGGAGTATTAAATTACTTCCTTGAAGCAGCCTGGATTTGAGGAAGGTAGTAGTAAAAATGTCATAATTGACAAAAAAGTAGCGAGTTCATCAGCATCAAAATTTATATCATAAACCTCAGCCAACATGAATAAAATACTCTAGAGTTCAGTGGTTTAACTATGTTTTGGTCAAAATTATAAATTTAGGAGAGAACATCAAATCTGATCAAAATTTTAAGTTACTCAAAGTGGATAGAAACTCAGATTTTTCTAAATCTTATTTTAAAACGTTTTTCAAAATTCCCTGTTTGTCTAGAGTGGAAGTTTAAAACCAAATAAAAAGTCCATAAAATTAATAAAAATAAGGTAAGTTATCTTC
The DNA here is from genome assembly GCF_027595985.1 of Sorex araneus. Taxonomy (NCBI): domain Eukaryota; kingdom Metazoa; phylum Chordata; class Mammalia; order Eulipotyphla; family Soricidae; genus Sorex; species Sorex araneus. The sequence goes on from NC_073311.1 coordinate 44,637,656, forward strand.
TATCAGATATAGGCAGGGATCACAACAAATTATTATTCTCCCAAAGTGAAAATAATACATTTCTGAACTTAATTATGTGAGTAAGTGTTTCTGTTACTTTCAGAAATGGCTAGAGATGGTTCTTTACAAAATACATTAATCTAGGACTGAAGGTTTAATTTGGTCCTGGTCTGAAGTTGAATGAAAATCATTTTTCAGGCTGGAGTGATAGCACAGCAGGTAAGGCGTTTGCGACTGACCCAGGTTCAATTCCCAGCATCCCATATGGTCCCCTGAGCGCCACCAGCAGGAGTAATTCCTGAGTGCAGAGCCAGGAGTAACTCCTGTGCATTGCCAGGTGTGACCCGAAAAACAAAAACAAAAAAATAATTTTTTATTGGAGTGCCTCACATAATTTCTTTTTTTTTTTTTTTGCTTTTGGGGTCACACCCGGTGATGCACAAGGGTTATTTCTGGCTCATGCACTCAGGAATAACTCCTGGTGGTGCTCAGTGGGGAGCAATACCCCATATGAGCGTGCGAGCAGACAGAGGGCAGGAGTTTCTGGTGTCTCGGTCAGTGGGTCAACATTGGCATGCTTTCCTCGCTGACATTATGACATTATCCAGTGTCATTATCACTCACATTATTGGACATCACCCAAAGAATCCAACCCTTCACTCATTTCCTAAATGAAGCTGCTTTTGAAGAATTGTTCCTAAAGGTTTACAGTTTGACTCATATTTAATGAAAAGATTAGACCCTGCCAGTTCTGGTACCTTCATATTTATCTTACTATGTTTGGTCCCGTGTCAACTGTATTTCAAATTGAGCAGGAAGCTCAAGCCTGTTCATGTCTGTGTAGGGAAGTTTGGAGGAAAATTATTGAATAAAATGATAGAGATTTTTGCATTTTTTAAAAAAGAAAATAGTGAACTGGGGTGGGGGCAGGTATAGTTTCAAACTCAAGTGGAAAAGTTAGAAAATCTCAAAACTCATTCAAGGTAAACATATCATCCCAATATCTAGGAAGTTGATTCTGTTTTGTTGTTGCTACCTGAAAAATTGCCTTTACTTTTATTTCATTTTGATATACACATATAGTCTGGTGACCACTCATCAGGACCATGGTGCTATTATAATTGATATTTTTTGTTTTGTTTGTTTTGGGCAGTACTTAGGGAACCAGACAATTGAGCCTGGAGAGACTCATGCAAAATATGTTCTCCAGTGCTTGATCTGCTTCTGGACCTCTTGTCCTGTTAAATTCTGTAAAGGAAAAAAGTTTGAGCGAGGCTGGTGGAAGAGCCACATTACAAGTTGTGATTTGAAGTCTACAATTTGAAGTCTCACACAGGTGAGTCAAGGGATGCAAATAGCTTTAATTTTTCATGCTACCAGCTTGTCCTTTGGTTTAAACTTGTGACAACTGCCCTGGTGATAAAAAGAACAATAGTTTGTTTAGAGACTCATAGCTAAGATATTGCAGAGGTCAGAGTACTCAGAACTGAATTTCCAAACATGCAGGGCCCTACATTTCCTGCATCTATCAGGGCATTTTTGTTTTTCATGTAACCTGGAAGAGAAATTTAGGGAAGGATTTTAGTCACTATTTTTATTTGTTCAATAAGTTATCTACTGATTATCTACTATGTACTATATATGTGTATATATTTATTTACATATATATTTGTTTATCATATTTTATATATTTCAATATAAATAACTATATACATATACACATGTATATACATACACAAATATACATTTATTTTCATATATATTTCTGGGAAATCAGAACTAAAATAGATATGGATGGCCACTTAGAAGAGAAAACTCAAGACAAGAGAAAATGTATAAATATGTAGGAAAAAATGTATAAAATTTTATTTGGATCTTCATTCTATGGAAAGAAATAAAACAGAGAAGAAAGCTAAAGTGGGTTAGAATTTCTAATAAGATTATAAGGGGTGACCTCGATGATGAATTAACAATGATTCCGCACTTGAAGGAGGCAGGAGCCAGGTTATGTGACTACCTTGAGAATGAGTTTCAGGTAGGAGAGACACGTGCCAAAGTTCTGAGTTTGGAAGCTTGAATGAGGCCATAAAGATAGTTTAGGAAGTACTTCTTTTGCATAGGGCCAACCCAGGCTCACTCCCCAGCACTGCATATTGTTCCCATAAAGATACTACAGGGGGTTATTGCTTTGCACATGGCCAACCCAGGTTCAATCTCGAGCACTGCATAAGGTTACCCAAGCACCATCATAAGAGAGAGAGGAAAAGTGCCTGCCATAGAGGCATTCAGGGGGAAATGGTGGCAGGAGGGAAACTGGGGACATTGGTGGTGGAAAATGTACACTGGTGGAAGGATGGGTGTTGGTACATTGTATGTCTGAAACCCCATAATGAAAAGCTTTGTAACTGTGAATCTCACTGCGATTCAATAAAAAAAAAAATCATCTACAGCAAAACGTCACAAACAGCAAGATTTCATTTTAACTCTTCATTATTATTTTGTTCCTTTCTCAGAACTACTACAAAAGTACTAGTACATATCACCATAGATAAAACAATTATAGTCCCCTTGATTTCACTCTGGCATAGTTTTCTATATGTCTCCATTCTCCAGTTATGTGGCAAACCCTTTGAAGTCTGAAATGAGAAACAATTTGAGGGGAGGAATTAGGAATTGTTTCCCAGACACCGATCCTGGAGCTGACAAGTGAGAAGTATTTGGCATTTGGTCATGAGAGCAAGGAATAGAGGGAGAAGAGTGGGTGGGGGAGCAAGAGGAAGGGAAAGGAGGAGAAAGGAGGTGTGGAATAAGAAAGGTTGCAGACCTTGTGCACTTTAGTACTTTCCCCTGTTACTTCTCACCTACTAAGTGGCACAAGGAAGTCCAAATAACTGGCTAGAGGTTGGAGGAAGGGACCAGTGAGGTGGAATAACTTCTACTTTGAGAGTAGAGAGTTAAGTTTAAATTTTGATCCTTCAACTCACTATTTTTATTTTATCTAGCAAGCATTATGCTTTCTATCTGCCTTAGACTATTCCAAACATTTTGAGGTTATTTACTGACTATTCTACCTTGGATAAATGCACCAAACATCCAAAGCCTTTACTCTTCATCAATTGTCACTGTCACTGTCACTGTCATCCTGTTGCTCATCTATTTGTTCGAGCAGGCACCAGTAACATCTCTCATTTTGAGACTTAGTGTTATTGTTTTTGGCATATCCAATATGCCATGGGTAGCTTGCCAGTCTCTGTCGTGCGGGCGGGATACTCTCGGTAGCTTGCCAGGCTCTCCTAGAGGAGCCGAGGAATCGAACCCAGGTTGGCCGAGTGAAAGGTGAACGCCCTACTGCTGTGCTATCGCTCCAGCTACTCTTCATCAATTAAATAGGAAAAACCATCCTTTGCATGGTCATTGTGAGATGTGTAAATTTCTGTGATGCAACAGTAGACATTCACTATAGGAGTGGTTATCATTATTATCATCTTGATCCTCATCCTGATCAGTCAATGATGTCTTTCAAGATGATTAGTCATTAGTGAAATGAATTGGTTGTATGATTTTTTTTTGCCTTTTGGATCACACCTAGCAGTGCACAGGGGTTACTCCTGGCTCTGCACTCAGGAATTACTCCAGGAGGTTCTGGGAGACCATATGGGATGCTGGGAATCGAACCCGGGTCACCTGCATGCAAGGCAAATGCTCTACTAGCTGTGCTATTACTCCAGCCCCTTGGTCGTATGATTTTAAAAATACATTAAATCTATTCCTACATTTGAGTTATTCGCTTGCTAGAGGGAAGCACAGCTTTCACACACTTCAGGGAAGAATTGCCATCCTTCTGGGACACTCATACTGACTAACTGCAGGGCTTTGGGTGTGATCTGGGGCAAGAAAGAGGAACCATATCTGCTAAATTATGCCACTGGTCAGTGAGGTAACCCTCCTGTTAATTAAGCCTTCTTTAAAATTTTCCTCAATCACTCTATTATTCTCATAAGCATGGTGACTGCATGCTTTCTTCATGGAAGAGGTATTTTAAGATGGGTGAAATATAGAAAATACTGATGAAAAGCTTAGAAGAGTGCTTGGGACTATAGGAAAAGAGACAATGAACAAATATGGGGAGAAAATGATTGATTATTAAACTTTGTACATGATTCCAGAGTGAACACCACATGGAATGAGGTTACATTAGGGCATGTTGATCCTGGACCTTGAACAGAGCTGAGTCAGGTGGAACAAAAGATGGAAAGCTTGATAAAAAAAATAATCCAAGCCAATGGGGTGCAGTTCCTTTCCTCATATTTCATTGGTTCATTCCACTCACCTCCCTTACTTTACCCAATCAACAAATCAGTCAGTCAAAGTCTTTTGTTAGCAATTGCAACCAATCTGACTGGTCCAATATAATTTTTCTGCCCCTTGTGAAACATGAGTTCAAGTTTCTTCCACTTTCAAAGATTTCTACTAATTATTGTGCCTTTCTCTCTTTAAACCATTGAGGCAATTTTTTTTTTGGTTTAGTGTTCATTATCCTTCACATTCTAGAAGGCTTAGTCATTTTTGCTTTTTAATCCTACAATCCATCCTCTGGTCAAAACCTTCCAACTAAATCTAACCCCAAACATTTTTTTACTTATGTCCTTGAAACATCTATGATCAATAACTGTTCCTGCCTATACTCTCATATGTATTGCTTAAGGACCCTTTCTGCCCTGTCCATGTCTGCTATCTGGCATGATTCAAACTCCTATATACACAACAAGGATGCCTACCAACTAGAATCGTTATCCTTAAGGAAAGTGTTTATACCATTGAGAAATTTGTATTATTCATTCCCCCAAACACCTGAGTACCTGATATTTTATCATTGTTTTTCTAAGTATGGACAACATAGCTATGCTTTTTCCAATTCAATCTCTGTTCCAAACCCTTAAAATATCATGTCTCAGCTGTTTAGCAAAAAAAAACTTAGTAATTATTATTATTATTGTCTTCAATTTATCAGTACGAGAGTTGAGAAGACAAAATCACTTTACCAAGTTTATGGCTATATAGGAGCTAATGTAGGAATTCTTACCTAGCTTTGCCTGCATTTAGAGTCTGTATACTCAAATTTCGCACTGGATAGCTCAGTGGGGAATCTGTCCTTCCTGCTCCTCACTGCTGTATAAAAGACAAAATATTAATTGTGGAGTTTTAGAGAGACTTTAACTGAACCATCTTATTTAATCCCCACAATACAATTGCTTATTTAAAAGAGGAAAAAGACTGAAAAGGAAGTCTGGCACCACTCTTGCAGGCTGAATTCTCCATGAAGCTGACTCTGAGGTGAGGCTTAGTGTTTGTTATTTCTTAAGGAGTGAGTCGTAGATCTATACCCAAAAAAAGGAGGAAAAGGAAGTCAAGCTAGAAATAGGTGAAAACTCAGTACAGATTCAATTGCAGACTTGGCCAAGCTTTGAGTGTAGAATGGCCTTTGGCAGGGGTGAAGTGAGTGGGCTAATTGTCTCCCATTAATCAGCTATTGAATGTGGACTCTCCCTGGAAGGCGAAATAGCTTTGTACCCAGAAGCTCTTTGCTGTTGCTCTAGCTCATGGCAGATGAGAGGAACCGGGTGATGTGCTGCATTTTCCTTCACAGCTACCAAATAGCAGCATGGCAACACCAAAAAATAAAAATAAAAAATTCTGGTCCTCAGACACTTACATGGACATCCTAACTGTCCACCTGTTAGGTGAATTGCTGTAGCATTGCTTTGTGATTACTAACAAATCTAAGCTCATTTTATCTTCTTTTTTGTTTGTTTTGCTGGCCACATGCAGAGGTGCTTATGACTTACTCCTGGTCCTATGCTCACTTTTGGTAGAGCTTGTGGGACCATGTGTAGTGCTGAAAATTGAACCCGTGTTGACTGCATGCAAGGCAAATACCGTATCCACTGCATAATTGTCCTAGTCCCTATCGAGCTAATTATTCCAGTTCATTCTAAAGCTATCATTGGAATGTACCGTCTTGATACTTACCGCTACTTACATGGGTAGGTGCCAAATGTAGAGGCTTTAAAGGTGCTTGTGGAAACTAAGCTTGCACTGTGGTATAACAAAATTGATGACTGGAAATCCTGTCACAGTTCTGTCTATTAGAAAAGAAAATATGCTGAATTATAAATAATTGTGAAACATTTGCAAATTTTTTGGTGTCCTAAAATTTTATGGAAAAAGAGGATTTTGAATTCTTTAGTGACATATATAAAATCAGAGGCATGATTATAATTTGTCTTCATTTTTAAGCTGTCAAAAGTTACATATATGCTATATTTCACTAAGTAAAGGTATCTCTAAAGCACTTGCTTTTTTTTTTTTTAAGCCACAAGCAGTTTCTATTCTAAAAGTCCTAATCTGAGAAGTATCAGTTTTCCATGTTGGTTATAGTTTGTCAGATTTTTCTTTTGGTGATTTTATGTTTGTTTATTTATTTATTTATTTATTTGCTTTTTGGGTCACACCCAGCGATGCTCAGGGATTTTTCCTGGCTTTGCACTCAGGAATTACTCCTGGCGGTGCTTGGGGGACCATATGGGATGCCGGGGATCGAACCCGGGTCGGCCGAGTGCAAGGCAAACACCCTACCCGCTGTGCTATCACTCCAGCCCACTCTTTTGGTGATTTTAACAAAATTATCCATAGCTTAATTATAATTATTTGAATTTATGAGAGTCTTTGAAATATCTGTATTATTTCTGCTTGATCTAGTTGTTTCCTCCAAAGAATTCTATAAGACATTGAATCTAGAAAATGTTTCTTGTAACGATTTTTCTCTGGGGAGATGGTTCAATGAGTTGGAGCACATGCTTTACACATGGGAAGCTTGAGTTTGATGCTTGGCACTGTGTGTTCCCCAAGCACTGGTTATGAAGTTACCAAGCAAAGAGGAATAGACGCATGGTGAGGTGAAAGGAAAAGGCAAACAAGAAGTGATTGAAGGACAGTGGTGGAAAGTCTTGGAGACTTTTGGATGTGGTGAAGTAAATTGTATAACAAAACTTTAAGTATTGTCATTATTATAACCATACTACCTAAGCTACAGTCAAAGTAAATGGTTTTGCTTTTGTTGTTGTTGTTGTTTTTGTCTTTTGCTTTTTGGGTTACACCCAGCGATGCTCAGGGGTTACACCTAGCTCTGCACTCAGGAATTATTCCTGGCGGTGCTCGAAGGACCATAAGGGATGCCAGGGATTGAATCTGCGTAGGCCTCAAGCAAGGCAAATGCCCTACCCACTGTACTATTGCTCTATCTCAAAAGTAAATGTCTTTAAAAGAAGCTAAATATGATCTAGATACATTTCTTTTTCCTACTCTTGCAGAGTTTGAACTCAAAGTGTGTGTGAGTAGCAGTAGACAAAATTCTTTCTTTCCTTCTTTTTTCTCTTTCCTTCCTTCCTTCCTTCCTTCCTTCCTTCCTTCCTTCCTTCCTTCCTTCCTTCCTTCCTTCCTTCCTTCTTCTTTCTTTCTTTCTTTCTTTCTTTCTTTCTTTCTTTCTTTCTTTCTTTCTTTCTTTCTTTCTTTCTATGTAGGAGCACTACTATTTTTTCGGTCATTGATTAAGCTGATTGAACTAGGAATGAACTCCATATTCCTTTTTTTTAAACAAAATTCTTTCTTGAGATGCTCTCTCAATATTCTTTTCAAAGAATAACCATATTTCTCCAAAGAATATAATACAGAAAAGAAAATTTTATGTCCTTCTTGAGATAGTAAGTTTGTAAAGCAAGTTCGCGTGTTGCCAGCACACACCTCTGAGCCATTCAGGCTGCCTTTCTCAAACCCTGACATGACACAGTGCTCTCCATTCACACCTTTGCTCAGTTCTCTCCTGCTCGCACCAGTCTGTTCCTGGCAAGTTTTCAATTCTGTCCTGTAAAACACCACACAGATTAAAACTCCTTTATGAGGCCAATCTTGGTCTACTTAGAGTTCTTGTTTCCTTGCAATTACTTCACAGACTTAAATATGCATGTCTGTGTATTGCTCTCAGATGGTTTCTTGGGCTTATTTGGTCTCCTTACATAGAATTTCAGCTCTACTATCTAGTACTTTTTTTTTAATATTCTCATGGACCCAGCATTAAACAGATATTTACTTAGAGGTATTGGTTCCCTTGAATCACTAAGTGGGCCTGATTAGCACTTCATCAGTGGCTCTGAGCACTGAACCTTGGGCAGAGTACCTCTGGAAGCGGTTCTTGAGCAAGCCAGGTGTGGCCCCCAAACCAAGAAGTCAAATTAAAGAAAAGATTTTAAACAGGAACAGGAAGAAAATATGCCCAATATGTTTTGTCATGATGACCGATAGCACAGCGGGTAGGGTGACCTGGGTTCGATTCTCCGTCCCTCTCGGAAAGCCTGGCAATCTACCGAGAGTATCCTGCCCACACGGCAGAACCTGGCAAGCTCCCCATGGCATAATCAATATGCCAAAAACAGTAATAAGTCTCACAATGGAGACATTACTGGTGCCCGCTCGAGCAAATCGTTGAACAACGAGAGGACAAAGCTACAGACAGTGCTGAAGCTGATTTCTTCTTTATATTTTTTAAAATTTATTGTTTTAATTTATTTTTTAAACCTATTTAATTGATTGAAGCTCTGTGATTTACTATTATGGCTCCCCATGAACATAATTCCAACACCACACTCCTCACCAGTGTACACTTTTTAGTTCAAATAGAAATATTCGAACTTTCGCCTAGCAATCTCATTGCTTTATAAGTTTATCATGCGACCTGAAGTAATCACCCAAGTACAAGCAGCCTGAATGAAAAGCCCAGCGTCCAGGTGGCTAACAGGAAGAGCCAAGCTACAAAGGGCAGACTGACTCTCTTCCAGCTGTCCATGGACTTATCATTGGGTAGATGAGGTGGGGTCCTGTTTAATGTTCTGTTTCCCTCCCCACCCCCACCCCCAGGAGTATTCTCATACAACAATACAAACATTTTATCATTAAAAGCTAGAAAACCATGGCTTCTGTTGGGGAGTCATGTCATTGTTTTGACGCCTTGTGGCAGGGCAGAGATGAATGGGAGCGAAGCTGACCTAAGCTGGACTAAATATTCAGCGCAGGAGAAGGGAATCCTCTGCAGCAGAATGCCAACCTACATCTTTTAATTGCCTCAGCTCCTGATAGATTGGCTCTTACCCCCTTTGAATTCCTTTGTTGCAAAAGAGTTAAAATTCATGAGCGTCCCATGCCTGGGAAAATTTACTCCAGTGCTGCGATTTCTCTGAGCCAAGCTGGCCAACATTGCGAAGAGTCGGAGGGCTGTCCGGCCATCTGTTACATAATAGTCAACAATCTCGAAAATCTCGGAAAACAGGGATGGGGAGAGCAAAGATGATGAGGCATTTAAACCGAACAGATTGCTGCCTTCCTTACAGAGGAGGAAGGCGGGAGGGAGATAATGTGCTTGATTGAAGCAGAGACAAGCTTTATTAGCATAGAGAACAAAACAAACTTTAAAAAAATAGCTCCAATAAAGCTGACAGTCTAAAGAGGCTTGATGACAAACCCCGTGTTGAATTGGAGGTCACAGGGGCCCCCAAATGCTATGGACACACACACATACATACGCACACACACATACACACACAAACACACACACCCCAATGTATGAGTTCACACACAGACGCACACAGCAGCCATATAGGAGAGAAACCCCCCCAAAACGGCAGTTGTATTCAAAAGCAAAATTCAAGCCTAGGCTTGAATAAATTTATTTACTTATAAATAAATAAATTTATTTATTCATGTCTAGTCTTGAACTTCCTGAGTTTACCCATCTGGGAAAGGCACTTTGCCTTAGCTACTTTCCAAGTAAATCACTCTATTATGGGGCCAGGGAGAAGAAGCTCCACGTACTGGTCTCTCAGTTGGCTGGCACTGGGCTCCCCAGTTCCCCCACTGAGTTGCCTATGAAAAGAATCATTTTAGGGGCTGGAGAGATAGCACAGCGGGTAGGGCGTTTGCCTTGCACTCGGCCGACCCGGGTTCAAATCCCAGCATCCCATATGGTCCCCTGAGCACGGCCAGGAGTAATTCCTGAGTGCACAGCCAGGAGTAACCCCTGTGCATCGCCAGGTGTGACCCAAAAAGCCAAAAAAAAAAAAAAAGAATCATTTTAATAGGCACTTGTCAGTTTTAGTCGAGACCCTAGCACTGCTGAAAAAATGTAACAGAAAGTGAAAAATAGTAAGGGGGAAAAGAGAGGAAGAAAGAACTAATGGAAAGAAGCTGGGTACTGGACATAAAATCAGAGAACCTCTCTTCCACCTCGCCACCCCCACTGCCCCCTCCCCACATGCACACACACCGAGGGCAAACATTCAGATAAAAATCAAGAGCAATCACTTGTAAACAACTGCAGACAAATAGTATATAGTCCAGTGAATGGTGTGCAGTTTGAAATGTTTCAGGGGAAGACTACTGATACTATGGATGGATGGATGGATGGATGGATGGATGGATGGATGGATGGATGGATGGATCGGTAGATTGATGAAGAAATAGCTTAATAATGAGACAAATATGAGACAAATATAGATTAATGTCAGTTGCGGAATTTAGGTGGGAAACTGGGGTAGATATACTATAAACCTTTTCAACTTTTCTGTTCTGTATTTTCCTGTAATAAAATTTTGGGAGGAAAACAACCATTATGGTCCCCTCACTCAAAATAGAATAGAAATAAAAGTACTTAAAAATATCTAGTTATCAATTTTATTTCTATTTTGTAGCACATTGTTTCTTACCATGAAGTTAGAAATGAAAGATATGGATTAAAGAATGTGATTACAAATTTCAAGAGATTGATTTTTCTCTTGCTGATATTTCACTACTTTTTTATTTTCAGCAAAGTTAATGTTAGTGACGAAGAGTTGATTTGGCTAAAAAGTATATCACTATCATGATCACGAAATCCCATTGATCCTCGAATTTCTCTAGCAGTCTCAGTAACCTCTCCATTCGTCCTATCCCTGAAATTTTAGAAGCCTCTCTCTACTCGGCCTTTCCAACGATGCCACATTGGAGGCTCTTTCAGGGGCCAGGGGAATGAGATCCAGCTTGTTACTGGCTTTGGCATATGGATACACCATGGAAAGCTTGTGAGGCTGTTCCATGTGGGCAGGAAACTCTCAGGAGCTTGCTAGTTTCTCCCAGAGGGAGAAGTAGGTTATAAGTGGCCAAGTGATTCTAGGAGCTTGCTTTTAAGTCTCTGGATGTTGGCTGTTGATGGGATTACACACACCTGGTTTCCTCTGCTGGTACCTTCATGCATGAGGCTTGTCCGAACGTATGGAGAGGGGCCTAGAGCATGGCTGGGCTAGGTTCCAGTGGTCTTCGGCTGTGGGGAGCTCTGCTTGGGGCGGGGAGGGAAGCTGGAGCCCATCCCCTCCGAGGGGCCCTGGGGAAGACAGCCAGGCGTGCAGGCAAGAGACTCTCTGAGATTCTCTCCTGGTCCCACAGACTCCAGCCTGAGGCGTGCCTGGCACTTGCTCACCCTGGACTGCTCAGATGGCTGCCATGGAGCCAGCTAGTGTCCTAGACAAAGAAAACGACCTGCAAAAGGAAATCAATGAGGAAAAAAAAGGTCTTAGCAGAACTTACTTTTGAAAGAGAACTTTAAAAAAGTGTAAACCTAAAGTAAATTTTTGGACACTTTCTCACAAATGAGTTGTATTTGAGATGAACTACATGATTTGTGTGTGTGCATGTCTTGTGGTGTGTGTGTGTGTGTGTGTGTGTGTGTGTGTGTGTGTGCGCGCGCGCGCGCGGGGCGGGGGGGGCGGGGGAGGTGCCAGACATTAAACCCAGGATCTCACACTTTTGAGGCATGTACTGTATATCTCTGAGCCATAATCCCAGTCACAGCACAAATCTTGAATTTTTTCTTGCAAACTCTTCTACTAGATAATCACTTCAAAACAAACAAAACTGGTCTAAGAACCTCAGATATTTCAGGGTGCTAATTTGAATGCTTTTGGCAAACTTAACTCCTGGGAAGAGCATTGTCTCTGGTTCTTTTTTCTTAGAAACAGTCACTGAATCTAAATAATTAAACTTTGTTGCATGAATTTCTTTTTTTCTTGAAGGACCTGCCCAGATTTAAAACTTTGGTGTACCAATGAGCAAGAAAGAGGCAGAGAAATAGCTCCCCAGACTGAGTTTCAGCCCCCATACCACATGGGCCCCTGAGCAAAACTTGGTCCCCACCACCACAGAATCTGAACACTGCCACATCTTTGAACCTTGGCATTGTGCTGTCTGGGCCAGTTGACCTAGTACCACTGGAAGTGGCCCAAGGGCCCCCTGGAACTGCTTGGAAGCACTTTTCCACATAAAACCTCAAAGAACAAAATAAAACAAAAAGCAAGAGAAAGAAAGAGAAGTTCTATTTTGCCCTTGTCTTCAAACTAAGCTCTACAATAATGATATTGGTTCAGCGGTGGGAGGAATTTGAAAGGAAAAATGACTTCAGGAAAGAAATAAAATCTTAATGAGCATCTGTCTGTATGTTTCTCACAAAGGACTAATATCTATGCTCTAAGCATTTAAACCTCACTTTTACCTGTGCTGCAAACTCCTTTTTCCATTCCTGGTAGCATATAGGTAAAGACACATATACTTCCTTTTTAAAAAACCAGTGGCGATCAAATCAGATTTTTGAGCACAAAACGTTGAAATTTGAAGTGACAAAATATGCAATTCTATTTAACATACGAAACCACACTGTGAATGCCCTCAGCTCAGAACATGAAAACTCCAGAGGTGGCAGAGCTAGGGGTTCTGGTTGGTTCAAGCATATCTCTCTGCAAGCAGCATATTTTTACACCGGAACGTGACAGGTGACAAGGTTATTGTCTGCAAGTTTTTTACCCCAGGGGATAGAAAGAGAGAGAGAGAGAAATGTGAAAGTATTTGAGCAAATAATATAAACACCATGGGGTGTCTTCTTTTCCAAGCCAGCCATGGTGTTTTCAAAGCCCTGACCCATGAAAGGAGACCTTGGTAGTTCAATGCTCACCAAATGGTGGGTTTGGAATTCAGTATTGGAAAATTATGGAGTAGACGTAGATGTCATTTATAAGAGCAAAATAAGGCACAGGATCTGGAAGAGGCCAAACTCTTTAACTGTTGTCGCCTTCAATAGCATTCCCAGCCTCTGTTGCTCCTTCCTGTTTTCTTGGGTCACATCCCAGGCCTGCAAAATCAGTGGGGCACCACATCAGACTTCAAGAATGGGGCAAGTGTTTCAGCAATTGTTTCTGCACATTCAATAGAGGCATGCAAATCCCCACCCAATTTCCATGAAAGGTGGGGGGAGACATTTGCCTGATGTTGCATTAAACTACATCTCAAGCCTCACTGCTCAAATGATGTTTCCCAAGCCTTTCATAAAGAAGGGCTTTGAAGAATTCATCACATGGCTATGTAGAAATGCTTTGGGATTTTGATACGTTTCTAAGACACAAACTTGATTCAGAGTGATCACCTGAACGTGAGTGAATCTTAGCTCTGCTGTGCACTACTCTGTATATGCAGCTAGGTGTTCATATCTCTAGCCACAGATTTCCCAGTTATAAAATAGAAATAACAGTATAATGATAATGTTGATATTATGGCATCATGATTATTACGATGGGCTTACTGCGTGGCTTAAATGAATAAATTCAAATGTAGCCTATAGAACCATTCTTCCCAGTCGTTGCCTTCATTATCACAAGTAGCTTAATTATTACTATGTTCTTCATCATTTTTGTATTCTGGGTATATGTTTCGGTCATGAATTTTTGAGCCTTGATCTGCAGCAAAACGTGATTTTAGTAAGTTCCATTGGCTTCATTTTGTTAACAGGGAAAATAGTCTGTAGAAGATCAGAGAAAGCTTCCAGAGAATCCATGGAGGAAAACGCAACTCGGAAAACAAAATCTTTTATCTCTTTGTAGATTTGTCGCCTTTTGCAGTTACAGCAGCCAGACAAAGCAAATTTCATGGTATTTTCTACTTTTAAGTCACATTTGTAGTACACAAGGTAAGTCCCTTTATTAGAAGATGAAACAGCAAAGAGGCAGAGAATACATTTTCTGGAGTTTGCAATGGGTGAAGCCAAGTAAATGATCATATCAGTTTTTGTCACTGCATGAAAGTAATAAAAGTCTTCCCCATGGATTGAAGACTGAGTTGTAACATACAGGCCTCCAGATACTAAAAAGAAGCCTTGGTGAGAGAAGTGGTGGTGTAATATAATTATGGGTAGATGAAGAATTACTTAGCATTCATAAATCTCTTTTAACAATGAATTTGTGTTCTGTTACATTTCATTTAGTGGGGGTAGAGGATCACCCCCATCTGTGTTCACTGCTTGCTTCTGTCTCTGTGCTCAGGCATCACACCTGGTGGTGCCAAGGACTGAACCAGAAGAAGCCACATACAAGACAAGTGTCTTATCCCATGTACTATTTCTTCAGCTTTGAATTTGTGCATATGTGTGTGTATGTGTGTGTGTTTAATATGAAAACAATGCAGAGGATCTGGGTTCAACCCCTGGTATTTTATGTGATATCCCAAGCCACCAGGAGTAATCCCTGAGCACAGAGCCAGGAGTGAGCCCTGAGCACAACTAAGGAAAAGAAGGAAGGAAGAAAGGGAAGGAAAGAAAGGAAAGAAGAAGAAAAAGAAAAGCTATAAAAGAAAAGCATTATTGCATGTTTAGAAGATAATCATAATATTCATAAGGTCCTTCAATCTGGTCTTTTTCGCATCACGCAGCAAGGGTGTTTTTTCCCAAAAAAAAGAAATATTTACTAATGTGTTTGCATAAGCCAGGGAGAATTTGCACTCCAGTTGCCAGGTGGAGCAGAGGAGAAAACTCTTACCTTTGCCAGTTTCAGAGAAAGTCTATGTAGCACCTGGAACTTTCTAGCCTCAAGACTCTCCTTTATGGCCTGGATGGGAGATTCATGGGTAAGGTAGCAGGCATCATCCCGGCTCATGCAGAATTCTTCAAAGGGCCCATGCACATCTGCGAAAAGATGCACTTAGCTATGTATCTCAGGATGAATTTGTGCACTTTAAAAAAAAAATTTAAATTAAGTCTTAATAGTGGTTTCTGCAAGTAAGGAATCCCATAAAGCAGGCAAGAAAGCAAACACGGACGTCTTTCCCTGTGCTGTGGTCAAAATTAAGTCTCAAAGGAGCAAAAACAATTTAGCCTTTTTCTTCCCCCTTATTGCGGCTTCACTTTCATTTTTCTAAACAATTATTTTCTAATTCAGATGCTTAATAAGAACCTCCAGGTCAAAATGATGAAAGACACTTTGTAAAACGAAGACCGAGCATTATGCCAAATTAAAGTTTGGGGCTTTTGCAATGAATAAACCATTTTCTATATAGAAACCCGTGGCTCTGACCCAGGGGCAAAGCAGAGGTTAATTTTTTTTTTCTGGTTCTTTCTAATGAAATTTTTTCTCTCTCCTTCTTTTTTTCCTGCTAGTTGTCTTTGTGTCTCGAAATTGAATGCAACCCACCAGACCTCGCTGCTGGCTTGCTCCCCCCCTCTGCATTGCACAACAGTCACGACGACACAAAGTGTGCTCTGTAAGGCTGCAATTGTGCGAGGCTGGTGTTCGCTCCGAGTGTTGGTACAGTACATGTCATCTTGTTTAGGTCCCTGGCCTCCTTTTCTGTCTTGGCTTTGAAAAACCTTGTTCAGCCGTTACAAGAGAGAACAAAATGCTCAGCAAAATGGGGGGAAAGATTGCAGAGAAGTCTGTTTACCCAAGGCGCCTGGACTCGCAGCCAAAATAGCCTGACCAGCGTTGTGGTTTTAACTTTTCATAAAGCAGAAACCGCAGGACAAAGCTCATGGGGGAACAATGGGAGGAATAATGTCGGGAGCATCCCTCTCTTTTATATTAGCCATACAAAAGAAGTCCATTTCATGTAAAAGGACAAATTTAGTTCATAGAATCATATTTTCCCCCTGTGGATGGGTGACAATAATACAGACAGATGTGTGTGTGTGTGTGTGTGTGTGTGTGTGTGTGTGTGTGTGTGGTGGTGGGGGATTTGCTTTATTCAATAAAAAACAATATATGTTTGTGGAATTAAATCTTGGCTGTGGTATAATAAGGGTGTGATCAGGTTTATGTGTGAGTCTGCTGGAAGCCCAATTACTTTAGGTTATATTTAGATTATTGCTAATTAATTGAAGTTGTTACAGTCGTTGTATATCTATAGTCCAGAGGCAAGCCTTGGAGCAGGATTTGTTTCCAGTCTCAGAATAAAGTATGTTTTGCTCTAATTCAAACCATTGTCACAATTCCAAATACGTTTTTAAAGGTTTCATTTCTCTTCTTTATTTGTGATGGTCTGAGTCCATTCTATACGAATAGGAACATAGTTGGAAATTCTCTATAAATCCCATTGTACTTATACTATCTATTTTAGTTCCTCAAGTACTTTCTTCCTTTGCAATCTTTGCTTGATCTTAGAGAATTTTTGAAGAAAGTGAATTGGAAGGGTTCCCTTATTTTTTTTGCTCATTTCTTTATTTATTGGTTTGGGGGCCACATGCAGCATTGCCTGGGGTTTGATCATGGCTCTGTCCTTAGGGATCACCCTACAGACAGGACCCTGGGACCATACGTGTTGTTTGGGATCAAACACAGGTCGGCCACATGTCAAGCCAGTGCCCTGACCTCTGTACTCTCTTTCCAGCTCCAAGAGTTCCTTCAGTCTTGATTTCTAGTTTTAAATCATGAAGGTCTTTGGGCATCTTTTACTTGTGTCCTGTGTCTTGTTCCCTGGACCTGTTAACCATGAACTGAAGATATTGAATGACATCCAGCCTACCTATCACAATTACTTATTTAATATGGTTATAAGAGGCCTATTTTAAACAAAATGGCCCTCTTAGAATAACCAAGAAATAAACTGGCATCAATTTCCTATAATTTTAGGATTTATTTACTTCTATAAACTATGTATACATAGATAATGGTTTGATTTCCTATCTGAGAAACTAAGCACACCAAAACCTCATGCTTGCACACGATTTAAAAGCAGTTAGGAGCTAGAAAAAATAGTACAGTGGATAGGCACTTGTCTTACAAACAGCCAACATGGGTTCAATTCCCAGAACACCAAGCATTGACAGGAGTGATCCCTGATTACAGAGCCTGGAGCAAGCCCTGAGTACTGCCAGGTATGGCCCTAAAGACAAAAAAAATAAAGTAATCAACTTGGTGTTGGGAGAGGTATGTCAGGAGACACACACAGAAGTGCTAATTGCTTACTCATATCAAAACGGCAGGCTGAAACTCAGTATAGTAGATAAGATTTGGAATCAACCTAGATGTCCAAAGATAGATGAATAGGTCATAAAGATGTGGACTATATAAACAAAGGAATACTACACAGCTGTAAAGAATGATGAAGTCATGCAATTCAAAGCAACATGAATATAACTAGAAAATATCATGTTAAATGAAATAAGAAGTATAAGGATAAACATGGGATATCACTTATATATGGTTTTCAGGATAACTGGATGAGGGAATGAAGTGGTTTAAATTAAAATGGGGGAGGGGATGCCCAAATAACCCTTGGCACCACAGTATAAGGAGGAGAAGGAAATAAATAGAATGCAGGAAGGGGGAAAAGACATAGATGGAAAGTAAAGGCAGGTAGTGGTCAAGGGCATTCTGGTACACTGATGATGTTAAGGAAGATTAATTCCAAATTTTTAAACCACAATATGTAATCATGATACACAAACTTTAACTGAGTTAGAAAAGACGCTTGGGGGCCAGAGCAATAGTACAGCAGGTTGGCCATTTGCCTTGCACATGGCTGACCTGGA
Organism: Sorex araneus; assembly: GCF_027595985.1. Lineage (NCBI taxonomy): Eukaryota > Metazoa > Chordata > Mammalia > Eulipotyphla > Soricidae > Sorex > Sorex araneus. The sequence continues at coordinate 44,655,579 of NC_073311.1, forward strand.
TTTGATTCCAGCATCCCATGGTCCCCCAAGCACTGCCAGAAGTAATTTTTTAGTGCAGAGCCAGGAGTAACCCCTGAGCATTGCTGGGTGTGAACCAAAAACAAACAAACCAACAAACAAAAACCCAAACCAAAACAATTAAAACAAAAAAAATTAAAAGGTGAATGAACAGTTCGATGCTCTTAGTATTCCCGGAATGAACAGACTCCATTGGGCTACACTAACACTCGACAGGAACAAATGGAGACGTTACTGGTGCCTGCTCGAGCAAATCAATGGGCAACGGGATGACAAGTGATACAAGTGAAAAGGTGCTTGTAAAGAGGGCAGGCTGCAGGTAGGTGGTGGGGGATATGGGGAAGGAGGTCCTAAGAACACTGTCACTGTCATCCCCTTGCTCATTGATTTGTTTGAGCAGGCACCAGTAATGTCTCTCATTGAGAGACTTATTGTTACTGTTTTTGGCATATCCAATATGCACGGGTAGCTTGCCAGGCTCTGCCGCGCGGGCTTGATACTCTCGGTAGCTTGCTGGGCTCTCCGAGAGGGGCGGAGGAATCGAACTCAGGTTGGCCGCATGAAAGCCGAACACCCAACCACTGTGCTATCGCTCCAGGCCCTAGGAACACTGGTGGAGGGAAATTGACATTGGTGGGATCAGTGCAGAAACATTGTATATCTGAAACTCTACTATGAATAAGTTTGTATATTAAAACTAAAACAAACAAAAGGCAGACTGGTGGGTAATGGCAAGTAGTGGTAAGAAACCTGGGGACACTGGTGGAGAGAAGTTGACACATGTGGTGGACTGGTGCTGGAACTTAGTATACCTAAAATTCAACTATGACTAACTTTGCAAATCACACTGTACTAGTAAACATAATTATTATTTTTTTTAATTAAGTACAAGCTCTCCAAAACCCATGCAATAAGAGAACTATTGTTCATTAGTCCACTGAAACTCAAGAACGCATTTGCATAGGACTTCTGATACAATTTTCTATCAAAACTATAAATGTAGACGCTAAAAGTAGTTGAGGCATGGACTGTTTTTACTTCTCCTGAAAGTTTAGTTTGTAGTGAGGCCAGAAAGCACCGATAGCAAACTAGTTACTACCTAAATAGCTGTGTCTTTAAAATTCCATTTTGTTTTTTTCTGAAATAAAAGAATTTTCAAAGGTTGAGCTTAAGTCATATCCTGCTTTCATTGATTTTCAAGAAAATGAGTTCTCTGTAAATACCGTGACTGAAATTTTCTATCTGACTTCGAATGAAAGGAAACAACACTATTCTGAAGTGGGAAATAGTCAGATGGGCTGAAGCAAATGCTTTGTCTGCAGGAGGCCTGGATTTGGTCCTCAGCACCATATAGATCCCCATGTACCGGATGAACAGCAGTTCCTGTGCACTGTTAGGTACGGTTAGACACCAAACTCACATTTATCCAAGTCACTATATTACTTGGAGAATCACTTTCCTAAATTGGGCTTCAGTAGAAGAACGATATAGCATAGGCTGGAGCAAGAATTCCCACCATTAAAGACTGGAGAGATAGTACCGAGGGTAAGGCCCTTGCTTTGCACACGGCTAATCCAGGTTCCTTCAATCACTGACACCACACGTGATCCTTAGAAACTGCCAGCAGTGACCCTGAGCACAGCAGGTTATGGCTCAGTATTCCCATCCCCAAAATGAGTTTCCATCATTCAAAATCATATGTTTTGTTTTGCCAGCTTAGCAAATCACAAAGTGCAGGATTTCCAGTTAAATTTGCATCTCTGATAAACAATGAATTTTAAATATGCAAATTTCCTTGCATGCTCCTGGCTCCATTTCAAGTCCCAGCATGGCACGGCCCCTGAGCATCACCAGGGTTTACCCCAGGTCCCAAGCACTGCTGGTGTGGGTTTAGTAATCTCTAGCACAGCAGGGCCTGAGCAGCACCATACCCTTGATCCTTGCACTGCACTGTCAGCCCAGGTTAGAGCAGAATGGAGAATCACTGTTAGTGACCCCTGAGTATCACTTGGAAGCCCTCCAAAAGCAAAAACATACGCATCCGCCCACTACCCATCTCCTACAGACATCCAAGAACTAACGTGGTAGTGGAACTGAGATTTCAGATTTTAATTCCTCTTTGTGATGTAAATTCCCTCTAGTGAAGAAATATTTTAAGGCCAGAATAAATAATCTCACATGTGCATTTTGTCTCTCATTGATATATTAATAAAATGTTGCTCAGTACAAAGGTAGCTTTCTTTATTGGAATGACTTAATTTTACATCTATATTAAAACTACCAAGTTAACTGAAATTTAAGGATTCAACAGAAATAAATTTGGGGACTTGGTTAGTTAAGACAAAGTTTTCAGGATTATATGTGATCTTTTAAAATAATAGCAATTTAATAATTCTTTGTCATGGATACTTTTGGATTTCTTTCATCATTTGATCACTTGGAGATTATGGAGCACCTGTTCTATGTCAGGAACTGGATATATAAGAATAAGACATGGCCAGAGAGAGAGTACAGTGGGTAGGGAACGGGCACTGCATGTGACCTTCTGAATTGGATCCCTGGCATCCCATATGGTCCCCTGAGCCTACCAGGAGTGATCCATGAGCACAAAGCCAGGAGTCAGCCCTGAACATGGCCGGGTGTGGTCCAAAACAACAAAACAAAAGGAGAATAAGGCAATGATCCCCTCCTTTAAGAATTTCAGTTAAATAAGCAAAAGAACACACAATCAAGCACAAGAAATTGTAGTTTCTATAGTACCTCGGAAATATGCACCTCAAATTTGCTAAGAAAACAGAAGTACTTTGAAGCTCAGTGACTAGATGAAACTTTTTCAAAAATTGCTTTAATTATGTGCTTATTGTGACTAGCAATAATGGTGTTAATTTAAATTAGCCCATTGTCTAAATGAATCTTCACACAATCTTGTGCCATAGAATTATTCCCTTATTTTCAGGTGAGAAAAATGAGGCTCAATGAAGCAGAATCACTTCCCTGTGCACATGTCTTCTGAAAGGTGGCCCGACAGCTGCTTACCAGGAGTCAGAGACCATGAAGGACTGCATCGAAGAGGTCAATGGATTTTGTGCTTTCAGAGTAGACTTCTAGAGATAGCACCAATCACAAATTATCTATTTCTGATGTAAAATACTAGAATAACCTGAATATTATTATACTAGTGCCTGGAATTTCCTCTGAATTACCCACTTATTTCTTAACTGTTGACATTATGATCCAGAAAATAACCATAGATTATCACTGTATCACTGTCATCCCGTTGCTCATCCATTTGCTCGAGTGGGCACCAGTAGTATTTCCATTGTGAGACTTGTTGTTACTGTTTTTGGCATATTGAATATGCCACGGGTAACTTGCCAGGTTCTGTTGTGCGGGCAAGATACTCTCAGTAGCTTGCCAGGCTCTCCGAGAGGGACAGAGGAATCAAACCCAGGTCGGCCGCGTGCAAGACAAACATCCTACCCCCTGTGTTATCACGACAGCACCATAGATTATAGCATAAAAAATCCTATATAGATATTTCCTCAACATTAGTTACATAATCTGAAAGGACATTATCTATCAGAGTAATTAATTCTGGGAGACATTCAGGTAGTTGTGGCAGTGAATAAATTAAAAAATTAAGTATTGTAATAATAACAATGTTGCATGACTTTATAAAATCTTTCAATAATAAAGATTATACTTATAGTATCATAAAACAGATATAAAACTATGACATTAGACTGAAGTATTTTAATTTTCACATATAGGTTTTTAAAAGGTGAAATGTCAGGCACTTCATTTTCAAACTAATATTAGCAAACTTGACCAAGTATTCTTTAATAAGAATAGCATCATAATAAATTTTGGGGAAAATCCATTATATGAACACATTAAGAAAGTTATTTATTATCTTGATAGATACAGGATAAAATGATATGGATTAATGGATCCATTAATTACAAGCAGTTGAACATCACACAAATATTTACTAAAAGTATCTGACACCTGGGACCATACTTACATTAAAAGTATTAAAATAGACAAAGTGAACTGCTTTCAATAGATGTCATACTGGTACTAACCTTGATGAGAGAAATGATGAACTGGGGTAAGACAAGGAAAGGTGTTGAAAGTGGGCTAAGGTTATATTTCTTAATCAAGGCATCGGTTAGAAAGGTGTGTAAAATCCATTGTATGTGAAAATCCATTAAGCCATGTGTATTTTTTGAGGAATATTTTAATTCAATAAAAAGTAAAATCAGGGGCTGGAGCGATAGTACAGCGGGTAGGACATTTGTCGTGCATGCAGCCGGCCTGAGTTCGATTCCCAGCATCCCATATGGTCCCCTGAGCACCTCCAGGAATAATTCCTGAGTACAAAGCCAAGATTAACTCCTGTGCATCGCCAGGTGTGACCCAAAAAGCAAAAATAAAATAAAATAAAATAAAATATATAAGTAAATAAACCCTAAACAGCAGTCTATGGGTGTATTAGGTCTTGATGAAGCATCATAAACAGCCTGGAGGGAGAAGTTTATATTATGGGATTGCTCATTCACACTAGATGATAGAACATATTCTAGTGAGTATACATATAAAATTGTACTATATACAGTGGAATACTAGTCAGCTATAATAAAGATAAAATCCTGTCCTTCACAATAATGAGTATAGACCTTTGATTGAGGAAATAAATAAAATAGATGAAAAAAAGACAAACAATACATAGTTTGACTCAGACATGGTACATAAAAAAACTATAGGGGCTGGAGCAATAGCACATCGGGTAGGGTGTTTGCCTTGCACATGGCTGACCCCATTTTGATTCCCAGCATCCCATATGGTCCCCTGAGCACTGCCAGGAGTAATTCCTGAGTGCAAAGCCAGGAGTAACCTCTGTGCATCGCCAGGTGTGACACAAAAAGCAAAAAATAAAAATAATAAGACAAAATATAGAAACACCCTTTTGCCTATAAAACCAAATTGATAGGCAAAACCAAATTTATAACCAAACCATTAAAGAAGGGGGAAATGGGTTGGTAAACTGAGTAAAAGAGATAAATTGCATGGTAAAAAATAAAATTGGACTTTTAGCAATGAATGTAATTATATAATAATATGGAATTGTGATGATGTATATCTAAAATCTACAAAATGTTATGAACCAATGTTATTTCGATTAATTTTTTTAAGTTGCAGAAGCATGAAAAAAAGTTTTAGCTAAGCTAGTAATAGGAAATGCAGATTATATAAAGAAACACTATTACTTACCAAACTGGAAAGTTTTATATATTTTAAAAATAATAGTTAATGCTGATAAATATGGCATAAAAATTTGGGTACCTCTGGAGTGAGGATACTACTTTAATTCCATTTGGAAAATATTTTGGTTATATATAGTAGAAACCTAAAAGTACTTTTTGCTCTGGTAATTTAGGAAATCAAAACCAAGGAAATAGTATGAATTTCAGAAAAGACTATGATCAAAAGTTGTGTATTAGAACATTATTTTTGAAGCTAAGACAAGCGGCATTTAAATACCTGACAAAACAATAATTGAATAAGAATAGTGAGTAGAGCAGGGAAAATGTCAAGGTATGTCTAGCTGCCATTCCTTCAATCTCTTTGTCTTCATCTCCCAGAGAGTTGGTACAATGCTTAGCTTGCTCATGCCTATGAGTTTTGAAGAATTTTAGGCTCTTTGCTATTAGAAAAGTTGCCCTTTATAGTCATAATGTACTTGGCTTTGCAGTCTTTTACATCTAGATTACAATTTCCTAGGCATAAATTAGATATTTCCATTTATTATTCATGCTCAAATTATTTAATTATTAATGAGTGCAACATTGATAACTAGATCAATTTATTATAAATTGATACTTACTGAGCATATTATTACAATGGAAATTGATACCACTTGATAGTTCATAGACTAGCGTCAATTGCCTTTCAGGAAAATCTAATCTCTCCTGAAAGAGTCCCAAGGCAACTATAAACACAGCTCTCCATGCCAGCTTGTAAGATCAAGATCCCTTAGTCTGTAGCCAGTAGATAGCCGAGCATTCCAGCCCTTCTTAACCCGCAACCTGTATCTCCCAAGGACATTTAGACTCTCACCAGATTAGTCTCAATAGCCCAGAAGATTTCTACCTCCAAGGGAAAATAAAGTTTTGGGAATCAAATAAACTGTGATTTGGATAAGGCAACACATTCAGAACTGTCAGCATAGCCTTCTGACTAAAAGTCAGATTGCTTCATTTTGTTTTGGACACATTACCTGGGTGTAACTTCATTGCTTAAACAAATCATTGTGGGAAAATTCACTTGTTGCAATTTCCCCAAGTGTTCCATGGTAGTAACCATCTTTGTGGAACTAATTGGAAGACTAAATAAGATACCCTGTGTGAAATTTTGAGAATAATTTTTAAAAGTTATGAGTTCATATATCTATATCACTTGTATCACTTGTCATCCCGTCCTCATCAATTTGCTCGAGCGAGCACCAGTAATGTCTCCATTCGTCTCTGTCACGTGCTAGTGTAGCCAATGGCGTCTGCTCGCTCCAGGAACATGAAGAGCTTCAAGCCGTTCGTTCAGGGTCTTGACAAAGAAATCTGACCATCTCGTATGGGGGCAGCCAGGCATTCTTATGCCGCCTGTGGAATCCAGTTGGTAACAGCTCTAGTCCAGTAGTTGTCTCCAAATAGCATTACGTGTCTGACCCATCTGATTTTCGTTTTTTTGTTTTTAATTTTTTATTGAGTCACCATGTGGAAAGTTACAAAGTTTTCAGGTTTAAATCTCAGTTATACAATGCTCGAATACCAATCCCTTCACCAGTGCTCATATTCCACCACCAAGAATCCCAGTATAGCTCCACCCCGCCCCCTCACACCCCAACCCCCCCACGCCCCTAGCCCCCCCACCCTGAGCCCCCCCCCCGCCTGTGTAACTAATAAATTTCACTTTACTTTCACTTTGATTGCATACAATATTTCAACAAAACTCACTATTATTGTTTGGAGAGTCTCTCCCCTAAAGTCAGACCTGCTGAAAAGGAAGCATTAGGTAATTTGTTTTCCATTGCTGAGGATGAAGAGGTATGAGGTCGAGTGACCACACTTAGCGGCCTCTCAGTTTTGGGTTTCTGTAATTTAGTATTTTAGTAACTAAGTCCAGAGAGATATCTGCCAGAAGTTGCATCGTTGCCAACTTGTACTTCTCAGTTACATTATATTCCACATATGAGTGCAATCTTTCTATGTCTGTCTCTTTCTGTCTGACTCATTTCACTCAACATGATACTTTCCATGTTGATCCACTTGTATGCAAATTTCATGACTTCATGTTTCCTGACAGCTACATAGTATTCCATTGTGTAAATATACCAGAGTTTCTTTAGCCAATCATCTGTTTTCGAGCACTCTGGTTTTTTCCATATTGTGGCTATTGTGAACAGAGCGGCAATGAACATGGAAATGCAGATGTCATCTCTACTATACCTTTTTGCCTCTCCGGGATATATTCCCAGGAGTGGTATTGCTGGGTCAAATGGGAGCTCAATTTCTAACTTTTTGAGAATCGTCCATATTGTTTTCCAAAAGGGCTGAACCAGTCGGCATTCCCACCAGCAGTGAAGGAGAGTCCCTTTCTCCCCACATCCACGCCAACACCGGTTGCTTTTGTTTTTGGGGATGTGGGCCAGTCTCTGTGGTGTGAGATGATATCTCATTGTTGTTTTGATCTGCATCTCCCTGATGATTAGTGATGTTGAACATTTTCTCATGTGCCTCTTAGCCATTCGGATTTCTTCTTTGGAAAAGTTTCTGTTCATTTCATCAGCCCATTTTTTGATCGGGTTGGCAGTTTTCTTCTTGTGGAGTTCAACCAGTGCATTGTATATCCTTGTTATCAACCCTTTATCGGAGACCCATCTGATTTTCGACGCCTTGGCAAACCCTGATTCTCGATGGGTGATGGAGGGAGGTCAGAACTCCAAATTCCTTCTCTCACGTAAATGAAATATGATATTCCAAGCATGGCTCTTTCCATTTGTCTTTGGGAGACCCAAATAGCGTTCTCATCCTATTTTTGTAGGGCCCAGGTCTCTGAGATGTATGCTAGTGCAGGAAGAATTGTGGAATCAAAAAGATGTGCCCAGAGCTGGAGATTCTTCATCCTCTTAACTTCTTTGTTGCTCTTAAAGGCGTTCCACACTGCTCTCTTCCTCCTGCACAGCTCAGATGCTAGGTTGTTTGTGATGTTGAGTTCTCTATCTAGGTATACATAACTGCTGCCTTTGGAGATGTTCATTCCATTGAGAACAAATGGAATGTCAGGAACTAGTTTATTTCTCATGAACATTTTCTTTGTAAGATTCAGCTGTAGTCCAGCCTTTCCACACTCATGGTTGAAGTCGGCCAACATTCATGCCACTTGGCTAATGCTTGGTGTTATTAGAACGATGTCATCAGCGAAATGGAGGTGGTGTAGTTGTCGACCATCTTCACTCCCATTCCTTCTCAGTCCAGTTGTCACATGACATTCTCGAGGGTGGCACTGAAGAGTTTTGGTGAAATGGTGTAACCCCACCAAACCCCTCTCTTTACATCCATGATCACTTCCTTGTAGAATGGTGAGATCCTGGTGGTGAATCCATAATATAGCTCATGGAGGATCCTGTGAATTGAGTTTGAATGTTCTGTTTGGCTAGGGCTTCGATGACCATTTCAGTTTCAACAGAATCAAAGGCCTTCTTTAAATCAATGAACATTAGACAGAGAGGCGTCTTGAACTCTCGAGAAACCTCAATGAGGTTGGTCACCATGTGGACATGGTCGATCGTGCTGAATCTTTTTCGGAACCCGGCTTGCTCTCATGGTTGTCCTTCATCTAGTGTTCTGCTAATCCTATTCAGGATGACTCAAGTGAATAACCTGTAGACGACAGACAACAGGCAGATTGTGGCATAGTTGCCAATGTTGTGGATGTCTCCCTTTTTTGTACAACAGACTGGTCCTGCTGGTTTTCCATTGGGATGGAACCGTGCATTCAGACAGGTAGGGTGTGAAGAGCTGAGCCAGTGTATTGGCAGAGTGCTGGTGGCAGATTTTTCAGGTGTTCGGGTCTGACCTTGTCTGGACCGGGTGCTGTACGCTTCTTTACCAACGAAATGGCATGTCGGATTTAGGAAGGGAGAACACTTGAAACGACATATCTATCCTACAGAATTTGGTATGTGGGCAGGTAGATGTGGCTATCAAAGATCCAAGTAGAGGTCATGGATAACCTTTTCCTTTGCCCTTCTGGAAGATGTGATAGATCCATCAGGACATTGGAGGGCAGTCATCTTGGTCTTATAGTTGGGGAAGGACAGGTGGGCGTTGAGAATACTTTTCCCAACTTCTGTTGCTCTTTTTTCTTTGAGGTCTTCCTTTATTACTTCTCTGCACAGCTTAGCAAGCTCAGACATTAGCGCCAAACCACACTGGCGAATGAGCTCAAGAGCTTTTGAAGACAGGCGTCTTTTTGTGGATTTCTCTCTCTCAGCATACTTGCACAATTGAGGAGCTGCTGAAGCAGTTGATCGTATTCCACATCGATGTTGTCAATGATGACATCTTGCCATATTGCTGCAATAGTGCCAAAGAGCTCCCAATTGGTGGTCGTTCTGAGAGTTCTCTTCTTAAACTTTGCAGCCCTTCCTCCCCAGTCCATGAAGTAGAATTTCGCACAAAGGAGAAGGTGGTCTGATCTATTTGGAATTTTGGGACAACAGCGACATCGGTCAGGCAAAACCATCAATTGAATATGATGTGGTCAATTTCATTGTGGAATGTCTACCGGGAGACTCCCATGTACAACCTCTAGATTCGGCCTTCTGGAACTGCGAGTTACCATGGATGGTCTTGGTCAACATGATGAACTCAGACAGTCTCTTATCCTGTTCGTTCCATTCTAGGCCATGGGTTCCAATGTAGAGTTCTTCAGGTGACCTTCTCAGTCCTATTTTCTTTAAAATCACTGACAGTGACCTTGTAGAAGGTGTGGACTTCTTTATTGAACTTCTCCATCTCCATGAAGAACTTTTCAATTTCTTCTTCATCATAGTTGGATGTTGGTGTGTAGATGACTAAGATAGAAACTGCCAGCAATTAGTCACATCTATTCAAGTGTAAGAGTCTGATTCTGGTTGTTAGGCATTAGAACAAATCAATGCTCATGCCAAGTTTGTGTTGATGAGGACACTGGCACTAATGATGCCTCTACTGTCTCATGTTCTGAGGAACAGTTCTTCTCCAGTGTTGAAAAAAGCATGATGTGTTCGACATCATTGGATTGACCGAGATGAGAAGGCATCAATCCCATCATGCATCAATAGATATATAAAAATATAAAATATATATTTTAAAATTATATAAGTTATATATTTTTTAAATTTATTTATTTTTTAATTAGTGAATCACCGTGAAGGTACAGTTACAGATTTACACATTTTCGTGCTTGTGTTTCCCTCATACAATGTTCGGGAACCCATTCCTCCACCAGTGCCCATTCTCCACTACCAATAAACCCAGTATCCCTCCCACCCACCAATCCCATCTCCCCCCACCCCACCCTGCCTCTGTGGCAGGGTATTCCCTTTTGTTCTCTCTCTCCAATTGGGTGTTGTGGTTTGCAATAGGGGTATTGAGTGGCCATTGTGTTCAGTATCTAGTCTACTTTCAGCACGCATCTCCAACCACATTTTACTTGGTGATCCCTTCTCTATCTGAGCTGCTTTTCCCCCATCATGTGAGGCCAGCTTCCAAGCCATAGAGCCAACCTCCTGGTACTTATCTCTACTATTCTTGGGTGTTAGTCTCCTATTCTGTTATTTATGTTCCACAGATGAGTGCAATCTTTCTATGTCTGTCTCTCTCTTTCTGACTCATTTCACTTAGCATGATACTTTCCATGTTGATCCACTTATATGCAAAGTTCATGACTTCATTTTTTCTAACAGCTGCATAGTATACCATTGTACAGATGTACCAAAGTTTCTTTAATCAGTCACCTGTTCTAGGGCACTCGGGTTTTTTTCCAGATTCTGGCTATTGTAAACAGTGCTGCGATGAACATATAAGTGCAGATGTCATTTCGACTATACTTTTTTGCTTCTCCGAGATATATTCCCAGAAGTGGTATTGCTGGGTCAAATGGGAGCTCAATTTCTAATTTTTTGAGAAGTGTCCATATTGTTTTCCAAAAGGGCTGTACCAGTTAGCATTCCCACCAGCAGTGTAGAGGGTCCCTTTCTCCCCACATCCTCTCCAACTGCGGTTGCTTTTGTTCTTTTGGATGTGTGCCAGTCTCTGTGGTGTGAGGTGGTATCTTATAGTTGTTTTGATCTGCATCTCCCTGATGATTAGTGATGTAGAGCACTTTTTCACGTGCCTCTTGGCCATTTGTATCTCTTCCTTGGGAAAGTTTCTGTTCCTTTCTTCGCCCCATTTTCTGATGGGTATAAGTTATAATTTTTTAAAGTTAAAAGTTATAAGTTAAAAGTTAAATTTACAATGGTGCTAAATTTACAGCATCAGTGCACAAATTAGTGTCACTCACAAGGTGCCCGTGACCATTTCCCAGTATCCCCACATGCTTTTATCTATATTTTGTATTGTTTTATTTGGGGGGGCACATCCAGAGGTACTCAGTGGTTATTCATGTCTCTGCACTCAGGATATCACTCCTGGTGGGCTCTGGGGACCACATTGGAAACCAGAGATCAAACCTGGACAGGCTACATGGAAAACAAGTGCCTTACCTACTATACTATCTCTTCAGAAGACTCACACATGCTTTTTGTGTGATGTTCTTCTCCATGCTCCAGTAATTTGGTAATCCAAGGTGAAGGTTTCTCATTGTGTAGGATAAGTGGGGATATTGGTAGTGGGAAATGTGTACAGGTGAAGAGACTGGTGTTGGAACACTGAATGGCTGAAACTCAATCATGAACAACTTTGCAACTGTGTATCTCATGGTGATTCAGTTAAAAAATTTTTTTGGGGGGAAATGGTTTGTCATTGCTTGACACTGTCTATTCCCTTGTTTTTTCTCTGTTTATTCCTAGATTCTTGAAATCATCTGGTGTTTGTTCTTTTCCTTCTGATTTAGCTCAACAGTTTCTTCCACATTACTGAGAACTGCATGATTTCATTATCTTATTATGTATTATATTCCACTGTGCATATATACACCACAATTTCTCCATCTTTCCATTGTTGGACATTTGGTTTGTTCCCATATTCTGGTTATTGTGCCAAATACTTTTAACATAATGTTCTACACACTTGAGTACTCAGTTTATTGTAATTTCTTTCTACTGGATCTTAGACTCAAAAAGTATATACCCTCTCTAAAGGTGGCATAGGCTTCCCCTGTCATTTCATAGTTAACAACTCACCAGATTCTTTTTTAAAATAGAAAATATATGATTAAGTCTTATAATATATCTCCTCTGATTATGCCAAGTCCCAAATCAGAAGAGGGACCTTAAAAACTCCAAATATTTAAAATCGAAGAGGTTTATTTGAGGTGTTCTTTTAGAGTAATTTTGGGGAATACTCCTCACCCTAACACACTCCAAGCAAGTTCTTTACAATGGTGTTCTATGAATCATTGATCATAATAAGTTACTTCTGATCAAATGTATTTTCAAGTAACTACAATCATCTTCCTCCCTTGGATGTTCTGATACATACTAACATGTGAAAAGGTCAGAAAAGAACATGCTCTAAAGAAATACATTTATCAAAAATATTTCTTCCAATTTATCTTATAGATCATTTGTGTATGAAAATCTTGGACCTTGTGTCATTAGAAAGACATGTTGGCTATAAGAAGGATGTCAAAAACAGCAATAAATTGTGCAACTGAGAATAGACCCTGTTCCATTTCCCTAAGTCTTAAGAGATATTTTTATGGTTTCCTAGTTTGTTTTGGCCATAGTTCAGTTTGCTAAGTGATCTGATGTGGCTGAGTAAGTGGCTGAGGTTTTGCAGGGCCTGTCACACATAGATGGTATGCTCTTTAAAAAATTGTCATATACTTAGTAAACATAAATAATTAGAATTATATTTTTCAGAAAAATACGATGTCTTCCTAAGAAAATTCATTATTCAACTCCACTCAACAACAGTATGTTCCCCCGCCCTCATCTCTGTGTGCATATGTGTATATTTGCATCTGTGTAATAATCTACTATAGAATTTATTCCCACACGTTTGGGAAAGACAACAGAGCCTTCATTCCTCTCTCTCTCTCTCTCTCTCTCTCTCTCTCTCTCTGTTTTCTCTTGCCTTCCAATGTCCCCGAGCAGCTTGTAGTGTTTATGATGCTCCTCCAGCATTGTTTTGTTTTTCAAATAGAGTAAGAGTGATCATCCTCATTCTAAAACGTGAAAATTCAGCATGCGCCTTTGTTCGCTGTCTCCAGAGAGTGAACTGGCATCAGCAGTGCTCAGTAAAGTGAGGCACCTTCTCTGTCAACAGTGGCAGTGACAGTATGGAGTAGGCATGTGAGAGATCACGCTACTACTCACCATCCAGCTCACTTTCTACTTTGAGCTCTGTACCCACACATCGTGGAAAGGGTATCCAGATCTAAAGTCTCCTGCTCAGTCTACTTCTTAAGACTAGCCAGAAGCAAGTCTTAATTTCTGCTTAAAAGGTTTTTATTCAAATATGCCTTGGAGCATAGTTCTGGCGACACTATTACTAAGTCATATGTGCCTCTGTGTGTGTCTATGCAATTCAGACAGTATCTGTACTTCTGCACGCATGTGCATTCAATATCTGACTCTGAAGACAGGCTGAATAAAGACAGGTACAGTATACAAAATTTTTCCAGGCTCTTGTTTTAATTGTCTCTCCAGTTTGGCTGAAATAAAAGCTCAAGAGTCTTCACAGTACTGAACAATGGTTCCAGAATCAGCCAAGGTGTGGAACATAAAAAGCGCTGAATGAACCGGCATGTAGGCAACCCAGGGAAAGTAATTCTTCTTAGCAGCATGACTGCATCTCTGCTTAGCATCTAAACAAGTCAATTTAGAAGTATGGCCTTCTGGAAAGAAATGATGTTCACCTCAGCATCCTGTCGACTCATAGGGAGAGATGCCCTTTAGCCAGGTAGAAACAGTAAATTATATTTGAAATCCATTTCTGCTGAAGAGGAAAACCCTTCTCTTTGCTCAGAGGCACTGGATTTTTGTTTTGTTTTGTTTTTCCCTATAGCATTATCCAATATCAACTGTCCAAATTCAGAGGTCACTTTTTGCTAGTCAGTATCTGCCGACTTGGGGAAGGATTTTGCTAATTATACAAGGAGTGGTTTAATTAAACAGAAGTTCACATAGAGAAAATTGCCCCTTCCCAATGCTGAGCTTCTAGGAACTGATCTCTGCAGCATCTAAATTAGGCAAATCAGCTAAATCGATCCTGCTCCATAGAAATAATGCTTCATCAGGACCCAATCAATGGCAGATTGAAGTGTGATATGAGACAGAAGGAAGGAATATCAGCCAGTCCACTATTTCAGGGATGAGAGTCAGACTTCAAAGAGCAAAATTTCCTATTTCCTGATGGCTTTGTCACCCATAAACACTTTTAAAACTGACTCAAAAACCACACTTTTGTGGTGTGGTTAGGTGGCAGGGGATTCCAAAGGGAGGAGTCATAAGGTTTTGTGATTTAAACAATGCTATGTGCTCTCTCCACGTCTTCCCAGTCTGTATTTGATCTTTGATTCATAATTAGTCAAATCATAATAGAGAGGACTAGGCACATGGTCAAGACTGAGCCAGGTGTTTCAGATTTTTGTACCATGAATCTTAATATTCAGCCTCAACATATAGTGTAATAGGTTGCCTTGATATGAATGTCAATGGCCGGATTAGCTATGTGATCATGAGACAAGACACTTTCATCTCTAAAACTGTGTTTTCTATATGGGATCAGGGAGAAGATTAAATGTGACAAGCCATTCCTTAAAAAAAAAAGCATTCCATTTATTTTACTGTAGTAACATTTATTACCCAAATTTACATCTTGCCGATAAAAAAGGTCTAAGAAGAAGTGGCCTGTCTAGGATCTCCCTGGCAATGAGGCAGAGTTCAGAGTCCAAAATAAGATTTACCAAATACCGAAGCCCATGCATCTTCTACCTCGTCATGTGGACATGATGAAAAGTGATCAGGAATATGCTCTGAGATTGTTAAAGAAGAACCTGCAAATGGAATCCATCATTTCTTTTTGCAAAAATAGAGCAGACAATGATCACTTATTTTTTGTGTTAACTATAAGTATGATATTAGTTTCTGAAGAGACTCTGCCACTAAAAACAGTGGTAGTACTATCTCTCTATCTCCCTCTGACCCCACACAATCAGTCTTGAGTCTCACTGTCATCCCATTGCTCATCGATTTGTTCGAGTGGGTACCAGTAATGTCTCTCATTGAGAGACTTATTGTTACTGTTTTTGGCATATCCAATACGCACGGGTAGCTTGCCAGGCTCTGCTGTGCGGGCTCCATACTCTCGGTAGCTTGCCGGGCTCTCTGAGAGGGGCAGAGGAATTGAACACGGGTTGGCCGCATAAAAGGCAAATGGCCAACTGCTGTGCTATCGCTCCAGCCCGGCCTTGAGTCTAGAGAATATTTTGTCTTTTGTTCTCTTACATCACTGAAAGTTGTTATATAGGGGCTGGAGCGATAGCACAGCGGGTAGGGCGTGTGCCTTGCACACAGCCGGCCCGGGTTTGATTCCCAGCATCCCACATGGTCCCCTGAGCACTGCCAGGGGTAATTCCTGAGTGCAGAGCCAGAAGTAACCCTTGTGCATTGCCGGGTGTGACCCCAAAAAGCAAAAAAAAAAAGAAAGTTGTTATATATACATGTTTTATATATATATATATATATATATACACAAGTTGGGAGGTATATATATATACCTCCCAAACCTTACCTTCCATTTCACAGAAATTAAGTATATATTATATTACATATTATATATAAGTATTATATACATATATAACAAATTTTTCCCCTTGGCAATAGCTCCTTCAAAGAAAATCTTGTGACTACATACTATTTGATTTTCCTACATCTGATATAGTCCCTAAAACACAATAAATTCTGAACAAACCATGTTGGATGGATGAATGAATGAATTCCTTTACTTTCATGGGTGCATTAAATACTGGGGTTTATGACTTGTGGCTAGGCTCTTAGGGTAACCAATGTAAGCAGCCATTATTGTGGGGAAATTACATATTAACAATATTTTTATTTTGCATTTAATTAAGTTTATAATATTATTAGGTTTGCAATTATTTTCATGCCACTTAAGAACTCTATCCCCATCTAGATTCTGAGCTCTTGGAAAGAAGGAATCACTATTTCACTCTATGTAAACTCATCACAAGAATAGTCTCACATTGTGTCACATTGAATTGAATTACTGCTTCAATAGGAGAAATAGGTGATAACTATTTATGAATATACCAACAAGTGTGAAACATTAGGATGTTAAGATGAAATATGCCCAACATTAAGGAAGTTTGAGGTAATGGGTCTCTGAAACTTAGATATGTAAAGTATCTTCTGACAAAGCCAATAGTAGTATTTATTGTATCATATACTGAGGTGTGGGTATTTTCTTCTTGCCGAAATAAACTTGTGAGGTGAGTGTATGAGCTGCAGGCAAATGTCAAGCACATCAATGCATCTAAAGGTCTGAAGAAAGCCCTTGAAAACGGTGAGAACAACCTCAAGATCATGTAACAAACCCAAATAACGGAGTATTTTCCTGTCTTCCTTTACAAAATTTAAAGGGGCAAAAACACATAAGATAAACGTCAGTCTACTATGGGCCTGGTTTTTCATCAAGGAATGCAGGCTTAGGCTTGACAAAACCAGAACATATTACTGTGCTGAGACTCTAATAACCTGAAAAAACTTGTGCAATGCAGTCAGCAGCTTGTAAACCTAATTAGCTCCTATACCTAATCTCCCGAGGGTGCTGATTCCAAAATTCAAGGTTGGTTAAATTCTAGCTTCACAATTCGTGAGTCCAAGTCCTTGTACAAGAAATATGAGTATTTATTTTTTCTTTTTTTGAACCCGAGGGACAGAGGGGACGCTTCTAGCACAGGCCTGGGACGTATGATCCGTGGGCCAGTGCGGGCACTGGGCATGCCCTGCCGGAGAAATATGAGTATTTCTTGTCTCCATTTTCTCACATCATGGAGAAAGATAAGGCGGATAGCTATTCTGAATATTTAATGAGATATTATATAGAAAGAAATTAGTGGATTTCTTATTAAAAGATAAAAACTTCATAAATGTTAGCTATATTGCTATTAAATAAAATTAATGCTCTCTAGTATCAAGAATCAGACACTCTAGTAAACATTTTGAGTATTTTGCCTGATAACTCTTGACTCTCCCAACTCATTGAAATAGATATCATTTTCCTTCACTTAATGGGTGGTAATACAAAGATTCGGAGAATTGAAAACAACTTAATCATGGTTCTATAGCAAATGAAGGAAGACATGGTTTGAATCTATATTTATATCCCAAATCACACTTTCAGCTATTCAATTTTATTTTATTATTGCTTTAATTAAAAGAACACAAACCCTTTTTCATTTTTAAACTTCTTACTTGAGATGAGTTGAGGGATTTTCGTTCATAGTTATGCTTTTCTTTCCCACACAGTCTTCATTATCCCTTTCTTCATATTCATTTAATCTAATTTTATGTTGATGATAGGCAAATTTCTCCTTCTCAACATGTAAACTAATTTCTTACAGCAAAGTTTCATGCATTGATTCTTTTCTTCAATTGCTCTGCAGATGGAATCTCAGATCTTGGTACATACTAATGACTGAGAAAATTGGCTGCTACTAGGATGAAGAGGAGATGATGTTGACAATAACAGTGACAATGGAAATGATGATGATGATGATGATGATGATGATGATGATGATGATGATGATGATGATGATGATGATGTCTTTGTCTTTCATGTCTCTTTCAAGACATTTACCTGAACAATATTTAGACATGTCTAGTTCTCAAATAAGTTCTACTTATTACTGCCAAAATGTTCATGCATTTGAAATGACCTGCTGGACTTATCAGTGTAGATATCCTATTATATCCCTCTATCCCATTATATTTGTGATTTTGCAGGTCTCTTCATGCAGAGAGCCTCCTTGGGGTTGTGATACCATGGTCTTTTTCTACGTCTAGACCCTCTAGGTTCATATATTTCCGGATTCAAGTGGACTCATCTCTGAGGAGCAAAGACCTCTCAGTAAATAGAATAATTCTATACCCATTTCTAAACAGGAGCAAATCTTATGGATGTAGGATAGTAGGATAAAATATTATGAACTCAGCCACAATCGGTAGATCACTCATGTATTTATTCGTACTTACCTAACCCTGGACAATACAGTAGCTGGATAATCACTGGATAATTTTGTGCTCTTGAAAATCAAGCTTTCGCCCACTAGTCCTCTCTAGATGGGTTAAGACTACAAAATCCAGTCCCAAATTTGCACACTAGTTGTCCTGTCTGCAATCCATTGAAGTTCTCTTCTCTCATGTAGCTCCTTTAACCTGGAACCTCAGTGACACTGGCAAGGTTCCTATTTTAATGCAATAAATTACCCTAGAAGAAATCTTCTGCCCCTCACAATTATTCACAAAAATTACCTGTTCTAATTTTCCTACCCACTGAATGAGATTTTTAATTCCATTTCAATTGCCATCATTTTTAGTCTTGGTTACTGAACAGTGTTTGCATACACACACACACAATTAGACATTGTCTTAAAGAAGTTTCAGATTTGTAGGACAAATCAATAATAAATTACGTCACTGTCACTGTCATCCCATTGCTCATCGATTTGCTTGAGCGGGCACCAGTAACATCTCTATTGTGAGACCTGTTGTTAACTGTTTTTGGCATATTAAATACACCATAGGTAGCTTTCCAGGCTCTGCTGTGTGGGTGAGATACTCTTGGTAGCTTGCTAGGCTCTCCTAGAAGGACAAAGGAATAGAACCCGGGTCAGCCGAGTGCAAGACAAATGTCCTACTACTGTGATATTGCTCCAGCCCAGTATTAATATAAAGTACATAAAATTATATTGGCAGAAATAAACACTTTTAAATATACCAAAACTAAATGATTTTAAGAAATAGAAGATAGAAAATTAAAAGTAAAATAAGTGTATAGTAAAAATAAATAGTAAAGTATGAGTAAATAGAAATGGATTATATAAGTACTCATCCCTAAGGGGTATGTGCATGTGTGGGTATAAATACAAATGCTTGTAAACAACTGTATTACCATTGAATTATACATGTCTTTTGTGATTTGAGTAGGGAATATATACATTTATTTTTGGAGGAGTGAAGGAGAGAACAAAGAAGTTATTACACATATTACAAAATACTTTGTGATATTTTATGGTTTTATTCTTTATGATGGAAGTTTTTAAACACTAATAATTTTTAAAAATAATTTTACAATGTTTATTCTGGAGGAAGGGGCAGCTCCCATAGAGAAGGGAACACCAGGTAAGGTGTGGTTTGAGGACCCGCATGGGATGGGAGATGCACTCTGAAAATAGAATATAGACCAAACACGATGGCCACATAGTGCCTCTGTTGCAAACCACAACCCCAAGAGGAGAGAGAGAGAACAAGGGGGAATGCCCTGCCACAGAGGTGGGGTGGGGTGGGGGGGTGGGGTGGGAGGGTGGGAGAGATACTGGGAATAATTAGTGGAGGGGACTGGGCACTGGTGGAGGGATAAAAACAGAATGCAAACATGAAGTTCACAAGTTTGTAACTGTAACTCATGGTGATTCACTAATAAAAAATAAATAAATAAAAATAAAAAATAAATTTAAAAAATAATTTTACAATGTTTAACAACTCATTAGAAAAACGGTAAGGCCAAGAAGCTGAAAGGTGAGAACTGGTTCAGTAATCCTGTCTTAACTGATAAAATAGTTTGGAGTCTCATATTTTTGATCTTTTCAGTGTAGAAAGGTAGAGCAGTCAACAAGTCAGACTCCTTTCACTTTACCCAATGCATTTCATAATATTACATTTGCTCTCTCTTGCATATACTCCTGCCATACAGATCTATGTAGCACTGTAGATTGTTGCACTGTCATCCCATTGTTCATCAATTTGCTCGAGTGGGCAGCAGTAAGTTCTCCATTGTGAGACTTGTTACTGTTTTTTGGCATATCAAATACACCACGGGTGGCTTGCCAGGTTCAGCTGTATGAGCAGGATACTCTCCGTAGCTTGCCAAGCTTTCCGAAAGGGATGGAGTAATTGAACCCGGGTTGGGCTCATGTGGTGTGGTAATTATGGAGAATGGGTAGGGAGTGTTTTATGATGTGTCGTGAAGCCACAAAAGCGGCCCAGTGGTCCAGGAATATATTTACTCATATGTGAGGCTCTGCCTGAGCGTGTGGGGAGTGGCCTTGAGTGTGGTAGTGGTTGGGGTGTGAAGGTTTTTGGCTGTTGGAGCTGGGTCCCTTAGGGTGGAGAGAGTTCTCACCTGCCCCCTTCTGGGGTATGTCATATGAAACAGCCTGGCACGGAGTCTGGTGGCATGGTTATGGGGGCCTCATGTTATGCTTCCTTTTGGGAGAAGCAGCCATGTGATTTGGATGGTGGCTGATGGTGAGATTATCTGGCACCTGCAGGAGGTGGTTTATGGGCATGACCCCTGGGTTACCGGAGACTGGGGAAAAGCGGGCAGAGGATCTCAGCTTCTGGTCCCATTGAACCCAGATTCCAATGTCACAAAGTTCCGCATTACCTGGGTTCCGTGGAACTTCACTCATACGTGAGGCTCGGCCTGAGCACGTGGGGAGTGGCCTTGAATGTGGCAGTGGTTGGGTTCTGGAGTTTATTGGCTGAGGGAGGTGGGTCCCTTGGGGCAGGGAGCGCTCTCACCCACACCCCTCTGGCACACCCCTGTGAAGACAGCCTGGCAGGGGTCAGGACATTCTGTGGCTCTCTTTTGAGAGTTTTCATTTATAGTCCCTGAGTCTTGGCCGTTGATGAGATTACATGGCTCCGGGGGCAGTTTGTGGGTGTGACTGCCAAGCTACTGGAAAACTGGGGAACTGGGAAGAGGAGGCCCAATCCCAATCCAAGCGGGCCTGGAGCTCTCAGTCATGGGTTCCTGCCTACCTGTCTCTTTAGAGATTTATGTGTCTCTGAAATAAGGCCAATAAATGAGTTTATATAGCTGAGCAGGAGGTGGTTTGTGGGTGTGTCTCCCACATACCTAACTTTTGGCCATTCAATTTCTTGGTAAACTTGGCCCCAAGTTGTTGGGGTCTGGTCAAAATCACAGCAGCAATTTTGGGGTATCTGGAAGTCTGAAAGCACCATCAGGCTGTTGATGCACTTATCCCACAGGAAAAGGTTGACCTGCTGGCAGCACCATATCCCCAAAAACCTAGTTTATATTTTAAAAGATGAATTATTCACTCAAATTTCAGGTAGGAAGTAAGGTATTAGAATTCATAAATAAGAAAGGTCTCCTAACTTTTCAAGTATTCCAACCTGTGATAGCAAGAGCAAACTGAGTAGAGTTAAATGAATGAGTTGGGGTAGGAAAGTTGAGTATTTACTGGAAATAATAAAGGTAAGGAAGTTTGGTTTATGAGTAAGTGATAAAGTAGTCAAGTGAAAATTGAATGTTCGTGTCAGGAACTTGGTAGAATGAGATATTGAAAGACAATAGTTAAAAGACAATAATGTTGATACAATAGCACTGTCATCGAGTTGCTCATCGATTTGTTCAAGTGGGCACCAGTATCGTCTCCATTGCGAGACTTGTTGTTACTGTTTTTGGCATATCGAATATGACACAGGTAGCTTGCCAGGCTCTGCTGTGTGGGCAGAATACTCTCAGTAGCTTGCCGGGCTCTCCGAGAGGGACGGAGGAATCGAATCCAGTTCAGCCGCATGCAAGGCAAATGCCCAACCCGCTGTGCTATTGTTCTAGTCCAGTCCAATGTTGATACTATTATATTTTATAGAACTGTAAGTTCCCTTTTGTCTATTCCACCTACCAACATTTCTCATTCATTATTTATGTTGTAAGTGGTACATGGAATTTTCCTTATTCATGAATGAATTCAGAAAATCAAAAGGCTTGTCTAAAGTTTCACAGTCCCCAAGCAAACTCCATATTCGTTTCGACATATTCCACTGCAGGGTCATTCAGCAAATCCACAATGTCCTCTGCCAACAACATTGTGTTTCCTAATGAACCATACCCAGAATTCACTGGACTCTTTCAAGGATATTCTTACAAAATCTTTCCAAGAGTTTTAGATTTTTCCTGGAATTTAATTTTTTTTAGAAAAAGAACATGATGTAATGAGCAAATTCGAAAGTCAACATTAGCCTTCATTATGCGTACAATATAAATTTTATCAAATCTACCTCTTGTACTCATACTCTGTTAGTTAATAATTAAAATACCTCCCACATAACCTCCAAAGGCAAGTTCATTTCTATTGCTCAATAATGAATAACCAGAGACAGAGGCTTAGCAATATGTAACCTCTTCTCTCTAGGGAAAGCTAGTACTACAAAGGCTACTAGAGATCACTCAGTTCAGATTCCTCAAATACACATGGAACTTAAAACACCAAAGATGTTAGTAATTTTTTTCAAGCTCACAAAGATGGTGGAGACATTTTATTAAACCCACATATTGGTTGTTTATGATAAACCGCTAGCAAGACTCACAAAGAAAGAGAGAGAGAGAACCCTAATAAACCGAATCAGAAATAAAAAGGAGGGCATCACAACAGAAACCAAGGAGATTCAAAAGATCATCAGAGACTACTTTGAAAGTCTGTATGCCACAAAACAAGAGAACTTAAAAGAAATGGATGAATTCCTTGATTCCTACAATCTCCCAAGACTGAACCAAGAAGACTTGAAATACCTGAATAGGCCCATAAATATCAAGGAAATCAAAGCTATAATCAAAAGTCTCTCCAAAAACAAAAGCCCAGGTCCAGACGGATTCACTGGCGAATTCTTCCACATATTGGTTGTTTTGCATTTTATGTGTACCTTATAACCCATGTATGTGAAATCATAAAATATAATCCATCAGTGACTTAAACACCCTAATTTTACATATGAGCAAACAGGCAAAAAGCAACTAAGTGACAGTTTGATTTCACAGGGGTAATGAATTAAAGAACTGAAACCTGATTTCCCCATTTTCTCTCTGAATACCTTGCAGAGCACAGTGCTTTTTAAAATACAGACCAAAGTTGCCTTCACATGTACAGAAAATTTTGCTTCCTGTTCTGAAATTAATAAATCAGGTTTCCTGGTAGACTTTTAAGTTACTGAAAGTCTAACAGTGACATTTCTTTCCATTTTTTTTCACACAGGTTTGAGTTATTCAGACCTATTCAGACAGGTTGAGTATCATTACTAGATGATGTTTAGTTTTCATTTATATATGTATATATATTATATATATACATATCAGACCCTTAAAATACCTTAGGAAAATAGCCTAAGGTACTAGGCAACTTTTATTTGCCTCATATTCCTTGTTATATTTTTCTGGCATTCTTTTTGTGCCAAGAGAAGACAAGCACAGGTAGGCAACACTTGCTTCTTATTTTTCTGCTTCCTGATTACTATGGCAAATCCTTTACTCTTTGGTCTCAAGCATGATTTTCTCTCATCATGCCCTATCTGATTAGTTCACTGTAAGAACTCTGTTAGTGGTCCTTTGTAGATATGTGTCTTGTCTATGTATTTACAGATTCGAAAACATACAGCAACAGATGAGGTATTTGAGTTAAGGGAAGCACTCCATTTACATTTTCAAATGTGGAAGGCAAAGCAATTCATTCATTTATCCCACAGTAAGGAAAATCATTAATCTAGACTAGAGGTTAGCTCTCTTGATTTCAGATCACTGACCATTTCTGGAAACAACACTGCCTCTATCGGCTAATTAAAACCACAGGCTCCACTTATTGGGCATTTGCTGTATTTTAGGCATTATATTTAGTATACTATTCACATTATCTGATTTCATCACCATAAACTCTTATGAATTATCATCATATGTACTTCACAGGTAAGGGAATTCAGAGATTCCTTATTAATAATCACACAATTACTGGTTGATCCTGTACTTGTACTGTTAGGTTTATGGCACCTACGTTCTTAATGCAGAGAGTCTCTTGCCCCTGCGCCTGGCTGTCTTTTCTGGAGCTCCTCAGAGGGGTTGGGCTTCAGTTTCCCTCCCTGCCCTGAGCACAGCTTCCTCAGCTGAAGACCTCCAGAGCCTAGCCACAGCCATGCTCAAGGCCCCACTCTACACGTTCCAACAAGCCTCACACATCAAGGAACCAGCAGAGAAACCCAGGTGTGTGGGACCTGGGGCTGAGACCTCCAAGCCTGCTCAGATCAGGACTGGACCTCTTCCAGCCCAGATTCCCCATCTTCCAGTAGCTAGGCGGTCACACCCAGGGACTGCCCCTGGCGCCGTGTGATCCCACCAACAATCAACATCCAGAGACTATAAAACCAAGCTCCCGGAAGCTTATAGCTTAGTTCTCCCTCTAGGAGAGCCTGGAAAGCTACTGAGAGTTTCCTGCCTACACGGGAGAGCCTCGCAAACTCCCCATGGCATATTCATATGCCAAAACAAGTAACAATGATGGGTCTCATTCACCTGACCCTAAAAGAGCTTCCAATGTGGCACCACTGGAAAAAGGATGAGTAAAGAGAGGCTTCTAAAAATCTCAGGACTAAGATGAATGGAGACGTTACTGAGACCGCTCGAGAAATTCGGCGATCAACGGAATGATGATGATGATGATGATGATGATGAAGATGACATTCTTAATGACTTCATTTGAATAAACAGACTGGAAAGAACATAAGGTCCTATGTAGTTCAAAAGGTGCCCAAATAACCAAGCTCAAGGATAATTTGAAAGTCATACAGATCATGCAAATACGCCAAACAGCATTGGTGTATTTTACATGAACTAAATGATATTTCTCTAAGCAACTCATGACTCTCCCTTTAAATGACTGGAAATGAAAGCACTAGGGTTAAGTTTCTTGCTCCAGGTCATACACAAGGTAGGTAATCTAGGTAGTCATCAGATTCAGAAAGTCTATCTCTTTTTTTTCTTTATTTTTCTTTGAGACACCATGATTTACAATATATATAGTTGA
The DNA here is from genome assembly GCF_027595985.1 of Sorex araneus. NCBI lineage: Eukaryota > Metazoa > Chordata > Mammalia > Eulipotyphla > Soricidae > Sorex > Sorex araneus. The sequence goes on from NC_073311.1 coordinate 44,680,926, forward strand.
GTTTCAGGCATATAATTTTCTAATACCAATCCAACTTCTCTATACTAGTGTCAATTTCTGTTCACCAATGTTCCCAGGTTCCCTTCTACCTCTGTCTAAACCTTGATTGGCATATTTTTAGTGTGGATGTAGTAGCTTGGATCTCATGCTTTCAGTTATATTGGTTTTGTGGTTCAGGTATATAGCACACCTCATAGCATCAATGTTTCTGAGGCTACTGGCCTCTGCCCCTGTTATCTCCCCCTTCACCTCTTCGAAATTTCTCCCCTCAGAGAAAGTCTCTTGCTAAGACTAATTTCAATAACTAATCAACATTTCCTGTCAAACTTTGTTGCTTATTTAAGAACATTCTTCAAATGTTTTAATAGACATAAACATCACTCTGTAAGCAAAGTATGATTCTCATCATGTCAATACATGAAGGTAGACCTACTTTATTTCCAAAGTATTACCTTTGATTAGTTTTGAAGGATTTTAATAAAATCCAGTGAGTAATGATGAGAAGTGTTAGAAGGAAGAATGAAGGAGAGGCCTTGGCAAAGCATCTGATATATGACGAATGCTCAGTTTAATTAACGAGGCTCCCAGTTCATGAGGCCTACTTATGTGACTTTCCTTATAAACTTTTATAATAACATTTTGTGCCCTCTTACCCCCATTCTCAATGAGGAAATTGATGTGAGGAGAGGTACGCAATGTGACAAAGATTCTAATGCCAGTAGTGGCAGAATCAGGATTTGAAGCCAGACTGTCTGGTTCCAGCTTCTGTGCTCTCCACTCCCAAGTGGCACTACCCTGAAACAAAATGCAGTCTGGTAACCATGTGGGAAGATCCTAAGCAAGTCTCTGAGGACATAGGTGCTAATATGTCACTGCCACCTTGTACACTGGAAAATGATGTCACTGTGAGTACATACTATTCATCATTTTCCCTGAAGTGGAAACAGATCGACCAAATTGCTAATGGCCAATAAGATCTCTTGTAAGCTCTTCTGGAGACCAGTACTATAAACACTCTCCTCCCCCACACCTCTTATCCCAGGAAGCGCCTCTATGATACAAGCTTTCAGGGAGGAGCATTGCCTCCCTCCGTGAGGACAGCTCTTGTTCAGACTAAAGTGAAGGCAAAAGAAGACCATGTCTCGGAAAAATGGTGGCAAGACAGTCACACTCTGTTTCATAATAGAATGACTCTAAGAAAGAAAAACTATCCAAACTGGTCCCTAGAAAGTCAACATCTCTGACCCAAGGTGAGCCCTGCTGTTTGGTGAGATGCCTCTTTTCTCTCCATCAAGAAAGTACAGGATGCTCTACACAATCAAAGGCCTTGTAGGACTTTTGACCAAAAGTTGCCTCAAACCATATCCCTGCAGACCCCAAAGAAAAACAAATCCCTTCTCTCTCTATGACTCTCTAATTCCAGGTTCCCAATGAGCTAAGCAAAAAAAGAAAGAAAAAAAAAGAAAAAGAGCCCCTAAAACCATATTAATAAGTTTCAGAAACAAAACTTGAGAAATAGGAAAACAGTTCTAAGGGGGGAAAGAACTTCCACTCTGGCCCTTCCAGGGATAGGCTCAGAAATACTGCTGAAAAAAAGACTTTCTCGTACAAGCAATCAGATAATAAGACCCCTTTAAAAAGCAAAGAATAGTTAAATTCATCACCATAATTTAATTGTACAGGATATTAAAGAGCAGTTAGCTTCCCTCTTTCTCCGGCACTGCTTTTGTGTATTAAATTCAGACTAATCAAATTGCAAATTCCAAGAGTACTGTATTAGTCATCCCCATCACTTTTAATTAATTTAATGGCCTACTCTCTCTCTCTCTCTCTCTCTCTCTCTCTCTCTCTCTCTTTCTCTCTCTCTCTCCCTCTCTCTCTCCCTGTATTTTCTGACTGCCTGCATATCACTTAGCCTTGCCATGCCTTGTAAATAAAGAACGGATGGGGAAACTTTTGCAGAAAAGAATAAAGCAAATCTCTTCTATTCTCAAGTCACATTCGATGTTTGAGTAATTCATGGAACGTGGACTTTAAGCAATGGTGCTGATTGTTTCTGCTTAGCGGTCTTCAGACATAGGAGAAGAGAGAGGGCGAAGAAAGGAAGGAAGGAAGAAAGAAGAGGGGTCTGAATTTACACTCACCGCTTCAAAAGCCCTTTTGTCCTCAGCCCACTTCTCTGCCTGAAGATGCAGCATTTGCCAAAAAGTCGCCTGCAAGACAGCACAACAAAAGTATTTTTTAAAGCCCATTAAAGGGTTTATTTGAGGCCCACCCCCACCTTCTTCTAATATTTTTTTTCTTGCAGTGAAAGACATATTTTTAGGAAGTGGCACTCGCTCAGATTCTGATCACACCAACTGGAGTCTAATAGAAACCACTTCACTAGTGAAGTTTGCATTTGGTTGGGCTGTTTGGGTCAATTGTCTTTTCACCTGGCTCAGGCTACCAAGTCAACACGAAGGAAGAATACAAGTTATTTAGCATGTAGCACTCGTCAGAGAGCCAGCGTCGCTGAGCGGTGGTCTGCAGGGAGTGAGAATGGCTGTCTTGTTCGGGTGGCTGTTTTTAGCTGCTCTGACACATTCAGACTTTCTGTCCATTCAGCCAGAGGGGCCACGTGTCCCAAACCTGAAAGGGACTAGCGCTTTCAAGCCACTTGGTTCAACTTGCCTTTTCATATGGAGGATTTTCCATGTGAACAGAATTGTTCTTGAGGTGACTTTTTCAAATATAAATGCTTTCAAATGCTGATAGTTTCACATCTGTATTGAGAGGCCCATCTAGGTGGCGGGGTGTGGGAGAGGGTAGAAAAGGAGGAAAAAATAGAAGTAAACAAAGAGTGGTCAGTAGCTTCCATCACAGGCTGCGTGGACACCTGCTGAAAAGTCACAAGTCCAGTGAAATGGCTGTTTGAATGTTTGGGTCTCCGCGATGCCAACTGGCTGACTTTTCCAATGAAATGACCAGTTGTTTTTGGCATCTTTCAGGAATAACCCTGGTTCAATCTGAATTATTAAGAAGTATCCTATGGGTGAATTATCCAGGTCCATGTGGGGTTTCTTTTTTTGTTTTATTTCCTTCCTGGGCATCTGCTTTTGGAGGTCCATTTTAATACTAATTAGTGACTCCAACCTTGGGAAGAGTTGTTCAATTTACTTCAACAAGTGTTTCATTGAACACTCGCCACGTGCCCAGCTTCTGGAGGTTGGAAGATAAAAAGAGGAACTGCCAGTCCGGTGTGGAATTCAAACAGCGCCACGGAAGGAAGCCCAGAGAAATTCAGTATTGCAGGGGAGAAACTTCAGCGCAATCTGGGCTCTCAGCAATGCGTTTCAATGGGCTTGGGGACACGAAACTCTTGACAAAGAACCTGAAAGAAATTCTTAGAAGAAATTATGTAAACATATATGGAAAAAAAATGAAGCAGCAGAAAATCATGAGTCTCTCTCATTTTAGGTAGCATAAAATGAGAGGACAGGAAAAGGAGGGATGAAAGTATTTCTCTGTGGAAAAACAGAATGGGGGTCAAGCTTTGGGAGCTCTAGCCACAATTTTGAAACAAGTATATTTCATCTCAAAGGCCATGACAGGATTAAAATAGGGTCATGAGACAAGCAGATCTGTAAGAAAACACGCAACCCGGAGATTCTTCTTCCAGCTATTTATTAAGAAACCTTCTCATGCAAACGGAAAAAGGACGAACGAAGCAGGGACTAAGGACGAACGAAGGAAAAGGAACCAGGGGGAGCCCCTAGCTAGGCAGCTTCCCTCCTTATATACCTCTCGCTGCTTGTTTTCGCCCACGTGTCTGCATCTGATAGGTTAGTTACAGCTTATGGGCGTGGCAAGACATCCTGTTTCCTTATTAGGAATGGTTTTCGAAGCACACAGGTGTTGTTTACCAAGAAAGGTGCAATTTACAAGCACAGTGCAACTGTTGTTGCAAAGCACGGTCCCGTGGAGGCTCTCCACAGTTCCCCCTTTTTGTTTTAGAACAGCCAGTCTGCGTAGCAACCTCGGCCCCCTTGGCCTTACCCGTCATTGGGAGCCCTCTCGCTTGTAGGTCCCTGTCTTAGGTTGGTCCAAGGGTCAGGTGGGGTATAGTGCACCCTTTCAAACTCCTCAACTACAGGAGGTCCCCTGTAGTTAAGGGCTCTCAGCTGCATAATACCTTTGCTACATCCAGCTAACCTGATTGTTCTAAGCGAGATTATTATTTCAAAGTTGCAAGCCAAAGCTGCGGGGATTGCTGTGCCTCCAGGGCCACGAATGCCTGTAAATATCACGCTTTTGTAAATAGTTGTTCTTGCTGCATTTTGTATAGACACCAGGCAAAAAACCAAAGCAGCGAGAAGCAATAAGGACAGTCTGCTCCCACCCCCGCCCACTCTTTGATAAATGGAGGGGACTCCTACTCTGGGCCTATCAAGATGGGTAAGGAAGGGGATAATCTATGCACAGGCGTTAAAGCAGGCCATGTTGTAGCAATGGCCCAGGAAGCTGCTTCTTCAGCTCATATCCTCACAGGAACCAGGCTGAGAACGAGCACCAGTTTGCACATCTTGGTCTACTGGAGGCGCAGTCTTCCCTGTCAGGCGTTCAGGAATCCACGCTGGTTCTGCCCTGACCTGTGGAAAAAACACAAAACAGAACCCCTGGCCCGGGTTAACACGGGGTCCGAGCTGTGCCATCCACCAGAAAGGGTATAGGTGGAATCAGTTTGGCGATGAATCAGGAGACTCTGGTGGTCTGAGATCCAAATCAGGTGCTTGAATTCTGCTTCTGATAAGACGTAAAGGGATCCAAAGTTTCTTAGCGGGGTTATCATCTGTTGAAACAAAAGCATAGCCTTTTCCTCGAATGAGGAGTTTCCCTGCTACATTCAAGTGAGAAAATACCTCCTTTTTGTATTGGATTTAACATTCCATATGTCCACTGAAAATGCAGAGGTGATGGGCTTAAGGCCGCAGTGTTCTATACTGAAAAGGGGTTGTAGTAACTTTATCGGGGCAGGGAATAGGCTGCGCTTCCTGCCGTCCCTGGCTGCAGCGATTATACTGATTGGAGCTCTGAAACTCCACACTGGGGAAAGGGGCTGAAACTGGGAACATCTCCTGATTTTGAGGGGCCTGGGGCTGGTCCCCTTGCAGGTGTCCCGAGTTGGGGTCACCCACTACATCAAAATTAAAACGACAATCTCTGGCCCAATGATTTCCCCTCTTACACCGGGGACAGGGCCCGGGAGGTGCAAGTCTGGCTCTGCAGTCTCTGGCCCAGTGGTTTCCCTTCTTACACCGGGGACAGGGCCCAGGACGTGCTCTAGTAGCACAGCTTGGGGGCGCATAGCAATCTCTACGAAAGTGGCCTGGTTTTCCACAATTAAAACATCTTTTCTGAGCTTGTCTCTGTAAGGCATAGACCTGTACCTTATGTTTAGCAGAGCCAACATTCCTGCATGCTTCCAAATACCCGAATATGTCTTCCTTCTCCTTAATAGGGAGCAGAATGGCCTGGCAATCCTCATTAGCATTTTCAAAGGCCAATAATTTAGTCAACAGCTCCTGAGTTACCTTATCTTTAACCTGCATTTCAATGGCTTTCATCAACCTTCCTGTGAAATCTGCATAAGGTTCTGAGGCTCTCTGGAAAATCTTTGTAAAACTTCCCTTAAATTCTGCTTCTGCATCAACCTTCTCCCATGCACGCAGGACTATTTCACGCACATGAGCAAGAACAGCATGAGGCAAGGTGACTTGCCTTTCTGGGTCTCGCCATTTCCCTTCACCAGTTAACATCTCACAAGTCAACTTAATACCTGAAAAGTTTTGTCCAGCATGGCCTAGGCCTTGAAGCTTTGCCTTGGCCTCATTATAGAGCCACATTCTCCATTCCAAGTACTGAGAACGGCTTAAGCATGTCTTAGCAACCATGTGAAAATCTTGAGGCACCCAGTAGGATTTTTTACTCCAGTATGCAAGATACTCCCTACAGTACGGAGATGTAGGCCCGTACGAGACACAGGCCTGTTTGAAACAACTGAGAGAATCCATTCTTAACCTGTGACAAGATGGATGCTGCTTCTTCTCTGCCTGGACTGGGCGATTGGGAGCATGTCCCGATCGGTCTGGAGGCCGCTTGGCTGAGTCACTCTCGGACTCAGAATCTGAGTAAGTGGCAGCAGACTCATAACCCACATCACTTCCATCTAATACACTGGAAGTAGAGCAATATTCACCAGCCTCAGAAGTATTTTTCCTATGAAAACCCTTTCGAGACTTAGGTGTGGGAGGAGCTGAGGCCGTATTATTCCTAATGTTCTCCACATCAATTGCACTATTCAAAAATAGGAGAATAGAATTAACAATCTCCCATGTAGTCCAGAATTTCTGGGGGATCTTAGTCCCTTTCTTAGATGCCTTATAGACATTTTTCCTAACTTGTCTCCAAATCCTGCTTTCTAGAGTTCCTTCGTCTGGGAACCATGGGTTAACCTCATAAACTACTTTAAGGCAGGATCGGAGTTGGTCTCTGGAAACGTAGAGTTCCGGGTTTCCTATTCTGCGGGAGAGAGACTGAACGAAATCCACAAATGACTTGCCCTGTTCAGTCTGGCTCGAGAAAATACGAAAGATCTTGGGAAGGCCCAGAATCTGTCCCATCTTAGTGGGGGATTGCTGCTAGGATTCTAAACCGCAGCACACACAAAAAAATCCTGATCTCCCGCTCACCTTCTAAAGTGGGGCGCACCGAACGCTTATTCTTACCTTTAGTTGATAGTTCGTGCCCACCCAGGGACGCCAGCTGTAAGAAAACACGCAACCCGGAGATTCTTCTTCCAGCTATTTATTAAGAAACCTTCTCATGCAAACGGAAAAAGGACGAACGAAGCAGGGACTAAGGACGAACGAAGGAAAAGGAACCAGGGGGAGCCCCTAGCTAGGCAGCTTCCCTCCTTATATACCTCTCGCTGCTTGTTTTCGCCCACGTGTCTGCATCTGATAGGTTAGTTACAGCTTATGGGCGTGGCAAGACATCCTGTTTCCTTATTAGGAATGGTTTTCGAAGCACACAGGTGTTGTTTACGAAGAAAGGTGCAATTTACAAGCACAGTGCAACTGTTGTTGCAAAGCACGGTCCCGTGGAGGCTCTCCACACAGATCTAAAATTTAATAAGATCCTGGTATTAAAGTCGGTTCAAAGACTGGACACGGACTAGTGTTTAGACTGTGACAGTGATGTAGAAATTATCACAGTCACTGTCACTGTTACTGTCATCCAGTTGCTCATCGATTGGCTGGAGTGGGCACCAGTAATGCCTCTCATTGTGAGACTTATTTGTTACTGTTTTTGGCCTATCCAATAGGCCACAGGTAGCTTGCCAGTCTCTGCCGTGGGGGTGCGATACTCTCGGTAGCTTGCTGGGCTCTCAGAGAGGGACGGAGGAATCGAACACGGGTCGGCCGCATGAAAGGCGAATGCCCTACCGCTGTGCTATCGCTCCAGCCCCATAGAAATAATAAGAAAAATAAATAATAATAATAATAATAATAATAATAATAATAATAATAATAATCCTGCTCTTAAAACATCAACCAAAGGGGGAAGAGAGAGCACTGTAGTTATTCAAAGGACCCCAGTATGTAAGTGTTTAGGTTATACCCAAACCTTCTGGGGGGGGCTAACATATGGGATTGGAGTAGAATCATTGTCTTTAAGAGCAACCTGGGAAAATAATAATGAAGAATTTGGAGAATTCTAATAGAGGTTTTTTTTTTATTGTTTTTGTGAAGCAAGATAGTTTTTATTTAAAGACATTTACTTAGAGAAATGTCAGAGAATAGAAAGAGGGAAATACATGTTCAGGAGTACATGCAGGCCATTTCCACAGAATGGGGAAAGTCACCCTGACGTAAGACAGCACACATCTCAGATAGGTAGGAATCAAAGAAGCAAGGCAAGGCTAAGTAAGTACACATCTCAAGAGGGGATGCAAGCAAGTTCACTTAATTTGAATGACATTTCTACATCCATAGAGATTGATTCATCTCCTTTGTTTAAATAACTGGCTCCTTTTTCTTGTGGATTTGGTGATCGAACTCAAAGAACTTGGAGGTAAAATGAAGTTAAATTGATCGCTTTGTAAAGAAAATCATTTCTTTCCAGACACTCAAAATGCTTTTTAAAAAGGAATAATAGAGCAAGAATTTTTTTCATCACATGATATCTGAAGCTTAACTACTCATGTAGACCGAAGGCCTATATATTTCAGAAGACTAAAAAACAGTGCTAGCTAAAAGATAATGTATTTTGAATACCTTAACATTAGCTTTTGAGATTTTTACCAAGAGGCAGCCCTAGAGTAGAAGAAAATATTGGCAATGTTTATCTGACTTGTAATGGCTTTAACATCGCAAAGTAATCAATGTTTTTTAAAAAAATCTAATTATAGGAAAGAAATTCGAGAAGGGACAAACTAAGCTTCTAGCCAAAAGGAAAAATTAAACAAATGAAAAATATGTGAAATATGCTCAAATTGATTACCCATTAAGACAATGGAAAATAAAACCATGAGACATGGCTAGATACTGACCAGATGGACACATTAAACAACAAAATACTAAGGACTGCTGAGGATGCGGAGCAATGGTTATGTAAATGATCTTGGTATGAAAGTAAGTCATTTGACATTATTTAGGAGAGTTGAAAGCCAATGATGCTCACCATAGCCATGCCACGGGACCCCACTCCAGGCTGTTTCACTCGGGGTGCCCTGGGTGGGGGGTGAGAGCCCTCCCCGCCCCAAGGGACCCATTCCCAGCAGCCAAAAACCTCCAGAACCCAACCGTTGCTATTCTCAAGGCCGCTCCTTGAATGCTGGGCCGATCCTCACCCATGAGTGAACCTATTAGTCGACCATACAGCCATATTCGCAGCCGAGCGACACATCATAAGACATACCCTACCCATAATCCAAGAGTACTGCACCAGATTTGATGGGGTTCAAATAGTAGGCAACCAATAATAGAGGGAAATATATATATATGTGCACATATATATATAATTTTATATATACAGATATATATACAAGTTCACAAGGCTCAACCTTTAACAACATGTTAGTGATATCTTATAGATCTTAATGGCCCCTGCCAAACAGAACAATCTTCGCTTTCTTTCCTCTATGGATACTTTTTTGTAGCATTTCAGCAGTTTTTCATAACAAACAATACAAAATATATTATTTTGGTTTTGCTTTGGGACAAGGATTGGGGTTTGGGATGGAAACATCCCAAATATGGTGGTGGGAAGGTGTAATGATAGTGGGATTTGGTGTTTGAATATTAAATGTAATCGAATACTGTGAACTACCTTATGAAATAAAAAAATTAAAAATAAATAAAGTAATTAATTAAAAAAGAGAAAATATTGAAAGCCTATATCTCAGCAATTCCACCACTTAACTGTCTTCCTTAGGTAGACAGACAGACAGAGACATATACACATTCACACACACATACACATACAATATGCCCACCATGCCCTGGTAGTTATCTCTAGTGATCTACATAACATTATGGATACAAGCGAAGGTCGAATGACTGAAAAAACTTGATATCATTATGAAATAAAATACAATACTGTTATGACAATTAACTGATTATAGTCACAGTTAACAATGTAGAATATTAAAAAATTATAACAGAGAATTAAATAAAGCAGATATAGGTTTTACCCACCATCTGAAAGTAGTGGGTTCTTACAAAACCTTTCTTAAACTGAAATAGTATAATATAATTCTGTTATGACAATTAATTGATTATAGTCACAATTAACAGTATGGAATATTAAAATAATAGCAGGGAGTAAAATTTTAAAAAAGATACAAGTTTTATCCACTATCTGAAAGTAGACACAATCTTTCTAAACTGAAATAGTATAAAGTGAAGAAACATTTACCACTAATTTATATGGGGAAAAGGTTTTGCCTTCCCAGACCTCCAAAATAAACTATTGAACAATGCTACATGAAATAAAAAAATATAGTAAAATTTAAAATATTATTATAAATATACAGCATATGTAACAGTTTCAGGGAGGTAGTTTGGTAGGGCAGTTCATTGCCTATAAGGACACACTGAACACTAAGGCTTTCATATTGTGTGGTCAAACTGAAAATTCTCTTTGAAATTTTCCCCCTTTTCCTCGTTGGGCATTGTCATTTACAAAGTTGCTGACAATCGAGTTTCAGGCATCCAATGTTCAGACTCCAAGCTCACTGCATCCCTCTACCAATGAAACCAGGTTCCTACCTGCCCTTCAACCTGACAGTTTTGAAGGTGAATCTGTGTTGCTTGGGTTCTGTGCCAACAGAAGCAGATACTCACTCAGGGTTTCCAAGAAGAGTGAAGTGTGTTGATCAAACTTTCAAAACTGGGGAGATATGCATACTTTTTAAAAAAAATGTGGAAGATGCATTTGAATGCTTCAAAGTACCACAGAGTAGAAGTCACCATAAGAACTAGCCATGCAGCTGCCTCTAGACCTTCTTGAGCTCCAGAAGTTCACCACGGTTCCCAGCTGTGGAGACATTCTCTGCTGATGGCTCAAAGCTGATCCTCAATGGGGGAATTACTCTTGGCCACAGAGACCTAGATACCCAGGTTCACAGCCCTCCCTGGCCTTGGCTTGTGTCTAAGAAGATAAAGTGCCAGACTACTTGCTGCAATTTAGGATACCTGTGAAGAGCTAGCCCTTCTCAGAGACCCCTGTGGAGTTGGCTACAACCTCATTGTGTACCAGCTCCTCCATCTGCTCAGTTGACCTTCCTGACTTTTCCAAGATAGCTCCCTGACCTTCCATTTTTGTATCCGTTGACAGGATTCTGGCAGCCTTGATCGGCTCCTTTTGAGGGAAAACAAAGGAGCTGTTAATGAGAAGGAACACTTTGGAGCTTCTAGAATGCTGGCACCAGTCTATTTTAAAATTACAGTGATAGTCTCTCTGAGTTGCATCACCATGTTGTACAATCATATGTTTGGATCTTCTTTGCAAGAGTTAGATTTCACAAATCTGATATTTGGTAACTAGGGAGATAGCACCAGGAGTGCATGCCTTGCGGGAAATTGTCCATCAGCCCTGCTGAGTGTGGTTCTGGTCATTGCCAGCTCTGCCAGGTTCAAGGTGTAAGCAGATTTGGCAGAGGTGGAGAGAGAGACAGGCAAACAGAGACAGGCAGAGACAGTGAGAGAGAGTGGGAGAGAGAGAGAGAGAGAGAGAGAGAGAGCGCAAGAGATTTTCTATTCTTATTAGGTCCCAGTTATCATAACAGCGTATCTACCTTCATTAACATCATTTAAACCTGACTGAGTTTTCCCTAACACACTACCTCCAAATACTATCATATTGGAGGCTAAAGCTTTAACAGATGGATCTGGAGGACAGTTACATTCAATTCACTGCATAGCCAACAAATCAACAATTAAAATTATTTGGTATCAAGACATAAGTCAGACAACTCAAACTAATAAAGTCTTACTGAGAGATTTTTAAAGCCAAAGAAACACACCAAAATATTTAGGCAAATGTTGGAGAGATAGTACAGTGGGCAGGGCATTTTCCTTGTGGTGTCCAGTCCAGATTTAATCCCCAGCATTATATACTAAATCCAGAGTCCCTCTACAAGTTATCCATGAGTGCAGAGTCAGGAGTTAGCCTGAGCACTTCTGAGTGTGTCTCCCAAGCCCAAAATAAATAAGTAGCTGGAAAGTTGAACAATTGCTCATACAAAAGGCTTTTTAGAAGTGCTCCTATTCATTCATATATTCAAATTCATGAACACTACATACAGGGATTATATATTAAAGGACATGGCGAACCATCGGCAGTAAACAGACACCACATCCCAGTTAAACTTTTCCTGGATAAAAGAAAAGGCAGAATCAAAGAGGAGGAAAATATCTACAAAATGACAGCCATGGGTTTGATGTTGCTTAAACAGTAATTTGGCTTTGAAGAACTTATCACATCCTCCTCAAAACCCCGCTGAGAAATTTCTATTAAATCACCTTTCTAGCTCCTACACCTGAAAATTGTCAGTGAGCATTGTCTAAAACCAACGCCAAACTTTTTTTTTCTGGATCTATCACATAAAACAGTGCCCTGGCACAGTGGACCCTTCTTGAGTATCCATCATTTGCAACCGTCATCCCAAGCCTATACAAAGGTTATAAAAAGACCAAGATTTTCATCTTCTATCACTGGCACTCCTGGACAAACTGAAGAATTGGAAGAAATACTCATTGGCTCCATTTTTAACTTACTCAAACTCTGTGAGGCAGCTGGCAAAAACCTGATGAAATCAAATGTTCAGAGGCCGTGAGAGACTCTGCCACCTCAGCCTCATGAAGCTTTTGTTTTAGCCGAATCCTGGCCTTATCACCTCATCTGTCACTCAGATTTCCCCCATCCACCCACAAATCCTCCAGGATTTATTGCAGATGTAGCAAGCTTGCTGGAAATAATGGTACAAGCAAAGAGGCTAGTCGGCTATCGACTCCAAGCTCTGGGTAATACCAATGGGAAATTATTTGCACAAAAGGTGCGTTGGGGTGACAAATGAAGAGAAGGCAGCCCATTGAAGATGCAAGGAAGGAGACAAAGCTAACACACTAATACCAAGCCACTAGCTTTATCTGATTACGTTTTGGGACTTTGGCCTCCCCACAGTCCCGCTTGGGGCCTCCCCCACCCACCAGCACTTTGGGGTGAAAGACACAGGTTGCTTTCTTTGGAGTGCAGTGTACCGTGAAATGGTAATCTAGAGAATGACTACATTTATATGAACCACAGAGTGTTTTTAACGCCCCACAAGAAAAACAATTTTCAGATCTGCATTAAATTTGTTTTTACATCTTGCACTAAAGGAAAACGTAGCAGTGAGAGGAAAGCATTAAGATATGACAAAGGGAATTAAGATTGATTTTTATCCAGAAAGTAATTGGGGGGGGGGATTTATTTTCGATAACATCTTTCTTGGACTCCGCTCAGACTCGATTTAGGAAAGCATTCAGAACAAGGGTAAATCCGTTCTTCACCCCTGCTTTTGCAGAAGCAAATGGGTTTTCATTTTGCCACTTCTATCCGGGAGCTGTCCCACTTTGCGGTAACTTCTTGCATTCATCTGTTGTTATTTTCACTCAGTGGTTTCCCCCGCCAAGCAGGTGACATCTCTGGTTTCCTTGTGATGTGAAAGGGGCACAGAGCCCTTCATTAGGAAGCCTTTTCCTCTCAGAGTGAGGAGAAATTCCCTGATCTGAGTTTATACTCTTTTGCTACTTTCATTTTCACAGAAACAAAGTGGACTCTTTTAATCCATATTCCAACCGGCCGCTAAGGCTTTCAACAGATAAAGTCCAGACTGACTTGCTCCCCCCACCCCCAGTCCTTTCTGAAGTATTTTTCTTCATATTTGGTGAAAGGCAGAGGAAAGGATAAACTATGAAATATGTGCATCATTATACATGCCCAAATGTGGTCTCAAGGTGAGAGATGAACGTGTGAAGTGTCAGTTTTAAAAATAAATGAACTTTCTTGGGGGCTGGAAAGATAGCACAGCGGGTAGGGCGTGCACGCGGCCGACCCGGGTTCTAATCCCAGCATCCCATATGGTCCCCTGAGCACCGCCAGGGGTAATTCTTGAGTGAAGAGCCAGGAGTAACCCCTGTGCATAGCCGGGTGTGACCCAAAAACCAAAATAAATAAATAAATAAATAATAAAAAAATAAAAATAAATGAACTTTCTTCAGAGTGTAACCATGCCATCTTCATCTTACATAAAGATGCAGCTTAATTATGTATATAACGAGGGGCCAAATATGACTCAGCAATAGAGAGCATACCTTGCCTGCATGAGGCCTGGATTTGATCGTTGGCACTAAAAAATTGTATAGGAAGGAATGAAGTAGACTTTCTTACTCATCAATCTAAATATCCTTGTTTATTTCAGTAGCTTTCAATTCATTCATTCCACCCAGTAGATTAATCTTACCAAAAGCTATGCTCAGGCCAACTGAACATATTTCATTTTATGCCCAATTTCATCTTTAAATTTCATAAAAACAAATTTTAATTAAAAAACCAAACAAATGAGAATTTGTTGACTGGCTAAAACAAGTTTCCACTTAGATATAAATTTTTCCAAGAACAGTGTCGACATTTTTATTAATTTGTTTATTTTCTTTTTTTTAGTAATCAACATAATTTGGGCTAAATGCCAATATGCTATAAGAAATTGTACTCAATCCCAATTTTTGCAATTCTTTCTTTTCCAATCTTTTGTTCTTTATCATTCCATTAAACTAAGACCTAGCAAGACAAAACCTGGGATACAACCCAAAAGTTTGTGTCCAGCTTTTGCAACTCTAAGACCACCCAAACATTATTTTATTTATTTTTATTTTTTTCTTTCGAAAGTGTTTATTGAAAGATGTAAGTTTTCCTGAAGCAGTTTTACTGCATCTCATAATTTTTTTTTAATTTTTAAAATTTTATTGAATCACCGTGAGATAGTTACAAGCTTTAATGTTTGGGTTACAATCTCACAATGATCAAACACCCATTCCTCCACCAATGCATGTTCCCCACCACCAATATCCCAGATATACCCCCCTTCCCACCCTCCCCCTGCCTCTAAGGCAGACAATATTCCTTATACTCTCTCTATAATTTTGGGCATCATAGCTTGCAACAACATTTTAAGTTCTTACTTATTTAACTTGATAAGTTACTTATTTAACTTATTTAACTTGATGGGCATGTCCTATCATATATACATGTATTCATGTTGTAGTTGCAACATGGTTAAAAGATATATCAGAGAACAGGCTCCTGCTTTGATATTTAGAATACCTGTGATTCTTTAGAAAGCTATGTGTATAAATACTTAACCTGTAATATTTCTTTGCTCTTCACTTGTTGACTTTTATTACACAATCCTTTTGAAATAAGCTTAATAAAAGATTATTTGCAAGCCAATAAAATTTTACCGGTGTTATCCATTGTTAACATGCCCTGGTTCTGACCCATGGCTGGTGTTGAGTCACAGAACTGGAACTGTTTTTCAAAGAAGAGGTCTCAGAAGGCAAGCTTCGGAGATATTCTTATTCCTCAAATTACCTCCCAGCAGATTCAAGGAGCACAACCTTTCATTCTTTCCTGATGATCCCTGTGCATTGCTCTGTCTTGTCATGCATGATTGGTCAATCCTTAAGGTTTGGTTTAAATCTTCAGTTTAGCAACCCCACTTCTAAATGTAGGGTGAAAAGAATTGTTTTCTGTGTTTTTATGTTCCATTTTTTTTGTTTCCCTCCCTGCCCCGAGCAGAGCCCTGGCAGCCGAAGACCTCCAGAACCCAGCCACAGCCATGCTCAAGACCATTCTCCACATGCTTGGACGAGCCTCACACATGAAGGAACTGGCAGAGGAACCCAGGTGTGCAGGACCCGGGGCTGAGATCTCCAAGCCTGCTCGGATGGGAACTGGGCCTTTTCCGCCCAGGTCATCCATTTTCCAGTAGATAGGCGGCCACACCCAGAAGCTGCCCCCAGTGCTGTGTAATCCCATCAATGGCCAACATTCAGAGACTATAAAACCAAGCTCCCAGAAGTGACATTTTATAGCCTAGTTCTCCCTCTCGCAGAACCTTGCAAGCTACCGAGAGTTTCCTGCCCACATGGGAGAGCCTGGCAAGCTCCCTGTGTTGTATTCATATGCCAAAACCATTAACAATGATGGGTTTCATTCCCCTGACCCTGAAAGAGCCTCCAACATGGCATCATTGGGAAGGATGAGTAAAGAGAGGCTTCTAAAATCTCAGAGCTAGGACGAATGGAGATAATACTGAGACCGCTCGAGAAAAATCGATGATTAAGGGGGTGATGATGATGATGATGATGGTCTTTCTATCAATTTCTTTTCCAATGAGATTAAATCAAAAAAGAGTATTAGATAGTCTAATGAGATAAACAAAATAAGTGTGCTCAAGCAAATAAACAAACAATCCAGCAATTCCAACCCTAATCTTCATAAGGCAATCCTTCCTCTTAGCTACATCTTCCATATTTCTAAAAAGCTCTTCTTCAGTTAAGTCAATTTTAGACTTTTTTTTATTGTCCTCCTAACTGGAAAGATGAAAATATATCATTTTTATATCGTTTTGGACTATATTCCCTCCCACATTATTCCAATTGATAGAATATGCTCTTACCAAATCAATACTAGGCATTGCCATGTCTAAGACAGTATTATTGGCTGAGTCAAGTTGTGAACAACATTTTTTCCTTTTGCCCAACTTCTATCTTGAGTTTACTTTTTAATTTTTCCATTTGTATTGATTTCAATACTTACACATTTGCAATTCTCTCCTAACTCCCCAACTTAATTTAAAGTATCATTCCAATATTCTTCTTGAGTCAGTTACTTCCACACTAACTTCTTCTTACATGGATAGTCTTCATTTGACAACCTTAAGAGTTATCATCTTGGGATTTATAATTGTTTTTATCCTAACCATTAATTAACTGGCAATGCATCTAAGGTTTTACTTCTGGAGCTTTAATTCTCTTCCATTACTCTAAGAGCCTGGTCCTATACAGCACTATACCGTGTTGATTACTATGGATTTATTGAACAGTTTAAAGTCAGGAGACGTGATACCTTTTATCTTCTTTCTTAGAATAACTTCAGTTATTCAGGAGATTCTATGTTCCTATAAAAATTATAGTAGTGTTTATTAGATGCCCTTGAAGAATAACTTGTAAATTTTTATAGGAATAGCTTTAAATTCATGTAGTGGATACGATAGTCATTTTAACAATGCTATGTACTCCAACCCATGAATATAAAATATTCTTTTATTTATTTTAGTAATGCACAGACATCAAGTGTCCATCCTTGAGATGACCACACATATAATGAAAGCTCAGCTGGAATCTTGTGAAACATTCCTAAGCCAGAATGATCCAGTGAAGCCATTCCTAGATTTCCAAATCTCAGCAACAGAGTGAGATCATGAATGTCTGATGTTGTAATCTGTTAAATCTTAGAATAATTGTTACACATTAACAAATGTTAATATGTAGCCGTTTGTCAGATATGCCTTGCAAATATTTTTCTTAGTTTACGGTTTTTCTTTTTGCTTCTTTAGTTGTTCTTTTGAAGTGTGCATTTTTAATTTATGAGGTACATTTTACAGTTGTTCTCCCAGTGTGTACTTTCTTTTTTTTATATCCAACAAGAAGACATAACTTTATTAATGATAGAAACAGTACAAATTTCAAACCAAGCTACAGTTACTCCTTTGAAACACCTAAAAAAGGGTCTCCATTTTTTCAGATGGCTACATTGTTAATTCCATAATAGCATTTACAATATCAATACTGTTGTTCTTCAGGGCTCCGACTGCCTTTGCTCTTGACACATTTGCTTGTGACATGACCAATTCAACATCCTTAACTTCCACACCCGTTTCATCAACCTCTTCCTCTTCACTCTCCTCTTGTACAGGTGGACTCGGTGTGTTTTCTTGAATGTTTGAGACAGCTTCACCTTGAACTTTGAATTTCTCAGCAGCTGCTAGCTGTGCTTGTTGAGATAAATCTTCGATCTTTGCTTCCCCCGAAAACTATGTAGGTATCTGAAGCTGGGCTCTTATAGACATCTGGTTTTGTGATGACAAAGAGGATATTCTTAGACTTTCGGATTGTGACTCTAGTAACCCCTGTAATCTGTCGAAGACCCAGTTTGGACATAGCCTTCCATGCCTTCTTTTCACTTCGGCTCTGTTTTGCTCTACTGACTGGTTCTTCATTGATCTCAGCTGCTGCTGCCAGCTAAGCTTGCTGTGTGGTTGCCTGTGTGGAATCCTGTTCCTTGAATTCTGGTACTGATTCATCACCATCAGATTCTGTTCCAGATCCTGTCTCAGCCTGGGGCTGTGGCAACTCCTGCTCGGTGGCAGGGACGGTTTCGGTGGCTTCACGGGGCATTTTGTGCGGGGAACCAAGACGGCGGCAGAAAGAGAAGGAGCGAGAGCGTGACCCCTAGTGTGTACTTTCAATTGTGAAAATCATGTCTGATTTGAGAAATATATGCCTGTAACTCAGTGCCACAAAGGTTTTCTTCCAGAAGTTTTATAATTTTAGGTCTTACAATTAAACATTTAATTTTATTGTTTATTTATTTTGGCTTTTGGGGTCACACTCCGCGATGCTCAGGGGTGACTCCTGGCTCTGAACTCAGGAGTCACTCCTGACGGTGCCTGGGAGACCATATAGCATGCCGGGGATCAGCCAGGTCATCTGTATACAAAGCAAAAGCCCTCCTGCCTGTACTATCACTCCAGTCCCTTGATTAATTTTAAATAAAAGTTTGTGCATCGTGTGAAGTAAGGGTTAATGTCTATTATGATTTTATTATTATTTTTATATATGTAAACATTTGGTGCTATTTCTCCACAAATACCTTAGAAATTTTGACCATATGGTGTTTATTTCTTGACTGTCTATTCTAATCTTATATTAAATGTCTGACCTTATGCCCACATAACACTTTTTTTTATAGCAAGCTTTGGAATAATTGGCATAAGCTCACAAACTTTGTTCCTTTTTTCCAAGATTTTTTTTTTGCTATTCTAGATACAGTGACTTTCATATACATCTTAGAATCAGCCTATCAATTAGTCTTTTAAAGTATATTAGGATTATAATTTGCATTGCACTTACCAATTTGAAGAGAACTGCTATTATAATAACATGGGTTTTTCCAACCTACAAACATAATTCTGTCTTTCCCTTTTCTTTTAATATATCTCTGCAATGGATCATAAATAAACTTTGGAGTATCCATGAAATAGAAGCATGTCTGACCTGACCCTTTAAAAAAAAAAACAGGCCTTCCTAACTTTACATTAGTGTTATAACCAGATTAGACCACTTAAAATATAGGAAGTCCTGCTATATCTAGCCTACTAGAATTCCATAGCCTTACCAACTTTACATGTGCTTATCACACTTTCACTTGGTCACAATCATCTAAGACAAAGCCTATTATATTTTATTTGGTTTTAGTTTGGTTTTTGAAGCACAGTGCTAGTGCTCAGAGATCTCTCCTGGCAAGCTCTGGGGACCACAGGGGGTGTCGGTAAACTGCATGCAAGGTAAATACCTGTGTCTATGAACCCCACAAAGCCTATTTTTGTAATAAAAATGTTGAACACCTCATGTATCTTATTGAATACTATACTAAAACCAAACATGATGAAGAAAGGCAAAATCACTGACACAGTACCTGAAGAGCAGACTGATGACTTCACTCTCAGTGTCTGTGTTGCAAGCCATAATACCCCAAAGTAGAGAGAGAGTATGGGGAATACTGTCCGCCATGGAGGCAGGGGAAGGGTGGGAAAGGGGAGGTATACCCAGGATTTTGTGGTGGGGAATGTGCACTAGTGGAGGGATGGGTATTTGATCATTCCAAACATGAAAGCTTGTAACTATCTCATGGTGATTTCAATAAATTCACTCTAGAGTATGGGCTGTATCCCTGGGTCTTATGTGGCAGACCTGAAGCTGTGGCTCCTGCCTTTGCCCACCATCATGAGAGAGCATCGTACTGTGAGATACCGTCCCTGGGTAGAGATCAAAGTACAGCAAATATGGAATAAGTACTGCTTTCACTCCCTGGCAAAAATGTAAAAAGTGCAGATCAAACAACAATAAATTGGGGTTGCCTATAATTTTAGTATCATTACTACCCTCTCTAAATGAATAATTATTAATCTCATAAAAATGTAGATACAAGGGCCAGGGGAATTGCCCCATAGCTGGAAGACTGCTTCATGAGCAGAGGGGAGAAGGCAGATGGAATAGAGAAGGGATCACTAAGAAAATGATGGCTGGAGGAACCAGTTGGGATGGGAGATGCGTGCCGAAAGTAGATAATGGACCAAACATGATGACCTCTCAGTGTCTGTGTTGCAAGCCATAATACCCCAAAGTAGAGAGAGAGTATGGGGAATACTGTCCGCCATGGAGGCAGGGGAAGGGTGGGAAAGGGGAGGTATACCCAGGATTTTGTGGTGGGGAATGTGCACTAGTGGAGGGATGGGTATTTGATCATTCCAAACATGAAAGCTTGTAACTATCTCACGGTGATTCAATAAAATTTTTTTAAAATGTCAGGTCAGTCTTTAATTCAATTGATATCACTGCAAATATGCTTTTTTCCCCCCCTTAAAACTTATTTGCTCAGATTGGCACCTGAATACAATCCATAAAACTGCATAGATTGATACTTTTTTTGCTTCTAATTTTTTTCTTTCTTAATGTCACTGAGGAAAGTTTTGTTGAACAAGTTCATAGCAATAACTCACATGTTATCTTCGTGTTATGCTCCCTACAGCGCTTCTGTAATAGTCTTAGTTTTGCCAAAAATATCTCTCTTTCTAAAAAATCAATTATTTTAGGCACAGTATTTTACAATACTGTTAATGATAGGATTTCATGAGTAATCCAGTCCAACATCGCATCCTTCCCCAGAGGTCCACTTCCCTCCATTGTTGTCCCAATGTCCCTCCATACTCCTATGGTAATCTTCCTAATGAACGCCAGTGCTGTTTGCTGCTTTTAGCATGATACTCTCCATATCCACCCACATAGAAGTAAATTCCACCACTTGAACTTTTTTTTTAATAACCGAATAGTATTACTTTGTGTATATGTACCTTAGTTTCTTAATCCAGCCATCTGTTCTTGGACAATCGGGTTGTTTTCAGATTTTGGCTATTGTGAATTATACTTTCATGAACATCACTGTATCACTGTTTCACTGTCATACTGTTGTTTGTCGATTTACTCGATCGGGCGCCAGTAACGTCTCTCTCTCTCTCCCTCTCTCTCTATGTGTGTAATAACACAAAAAAGAAAAGATAGGGAGCGGGAGGAGCACCTCACCGCACTGAGCCAGGCACAGGGCCCAGGGCAGCGGCACTGTCTCTCCCACCACCTGCGTTCGGTAGTCTCCAGCTGCTTCCCCACCCCGGGAGGCTGATGACGATGATGAGGCAGGTGAAGGAAGGAACGGAGCCAGGCTGTTTGGTCTCAATCGCAGTTTATTCCATTCCCATCTCCATTCTCCTCTGATTCTCCTCCTGCTTCTTCCTCCGCCATGCTACTTCATTCTCCTTCTCCTCTCGATATCCGTCTCGATCTAGCTTCCCCAGATCAAGCACTGGCATTCACCCCGGTACTGGCCTGGACTGGCCCTAAGCCTTGACCGCACTCACCCAGCCCCCTCTCACCGCCTGTAAAAGCCCCTCTCTATCCGATGCACTGATGCACTGGGGCTTACACAATAGGTGTGGTTACAATCAATAGGGGGCAAAGTTCTCTCCCTTAGGGGATGCTTTCACTAGGATAGAATCTCTCTCAGCAGGACATCCGCCCAAGAGTGGAATCCTATGGGTGTGTTTCTCCTCTCTTTGTCCGACTAACATATAAGTATTCATATTATAAATCATTTTGTATGGACATAGCAAGAGATGCATTAAGCTTATAGAATTGCTCTCCGGGGGTCACCTAGATCTCAGACTACAGCGCTCAGGCCAGATTAGTCTTTCCTAGCCCTAGCAGGGCCCTAGTCTCATCCTTGCTTTTGGATCATGACATGACATGACATGCCCATGACCAAGCTCTTAACATATAGTTAAGCATTAGGCACTTTGGCCAGGCCCATCTCGATGCCAGGGTAGCACATAACTCACCGCTTGCCCTGGGTCCATCTCATCCCTCGTTGGGACCCTTCTTTTGGGGTGCTAGGAAGTAAGGCCAGCTGAGGCTTAAGTCCAGAAAGCAGATGCCCGGGAGTGAACAATATTTGAAGCCAATTAAAATCCCATGTTATCAAAGCATATTAACAACTGTCTTTCTTTGTCCATACAAAAAGGATATTGTTTTAAGGTAAACTATTCAAAAGACATAAGAGGAGAAAGATAATATTAACTTACAATACAAGTACACTGTCCTAGCAAGGTCTGACCTTACAAATTAACAGAGTCTGATTAAAGGAAGAGCAGATAAACTGGTAGAAATGGTTACAGATAAACAAAGGAATGGGAGTGACTTGGGAGCACTTTGATTGGCGTGACTGATATACCTAAGCTCCTAGTGGCAAGGGGGAAAGGACAAACCAATGATATCCAACATCTATGTACATATATATATTTCTCTATATATAGAATATAGAGTACTATATATTTGTAGAATATATAGTACATAAATATATATCTTTCTATATATATGTACATATATATCCCTTTATCATCATCATTATCACCATCATTCATGAACAGAAGACTACAAATTTATTTTGTGAATCAAGTTTTTGGGTCCTTGGGGGTACATCCCAAGAAGTGGAACAGCTGGATAATATGGGAGCTCAATTTCTTATTTTTTCAGTAAAGGCTCATATTGTTTTCCAAAAGGCCTGGACTATTTGACATTCTCACCAGAGGTAAATGAGAATATTTTTACCCCCATATTCATGCCAACACTGGTTATTTTTGTTCTTTGTGATGTACACCAATACCACTGGTATAAGATGTTATCTTGTTGTTTTGACAGGCATTTCCCTTGTGGTAACTGATGTAGATAACTTTTCCACACACTTTTTGGGCTATCTGTATGCCTCATATGAGGAAGTTTCTGTCCATCTCTTCTCATTTTTTAATGGGGTTGTTTTTTCTTGTAAAGTCCTACCAATGTTTTATGAGTCTTAGATATTAACCTTTTATCAGATGAGTGGTGAGAAAATATTTTCTCCAAGTCTGTGGAGTTTCTTTTTTATTCAGGTGCTCAATCTTTTGTGATGCAGAAGTTTCTTAGTAATTTAATTTAATCAATCCTCAGTTTATTTACCTTTGCTTCCCTCTGCTTGGCCAGTGGCTTGAGTCATTGCAAATATCTCTAGTTCCAAATTCATGTAATATTCTACTTGTATTTTCCTCAGTCTGATCTATGGATTCGAGTCTGATATTAAAGACTTTAATACACTTTGATATGACTTTGTGCATGGTATTAGAAAGGGTACTGAACTCATTTTTGCAGGTGTGACTAACCAGTGTTCCAAAAACTATTTGTTTGAAGGTGTTGCAGCTTGCTGCACTTCATACTTATTGTTTGTTAATCAAAACTTAACTTCCATAAACCCATGGATCTGTGTGTGAATTCTCAATTTTATTCCCTTATCCTGAGATTCTGTCCTTATTACAGTACCACACCATTTTGATCACTACAACTTTATAATATAGCTTGAAGTTAGGGAAAAAGAAAAGCCGCCCATCCTCTTTTTTTCCCAAAATTGCTTTGGCTGGTCAACATTTGTAGGTAAGCAGGGGAGAGAATATTTCTCCATATAAATATCAACAGTGATTGATCTAGGTCTTTTTAAATGTCCTGAGTTTAGAAGAAAGACGAACACAGGATAATCTCATTTATCTGTGGTATACAGAATGCTGGATGAGGAAATGTCCTGTAGTAAAAGGGAGAGGCCTATACACCCTTGATCCCAGTGTTTAGAGAGAAGAAGAACAGAGAAGGAAAGAAATCAAGGGGAGAAAAAGAGGACAAGAAGTAATGAATGTATAAGCATCAGGGTTTTAGTTATACTGGTGACATGAATATCACCAGTATATGAGTGGAATGGATATATATATATATATATATATATATATATATATATATCCAAAAAACAGACTCAACAAAACTGAAAACATGAGATCTAAGCTGCAACCACTGAAACTTTGCAATGTGCCTGTCAAATTGACTGGTGGGGATTTGTTGGAGGTTGGGGTGGGGTGGGAATATGGGAACATTGCTATAGGGTTCCCACCATAGGGTGGTGGTGCAACTGGTGCTGGAATATCATATGTCTAAAACTCAACTAGCAATAATTTTGTGAATTACAGTCCTTTAATAAAAATAATTAAAATTTCAAAAGTAAAATAAACAAAATAAACGTTCTGGGTTTTCTTTTGATAGAGACTGCATTGAATCTGTATAATACTTTAAGCAAGACTGTCACTTTGACAATTTTAATACCTCCAGTCCATGAACAGGGGGAATGTGTTTTAATTTCCTCAAGTTCTCTTTATTTCTTTTAGTAGTGATTTAAAGTTTTATTTGTACAAGTCTTTCACCTCTTTTGTTAAGCTTATTCCCAGGTACCTTATTTTCTAAGAACAATTGTGAATGAAATTTTAAAAAATATTTTACTCTCTTCTACTCCATGATTTGCTTATAGAAAAAACATGGATTTCTGTGTGTAGATTTTCAGGCTGCCACTGTACAGTATACACTGTACTGCCACTGTACAAGTCTATTGTTTCTAGAATTTTTTTAGTCTTTATAGTTTTCTAAGTATAGTAACATGGCATCTGCAATTAGTGAGAGTGTGACTTATTCTTTTCTTATCTGGATGCCCTTAATCTCTCTTTCCTTCCTAATTTCTCTGGCGAAGACTTCCAAAATTATATTGAATAGTATTGGTGAAAGTGGGCAACCTTTTCCTGTAGAATTAAATTAATGTTAAAGAGAATATTAAATTTATTAAATTTATTTATTTAATTAAAATATCTCTAATATTAAAGAGAAAACTTTCAGTATTTCACCACTGCATATAATATTTTCTGTGAGTATGAGATAAATGGATGAAACTACATGCCCCAGGTAAAAAAGAGGTAGAGCCAGGAAATCTAACCTTGGGGCTGCAGCTATAGCACAGCGGGTAGGGCGTTTGCCTTGCACACGGCCAACCCGGGTTTGATTCCCAGCATCCTATATGGTCCCCCAGTACAGCCAGGAGTGATTCCTGAATGCAGAGCCAGAACTAACCCCTGTGCATTGCCCGGTGTAACCGCCCCCCATCGTCCAAAAAGAAAAAAAGAAAAGAAAACACAAAAGGAAGTCTAACCTCAGAACTTCTAGCAAACACACAGGCTTTTAAAAATCTACTGAAGAGATCTTAACAACTTGCCGCAAATTAACTAAGTAAACCCTAAAAAGAATTTTTTTTTTTTGGCTTTTTGGGTCACACCGGCAATGCACAGGGGTCACTCCTGGCTCTGCACTCAGAAATTTCCCCGGGCGGTGCTCAGGGGACCATATGGGATGCTGGGAACCGAAGCCGGAGTTGGCCTCGAGCAAGGCAAACACCCTACCCGCTGTGCTATCACTCCAGCCCCCTAAAAAGAATTTAATTCATTTGGGAAGGTACATTTATAAGTCTAAAAGGAAGCTTAGCAAAGCAGATGACCTCAGTGTCTGCCCGGTGGAAGCCATCCTGAAAGAATTGTCTGCGTTCCTCTCCCCTAAACCTCCAGATGATTTGTGCCATTGTGATTGATTTCTCCAGTGAAAAAATGTGAAAAAATGAGAGTGAAGAATCAAGTAGAAAAACTGTCAGCAGGAACCTACAGAGGTGAGAAGAATCCAACATTTTAAATTGTTACAATTCTGCTGGTTCATTTTGACAATAAAATATCAGTTCCCCGCTTCCTTTCCCTCATAATTTGAATTACGGAGCTCAATCCTCTCCTTTGGGAATGAGTCTGGAATTGTCAATAGGATTCTGGTCTGCTAGCAGACCACAGCATTTCATGAGTTTCACTTTCCATGGGCTTACTTACAGTGCATAAGCCAAAACAAAAAAAAGCCAGCTTATTTTTCAGTGTTGTCCTTTTGTCAATGATCAGATGAAAGGTAGGTAATCATGATCACCCAGACTTTGATAACTGACACTAGTTCAGCACTTTCATCACTAGAGCTGGCACTCTTATAAATAAATTAGAGATATGCTTTCCATAGGAATCAACGCTATGATAAACATGTGGCCCTCCCTCAAAATTATAAATTTTATAATTTGTTAAAATGGTGGAGTGAGGAAAAGGAACAAAATCTTGGGCCACTGGTGGAGTGAAGCTGACATGGGGGTGGAATATTGAATGTCCAGGACTCTGTTATAAAAGCTTAATACATCATAGTGCCAAAATTTAAATGAAAAGAAAAAGACATGGTAAATATCTTCCATGTGGATTTCTTTCATCTTTATATTACATTTAAATTGTGTGAATTATTTCTTTAAAATAAATAATTTACTGAATTAATGTTTCTGTCAAATGTACAATTTAGTTTTTGCCTTTCATGTTTGAATATTAAAAGACGCTTTTAAAATTAAATCATTTCTTGTGTCTTTATTCTAATTTTGTTTACCAAATAAAATAGTTATAGACAATTGTTTTTAAATCTCATTTAGTATCAAGTGATATGTCAGACAATCAGTAAACAGTAATACTTGAACTTGGATCCACATGATTTGACAAAAAAAAGTCTGCCCTCTGAACTTCCATAACTGAATTTGTGAACTTTCAAGTATTAGTTCTCCCTGATATCAGAACATTAGTATAAAAATCAATTGTAGGATCCGTTGGCACAGAAAAATCTGTGAGTTTTCTTTTCTTTTTTTTTTTTTTTGCGTTGGAGCAATGATTTTGTGGATATTGAATGTGTTCAAGGAGGCTGGTTGAATGATGTCTAACTTGATGAGGGAAAAACCAAGGCTCTAACAATGTTCTAAATAAATATCCCTTCTCCCCAGATACTGACAGATGCAGTTTCTTCTGACTGTGCCTTGCATCACTTCAGCATTTATAGCTCAGTTCATCCCACATGGAGGTCCAGCTTACCTAGCACATGGAACTCTATATTTAACAAATCAGGCTGACAAGCTGTTACTCAAAAATGTATCCTGAGTAATAAGATTGCTCATGTAAGAACATACCGAAACCAAGTCCACAGATTGAAGTCCTTAGGTAAGACACCTAAAAAAGGGAATGCCCCTTTCATGCACCTGTGTTACTGGTTGTAAGGAAATAACTATGATTAAAGTCACCCCTCTAAAAAAAATCAAGAGACTTGCACTACTGACTATCCTGAAACATTTATCCAGACCTTTTGTTGTCTTTTTCCAAGAATGGCTGCTGCAAAGGAATTCTCTTTTATGCCTCCAGTCTGACTCCTACCCGGTCTCTCCAACCTCACCTTATTGAAATAGTCAAAAAGTATTCCCTTCATCAAAGCCTCTCCCTGCCAATTCACTTCCCATCCCCAAGACACACACACACACACACACACACACACACACACACACACAAAACACAACACCGCCCCCCCCATATTCCTCAGGAATTAATCTACCGAAGTTTTTTTTCTCAACCAAGAATCATCTTCTCTGTACACCAAAGTGTCAGTTCATTTGGTTCAATAAAATCATTCTCAATACATACAGATTGCATGTAAAAGAAAGTTTCAATCTTCCCCAAAGGACTGGAAGGATGATGGTGAAGACAATAAACCTTTATCTTTTATTTTCTCTTAACTTATTAAAAAGTTTTTTCTTGAATCACCTGAGAACAGTTATGAAGTTGTTCATGACTGAGTTTCAGTCATAGAATGTTCCAACATCCCTCCACTCACCAGAGTCCATTTCCTGCCTGCATTATCCCCAGTACCTCCCACCCACCCCCAGCCTGCCTCTATGGCAGACACTTTTCTTCTCTCTCTCTCTCTCTCTCTCTCTCTCTCTCTCTCTCTCTCTCTCTCTCTCTCTTTCTCCCCCCACCCCTTTTTTTTGCACCGTGGTTTGCAATACTATTACTGAAAGGGTATCAGGCATATGACTTTACCTCCTTTTAGCACCCAGTTCTTTTTGGGTCACACCTGGCAATGCTCAGAGGTTACTCCTGGCTTTGCACTCAGGAATTACTCCTGGTGGTGCTCAGGGGACCATATGGGATGTTGGAGATTGAACCTAGGTCAGCCGCGTGCAAAGCAAACACCCTACCCGTTGACTATCTCTCCAGTCCAGCATCCAGTTCTTGTCCAGAGTAATCATTTCCAACTATCAACAATAAACTTTTCTTTACCTTATTTCTGCCCAAGCATTGTCTAGATATTTTATTATACCAAGAATTGATTATGTAAATACTAACACAAGTTTTAATGCTAACAGACACAGGATGCTGATGTCAAATAATACTAGTCAAATAATGATGCAGGTACTAGTATTAATACTCTAGACCAATTGATATGAATAAAATATCTCAATGGATTTTCCATACTGAAGGACCTTCACCAGAGAGAAGCACCCCTGATTCTTACTCCATCTACCTACTCTGTATCCTGGAGAGAAAGGAGTGGTCTAATGGGTGAGTAATTTCCACCGATCAATAATATATAAAGATGTGCTCTTTTCATAACATTTTTGGGGGCTCCACTCATCTGTGCTCACTCAGCTTACTCTTGGCTCTGTGCTCAGGTATCAGTCCTTGCGGAGTTCAGGGACAATATACTTGTCAAGAATCCAGGTTGGCCATATGCAAGGCAAATACCCTCCAAACCATACTGTTGCTCCAGCCCTTATCACTTTCTTGAGCCAACCCCTTCACACACACGCACACACACACAAACATACACACACACAAACACACAAATCCCTTCCAACCCTCGATGTAAGTTTCTGCTCTGGTTGGCTGCATGTCATTTGGTCCCTGCCTCAAGACCAGAGCTGCAGAGAGCCAGCAGCCAATCAGATTGCCTAGATGAATGTACCTGCCAATCAAGCTCTGTCCGCCACAGAACCAGTGTTTCCAAGTCCACTGTGGAGCAGGATGAAAATACCCAAGTCTCAGAACACAAAATGTAAGAGTTTATGAACATGCGGAATGAGAAAGGAGAACTGAGCTTTTCTTTCCCTTATCCTCCACTGAGGATTTCTCCAATGTATAAGAAACCTCCATCTGAGAGAGGAAGTAATAAGAAAGTGCATTCTTCCATTCTGCTCCTTATAAACTGGTCCATAAGGACTGGGTCATATTGGTCCCCCCATACTTTCATAGTAAAGTCTAGGTTTCAAGCACCTCAGAATCTAATTGTATTTCCATATAGGGCCTGTTAAAGTGATGATTAACTTACATGAGATATTATTGGGGAAAGCCCTAATCCAATATGACAAAGAGCTCTCATGAAGAGAAGATCAGAGCGGGAAGGGGATGGTTGAGGGGTTAGGGGCACACGTGCAAGGAGCTGGGTTTGATCCCAGCACTATAGGACCCACTGAGCACTGGTAGGTGTAGCTCTAGAGAACCACTAGGCCCAAGGGGAAATGAATCATCTGCTGAGGTCAGCCTAGTATTGCTGAAAAGTGGCTCCTGTCCTCCTTGAGCACTGCTTGGGAGACACCTCCCACCGCCACACAAAAATAACTTTTAAATCAAATTTTTAATGAAATTTTAAAAAATTAATTTTTAAAAATAAATTCAAAATATTGACTTGAGATCAGCCTATGGAACAAATGTTGGATTGTAGATGTGTGATTCTTCTCATGGTAACAGTTCCAGAGAGTGGGAATGGCAACCTCACAAATTTTCTACGAAAGTATGATATCCTTCGGTGTCTGATATTGCTTCTTCTTCTTTAAAATGTGATAACTGGACACATATTTTCCTCTGGTTAAAAAAAATATATATATATATATGCCTCTGTAAGATTAGTTACATTTATAGAGTAGAGGATTCTATTTCCAGTATATATATACTCTATTTCCTATATCTGGGAGATAGGGCAGGTAATGTTAGAACCACAGGTTCTGTCAAGTTCTCACAGGTGTCAAATATCATGCCTTCCCACTATAGTGGGAAGTTGCACTATAGTCCAGTTGTTCATCAATTTGCTCCAGCAGGCACCAGCAACGTCTCCATTGTGAGACTTATTGTTACTGATTTTGACATATCAAATACACCATGGATAGCTTGCCAGGCTCTGCCATTCGGGCATGTGCAAGGCAAACGCCCTACCTGCTGTGCTATCACTCCAGTCCTTCCCACTATAAACCAACATATATTTCTATGGTTAACCAACCTGACTTTTCATTTATTTTCCATAACATGTATAAGTGCTAAAAATTGCTTTTAAGAAATGGCGTCCATAATTGAATATGACTCAGCCTTTTCCATTCAAGAAAACTCTGTGTATCATGACTAACCCTTTCTGTTCTCCCTCACTGTCCCACCCAACCTCTCTCCATTATGTTCACTGACCAATTTTCTGCTCAAAACATTTTTTGGTTACCTATTCTTCAAGGATGCCAGTCCCAAGTATAAGATGCCATTCGGGGGAAAAAATAGGTCGTTCTTATCTCTTTCTTGCTCACAGGCTTTTGCATCCTGGGAATTCCCTCCTTGTTCTCACTTTCTATCAGTCTAGTTCTTTCTGGTCTAGTATAAACATAGGCCTGCTGACATTCTGCCATATAATTAAGGCTCCTTGAGGCCTCACCGTCCCCTCAAATCCAGGCATGCTTCTTGCCTATACCAATCCTTTGTCCTTCTACATCACCCCTTCTCATTTATTAAAAATTAACATCTTCTCCACTAGAAGACTCTGAAATCAAATCTACAGAGATAATTGAATAAACACCTTTTTATCCTACAGACATTGAGAAGGACAACATTGACACTTGGTAAAAGTGCAATAATGAAAGCCTCTATGTGTTTTTTTCGAATATACTGTTGGAATGTCTTAGTACTGAACACTGACGTTGAAATTTGAATATATATATAGAAATGACATCTGTACCTATATATTCATTACAGCACTGTTCACAACAGCCAAAATGTGGAAACAACCCTAGTGCCCTAAAACCAGATGACTGGTTAAAGAAACTTTGGTACATCTACACAGTGGAATGCTATGCAGCTGTTAGGAGAGATGAAGTCATGAAATTTGCATATAAATGGATAAACATGGAGAGTATCATGCCAAGTGAAAGGAGTCAGAAAGAGAGGGACAGACATAGAGGGACTGCACTCATTTGTGGAGTGTAGGGTAGCATCACATGAGGCTGACACCCAAGGACAGTAGATACAAGGGCCAGGGGGATTACCCCATAGCTGGAAGACTGCTTCATGAGCAAAGGGAAGAAGGCAGATGGAATAGAGAAGGGATCACTAAGAAAATGATGGCTGGAGGAACCAGTTGGGATGGGAGATGCATGCCGAAAGTAGATAATGGACCAAACATGATGACCTCTCAGTGTCTGTGTTGCAAGCTATAATGCCCAAAAGTATAGAGAGAGTATGGGGAATATTGTCTGCCATGAAAGCAGGGGGAGGGTGGGAAAGGGCGGGTATACCCGGGATATTGGTGGTGGGAAATGTGCACTGGTGGAGGGATGGATATTTGATCATTGTGAGATTGTAACCCAAACATGAAAGCTTGTAACTATCTCACTGTGATGCAATAAAATTTTTAAAATTTTTTTTAAAAAAAGAAATTTGAACATATAAAGAGAATACCTGCAAATCTCAAGATCTCAGTATTTTATTAAAAGCTTCATGCATCTCTTTACTTTCTCTTAGATAATCCCAATACTGTTCAGAAACAGGAGGTACCGGAAGAGACAGCTTCTCTCCTGTTCAGCTGGGAGTCAGTCTGTGAACTGTGCAGGTGCGTTAGGTTTACACAACCATCTCCTGTTCTGTGCACTCTCCATGGAAAGGGATGGGGGAAATAATAAGGAAAGCTATTTTTACTTCCTTTTCAATTGTAGGCCCACCTTTTTGATATACTAAATTAGAGTTGGGGGTGGATATAAGACAGAATCTTGTCCCATTGCCATCGTAAACTTGGATCTTTGCCTCACTCGTACTTGGCCATCTCTCAACACTGAATAAAAGGATGTCCCTATAATATTTTCACATATTAAAAACATAGATTACAGTTCAAAAAAAGTTGTGCCACCATTCTGTATCTATCTCTTTCCTTCTTACCTATGTCACTCCTTTGTGGAATATTTAAAAATAAACAGTATGAGATTAATATTCAAGGCCAGGGAAAACATTGGCCAGAAGGACTCCAGTGGTTGGAAGCTTACCACAAGGGTGTGTGGGATGAAGGGCAGTGAAGACAGTGAAGGGACTACTATGATTATAATAGTTGGGGCAAAGAGCCCAAGAGGAGTCAGAGGGGCTGGATTCAAGCAGTGTGGGAGCTGTGGGGTGCAGCTTTGGATCCTGGGGAGAGATTCTCCTCTAACAGAAACCCCAGAAACTGTGCATTTTTTCACCACTCAATAACACATACAAGAACATCCTAACTTAGACTCCTAACCATAAAAAAAAAAACACAGCGAAAAATACCAAACTGTAAAAGTCACAATGGTAAAGCAATGCAGAAACCCACCAGGCTTCGTGAGTGAAGAAGCTAACCCAGTTGACCCAACCAGCAATCATGAGCTATACAACCTTTCTGATAAGAAAATTCAAATGGACCTGTTAAGGATGCATCAGGAGCTCAGAGA
Source organism: Sorex araneus (assembly GCF_027595985.1). Classification (NCBI taxonomy): domain Eukaryota; kingdom Metazoa; phylum Chordata; class Mammalia; order Eulipotyphla; family Soricidae; genus Sorex; species Sorex araneus. The sequence continues at coordinate 44,713,395 of NC_073311.1, forward strand.
AACAGTGGAACACACTGTCAATAAAAACAGGAGGATAGGAGAGTAAAAATGAATAAAATATAAGCAGAAATGGCAGACCTGATAATAATAGTTGGAAATAATCACTCTGGTCTGGACAAGAACTGAGTGTTGGAAGTAGGTTAAGGGATATCCATGATAACCTTCCAGTATCTGTATTTTCAGATCAGAAATCAGAGACTTAGAAACGTTAAGTGAGCTTACTTATAAATATTCTTCTGAAGAGTGATCCTCTATGAGTGCTATATAAGTTTTCAATATGATTATCATTATTATTTATAAGATTAAGTGCTGTGAAAATTATCACACAGGTAGAAAGTCATGGTGCAAAGATTTGGACTCAGATCTCTGACTCCAGAGAGCCAACTTTTATCCCACGTACCTAAAGATCTAATTCTCAATTGCTTGTTGTTATCTTTCAGTAGCTCTAATCATCTTTGGGTATTGAAAAGGTGACTGTATGTTGAAAGAATTTAATAACCAGATGAGGGATCAAAGTGTGTTATCACATAAAAGTGCTAAAGGGATTTGACATTCACATTTCTCTAGCAAATAAAGAAATGGAATTCATCACGGACACTGAGAAACTAATGGTTGACTCTATCACAGAATAAGATTTTCCAAATGAGATAAAATAGAAAGAAATTTAATGAATTTTTTTCAGTGCTAAAAACCCTAACAAAAGCTAATTGCTTTCATAGAAAATGCATAAGAACAAATCTTTCAGAGAAAATGTTAAACTGTCTTAGGGCAGGAGTAACCAGATAACACACAGGTTATCTAACTCAATGTGAATCTTAGATTAAAAAAAAACAAAACATTCATAAATATCCCTCTAACCATCATTGACTTAGTGATCCCTTCTCTATTCCAGCTGCCTTCTCCCCCAGCTTACGACAGGCTGCCAACCATGAAGCAATGTTCCTGGCCCTGTCTTTACTATCCTTGGGTGTCAGTCTCATATTATGCTATTTTGTATTCCACAATTGAGTGCAGTCATTCTATGTCTGTCCCTCTCTTTCTGGCTTATTTTACTTGGTATAATACTCTCCATGTACATCCACTTATAAGCAACTTTCATGACTTCATCTTTGCTAACTGCTGCATAGTATTTCATTTTGTTTTTATACCAAAATTTTTTTTAAAAAAGAAAAACTATGATTAACAATTTTGCAAATCCCTGTACCTTAATAAAATGGTCTAAGAAATATATATTATACATATGTATATATAAACTATGCATCAAACTATTAAAAACATTTAGTCTAAGTATGGCCCAAATATTGCAAATCATTAGGCATAATTATCTAGATTTTGGAAACGTCCATTTGATAAATCCAGCAATCCTACATTCAGAGTATCCTATAAACAGAAATTAAAGTTATTCCAGCAAAAAGTGAAAACTGTGCTGATCTTAAGAAGAACAAGAATCAGGAGACTCATCTTCAAATCTGTGATACCCATTTTCTGCCCCAAGCACACACATAGATGTTGTGGTACCCAACATAGTGTTACCACAGTAGCACCCAGAGATGTGGTTGAAGTTTTAAAATTCTATAACAGGGGCTGGAGAGATAATACAGAGGGTAGAGCACTTGTCTTACATGTATCCAACTAGGGTTTAACCCTTGGTACTGCATACAGTCCTTGAGCTCTGCCAGGAGTGACTCCTGAGCATGGTTGTCAGGAATGAGCCCTGAGCACTGCCAGTTGTGGCCCCCAAACAAAAAGATAAATAAATTAAACACAATTCACTGAAGCATCATTCCACAAAGGACCACGAAGGAAAAAGTACTACTAAAGAGAATAAATAGAAGTATAACTCAATAATTTTAGACTTCGAGCTGAAAAAAAATGAGTGTTGCTGCCTCATTACTCAGAGGTAAAATGTGGAACTAAGTACTTTCATGACTGCAATGGACAGTGACAGAATTGGGGATACAACCAGATCGTGCTAACTTCAGACTCATGCTCCATGGATAGCCCCACCCTGAAGATATTTCTGACAAAAACAAACCTTTTCTGGCTTAGAAAATTCCACGCATATCTTCTTAACAAATTTATCTTGTCTGTACCACCAGCCAACCTGCATCAAGTTATTGTGTAGATTCTTTAAAGAAATTCTAGTAAGAACTTTCATTGCCTGGCCTCTAAAGAAAATAAAGATTATTCCTACAAACAAATTGAACAAAGAAACAAAGGGCAAATATAATTTTAGTATAATTGTCTAAAAACATGTAAGATCTTTTGCATGAACTGCCTTTTACTTATATATACATCAGATTATACCAAGAATCTCTTTAAACATTTTTTTAAAAGGTGGCCGCTTCAGTTCAATAGTGTTAGAGAGACAATCCCTTAAGCTGTGTCAAAATGCCAGTTATCCTCGATGCCACCCAGATTTGAATAATTTAGAGAGAAACAAAAACACACACAGAAAGACGAAGCCATCTTTTCACTACCACTGCTTTTGAAGAGGTTACTTTCCCTCCCCATCCCTTTTCCCTGAAGCATCTTTCTCTATCAGTGGTGACAAGTGTCAATCAAGCCTTCTCTATCTGGGGAAGGGGGAGGAAAGGGCAGTAAAACAGAGAGGAGGAGAAGAGAGAGGAAAGAAACATGAAACATTCTTCAACAATTGCTCTAGGAAGATTCCCTATCAGTGTGTGGTCTGGGGGAAAGAAGTCTTTTCCTTTTCCCACTTCTAATCTCTAGCCGACTATTTACCTCTTTTTATAAACTTGAATCTCCCTGTTGTTCCAAAGGTTCCAAAGCAAATTGCGAGTCAGCCAGGATTAAGCTGCTTTGTTGCCAACGATTAGCAGGTTTGCTTGTAGTTTTAACATCTTTCACAACAGCTGAAATGTCAAATGATTCAGGAAATACTGGGCTATTTTGACCAAAGCCATACAAATGTTTGAAATAAATTAGTAGAAGGTACTACAGAGAGAGGAGTCAAGAACATTCTAGAGAGGAAGTCTTAACATGGAGAGATTGAGAATGTAATATCAACATAGTATTTCTGTTGTTTAATACCCAGACATTATTTTGAAAAAATGTCAAATCACAGTGAATCTCCTATTTTAAAAAAAAATTCTGTAAACATTTAGCTAAAATCAAGACTCCAAAAAATGTTTATTCCAAAAACATGAAATATTTTGTGGTTAAAACAGACATAGCACTATTTTATTGTAAGTCTACTTTGTGTTGTCTACCATATCTAGTAATAATAAGAGAAAAAAACTGCAAAATAATTGCCCAGAGTACTTTCTACACACTTCTTGGAGTTCAAAGACTATACCTACATTCTCTACCACCCCTGCTGCTCTTCACATTCTCTTCGAAATGGGATAAGCACAATAACAAAATGGGATGCACAGTATCATGGTATTTAGAAGGATGCAAACTTGGATTCTGGGACTCAGACACTGTTCTAAATGACAACAAATCCCTTAATTAGTGGACCTGAGGTTTTCTTCAAATATCATATAAAGGAATTCCCTTTGCAGCATCCTTTCCTATGTTGATATTTGTGGTTTCTTAGCCTTGGTGCAAGGAGACTAAAAAGCAGGACGTAGGGACTCATCACAATTTAAATATCTTAAGGACATGTTTGTCTCTTTTTGTTTGTTTTGTTTGGGGACCAAGCAGGGCTCAAGGCTCTGCCTTCAGAGATCAGTCCAGGTGATTTGGGGGGACCATATGTGAAACCAGGGATCAAACTAAGGCTCGTTGCAGGCAAGTTAGCATCCTACCTCCTGTACTATATCTCCAGCCCCTGTTTGCCTTTTACTGATTCCACAGAGTCAACATATTGGCCCCCAGTATGATTTTACACGGAATTTATTTATTTATTTATTTATTTATTTATTTTTGGCTATTTGGGTCACACCCAGCGATGCACAGGGGTCACTCCTGGCTCTGCACTCAGGAATTACCCCTGGAGGTGCTCGGGGAACCATATGGGATGCTGGGAATTGAACCTGGGTTGGCTGTGTGCAAGGCAAATGTCTACATGCTGTACTATCGCTCCAGCCCCTACACACAATTTAAATGTAGAAGATTTTAAAGATTTTTCTACACATTTGAAATTCAAGTCCAGAGTCTGTAAAGCAGAAAAAAAGGAACCAAAATAGGTTTAAACAATGTCTTAGGGCTCAAACCTTAGGAAACAACTTGAATCATCCCAAGATTATATATAATTATTTTTGAGAGAAACAGGAGCTACCAGTGTCCATGGGCTTGAAGATGCAAGAGGACACTCCCAACAGGTTCTTCTCAAGATATTGCCATCTTCAAAGATTTCACTTCTGAAATATTTCTGAACTTCAATATGACCTCATATCTGATACCAATTTCTACTTTAAAATAATTGTGTCTCTAACTCCCACATTCCTGTCATGAACAAACTATAAATCAGAACCTAAGGGAAGGTTCATAAACATAATTTTCTGCTTAAATCTAGAGTAGTTGTATTGGGGCTAGTGTGACCCCACAATAATTTTTCACTAACTAATTTCAAATGAAATTCATTATTGGTCATAACCATATGTTGATATTTTAATTAATTTTTCTGGGACTAGGGATGTAGCAGAGTGGTAGAGCACTTGAAATGCATGTGTGAGGACCTAGAAAATATTTTTGGCACCACAAAAAATATTTTTGATTTATCTGTTATATTCTACATGTAAACAAAAGAAATTTTATCATCACTATTCAACACATTTCCCTGCAAATTTTCACAATCTATTTTCTGTAAAATCTTTTATATTTAAGTAATATCTAGAAAGGCCATTTTTTTCTTTCTTCCAATTTTTATAATTTGCAATTATTTTTCTTGTCTTATTGCTCTAAGTTTCTGGTGTAAGGTTGATTAGAAGATGTATAGTAGATCTTGTTTTATTTAGCGCTTAAAGGAAATACTTTTAATGTTCTTAGTAAACAAGTAACTTCTCATTAGAAAATTTTCCAGGTAAAGAATATTCTATTCACCTAGAGTTTATAGTTTACTAAGACCTTGTTTTAATTTTTATAAATATGCTCTTGATTTTGTTGATATTTGTGTCTGTTTTCATGATAAAATACACTAATAGATAAGTAATATTGATTCAAACCACCATTTCTAAAATAAATTCAAATTATGTAGTGAATTTGTATTTTTGGTGATTATTTTTAGTCAAATAATATTTTATTTAGAAAATATAAGAGAAGAGAGGATACATAAAACCCTATGAGGCAATGATGCCCTATAATTTTGAAGATTTCAGAATGGAGTGCCTAATTTTTAAAATTTTTCATCTGTCTTCATGAATGAATTATCCTTAATTGCTCTCAGTTTTGTTGATTCTCTTGGTTCTGAATCTCTTTGCCTTTTTACTACTTTTCTCATATTAAATATACTTTCTCTTTTATTTATTTGGGCTTATTTTGATATATTTTTATAGTTTTAGTTAGATAATAGTTTATTCTCTGTGTTTTCGTACAGTTTGGAATTCTATATAATAAGATCTTTAATTATGAGCATTGTAAACCTATTAAAAATATATAGGATTAATGTAATGCTTTTGAAAGAGTACTGCAGAATACAGCTTAAAATATGGTAATTGAGAAAATGATTAGCAAACTTCTTTCCAAATTTCTTGCCAGATCAAGCTACATTACACTCAATAAGATAAGGCGGTTAAAACCTGTGAGATATGACTATAAGGAAAAAATATAAATTGTGTATTTTAAGTAAGAAGGATGATAGATGGAGATATAATTGATGGATGGGCTGGAGCAATAGCACAGCAGGTAGGGCATTTCTTCCTTGCACAAAGCCGTCTCAGGTTCGATTCTTCTGTCCCTCTCAGAGAGCCCAGCAAGCTACCAAGAGTATCCCGCCAGCATGGCAGAGCCTGGCAAGCTACCTGTGGTGTATTCTATATGCCAAAAACAGTAACAAGTCTCACAATGGAGACGTTACTGGTGCCTGCGCAAGCAAATCAATGAACAACAAGATGACAGTGATACAGTGCTGTAATTGATGGATAAAGGGAAAGGAATCCTATTAGAGTGAAATTGGTTTTGAAGAACAGAATGACAATAAAGAAATGTGTAAGTTTGAGGTTGTGTCTTAAGAAAGAAATGGTGATCAAACTATAGTGTTATAAGAACTTTCTAAATTATATCTGCGGAATTGTTCCAGTATCCAGACTTTTATTACAGTGCTCTTAGATAATGGGAAATTAAGGTTTTCAAAATGGAACTAAAAAAACGATATGATGTTGTTAAACTGTATATTCTACCTCTACAGAATTTAATGGTTCTTTTGACTGAGACCTGTAACCAACAGGTATATTGCATCCCATTGTGAGTAAGTGAAGCAATTGCTTTTCTCCTCTTTGTAGCTTCAGTATAGAAACTCTTGATTTTTATAAAAATGTAACACAAGAGAAACTTAAAGCATTACAGAAATTAGTTAGAGAACAATAGTTAATGAATGTATGGAGCCAATGGACCCAATACAACAGGGCCGCCCTAATCTAGCTCTCATTCCTCATTTTTAATCTTAAGGACCTCTTTATTTTTTTTTATTTTCTTCTCCCCGCACGGCAGAGCCTGGCAAGCTACCTGTGAATTATTTGATATGCCAGAAACAGTAACAACAACATGCTCTTCATGTTCCTGGAGCGAGCAGACGCCATTGGGCTACACTAGCATGTAACAGGGACAAATGAAGATATTACTGGCACCCACTTGAGCAAATTGATGAACAATGGGGTGACAGTCATGCAGTGATACAGTGATATTGTTTATTAATTTTTGACTCTTTTACCTAAGTAAAATTATTATTATTGTTATTATTATTATTATTATTATTATTACTGCTTTTTGGGTCATATCTGGTGATGCTCAGAGGTTACTTCTAGCTCATGCACTCAGGAATTAATCTTGGCGGTGCTCAGGGGACCATATGGGATGCTGGGAGTTGAACCCGGGTCAGCCACGTGCAAGACAAAAGCCCTACCCACTGTGCTATCTCTCCAGCCCAAGTAAAATTACTTAAGGCAATTAATATCCTTGATCCAGCTGAATCCCACACATTTTATAAATCGAGTTTTATATTCACATACTATTTGAATATAATTTACAGAATCATTCTACAGCTCATAAACTATTTAGAAGTATGTTGTGAATTTCCAAACAAATGTTTTGTAATTATTTATTTTTATATTTATTCTTAATTTAGTTATAACTTTGTACATATTAGCTTATTCGTTGATGTGAACTTTTATATATTTAGTAATATTCTTTTTTATAAATCTTTAATATACTTGGGAGATGTTCCAGGTCTTGTTAATTTCACATTTTGAATATTTGCTCAAGAAAAGAGACTTGTTTTTATGTTCGTATTTTCTGAAGAAATCTGCACGGGTAAGAGCAGCACCCAACACACTCCTCCTGTTCATACCCAATGGTGCAGAGTCTACCCCTCAAGGTGCTTTGCGTCAAAGAAGATCTCAGGTATCTCTAACTTTACATTCAATTTATTTTCTTGAACCATTTCCCAATGCTCTCACATATTTTTTTGTATTTCAAACATATTTATTTATTTCTTCAAATGAAATTATCATGAGATAAAATTACCATGATATACACAGTTACAAGGTTGTTCATGGGTGGGTTTTAATCATACAATATTCCAATACCCATCCCTTTACTAGTGCACATTTCCCACCACCAATGTCCCCATTTTTCCTGCCGCCACCCTCTCCACCAGCTATCCCCCTTTCACCCCAGCCTGTCTCTATGCTCTATGGCAGGCACTTATATTTTCTGTTTCTGTCTCTGTCTCTCTGTCTCTGTCTCTCTATCTCTCTCTGTCTCTGTCTCTCTCTTTCTCTCCCCCTCCGCTTCTGGGCATTATGGTTCAAATTATAGGTACTAAGAGTTATCATGGGCTGGAGCAATAGCACAGCAGGTAGGACGTTTGCTTTTCACGGGGCGGACCTGGGTTCGATTTCTCTATCCTTCTCGGAGAGCCAAGCAAGCTACCAAGAGTATCCTGCCCACACAGCAGAGCCTGGCAAGCTACCCGTGGTGTATTCGATATGCCAAAAACAATAACAACAAGTCTCACAATGAAGACGTTACTGGTGCCCGCTCGAGCAAATGGATGAGCAAGGGGATGACAGTGATACAGTGATACAGTGAAGAGGTTATCATGTATATCTCTTTACCTACAGTACTTAATCACTTTATTACATTTTGAATTGTTTCTCTGCCATGCCTTGCTTTTGCTCCTGCAAATTCCACTACTTAACTATCCCTCCCCAATCCACATACACATTTCAAAACCTTCAGTGTCCTTCGTGAATTCTCCTAGATTTCTCCTCCTTCTGAACATCTATATTATTCTGTCTTTAGATATGAATCAACCAATTTTGCATTTCATGATATTTGTGATGAACATATATTTCTGCTACTAGATAATTAAAGATTTAAAACTCCAGAATATTAACTTGATTATTTTTCATAAACCAATATTATATAGGAAGGACTTAATACATAGATGTCAAAAGAATATTCAAGTGCTGGGACCAGTTAATACAATGGGAAGGTGTTTGCCTTGCACAATGCTGACCAGGGTTTTGGTCCAGGCGTCCAATATGGTCCCCCAAATCCCATGAAGACTTCAGCACAGAGTCAGGAGTAAGCCTTGAGCACCACCAGGTGTGGCCCCAAAAAGGCTAAAACAGAAAATAACATTCAAATTTTGATGTTCAAATGTAGAAATATTCGTGGCTGCTACTTCACTAATTAAAAATCACTTTGAAAAAGTCTGTCTGCCTGAACGTCATAAATGTTCTGGGTTAGAGCAGACTAATTATAGGATATGAATAGAATTCCATAAATACCACTGACATTTTTACACTAATTGTTGTGTAATTCAAAGCCCAGATGTTCCAGACTTGTTGTACTAAAACAATTTGAGTCAATTTTGCAACTCAGTTCACACCCCAAGACAATCCTTGTGACAAGTCAAATAACATTTCCTATTTCTCTGGATTTTCTCCGTTTTCTTTACTATGGTAACTTGACCTATCAAGAGAAGTTCAGTGTAAGAATCGACTTAACATGATGGCCACTTAATACCTCTACTGCAAACCACAATACCCAAAAGGAGAGAGAGAGAGAGCAAAAGGGAATGCCCTGCCACAGAGGCTGGGCGGGGTTGGGGGAGATTGGAGTGGGGGTGGTGGGAGGGATGCTGGGACCACTGGTTTGGAAAATGGGCACTGGTGAAGGGATGGGCACCCGACCACTGTATGACTGAAACGCAAGCATGAAAGTTCATAAGTCTGTAACTGTACCTCAAGGTGGTTCACAAATAAAACAATTTTTTAAAAGAAAACAATCAGGCTCTCTGCCCAGATGTGACCAGAGGAGCCACACACCAGCGGCCCCTCTATTGCTGAACGCTCATGATCTTGTAGGCCAACTAACTACTTTCGGCACCATCAACTTCTTACAGAAATGTCTCTAGCCTGTGAACTAAGCTACAGCCCCATGCTGCCCCAGGAGGGGAAAAGTTTTTCTCTCTCGGCTTTTCCTTTCCCTGGTGGCAGTGTGGCGACCACCATCTTATAAGGCCCACTAAACCGAGGTATGAGCTTGCAACAATGCGACTTCTGGCAGAAATTTCTCTGGACTTAGTTACTAAATTACCAGAAATCCAAAACCTCATATGCTCTTCATTCTCAGCAATGGAAAACAAATTATCAAATGCTGCCTTTTCGGCAGCAGGTCTGATTGTTGGGGGGAAATTCCAAATAATAATAGTGATTTTCCTGTTGAAATATTGAATGTAATCAAAGTAAAGAGAAAGTAAAGTGAAAATCATCAGCCATACAGGTGGGGGTTGGGGGGTGGAGTGGGGGTGGAATGGGAGGTATACTGGGGTTCTTGGTGGTGGAACATGTGCACTGGTGAAGGCATGGGTGTTGGATCATGGTGTGACTGAGACTTAAGCCTGAAAGCTTTGTAACTTTTCACATGGTGGTTCAATAAAAAATAAAAAAAGTGGGGAAAAAAAAGAAAACAATCAGATTTAATTATTTATATTATAATTAAGGAAATATGTTTACAATATTGTTAACTGGTTTTGATATACACATTTACTGCACCTTGCCATCACCAAGTGGTTAATACTCTCTACCAGTTTCCCCGTGATGCTTTCTTTGTTCCTCCTCTTCCCCTACTCACCCACCCCCATCAACTTGCCCAATAATCTTTGTTTTATAATACAAGGTCAAGGGTTTGTCATTGTTCATTACTGTCAACTCCTTTGTTTTATTTATTTCATTACTGTCAATTCCTTTGTTTGTATACACAATGAGATGCCTTTTTGTCCTTTCCACAATGTAGTCAACAGCAAGATTTCATCTTTTCTAATATCTGTATAGTATTCCACTATGTCTGAATACTACAGCTTTTTTATACACTCATCTGCCATTGGACATTTGACCTTTTCCACATCTTGGCTATTGTACTAAGTGCCACAATAAACATAGGTAAAATATAGATTTTTCAGGTTAATGTTTACATTTTGGGCGAAAAATGCCAATCAGTACACATTTTAACAATCAGCAAGCATACTAAACAGTGTTCATTGTTACTTAATATATGATCATCTAATCTTTGATAAGGGAGCAAGAAATGTGAAGTGGAGCAAGGAAAGCATGTTTAACAAATTGTGCTGGCAAAACTGGACGGCTACATGCAAAAAAATGGGCTTAGACCTCCATCTATCACCATGTACAAAAATCAGATCAAACTGGATTAAAGACCTCAACATCAGACCAGAATCCCTAAGGTACATTGAAGACAAGGTCGGCAAAACCCTCCACGACATTGAAGCCAAAGGTATCTTCAAAGCTGACACGCCACTGGCTAAGCTAGTGAAAACAAAGATAAATAAATGGGACTATCTCAAACTAAGAAGCTTCTGCAACTCAAAAGAAACAGTGACCAAAATACAAAGACAGTCTACAGAATGGGAAAGGATATTTATGCAGTACCCATCCGATAAAGGGTTGATAACAAGGATATACAATGCACTGGTTGAACTCCACAAGAAGAAAACTGCCAACCCGATCAAAAAATGGGCTGATGAAATGAACAGAAACTTTTCCAAAGAAGAAATCCGAATGGCTAAGAGACACATGAGAAAATGTTCAACATCACTAATCATCAGGGAAATGCAAATCAAAACAACAATGAGATATCATCTCACACCACAGAGACTGGCCCACATCCCCAAAAACAAAAGCAACCGGTGTTGGCGTGGATGTGGGGAGAAAGGGACTCTCCTTCACTGCTGGTGGGAATGTCGACTGGTTCAGCCCTTTTGGAAAACAATATGGACGATTCTCAAAAAGTTAGAAATTGAGCTCCCATTTGACCCAGCAATACCGCTCCTGGGAATATATCCCGGAGAGGCAAAAAGGTATAGTAGAGATGACATCTGCATTTCCATGTTCATTGCCGCTCTGTTCACAATAGCCACAATATGGAAAAAACCAGAGTGCCCGAAAACAGATGATTGGCTAAAGAAACTCTGGTATATTTACACAATGGAATACTATGTAGCTGTCAGGAAACATGAAGTCATGAAATTTGCTTACAAGTGGATCAACATGGAAAGTATCATGTTGAGTGAAATGAGTCAGAAAGAAAGAGACAGACATAGAAAGATTGCACTCATATGTGGAATATAATGTAACTGTGAAGTACAAGTTGGCAACGATGAAACTTCTGGCAGATATCTCTCTGGACTTAGTTACTAAAATACTAAATTACAGAAACCCAAAACTGAGAGGCCGCTAAGTGTGGTCACTCGACCTCATACTTCTTCATCCTCAGCAATGGAAAACAAATTATCTAATGCTTCCTTTTCAGCAGGTCTGACTTTAGGGGAGAGACTCTCCAAACAATAATAGTGAGTTTTGTTGACATATTGTATGCAATCAAAGTGAAAGTAAAGTGAAATTTATTAGTTACACAGGCGGGGGGGGACTTAGGGTGGGGGGGCTAGGGGCGTGGGGGGGTTTGGGTGTGAGGGGGCGGGGTGGAGCTATACTGGGATTCTTGGTGGAATATGAGCACTGGTGAAGGGATGGGCATTCGAGCATTGTATAACTGAGATTTAAACCTGAAAACTTTGTAACTTTGTAACTTTCCACAATAAAAAATTAAAAAAAAATCACTCTTGTCAAGTACAGATGTGGAATTAGAATAGATACCTGAATCATGAGAAACACATCGGATGATTAAAATGCTAAAAAGTGATAAAGAGTTAAAAGATTTAATCAAATGTATCTATCCACAAAATAACCAGTAAAATCCTTGGAAAATATGTGCTTCCTTAAAATATAATCTCGAAGCATTTCAGCAATGACTCTTGGAGATGAATACTACGAGGGACATAGTTTTATGGTTTTTTTAAAATAAATTTTTATTTTTGGATTAAGACTAAATTATTCATAATTGAGTTTTAGGCACACATACTATGCCCTGCCGTGAGTTCCACCACTAGTGTCAACTTCCCTCTAGCACTGTAGCACTGTAGCACGGTTGTCCTTGAATTTGCTCAAGCGGGCACCAGTAACGTCTCCACTGTGAGACTTGTTGTTACTGTTTTTGGCATATCAAATATGCCACGGGTAGCTTGCCAGACTCTGCTGTGCGGGCGGGATACTCTCAGTAGCTTGCCGGGCTCTCTGAGAGGGATGGAGGAATTGAACCCGGGTCGGCAAGGCAAATGCCCTACCCACTGTGCTATCGCTTCAGCCCATTTTGACTCAACACATGAAACCTCACCCAGCCCAGAAACGGACAGGGTTAACAGATTGATATCTCTTTCTCGATTCCATGGGTGGTGGTGCCATTCTTAGTTGATGGAACTTCCCTCTAGAGTGTCTGCAAATTTCTTCCCTTTCCCCCCAGCACTCAGCCAGGCTCCTTGACAGGCACATTTTAAACTTTGGTTCTTGTCGTTTGGATCTCCTGCACTTAGTTTTGTTGATTCTGCAGTCTGGATATTCTGTTCTACCACTTCTGTACTCCACCTTCACCCCCAGGCCCTTGGCCCCGACCCCAGTTACTTCCTGTATGGTGCAATGCTGCTTCTTACCCCTCACCCCCCAACCCACCCCGTACGTGAGTGATAATTTCACTTCCTTTTCTCTTTACCTTGATTACATTCCAGATTTCAACACATAACTCACTATTGTTGTTAGAGTTTCAAAACAGACTCACTATTTTTGTTGGAATTTATCCCCTAAGAATATAGCTCTATTAACAGGGAAATATTTGATAATAAGTTTTCCACTGATGAGAATTAAGAGATAAAATGTCATGTGGCTGCAGTAGTGGAAGATAATAAATTAATGGGTCAGATTTTGCCAGATGAGTAGGCTCTTTCACATATTACTGGAAACCTGGTTTCCCTAATGGCTTGAAAAATTAATACACCTCTAAAAACACTTCCCTTGAACTCAGGGAGCTGTTGATTTGCTCATGGAATCTGCTGTTTTATCACCTGAAATGTCTTCTTTAATCATGGTTGAAATGTAGCTTTGCACGTAGATAGTATTGGTGATTATCTCAGTCCACTAAACTGCAAACCTGATTATTCTCCCAATTAAAACAGCAGTGGTTGCCTATTTCTCAGCAAGACACATGGAGCTGCAACAGGGTCTTGAATGACCAAGATTTCATTTCTTTCTCAGAATATTTTATACGATTCAGTAATCAGTAAAATTGGTTCTTCTACAATAGGCCTTCTCTGTCATTAGTGAGAATTAGCAAAGTTCTATTGCCCTAAAAAATAAAGTGGTCTATTACTGTGAATGAACCTGCTTTTTTTGTGTGTGAAGACTTCTTTTAATTTTAAGGAGGGCTTTCATGCTTTTGTGCTATGAATTAAATCGCCATTTCATGAGGTTATCCTTGTCCAGGAAGAAAAAAAAATCAATCTTTCATTAAATCTGTGAGAGCCAAAATCATGCTCACAAAACGTCTTAGACCAGCAGGTCCAGTGCCATATTATATGGAGGGTATATATAAAAGGTCAGCAATGCTTCCCCTGCAGGCCTACATTTTGGCAAAATTACACTGATGTTTGTTTTAATGAAATGGCCATACACTATTTTAAATTTTAAACAGGTGCATTGATATCAAGATTATGTAAGGGACTATTGTCTTGTAGCTTTGTAGTGGGCTTTGAATATGTTTGAAGATAAATCTTGTACCATCTCAGATATAGGCAACCAGGCTGAGAGCAATAGTAGAAGTTCTTGACCTGTTAAGAGCAGAACTTTCCAGTTTCTGAGTTGGCTCTTGTTTCCTAGTGGGTGGTCTTGGTCTTGTGCTCCAAATTTCAAGTCCTCTACAAGGGGGTTTCTAAAAACCTAAAAACTTCTACTGCAGAGCCTTTATCACTTGAAAGAATTATTACATAGCTCCTGGTACATAGTTGTATAAATAAATACTTATTGATAATAAATCACAAGGAAATATGTTTTAAAGCTACCTCCGTGTTCAGTTATTCAAGCCCATATAATGTTGTGACTTAGATTTTTAAGAAGCTAGGCCCTACACTGATATGACTCTGTGTGACTATGCATAGCACACACATACACACACACATCACACATGCATGCGCTCGCGCACAAACACACACAAACACCCTCCCCCCCAAAGCTTGAGGTTATAGGTGGAAATGAAGAGGAAGACAGCAAATCAAACTGAGATGGCAGATAACTTGGTCCAGTGACAAGAATCTAGGCCCTGGTGTGAGTTCAAATTCTAGCTTTACCACTTGCCTACTGAATTACTCTGAGAAATTTCACTTGCTAAACCTTGGCCCCTTATCTTAAAACTGGGCATATAGTAATTGGGCAGATTCTTGGTACTGTGTTAATCCCATAGTAGGTGATTAGTTCGTTTTCACCGCATAATGTTTCATGTTATATGGCATAACTTTAAAAAAATTATTAAGTCACTAGGAATTATAGCACTGTAGCACTGTAGTCCCATTGCTCATTGATTTACTCGAGCGGGCACCAGTAACATCTCCATCGTGAGACTTGTTGTTACTGCTGTTGGCATATCAAATACGCCACAGGTAGCTTGCCAGGCTCTGCTGTGCAGTCGGGATACTCTTGGTAGCTTGCAGGGGTCTCGGAGGAGTTATAGAGTTATAAAATGCTTAAAGCCAAAAAAATTGGCATCTTCGATGTCTGTCCAGAAGAGGTGGATCTCAGAGAATGAGATGAACAAACGCATAGGAGACAAACAAACACAGACTATCCAAGCTTTAAGTTCGCCTGGGCAGCCATCAGTGGTCTGACAGGTCAGCCATTTAATCAGTACAATATTACCCACCCCCACCCCGTCTCCCAACAGGTGAATCATTATTGACAGATACATTAAGGACAGCAAGTAAATAGATCAACGTATAATAGGCACATGAAGATCAGAGGCTAGAATATTTTACATAGCTATCAGAAGGCACCCTTAAAGTATAAAGTCCTAACAGTTTCCTATTCTATTTTTTCCCATGTCATGCTAAATCTAAAAAACCCTAAACAATCTTATTCTATCCTGTTTTGACAGTTGGAAGATATTTGTTATCTATTCTATTCTTTCCAGCTATATTATTCCTGTCTGGGTGCATTTTTGCAAACCCTTTGCATTTTAATACCTAAACTATCTTACCCAGGGACCTTTCTTTTTTTAAAAAAATTAATTTATTCTTTTATTGAATCACCATGTGAAAAGTTACAAAGCTTTCAAGGTTTAAGTCTCAGTTATACAATCCAGGGACCTCTCTTATCCATGGCATTTTTGTTAGGTGGGGAGAGTCCAGTAAAAAGCTAGTCATTATTGAGTTTCAGGAATACAATGTCCAACACCAATCCCTTCACCTCCACCAGTGTCCCCAGGTTCCCTCCCCCACACACACACCTGCCTCTAGGGCAGGCACTATGTTTCTTTTCTTTTTTTCCCTTTGTTTGCCCCTCTTTTAAGCGTAGTGGTTTATAATACTACTCCTGGTAGGGTATTATGCATGTCACTTTACCTCCTTTCAGCACCTAGTTCTGGTTCAGAGTGACCACTTCCCTCTATCATTGTCATAATGTTCCTTTTCCAGGCCTATCCCCGTCCCTCTCACCAAGTGGTAAGATTCCTACGAAAGGTCAGTTCTCCTGCTTTTCATTTCCATTGCTTTCAGCCATCAGTTATTCTCCTACTGTGTTTCCTTATTCCCTGCATAAGCATAAGATTATTCTGTGTGGTTCCTCTCCCTCTCACTCAGCATAACACTCTCAATATCCATGCATTTATCAGCAAATTGTATGCCGCCTTTTTCCTATGACTGAGTAGTATTCCATTGTGTGTATACACACACACACACACACACACACACACATATATATATATACTGGAGCAATAGCACAGCAGGTAGGGCATTTGCCTTGTACGCAGCCTGGGTTCAATTCTTCCGCCCCTCTCAGAGAGCCCAGCAAGCTACTGAGAGTATCTCGCTGGCATGGCAGAGCCTGGCAAGCTAGCTACTTGTAGCGTATTCGATATGCCAAAAACAGTAACAACAAGTCTCACAATGGAGACATTACTGGTGCCCCCTTGAGCAAATCGATGAGCAGTAGGATGACAGTAATATATACACATATATAATATATAAAATATACACACACATACGTACATATGTGTTTATGTATGTGTGTATATCATAGTCTCTTTATTTTGTTATCCAGTCATCTGTTCTTGGACACTTGGATTGTTTCCAGGTTTTGGCTTTTGTGAATAATGCAGCAATTAATGTAGGAGGGCAGATATCTTTCCTGTCTTTGTGTCTTTGGGTCCTTGATATATATTCCCACGGGTGGAATTGCTGGGTTGTGTGGAAGCTCAATTCCTAATTTTCTGAGGAATGTCCATATTGTCTTCCAAAAATGCTGGACCATTTTTGGTCCAGCATTTTTGGAAGCAGTGAAGGAAGTGAAAGAAGGAAGGAAGTGAAGGAAGATTCCTTTTCCTCCACATCCACACCAACACGGGTTATTGCTCTTTTTGATGAGTGCCAGTGGTGTGATGTCTCATTGTTGTTTTCATTTGCATTTTCCATGTGGTTAGTGACACAGAGTATAAAAACTTTTAAAAATCCTTAGTTTTTTGCTGATTCTGAAACATAGCAGCTTAGACTGGACTCAGCTAGACCATTCTTATCTTGATTAGATTCCTGCAGCACACATGTATTGACACATCTGTTTCTATCACACTGGGGTGGTGCCTTGATCTCCACCTTAAGCTTTCTCATACACTATTACTCATACAGACTTCCTTTGGTGAATATGGGGGTGCAGGCGAGCAGAAGTGTAGAAGGCCCTTTGAGGAATGAACTTGAAACTGGAATAGTGTTCTACTGGCCTTGGCTCACTGGTTAAAGCAAGTCGTAGAAAATCCAAAATTTAAGGAAAAGGGAAATACTTTAAAGACTTTAAAGAAATAATCTTTCAAGTCAGATTGCAAATTCCATAGGTATAAAGAGGCCATTAACGGAGACCATCAATGTAATCATACCCAGAGGAAGGACAGGGGAAAGCTACCGGACCAAGCTACAAAATGACAAAAATGATCCCTAGAGTAGCGTAGGAAGGAACATGAGCCAGAGTTATCTACTGTATGTTTTTGGAAATATGGAACACAGACTCACTCACCTATTTGTTGATGTTTATTTTCAAATCACAGCTGCACATTTGAGCAGTTGTATCACTGTCAAAGTCTAAATACCTAGTTTATTGCTCTTTTCAGAAAAATGTCTACTTTAGAGCTTGTTGTCTGCGGATGAGCAGCTTTGACCTAATAAGAGAGCTCACTGAAGAATCTGAAGTCTCTAGCTTCAGAGTTGACAGTTTAACAACAGTCCTCAGATAATTCCTACTACAGCTTCGGCAGCATTGGACCAGAGAGCATCTAGACACCTTGGGCATAACCTGAGGAGTCTAAGAGTCCCAGAGGCAATTCTTAGAGAGCGAGGATGCTCTGGCTAAATATTTGATCAGTAACTATTTTTTTAAAAATAGCCCACTGTCTACTGTGCTAGTTTCAGAAGAGCTGTTCATCTTGGTCAAAGATCACGTGGTAATCTAAGGATACAGGGACATACAAGTCCCATAAATGCAGAATGGAGAATGAGGCTGTGGGGTTCCAGTAAAATCAGTTGGCCAAAAGTGGACTCTGATTTCTGAGGGACAAATGGAGGGAGGTCAAAAGAAAGGTCAAGAGTCAGTCAGTTTTATAAGGTCAGTGGTGATTTTTTTTTTTTTTTTGCTTTTTGGGTCACACCCGGCGATGCACAGGGGTTCCTCCTGGCTCTGCACTCAGGAATTATCCCTGGCGGTGCTCAGGGGACCATATGGAATGCTGGGAATTGAACCCGGGTCGGCCGATTATTTCTTTTTTAAAAGTGATAAAAGGACTTGGAGAGATAGCTCAAAGGACTGGAATGCTGAATACTTGGCATGCAGAAGGTCCCAAATTTGATCCCTGGTATTGCTTCATCTCCCATCAGTACTGCTAGGTTTGACCCTAGTACTCCCACACGACTGGTCCAGAGTAGCACTGCAGCACTGGTCACAAGCACCAAATCCAGCCCACATAGTCAGGCTAAGTATTGTTAGGAATAATCTCTAAGCATTACTTGGACCACTGCCTGCAGAAAGTGATTAAAAATAAAAAGCAGGAAATTCAGGGATGAACCTCATGTAGTAGATATTGATCATGGTTGGCAGCTGAGATTTATAGTGCTATTGAGATCAAACCTGGGAGTGTGGAATTTAAGAGTCCCTGTTCTAATGACCTTTTAGGTTCCTGTTTATTCTCAACAATAAATACATGAGACTAAGTGCACATGGAAGAGACTGAGGCTTCTGGGGTACAAATGGCACTCTATAAATTTGGAATAAAATAAAATGTACCTGAAATTTATTATAAGCATTGAGTTATTTCTTACAAAGTCTTCAACATTTTCTAAATCACGTAAAACTATCAAGATACATTGTCTATTGATGCAACCATTGTCATCACCATTGTCATCATTCTCATGATAATGACAATGAACAAGAAAAAATTTCATTGGGGTTGCAGTTAATTCTAGGAATCATCTTAATTCCTTGATTCCTTCTTATTTTTCTCCCACATCTCTCACCTTTCTGCATGGAAGAGATGTATTTCTAGAAATAAAGATTATCTCCTCTTGTTCTGTTCCAGGTGTTTTCTGGTCTCTCAACTTTTATTTGCAAATATCCTTGGTTTGGCATAATAAGATTCACCCCTTGCTTTCAGCTACATGGATTGTTGGAAAATTGTCTTTGAATTTTCCATCAGGGAACTACCCGGTTAACTTACCTCTCTGTGTTAACCATAGGTGGTTAGCCAAGCAGACCAGAAATTACTTTCCTTAGATTAGTCCAATATATCTCTAGTGCAATCAACTATGTCTGGTCAAAAACCTTTTCAGCAATCTTCTAAACGTTGATCTGTATTATTGGGAAGGAGATCCTATAGCTGCAGGTAGAAAAACCGATTGTTTTGTCATCAAGATGAAAAAAGATGTTCATTGACTTGGACTACAGAATCACTAGAACCCATGGCTTGAAAGAACTGCTGGAAGAAGTCAAGAGAACTGAGGAGATTCTGTTACTGGTAGATGCAGGTCTAATAATCAAATATTCATCTGACACAATGATGGGCTCTTCTGCCATGTGTAAAGGTCATTATTTGAAAGATATCAGAATTATTCAATGCCATTGAGCATCTTCTATGTAACATGTTGCTTACAATAACAATATATTCTATTATAACATATTCTATGTAATAGATCGATCATATTATAATGCAATGTTATTTTATAATAGTAATTTTTTTAAATTCACTGGGTGTTACCAAATACTAAAATAAGTCCTTAATAAATGTTTTCTATTTAAACCTCACAATGACTGTAAATGGCCTTGCAAATGGCCTCAAAATCAAGGACTTGCAAATGGCCTCAAAACGGCCCAGCACTATGCAATAGAAACAATTAGTAAGACCACACAGAACCACACTTATTTCATACAAGCTTTACTATAATCACCATTAGTAAGTGATGAAATTAAATTCAAGAAAGAAATGCAAGTGCTAGTGATTCCTGCTACTTTTTTGAAGTCAGAGCATCTAAATCCAGAATCTGCTCTCTACAAACTTCACAGGTCTGGAAAGACACATGTTGCTGGAGTTTTCATTTAGGACCTAAACTACTGTTTTTCATGTCCTGAGATAGCAGAAATGCCAATTAATTCCTACTTCGAGATCACTTCAGACACTAGACATTCCTTGTGACCCTTCCTGAGTGTGCACACTATTCTGTATGCAGGATAAAATTATATATTGGTTTCCCAAGCACTTTGTACATATCTCTAGCGAATCTTTTCTTATATTGCAACGATATTCTGTGTATTAACATTTTCCAAGAAAACTGTGAGATTCTGAAAAGCAAGCACTGTGGCTTTTTTGATTTTGTGTCCCAAGTACCTAACAAAGCATCATGAACATAGTAAATATAATGAACATGTTGCTGATTGGCCAAAAGAATAAATAAGTGGCTGACATTCACAAAATAATATTGGTAGAGTGCTATGTTTTTATATTATTCAACATGAAGGAATAGCTCTTA
The DNA here is from genome assembly GCF_027595985.1 of Sorex araneus. Taxonomy (NCBI): domain Eukaryota; kingdom Metazoa; phylum Chordata; class Mammalia; order Eulipotyphla; family Soricidae; genus Sorex; species Sorex araneus. The sequence goes on from NC_073311.1 coordinate 44,734,198, forward strand.
CTGAGGTGCAAATGCCTAGTAAATTTTCTATTGCATTTGTTATTTATTCACTTGTTAGTAGATCTCTTAAGCCATGCATTGGGGACAAAATGAGCAAGTCTACTCAAGATGATAAAAACCATTTGGTCTAAAAATATACTCTGGAATTTCTTTAAAAGTCTATGAAAAATATAGCAGTTTACAAAACAACACATTTTCTTAGGGGTCTCTGCCTATACCCTCTCCCCTGTCCCTGACTTTCTCTTCCCCTGGCCCATAATATCACTCAGCACTAAGGCACTAGTTCATTTATTTAGATCCATTTTAGTGAATTAGTCATTTAATGGAGCTGGGCTCTCTTGTTCAGAAAGCAAACATACTAAAAAGTAAATGTAACTGAGCAGATCAAGTAACCACGTCCGGAGATTGCACCTGCCCTCAGACCACTCTCCATGGGCAATTAAAAATATAGCTGGCAAATTTCTTTATTTACTCTGTGCAGTTGGAGTAAAATAGAGCACTAGAACATGAGTTAGGAAATCTGGATTTCTGCCGAAGCTTTGATCTGAAGAGCAGTTTGACCATTGGCTGGTTACTCTCCTCTCAGAGTCTTGCCCTGATCAAAAAGACAAAAAGAGAGCTGGACCGAATTACTTCTAAATGTCTTCCCAATCCTAAAATTCTCTATTCATTCATTTAATACACATAAGCTCAATATCCACCCTGAGCAAGCTCTCTGCAAGGATTTGTGGGAAATATAGAGGTTCATAGAACATGACTCTGCCCCCTATGGCTTAAAACAAACAGATCTGATCAGTATCAAAATCAAACTTAAAGCATGTTTGTTTAACTCATTTGTTTTAGCCAATGTTATAAATCCTTTTCAAATATCTTCATTATAAAGTCCCACAGAATTATTACCTATACACTCATCTAATAAAACACTTGCTGAACCCTAAGTAAGTTGGGAAATGCTCCCCAGGACAATTAAGAAGGAGAGCCTTAAGTGAGAGACATTTCCTATGGAGTGGGCACCATTTTATCTCCCCTCTCCCTCATTTGGCTCAGGGAGTTTTGCTATCCTTCCAAGACTGAGGATATCAATCACGGAGATTTTCCAAGCATTTGCCTTCAAAAAGCCAGCAAAGGAATCAATGAGTGATCTTTTTGCTCATGAATTTTCCTAATTCAAAGCTGCAACTCAGGTGGAGACCCACCTGTTATCACCCGGGAAATGTGAAAACACTGTAGATTGCATTGAGACTTACGCTAAATTACTTTTCTTTCAATTGTGGTAGGAAACATTTCTCTAGACTTATCTTGCCTTGTTTTGTTTAGTTTTGGTTTTGGAGGCTATACCCAGCGGTGCTCAAGGCTCATTCCTGGCTCTGTGCTCAGGGATCACACCTGGCAGGGCTCAGGGGACCATATGAGGTGCCAGGGATTAAATCTGGGTGCACCATGTGCAAGGCAAATGCTGTAGCACACATGCAACGCCATGTACACAACAAGTACTAACACTCTAACCTCTTGCTTTAATTGTTAAAGCAAAAACTCTTGGAGATTAGTTAAGTTCCCTTTTACACTATGAATCTTACAACATTAGCTGTTTGTAGAGAAAAGTTCACCAAATAACCTGTGAAAACTTACTTTTAATATATTTTCAGACTTCAGTCTGTGTATAAAAACCTTGTTTAAAATACTTTCCAAATTAACTCATTTTTTTCTTCTAAAAAAAATTCCTAAAAGGTCACTAAACAGCAAAATTCTAGTTTCTGAGCAGTCATTTTATCCCACTAACCATCTGCAATAAAACAAACATCAGATGTGTAGTCAAGATATTGTCACCCTAACATTTGGAATAGGAATATATGGCAATCAATTTGGGTTAGGTGATTAAACATCTTTTTTAAGAAACAAAAAAAACATTATTTCAATAGATACCCTGAAGAAAAAAACAACATATAAAAATCAAAATTTGCTCAAAGATTTATATGCTTCACTCTACTAAAAGATGCAAAACTAAATTGCATTCAATATTAAATTTTCCTAATATTCAAAGAAATTTAATAATATGTATAAAATTTTAATGTATAAAATCCAATATTGTCATATTTATATGAATAGCATAATCCTTCAGAATTATTATATTATACCATCCTTGCTTTATTACTTATCAATTACTACCACATAATCATAATTAAACTCTGAATTTCTATGAAAAATTATATCTGAATATTATGAAAATCCTATATATTTCAATATGTTTGAAATTAAATAGAAAAGGAAAAATAAAATTTTGAAAATAGCCCCCTATCAACATAAAATATTTGCAAGCATCCCTTTTTAATTTATTAAAATAATTTAGATTAGATATTTAGGAAACAAATACTTATTTTATTCAATCTCCTATCATTTTCAATAGAAAATCTGTCTGAAAGGCAATCACTGTATCACTGTATCACTGTCATACCATTGCTCATCGATTTGCTCGAGTGGGCACCAGAAACGTCTCGATTTTGAGACTTGTTGTTACTGTTTTTGGCATATCGAATACGCCACGGGTAGCTTCCAGGCTCTGCCGTGCAGGCGAGATACTCTCGGTAGCTTGCTGGGCTCTCAAGAGGGGCAAAGGAATCGAACCCAGGTCGGCTGCATGCAAAGCAAACACCCTACTGCTGTGCTATCGCTCCAGCTCTGAAAGGCAATATTGTAGTTAAACATTTAATAATTTATCATGATCTCATAAGTAGGAGACATTTCTTTATATTAACAAAATTCTATGTACAGTACACATAATATACTGAAAATTACGTATTAGTAGATTCAATTTCGTGAAAAAGTTCCAATTTGTCCTTCTCCCCCCAGTATGCAAAAGGTAAGGTAAAATTATTTGAATTTTGTTAGAAAAATCAATGTTATCCATGACAATACAGAAGTAGAAAAAAATTAAATAAATGAATATGTGACACCAATAGAAGGTACGTTAAAGCAGTAGTGTTCACTGTTGGTTACACATTAGAAAGACACAGAAACTTAAAAAATAAAAACTTCCAGAGGCTACACTCCTCCCAGTTAAATTAGAATCTCAGGAGGTATATTCCAGATTATTTGTTACAACCTTCAGAGTTGATTCTACTATTCAGGAAAGGTAAAAAGGGTGTTATCGACAGAGAAACGAGGAGAGGAACTGATCGCTGAGTGCCTTCATGACTGTCAATTCCAGCAGGCCACTTTTCTGACATTACCAAACATCACATTCAGTCCCCTGCATCTTTTGATTTTGACAGTACTAGACCATTGATGGGCAAGAGCCCCAATCCCTGATCTACAGCGCCCTTACGATGATAACAATTTCAAAAGAATGGGCTCTTCCATTAAAGAGCTGAAGCAAAGAAGAAAAGTTCTAAGCCTCCACCCCAACAGCATGGCACACCTCAAGGTCATCTGCTGAGGATGGCTTGCCCCTTATGCGTGTTTTTGTGTGGTACCAGGGACTGAATTCAGTGCCTTGTACTTGCAAGGTATGTATTCTAGCACTGACTCACGTCCCTGCTCCCAGCTTAGCTCTCAAATTGAGGTCGAAAAGGGTAGCAATGGTTTTCATTCATGTTCTAGAAGCATCTTCCCATTCAGTCTCTGAAGACCTGTTATAATGGTGTCTGTAAATCTTAAAGCATATTTCTCCCTTCAGCTAAGTAATATCCAGCAGTGAAATAAGAAAACAGAGGTGGAAAATTCCTGTTAGTTTCAGGCAGAATTTTGATTAACAAGGGTGTTAGAGACTTTACAAGTCTATAAACACTACCTATGAACTACCACACATAAAACCTTCCTTCTTTGGCATCCTAACTCTGAGGCCACAAATCCAACTTAAATGTTTACTAGGTCACAAGTTACCTTGCACTTTAATTTTCTTTCTTAACTCTTCATCCTTCTTCATACGATGAACGTTCTATTTTATGTCTAGGGATTTATTTAGTGTATAAAAAATGCACCATTTTAGAATTAATAATCCTGTTAACTAATCAAACACTATTTAAAAATACACTGGTGTATTTGTAAGTGTTTATTTTCAGTGATTCCAGAAGTATTATCTCATCTCTTTAAAAAAACATATTAAGGCTAAGAAATAGTACAAGTGGTTAGGGCACAAAGCTACCACGCTCCCAGGCCAGATCTATTCCCAGGGCCACATTGTCTCCTGGGCATTGCCAAGTGTAACCCTGTACATCCTCAGTGCCTCTAGGCATGGCCCCAGAGGTGGCTGGGGAAATCCCGGCACCACAGAGCTTGAGAATGCAATGCTGCATTGAACTACTGGCCTTATTGATTGATATTCAACTTCTTGAATGATTCTTGGGAGTAATCCTTCCACTCCCCAAACGAACATCTCAAAGAAATAGTAAATAAAAAGAATTTTTTACTGCATTATTCTATTTGCATAAAATATTGGACAAATGTGGTGAAAAATATTGAAAGTAGGGGCTAAAGACATAGTACATCAGGCAAGGCCTTGCCATCAGAGTACAGTAACATTGGGTGTGGCCTTCTCAAAAAATTAAATATATATATATAGGTGTACAGTATATTTTATTATTATATATGGATTTCTTTTATTTGTAATATCTGTCATAGAGCCTTTCCCAGTTTAAAAATGATTTACTTGAAATATATATGGGTAGTGGAATGGTTCATCTTTCTTCCTAGGTCATAAAAAGGATATCATAGAATAGGATTATCTATCAAAACTGACTTGTTTAGAAAGGTTTGAAGATTTTCCTATTGGCAAGGATCTTTTAATTCTCCTTTATTTTCTGCAGCATTTAACATAGTTTTGAGAATAAAAATGGCATAAAAAATTGAGTTGTAGACATTGTTGTATTGGGTATGAAAATTATTAAGATAAAATTGATTACTACTCATTTGAAACTAAAAATAATTCTTTTAAGGCAATGGTTCCTTTTGGCTGTGAAGTTGGGGAATATACCTGTGAGTTATTTTGATTTTCAAGTTAAGAACATCTTTGAGTATCTCATTTTGGGTTCTTAGTATTTCAACAAAACTCTGGTGTGGCAAAGAGAAATTGTACCCTTAGATGCACATATTGTTAAAATGTGGAATTCTGCTCTATTTTAAACGAAATAATTTGTGTGGTTCATTTTGAGGAGCCTTTAAATTAATTAAAGATATAAAGATGCTTTTGGCTTGATCTTGTATGTTTGTGCACATGCATGCTACATATATTATAATTTCTACTGGGAAAGACAGAATTTGTCCATATGTTTTTTTTCTTTAGATTTGTAATCTTGGCAGATATCTGTAATCTTTAGCAAAGTTTGCTTCTTTTTTTAGATTTGTTGAATGAGTGTGTCAGTTTCCACATTAGGTATGTGTGCGTATATAATTCTTGTTTGCTTGTGCCTGCTACTGATTGACCTATTATTAGTTAAGGCTGGAGCTATAGCACAGTGGGCAGGGCGTTTGCCTTGCACCTGGCCAACCCAGGTTCAATTCCTCCTCCCCTCTCAGAGAGCCTGGCAAGCTACAGAGAGTATCTCGCCTGCACAGTAGAGCCTGGCAAGGTACTTGAGGCATATTCAATATGCTCAAAATAATAACAAGTCTCACAATGGAGACATTGCTGGTGCCCACTTGAGCAAATCGATGATAAGCAACTGGACCACAGTGATACTGTGATATATATATATATATCTGAATTATATATATATGTTGATGAGTTGAAGAGAAAATCAGCTCTAGTCCTCACGAGGACTAGAGCTGCTTTTCTCTTCAACTCACTTTCCAATAAACTTTTCTATTTTCTAATAAAACTAATAAAAGTAAAATGAGGACTGGAAAGATAATTAATACAGCAGGTAAGCCATTTGTCTTAAAAGTGGGTGGCCCTGGTTTAAATCCACAAAATCAAATCCCCAGCACTACAAAAGGTCCCCAAGGACCACTAGAAATTACTCCTGAACATGGGGCCAGTAATACCGCATCAGCACCACCAAACGTGTCTTCATCGCAACATAAAAAAACCTAAAATAAATATAATTGATAAAATAATCAGGATGGAAAGATAGTATAGCAGGTAAACTTCTTGCTTTGCACTCTGTTGATCTTGGAGTGTGGTCCCAGGCACCACATATGGTCCCTTAGCACAGCCAGAAGTCAAATCCCCATCAGTACAGAACCAGAAGTAAACTCTGAGCAATGCCAGATATGAACCCACAACCAAAAATCAATATATCACTGTATCACTGTCATCCCGTTGCTCTTCGATTTGCTCAAGCAGGCACCAGTAACATCTCCATTCATCCTAGCCCTGAGATTTTAGCAGCCTCTCTTTACTCGTCCTTCCCAAAGGTGTCGCATTGGAGGCTCTTCCAGGGTCAGAGGAATAAGACTCATCATTGTTACTGTTTTTAGCATATAGAATACACCACGAGGAGCTTGCCAGGCTCTGCCGTGTGGACAGGATACTCTCGGTAGCTTGCCAAGTTCTCTGAGAGGGAGAACTAGACAATAAGAGCTTTGTTTTATAGTCTCTGGATCTTGGTCATTGATGGGATTACACAGCACGGGGGCAGTTTGTGGGTGTAACAGCCTAACCACTTCATCATGGTATATAATTATGTTTATCCTTTTTAAAAATAAACTTTTTAAAGATATAATTTGCTATTATCTTGTTAATGTGGCTCTTGCTTAATTTTATCTTTAAGTTATTAATCTTTCTTTTAGAAATATTTAAAATACAACTTTTATACTTATGCATAATTTTTAGCTTAACTAGGGTGTTAAATTACATATCCACAAAATACTTACTATATGCTTACTTACAACCAAAAATAAAATAAAATAATCTCAAATAACTGATAAAATGTTTTCAAAAGTTGATCTCCATTCCAATAGCATTAAAAATATCTAAGGGTCAGAGAGATCCTTGGGGTCCAAGCACATGCCTTGCACATGGTCAACCTGGGTTCCAGCCCCAGAACCAAATATGGTCGCCAGAGTCATGAGTAAGTCCTAAGTATTGCTGGATGTCACCGAAATACAAAAAAAAAGTTTCTAATACTTAACATTTAAAGAGAGATGAGATCAGAAGCTGACATCAGAGAACTCAATAAAAAACCCTCAGCAACAGTTACTTGCTATACCACTTTAAGTGGATTTTAAGCTCTCTTATCTTTAATTTTCCTACCCATTCAGTAGTAATAATTTTGGAGGAACAGAATTACTTCCTAGAGAACACAGCTATAGTATTAGGAATATAAGTCACTGAATTCTACTTGTGTTCACAGTAGGTGAGCAATCATAGGCAGAGTAATTAACCTTTCTGGATTTTTACCTTTGCCTGTAAAAATAAAAGGTAAAAGTAATCTCTAATGTAGAATCTTTAAAAGGATCGACAAGATAACACGAATGAAGTGCCTACTGAACTGCTAAGCATTCCGAACACTTTAGATAGATATTTACTATGAGTTTTATAAACTCAGATAAGGTGAAAAATCCTTTGTCAGAGTCAAATATCGGATGAATAAAACTTTTAATTTATTCTATAAATATTCATTAAACCTGGAAGCATAGAAGTCACAGTAGAGAAATGATAAAAGTAAATACATATTACTTTGGGGGGCCGGAGCGATAGCACAGCGGGTAGGGCGTTTGCCTTGCACGCGGCCGACCCGGGTTCGATCCCCGGCATCCCATATGGTCCCCCAAGCACCGCCAGGAGTAATTCCTGAGTGCAAAGCCAGGAGTAACCCCTGAGCATCGCTGGGTGTGACCCAAAAAGAAAAAAAAAAGAAAAAAAATACATATTACTTTGATCTGACTGAGTAATAATTTAGACCAGACAGCAGGCAATAGCAAAAAAACTATTGGATCAAGTTGGATATTGGGAACTAAGTGGCAAGCATCTGCCCCAACCACGTGCTTAAAGATAGAAGGGGTTTGAGAGAGAGGACAGGGGTTAAGGCTCTTGTCTTACATATGCCAATTCCGGTTCAATCCCTGGCACTATATATGATCCGACAGGCACTTCTGGATGTACCTGAAATGCCCCTCCCTCAACCTCTCCTGCTCCCACCACCCCTACAAAAAAAACCAAACAAACAACAACAACAAAACAGAACAGGAGTTGCCAGTTAAAACAAGACAGAGATGAGAGTGAGAATGGGACTTTGAGCCAGAACTTGAAGAAGTTAAATAAACTAGTATGGGAGTGAAGCACACCTGGGTAACACAGATAGTCACTAATCAATAAAGCGACCAAACTTATCAAAATGCTGAAGAGGATTTACTTAGTATGACCATTTTGCCTTGATTTGTTTTGTTTGGGGGGGCCATATCCAGCTGTGCTCCAGGCTTACTCCTGCCGCTGCCCTGAGGGCCCTCTCCTAGAGATGCTTGGAATCTGTACCAGTACCAGGGAATGGAACCTGACTCCTGGAACCCCGTTGACAGTGTGTAGGCAAGCGCCATCTCTGGTCCCTTGGTCACATTTTTGGCAGAAATGATGAGGAGAAATTCCATTGCCAACCAATTACTGGGTGACACCCCAAACCTGTTGATGTGATTTCTTTCCGCTTGTAAGTTCTATCCAAGGAAATCCAAAACAAACTTAAATCTTAAAGGCCCAAGCATAGAATGCTTTGAGTGTAACTTTTATAAATGGTCCCTTAGAGAGGGGAGTGGGTTTGGGATGGCAGAAGAAGCAGGATAAAAGTGGTATAAGGACAGTAGTGGAGATGCATAACTTTGTGTACCAAAAACATGTGTTAACACGAGTAACCATGATACCTCAGTTACAATAAAAGTAATTTTGCTAAAAGAGAACCACTTTAAAAAGTTTGAAGGAGAGATGCTCTATAATTAAGGAAATCAACTTTCCATATACCACATGAAATCAGTTTGTCAATTTCTTTTTCGAACATAACTGGAAATCAAAGTGACTTTTGCAGAAGTACATTGACTGGATAAACATTTGTCATCCATTAATATATCTGTTTAGCAATTAATTCTATTTTAAGAGGACAGGATTTAAAGGATTTGGAAGAATACCAAAATATATTCAAATGATCTTATGCCATATGACTCTGTACCATATGTGATCAAACTTAATTAAACTGCTTTAAAGAAAAGATGTCACTGTTTGCCTACAGTGTGGATATAACCCTTGAAACCTAAACATTCAAAATATTGGAAATGAAGTCATAAAAGTAGTTCAACCATGCAAAGATTTTAATATCTTTTAAAAGACATAGACCTCGGAGAAAGGGATTATCTCTTCATATGGTCAGAGTAAACAAACCACTTTTGGCCCAACAGATGGAGGCTTTGAATCTGAGAAAAGGAAAGCAGAGAAGAATAAAAATGCAGAGCTTAAAATGACCATTTGGACTATGTTTAGAAAACCTTCCTAGTGTAAGACCAAAGAGGCACTATGATAGATATAAAAAAAAAACACAAAAATCCTCTGATTCTGAAATTTCTTAGTCTATGCTACGTTTAATTTCTCAGTGATTAACTTTATAACAAGTTTAAGTAGGATTCCACAGCAATAAAACACCATTTTGTTTAATGTATTTCAGTTCTAATGGCTTCCCTAGTAAAATTCTGTTTCGCAAGATCCTATTAATTACAGAACCTTGAAAAAGAACTCACAATAAAATAATATTTGGCCATAAATTTCGAGTTTCATGATTGTTTTAACTTGGTAAGATTAAACGAAGGTCGCTTTTCTCACTGTATCAAATACTATTTTCTAAAAATAATTATCAATAATCTTGTCATATTACTGTTTTGGATTAGTGTTCTTTAAATAATACTGAGGAAAATTATTAAAAATATAAGTACTATGGCACAAAATAAGATGGCTAAGCAAGTGCAATTTCTCAAACTCACTCTTAAAAAATAAAGCAAAACCAAACATACCTTTTGTTTCAGACATCATTAAAAAATTAAGGCCCAGTGAATGAATCATTTACATTACTATTTTCATTTTATATCAAAGAAAATTACATATGTGACCAATAAATGTGCTATACACTTATATTATGCACTTAATGTATAGTTCCAAAAAGGAACTATTTGTTGTTTTGTTCAGGGATAACTGATAGTCTGTTCTCCAGTTTTCCCACTTGCAAAGTGAGAGCCCTCTGTACTCCTCTTTCTTGCCCATGGGTCAATATTCTTAATTACTCCCTATTTATCATTAATGATCAGACTTCACTGCAACAATTCTCTGTCTCCACTCCAATTCATCCCTCTATGCTAAGGAATCTTCTGTAAGGTTCATCAAAGTCATCACCTTCCCTGCGCAACCTTTTTTTTTAAAAAAACTGTTCAAGTTTCCAGCAAGTTTACGCTTCATTTGTTTGTTAGTTTGTTTTGGTATTGTGACCACACCTGCTGGTGCTCAGGGCTTTCTCCGAGCTGTTTTCTCAGGGCACATTCCCGGTGTTTCTGGAGAAACTATCTGCAGTTCTTGGAGACTGGACCCTGGCTGGCCACTTGCAAATAAGAACCTTCTGTCCATGGGTCATCATTCTTTTTTTTCCCACTTTTTGGGTCACACCTGGCGATGCACAGTGGTTACTCCTGACTTTACACTCAGGAATTACTCCTGGCAGTGCTCAGGGGACCATATGGGATGCTGGGAATCGAACCCAGGTCATCCGAGTGTAAGGCAAACACCCTACCCGCTGTGCTATGGCTCCAGCCCCGGGTCATCATTCTTAACTGCTCTCTATTTATTTTTACTTATTTGACTTAACTATATTGGTTGGGAATGTAAAACTTATATTAGGTGATTCTATTGCCAAATCTGAATTAATCAACTGATCAGCTGCAGTTATGTCACTGTCATCCCATTGCTCATCGATTTGTTCAAGTGGGTACCAGTAACATCTCTCATTGAGAGACTTATTGTTACTGTTTTTGGCATATCCAATACACACGGGTAGCTTGCCAGGCTCTGCCACATGGGCTCGATACTCTCTCGGTAGCTTGCTGGTCTCTCCGAGAGGGGCGGAGGAATCGAACTCGGGTCGGCCATGTGAAAGGCCAATGCCCAACCACTGTATTTATGAAGAGAGAAAAATAACTGAGAGATGTTAAGTGCTCATTGGATGTATCTGCTCTGCTTTCAGTCTTTTTCCACAGATTGTAATTCTCTCTTTCCAATAGTCCTACCAGGCATACTCTGTTTTTATCCTCCATCTTATAAATGAAGGCATCGAGGTTTAAAATAGATCAATAATCTTCCCAAGGTAATGCTGCACATTCTGGTGTTGGTGTGGGGGAACACTTCTTGGTCTTTCTCATTTGGTACTTCTTTGTATATCTTCTAGATATAAAAGTCTTTTTTAAATGATGCAAATTTGAAGTTTAAAAGAACATAGGAGAAGAAAAAATGAGCCTGTGTTTTCCTTTTAAAATGATGAATTTATTTTCTTCATCAAACTAATTTATTTATCTATTCATTGAATTTTCAGTATATGCTACCATTATTCATTTATATCTATAGAAATCAACACGATGATGTTCGACACCATTCAAACATAGTGAGCTGATTTGGTTTCTTTTCAATTTTAAAACCAAGTTGTTTTTCATTCAAATGTCAAAAAAATATCGATATGAATTTTTCAACTGTTTGACAAATATAAAAATGTTACAGTGATCTAGAAACTGCAAAAATGAAGGTACTCAAAAGGAGTCATTTTTTTTCCCCATTTACTTTGAAGCCACCTCTATGGATTCAAGTACAAGTAGAATGGGATTCTTCTGACTCCCTCTAGCTGTGAGACCTTATAAACCACTTAAATTCTTTGTCTCTTAACTTCTCTGTCTCAACTATATAGCAGCATAGCTGGCTCTACAGTTGACTTTAAAAAACGTTAGCTACTTTTTTTTTTTAACATTTTGCATATATTTATTAAGGTCCTATTAATGTCCCTAGAAATACAGAGACCTAAAATAGAATCCTGTCTCCAAAATAACCTATGGTTTAGTGAGTAGGAATGAAACTAATAAAGTACCCATTGAAAAAGATAATTGAGGGTTACAGATACTTTTGAAAACTGGGAGTGAAGTCTTATGCTTTCTTTTTTATTTTTTTATTAGAGAATCACTGTGATGTACAGTTACAACTTAAGAACTTTTGTGTTTGCATTTCACTCATACAGTGATCAATTAATTACCCATCCCTCCACCAGTGCCCATTCACCTCCACCAATGATCCCCAGTATCCCTCTCACCACCCCCACCCCATCCCCCACCACCCCACCCTGCTTCTGCGGCAGGGCATTCCCTTTTGTTCTCTCTCCTTTTGGGTGTTGTAGTTTGCAATAGAGGTATTGACTAGCCTTCACGTTCGTCTATAGTCTACTTTCAGTTTGCATCTTCCAACCCAAATGGGTCCTCCCAACATCCTCTACTTGATGTTCCCTTCTCTAACTGAGCTGCCTTTTCCCCCAGAATCTGAGGCCAGTTTCCAAGCTGTGGGGCAGACCTCCTGGTCCTTATCTCTACTACTCTTAGGTGTTAGTCTCCACTCTGTTATTTTATATTCCACAGATGAGTGTGAACTTTCTATGTCTGTCCCTCTCTTTCTGATTCATTTCACTTGTGCTTTCTTATTACAACCTCACAGATACTCTTCAAATTACACAAAACCATGCCCACTTTTTAGCTGATGATCTAGGATCTGTAATATGTTGTATATTGATGTTTACAAGGATAAATAACAATAAATGAGAAGAGAAATAAGAAAATAATATAATACCATTGTTGTAGGCTGAAAAATTTCCTCCCTAGCAATAAGTTTTGCCTTTTGTAATGAAACCAAGATGTGATTAAAAGAAGTTACTTGGTCACCACAGCACCTTAAAATAGAGCAAAGACATGAATACCACGTTCCTTTGAGAGCAGATACAGAGCAGCTTGGAAAGGGAGAAACTGAGTCACCACCTAGACAAGGGTCAATTCCCTGAGGAAAATTTCCCTTAGGAAACCTAAAGATCTTGGTAGTACCAACCAGGACCTGAGAGTTTTTCTCTTAACAAAACCTTAGCAACAGACTCCTGCCTCCTGCTCTTCCCAATCACCTGTCTTAACTTCAAACTCAACGAAAAGTGCTTACTACACGCCTTTGTTAGAGGCTATAGGAGAAAGGTTTCTGCTTTCCCCTGGCATCCTGCTAAGGAAGAACCCTTCCATGATCCAGGAACTTCCCTGCCTTCTTTCCTCTTCTTTTCACTTCTCTTAAGTAAAATCTGATAATTTTAGAGAGAGTGACCTAATTCTGAATTAGGGCATTCTATCTCTCATCTTGCTTTTGATTTTAATTGCAAGTCTGCCCCTTCTATAGCACCGTGACTCAAAAACATAAAATGAGAGCCATTAAGTAAGGCCTATGAGGTCAGAATATTCAGTGAAGCAAGAGACTGAATTCAACTCTAGTTTTAGGTCAAGAGTCGTTACATTTCTACAGGTGTGTCAGAGGATGCTAAAGGATGTTCTTGGAGAAGTTGAGAAGTTTGGGAACGTCTTCTTTTCCCCCCTAAGGAAACCTCTTCACATAATCCCATCTCTCTCTTTCCTCTGGCCCAACTCAACCCAAGAGCAAAGGCAGGCACTCGTAAGAGGCCGCTGAACAAACAGAGACTACCCAGTTTCAGTACAGATCATAATAATAGGAGAACAAACTCAAACATGAAGGGCGGACAATACCAAGTGATGCAAATCAGTCTGCTTTATGTTATCATACTGAAAGACTAATATTATCCGTTCATTAGGAAACAAAAGCCAGGGAGAGTGAGCAAACCAGCAACCTTTAGATTTTCTTGCCTTCCAGGAAAGAGTTACATATGTCAACATTGACTCAGCAGGGCTGGTTTCAGAAAGAAAGTCATGCTACACCCACCGCAGTTTTTGTCCAGGCTATGGCATTATTTCCTATAGAACATCAGTCTGCACAGTAGGAATCAGGATCTGGGTTGAGATCAATGAAAATTTTTACATTTCCTGCTTTTACAGAATCAAACACATTCTATGTAGGTGTGTTTAATTTTATAAAAGACTCCATCATGCTTTATTTTGTGGAACATTAACTAAAAGTCTTTAAATTGAGATTAGCATGCAAAGAGGTTTATCAGTTCATAGAATGGCGATTAGGGCTTCCTTTAAGGGTTTGGCTTACTTACTTTTCTCTCAGTTCTTTTCTCTTTCACAGTTGCTGTTTTTGTTTTTGTTTTTATTTTTGTTTTTTAGAGTTTTAAGACAGTTCTAGCAGTCCGCCAAGCCCACATCTCTCCCTTCACCTTCAGTAGGACACATAAGCCACATCTTCTACAGAATCTACAACAGGTCTTGTGATGCAATACAATCGGTATAGTTTTGGACTGTGTCCATCCTGAAGTAACCAATACAAGGTTACAGAAATGCAGTGTGTTGATAATCAAGGAAGAGCATGAAAAAGAATGACTGTCAATTGTTCTTGGTCCTGAAATAGTGTGCAAGAGTATTCGAAAGTAAAAAGAAGAGAACAAAAGTATATCAATCTATAGGCAAGGCCACTATCCCTGTAAATACGAATTTATCTACAGTCTTTTACTTTTCAAAAAACACATTAATTTGTTTTGCTTTGGGCAGGGGGTGGGGGGGCACATACTACACAGTGCTCAGGAGTTACTCTTGGCTCTATACTCAGGAATCTCTCCTGGTAGTGCTCAGAGATTGAGCACTTGTCACATGATCTCCCTATCACATGCAAAATAACCTCCTTAATCCCTGTACTATCTCTCCTACCCTACATGCTCCTTTAATAGCATGTTATTTTTAATGTCTTTCTTTGTTTTTCAAAAGCTACTTTCTCTTGATTGTCTTCTTCCTCTATCCAAGTCTCAGTGTCTTCTGCCAGCTTTTTCTTTTTCACCGTTCCTTTAAAAGCGATCAGTCCTTGTTTGTTTTTTCCAAATCACTTTATTTATATTTCTAAATAAGTCCACTTCCATGGTTTCAAGGATTAATTAATTCTGTAGTTCAAATTCAGACTCATCTTTAAGGCTCTCAATGAGCACCTTTCCTTAGACTTTTAAATTGTGTGCATCTAATATGCCACTGACTACTTGATATGCCAGTGCAATAGAAAAACAAAAATAAATGTAATTTTTGCTATAATAATGGAATGAACTTTCCGGTCCCAGGGTAAATTGCATACTGAATGCCTCTACCTCACTTTACAATATCTCAATTTTTGCAATTTCATCTTCTCCAAATCATACCATATATTCAGTATCAAGTTTAATGAAATCACAAACCACATTAAGTCTAAAGTTGAAAATTATCTCTTTCATATCATCTTCTCTCAAGGTCATGAATCTTGTAATTTCCTGAATATATCTGGCTATTATCACTCTCTATATATAGTTATGCATTAGCTACAATGAAGCTGAGTTCCTCAAATTTGATCTTTTCTTTCACATACCATTCCTGATGACTACAGTCATCTCATAATTGATTCTGCCTTTCTCCTTTTCTACCTAATACCCTTTGAATGTATCACTTAACACCCTTTGGGAGAAAGGCAATGTTTAACTCTTCAATATCATGGATTAATATATGTGTGTGTATATATACATATATATTTCTATTTCCTGGTCATAAAAACAGCGCTTGAAACATAACAATATCACAAAATAAAAAATAAAAACAAAATAATAAATGAATAGGGACTAAGGAGAGAACTCAAAGGACTGGAGTATGTACCATGCTTACATAAGGCCCCAAGTCCAATCCCCAATATTTTGTGCCCCTCCCAGTACTACTGAATGTAGCCCCAAAGGCCCCAAGTATCACCCAGTATGATTCTGGTCGCCTCCAATAACACTAGACCTAAGCGTTGAATTGTAAGCCCGTTTGGCTGAGTATTCCTGGAATTGGTTACTGAGTTGTCCTATCAATTAATAATAAGGTAATATAATACATTAATAATTAGCAAAATAAAAAATTAAAAAATTGATAGAAATGTCAGTCTTACCACTCCACTACATTAAAACAGTGTCTTATCTAGCTTTGCATGTCATGAATTTGGCTAAGCTGGAGCTACAAGCAGAATTCATTTGGTTCCTTCTTAGAGTTGGTAAAAGAGAAACTTGTAGGAGATGCAGAAACAGACATAAGACTTTTATATTCTTCAAGGTCACCATGGTTAGAAGTAGTAAAATTTATTTGCACAGGTACCAGCGAATTTCAGTTTGTTTCTCAACTACTCTTTTTTCCCCAGACATTTTGATTTTCTAACAAAAGTCAATCCATAGCCTGTCCCCAGGTATCTGACTTCAAACTCAAAAATAGGGTCCAACAAAATATGCAACCCCCTTTCCCAATCTTATAGTGGCTAGATATGGCAAACTACCCAAATGTGTGATTGAAATATTGTGTGATTGAAATATAAATACACATTTTTAACAGTGGGCCATTATTTTGGAACAAACACTAATTGGAGGAACATATTAATAAATAACTTAGAATATGAATGGCCAATAAAAAGGCCACATGGAATAATTTCAACAAAAACCTATTTAAAAGGATTGTTAGAAACTTAGAAAAAGGATCTGTAATTTTCATGTCTCCGGCTATTTTTTAAATTTACCTTGCAAGGTTTTGACTATCCCTTTCATGTGCTATGGAAATGAAGCTACAAATGAAGGCAACTTAAGATCTTGCAATTGGAGACGAGTTTATCTGACTTAAACTTCTAAGATTGGCTTGAAATCATGATTTTTATTTTCACCCTAGACATATTTTGAATATCCCTGTTCTGTTTTGACCCTTTCTAGTCCCATAGGAGTCACCCGAGTCAAGAGAGAGTTAGTCAACCTGTTTTCTGTGTAAAATCAGAGCCCAACGCAGAAATGTTCGTGTGCATTCCACACAGGAGTTTCACTCAAGTCTAAGGTAATGTAGACAGTAATACAGACCAAACTTCCATGCTCTGACATGAAAGGGTGGTGCTATGTTGTCCAGTTGTTGCCCTGAATAAGAAGAACATCTTAGAAATATTTCCAAAATATAAAAGATACAGTAATGGACCTAGACACCCTTGAAAAAATAGGTTGTGGGGCTGTTTGATTTTAGTCAAGGTTCAACTTCAAAAGAAGTGTCTAGAGGGGAAACTGAAAACTCAGTCCATAAAAGTAAATAAATATTGCTATGCCCCCCACAGGAGCAAAGTCTAGTTTTATATATTACAGAAAACCAATGGAGAATCATTAAGTTTTCTTTGGCTAGTGGTCTTATAGACCACTCAATCAGGCAGATAGACCATCTCACAAGAAGTATGTTGCATGTACACCATGTATTGTGTGAGCCTAGACACCTGGGAAAATAAACAGAATGAACTAGAGAATTTATATGTGTTGGGTGCTAAAAATATACCAAACACTATGCCGTGATCTTTCAATGATTATCTTGACATATCTTGAGGTAGATAACATCATCATGACATATAAAAATTGGATGAAAAGAATAATATAACATTAAAAGTCACATTACCAATAAGGTGAGTCATATATTTCTGATTTCAAAATTGGTTTTATGAATCATTTTGAGGGAATAATAATATTTTAAAAAGCTATACTATAATATAAGCTTTTAAAGAAGATGAATGAGGTCTTATTAATCTTTGTGGTTTTTATAGCAACACAGCATAATATTTAGCAAGTGTATGACAAATAAATTTGTTTATTCACTCATTTGCAGGTCTTGGTTGGAAGTCATGGATTTCAGAGGAGTATCAATCCTTGGTGACATAGAACAAGAAAACACGCTCTGAAGTGAATTGAATCATCACCACTGACAAGACAAAAGAATCATGTCACTTGGAGAACTTGATAAATAAACACAAATAAAGGGACACACAATTTCTCAATGAAAAATGTAATGTGTTTTTTAAAACTGTGGAAAGATATGCAACTGAATTCTAAACATTGAAACTCTGAGCTGAATTAAACTCTCTAATTAAGGGTTGGTTGTATTATATCCAGCTCTTAACATCCAGATAACTTTATTAGATAGAAAACCTGCATCTTTGCTTAGTGAGACATTAAGAGACTCTATCTTTTAACAAATGAAGTTGAGAGCACAGAATCTCTGCATACCGGTCCTGACTCTACCACTTAGCAACTTTGTGATCTTGAAAAACTTGTGAGATAGAATAAATAGCATAAATATACCTTTGGCACATGTATTATAAATAACATATTGCTAGGGCCAATGAGAGAGGACAGGGCTGAAGGCACATTCCTTGCATGGGGCAATCCCTGGCACCTCATAGACTTCTGATCCTCACTGGGTACAATCTTGGAAGCACAGCCAGGATGGTCCAGGAAACCTCACACAGCGTCCTCAGGTTCTAGCACTGAATCTCTTGCCTAGTTGGCAATAATCACCAGGAAAGGCCCCCATGACTCCTGAGCATTGCTTGGGAGTCTAGTTCTCTTTCCCCAAACATATATTGGAATCTGTTGTTGTAGTTCTAATTTTTACTTTTTTTTTAAATTTTATTTTATTGAATCACCATGTGGAAAATTACAATGCTTTCAGGCTTAAGTCTTAGTCATACAATGCTGAAACAACCATCCCTTCACCAGTGCCCATATCCCACCACCGAAGACAAAAAAAAAAAACAACCCACAGTACACCTCCCATCCCGCCCCCCCCCCACGCCCTCTGCCTTGTAACTGATAAATTTCACTTTAGGGACTGGAGTGATAGCACAGCGGGTAGGGCATTTGCCTTGCACGCGGCCGACCCGGGTTCGAATCCCAGCATCCCATATGGTCCCCTGAGCTCCGCCAGGAGTAATTCCTGAGTGTAGAACCAGGAGGATTGACCCCTGTGCATCGCCGGGTGTGACCCAAAAAGCAAAAAAAAATAAAAATAAAAAAATAAATAAATTTCACTTTACTTTCTATTTACTTTGGTTACATTCAATATTTCAACAGAAACCTCACCATTATTATTAGGAGCACCCCACTAGAGTCAGACCTGTTGTGAAGAGAAATAAGGTCGCGCGGTTTTGGATTTCTGTACTTTAACAACTAAGTCCAGGGAGATTTCTTCTGGATATTCGATCATTGCAAGCTTGTAAACCCCATCTGTGGTTGTCATAATATGGCGTCCCCACGCCCTTCATCTGCGGGCAGGGACAGGCAAGAGAGAGAAATACCTTTCCCTTCCTGGGCGGGCATGGGGTCTCGGCTTAGTTCTCTGGCTGGAGACAATCTGCAAGGAGCTGCCCATGTTGAAGTTGGTTCAGCTGGGTCTGGATTCACACTCGTGCAGCTGCGGAGGAGCCGCACGCGCGTGCGGCCACCGGGGTCACATCTCAGCAGCCTAATTTTTACTTTTAAAGTCCAATGAAGAGTTTCTTGTGTGATGCTTTTTTTAATGGGCTCCTTGATATAAAATTAATAGTGCAATAATATTTATATTTTTATTTATAATTGCATGATATATTTTTGGGCTGGAGCAATAGCACAGCGGTAGGGCGTTTGCCTTGCACGTGGCCGACCCAGGTTCGATTCCTCTTCCCCTCTCAGAGAGCCCGGCAAGCTACTTAGAGTATCTCGCCTGCACGGCAGAGCCTGGCAAGTTACCTGTGGCGTAGTCAACATGCCAAAAATAGTAACAAAAAAGTTTCACGATGGAGATGTTACTGGAGCTCGCTCGAGCAAATCGCTGAGCAACGGGATGACAGTGACAGTGATATATTTTTATTTATCCTCAATAAAACTTCTGTATAGATATATAAATATGTCCTAGTCAGGTTCCTGAAGCATTGTGACAGTATCAATTTCAAACTTTTAAGCCCTAATATCAAAGTAGTCAAAGCAATTAAATTGCAAAATCAAAGCTACACAGCCAATATTTACAAGAAAACCAGGTAACAAGATATGCCATACTATATGAAAATGGAGAAAACCACCAATAGTTGTCAGAGTCATGGTACTGGCTTCTGTGTAGATAAGGTAGAGAGAAGCACATAGGTTTATGTTGTAAGGTAAACATTTCTCCAAGGAGTGTTATTGCTGAAAAAAGCACAGTGAGCCAATTTAGTAATACCCAGTGATAAATGGAATACTTTTTTTATTTTTGGCTCAGATACCAAGTGATTTCAAGGAGCATGAAAAAAAGGACAGAAAGAAGGTTTGGATGAACTTTTAAAGCTAAAATAGACTTTCTTCAAATACAGCAGTGACTCTGTGGAGAAATTACTAGGAGTAAAACAAAATCTAAAACCTTTAAGAAAGTATAGATTGAAAGGAAAGGAGGGACCCAAACCTAAGTAGAATGAGGAAGACCAGAAATCTCCAGAGTCACTGTGACCAGCAGTAACCAGTAAGCACTTCTAGGGATGGTCACTTAGAGACTAGACTTTGCTGAAACTAAAAAAAAAAAAAAAAAGAAAGAAAACATTGAAGCTGTATACTGCTAAGTACCTATTACTATTCATTCATAATTCACTGTCACTGTCATCCCGTTGCTCATCGATTTGTTCGAGGGGGCACCAGTAACGTCTCTCATTGAGAGACTTACTGTTACTATTTTTGGCATATCCAATACGCACGGGTAGCTTGCCAGGCTCTGCCGTGCGGGCTCCATACTCTCGGTAGCTTGCCGGGCTCTCAGAGAGGGGCGGAGGAATCGAACACGGGTCTGCTGCATGAAAAGCGAATGCCCAACCGCTGTGCTATCGCTCCAGCCCTCATTCATAATAACCAATATAAAAATCTTTAGTAAAATCAACACTTTTTTTGCATGTATTATTTATTTTTTAAATGGCTGTCTTCCCCGGGGCCCCTTAGAGGGGATGGGCTTCAGCTTCCCTCCCCACCCCGAGCAGAGCTCCCGGCGGCTGAAGACCACCGGAACCTAGCCACAGCCATGCTGGAGGCCCCTCTCCACAGGTTCGGACAGGCCTCATGCATGAAGGTACCGGCAGAGGAACCCAGGTGTGTGTAATCCCATCAACGGCCAACATCCAGAGACAGACTTAAAAGCAAGCTCTCAGAAGCGCTCGGCCTCTTTAGTCTACTTGTCCCTCTGGGAGAAACTGGCAATCTTCTGAGAGTTTCCTGCCCACATGGGACAGCCTTGCAAGCTTCCCATGGTGTATTTATATGCAAAATCCAGTAACAAGCTGGATCTCATTCCCCTGACCCTGAAGAGCCCAGTGCAACATAGTTAGGAGGGCCGAATCGAGATAGACTTCTGAGATCTCAGGGAAAGGGCAAATGGAGAGGTTACTGAGCCCGCTATTAATTACCGAGAAATTGGTAATTAATGGGATTTTGTGATTTGTGAAAGTTGTTCATGATGATTTGATACATTCAATATTCCAATGCCAATCCCACCGCCATTCCGCATTCCCACCACCGTTATTTCCAGTTTTCCCAACCACCCCTCAAGCCTGCCCTTAAAGCAGGCCCTCCCTCAATAAAATATTTTTAAACAATTTTATAAAATCAATAGACTTTGGGGGGCTGGAGCAATAGCACAGCGGGTAGGGCGTTTGCCTTGCACGCGGCCGACCCGGGTTCGATTCCCAGCATCCCATATGGTCCCCTGAGCACAGCCAGGAGCAATTCCTGAGTGCAGAGCCAGGAATAACCCCTGTGCATCGCCAGGTGTGACCCATAAAAAGCAAAAAAAAAAAAAAAAAAAAAAAAAAAAATCAATAGACTTTGAAGAAGAAAATATACTTTGGACTCTAGAATAAATGATCACCTAGAAAGGAAATTAATTTAGAATTACACTGCACTTTCAACAGTATTATGCACTGTAGCACTGTAGCACTGTCGTCCCATTGTTCATCGATTTGCTCGAGCAGGCACCAGTAACGTCTCCATGGTGAGACTTGTTGTTACTGTTTTTGGCATATTGAATACACCACTGGTAGCTTGCCAGGCTCTGCTGTGTGGGCGGGATACTCTCGGTAGCTTGCTGGGCTCTCCGAGAGGGATGGAGGAATCGAACCCTGGTCAGTTGCATGCAAGGCAAACGCCCTACCCATTTTGCTATCATTCCAGCCAAACAATATTATACATTGAATAAATTCAAATACCATTATTAAATTTTTAAGAAGGAACCAGAAAAATAATTTAAGAATTTGCCTTGCATGTGGCAGACCCCAGCTCAATTCCTGGCATTGGATATGGTTCCTTGAGCACTGCCAGGAGTGATTTTATTAGGCATGGATCCAGGCGTAGTCCCTGAACACCAATGGCCCTGTCCCCATATCCCCTCCCAAATATATATTGAGGAAAGAAAGCCTGAGCCTAGTCTTTCATATTTATTAAAACTGGCATTAACTTGAAACCCTGCCATTGTCAATACTATAAATCATGGTGTCTATTTTTTTCAGAATCTGATTTTTATCAAAAACAAGACACAAGTAAACTTTGAATGAATTAAGAACTAATAGACTGCTATTCTTATAAGGATAAAGCTTCAAACCAGAAAAACAAATAGAGGACTAAGGCTAAGAGGCTGAGAGAGATAAAGAGTATGAGAAGTAACAGATGAATGCTTTGATAACATAGATATAAACTACTTTTAAAATGTGATGGTGAGAAGAAACATCACTCGGGGATTAAAGTACTTTCTTTGTACACAGCCAGCCCCACATCAATTCCTGAAAATACATAAGGTTCCTCAAGTCCCACCAGAAGCAATTCCTGAGTGCAGAGTCAAGTTTTGTTTCTTTACATAAACACTTTTGACCCAATGACCATCATATCTTTCACCCCCTTTTCCTCCCTCCCCCCAAAAAAGCCAGGTGACTAATAGGTGCTTCTGGATAAACAAATTTTAAAAGTGTGAGAAACTTGGAGATGATGCAGTTTCCTGAAACAAGAGTAAACTCCTAATGCCCCATTTATGGACTGGGTCCTGCGTTGACACATGAAGAAGCGCTTTTAATTAACTGAATAGGAATTCAATATCTTCCCATATGCAAGGCAAGTCGATTTGCCCAAGCAACCAGATACACAGAGCTTTGTTATATTAGTTCTGCTCTTTTGGATTTCGAGTGAACCTTCTAAGTCACGGGCATTAAGAGAAAGTGGCTTTGAACTCAAGTGTTCCTTGGAAAAAGCAAGATACGTGAACCAGTGGCAGAGAGTACAAGGTGGCCTGTAAATTCAAATTGAATAATAAACATTAACCACAAGAGCTAAAATAAAAATACTCAGGAGGTTAATTGGCTGAATGTCATGTGGTTCTCTCAAAGAGTGAACAGAGATCTCTAGAGAGTTGCCAAAATATGAAACCAGTAATTAGGGCCACCATGCAATTGCATAGCTGCCTTCTTGCACATTGATTTTTCATGAACCACTTCTCTGAAGGTGAATTTTTCCATCTTATACAATGGAGATGTATAACAAAGTGCCAAACTCAGGCAGGTTTGTGTCCTTGACGGTCCCAGGAACTATAGCTTAAGCAAAACAAAACAAAACCAGGGGCAGTTTTTCTAAAATAGAATCTTATTTCTTCTGAAATTTTACAGTGAGAAATTTAAGAATGGAACATAACATCAACATAACACTTTCCTATAATATTTCTCACTTATACGTTTAATTTTTTCTTACCATTTTATTAGATTGAATTCATCATGGTCCATAAACTTCATCTCTATTTATGGCATTCTAATCAACCTAAGACTAATTATCAGAACTTCTTTTTATTTTTAAATCCCAAACCCAAATAAGTACACAATTCTCCATGCAAAACTCACAAGTATTCTATTTATATTTCTGCTGTTTATAAAACTTCAAATAGACTATTACTCAGCAGTGATATATAGTAGATTAATGAAGTGGAATAAAATATTTTTTGTTTAATTATTTTAAAGGATTCACTATTTCTTTTTTTTTCCTTTTTGGGTCACACCTGGCAATGCACAGTGGTTACTCCTGGCTTTGCACTCAGGAATTACTCCTGGTGGTGCTAAGGGGACCATATGGGATGCTGGGAATGGAACCCCGGTCGGCCGAGTGCAAGGCAAACACCCTACCCACTGTGCTATTGCTCCAGCCCCTCACTTTTTCTTTTGTACCAATTTTTTTTCTTTTCACTCATTGAAGAAATAATTATTCCATTTTCATTATTTTGGGGGAACACATCAGTATTTTTCCTAAAACAATTTTTCACAGATTTACAAAGAGTAAGATCACAAAATTTTACAGCTAGAAGAAACTTTGGAGATTACTATTTCAATGAGAAAAGATAAAGAAAAGTTTTAAGGGTCTGCAAAAGCAGAGCCTAAGGGAAAATAATAACTTGGTGCCACGATGAAGCCAATACTGATGTCCCTATACAGACCTTTTCCCTCGTGAGGTCACTGTCACTGTCACTGTCGTCCCGTTGGTCATCGAATTGCTCGAGAGGGCACCAAGTCTCGTCTCCATGGTGAGACTTGTTGATACTGTTTTTGGCATATCGAATACGCCATGGAGAGCTTGCCAGGCTCTGTCATGCAGGCGGGATAGGGCTCTTCGAGAGGGACGGAGGAATCGAACCCGGGTCAACCGCGCTCAAGGGAAACGCCCTACCTGCTGTGCTATCGCTCCAGCCCCCCTCATGAGGTACTTTTAAAAATTTCTAATATGTTAATAGACAAGAAGTTCATAAAAACAGGCCTGCTACTAAGCCTAGACATACTTACTTGTTACTGCTGGTCACAGTGATTCTACTTTAATAGCAAAGGAATAAATCTGTATCAACACTAATTATAATAGAGGGCCTGAATCTTAAAATATTTATATCTTTTGTTGGGGAAATGCCAGGGATTGAACCTGGGGACTTTAGCAAGAACGTTTCTCGACTGCTGAGTTACATTCTTGGTTCCATAATATGTGCACCTTTTGCTTCAATCATTCCAGTTTGAAAGATTACCTTAGGGGAATAATTAGAAACACATAAAGGATCATGTCTAGGACTATTACGAGCTTTCCATCAAAGTGTCCAAACACAAATTACCTGACACCTGTCTAGGAGGATATTGTGAAAATTATGGGTATTCATGTAGCAAGAGAAACTTAACTCAATGTGAAGTTTCTAAAAGCTATTTAAATTGTATGCCTTCTAATTTCAGTTTGGTGAAATGAAACTGCATGTGTGCTGGTATATTTTAGACTGAACGATACAGGCATAGATATGTTATTTGAGTATTAGGATACCAAATGCCTTTAGTTTTTCTCTTATTTTACACGCTTATATAATTTTAAAAATCCAGTCGTATGCAACACGCATACATGTACATAAAGGGAAGAAAATAGGAATGTCATCTTAAAAAAGAATGCCCTTTATGCAAAGTGTGTCTGGCCTAAGGTCAGGATAAAGTCTCTCACAAGAAAAAAAAAAAAGTTGACTTGTATAAACCACAATACCATCTTATTTTAAAATATGCTTATTGTGTTTGGGTGTTGGATTTTTTATTTTTTTGCTTTTGTTTTGGAGCGGTCATTTGTTTGGGGGCCACACCCAGCAGTGCTCAGGGCTTATTTGTAGCTCTAGGCTCAGGAATCACTCCTGGAAGCCTTGGGGGACCGTATGCAGATCCCGGGATTAAACGTGGGTCAGCTGTATGGAGGCAAGCACCTGACCATCTATACTATCTCCCGGGTTCCTATTTAAAATGTTGTAATGAGCTCTCCGTCACTGACTGTGGGGTCCCGTGTCCTGACCAGCAGGGAGGACTCTTTGTGGGACTGAGAAGGGGACGCAGCTGAATGAACAGACGCAGAGCAGACTCAGAAAGCAGCAAGGAGAAAGAGGGAGTTTATTCTACTAGCAGCTACTACTTATACCTTTTCCGCTGGGGGGAAATGGTGTCTGGACCCACATACAAATGCAGATTGGCATGTCCTTTTGTTACAGGCATAGGCTATTGAGAAACAAATGGCGACCATAGTGGCAACCTTGCTACCAGCCTCTGTTAGAATCAGAGAGCCAGGCTGTCTGACTAGGAGATGAGAGCCAGGCTTGTAAAGCGGCTCCCCACAACTGACCTGTCATACTGTTGCATTTCCTATCAAATTGAACTTGGGGGTAACTCACACAGCCAGAAAATCTCCAAGAAGTTAATGCTGCTGTTGGCTGCCTTATTCTGCAGGCCTGATGAGTCCACTTCCTATCCCTCTTCCTTCACACTCTCAGCTATGTCACCCAAAGCTGCCTCGGAGACCATCCAACAATCACACCCCTACCTATCATATATCTTCCAAATAGCTGGATTCTCCTTCCTGTATGTGTCTGACCAACTTTTGCATTGCTCCTTCCTGACACCATCCTTCCTTAAGCCGCCGCGTAAGGACGGCAGTATTCTTCAACAGTCAAATACACAGCCAAACTCTTCCTTGAACACCCCCTTCACTAGAAGTCTTAAGCTGAAACCTGGCCGTTTTCTGGGGCTGTTCCTTATGAGAGAGGTTGTTTTCTTTCCCAGGTGTTACACTGGAATCCAAGTGGGGTATGTGTTCTTTGTAGTTTTCATAGTGATTTGTAAAACTCTGTCCTCTAGCTCCTCTGAAGAAACAAACAGATAAACAAAAACAGGAAGGGAAGAGAGCTCAAGGGATAGCACACAAGATTAGCATGTGGAAATGTTAAAGACCCGAGTCTAATCCCTGAGCACTGCCAGGTGGAGTACTAATGACCTTCCACGAGTGTCACAGCCTCCAACTGCCACCAGGAGTTGTTCCAACTTATACATAGTGCATTCTATTAGAATGTACTGCATCTTTGAGGTACATTTATTTCATGCTCTGTATTGTTAGTTTCTTATCTGAGAAATTAAAATGCTTCTAAAATCTATAACTACACTTAAAATATCCATCTAACTCTGGTCCTTGGCATCCGACAGTAATGAAAATCATAAAAGAAATTCTGCCTTTGAGTCCATTGTAAAATGAAGAAAATATTTTCCACAATATTGTTGAAATAGGATTTGAAGATGAAAACAATGCAGAGCATGAAATAAATTTACTTTGAAGATATAGTATATTCTAATAGAATGCACTTTGCAAGGACTATTTATGTAAAGTAGTTCTATGTACAGAGTACACACTCATTTTGACAACTGTGACCCAAAATATGAAGAAATGTAATGAGCCACTGATAAACCAAAAGAAGTTCATGAGAGACTCTCAAATACCAGGCATAGAGTGGTCTTCTCTGTATATCTATTAACCTATTGACTAATAGATATTAATGCCAGTCCACACACAGTCCAAACTAATTCAATTTATAGATTCCTGCAGCCTTCCTGGACCCACTTACCAATCACAAGTTAGAATGTTGTTTCATCTTTAGGTTTGATTGGTTTAAAGATTGGAAGTTTTAGGATTTCTTTCACATAAAAATAAAGAACAGGTTCGACTTACGAGCTAAGATCAGTGTTTATTTATAGCTCTAAAATTAAAGTCTAAAGCTTTATATTAACACTCTGTTCATATGATGTCTTTATTCTTTTCTCCTGTTCCTTCCATCCCACCCCGACCCAGGGATTAGGATTAAACCCAGAGCTCCACACATACAAGGTAAGTGCTCTACCATTGAACCACATCTCTGCTTTAGGATTGATAAGATGACTTTTTAGGTGAATGTTTTGGTTTTTTAAATTGATTTTTTAAATTGAACCACCATGAGATACAAAGTTACAAAGTATTCATGACTGGGTTTTAGTCATTCAATGTTCTAATATGCGTCCTGTTACCAGTGTAAATTTCCTACCACCACCACCTTCCTAGCCTGCCTCTATGTCAGACACTTTTCTTCTCTCTCTCTTTCTGTCTCTCTCTGTCTCCCTGTCTCTCTCTGTTTCTCTCTCTGTATCTATCTGTCTCTCTCGCTCTCTCCCTCCCTCTCCTCTTTCTCTCCTTTTGGGTCTCATGGTTTATAATACAGTTACTGACAAGCTATTATGTATATCCTTTTACCTCCTTTCAGCACTCAGTTTTTGTCCAGAGTGATTATTTCCAACTAGATTACTGCTTTTTATCTCTTAAGTTTTCTCCCTTATTTTATGATGATCTGTGCAAATGATTCCCAGTGACATTGTAACTCATTCTCTGAAGCACATGGCTCCTTTCAGCAAGTATTTATCAAACAGCTCCTATGTGTCAGGTACTAGGCAGAGTACTAATGCAGCAATAAACAAGTCATACAATGTCCCTGCCCTGTTTAACAAAGTGGCAGGCAAGAGCCGTATGGTTTTTGATTCTATTTCATTCTGTTCCATTCTAATAGGCTTAGAATTGTATTATAAAACCATAAAATATTATTTCAAAAGCAATTTCAAGTGAACAAGGTGATTTTCTACCCAGACTTTTATTTGATGCTAGAAAAATCCCCATAGGGTAGGAAAGATAACTAACTTACTGATATCATTTTGCAGATGACAAAATCAAGACTGGACTGAATGACATTAGCGGGAGTCCGTCCAAGTGCACGTAGAAGCTGAGACTCTCCAGGGGTTGCAGGGCCTGGGAAAGGCAGGGGGGAGGCAGAGAGAGCTAGTTCCTGGTGGCATCTGGCAGAGCAAAGAAAGTAGAATTCAAACACCCACCACGGACCACCACCACTCTGAAACTTCTAGGCTTGTTTTTCTTATTTGTATATTTATAGGCCCAGATGAAGCCACACCAATACTATTTATTGCTATGCCTAAATCTCTTGCCTACGAAGGGCTATGGACCAAGGAGGCTATCTTTGATATTCATCTTTTTGTTTTTATCTGGTTAATTGGCTGATTTGAGGGTCGCACCAACTGTGCTCGGGGTATACTCCTGGCTCTGTGCCTAAATATCATTTCTGGAGGTGCTTGAGGACTGATATGAGGTGTCAGGGATCAAACCAGGCATAGAAACAAACGGAGGTATTGTGCCCCCTGTACTATCTCTCAGTCCCTGTTTGTTTGGGGGGCTACATCCCATATGCTCGAGGGCTACTCCAGGCAGAATGCTCATAAGTCATTTCCAGCTGTGCTTAGAAGTTCATGCCATGCCAGGGATTGAACCCTTGCCTCCCACAGGGAGAGTATCTTGTGCTCGGAACATGGAGTCATCTCTCCATCTAGAATGTTCATTGTAAACAAATATACTTCTCTCTAGGGTCTGGTGTATACAATAACTGTGTAACCTACCAGCCTGGCAAGCAAAGAGAAGGTTTCTTGCTGAGCAAGGTTTACCAGCATGGTAGAGCTCTCTTCCTTTAGGACAGACACTGCGTGTGTTCCTTTTACTACGTTCTCCAAAAACCTTCCATAGCATTCAACAACAGTTGTACTAAAGAATTCCCATGAAGATCGAATCATGATCATTCAAGAGGGCAAAAAAGTTTTCAGTTTGAGAAAGATGAAAAGTTCCTCAAGAGGAGAGAGCTGAAAGAAAAGGAAATCCCATCGAACGAAATCTGCAGATGTGACTGTTCTTTCTGTCATAAGGCAAGTGGCCTCCACCTGGGCTCTGCAGCTGAGAGCTGTCATTTGGGAGAATTTGGCTGTCCCGCTACCGAAAGGGGCCGGGATGGCAAGTTTCTATTAGATCAGCTGCTCTCCTGTGCAACTTTGGCCAGACTCTCTCTTTCTCTTCAGTTAAAGCGGTTGCAGTGACACCCTTCTGTGGTTTTTAAATTCTGAAATTAAAAGAAATAAATAAAAAAAAAGCAAAGCAATCTCGCTTATCCATGGAGATAAGCGTGAACAGAAGCGGAGATGACTGCTTTGCTTTCACTCTCTCGGTCTGCCGGTGCCCAAGGCAGTTGTCAGATGGAGCCCAAGTTAATCTTGAATCTTTCTTGCTTAATTTGACTATTTCAACTTTTTAATTTGGTGGGTTTTTCTTTCTCCCTGTTTCTCTCTCTCTCTCTTTTTTGTTCTACATCAATTTTTTTTAGAAGAGTATTTTTAGATTAAAGAAATAGCATATTTTGTGAGCAGGTGGAAAGCTAGAAAATTCCATTCACCAGGTGTCACACTATCAAACAGAACACCAGGTGTAAAAAGTAGAAAAATAACCTTCTAGGGTATCTGGGGAAAATTCCAAGAAAGGCCAGACAGTGATTTTTTTTTTCCTGCCTCTGGCAGCCATTTTGCTTTGCAACTTGACAGCAGAAACACACACAACACATTAAAGAGATACGTGCTAATTAGGAACATCTTCTTGTCCCAATCCAGGGAAAAGCACACAGGGAGCAGAGTATTAAAAAAATTTAAAAAATAAAAAAGCCTGCCTGCTCTCAGAGTCACCAGCTTGTTCTCACATTATTCCCCCACTTCAGAGCCGTGTACCCTTCACTTGCCCACAGAAATTCTACCTATCCTGTCAGTCTCATAAAATTCCAATTCCAGGAAGCTTTCTCAGATTCCAGCCAAATCACTAACACTGAGTCAGGTAGAAAGGGGTTCGAAGCAACGAAAGCAGACGTGGGTCTCAAGTTGCTGAGCCTCTAATGGAAGGAGAGAGCAGGCATTCAGCAAACATGGACTAAGCACACACTGTGAACCCGGCGCTGTCGTGGTTACATGGGCAGGTCTACACAGTTGTGTGGGTAGATCCCAAAGGCCAGCGCTGAGAGAGGGGAAGAAGAAAAAGAAAAAAACTTGTAGAGGGGGGAACACATAATACTTGTTCTGTAGGGTATGTCTGTGTGATTTTATGCAAATTTGAAACCCATGAGCAATATTGCAAGTGTTATAAATAGAAGTAACGCAAAGCAATGGCAGATAGCATTCAGTAGCTATTACAACTTACACAGTGCTCATAGGTGAGGATCTGGGGTGCTGCTGACAAAGTCCCATGGGACAGAAGGACTGCCAGTTACAGGGACTTTAGTCTTTAGCTGGCAACAGCAAGCAGAGGGTGAATAGATCCTGGGACTGGATGCGGGGGAGCAGGGAGGGGGGGACTCTACATTGTCTGGTTGCCTCTATAGAAGCATGAAGGGTGAGGGATGCAATGGGTAAAGGAAACCAAGGGGAGTTCATGTTGATCTGCAATACTCCTTGTTTCATTGAAATAAAACCCAAGGCAGAAGGAGCAAAAGTGAAGTTTTAACTCTTCCTGAGGAGTCCACAGTTCTTCCTCCCTGAGACACTGTTTCCTACCTTTCAAAAAATATTTTTAAAGTGACAAAGGAGAAAATTATGCAGCAACACAAAGGAACTGATAACACTGTAAATTTTTGTTGTTATCAAAGTCACATTGACTTATAGAAGTGTAGGTAACATTGGCTTATAGAAGCCTAAGTACCTGATGGTGGGGAATGTGCACTGGTGGAGGGATGGGTGTTTGGTCATTGTGTGACTATAACCCAAACATGAAAGCTTGTAACTATCTCACAGTGATTCAATAAATTAGAAAAAAAGAAGCGTAAGTATGTGTGTTTTAGGGGTTGAATATCACCACACTATACTCACCATCCGTGTATCAATATTCCCCCACGGTTAGAGTCCTCCAGTCCAGCCCCGTGGACCCCAACTCTCAATTCTGTTGTCAGAATCGAAGTGTTTGGTTTTATAAACATTGTCTATTTCCTTGCTTTCTGTCTGTTTTTGCCATGTCAGGGATCATGACCCCCTCCAGCTTCATTCATGCTGTAGCAAAAGGCAAGGTTTCACAGGGACTATATTTGATCAAACCCAGTCAGCACTCGCTGTGTGACAGGGAGCACCTCGTCTGCTGTACTCCTGGTTCTCCCTTTACATTTTCAATATGTACTGCAAACTTCGCTACCATCACAAAAGCTAATGCTCTGAACTGCATTCGTATGACAATAAGCATCAAATAAGCTATCATTTAAAAAGAAAATATTTTCCACTCTTTATCTTTTCCCCTTCTTTTTGCTTTTCCTGTACTCAACAATGCAATTGTTCTGTTTTCTGTATACAGTTAGAACACAGTATTTGTAAGTTTTCACCAATTCATAGACATCCTGAAGGAAAGACCCTTGCCTCAGTCATTCTTGTATATTCAGGACTAGTCTCATGCCTAGTTAATAGGTACATAATAATTGCTTGTAAAGCATACATATAAACACAAACTTTGCAGATCAGGACTTAATTACAAAGGCTATTAGCAAAGCCTATCTATTTTTCTCTTTAGTACCTGTTACTTCATTAAAAGGAGGTTTTTTTATTTTAAAGGATGATTTTTTTTAACACACATTGCAAAAGACCAAATTCATGGTATCTTTTATAAAGTGTGACTATGTGAATTATAAGTCCCCCTGAGCTTGTAAACAAGATTTGGTTGCATTATTCATGGAGAAAAATGAGGATTTGGTATTGATTCTTTCCCTTGATTCAACATGAGTGCAGGTGTTTAAGCATTTATGAAATTGATTGACTCCCCTCTGGCAGCCAATTGATAATAAGTTTTAGCTTCAGTGTGAGGCTGTAAAAGGTTTGATTATATTAACAATACTAATAGTCATGGGTTCATAAATCTTAAGAGAAAGGATGCATATGTCACATATAATGCATGGAAAAGTTCTTCTTTTATCATGAGTAACTCACAATTGTGCGGAGACCTCGTTGATCAGCTATTCCATTATTTGAATAAGTATCTGATGTCTTGTTTTCTTTCAAGAAGGCAGGTGCAGGATGAAGCAGGAAGCCTGCCAAGAAAGATGATAAATTACCACTTGGTGTTAGCGACCAGAGCTCTTCGCATGCAGGGCTGCCAGGAATTAAGAGGGAGAGTAACCAGAAACGAGGAGGGAAATGACTTCTGACTACAACTTCAGGGGTGTTGACTTTTTGTCCTCATTATCTTCTAAGGGTCTATGTTAGTTTTGTAACCTGCAAAATGAAGTACTGTTTGAAAACAATCATAAACTGGCTCGGAATATTAGATTACACCTGCTGATGTCAAATAGAAAAATCAGAGTTGAGAGAAAGCTGATCAGCGGAAGCAAATAAATGGTCTAATTGGACAAACTATTTGGTGAGGCAAAGGTGAAGGGTGGCTGGAACTCCTGAGAGAAGGAGCACCTGGACTGCACCCAGAGGAAACACTTCCCCCCCACCCCACCTTCCTCAAGAGAGAGGCATGTTTCTATTTTCTTTAATTCCCCATTCAGAAGGATAAAAATAAAAGCACTAGCAATACTAGCAATCATAATCATGGTTCCGGAGTAAGCCAGTTCCACCCTTAATATTCATGCAGTGAGTCTATTAGACATTGGCAATGGCTGTTCCTAATTTATTAAATTCAGTAAGAATTTATGAAGCATGGCAACAGACCTGGCACGGCGGTGCCGGGAGTGTGAGTGGACAGAGAGAAGACCCAGTGTCTCCCCTGAAGCCATGAGCTTGTGGAGCAGAAAAAAACTCCAAGGTGTGCCCAGAGCTGTGGCAACAGGACAAGGCACACCTTACAGACCAAGGAAATTAGTCTGAAAAGCCATGTAGGCTTAGGTCAGGGAAAACTCCTGAGGATGGCGTCATCTGAACTGGCAAGGATAGACGAGGGGAAAGAATGAGTTAGCGATGGCGATACCAATGACACATTTTCCACATGTTAGCTTTATTTCTGGAACTCAGTCTGAAAATGCTAGGAGCAAGATATAAAATGATGGGCAAGGAAATAGCTCAATGGACTGAGTACATGCTTAGCACGCATAAGGCCCAGGGGTGGTCCCCAATACTGTATAGTCCCCAGTGCACTGTCAGGTGCATTTCCCTAAACACCAGCACATGTGTGCCACCCCATAAATGAAATAGGATATGAAGATCATCTAGATTTATATTACCAAGGCTGTCAGACTAAAGGTTTTGGGATTTACTCTGAAATTAATAAAAAGTCCCTAAAGGACCTTGGGAAGGCAATCAGCATTTAGCAGTAAAATTTACAACAATCTGTAGTGGGAACTGTGAATCAAAAATGATACAAGTACTATGTAAAAACAGGAAAACAGCTATTTACTCTGGAGATAGAATAGGCAAGATCAAGTAACCACACTTAGATAGGATTTAGAGGATGAAGAGTTTGCCCACTCCTAAGAGAATTAGGGCATGTATACTGGAGTGATAAGAGAGAGATTTAAGAGAGGAGAGGAGAGGAGGGGAGGGGAGGGAAGGGAGAAGAAGGGGAGGGGAAGAGAAAAGTGGGGAAGGAAGGAGAAGGGAGAGGAGGGTTGCAGAGGGGAGGAGAAGAGAAGGGAGGGGAGGGGAGGGAAGGGGAGGGGAGAAGGGAAAAAGGAAGGGAGGGAAGGAAGATAAAAAAACTAAAGACAACTTTGAATTTCTTATTGATTGTTGGTTTTATGGTTTTTAATGGTTTTACATCTAGATTTTTTAAATGCACATAAAAACCTAATACATATCAGACACATGTTAGGTTTTAGATACACATTGGGTTTTTTGAGCACAGAAAAACTTAAGACGTGATAGACAGAAGGCCAGTACTCATTTGATCAGTATTGAACTGATCATCCTTCTTCAGCTAGGTCAATATCAGAGTGAGGTCACTTCTCACACTTCCCCAGATCAAGGCTGAGAAATATTATGAAAGGAAACAAAACTCCAATATAATCCTATCCTTTTTCTGTCAGGGATCAAGCAGTAATTTTGAAGGTAATTCAGAAGGAGGTGTGACCCTATCCACTTCTGGCATTTCTGGTTGTGACTATTGCAGCCAGCCAGCCAGAGGGAAAGTGAGGCACAAAAGCAGAAAGCAGGGAGAACCCATTCACTGAGATCTTGAGCATGGCCTTAGCTTGGTGTGTCACCCTCTTCGAGCCTTAATTTGTTCGTCTGTTCAAATGATATGATCATGCCTATTTAACTGTTTGGTTTTTATGACTAGAACATGAGATAGGTTAAGTCAACTTTGAACATTGGCCAGAGATTGGACACTTCTAAGTAGATGGCAACCCATCTGCTTTCTGCCATGTAAGCAGGACACAGCTCCTTGGAGCATCCAGTCATCCCTCCCTCGTGGGCAGATTACCCCTCCCACCAACCCCACAGCCCTGCCCAAGGCTGCAACTCACATTCTGTTCCTGGATGTGCATTTCAAGGGTGGGATTTGTCTCCATATTGCAGAGAGCTTTTGAGAACTACTTGCAAATAGTTATTACAAAAATAAACACTAGACTGAATATTGACCACACTCCACCATAACTAACTGGAGGACATGACCTGACAATGTTATTTTAGCTCCATCCCCAACACTGTACCCAACTTTTTCCATCTATAAAATGAAAGGTATGGACTCAAGCTTTATGATGACACTATATCTGTCAAGTCTACGAATACACAAGATACCATGGCTAAAGCTCTAAGCGTATGGTAGGAATAAGGTGGTGCCTTAGAAATAGAAGGACTATTTGATTTCAAGAATGACCTTAGAAAGTCATGTGGAAAAACATGAGTTGGGAAAGGAACACTGCATCCACATCCGGACTCTAACATTGGCCGCTGATGTGTGACTTCTAGCTTTCTAGCATCATAACTGTGCTGATACCAAATGAGTTACTTAGTGCCTCTGTTAAACCAAACATAGGCCAGGTGAAAAAAAAAATACGGGCTCACTGAAGAATGTGCCAGGCACTGTGCTACCTCTTTTACCCTTAGCAAACAGAAACCCACATGTGATTTCACACCGTGTTAGAGATTATAGAGCTCACTGCTGGTACTACTGGTCTTTGCTTCTGCTGCCTGTGTATCTAGCCATTAGATCAAACCACCCCCTTGGAAAGCTATTTTGAAAACTTGATTTCATTGACTAAAGAGAGAGTGTCATTCCTTCCTAATACGTTGCCTTTAACAGCTAATAGAGAGTCTGTCATGGGTTTCTTTGTCCAACAGAAAATAGAACATTGTAGACGATTAAAACCAGATATAATTGTATATTTAAACACTGGAAATCTCTTTCTCCAAAGTAAGTTTAGAGTGGCTGGGGAGATAGTACAGTGGGTGAAGCACTGGCCTTGCATGCAGCTGACCCAGGTTTGATCCCCAGCATTCCAGTCATTCCCCAATCCCCCTAGGAGTGATGTCTGAGCTCGGAACCAGGAGTAAGCTCTGAGTACAACCGAATTGGACCCACAAAAATAAATTAAAACAACAACAACAACAGAGAGAGTTTAGAGACCAGTGGGTCTGACTCCTGACTTTAACCCAGGAGAAAACTGAGACCAGGAAATATAAACGATCCTTATCTAGAGCACATACAGAGAATGAGGCCGTGGAATGCTGGAGGTGGGGAGGGGGTGTGCGGATGAGCCTGTGACTTCCTTTGTCTGTCTCTAAACTCTCACCTGAGCCTCTTCCTTCCCAGAGCTTTGTTAGGCTGTCTGTTTCCTGTAAGTCACAAGCTCATTAGATTCCCTCATAAAGTCCCATTTGCTCATTTACTCCAGTTTATTTTTAAACTACCTGAGTATTCTTTATTAGACACTAAGTAAACAAAAAAATATATTTTTAACATGAGTTGTTTTCCTCCCCACATCTTCACCTGATGATGTTTTGCTGTTAAAATATTATTCGTCTTCTCTATGCTGGTATGACTCCTATTAGGCCACCTGGGAGCTAGAATTCATGTTTCCAGCTTCAAACCACCTATGAGCCATTGGGTGACCACTGGCAAGCCTTTGCCTGGGTTCAGTTTGCTAAGAAAAAGAGCAAAGCCCTCTATTTCCTCTAAGGCTTAAAATGCAAGCATTAACAAAGGAACACAGAGCTGCATCTCCATCAGATACTGTATCACTGTCATCCCGTTGTTCATCGATTTGCTCGAGTGGGTGCCAGTAATGTCTTCATTTGTCCCTGGCACGTACTAGTGCAGCCCAATGGTGTCTGCTCGCTCCAGGAACACGAAGAGCACATTGTAGCTATTGCTTTTGGAATATCAAATATCACCTGATATTTGATATGCCATCAAATACTATATAATAAAATCACAAATGTAATTTTATGAACATGGTTGTTTGAGGTAACGATTTTAAACATAAGGTTAGTGGTGAGTATTGGTTATAATCTACTCTAATTAATACTAATCTTTCCTAATTGTTAAAGGGTACAGCCAACTATGGGTTTTTACTCCATCACCAACTCTTTAACCTTGAACCCATCATTCAAATATGGTATGTTTTATCCAACCCCATCAAAAAATGGGGCGAAGAAATGAACAGAAACTTTACCAAGGAAGAAATACGAATGGCCAAAAGGCACATGAAAAAGTGCTCTGCATCACTAATCATCAGAGAGATGCAGATCAAAACAACCATGAGATACCACCTCACACCACAGAGACTGGCACACATCCAAAAGAACAAAAGCAACCGCTGTTGGAGAGGATGTGGGGAGAAAGGGACCCTTCTACACTGCTGGTGGGAATGCCGGCTAGTTCAGCCCTTTTGGAAAACAGTATGGACGATTCTCAGAAAACTAGAGGTTGAGCTCCCATTTGACCCAGCAATACCACTGCTGGGAATATATCCCAGAGAGGCAAAAAAGTACAATCGAAACAACATCTGCACATGTATGTTCATCGCAGCACTGTTTACAATAGCCAGAATCTGGAAAAAACCCGAATGCCCCAAAACGGATGACTGGTTGAGGAAACTTTGGTACATCTATACAATGGAATACTATGCAGCTGTTAGAAAAAAGGAAGTCAAGAATTTTGTAGTTAAGTGGATGGGCATGAAAAGTTTCATGCTGAGTGAAATGAGTCAGAAAGAGAGAGACAGACATAGAAAGACTGCACTCATCTATGGTATATAGAATATCAGAGTGGGAGACTAATACCCAAGAACTGTAGAAATAAGTACCAGGAGGTTGACCCCATGGCTTCGCGGCTGGCCTCACGTTCCGGGGAAAGGGCAACTCAGAGAAGCGATCACCAACTACATTGTAGTTGAAGGCCATGTGGGGGTAGGGAGTTGCGGGCTGAATGAGGGCTAGAGACTGAGCACAGCGGCCACTCAACACCTTTATTGCAAACCACAACAGCTAATTAGAGAGAGAGAACAGAAGGGAATGCCCTGCCACAGTGGCAGGGTGGGGTGGGGGGGAGATGGGATTGGGGAGGGTGGGAGGGACGCTGGGTTTACGGGTGGTGGAGAATGGGCACTGGTGAAGGGATGGGTTCCCGAACTTTGTATGAGGGAAGTATAAGCACAAAAGTGTATAATCTGTAACTGTACCCTCACGGTGATTCTCTAATTAAAAATAAATAAATTATTATAAAAAAAAAGGATTTTGCAATATTCTAAACATAACATTCTTTGGAATTCCATAGGATTCTTTGCAATTGTTAGTGATTAGTGATTCTCTCTAAAGAATAAAAACTAACTTTGGAACCTATAATTCACTAACAACCTGAATTCATGACTGAATAGTATATTAGAATAAGTAGAACTCGCAGAATTGGTTGATATTGGTCTACTGAAGACTTATTCTGATTGAAAAAAACCTAATAAATCCATTCTGCTTCCTGACCAAAAAAAAAAAAAAAACAAATATGGTATGTTTTCCCATATTTTAGAAGTGAAAGCTCTGGGATTTCTTGCATTCTTAGCTTCATAGCTAACAATCAGCCCATTTTGTTAATACAGAGAATGCTGTATCAAAAGGTCTCAAAGACCCACACCCAAGGATAGTAGAGATAAGGACAAGGAAGATTGCTCCATGGCTAGGAAGCCGGCCTCACATGCTGGGGGAAAAGGCGGCTCAGATAAAAAAGGGACCACCAAGTAAAGGATGCATGGAGGGCCCGCTCGGGAGGGAAGATGTGTGCTGTGAATAAACTACAGACCGAACATGATGGCCACTTAATACCTGTACTGCAAACCACAGCGCCCTGAAGGAGAGACAGAGTAAAAGGAAATGCATCTGCCACAGAGGCGGGGAGGGGGAGGATGGGAGGGATACTGGTAACATAGGTGTTGGAGAATGGGCATTGGTGGAGGGATGAATACTCAATTATTGTATAACTGAAACATAAGCACGAAAGTTTGTAAGTCTGTAACTGTACCTTACAGTGATTCACACAAAAAAATTAATTAAAATTTTTTTTAAAGTCTCAGAAGTGAGAGTAAAGAATTTGTATAGTACTCAATGGCTAAATGGCTTTTAAAATTTTTTCTTTCCTTTTTTTTATTGAATCACCGTGAGATACAGTTACAAAGCTGTTCATGACTGAGTTTCAGTCATACAACGTTCCAACATCCATCCTTCCACCAATGTACCTTTCCTAC
Source organism: Sorex araneus (assembly GCF_027595985.1). Taxonomy (NCBI): domain Eukaryota; kingdom Metazoa; phylum Chordata; class Mammalia; order Eulipotyphla; family Soricidae; genus Sorex; species Sorex araneus. The sequence goes on from NC_073311.1 coordinate 44,773,462, forward strand.
CACCAATGTCCCCAGATTCCCTCCTGAATCTCACTCTTTCCTGTAGCCTGTCTCTATGGCAGGCACTTTCCTTCTCTCTCTCTCTCCTTTAGGGCATTATGGTTTGCAATGAACATACTCAGAGGTCATCATCATGTGTGTTTCTTCACCTCCTTTCAGCACATGGTTTTCATCCAGAGCGATCATTTCCAACTATCCTTGTCGTAGACAAGGAAGTTGAGATAGAGAAGAGACCACTAAAGGCTTTGGGGAAAAGTAAGTTACAGAAGAGAAGAAGTAACAGAATGAAGAGGAGGTGGGGGGTGAGGACAGGGCAAATACCTGAAGAAAAGAAGTCACTGTGTTACTTGATTGTTTCAAGCATCTGAGGCAACAAAAATGATTTTAGAAGTGAGAAAATGCAAAGTTTTATCTCAATAAAGAAAAGCAGCTTTCTTCCCAAGACCAAAAAAAGGAGAGAAAGAAATGTTTCTGGAGTTTCAAGTGACATGTTAGTGGAGTATCTTCTGATACTGGAACTTTTCACTAAAAGTTAAAGGCCAAGAACAGTAGAGAGACGTGATACCTTTTTGCTTCCTCCATAGTGAGCATTCAGTGTGCTGACTAGGGTCAAGAAAAGCTCATCTGAGAGCATCTCTAAGCCCTCCCTCACCCCATGCTTCCATTCTTTCCCTGTTTGGTCCTCCTTTCCAGACTCACCAAAATGTTATATATTATCATGTATTGAGTATAATACTTGATGGAAGACTTACTCGGGACCAGAAACTATGCTCAGTTCTTTGTCATGTATTTATTTCTTAAACAAACAACAATTCTGGACCACAGGTACTCTTAGTAATTCTATTTTAAGATAGAGATTTTAAAACATGGAGAGGTTATGTCACACCCAAGCATCATATAGGGACTCTGAACATATACTTGACTGTCTAGAGTAAGATTTTCTTGTGTTCTTGACACCTGAAATATTTAACCTCACGGATATATCTGAACCAAATTTCATCTTTATACAGAGAATAATAACATCTACTTCCCTAGATGATGGTACTATTATTCTCTGCATATTTGAAGGAAAGATATTGACCTGTTGTCTTTTTTTTTTCTACTTGGAAATCTCAAAGGAGTCCTTTCCATTTTCTAGTCTGCAGAGTTGGAATGACACATTCCTTCCTCACTACATTTTCTCCTATGGTTGATTTGGGAATCCGATTTATCCTGGCTTATTGAATCCAGACATGTAAAGGAGGGCATTTTCTCTGGTGTGTGTGTGGGTGGGAGTGTTCATGCGTGCGTGTTGAAAATTGTACTTTCATTTGTAGTGAATAAATGAATCTTTCTCAAGGTTCAGCATTTGCTGCCTGACAAAAGCAGAATGCAGCTTGTTCAAATTTGATAAGCTGAAGTTTCCAGCTGCTATTCCTTCGATCAAGCCAAGCATTTTATGCTCAATTTGAAATTGGTTTCCTTTCGTTTCCAGGGTCCTAATTGATAGGCCAAGATTGAACTGTCCTTCATCCTAATATCTTAACTGCATGGTTCTATCTTAACTGCAAGGTTTTATCTTAACTGCTTCATTTTATTTGACACATTTTAGAAGGTTCTTTTCTTCCCAGAGTAAAAACAATCTTTGGAGAGAAAAAAGAAAAACACTCTCTTTCCCTTCTATAATTTATTTGCAAAAGTTATTGCTAATGCCTTACTTGCAGTTGGATCGGTTCTTTAATACCAAATTTTTTAGTTTCATTGGTGTTTTCTACAACTCTATTTTCCGATGGTTGCTGATCTAAAAAATAAGACCCTTATTTCTGCAATTTATCTAAAAACTTCAGGAATATTTGTTTAATTGAAAATGTATTTTGCTTTCAAAAAAAGGAAAGATTAAAATTTGATGGAATTAGAAAAAAATCATAGCAAAAAATTGGGGGATCACACCCAACAGTAATCAAGGCTTTCTACTGGATCTGTGCTCAAGGATGGTGCCTATAAGTACTCAGGGAACCACACACAATTCTGGGGTCAAAGCCAGTTCAACTTTGTGCAAATCAAGCATCTTCTCTGTTATGTTATTTCTCTAATGTCAATATTAAATATCTTTATTCTGAAGAAGAATATAATAACTAACTTCACCAGATTACTCAGATGAGTCAAGGTCGCCAAAACCAAGGAAAGACTGAGAATTGCAGAGGAGCTGTAGGAAGTATGACCATTCAATGTAATGTGGTACCTTAAAGTGAAACTGGATCAGTAAAAGGACCGACTTACTGAAAAGCTAGAAGGTGTTGAATTCAGTTTTTTTCCTCTTTTTTCTTTTTTTGGTGCTGTTGCTGCTACAGTGCTGGGGGCCACACCTGACTGCAATGTGCTTACACACAATTGACTGCAACGTGCCAAAGTTTGCACATTTGTCACATTGGCAACAGGAATCCTTGTGGAAATATAGGGAGGTGTCAGAATTGAACTCATGTCTGCAAGACAAGCCCTAAAACCACAGAACTCCATTCTCCAGCCCCTGCATGAAGTTTTGATTCTAGCTAACACTGTATCACTGTATCACTGTCATCCCATTGCTCATCGATTTGCTCGAGCGGGCACCAGGAACGTCTTCATTGTGAGATTTGTTGTTACTGTTTTTGGCCTATCGAATATGCCACGGGTAGCTTGCCAGGCTCTGCTGTGCAGGAGAGATACTCTCGGTAGCTTGCCGGGCTCTCCGTGTTTGTGGTTTTCCAGCTAACAAGTAATGTATATATAATAAGCTACATTATCATAAGATGATGTTTGTGGTTTTCTAGCTAACAAGTAATGTATATATAATAAGCTACATTATCATAAGATGATGATGGGGAGATGAGTGACTATGTATTATCTTCTTAAATTTTCTGGAAAATTAAAATGATTCTAAAGCATGAAGCTTATCATTTATATCCTCTTGACTTTATGGAGATATGTTTTTTGGCCCGATATGTGGTCTATCTTGGAGAATGTCCCAGGTGAAATGGAGAAGAATGTGTATTCCACATTTTGAGGATAAAAAGCAATCAGAAAATATCACGTTCTTTTTTTGGTAAAGAACTGTGACTTACAAAGTTATTGATACTTTCAGTTAGCAAACCATTTCTTTTAATTATACTAGTAAACTTCACAACTAAAACTACACACATATATGTATATAAAGATATTTATATATAAATATCTGTATCACTGTCATCTCATTGCTCATCGATTTGCTCAAGCGGGCACCAGTAACATTTCCATTGTGAGACTTCTTGTTAGTGTTTTTGGCATATTGAATATGCCACAGGTAGCTTGCCAGGCTCTGCCATGCAGGCGAGATACTCTAGGTAACTTGCCAGGCTCTCCGAGAGGGATGGAGGAATTGAAACTGGGTCAGCCGCTTGCAAGGCAAATGCCCTACCCACTGTGCTATCGCTCCAGCCCATATATACATATATATATATATATTTATATCTTTCTATATAGATATAAAGATACACACATACAGATTGGACCAGGTTTAGCTTATACCTGTATAACCCAGATGCCTGTGAGCACCATCTCACTTCATCCTACACATAACATGACATAGAACTCAGCACCTCTTTGTGTTTCCCAGGCAGAATCCATTTGACCAAAAGGATAAGATACTGGCTGAATTTATTGAAGATTTTAGTGGAAAACAGCATTATATACCATAAATTCAAAATAGACAATCCCTTCAGAAATATCTTTATGATTGGGAATTGTAGAGATAGTAAAGTAATAAGGTGTTTGACTTCAATGTGGCTGAACCAGATTTGATCCCCGGCATCCCATATGGTCCCCGGAGTCCTTCTAGGGATGATCCCTGAGTGCAAAGCCAGTAGAAAGCCCTGAGCATTACCAGGTGTGGCCCCAAAACAAAGTTATTACATAAAAAAATATCTATGATGACCTCTTACCTAAAATCTCTATCTTCTCTGCCCTTCAACTGCTCAACACCTTTCTACCCACCCCCACCCACATCCCGTCGCCTTGACTTTTTTATCTTCTTTATTTTTACACATTTACCTCAGGATATTTGTATTGGACGGCTCCCTTTGTCTTAATCTTCCAAACTTATATTTATGCCTGGGCTTCAGGGAAACAAAGAATTTTCGATTCTTACAACCCACTTCCTAGAAAAGCAAAGAGGACTTAATGTCCAATGCAGTTATGACTGTGACACAGTGACAGAGAACCCAGAGAATGGAGCCAGATGGTGGCAGTTGGAAGTAAGGGTGCCACCATAATTCAGTCTGTCTTCTGGATTGACGAGTTCTGAGTTTCTCTTGAATCCTCCCAGAGCAGAAAGAAGGCGGGGAGGAGAGTTCTCTTTCAATAAGGACACTTTTATTCATAAGGACTTCACCCTCATACGAGAATTCATTTCTCAGATCTCAACGCCTAAGACCACTACATTGAGAATTAGGATACCAGCATGTACATTTTGGAAGGACACAACCATTAATCCATCTCGTTTTCCATAATATAGCTGGGTTGAGAAAAATACTGACCCTCCTGGAGGAAGAGGAGATTCTGCTAGTAGATTTTTTTTAAAGACTCAAGTTATAACATCAGCAATATCAGTTATTTTGGGCCATCCAGCCTTTGACATCTCCTGCAGATTTTATTTACTAGTCTATAATTGCATAAGACAATTCCTTAATTTCTCTCATATATATGTGCACCCTATTTGTTATTTTCTCTAGTGAACCCTGATTAGTAGATATTTTTTTGCTTTTGGGGGGTAATATCTGGAGAGGCTTAGGGGTTATTCCTGACTCTACACTCAGGAATCACTCCTGGCGGTGCTCAGGGGACCATATGGGATGATGGGAATTGAACTCAAGTCAGCCTTGTGCCAGGCAAATTCCCTTCCTGCTGAACTATTGCTGCAGCACCACTAGATATTTTTTAAAAGTATCCTAAGTAAAAAGTTGTGCCTACACTTTGATAGCCTTTTAACACTTTATTTCATATCATCCCTTTGAACATAGTAAATTAATGAATCAGGTAATTAATTCTAAGATGGTAGAGAATATATGTATGGTGTGATTAAAAGATAAGTACTATCTTATGGCTCAGTAGAGATGTTTAATAAATATTTTGTCACTAAGTGAATGTTGATGTATAATAACTTATTAAGGGAACATGAGAACACTTGTAGATAGAGTAGAAACCTACAACAATGTGAGACAACTAATAAAAATCCTGGGTCCAACCATTTTTTTTATTAAACCTTTGTTTCTTCTGTTTAAAAGCCACCCAGTGCATCATATTTCAATTGTGGAGGGAATTTGACACTGGAGGTAGGATTGGTTCTAAGAATATTATATGCCTAAAACTTGACTATAAATAACTTTGTAAACCATGGATCCTTAATTAAGTAAAAAAATAAGTTTCTACAAAGTATTAAATTAGTTAAAATCCATTTAATGTTTCTCTGACTGCTTTACAAGGGTTAGGGTCTGATCACTGTTCCCAGAACAGCAAAATATTGGATAGAGTAGTAGATACCTACAACAATGGGAGACAACTAATAAAAATCCTGGGTCCACCCATGTTTTTTTAATTAAACCACTGTTTTTTCTGTTTAAAAGCCACCCAGTGCATCATATTTCAATCTAGCAGTATATAATAAAATATACCATAATCTGTGTCACCTAAAACCTACTCATTTAAGAATTAATGATACCTAAAAAAACCTTCAGAGCAACATCTAGGCATTTCTGATCAAATGACTAGGTATCATAGCATAACCACAATGAGACATAAAATTAATCATTACACAACAAATGAAAACATGGAAAAGATTTTCTATGAGAATCTTTAGAAATGCTTTTTATTATTCATTGGGGCATTCCTATGATAACAGAAATTAAAACTAACTCAGTTCAACATACTCATCAAGAAATCATTGTGTCTTCTCCCCTGGATTAAAAAAAAAAGTGCTGTAAAAATCATCTGCCTTAATACCTCCACAATAAAATCAACCATATTAACATCCCCCCAAAATGTAAAAATTATAAAACAAGCATTCTGTGGTTTGAAAGCTGAGGTCTTTCCTGTCATATGGAAGGAAGGTGAACAATAGTAGAGAGGATATTTGGAGGAGTGATGCAGAGAAAAAATGTGGATGGCTCATCTTTGCTTATACACTGGGCTCTGACAGGATACAAGACATCTGCCAGTCAACACACAGACATTTGCCTCTTGCACATGTTGACACAAAACATCAAGCAAAGACAGATAAAGACAACACGCCTCTCTGGCTGACCACTGTTTCAATGTGGACAGTACACTGCCACTCTTTGAGCAGAAATACCTAAGAGGAAAAGCTTGACATCAATTCAAAACGATACTTTCCAACTGTTCCAAAGAAATTTTCTATTAACAGAAGCATGGATATACATTGAACACACACTATTCCATATCCTCTATTAAAAAGGCATGAAAATACATTGTGCACGCGTGTGCGCGCACACACACACACACAGAAGTCAGAAAGTGGATTTTATAAGAGCCTGATACAAACAGAAAATGTCACTGAAATCCTCTGTTTGGGTTAGAATGTCATATGCATGCTACATTTTATTTTGCATTCTCTTTTATTTAATACAAAATATATTAAATTGCCATTTGTAGTTTAAAAAGTTGCTTAGTATTTTTTTTTTTGCTTTTTGGGTCACACCTGGCGATGCACAGGGGTTACTCCTGGCTCTTCACTCGGGAATTACTACTGGCGGTGCTCAGGGGACCATATGGGATGCTGGGATTAGAACCCGGGTTGGCTGCATGCAAGGCAAACGCCCTACCCACTGTGCTATCTCTCCAGCCCCACACTAAGATTTTTTTGTGTGTGTATTTTTTTACTAGTGAAGCAAAATATTTGTTATTAAAGAAATTTAGACAGATGTGTTGGGAGAGAGGAAGAATGATCTATTCTTTCTCATGGAGAACATGGTCTACTCCAGAGTGGATAAAGCCAGAGAATGGAAATTAAAAAATGATCCTAAACAACTGTCATCCCTTTATTCATTGATTTGCTCAAGTGGGCACCAGTAACGTCTCCATTGTGAGACTTGTTGTTGCTATTTTTGGCATATCAAATGCACCATGGGTAGCTAGCCAGGCTCCACCGAGCTGGTGGGATACTCTTGGTAGCTTGCTGGGCTCTCTGAGAGGGACTGAGAAATCAAACTCAGGTCAGCCACATGCAAGGCAAATGCCCTACCTGCCATGCTATTGATAGCATCTTAAAAGTACTTTATATTCCACATATGAGTGCAATCTTTCTATATCTCTCTCTTTCTTTCTGACTCACTTCACTCAACATGATACTTTCCATGTTAATCCACTTAGCAGAATGGGAGACTAACACCCAAGAGTAGTAGAGATAAGAACCAGAAGGTCTGCCCCGCAGCTTGGAAATGGGCCTCACATGCTGGGGGAAAAGGCAGCTGAGCTAGAGTAGGGAACACCAAGTAGAGGATGTTGGGAGGACCCACTCAGGTTGAAAGCTGCATGCCAAAAGTAGACTATAGACCAAACATGAAGGCCATTCAATACCTCTATTGCAAACTACAACACCCAACAGGAGAGAGAACAAAAGGGAATGCCCTGCTGCAGAGGCAGGGTGGGGTGGTGGGGATTAGAGTGGGGTGTGGGGAGGGATACTGGGAACATTGGTGGAGGAGAATGGGCACTGGTGGAGGGATGTAAACAAAATGCAAACATGAAAGCTCATAAGTTTGTAACTGTACCTCATGGTGATTCACTAATAAAATTTATTAAAATAAATAAATAAAATAAAAAGTTGCTTAGTGTTTTTATTTTACACCTTTGCATACTATCAGCTAACCACAAGACCTTGGAGTGACAGGCTATGGAGAGGAGGAGTCAGAGGCTGGCACAAAGAAATGCATCTACATGCACAATCACACTAGGGCTCTTAGTCCAAGGTATCACCATCCTTTTCCTGTACCATGACTGCATGAACTGTATGCTTTTCCTGTACTGTAACTGCATGAACTTTATGTTGGACTGCCTCTGTCTACACTCATCTTTTCTCTTTAAAAGATACCTTACTAGAGAAAACCCTTGCATCGATTTTCATCCCTATCAGTACAAAGTAAAATGCCTTTGCTAAAACCCTCGTGGAAAATCATTACAGATCTTACATCTAAAGAGAGGTTCATCTAAAATGTATTTTTAAAAAAAGCTAATATAACTCACTAGTTAGGAAAAAAGAAACACCCAATTTAAAAATGGACACAAGGGACCAGAGAGATAGTACATCAGGAAGGGGAGTTACCTTGCATGTGACCTATATAGGCACCCGTTTTGTTTCTTGAGTTCCAAAGTCACGAGTAATCTCTGAGCACTGCCAGATGTGACCTTCAGAAAACAGTAAGTAAATTGAAAACTTAAAAGTGCTTGATGTCTCCAAAGAAGATATTTTTTCCAAAGCAAACATATAAATGTACCATCAGATGCTTTACAGTATAAGCTATAAGATAATACAAACAAAACTATAATATTACCTTATACCTTTTCAACATGTCTACTATTTTCTTCAAATGATGGTTATTGGTGAGGTTGCAGAGAAATCGAAAACTTTGTACTGTTAGTGGAAACGTAAAATGGTACAGTAGCTATGAAGAAGAATGGAAAGTCCTCAAAGTGAGAACTCCAATTTGATGAAGCTATCTTATTTCTGAATATTTCTACAGGTTTATGTATCTTCATATTAATGCACAATATTAATATATTATAGAAAGAAAATATGATATATGCAATATGATAGTCATCAGTCTTAAAATGACAAAAATTTTGTAATCTGTAATAATGTAAATAAATAAAATTACTTTATTCCAACTAAAATAATTCAGTCACAGAAATACAAATACTGTATACTTCTACTTCTGTGGACTGGAGCGATAGCACAGCAGGTAGGGCGCCTTGCACATAGCCGACCCGGGTTCAATTCCTCTGTCCCTCTCAGAAAGCCCGGTAAGTACCAAGAGTATCTCTCCCACGAGGCAGAGTCTGGCAAGCTCCCCGTGGTGTATTCGATATGCCAAAAACAGTAACAACAAGTCTCACAATGGAGACATTACTGGTGTTCACTCTAGCAAATCGATGAACAACGGGACGACAGTGTTTACAGTGCAGTATAATTCTACTTATATGAGCTATATAAAATAATCAAACTTGCAGAAGCAGGAAATACAATTGTGGTTGTCAAGTATGGGAAGAATATTGAGGAAAATGAAAGTTGATGATCAATAGGTAAAGTTTTGGTTATGCTAGATGAATAAGCTCTAGGGTTTTGCCATGCAACACTGTGCCTATCATCATGCACTACAGATTTTGTTAAGGGATAGACCCATCTTAGGTGTTCTTACAATAAAAATAGAGAAGAAAGTACTCGTTAACTAGGTGAGGTGATCTGTGGCTATTACCTTGATTCTGGTAATGGTATCGCAAGTGTTCAAACACATCAGATCATACATATCAAACATGGAGTGTTCTTTGTCATTGATTATACTTAATCTGCTTCCAAAAGAAAAACATTACAAACAGTATAAACACATGCTTGATGATGCGTGAACCTTTAACCTCTATAGGTTATAGAGCTATAAAGGTAGCACTGTAGCACTGTCATCCTGTTGTTCATCGATTTGCTCGAGCAGGCCCCAGTAATTACTCCATTGTAGACTTGTTACTATTTTTGGCATATCTAATATGCCACAGGTAGCTTGCCAGGCTCTGCTGTGAGGGTGGGATACTCTTGGTAGCTTGCCGGGGTCTCCAAGAGGAGCGATAAAGGTAGGAATATTTATAAATAAAATTTATTAAACAAAATTTGTTCGGGTTGAATTGCTGATAAATCATTCATTAGAAAGGTTTATCATTAGCTGAACAATATAGAGTCTGGGAAATCTGATCTCAAGATGACAATTCCTAATACTTAAACATTAGCAGCAGTATGTAGATTTGGGTGGGGGGAAGGGGTACACACACCTGGCTATGCTCAAGAGTTACTCCTGGCTCCAAACACAATAATATTCTTATGTTCCCCTAAGCACTCCTGGCAGATAGTACAATGGTCTATCTCTCTAGCCCTAGTAGTACATGGTCTCTTTTTATCCTCTTTACTTCTGGAAGCGTGGTAGTTTTCATTTTTGTTTGTTTATGCACATGATTTGGTAATGTTAATGTTATAATTTTAAGTATTCCAGAACCACACACTCCACCAGAGTGCCTTCTTCCCTTTAGCACTGTCTCAGTGCCTGACCCCTCATCTAAACCCCCCTTCCATACCCTCCAAGCTTTCTTCTGAAGTCTACTTCTCATTTTCTGTTGCCTTTGTGAATTTGTTTTCTCTCCATGTGTTTTCATATCCCACCTATGAGAGAGATAATTATATATTTCTGTATTTTTCCCTGTCCTGAGTGATTTCTTTCAAGATGTTACTCTCCATTGAATGTTACTCTCCATTACTATCCATTGAAAATTATTTTAGTCCATAAAATTATTTCCACAGACATGCAAGTAGAGATCAGTTTATTCACATAAAAGTGGAAGTGTAACTCTATGAAAGTGAATGTTTTGCCTGTTTTATTTAATACTGAATCTCTGGTGCCTATAATAGAGCAAAAATACAATATGGGCACTCCATAAGTGTTTGTTGAATAAATAAATGACTGCATGGTGTATGGCAGAATATTTTCAAAAGAAGAGATAGGATAACTTGAAGCATAATTTTTAACATGAAGGATACCAATTTTTAACATAATAGGGCAACATGAAGCAACACAATTGTTTGAGTTGTCCTAATGACAAATGTCCTTATAATTGTCCATTTCTAAATTTCATCTTTGAAATGTTCTACTTGTGAAACATTTCACACATTATCTTTAGATTGGCTAACTCTTGGTTTCCTCATATATAAAAGAGTGACTATCACAGTATCTAACACAAAATGTTAGAACATGACTGGAAGCATTTAACATACTATATTTAAAATAAATAGTATTGCTTAGCTATACCAATAGTAAACTTTAACCATTATCCTCATTATTACTGGCATTATTACCATCATAATATTGCAATCACTGTATCACTGTCACTGTCATCCCATTGCTCATCGATTTGCCCGAGCAGGCACCAGGAACGTCTCCATTGTAAGACTTGTTACTGTTTTGGCATATCGAAATTCATGTGATCACTCATTAAAACTAAGATTCCTCTCAGCTTCTGGTTCTTTTCTAAAGTCTCACATAAAGACACATGAGACTGAATCTGAGAATACAGAGGAAACTGGAATAAACTGAGGTTTCCTATTCAATAGCAAACAATAATGGTTATAAATAAATATAACTAGATAAAATGGAGTGCTAGTGGATAGAGGGAACTGGTGAAATTGGAAAAAGTGTGGAATTCAGAATATTACCTCTGGCTGTCCTGATTATCCCAATGAGAAAACCCTGAATAAAACTGGAGTTGGGTTCCTAAGAAATAAACAATAGATACTGGCTTATCTACCAGCAAAGCACAACGTGAATTCAGATGATTATTGAATATTCAAGTTTACCAATGAACATCTTCACAATCTTTCTTTTAAAACACACACAAAAATCAGAAACTAATTCTATCTCCACCCTCACCCGCTAAGAAAAACTTTTGGTCAAATTGTCCTTCCAGGAACAGTTTTGCACCATTGCCTCTTCTGAAAACCCAGCCCTGGGGCAAAGAGGAAGGAAACCTGACCCTGTCTAGGCTAATGGCCACTTGCCTCCGTCCCCTTTTTCAATGTAGTAAATGACCATCAAGCCTTCTGCTCCCTGCTCCCCAATGACCAAACACCGAAAATAATTTTCTTTGAGGAGACTTTGTTCAACCTAATTTGTGAGTAAAATTTTGAAGGGCAGCAGTGAAAGGACTAAGATAATGAGGAAGTCTTCCAACTCCGGGGGACTGATGAGATCGGCTCTCAAAGTTACCATACACCATTAATCAATTGTTACTAAGCAGAGTCATGAAACCCAGATAGAGGTCAACAGATCACGTGACCCACGGCGTGCCCAACAGCCAGTGTCCTGCTGCTTCGACTAAAGACGCAAGTGACTGTAACTATTTCCACTTAGCAGAATTCACAACCTACACGGATTTTTCATCTCTAGGTTTCCACGCAGACTGGCTGCAACGTGAGTTACAAAAATTCAGAGAGTTAAACACGATCAGTAAAGGAAAGGGGAGGGAGGAAAGGAGAATGCCACCAAGTTAATAGGATTAGTTGGCCCTGCATTTTATATTACATTTCCTACTTTATCCTGTAAAATTGATATATCATGAGTTATCATTTTCAAGTAATTTTATTGGTCATTTTCAATTATGCACTTAAATATAGTCTTGTCCTCCTTTTCCATCCGATCCGTAGATTCACGATTTTATCGTGTTGGGCCAGAGAGTAGGGTTCTTGGATGCTTTGTAGAATGGATGCCATTGTATTAGACTTATACTGGACCGGTCATTTAGTGGACTGCTGTATTTTGCTCACTTGCTAAGGCAATGTAAACTATTTGTCAGAAAGAGAATCTCTAGGTATTTGGAAATAACGATCTCAAGATCCCTAATAATTTCTTATATAAGCAACACTGCAAATTCTACTCTGGTGAGTTATTGATTCCTCCAGTTTTGTAATTTTCTTAATGATGAGAAAAAGATAAAATTAAGACAAAGTTAGTAATCTATTGCCAATAAGTGGGGCCATTTTTAAAACATTTTATAGAAAATCCCTCTTGATCTAGTTCAGTCTTTTCTTTTTTAGTCATACTTGGAGCATGTCCTGGGCTATAACTACATTTAAGAGATACACAAAAGGCTACCCAGAGGCAAAATTGGGCAATACTAGACTTCATTTTCACACTAATTTAAATATGGAACACTTAGCATTGTTCATAATATTGGAATCCTCTGTTTTGGTTCTCAAAGAAAAACCTTCTAATTTGTCAAAATAAAACTTCCCCACATATGTATCTAAGTAGAAGAAAGAAAGAAATTTGTGTACAGAGATCAAATTTGCCAAGACATAAGAGGCAAAAGGATTAAGTTAGGATATCTGATGTCTACTTTTGGCTAAAGCGAAATGTTTCTTAAGTAATATCTCCATTGGTTTGCATTTTGGAAGGCAGACAATATATTAGATGAAAGGTTTGGAAATATTTCTGGATAGAAGCAAAGGATAATTTAAATTCAAGTCTTTGTGTATTTTAGCCAGGGACTCCAATTTTCAGAATTGATAACGAAAGTTACCAAACAAACATATACAAGGTATATAAAATATAATTTTTTGTATTGATCACAAGAATATTGGATAGAGTAAAATTTTCAAGTCATTAAAATTTTCAAGTCATTTTAAAGCAATGACTTGGTATATTAAATTATAAAAGTACAGTGAAATTCTCTGTAGATGCTTCAAATAGCAATGAAGATCACTATTTGGGGACCACTATTGCAAAGATGTCCACAGTGGATTGAGGTAAACAAAGATTGTCTTATAGAATAATGTATGTAGTATGAGCCAAAACAGTACAAAAGTAAGAATATGCTTGGAAAATATGCTCCAGGATATAAACAATAGAAGTTATCAAGCTATTTGGCCTTACTAGTTTCTATTTTTTTTCACAACACACAATGCATATCAAGGCTTTAGCTTAATATCAGACACATGAAAGATCTCAACCAATATTAGGTATTATTGTTATTTGGGCTTTAGTTCTGTCAGTCATTAATTCTGATGTGCTGCTCTGCTTTGTTCTTCTCTGGGCACTTTCTTTTCTTTCCTTTTTCTAGTAAAAATGAGAAAATGATGCAATAAGTCATTTCCATTTTGAGAAAAAAGAAGTGTGGTGTGGGGGAGGCTTCTGCACTGAGTTTTGCCTTCCCATCCGGTGTAGTGACATGCATGCAAAGGGCCCAAAGAGAGAGGTGGAGGGAAAGTAAGAAGGAAGGCTTCAACACACTAAATGAAAAGCCAACACTATGCATATCAGCATCCTAAGATGTACCACTCTGCTGGAAAAAGCCAAGACAAAAGAATTATCGGACACAACAGTTCAAAGCATATTGCACCTGTCAAAACGTCTGTCATCTTCTATAGAAATGCACCATTCTAAGAGAGAAAAGGGAAACTTTAGCAAAGTCACTCAGGAACAACAGCTTACTTTGTCTCCTTCCTCTAGCCAACTCCTCCATCTGAAAGCCATTTAGCTCCATGCTAAAGATTGCCTGGAAGGACCTAACAATGGGAAGGTCTCTTTCATTGTCAAGGACAGTTACACTTTGAAGATGACGCTCAAAAGAGGTTAAAATGGGTCAACAAGCAATTGTTGGGCCAATGCAATGACATGTGAAGAGAACATTGTTAAAGTCACACACACAAAAAACCCTCAATCTCAAAGAATTTAACTTTAACCTAGAGGAGGTGTGGGAAGGAAGAAACTAACATGAAATACTGATTTCATACCAAAGAAGAATTAAGGGGGGGAGATGATCTATCCTCAAATTTAACGGACAGTTTGAATATTACCTTTGCCATTCTAAACATCCACCCTCACTATATCATAGAAATATTGTGTAATTTAGGGAAAAGTGAAAAAAATTGACTTTTTTAGACATAAAAGGCGATGTAAAATATGTAAATGATACGAACTCCATGCATCCATTACATTTGCAAAGATTCTATTTTCTGGGTTCCTGTAGGAAAGATGTACAACAGTTAGTCAGATGATAGATAAATGACTGGTAGGAGGGTAGAGTTAAGAAGTAGTATTACACTTGTATAATTTCTTAGCGTCCTTGAAAGAATGCCTAGGAACTCACTGAGCAAAGCTTATTTGTAAAGAAGCAGCTGGCAAATTCCAGTTGGCCTGTCTGACTTTACAGCCTTGTTCCGCCTTGTTGAGACCATATGGTTTTGGACAAGTAACTTAACCTTTCTATTCTCAGTTTCAGGATACGTAAAATAGAATAACAAAATCAGAAGTAGTAGGGGAATAAAAGAGAGACTGCACCCAGCAGGAAAAAAAAAAACCAGGTCCACCCTAAAATATATAACATATACAGTATATACATATAAAATTTATATGTAATGTTATAATAATATTAGTCTTTATAGTCAGAATGTATAAATAACTCCAATGTCCAGCCCTGAGGTAAAATGTGTTAGCCACGCAATGGAATATAATTAAGAATTAAGCATAAAATGTAGCAAAATATTGTAGGGTACTTCGATAATGATGCAAAGTTGAAAAATATGGAGGAAGTTAGTCCCCAAAAATGGCATGTGTATTTCATTCATAGGAAATGCTTAGAATAGGGATATCTATAGAGACAGAGAGTAGATTAATGATTATTTAAAACTAGAGTGGAGGGGGGAAATGATAACGACTAAATAATGTAGAGGTCTATTTGGGTGGATGAAAATATAAAATTTACTATGGTGATGGCTGTACTTGGACACAAAATACCAAAAAGCAGTGTTGTGCACTTCAACTGCCTAAATTGCATGGGGTATAAATTGTATCTCAATTAAACTTTTAAAAGTATATAAATGATTTTACGTATAAAATAGTCCAGCAACACACTCACCACCAGTATGTCTCCTTCCACCATTGTCCCTGTGTCCCTCTGACCCTATTCCCCACTTTACTCTCAATCACCTACCCCCCCACATACACACACATTTATTGATAGGATTCCTACTGAAGTCCAATTCTCAGTTTCTGTTGCCTCTGTACATTTGTTGTTTCCTTATATGCTTCTTTATATCCCATATGTGCAAAAGGTCATTCTGTCCCTCTCCCTCTCTGGATGACTTCACTTTGCATGATACTCTCCAGTTCCATCCACATAGCAGCAAATCTCGTGATGATTAGGCATTTTTTTCCTTAAAGAGGTGCCTTAAAATGTATAACTTTCAGGTTCTATAATACCTGAAAAGTTTAGTGTTCTTCGTGGCTGTTTTCTAATCTCTCTATTAATTTTTCTCTTCTAGTCCTAAACTCTTGAAAAATCAAGTTCAGATTTTGTCAGGAGAAATCTTCTATAATTTCACCAGAACTAACTTTCCCTTCTCCAGGTTTCCACTTGATTTATTCAATAGACAACTTCAAAATTCCTTTTTCCCAAATCCTTCAAGTTTACTATACTTAGGAATTTAATTGTTTTGGTATGTTATGACACAGAAATCATATACTACACTTTCTGACTCCTGGTCAACTTGCTTAATGGCCCTGGTCCCAGAAACTCAGAAACAAATCTCGGAACCCAGCTGCTTTTGTCATAAATCCCTCCATATTTAATTATTAAAATTTTAGAATTCCAAAATTGTGCGTGACATCATATGCTTTTCCTAATCAGCAATAGAAAACAAATTGTCTAATGTTGCGTTTTCAGCAGATCTGACTGTTGGGGTAAAATCAAAAAAATAATGGTGGGTCTGGTGTCGAAATATTGAATGCAATCAAAGTAGAGAGAGAGTAATGTGGAAATCATCTGCCACACAGGTAGGGGGGTGTGGGATGGGAGGCATACTGGGGTTTTTGGTGGTGGAAAATGTGCACTGGTGAAGGGACAGATGTTTCATCATTGTATGACTGAGACTTAAACCCAAAAGATTTGTAACTGCTCTCCCAGTGATTTGATAAATAAATTTATTTTTTTAAAAAAGAGAAAGAAATCATGTGTTATTTCTTTCTCTTTTTTTAAAAAATCATGTGTTAACACTATCCATAGGGGTTCAAGTAAAGACCACATAGTAAATCTGTGTCCCATCATCATTATGCTACATGAATATACAAACTAAATATCTTAAACTGCCTTTCCTTGGTTTTGTTCAGAACTGACAGAAAATTAATTATAAAAGGTTTAATTTTTAGAAATGATATATTTCAGAATTATGGTTAAAGGCTATAGACCTAAACGTAATGATGCCATTATCTTTTACCATCAGTTACTTTTTTCTTGCCCAAAGTGGGTTGTAAAGAATACTCCTGGGGAAGGATGTGTGTTCGGGGACTCTCTGGGCTCCTCTCTCAAGCGACTGTGTATGGACTGCATCGGAAGGGAGTAGGCGATGAACAGGCGAAGGAAGAACGAGGACCAGGCTGGTTGCTGATTAGTTACTGTTTATTCCATCTTTCCTCCCTCCCATCTCAAGCATTCTCCTTTCTCATCTCTCCATGCTGCATCTCACAGCCTGGCCTCTGCAGCCTGGGCTCCCCCTCTCCTCTCTCCATTCTGACTCCCTCTCACTCCACCCCTACTTACTCTTTCCACCTTGCCTTCCAGGCCCAAGCTCCACCCAGTCTGGAAGCAAAAACAATCTTAAGGAAGCCCTTTTTGACGGCCTGGGGGCAATAGCCCTCTTAAGGTGTTTTTCTCCTTTAGTAATTTTTGTATGGGCACAGTAAGAGATACATTGAAGTTTGTAGGGCACCTCTCCTGGGAATATCTTGCCACAGAGCTCAGCCGAGATTAATCACTCCTAACCCTAGCAGAATCCAAATCTAGTTATCACTGTTTGGATCATGATGGCGATCTGTCCATGACCAAGCTCTTAACTTTTAGTTAAGCATTAGGCACTTTGGCCAGGCCCATCTCCATGCCAGGGTAGCACATAGCTCATCGCTTTCCCTAGGTCCATCCAGTCCGTCGTTGGAACCGTCGGGTTCCAACGACGGACTGGATGGGGGGTCTAGGAAGTAAGGGCAGCTGAGGCTTAGGTCAAGAGAACAGATGCCCAGGAGGAAAATATCATTTATTGTCAAATGACTCCCACATAACAAAAGCATAGCATTTACTACTGTCTTCCTGTGCCCACAAAAAGGACATTGCTCTGAATAAACTATAGAAAGGACTTAAGGGGAAGAGAGAAACAATATTTACAAGTCAACAGAGCACAAAGAAAGAAATTACAAATTAACACAGAGGAAAGGGAGCACTGTGATGGGAACAACCCAATAAACCTAAACTACCTGAGGCTATGTTATCCTACAGTGGGTCTTCACCACTATGTCCCCAGCAATATGTCTAGCATACAGTGAGAATTCAAGAGTTTACAGAATGAATGGGAAAGAACTAAATCTTGCTTAGAGTTTGGTGCAATCAAGGAACAGGATTGTGTTCTTTTTTTCAGCATCACCAGACATAGGGATGATGTTTCAGGCTGGCCTATGTGAACGTTCATTAGATTCTGAAATGGAGCACTTCTCTAATCTTTCACAATGACTGCCTCCAACACTCTGTACCCAGTAGATACTTTAAAACTGAGCCCAATATTCTGACTAATAAAAAAATAACAAAACAGTTGATTCCCATAAGGAAGGTAAAACACAAGCCAGAGGGTATGGAAGAGGCAAGTAGAGAACCCTAAGAAAGGCAAAACCTTGTTGGAAAGCATTGATTTAAGGAACAGTCTTCTATTAAAGGCTCTGGACTATGCAAGAGGGGTGCTACAAACTCAGAAATTCCAAAACACTTTATTTTTTACTGTTAGGTCTTCTGACAAAAAGCTCTCCTATGTCCCTACATAACTAATAATTCTTAGCATCACATTTTTTTGTTACAAAATCATGACTATTTTGCTTATTTCCTGGATATTTTCAGAATCTATGAGAAAGTAGATTAAAAGATTATACAGGATGGCAAGTACAGTCAATTGGAAGAATCTATGCAGAGCTTTTCTAGATACAAAGACTTCTTAAGGGAGCAATTTGCTAATTTATCAACCACATGCCTTGGTTTTTGATAATGTCTATGAATATTGATGTTGGTGGCAGTAGTTGTTTGAAAAACTTGCTTGATCTCTGTTCGTCTCTGTTTAAGTTTCTTCATTAACAAATTGGATAGTACTGCTTATCTGATCATACTGTGATGAAAGTAAAGAATAAAGTATATAAAATGTTCTCAGAGAAGGACATGATTACATAGTCATTTAAAAAAAAACTGTTCAATGTCAGTGTAAGATAGTTGGATCTATAAGCCTTAAATTATCCCTGCGTCATCAGCAATAATATTTACACTAATTATTACCTATGCTGATCATAAAATGACTTTCATTTGTATAGTGCTCTTACTTTTTTTATTTGATAGCAACTTTATCCACAAATTATCCTTTGAAGTAAGAAAAATGTGTTATGCTAATTTAAAAATAAACTCCAGTTAAATGATGGAGTGAAAATAAATTCACATTTATAGAAACACAGTTTTGCCTTTTCAGATCCAAGACAAGGTCAACATTTTAGCTCTACCTTCTTCCTCAGCTATAGCATTCCATTACTCATACAAGCCTAATATTGGTTGGCCTAATAACATCGAAAGGTACTGCTATCTTCAGCAAACTCGGAACTACTCTTTATTCTTTCAGTTTGTATGCCTTCTTTCAGAGGGGATGATGCTCTGAAATATTGAAAGTGAACGAGATATTGATCATCCAACCCCAATTTGACACTCAAGAAGTTCAAGCACATTATAAGTTATCAACTCACAATTATCAGCTCCCACACTCCACCTTGCTATAAAAATATGAGGGAATATAAGTAGTTTCTATATTTATCTTGCTTTAGCACCAATAATATGATATAAAAAGTGATTTATAGATTCTATCTGTATAGGTATGATATATTAGGTATGATATATTTATATTTATATAGATGATACATACAACTAGACACATGTACATATGTCTAGATTAATAATAGAGAAGGTACAGTATCTGTATTTCAAAATAATCATGAATAGCTTTGTAACTATTTCATGGTGATTTGATTAAAATAAGATTAAAAATTTTTTAAAATAATAGAGTAGATAATAATAAAATGTAAATTCAGCTCAATAATACACTTTTGGGGCTGAAGCAATAGCACAGCGGGCAGAGCGTTTGCCTTGCACACTGGCCAACCCGGGTTTGGTTCCTCCACCCCTCTCGGAGAGCCTGGCAAGCTACCCGTGGCATATTCGATATGCCAAAAAACAACAACAACAAATCTCACAAAGACAATACTGGTGCCCACTTGAGCAAATCAATGAGCAACGGATGACAGTGACAGTGACAATACATTTTTGAGAGTGTATAAATTCATGTGTTTGTATATGTGTATTAACATTTATGCACATATTTTAATTAAAATATTCTTGAAATGAAGATAATAGTAAAAAAACTATTTCATTAAGACATTTTGAAGATTAAATAAATTAATATATGCTACACGCTTAAAGCAGTCCCTAATACATACAACATATCAATAAGTATTGTCTGTCATTGTTACTATTATTTACTTTGCATATTATAAAATAATTCATCACTGGAAAAATATTAACTAGAAACTGTCTTAAATAGTTCATTTCCTCAATTTAAAAATTTTTAAATATTTATCAATATCTATTTGGGGATACAACTTTCAAGAATATTTATTTTCCTGAACTGACATATTATCTTCCTTGGAAGATACTTATTATGTAAAGGTACCATCAATCAAATCATATAACCCTAAAAAAATTAGAGCAAACTATAGAACATATGCCAGAGTTATTTTGTTCCAGGGGATGTGTTTTATCAATGCAATCACATGTTGCTTATGATCTAGAATTGATCACACTAAGCAATAGTTTCCAGACCTGAAAGAAAAATTATTTAGGCAAAGTTCTAATTGGGCTTTTTACGGGCTTGGGAAGCACGCCTAGCTGTGTTCTCTGGCTCTGCACTCAAGGATCATTCCTGGAGGGGTTCAGGTCTTGAGCCCTGGTTGGCCTAAACATCCTATCCCTGTACTATCTCTCCAGCCCACAAACTCACAATTAAATACCAAATTTAAGTATTCTAGAATCAAAATTTTCCACAAAACACATGACTTTGCCCACATACTTAGCAATCAAATGGCATAAAGTTTAACTTCCTGTTGTGATGTCAACTCTGGTGAAAAGATGCAATTAAACCCCCAGGAAACCATAGCAATCATCACCAGTAACTTGTACTTTTTCTTATAACAGACCACATTAATAAAATAAACAAAAGTAAGCGATGCTTATCATAAAATAATATTAATCTGGAACTAAGAAAGTTCCAAAGTTTAGTGATACCTTTTTCCTTTCAAGTGTATCACTCTGGACAGAGAAACAGCCCAAAGAGTTAAGTGTTTTCCTTTGCATGCAGAATGCCAGTTTTGATTCCTGGCACCACTTGGTTCACCAGTACAGAACAGGGAGTACCCTATTTCCCAGCCGCCCAGCACAGCCTAGAATGACCCAAACACTCTCCCTTTGGAAAAAAATATATAAAGTGCATTACTTCTAGGTAATGCTAATATTCAAAGAAATTCATTATCCTTAAATAACTATGGATTCTTACATGTTAAGCAGTTACTGGTTATTTTATACGTGTTGGAACTTTTATAAAGGCTAAAATTTGAATTTTACCCTTAATGATGTCTTATATGTAGGTGTTCATTTGTATTATAATGTATGTGATATATATGAATATGCACTATATATACTATATATAAAACATAATATATACATTATATGTGATGTATAATATATTCTATATATCGTGTAGATATTATAAGCAGTAAATAATACATATCATGCATAGATAGTCCATGTTTCAAAGTCTGAATCCAAACCTACTGAAAATGTAAAAGAAATTTGTGTGCACAACTAATATATATGACTATAAATTAGCCACTTTGATTTTTCCTCCTCAGTGTTGAAAAATAGTACACTAAAAAAAAAAACTACACTCAAAATCAGTTTGCATTATATTCTTGTGAAAAGCAAGCTTTGACATATCCAAAATTGAAAATAATGCCTACAATGGCCACTGTGAACAAACATTTTCTTAACTGCTCCAGTATTTTGCTATTACAAATCAGAAATCTTAATATCTCTGTGCATTAAACTTGGTTCCAAATGTTTGGGGGCCTCAAAGAAGGATCGGGCTTCGGGTTTCTGACATAAAAAACCCTTCCTATAGCCCGAAGAATGCCCTTAGGCACATCAGGGGTAATCAAATTTCATGTGACCGATTAAATTACGTCCAATTATGTTTTCCAAACCTCTGTTTAGAAATTCAAAAGGCCCTTAGAAAACATGCTTTAAACCAAAGCCCGACTTGGCAAGTGAAACCGTTTACCTGCAAACGCCAAACAAAGAGGGGTGCTCCCACGCCCTGGACGGGCATCGCGACGTGGCACGCGATGTACCCCATCCCCATTGTGCGGCGCAAATTCTTCCTGACACTGGGAGACACCGCGGAACAAAAATACTATTAGAAATGCTTCAAAAGGAACATTTTTTGGCCGCGATGGGGACTTTTGACATTATTTATTAGGTTCAAAACTGCTGCACAAAAGCCGAACAATGGGTCTGTGGAAACCAGTCCATCTGAGGCCCTTTCTGTTATTCTGGGCCCGCATTGATTTGAAGACGGGCCGCGCTCGCCGAACAATCCCTCGCAGCGGTCAATGCAAGTGCGCATTCACGGCGCGCCGAGGAGGGGCCTGTGAACAAACCGTATGGAGACGCTGGGGTGGCTGGCGCGCGGGGGGAGGCGGGGCGGACCTTGATTAACCTCTTGGAAGGGGCGATGGGTGGGGGAGCCCCCTCCTTCAGCCGCCAAAGGGGCGCTCCTGCCAGATTGTCGTGGAGGGAGGCGTCTGCCCTGCGGCCCCTTCTCCACCCGGGATGAGGATGCTTGAGGAGCATCCCCGGGGCCATGGCAACTGCGCCTCTTCCGCGGGGAGGTCCGAGCTTTGGAAGCTGCTTCTCCAGGGCGCCTTCTGGGGCGAGCATCCTCTCTCCTCCAGCGGCTCCCAGGCACAGACAGACGCTCTCTGAGCCGAGCCACCGGGGCTGGCTTCTCCAGAGAAGAAGTTTGTGCTGGGAACAACGCAAAGGACGCACTGAAGTGTGTCCAATATACCTGTTCCCTGGGGATTTTTTTTCTTTTTTTTTTTTTTTCTAAATCTCTCCTAGGCAGAGACAGAGACGGAGATGTGAAAGAATTGAGCACTTGCTTTGCATGCAGGAGCCCAAGATGAGAGCGTCCAGGGGGCACCTCCAGGAGTGAGCCTTCAGGATCTGAGCACCAAGGGGCGTGCACCCTCTAATCAATGTTAACTAACTGATCAAAACCCTCGTTTCGGAAACTGAAATCAATGGGATGAGAAATCAACGTTTATAAAATGTGCTGAAAGTTGAAGATCGCCTCTACGATCTTCGTGTGCATCCTCACACATTTTTAAGAGAGTAAAAATGCCATCGACCCGGGTTCGATACCCGTCATACCTGCCACTGCATATGTTCTTCACAGCACTTTCAGAATTACCTCTGAGCACAGGGCCAGGAGTAATCCTTGCTCAGCACCAGGTGTGACCCAAAGTTATAAACAACAATAAAATAATTGTTCTTCGAGAACTAGGAAAAGAAAAGGATTTTTTTGTTTTAGTTTTCTCATACAACCTTAAGGAATTTTAAGAAAAACTGTTTAAATTTCAAAAAAAGAGGGAAAAAAGAATTGGTGACAAAAATAAAACCTCAAATTCTACATTTGGGGAAAGTTTCTGAGTGAAAAAAGTTTTGAAAACAGAGGCATCTGCCATTTAGACTTAACTGATAATTTAAGGACCTGGAAGGAATTACTTCATGTGTGGTATTAGAACTGTCAAGCTTGTCAAAAATTAAAACAATCAGTGAATTGATCTGAGTCTACATAACACCTACACAAAATAATAATAGACTTATTTTTTTTCCCTTCTTTACCTAGTGATACTACTGTTTCATGAAAATATGAGGTACTTTAATAATAATGCACTCAATAACATAAGAAATATATATGTATATATACCCACCTGTGGGCTGGAGCGATAGCACAGCTGTTGGGCTTTCATCTTTCATGCGGCAGACCCGAGTTCGATTCCTCTGCCCTTCTCGGAGAGCCCGGCAAGGTACCCATGTGTATTGGATATGCCAAAAACAGTGACAATAAGTCTCTCAATGAGAGATATTACTGGTTCCCGCTCGAACAAATCGATGAGCAAAGGGATGACAGTGACAGTGACAGTGACCCCACCTGCATTTATATGCACAGATGTTTACATGGTTTCAGTGTTTTTCCTTAGAACTTCTGTTGATTGACTATGTAAATTAAAGTTTATATTTTCAGAGAGAATTAAGAATGCTTTTATGATTTATACAACTTTTACAATTTAAGGACTTTGAATCACATATTGGGATTAGAACATTTGGAATAACCTAAAAGATAATACACAAATGCAAAAAGTTTGCAAAATATTTTATATGTATAATATCATCCAACAAGTGGGTGTCAGTCTGTCCATTGCTAGGAAAATTAAATGTAGTTCAGCAGGCAACACTCTTTGACTGGTATCTACTAAATATTTCTACTACCCACTCAACATATTAAAGTAGAACAAAGAAAAGGCATTAGTGATCTGATTTCTCCCCTGAGAGTTATTTTCTGGAAATAAAGGTGGAATGGCATTGCAAAATCACCAGATAGATAAATGTTTTCAGAAAACCAAACATTGCTTTGTGAACTCTATGTTAATTTGAATACTCAGCCTTGACCACTGACTGATTCACTGTTACTGGTAAACAGTGTGAGAAAATTTTGAGTGAACATGATGTGGCTGTAGCACTTGAAGTTATAGATGATGATCTGGACAGAATATATTGCCTCATTCTTGACCAAAGAATAGGAATTCCTCCCCTGAATGAAATTAAGCAATTACAATTCATTTTAGCACTTGCTTTCCTCAAAGAGTAATGGGCTAGAATGTAAGAAGCAAGACTCCCATGATTCAAATCCTGTTGTATCATTTGGTCTAAGCCTCTTTCTCCTTACCTGAAACATAAGGATTGTATTACTTAACTCACAGAGTTGCAAATGGCATTAAGTTTTATTCACTCATTTATTCATTAACTCACTTTGAGGTGTGTGTTGTGTATGAAATCGGAGATTCAGAAAGAAATCAAGTAAGCATATGGCTCCATGCATATGGTTGTGGGCCATATGCATGGAGTCATGTGCCTACATTAACCAGCCAACACCAGCTGCAGTTCCTTATCAAATCTGTGTCCTAGAAATAATAGAATCTCTGACTCAGTGTTTTTGGTAAAAGGTCAACCAGCCTCCACTTTACCTCTTCTAACCCAAACTAATATAGTCTCCTTTGAAAGAAAGTTCTTTGAGGTGTGTCAAAATCTGCCTCTCTTCTGCGGGTCAATTTCAACAAATTTTATGAACAGCTTTTCTCAAAAAAAATCCAAACAACAAACAGACAAACAAAACCGATCAAGAAGCTATTTCAGTGTGGTAGAGCGTATGCCAGAGTTGGTTTTCCAAACCAAACCTCATTTGTAGAAGTGGGGTGTCAAGCAAATGTCTCCAAGCAGATAACAGAAATGAGAGAAGAAATCAAGCAGGGACCCTAAAAAATGTATCATCTATCAGAGTCCAGCCCATTCCCAGATCTTGCTTTTTTTTATTTACAGGGAGAAAATGGATCCAGTGTAGATACAATTTTCTGTATTTTCAGAAGAAACAAAAAATGTGCTTTATACATAAACTTCTGGGTTTTAAATGTTAGTAATGTTTTTCAACACAGCAGAAAAGTACACATATCATTAGTTTGTATGTTTATCAGTTTGTTTCTTGGCCTATGATTAGCCCTATCAAAGTTATGCTGTTAATTTATTTTATTTCATATCTTGTTTATCTCATTGGCTGGAGCGACAGCGCAGCAGGTAAGGCGTTCACCTTGCACTCGGCCGACCCTGGTTTGATTCCTCCGCCCCTGTCTGGGAGCCCACAAGCTACTGAGAGTATCTTGCCCGCGTGGCAGAGCCTGGCAAGCTACCCATGGCGTATTCAATATGCCGAAAACAGTAACAATAAGTCTCACAATGGAGATGTTACTGGAGCAAATTGATGAGCAATAGGATGACGATGATATAGTGACAATTTATCTCAAACTATGACATTATAAATATTTAGATTGGGGCTCTGTACCTAAGTTCTAGATTTGAGAGTTCCAGACCTTTTCTCTACCACCAACACTTTAGGAATATTAAATTTTTTATCTTCCTTTGTATCAGTTGTCCCAATTCATCTTCAAGTTCAGAATTTGAAATGGTAGAATATTTTATTAGATTTTTCTGATTTCAGAGACTTACCTAGAATCATTCATAACAGTAGCTCAAGAGCTCCTAATCCTAAAGAAAATTTGACAACTTTACAACCAATAACCTTTGTTCTTTACACATCCCTGTCCCTGCTCTCCCGTTCAAATATCAAAAACAAGATAAAAATATCAAAGGCACCTTATAATCTCCACATTCTAGAAGTTATGAGTAGAAAGAGAATTTAGAAGCCTTCTGAGACTGACCCAAAATAACTTCAACATCCTCCACATTTGTTAGGATCTGAATCTTGAACATCTGTATCAAAGATTTCACTGCTTATCAGAGAAAACACATAACTTTGAATTTGCATTATAATGGGCGTATTTTATAATTTATAAATATATATTACATGATCAATAATTATCAGTTGACATGTATAATATTGGGACAAGTGCTGACTGCGTTTAAGTATTTAACTTTGGCTCATCTTTATCTAGTTTATTTCAATTGTAGATTTTACCCCAATATTACCACAGATTACCCACAGATTATTCATTGACCAGCTGATTTACAGCAAATCGGGTTTTAAAACAACAACCCAAACACTCAAATTTTCATAAACACATGAATTAAATAACATAACCCATTATTTTGCCATCAAAGATTCAGAGGTTGTTGAAAATGGAAAAGCTTTTTGCCATTTCCAATCGCTTTGTGTTTAATTTTTTCCCAAATTTTCCACCCAGGTAATTGACAGACGTGAATAAAAATGCATTTCTCATTATTTAGAACCCACTACTTTCAGGTCAAGCATTTCTTGAGTTTAATTATTTCCAACTCTGGCTGAACACTAATCAATACTTGGCAAGATTTGGAAAAATACAGACACACCGGGGTCCCAGTGACAGTTGCTATAGTTCCTAACCCCCTCAGGAATTTAATGTGCAATCTTGGAACCACAAGTCTGATTAGTTTACCTGAGATTTAAGCTACTGTTCTAAATGTGCTCTCTCCAAACACCCATGAATGTGCTAGAGCTATGAAATCAAGAGTATGTTCTCCCACAGAACTTTGTTTGTGGACAACTGTAGCCATAAAAACAAGCATCATAATCCATGTGAAAGTCTACATATTTTTTCATATTTTATTTATACTCAGATGTATCATCAAACCAAACTGTGTGAAAATCTCAACCTTTGTACTGGAGATAGAACTCCAGGGATAGAGTTTATCCTAATACCACATGCCCTTCCAAGTACTTCCAGGCCTGGCCTGGTGGTAGCCACCAACTCTTCTGCTTAGTTATTTTACTAATGAGAAGACTGAGAACAGAGAGCTGTTTATCTACTAGTCAAAAATAGTAGAAGCTAGATTTTAGAATTTTCTGCCACACAACCATCACACAGCATCAGTATGATTCAATTTATGACCAGTATTATTCCATTATACCACACTTCCTTTATCCACTCATCCATCATTGAACCGTGCTGTTTCTGTATCTTGACTATTTTGAATAGTGCTACAGTGAACATAGTTGTGCATATATCTTCAGATTGTTTTGTTTGTTCTTTGGATAGATACTTAGGAGTGGAATTGCTGGATCATGTGGTTAACATTTTTTAAGTTTTCCATACTGTTTTCCATAGAGGATGGACCAGTTTGCATTCCCACACAATGTATGAAGGTTTCTATTTATCCACACTGAGAATGGCAATTTATGAATAGAAGTAAAAACTTATTTGAAAATTCATGCAATAGATTTATGGTTTACAGCTACAAATTTTAAATCCTTGGAAATCAGTAGTCTTAGCATCAACATAAACAAGTATGGGAAAAACTGAAAATCAAGTTTCCTTGATTCATCAGAGAATGAAATTTTCAGAACAAATGGACACCTCATATTTTCACATCTGGAGAGAGAGGTGATTAAAACCAAAGTCTCAAACCATGACCTGTCTCTCTGAAGCAAAAGCCTTTGGAGCAAATGTCATTTAACTTAACACTTACGTGACAAATTAACAACCTACTGGAAGGAAGCTGAGTGCAGACTAGTTTTCAAGAAAGGAACTTTTAAGGATCACAGTTGTAGAGGGTGCCTATACTTCAGTAGGTCTTGCTTAAAAGAATCTCAATATTTTCTCAAGATGAGTGTCTGAAAAAGAATCTCTCATAATCCTGACTCAGGGAAGGGCATAATAGTAATTGTCAAATATTTTCTTGACATTCTCTATAGCAAAGATTTTCTAGAGTGTTTTCCTAGTTCAAAGGGGACATGTTTAATACCCCAGCCTCCTTAAGCCTCTTGTCTTACCAGAGAGGGAGGAGGGAAAAAATAAAAACCACTTGTGAAGGTCACAGTCTAGAGATACAGATCTACTGAAAGATTGAGATTTAATAGTAAGATTATAGAGAACTCCCTTCCCCCACACCTGGTCCGCACACCCACAGATCTCCCGTATAATAACAGCAGATTGATTACAGGCAAAAGAGCTGCAAGACGCAAGGCTCTGAGGAGTAGTCAGGGAAGCCCGAAGTCTTTAGGGGAGACAAAAGCAAGAACACTGGAGTAACATGAAACCTCTGTGCACCTTACAACAAACATCAAATACAGCTCCACACCTAGCCAGATCAGGGTAAAAAACTCCACACTAAAGAACCGATTTACCTCAGTTCCTATTACTTGATTCATCATTCTTGACATTCAACAAAAAAAATCGGAGATATGCCAAAAGGTGTAATGGTGGTGGAATTGGTGCTCAAATATTAAATGCAATCAAATATTATGAACTACTTTATAAAAATTAAATTAAATTTTAAAAACCAGAGAAACGTCTTTGATGGGTTCATGAGCATGTTTCCTTGAATACAGCAAGGAAAAAATTGGTAAAGCTGAAAATAAATCAGTAAAAATCATTTAAACTAAAAATAAAAGAGAAAATTGGGTGGAGAGAGAACTACAAGGGAGCAAAAAGAAGTACAGGACAATTTTAGATCTTATTTTCCTATTTTTTTTCTTTGTTTGTTTGTGGGTCATATTCAGCAGTCTCAGGGGTACTCAGGACTCTGTGCTCAGGGATTTCTTGGTGGTGCTTAGGGAACTGTATGGTGTTCTGGGGATTGAACCTGTGTTGACTGCTTGCAAGATAGCCCCTTCCACGCATCAGAAAGGAATTGTAAAAATTCAAATGACTTCACCCTCTTCTCATGATATCATTTATTCCCCCATGAAACCATCAGTCTTTTCCAGCTGCACTTGAATCACAGAGAATCTTCAGTCCAGGGATATAGATTATGTTAAAATACTTTGTGTTTACATTCTGGAATATATTTATGAATCGTTTCAAAACACAGGATGTGATTTAAAGAGCATTCTTATGAGACAACATTTTGCTACTAATAGGTTAATTGGAAGAATATCTCTAAGACTTAGTTTTCTTGCCTATAAATTAAATAATCTCTGAAATATTCTCTAACCCAAATAATCCTGTGATCTCTGAGTTTTTTTAAACTCCACAAAAATAGTTTTCTTAAATTATTTTTGAAATAGCATTACATGAAAATTGCCACTTTATAGGACGAAAATTGTCAAATGTAGGAACTTGTATGTTACAACTTAATACATTTATAAGAGTACACAAGACATTCAATACATAGTTTGATGTAAACAAATAGCTATTGAACAACCCAATTTCATTGTATGAGTATCCGTAATTCATTTAATCATTATTACTTTTATTGACAGTTATATAGACAAAGTCCTGTTTTTTTTAATATTAAAAACAAATAAGACTTCTATGAAAATTTTTGCACATGTTCTCTACTGTATATACACTAGCTTCTGTAAGAGTGAATAGGCAAATCATAGAACAGTTATATTCAATCTTTTATGAAATATATTTTTCCCTTTTTCTCCCAATTTATACTCTATCAACATTATTTACCCCTTCCAAATTTTCCACATCTATGCTAGTGCTTGCTCCTATCTGATTTTGTTTTTCAATTTTTGCCATTTTTATGGGCATAGAAAGGTGGTGCATTGATTGTAACTTTAATTGTTCTTTGTTAGAAAAGTTATGTTTTAGCACCTCTCTTCCTACCAAATATTTATTCTGAATTTTTAAAAGTGATATAATTATGGGTTGAGATTCAACTCCTTTCTTTTTTTCCTGCACCACATATTTTAATCAGCTGATGAATAGTGACATAGCCCTAGAAGATACAGTGGGGGGCATGTGGATAATCCACAAAGTCCATAATCTGCCTCTAAATAAATAACCAGGAGTTGACCTTTGGGGATTGTACTCACACAATTCAACTGCCATGACCCAGTGTAATATTTCATGGCTTGATATAACTAGCCAAGGATTACTTTGCATGCAATTCAGTACTTGGGCAATTCTTTCATTTGAATGATTAGCTTATTTCAACCACAGTTTGTTTGAGACACAAAAGCTTGTGCTACCTGCCTGTGGTATCACTCCAGATAGCTGGAAACTTCGTCTGCTTATGTGCAATGTTTTTCACATTTCTCTTACCCTTCCTCTTTGAGAAGGTGCAGCTTTTCAACAACCCTTTTAAAACATAATAATTTTTTAAAACAACATTTAAAATCACAATTAAGAGCACATATTCAGAAAAACAACCCTTCATTATGTTTATTATGTAAAAAAATCAAAATTCTCTCTCCCCCAATCTAAGGAAATCAATGGAAATTCTAACATCTTTTTTAGATCATTTTATGAATAAATAATTTTTATGAATTCACTTAGAAAGGAGGGACCCATACACAGAATCAGGAACAATTGAAAACTCAGTCTGAGTTACCCCCAACTCTGGCCTTTATTGAAGGGATTACCAAAGATCTATGTAGATATTATTTTGAAATTTAGAGTTCCAACTTGTATAAACATGAATGCCCATGCTGAGTTTTTGCCTGCCTCTGTGAAGCAGCAAAAGGAACCCAACAGACCCTATTCTTGCATTAAAGCAACACACTGTGGAAAGTCTGAAAATAAACCATCTATGCTTGATTAATTAGGTTTGTAAGTATTGTTTCAGAACCAAACAATATTTCTAAAGATTTCAATAGTTCAAAGATTGCCCTATGGCCGTCTGGCCAATACATCTTCTAACACATGCAGTTTACAAGCATTTTTCTTCCCAATATGTTGTCTTTGGTTGGTGCGACATTGTTTGAGTGCAGGGCTATTTGGGTCATAGTGGTTTTCTCCCCTGCACAGCAGTGGTGCTAAGCATAGCACTTTGACCATACATCTTCCATGTCATTTCCATCAAAGGCACATGATACTTCCTGGTGACCAATCAGGAGTGGTCCAGCATTCTAACAGAGGGCATATTGGCAAACCAAGCTTTCTTAATGACAGCCTTTGTTCAAGGCCAACAAAAGGGAGGTCCTGCATATTAACATGTGGCCTTGTGTAAAGGTCACCAGTATGGCACATTCATCATATTTCACAACTGAGAAAGAGAACTTTATAAGTTCTGTCAGAACCTACTGTTGTCCAAATAAATGTATTAGGCTGACAGCTGACACCAACGAGGCAAATGATCTTGAGTGATGATCATTTCTTTTTTAAAAAATATCCTTTCATTTCTTTGAAGCAGCAGCACACACATGATGGGGAAAGATCATGTTTAAGTAATATACTTTAGGGCCACAGGGGGTTAGAATAACCAAGCAACCCAATTAAAATATTAATTTAATAACATGTAATCATTAGACCAACTGGCATCTCCTCCTAACAAGCAAACCACTGAGAAGAAAACCACATATTTTAACATCTCAGTCTTTAATGGTCGTCTTCATAGTAAAGAGCAACAAGTCCATGAAAAATCTATCAATAAGACAGCCTGTTACATGGCAACTGGCATTAAAAATAATTCCAAGGCTTGGGTTTGTTGGCAGTGATGCATCTTGGTTAGAGTCTTCATAAAGCAAAGCAGAATGGCAGAATTGAACAGAGCTAAAGGGTGTAACGTGGGTTTGTTACTAAACCGAAGATAAGATTATATACTTCCTTACTGGGCAAGAAAATCTTAATTAGAGCTAGTTCTATGTCCAATACTAGAAATAGACCTTTTGGGTATTAAACACAGTATTTTTAAAGAGTTGAAATTTATTTCTACTTAAGAGTCACGAAAATAATATAAGCAAAAATAAGATTAATAAATGAGCCTGCACCTCAGATCCCTCACTCTGACGTTACTGATAGACATAAAGATGAGGAGGCAAAGCGAAGGAAGGAAAAGAAAAGATTTTCTCTTTTCGTTTTTTAGATACAACAGAGATACAACAGACTCATATACTTTCTTGTCATTCAGACACTTTATTTTTCTCTAGAATATTTCCTACAATTTCTGTTCCTCTGGCTAACTTTGACTTATCCTCAGTTCCTTTTTCCAATCCCTGAATTGATTACAAATATTCTCATAGTTCTTTAGACATCCTTGATCACACCACTCAGGACTTGAAATTGCTTATTGAGTTACAGTATCTTCAAAATTGCTCAACTTCATAAGGAAAAAAATATTTTATATGTATTTCTATTTCCTGTGGTTGGCACTCCAACATTTGTATATCAATAGTAACTTTTAGTAATAAAACAAGAACAAGGGATATATTCATCACCTTTTGACCTATTTTAAACTTCTGTTAAATAAAATTAATTTCCATGTGCAAGAAATAAATCTTTGGAGCTGGAGCGATAGCACAGCAGGTAGGACATTTGCCTTGCATAAGGCCAACCCGGGTTCAATTCCCAGCATCCCATATGGTCCCCCAAGCACTGCCAGGAGTAATTCCTGAGTGCATGAGCCAGGAGTAACCCCTGTGTATCGCTGGGTGTGACCCAAAAAGCAAAAAAGAAAAAAGAAAAAAAACAAACAAGAAAAGAAAAAGAAAGGAATCTTTAACATTGGAATGATTTGCCTTTATTGTACAATAGAGAAGACACCTATAATAGAGCCTCTGCAATCCCTATGCTATTATTTTAGAACAAGTTGAAATAATCAAATAAGGGATAGAAGGAAGTAAACCTTTAAACTACCTTTGAAAAGGGCATTTGCTAGGCAAAAGACTTGTTTACATAATATATCATGGACAAAGTTACACAAAATAAAAAAAAGTTTCAAAGGACTCAGCCATCTGTTTTGGCATCAAGTCCTTTTTTCCACCTCTGCATGTTTATTCGGTGTACAATGCCTTCAAGTTGGAATGTTGTCTAGCTGTTTACATCCTTTTAGTCTTTAAGGTGCAAGGAAAGTCCTACTCCTTTCATGAAAACTTTCCCTGCTGTTCATGATCACAACATTCTCCGACTCTAGTTTTCCCTGTGTTTTCAGAAGTTTAATAGAAGGCTGTAGGGAGCGTGCCTTTTCTAACTTTTTATTTTATTTATTTATTTATTCTTTGCTTTTTGGGTCACACCCAGCGATGCTCAGGGGTTACTCCTGGCTCTGCACTCAGGAATTGCTCCTGGCGGTGCTTGGGGGACCATATGGGATGCCGGGGATCGAACCCGGGTCGGCCGCGTGCAAGGCAAACGCCCTACCCGCTGTGCTATTGCTCCGGCCCCATAACTTTTTTTTTTTTAATAAAAAGTGTTATAAGAACATACCACTAATAAGTCTTAGGGCTTAACATATTACACTTTGTAAGAGTTTAATAAATAAACTCAAAATAAGAAACATTAATATATGAAAGTAACCATTCTAAGTAAGCAAATTCTGAAAACTCAGAGCCACTTGTTTGACCTATCCTTTATCAAGTAGTAATCATGTTTTATTAGGATAGAATAAAATACAGACACAAAAATACACGTACCCATAGTTTCTTCAAACCACTGACTCTAATTGGCTATAAACTACTTAGATGACTTCCCTTTCTGGATTCTTCAAACTAGAACAGCAAAATCATTTAGATGGTATGCCCTGTCCACAGTTGATAGTTCAAGTAAATGCAACAGATCCAAAATTAGACTGTTGTAGTCTTTCTATGTACTTTTATTCTTAGGAAGAGATCATAGCTCCTTTCTGGAGGGAGATACTATTAAATACAATCACAAAAGAGTCTTCATTAAGTAGATTTCTCTAGAGACTGGAGAGATAGCACCCCTAGAGACTGGAGAGAGCACTGGAGTTAAGGTGTTTACCTTGCATCCACTGACCCCAGTTTGAATGCCTGGCACTGCATGTGGTAATATGTTACCAGTATTTTCAGGAATCCTGAGCCCAGAGGCAGTAGTAGTCCCTGGTCTACTACTGGCCAAAAAATAATGATAAAAAATTTCTTGAATAGACGACTCTGTAGAAATAATGATGACTTACAGGAAGATGGGGTGTCTTGAGGGATTTCATCTTTCCTAACGTATATCCTTTCTGAGGCTTAGTTCACCTCATATTTAATTAAACTAGACTATAGCACTTCTGTTATTAACCATTGTAATTCAAACTGATGTCCTAGATAGCTAAACAAAATAGCTTGAAGGGCCAAGCTATAATACAACAGCAGTACAAAGGTAGAACTCTAGCCTTACACATGACTGGAACTGCCAGGGGTGATCCCTGAGTACGAAACCGGGGTAAGCCCTGAACACTGCTGGGTTTGGCCCCCCCAAGTAAACACACACACACACACACACACACAAATAGCTTGATAAAACAAGACATTGCTATTATATTATGTTCACTAATACCAATACCACTGTAGTTCCGTTGTTCATTGATTTGCTTGAGTGGGCACCAGTAACGTCTCCACTGTGAGACTTGTTGTTACTGTTTTTGGCATATCAAATATGCCACAGGGATCTTGCTAGGCTCTGCCGTGCGGGCAGGATATTCTCGGTAGCTTGCCAGTCTCTCCAAGGGGGACAGAGGAATCGAACCTGAGTTGGCTGGTGCAAGGCAATACCCACTGTGCTATTGCTCCAGTCCCATGTTCACTAAAATTCATATTTTTTGTTTGGGGGTCACAGGCAGTGGTGCTTATGACTTTGTGCTCAAGGATTACTCCTGGGAGCTTAGGAGACCATATGTGGTATCAGGGATCAAACCTGACTTGGTCATGTGCAAGGCAAGTACGCTACCTGCTGTATTATCTCTCCAGCGCTAAAACTTAAGAAGTTTAAAATAACCTCATCACTGGTACTTTATTGGTTGTTGTGGTGTGCTAATGTACATTTTGCACAAGGTTGAACTTGTACTCCTAAAATATATATATATATATATATATATATATATAGCCTTGTCGGGGCTGGAGCGATTGCATAGCGAGCAGGGTGTTTGCCTTGCATACGGCCAACCCAGGTTTGATTCCCAGCATCCCATATGGTCCCCTGAGCACCACCAGGAGTAATTTCTGAATGCATGAGCCATGAGTACCTTGTGCATTGCTGGGTGTGACCCAAAAAGAAAAAAGAAAATATATATAGCCTTGTAAACCAATATTACCTGATAAAATAAATTTAAAATTGGGGGCTGGAGCAATAGTACAGCGGGGAGGGCGTTTGTCTTGCACACGGCCGACCCAGGTTCGATTCCCAGCATCCCATATGGTCCCCTGAGCACCACCAGGGGTAATTCCTGAGTGCAGAACCAGGAGTAAGCCCTGTGCATCGCCGGGTGTGATCCAAAAAGCAAAATAAATAAATAAATAAATAAATAAATGAATAAATAAATTTAAAATTAAATTATGTTTATACCACGTCTCATTTCATAAGCATATTAGATTCATCTATTTTTTTCTTTAAAGTGAACCACTGACCCAACTGTTCCATATGAACCCCATTGGCCGAAAACCTCCAGAACATAAGTGACTGAAAACGCCAAACCTCAAGGGATCAGAGACAGGTCACTCCTTTTCATCTCCCCACCCGTCATGGTCCTGGCTGTCATGCCCAAGAACTGCCTCTGGGTGCCATTTAAGCACATTAACGGCCATGATCCAGAGACTCACAAGTGAATCTCAGAACTGATCAGCTCACTGCAGAGACGTCTCTGGACCCCAGTTATTTAAAATTTTATAATTCCAGGACTATGCAGCTGCTTTTGCGGCTGTGCGACATCTCATGCTATTCATAACAAGCAATACACAATAAATCACCTAGCATCTGCCTGTGGGGCAGGCTTGAGCAGTGGTGGGAAAATTTGAAATAATGGTTTTGGGAAGGTGTAATGGTGGTGAGACTGCTGTTGAAATACTGAATGTAATCAATTATTGTGAACAACTTTATGAAAAAGAAAATTTAAAAAGTAAGTGAACCAACGGAGTGAGTATAAAAGAGATAAAGTGGCCAGCATGGTAGCCTTTCAGTAACAGTATTGTAAACTGCTGTGCCTACAAAGAGAGAAAAGGAAGAAAGCTTGTCATGCAGGCAGGATGGGGTACTAGAAGGAAACTGGGGACATGGGCAGAGGGAAGTGGACACTGGTGAAGGAATGGTGTTTGGACATTGTACACCTGAAACTCTATCATAAGTAACTTTGTAATTCATGGTGATTTAATGAAATAAAAGTTTTTATAAAAAGGATGTGACTTTTCATCTTCATGAATAGGACAAATCTCTGACCATCTACCTTATAATACATTCAAAGATAATTTTTAAAACAAAATTCCAGGTAAAATATTGGAAATATAATTGTGGATTTTTTTTAAACTTTAAACTATAACTCACTTCCATGCTGCATATTATGAAAAAATGGGCTTGGAGAATATTAAGAAAGAATCTTGTCCATAATTTCTTAATTCCCTACTAATTGAAGTATTCTAGGCTTAACTTAAAGCACATAGAACAATATCTAGTACCCATTATTACTTATACTCATTAGCTCTCTTCCCTCATTCCCTTCCTCCCTCCCTCCCCTGCTCCTGCAAGATTCTGGTTTTTATCTTCCCCATTACTCCTGAAAACTATAAGGAACCCTGAAACTGAACCACCCTTTTTGATTTAGGACAGCCCCTTATCCTCTTTGCCTCTGTTCCTCATCAGAAAGAAAGACAGAAATAGTTATTATGTTCATCCAACCAAAAGGAAATTAATGGTTGATTAGATGCCTGTTCAACACACTGAGGATGAAAACCAGTCTTCATGGTGAATTATTGAATTAGGGGCCAACTTACAGTGAGGCTGTGTCTACACAAAGCCAAACATGCAGTCAATTCATCAAAAAAAATACAGTTTAGCAACAGGAAAAATGAAATTAGACGGTCAGGATTGTGCAGTCAAAATAAAATAAAGAAACAAATGTCAATCCAACAGCATGATAACAGTCCTGACTGAATTTATAAACTTAAAGGAGAGAGTAAGAGAGACTTGTGACATTCACTGTCGGAAAAATGGAGCCTGTTGAACATATAAAGCTAGATTCATGAATTTGGTGTGAGGTTAATAGTTAATAATTCATGAATTGTGTGAAGTTACATGCTCCTCTCTTTCCTCTGGTAGTCTCTTATCATGTTCGGAATTCAAGTTAAGATGGAAACCAAGAAAAAACAAAACCAATATCCAAAGATTGGAGTGACACTATAGCCCAAGACATTCAAAGAAATTTCTCTTCTTTATGAAGAAAGACTGGCATAGGGAAGTTAATGGTGGAATCACTCAACATGACTTATAACTTAGTTTCATATTTGGTTAACTATTATCTTTATTTTCTATATGACATAAAGTATATTGAATGTTGTGTTATCTATAGATAATTCTAACAAGACTCATGTGATGTCTGTACTGATTTTTCTCAGGTTCTTCTTAATACCATGTAAGAAGTCAGAAAATCCTCTTTCCCAAAATGTCTGCTTTTCTGGTTGGCATGTCATTTTTAGATTGATGTTTTACTTATAAGCACTGCAGTATTACAATGCTATAATATTTAGAGACCATAAATTTCCAAGAAGCTCTAAAACCGCTGTTTTTGTGGTTATTGACTCATAACTATTTTGTAACTATTAAGTAGCATAGATGGGATGATGGTAACTTAAGAGTAATTTATCACTTCATTAAGAATGAAACACAGTTAATTAAAATTGCAGATCTTAATAACTGATTAACTGAACTCTCTCCCTCACCCTAAAAGAATTAGTCTAGGGAGTTAGACAAAGGAAGCATTCTTCAAGACACATTGGAAAGTGCAGTTTTGTGAACTGAGTCCTGAACCCCAGGAATGAACATTTGCAGCTGCAACATGAACTGTTTTCTGTTACCTTAAATACGGCTGGGCCATATGGAGCATTTCTGAGGACCTTCTATTTTAAAATGTTCTGTTAGGATTCGATGCGTTTCCATATGTCTCATCCTTACTTCAGAGTTTCTATTCATTTCCATAAAAATAAGATCTTTGTTTTATAAGAGTTCATTTCTCTCTCTCCTCATCCCTATTATGGTCGCAAACCTCTACTTGGGTTATTACAGCCACTCTAGGACCAGCTGATTGTGGCAAGATGAATAGAGAATTATTTGGAGGAAAAACAGCAGCAGCAGATGAACCGTTGGGCTGCCATGCTCCTGTTTTCTTTGCTCATTCCAGCCAACCCAGTGCAGACGATAATTAACCTGATATGGTTGTTGAACTGCTTCAACATGAACAAAATGTTTACAGAAATCATGGTTGAAACCCTGAAGAAAGTGCTGAAGGAAGATATAAATTGGTTAACAGAAAATTAGCCAAAACGTGCTTGCTGAAAATGGGAGTTCCCTGTAGTTTGGGGTTGACTTCAAGCAATTATCCAAACAAAACAGTTGGCGCCTGTGCTGGCGACAAAATAGTGTTTCCATAAAGTAGAGGGAGAAGACAAATATGCATGAAAATTAAATTTAGGCCTCTGGGACTCCCCCTTTGGGGCCATAGAAGAGCTGATTACATGTTCACAGCTGGAATTGGTGTTGGCAGGCAGGCCTTATTCATGGACAGAGGGAGGGACTCCCTTTTGGAGCTACCCTCTTGTAGCAAAGCAAGAATGGCAGCATTGAAAAAGCATCTGATGCATACAGACCTCAAGCCCATGCTCCCAAGCTCCTTAGATCCCATCTAATTGCAGTTGTCTCCACTGGGAAATCATTCTGTGGCTCAAAGTCTGTGCGTCTGCTTGAACACAAGTTATCATTCACATCCCTCATCATGCTCTCTTCTGCCCAGGCTGCTTTCATAACTTACCCATTTCAAAGGAAGCAAATTCAGCCAAGAGAATGGCAGTATTCTTGGTGACAGAAGAGTTAGAGTTTGCCATTCCAAAGATGGTCATAACACAATGCTAAAGCTGTCTTGGAAGAGAGACTTTTATGGACTTGAATGGCGAAAGTGTGGCCCGTGTGTTATTTGGCAGTAGTTCTCTTGCCATAATGCTCTTGACTCTGTGGTGTCATATCATAAACATAGCTCTAATTCTATGCCCTTCCTTTATAATTAGGTCTCCTACCATTTGAAGATAAGGTGTGGTTCCTTACCCTTATGTAATAGACTTGATTTATGCAATAGAGTGTTATAGAGGGGTAGTAGGGAGCTTTATATGGCAATTTAAAACATGAAAAGAGGGTGTAAATCAGTCTCATAATGAGAGAGAAACTGACAATGGGGATCTAAGACATAGAAGATCAGGTTATGCTCAATAATTACAATATACACTAAATATTGGACTGTACCAGAACTAGTATGTAGCAGGAACTACAAGTAGTCATATGTAGCAGCAACTGTTCAAATAGTTTGCTTACATTAACTAATTTAATTCCCTACAGCAATCTGATGAGGTATGTATAATTATTACTGTAATTTTTAATTAAGAAAACAGGGCAAAAAGTGGTTCATGATCTAGTCAATACCCACTAATGGTTGTTAGCAGAGGCAGGACAGGCCACTGGTTTCAGGGCTCACAATTCTTCACCATTATAATATCATCCTCTTGAAAAGGCAGGTCAGCAAGGCAAAAATGGGCTTTCGAAAGCAATAAGTAGAACTTTCTATATTAGTTTCACAGTCAGAGTCCAATGTCCAGTCTTATGCTTCTCAGTTGCTTCTAAACAGATTTATCAGAAGGATCCTCTTAAAAATTAAACCATATTCTGTTCATGCTCAAACTCTTTCAATGGTTATAAGAATGGCTTATAGAAAAATCAAAACATCTTATCATGCTCTTGAGATCACATGGAATCTAGCTTTACTTACCTCCTAGTACCTTTCTATTTTTTTTAGCACAACACCACTCATGACCAGGCCAAGCTTGCTAACACATAGGCCCAA
Organism: Sorex araneus; assembly: GCF_027595985.1. Classification (NCBI taxonomy): domain Eukaryota; kingdom Metazoa; phylum Chordata; class Mammalia; order Eulipotyphla; family Soricidae; genus Sorex; species Sorex araneus. The sequence goes on from NC_073311.1 coordinate 44,813,935, forward strand.
TGTCTTGGCTGTTGTCTGTGTTTTAAAACTCATTTCCCCATACATTGGCATTGACTCATCCTTTCAGCTCCTTCCTCCTGCAATCCCAGCAAAAATCTCACCACATTTGATCACTTTAAAGAGCACCTCTAAATAACATTGATCCCTCCAGACTAATCTCATTCACTTTAATCTATCGGACTTACCACTGCCTAAAAATGTTACAATATATTTGTTTGCTAACTTGTTTATTGTCTTTTATTGTCATATAAGTAAGTCATATAAGTCTGAAAGGGATGATCCGCAAATAGAATCATCAGATCTTGGAAATTAAACTGTTCCTAAATGAGTCTGAGCTTCAGATAAGCAACAAGTATATTGCATGGGACATGTTTCTAATAAAAAGATAGCTGAAGGGTAAACTTTATGTTCTCTTATCCAACTTAAAACACTTTCTGTGGAGTGCACTTAGAGAAAAGCCATATATTAAAAGAGGAGATGCCATTTTATCTGGAGGAAGCAAGTTCAATATTTGAAAGAAAGGACCTCTATATTGTTATTGGAGAGAACATAACTAAGACCAGATGAAAGAAGTCACCTTTACATAAAATATAAATGGGCAATCGTGCAATTAGTTATCTCTCACAGTACTGGTTTTCCATCACCAGAACTATACAAGTACAGTCACTGAAACAATTGAATTAATATTTATGAAAGGAGTTTGTTTTAAGCACAGGTGGATCAGTTCCAGAGTGTCAGAAGACACTGTGAATTCAGGAACATAAAAGGAGAGGAAGGTGGACCTCTCTGTATTTGTGAGAGCTTTCTAAATTGAAAATAACCTTGGGTACCTACTACGTTCCAGGTACTGTGCCAAATACTAGCAATACGGAGATGACTAAAGCTTGCTTCCGACACTTCAGAATATTCCAATGAAATTAGTAAGTGAGGACAGATACAGAAGAGATTGTAAAATGATGTCAGTGTACATGGTAGAGCGAAGTACAGCAAGGTTAGAAATAGAGTGAAGCGGATGTGCATTCAGGGAACACAGCCACCTAAGAGGTGAATCTTAGCCCAAAAGAGATGCAGAGAGAATTCTTGTTTCTGCTCATTTCATAATAAAGTGACTATGTATTTGTATGTAAGAATTTTGTTTGTTTTGTGGCCACAGCTGGAAATGCCTGGGAGATACTCCAAACATTGTGTTCACAGGTTACCCCAGATTGATCTTGGCCCTCCTGCTTGCGAAGCATATGCTCAGCCCTTTGAACTAATATCCCTGGCCGGAAGTTAAGAATTTTTAATATCTTTGGTAGAGGGAGAGGGACACTGGTGGTGAGATTGGTGATGAAGCATTGCATGTCTAGAACAACTCTATTATGAACGACTTTGTAAACCACAGTATCTTAATAAAAATCTAAAAGAAAAACATTTTAATATCTGGTCACTATGGTGTTTTGAGGCATCCCAATGTAGTTCAAGAGATTAAAGTAGGGACCAGAGCGACAGTACAGTTATTAAGTTGCTTGCCTTGTATACAGACCACTCAACTTTGATCCCCAACATGGTCCCCATACGATCCCCTAACTCTCTCCAGGAGTTGATCCCTGAGTGCAGAATCAATCAGAAATAACCCCTGAGCACAGCCAAATGTGGCCCAAACAACCCTCCTCCAATCGATAAAAGATGAAAAGAAATGACACTCCATCGGCCACCATCCAGATCGCATGTCTTTCTCTCCTGGAAGGGAGCATAACATGATGCTGGTCATAACCATGCCACAGGCTATAACCATGCCACTGGACCTAGCACCAGGCTGTTTCACTTGGGGGGCCCCAAAGGGGGGATGGATAAGATCCCTCTCTGCTCCAAGGGACCCAGCCCTAGCAGTCGAAAACCTCCAGAACTCAACTACCACCACGCTCATGGTCACTCTCCACACGGTTCCAACTGAGCCTTACCCACAAGTAAACCTATTACTGGACCGCACAGCTCATTTGTGGCTGCACGACACCTCATACCACATACCACTCATACTCCAAGAGTACCGTACCACATTTGATGGGGTTCAAGTAGGAGGCAACCAATCTTAGAGGAAGGTTTTGTGGGTTTTTTTTGTTTGTTTTTACAGATATATATAAAAGCGCCATGTAATCCCACCAACGGCCAACATCCAGAGACTATAAGACCAAGCTCTTGGAAGTGCGCTTCTGCAAGACATCTAATACCCTTGTTCTCCCTCTTGGAGAACCTGACAAGCTACCAAGAGTCTATTGCCCACACAGGAGAGCCTTGCAAGCTCCCCATGGCGTATTCATATCCCAAATACAGTAAAAGATATATACATACCTCTCGGAGAGCCCAGCAAGCTAGGTAGTGTATCCTGCCCACACAGCAGAGCCTGGCAAGCTACCCATGGTGTATTCGATATGCCAAAAACTGTAACGATCGGTCTCATTCCCCTGACCCTGAAAGAGCCTCCAGGCATTGGGAGAAACAAGTAAGGAGAGGCTGCTAATATCTCAGGGCTGAGTGTAATAGAGACATTACTGGTGCCCACTCGAGTAAATCGACCAACAATGGGATGACACTGATACAGTAATATATAGGAGCACACAAGGATCAACATTTAACAACATATTAGTTATCTCTTATAGAAGGGGTTAATGTTCCCTGCATGAAATACAACAATCTTCACGCTCTTTTCTCTAAGGAAACTTTTTTGTAGCATTTTCAGTGTTTTTTTATAATAAACAATACAAAATATATTACTTTGGTTCTGCTTTGGGGCAGGGGTTGGGGTTCAGGATGGAAAAATTTGAAATATGGTGATGGGAAGGTACAATGGTGATGGGATTGGTGCTTGAATATTCACAGTAACACAGTCATCCCATTGCTCATTGATTTGCTTGAGCAGGCACCAACAACATCTCCATTGTGAGACTTGTTACTCTTTTTGGCATATTGAATACACCACGGGTAGCTTGCCAGGCTCTGCTGTTAAGGAGAAAGACTCTCGGTAGCTTGCCAGGCTCTCCGAGAGGGACAGAGGAATCAAACCTGGGTCAGCTGCGTGCAAGGCAAACACCCTACCCTCTGTGCTATCACCCCAGCCCATAATTACTAAATATTTGTTCCCAACGTCCTCCCTTCCGAAATCCTACATGCCATTTCATCAGTAAATACTCACAAAGAAAGAGAAAGCTAGTAAAAAAAGTCATAAATAAAAGGGGAAACATTACAATATACGCTACAAAAATTTGAAGGATCATCAGGTATTACTTTCAAAATCCTTATGCCTCAAAATGGGAAAACATAAAAGAAATGGATAAATTTTTGGACTCCTATAACCTCCCAAGGTTTAACTCAAAAGAAACAGCACGGAACAGACAGATTACTATCAAGGAAATCAAAATGGTAATCAAAAGTCACCCCCAAAACAAAGCCCAAATCCAGATGTATTCACTAGTGGGTTCTTCTAAACCTTTTTTAAAAAGTCCTACTCCCAATACATTTCAGGCTTTTTAAGGAACTTGAAGAAATGGGAATCCTTCAAAACAGTATGAGGCAAATATTTCTCTGATACCAAAAGCAGACAGGTACAGCACCCAAAGTCCTATATCTACATACCTACATCCCTAATAACTGTAAGTGCAAGGATCCTCAACAAAATATTAACAAACTGCATCCAACAATACAGCAAAATGACCATACAAGTAGGTATTTTAAGGTCTTTGAAAGACAGAAAACAAGCAAGACGACCCGAGGATGCAAGGATGGCTTAACATATGCAATTTAATCAATATAAAGTACCATATCAATATAAAGAAAAATAAAAATTACATGATCATATCAATAGATGCAGAGAAATATTTTGACAAGACCCAACACCCATTCATAATTTTTAAAAATCTCAGTAGAATTGGATTTGTAGAAACTTTCCTCAATATTGATAAAGTCATCTACCACAAACTTACAGCAAACATTGTACTTAATGTTGAAAAAATTGAAAGCCTGCCCTCTTAAAATGAGCAGCAAAATTAGGTTGCCCACTCTCATTATTTCTATTCACTATAGTACCAGAAGTAGTTGCCACAGCAATTAGTCAAGAAGGACATCCAGATTGAAAAATAAGAAATCAAACTCTCATTATTTGAGGATTACATTTTATTATACTTAGGAAAATCCTAACGATTACTAGAAGTTTCTAGAAACAATAGACTTAAACAGTAAAATGGCAGCCTACAAAATCAATACACAGAAGTCCATAGATTTTCTATATATAAACAATGAAATAGAAGAGATAGAAATTAATAAAATAATCCCATTCACAACTGTGCCTCAGAAAATCAAATACCTGGCAATCATCTTAACAAAAGAGGATACTTACACAAAGAAAACTATAAGTCACTACTAAAAAAAATAAAATAGGACATGAGGAAATGGTAATATTTCCCCCATTCATGGATTTGAAGTATTAACTGTCAAAATGTCAATCTTGCCCATGAGTGTTAAACAGATTCAACAAATCCTTATAAAAATATCCACAGCATAGATCATACACTGTTGAGAGAGAAAGAGAGAGAGAGAGAGAGAGAGAGAGAGAGAGAGAGAGAGAGAGAGAGACGAGGGCAGTACGGGAGGGAAACGGGGGACATTGGTGTAGCAAATGTACACTGATGAAGGGACCAGTATTGGAACATTATATGACTGAAACTCAATCATGAGCAACTTTATAATGATGTGTCTCACTATGAGTCAATAACACACACACACACGCACACACACACTAGCTAGCCAAAGCAATCCTGGCTTCTCTTTCCCCAAGTTTTAACTGTGCTATAAAGCTGTAGTGATTGAAACAGTATGTTGCTGGAATAAGAACAGACTCTCAGAACAGTAGAATAAACTTGAGAATCTAAAGCAGATCATCAAATATATTGGTGGTTAAAATTCAATAAAGGAGCAAAAATTTATGAAATGGAGCAAGAAAAACTTCTTCAACAAATGTTTTTGAGATAACTGGTCTGTGACATGCACAAAATGAATGTAGACCCCTTACTAACACCATAGACAAATATCAAAATTTATTAAAGACTTCTATATAAGACCTGAATCTATAGATTAAATTGAGGATAATGTAAATAGAACACTTCAAGACATTGAAACTAGAGGCTTCTCAATGATTCAATGTCATTATCAAAAAAAAAAAGAGAGAAGCAAAGATAAACAACTGAGACTACATCATACTAAGAAACTTCTTTATACAAAGGAAATAGTAACAAGAATAAAATGACACCCTACAGACTGGGACTAAATATTTGTCTACCACTTCTCTGACACAGAGTTGATATTCAAGATATATAAAGCATCAGTAGAACTTCACAAGAAAAAGACAACCAACACCAACAAAAAATGGGGGAAAGAGAAAAACAGAAACTTCCTCAAAGAAGATGTCTAGATGGCCAAAACATATATGAAAAATTTCCTGCGTCACTTATCATCAAAAAAATGCAAATAAAACAACAATGAGATACCATCTCACACCAAAGAGATTGGTACATATCACAAAGTGAAGAAGCAAACGGTGTTGGCATGAATATGGGGAAATAAGGAGCCTCATTAACTGTTGGTGGGAATGTTGTCTTCTCTAGCCTTTTTTTGGTATACAGTATGAACACTTCTCAAAAAAAATCCCATAAACTGAGTTTCCATATGATTCACCAATTAAACTTCTCTGCACCTACCCCCCAAAGACCCAAAAACTCTATTCAGAACAGACATCTGCACTTCTACGTTCATTGAAGCACTATTCACAAATACAAAATCTGGAGACAACCCAAGTGTTCAGGAACAGATGAGTGAATAAGGAAAATATGGAATATACACACCAACGGGATGTTATTGGATATAGGAAAAGATGAAATCATGCTATTTGCTGCTGTGTGGATGGATATGGAGTTAGAAGGAGAGGAGAAAATTCAGAATAAGATCCTTCCTATGTGGGATCTAAAGAAACAAAGTAACAAATGCTTAAAAACAAAAGAAAAGGAGAACTGGTCTTGAGTAGGAAATTTATCACAGTGGAGGGAAGGGAGGTGGATGAGATAAAGGGTGGCCATCAGTACAATGATAAAATAAATATTCTTAGGGATAGTGTGGTGCTGAAATGTGTTATACATGAAACCCTAGCATTAACAGTATTATAAACTATGGTGCCTAAAATCGGAATAAGAACATACAATAATATTAGGACAGAAATCATCTAACTTTTGGGTCATAATAAATAAATAAGTGGATTCTCTATGAAAAAGTTGTAATACTTTATGACTAATAATGATATAGTCATCAACTACTTCAACTACAAGAAATAATTTGCTCATTTCTTCATTTCATTGCCACATCTTTGAGTGGGTGTGAGATGGAAGGAACTGTGCAAGACTACACTATTGTTCAAGGTGGTATGCAAGGACAACTATGATATAATGAACAAAATGTGAAGATATGTCTAGAGACTTAAGCAGAAATGTAAGAGTTGCATGCTAGACATTTTCAGAGGTGAAAGAATCAAAATACTCAGGAAACTAAGCCATGAAAGACAAATGGCAAAATGATAATGTAGAATGTTTTAAGAGGGATTGTGAAGAGATTGTTTGAGTGTTACATGGGAGACCAGCATGCTGGGAGGTGAGCAGAGCTAAACTTTGTATGATCTTGAAAAACACATCAGCATAATCACATGCTAATATGGACTAAATAAGTGAGCTGCATATAGACAGTCCCTGCTTCCCATGGAGATGCAGGCTAGAATATAGCATAGCAGTATATGCTATGTGCTATGAAATCCCACAGAGAGAACAGGGAAAGGTTCAATACATTGGGGAAATGCAGGGGGTCACTGTCACTGTCATTTGCTCGAGCAGGCACCAGTAAGGTCTCTCATTGAGAGACTTATTGTTACTGCTTCTGGCATCTCCAATACTCTCGGTAGCTTGCCGGGCTCTCCGAGAGGGGCAGAGGAATCGAACTCGGGTGGGCCGCTTGAAAGACGAACGCCCAACCGCTGTGCTATCGCTCCAGCCCATGCAGGGGTTAATAGTCAGTATTTCAGATGAATTCTGAAAAATGAAAACAGGGTGTTTAATGAATAAAAATTGGGAGAGAGACATTCTAGGAAAAACAGATAAAAAATAGAGATTGACCATTAATGCAATTTGCAGAGAAGAAGGTATAAAGAATGGGGAGTATGGGGGCTGAAGCGATAGCACAGCGGGTAGGGCGTTTGCCTTGCACGCGGCCGACCCAGGTTTGATTCTCAGCATCCCATATGGTCCCCTGAGCACCGCCAGGAGTAATTCCTGAGTGCAGAGCCAGGAGTAACCCTTGTGCATCACCAGGTGTGACCCAAAAAGCAAAAAAACAAAAAACAAAAACAATGGAGAATAGAAGAATAAAACAGAAATCCTGTGCTATGGAGCAATTATTTATCAGAGCCCTGTGAGCTGGGCTATTCCCTGGGCACCTTACACACATTGACTCTTTTAACCTCACAGCAACCCTGCTATGCCAACAAGATTTCTTTTAAGGCAACTTCCCTTAAGAATATAAAGTAGATAGTGGCTCTCTGGCTCATTCATATACTAATGTTTTGCAGAGGCAGTAAGTTGGAGTGGTAAAATCTGTTTGGGGAAAATTCCTTAAGCAGTGAAGTGTAGAGTGAATTGAATGGGGAGATTGAAAACAAAACAGGGAGGTGGCTGCATAGCTACTTCAGACTCCCACTGCATCAAAAATCTCTTTACAACAAAAAGAACAATGACTTCACTGGGAAAAATTTATGAAACATTTAGAGAAGAATAAGTATAAATCCTTCTTAAACTCTTCCAAAAAGCTGAAGAAGGTATTTTTACGTTATTTTACAGCATTACCTTGATACCAGAGCGATAGCACAGCGGGTAGGGCATTTGTCATGCACGAAGCCAACCCAGATTCTATTCCTCCATCACTCTCTGAGAGCCCAACAAGCTACTGAGAGTATCCTGCCCACACGACAGAGCCTGGCAAGATACCTGTGGCATATTCAATAAGCCAAAAACAGTAACAAGTCTCACAATGGAGACATTACTGGTGCCTGCTCGAGCAAATCAATGAGCAATGGGATGACAGTGATACAATGATACCTTGATACCAAGGCTATACAAGGGAACAACATGCAAAGAAAATCACAGGTAATGTTACCTGAAGAACAGAGATGGAAAATAAGCCTCAAAGAAATACTGACAAGCCAAATTCTACAGCATTATAAGCAAAGAATTTTGTACAATACAATATAAAGTAGGATTTACTCCCAGGATGCAAGGATGGTTCAAAAGAAATAAATCAATAACTGTGATAAATCAAATTAACAACCTGAAGAGTACAAATAATATGATGATCTAAATAGACACAGAAAAACATTAGACAAAATGCAGCATCCTTTCATGATTAAAAATTCAACATCCTCCCAACAAATTAGGTATGAAATGCATGTAACTCAACTCAATAAAAACCACGTAAGACAAGTCCACAGTTAACATCACACTCCTTGGTGAAAAAATAAAAAAGTGGGAGAAAAATCAAGATTCTATTTTCACAACTGCTATTCAACTTTGAACTGGAATTGAAAAGAAAAAACAAATGTCATTTAAAAATAAATAGATAAAAATGTCGAATAGTCAGAACAGAAAAAAAACCAGGATATGTGGTCAACTAGCCTTTTAACAGAGTGTTAGGAATGCAAAATGGAGATAAGACAGTCAATTCAGCATGTGGGATTGGGAATATTGGATAACCGTGTGCCAAAAATAAAAAGAAAAGAAAAAAACTGAACCCACAACATACACACACACATACACACACACACACACACACACACACACACACACTTATAACCCTCAATAGTGGTTTAATGCATAAATGTTAAATCCTGAAACTCCTTGACATTGACTATAGCAATAATTCCTTTTTAGTCAGGAGTCAAAGCATAGGGAACAACAGCAAAAGTAAGCAAGAGGGACCACATCAAATGAAAAAGCTCAATATCCAAAAAAGCTATCAACTATATGAAAATTTGACCTATATAATGAAAGAAAATATTTGCAAACCACATATATAAAAATAGTGAATTATTTTCTAAAAATCCCATTAAGATATTTTAAAGACATATAAAAATTATACAATTCAATAGGAGTAAGAAAGAATCACCATTTGAAAATTGGCACAGCACCTGAATAGATAATTCTTTAATGAAGATATTTGGATGCTCAACAATACTTTAAAAGATTTGAAGATCACTAATCATTAGGGAAATGTTAATACAAACCACAATATTACCTCATGCTTTTATTATTACTAGCATCAAAATAGACTAGAGGTAACAAATCACAAAAATTAATCCCTGTGCACCATTGGAGCAAACACTGTGTAAAGTCATATATTGTGGTTTACTAAACATTAGAAGCATAATTATCATAAGATTAACAATTAGAACCCTGAGAACATACCCAAAGAAAATTATAACATGATGTCAAAATGGATAGTATTTCTGTGTTCAGAATAGTATTACTTAATTCCCCAAACATGAAATACTCTAGGTATTATCAGTGAAAACAGATAAAGAAAACATGGTGGTGGCACTGGAGTTGGAACACTGTACACCTGAAAATTTAGCATGGACACAACTGTAAATCATTGTGCCTCAATAAAAACATTCATTTAAAAAGATAGAATGTAGCATTAAACAGTCTGTTTCACTTAATGATGAGAATACACTCAGAAATGCATTGCACTCTTAGGAATGTATAATTAGGCAAATATGGGGTATCATAGCCATAAAAATAAATTAAAAGGTTCAGAGTTAAGAGGATCCAAAGTGTTTGTCTTGCATATAGCTAGCCCTACCTTGATCTCTGGCACTACTTATGCTCCCCCAAATACCACAGGAAATGACCCCCGAGCATAGAATCAGAAGCAGCCCTATGCACTGCCAGATATTACCCAAAGACAAAGAAGAAAATAAGACCATGCCTTTGTGAAGGGGGGCGGTATCGGCACGCCCTCGGCCCAGATAAGATCCAGAGCTGCTGCTCGAGAAACAGACCCTCTGCTCCTAAAGACTATGATCCAAGAGGTCTTCTAACCCATTTTGGCACCCAGACCGGCTTCTTACAGAAATGCATCTAGATTGTGAACTGAGCTAAAATATCAGAAATCCAAAACCGCGCAGCCGTGAGCTCATAGAATCTTCATTCTCAGCAATGAAAAGAAATTATTAAATGATGCCTTTTCAGCAGGCCTGATTGTTGGGGGGAAATTCCAAACAATAATAGTGAGTTCTCTATTGAAATTTTGAATGTATTCAAAGTATAGAGAATAAAATGAAGATCATTAGCTACTTTGGTGGGGGCTGGTTGGGAGGGGGGTATATTGGGGTTCTTGGTGGTGGAACATGTGCACTGGTGAAGGGATGGGGTTTCAATCATTATATGACTGAGACTTATACCTGAAAGCTTTGTGTTTTTTTTTTCACGGTGATTCAATATAATGAAATAAAATTTAAAAAAAAAAGAAAAGAAGACCCTGCCTTTGCAATAATACAATTGTTACTGGAAGTCACCCTGCTAAGTAAAACAAGCGAGATACAGAGCACAAATACTACATAATAGCACTGACTATTAGAACTAGTTTGGCTGATAAAGGAAGAGGGGGCCCAATGATTAACAGTGACTGGGATGGAGGTGGGTAGGAAAAACAGAGAAATTTCTGGGGATTTACTAATCTGTGGAGTGACTATAATTATCAATAAAGTGTTCCATACTTGAAATTGTGTGACAGTAGGTCTTAATTATCCTCATTACAAAAATATATTTCCTATAAATATATATGGTGATTATGGGAAGTGATGGATGTGCTAATTAACTTGATTAAGATGATCATTTCACAATGTACATATGTATCAAAAGCATCGTTCACTAGGCCTTAAATATACACATCATTTGTCAATCACATTTCAATAAAATGGGGAGGAGAGAGAAAGATGAGTCCTAAACTGACCTCACCAGCCCCTGAAGTCAATTAAGTCTTTGATTAATTACCTTGCTTGATTTTCTTGGTAGCATTCTCCCTTCTCTGAAAATATTCCATGTGCTTGTTCATGTTTTTGTTCTGTGGAGTTCTTAAAGGCAGGACAGTTTCTACCTAGTTTGCTACTCTGCCCTTGGTAATGCATAGCTTATGTTAGGCGCTTATTGGAGATTGCATTTCACCAATTACACCTCCAACATTTTATATTCAAGTCCTAAAGGCTATCACCCATGAATATGACCTTACTTGAAAAGAGTGTAAGTGTGTTGGCCCTGGGTTAAAAGATGGGCTTCTCTGTTTGGAGAATCAAGAGGTAAGGATGAGGTCGGAGTGGAGGCACAGAGCTTCTTTCTTCCCATGACCAGTGTCCTTGTAAGACAGAGAGTAGAGACCCAGAGGCATGGGGACGAGGTCAGTTGGCCACAGAGGCAGAGGTCAGAGGGATGCAGCTTTAAACTTTAGCTTCTCCAGATCGATGGCAAGTCCCAGATATGAGAAGGGAAGAGGGAGAGCCTTCCTCCACGGCTTCTAAGAGTGATATTGGTCAGTGTTTGGATTTCAGGCTCCTGACCTCCAGAAGTTTGGGAGGCAACATTTCCATTATGGAAGCTGTTCAGCTGGGATACATTTTTGTGGCAGCCGTTGGAAGTTAAGAGAGCACTCTACTACTGATCTTTGAGTGAATGGGGTGTGAGGTGATGTCGACACCCATTAGAGCCAGTTGTGGGAAATGAATGGGCATAACAAGTCTAAGACACATCAGAGGCACTGAGAGGATTTGCAATTTGGAAGGACTCCATTTTTATGTCCTTTTGATCATCTGAAGATGCCATTTTTTAAATTATTTTTTATTAACGAATCATCGTGAGGGTACAGATACAGATTTACATATTTTCGTGCTTGTGTTTCAGTCATACACAGCTTGAGTACCCATCCCTCCACGAGTGCCCGTTCTCCTCCACTGATGACCCCAGCATCTCTCCCACCCCCCGTCCCATCCCCCCACCCCACCCCACCTCTGTGGCAGGGCATTTCCTTTTCTTCTCTCTCTCCTTTTGGGTGTTGTGGTTTGGGATGGAGGTATTAGGTGGCCATCATGTTCAATCTATTGTCTGCTTTCAGCACGCCTCTCCCATCACGAGCGGGTCCTCCAACCACACTTCACTTAGTGTTTCCTTCTCTATCTGAACTGCTTTTTCCCCTAGCATGTAAGGCTGGCTTCCAAGCCATGAAGCAAACCTCTATTTCTACTATTGAAGATGCCATTTTTGAGAAGCCTTTCTCGTAATTGAAATGATTGTTATGGATCCTCAATTATGTAAAGGCTATGTGATCTTTGGTACTTATTTGATATCGCTGAGCTACCCCTATGCTCTGGCTCCATGCTTTCTCTTAAAAATCCAGATTCTGCAGTCGGGATGGGAGATGCATGCCGAAAGTAGATAATGGACCAAACATGTTGATCTCTCAGTGTCTGTGTTGCAAGACATAATGCCCAGAAGTAGAGAGAGAGTATGGAGAATTTGGTCTGCTATGGAGGCAGGGGGAAGGTGGGAAAGGGGGGGGGGTATACCGGGGATATTGGTGGTGGGGAATGTGCACTGGTGGAGGGATGGGTGTCTGATCATTGTGTGATTGTACCCCAAACATGAAAGCTTGTAGCTATCTCACAGTGATTCAATAAAATTTTTTTAAAAAGAAAGGAGTCAGACAAAATTAAATGCCATTATAATTTTAAAAAATCCAGATTCTGGAGCCAGAGAGACAGGACTGACGGTCTATGCTTTTCACACATACAGCCAACCTTGGGTTCAATCCATGGCACCATATAGTGTCCCCTGAATCCTAGTAGTAGTGATCCCTGAATACAAAAACAGGGTTAAACCCAGAGCATAGTGATATGTGGCTCGAAAAAGTATTCTGGGGTCAGAGAATTTAGAGTTGAGATGTATGCCTTGCATGCGATTGACCTGAGTTCAATACACAGCACCATGTGGTTCTCTGAGTATTGTGCTGAAAAACACTTCTGGGATGGTCCAGGTGACCCCCACCCTGCAGAGCTCTGGCAATGCTGCATCCTATGGTCCTTGCATTGAACTGACAGCCTGGTTGTCTGAAAATCATCCAAAGGAATCCCTGAGGCCTCCTGAGCACTGCCTGAGGAATCCTCAAAAGAAATAATAAAATAAAATGTAATACAGATTCTGATAGGTGGGTGGTATAGGCCTTATAATTCTACATTCCTTACAATTTCTAAATTGTGCCCTACTGACAATCCTCACCCAACAGTGAGGAGCTAGAGAACACTAACTTTTAAGACAAGTTGATGGGGCTGGAGCGATAGCACAGAGGGTAGGGCATTTGCCTTGCACTTGGCCGACCCAGGTTCGATACCCGGCATCCCATATTGTCCCCAAGCACCGCCAGGAGTAACTCCTGAGTGCAAAGTCAGGAGTCACCCCTGAGCATTGCTGGGTGTCACCCAAAAAGCAAAACAAAACAAAACAAAAAAGACAAGCTGAAGGATGAATTCAGCATAACCAAAATGGACAAAAGAAACCAAAAGCAGAAACAAAAACCTGGTTATAACCACACTGGCCCAGTGGCACTTTAAAACCATGGACCAAATCCAATCCCTCTAGCCTGAAAGAATTTTTAAAAAAGTTTTTAATTAAAGAATCATGATTTACAAAGTTACTGATAGTTGGGTTTTAGCATATAATATTTCAACACCAATCCCACCGCCAGTGTCAGCTTCCCTCCACCAGTGCTCTCCTTCTCCCACCCCTGCTTTCACCTTGATAAGGCATATTACAAAGTCCAATGGTTTTAGCTTAGATCCCATGTTTTCACTGTTATTGAGTCTGAAAGATTTACTAGCCTTAATACACTTAATAAACTTTTAATAAGCCTATTAAAAGTTTGCAAAAGTGAGTCCTGGGTTAGATATCCAAAATGTTCTGTCAGTGTGTAGGGTCAGCTTGGAGAGACATCCCCCAGAAGTCAGAGAAAGAAGTGCCTCATACAAGAGCATTTGTATGAGGAGGACAAGAGCATTTTCTGTACCTGCCAGGGCGGGGCAGGCAGCCTGAAGCCAGGATTATGCCAGGATTACAAGAGCTTCTTTTCCCCTTTGTTTTAAATCACTTTTCATTGAGGTACCTAGTTTATGGGCTGGAGCGGTAGCACAGGGGGTAGGTCATTTGCCTTGCACGTGACCGACTCCGGTTTGATTCCATCGTCCCTCTCGGAGAGCCTGGTAAGCTACCAAGAGTATCCTGCCCACATGGCAGAGCCTGGCATCTATCCGTGGCATATTCGATTTGCCAAAAATAGTAACAACAAGTCTCAGAATGGAGATGTTACTGGTGCCAGCTCAAGCAAGTTGATGAACAATGAGATGACAGTGCTACAGCCATCCTAGTTTATAATAGTACTGATGTTATTATTTTATACATGCATTGCTGCTATACCAGGTCTACCAACAGAGCGTCAAAATCCTTCCAGTGTCATCCCAAGGCCCCTTTTTAATTAAATCCTACAGTGCTGGATACAAGACATGTTAGCTCTATCTGTGCTTTAATGCACATAAAAACTCAGTTAACCACTGAGCAACTTTCTCCTCTCTCTCCTATTTTGTTTCTTTTGGACAACGTGAAATCCAGAAGGCTCCCGGGTTGTGTCTGCCCCATGTTCAGACAGCTGTCAGCGTTCCTGGATCTGATCCTCTGGAGAAGGAAAAAGAACCCGCTCGAACTCATTCCAGGAGGTTTGAGTGCCCCAACTCCAAACCACCTCTTATCTTAACTGGCCTATGTGAAATTTACAAATGAGAAGAGAACAAATAAGGAGTAATTTAAATTTTAATTTAAAAACCCTTCTATTTTCTTAGCCCTTATCAAACTGCCAGCATTTTTTTCCCCCTGCTGACAATGAGCAAAGGGTCACTGGCATCAGCCAGCGCCTACCGACAACCAAGGAATCTCTTTCATCTAAAACCCTGATCCCTTTAATAAACAAAATACGCCAAGGCAGTCAAAATTACTCTGTGGCTTGATAAAAGAAGGCAGAGAAATCCTCCGAGTACAATCCCCTACTTGTTATTTTCACATACCATGTGCCTCTAAGTCATTCGGAAGGATAAAGAGACCAGGACTGCCACCAGAGCCCAGCCACGATTTCCCCTCCGTTCCCAGCCCTGGCCCATCTGTTCTCCGGAGGCCACATGAATGGCATATGTCAAGAGAGTCGGAGCTGTGCAAACTGCCCAAAGAAATTGCTCGGCCAACTTCCCTTTGCTTCCACGGCTTCAGCAATTGTTGCTGAGCCAACCACCATATGGCGAATAATTAGTTTTTCGACCCCACTCAAGAAAAATGTCCGCTTCATTGCCAAGCGTTAGCAATATGTGTGTTAATGAACAGTGGGTGTTGAATGCCTATACATTAACAAAAGTTGGTGTTTTTTTTTTCCAGTTTCAAGCTCTATCCCTTTCCCTCTGCCTCGTTTCAGAGAGGTGACAGCATTGAGGAGCAAACTACTTTTTTTTCTGTTTTAGGAGAGGTTGCAACCCCATGCAAGTTTTCCAGTTTTTCACAACCAAATGTCTTTCTTTTCATAGAAGAGCTTTAATCTTTCCTCAGAATGGTGACTTCGATCCATCTGAAGACTGGGGGGGCCAAAGGTAATCACCAGGACACTTTCTGTGGCTGGTGCCTAAGAGACAGGTGATTGTGGATAGAGAAGCCACCCGTGCTGTATCTGAAGCAGAATACACTTTGTACATCTTTAAATAAACACGTACCTTCTCTCTCTAGTAGAAAATGCAGCTTATCCTCTTAACACGAAGAGTTAAGAGCCCAGTTAAGATTTCAAGTTAACTTTCTCAACACTGGAAGCATTTGTAGGTAGGTCATTTCTTTCCTGAAGGAAAGATCACTGTGCAATCAGAAAATAAATATTTAACGTATATGCACAAGATAAAGATACCTAAATTTGCATCCCTTTTTTGCATTTTCTGGAGTCAAAGCAACATTGATTTGTTTCTAATACATTTAAGGCTAACTGCTTTCTGACCTTGGCCTTCACATTCTCTGCATGCAAACATACAAGCCCTGAGAAAAAGACACAGAGAATTGAAATGTTTTCTAATGCAAGTCTCCGAGTTTTGCTATAGGTCAGTGGTTCTCAAATATCTTCAGTTTGCAGAGCATTGTACCATAGCAAAAGTCCCACCGAGATCCTCCCTCTTATTTGTGGTTGAGAAAAGAAATGCCTCACCAGAATAAATCAGCAGAGGGGTGCTGATTTAATGAGACAGTCAGAGGAAGCTCACAAGCAAAATGTGAACTAGTGCCAGACACAAAGATGACTGCTACTTTCTTCCCAAGTTTGTAATCAGGATAATACTCACATCACGCTCCAGACTTCGAACTCATTGAGGACATCCATTGATTCTATTTGGTCACCACTGTAACCTCAATAAGTAGACTTAGTCCCAACAGAAATCCCTGTATCCCTGCCATGAACAATATAGAAACTTTCACTAAGTCATTGATGAGATAATGCTTTAAATACTTTTATTAATTAACATATTTATTTTTAATTTATTACCATGAGATACAGTTACAATGCTGTTTATGGTTGGATTTCAATCATATAATGTTCTAACACCCATCCCTCCACCAGTGTATGTTTACTACTACCAGTGTCCCCAGTTTCCCTCCTGCCACCTTCCCCTCCCCCCATCTTGCCTCTATGGCAGGCACTTTACTTCTCTCTCTCTCCCTCTGTCTCTCTCTCTGTCTCTGTCTCTCTCTCTCTTTCCTTTTGGGCATAATGGTTTGCAGTACTGGTACTGAGAGGTCATCATGTTTGACCCTTTACCTCCTTTCAGCACACAGTTCCTATCCAGAGTGATCATTTCCAACTATCATTGTCTATGTGGTCCCTTCTCCATCCCAACTGCCTTCTCCCCCAGCTCTTGGGGCAGGTTTCCAATTATGGGACAACAATCCGCCTGGCCCTTGTTTCTACTGTCCTTAGTTGTTAATCTCATTGTGTTTTGTAATATCTCACAAATGATACCCCAGAGGCAGAAAAACACACAGTAGAAATGACATCTGCACTTTTATGTTCATTGCAACACTACTCACAGTAGCCAGAATCTGGAACAACTGGAGTGCCCAGTGAGAACAGATGACTGGTTAAAGAAACTGTGGTACATCTACACAATAGAATACTATGCAGCCAGTAAGAAAGATTAAGTGATAAAATTCACTTATAAATGGAGGATATGGAGATTATCATGCTGAGTGAAATAAGACAGAAAGAGAAGGACAGACATAGAATGATTGCGCTCACTTTTTGGATGTGCTCTTAATAACACTGAATATTGTGCAAAACAAGCTGGGAACCATGAGCATTTTTCAGATCTCAGTTTGAGAATCTCTGTCAGTGGGCACTGTAATTTCATACTGAACATAGTGCCTAGAGGCATCATCAATTTTATTCAGGTTTCCATGGTCCCTTGCGCTATGTTCCAACACTAGGATTCTCACATTCCCTCTCCCCAACACCACTCCCACCCACACGAGCTCCATTCTGTAGACCACACAAGTTCTGTTGCCTTTGGACATTTATTATTTCCTTACTGTGTGTATACCACATTTGAGAGAGATCATTCTTTATCTGTTACTCTACCGCTGGCTCACTTGACTCAGCACCATACTCTCCAGTTTCATCCATGTGACATCCAACTGCATGTGTTTTGTCTTTTCTTGGAGCTGAGTAGTATTCCATTGTATAGCTGTACCAGAATTTATTTAATCATCTTTCCTTGTACATATAAGTAGTTTCCAGGTTTGGGATATTGTGAATTATGCTGCAATGAAACTCAAAGTGCAGGTGTCTTTCTAGAGTTTTGGGGCCTCTGGGGGCTGGAAATAAATATTTGTCCTCTACTCATTCGACAAAGGAATAATATCCAGAATATGTAAAGAACTTGTAAAAATTAAAAGGAAAAAACAATCAACCTTGTCAAAAAATGGGGATAAGTAATCCTCTTTTATTTGTGAAAACATTCCAAGAACTACAGTGGATGCCTAAAACCAGATTACCAAACCAGATTATGCTACATTTTCTTATACATACCTATGATAAAATTTAATTCATAAATTACACATGGTAATAGGCTATCAATAATAGCTAATAATAAATACTTATAACAAAATAATAAAAGTTATATGGATATTATGTCTGTCTTTCTCAAAAAATCTTATAGCCCATAATATTTTTTGGACCAATTCAATGTGGATACTGACCTATATTCACTTTATATTCAGAAAATAAAATCATGGCTAAGGGTGCTATGTAGATAAAGGGGTAAAAGTCATTGCATTTTTGCACCCTAACTATGTAACTCATTGTTTTTGGTTTTCTTGCTTTGAGTTTTGTTTTTATTTAGGAGACAGAGGTTGACCTCACGGTCTTATACATGTAAAGCATGTCCTCTACCACTGAATTAAAGTCCCTGAACTTTAAAGCTTATTTTATATGAAAGTTTTAACAGTTACACTTAAAACATTTTTAGTGCTTATGTCTGTTTCACATTTTAAGGAAGAAATCAAGAGGGTCAAGAAAACATCTATGGAAGAAAATTAATAAGAGAAATCCCTAAGGCCAGAAGGAAAATACTTTGGTCTTATAGACCCCTAATTACTCAGGTATTTTTCTGTCCTCTGAATGTACATGTAGTAAGTTATCTTTTGTATAAAACAGTAGAGAGATGATATGGGAATTAAGATGAATTTCACGTAGATGAATCTATCATAGATAGACGATTGTATATCTAGATAGATAATAGAGATAGTTTAAGATGGATGGATAGATGGGGGGAAAAAATATCTGTACCAAGCTGATCAATTTGTAAACAAGTTAGCATTTCAACTACTTTTTCAGACAGGTTGGTACTGGATTATTTATCTCTGGCACCTGACGAGCTACCAAGGCTTATAGATACTCAAAATACTTTATAAGCTTCCTCAGCCTTTTGGTTTTTGTTTTAGTTTGGTTTTGCAGGGAGGGGTTCACACATAGCAGCGCTCAGGGCTTCCTCCTGGCTCCACACTCAGGGATCACTCCTAGTAGTTCTTGGGGTGCCAGGGATTGACTGAACTCGGGTCAGCCATGTCCTAAGCAATTACCCTACCTGCTGTACCAATCCGCTGGTTCACTTTCTCAGCCTTTTGACAGAAAAATAAATTTATAAAGACAAAGGACGAAAACACCAAGTAATAGTGTCAGACTTCAGCTCTCATTTTACTTAAACTGAGATAGGCTTTTCTATTCAGAAAAAAATCTTGACAAAGAATAACACCTTATGGGATCCCATTACCAAAGGTGCTCAACTAAAAAGGGATGAGAGTTATTACTCATATCACAGATTTCTTAAGAAATTTAAGCAAAGTTAAGTTAAAGTCACATTAGTTAAGAAGTATCCTATTCTTTTAAGTTAGAGATAAGGGAATCCAGCTTCAGATCCAATTTGCATTTCCCCACCTTTTTCTATAAAACAATCCAACTTTCAGTGATGACTCCATGCTAGATGCTACAAAATACAGAGACGCCTGACTCTGACAGAGACGCATTAAATTGGAGCAATGACGTCAGTATTCAAGGGTCAGCACTAATAGGAAAACCTCATTGTCCTGTCACAGGTCTCTGCTGCCCCTCCAGATGTCAGAAAGAAAATAACCAGACAAGTTCTGGGGGCAGAGTCAAGAGGACTGTTGAATCCCTGCACCTTCTCAGCAGGGCTACAACAGGATAGCCTCCACTCCGCACCAAGGCACAAAGAGCCCAGGAGAGATGTTTTAACATTTAAAAAAAGTTAACATGTCCAATTTAGAACTTTAGTATAAATCCAAGTGGAATAATCTATTTGAAGATAGATTATTTTTGTTGCCAATTAACAAAATTAATAACGCTAATATTGACAAATGAAAATAAGACCCAAGTACACATACACAAAAACTCATTTCTCCTTAAAACTGGTCCCTCCCATTTTTACTTTCCTATAACAATTGAATTTTTTTATTTGAATTTATTTCAATGTAGATGTTCGAATCACAAAATCAATTCAATCTAACTTATTTTCACTCTGATATGCTTTTGAAAAAGCTGTCAGTACTACAAAATAAATACATTGCTTTAAAAGCAGAAATGTGCTGAAACCAACTATTACTTAGCACTACACTATAAAGTTCACCATTTCAAAAAATATTATAAAAGTTATAATGTGGTTGAATGATACTAAAAGAAGCTATATAGCAGAAGAATACTTCCTGACTTGCTCTTTAAGGGCATTTCAGAAGACAGAATGTTTTCTACTGTTCAACACAAAACATGAGAGAAAGTTCTTTTTTCTTTCTTTCACTATCAGGGATGCTAATTTTATTTCATGTTCAAATTCATTAAATCAGCAAGTAATGACCATTACCAATTAGTGTATCCATATGCCCTCAATGTACATACTCAGAAGGAAAAAAGTATTAGTCATTTTCATCTTTAAATACAACCAAGAAAAAGTCCCAATGCTCAGACATTTTATCAGATGTAGCTGGTGTGACCAAGATAGAAGAAAGCCATGGACCTGAAGTTCCTCTTTTTATGTGTATAAAATTAAATAATGTTTAGCCATTTTCATTTTCAAGATACAATAGAAAGAACAGGGCAACTAGATCTTGAATCAAGATGAAGAAGTCTTCCCACCATTGTCTTCCTGATAATATCTTCAAAAATGAAAAGTAATCTAAGACAAAATTCATAGAACTGTCATCTCGGTGAAGAGAGGGGCATTTCTTAAAATGGCCTTGATGGTACAAGACCAGTGGCTAGAGTATCCCGTGAAGAACTATAAATCAGAACTACAGGTACTGGCTGCTCAGCCAAGGTACGCTAGATGGCAAGAACTTCATAATCCTTTCCTCTGCATGGAAGGTTTTGCATATCCTATTCAATTCCATAGTAAATATGTCCCTTTCATAGAGAAGAGACCCAACACAGTCTTGTGGCATGTGGCATGGGAACACAGGTGATTGATTAAACATGTTGTCAAAATGAACCAATCAGATGTCCATTGTAAGAAATCTGGACTGTCGGCACCAAGAGTATATCAACCTGATGAAAAGTCAGGTGCATTTCTCAGAGGTAAGTGTGTATTTGGGGCTTCAGTGACAATTCAAATACTAGATGAGCAGAGGAAGCTTGTCTACAGAAAGAAGACTAAAGTCTAGGTGCTGGTATAACAAGTCCAGAGAGAAGAGAAAAATGGAGATAGAAAAATGGAGCTAGATAGGGTGAAGGAAGATGAGTGGCAAGAGGGAGGAGAGGGGCAGAAGGTAAGGGAACATGTGGGGTGAGGGGGAGGAGACAAAAAAAGGTAAAAGATGTTATGATATCAATGTCTTGAAAAGGATTCTGGATTAGGAGGAATGATGAGGAGATCTGACCTAAAATTTCCTACTGCTCATAGAGCAGTTCTGGGTAAATTGTTAAACTGCGTGCTATTTTTCATTCTGTGGAGCTCCATGCCTAAGTGTAGCTTAGAGCTAAGACGTTAGCAACTTTAGGGTTAGTCAGAGTAGAGTTTGAGTCTGTGCTCCGACCTTTACAAACTCTGGGACCTCAGTCACTTGACATGTCCTCTTTGACTTCAAATGTTTCACATATAAAATTGGAGTAAAATGATACCCTCAAGGGATTTGGGGTAATTATGTGCTTGTTTGAAGTCTTTTTTATTTTGGTTGTTTAGTATCAGTTTGGGGGTCACGCATGGTGGTGCTCAGGTTCTAGCTCTGTGTTTGGGGACCACTTCTGGCAGTGTTCAGGGGACCATAAGCTCTGTTGGGGGGAAAAACATACAGTCAGCATTCAAGACAAGCACCCTACCTTTTGTAAGATATCTCTTGCTCCAGGATTTGGGGTAATTGAACAAAAGAATATGTGAAAAGAAGCACAGTCATTGACAAAACACAGCCAAGGAAATTAACTCTAACAATTAAAATATGGTATTCTATCTTTATGTCTTTCCTTGTATACAACAACAGAAATAATATAGTGGTGAATGTACTTAACTTTGTGCATCAAAGGCATAAACAATATCACTATTATGCAAAAAATTATTAAAAAATAAAGATAATGATAACTTACTCATAGTTGCTGTGAGCACCAATTGAATTCATTCAAATTAAGCACTTGCAAGAATCTCTGGCACATAGAAACTTCAATAAATTTTACATGGCTTATTATTGTTGTTTATCATATTTTACTGTCATAAACTTATTGATACCAGCATATTAATATTAAAACTATATCAGTGCCTTGCAGGCAACACTTTTAATGTTCTACCCTTGCAGATTAAAACAGTCAATAAGAAAATTACAGAATTGGTTTGCCTCCGTGTAGGACTCTGCAAATCTTGAGTACTGCATTAGGTCTATTTTTGCTAATATTCTTATTAAATATGCAGCAAGAGCAATAGCTTCTTTTATGGTTTTTGAATTCTATAAATGCAGTCATTTCAAATCTATTAATTGAAAGAAAGAAATAACTCATATTTTTTTGCCACTTTGTCCTGTCTTTTATTTTTTTTCATTGATTTATTTATTTATTTTTAAATTTTTTTATTGAGTCACCATGTGGAAAGTTACAAAGTTTTCAGGTTCAGGTTTAAGTCTCAGTTATACAATGCTAGAACACCTATCTCTTCACCAGTGCACATATTCCACCACCAAGAATCACAGTATAGCTCCGCCCCGCACCCCCACACCCCTAGCCCCCCCCCGGCCTGTGTAACTAATAAATTTCACTTTACTTTCACTTTGATTGCATTCAATATTTCAACAAAACTCACTATTATTGTTTGGAGGGTCTCTCCCCTAAAGTCGGACCTGCTGAAAAGGAAGCATTAGATAATTTGTTTTCCATTGCTGAGGATGAAGAGGTATGAGGTCGAGTGACCACACTTAGCGGCCTCTCGGCTTTGGGTTTCTGTATTTTAGTATTTTAGTAACTAAGTCCAGAGAGATATCTGCCAGAAGTTGCATCATTGCCAACTTGTACTTCTCAGTTACATTATATTCCACATATGAGTGCAATCTTTCTATGTCTGTCTCTTTCTTTCTGACTCAAGAAATAACTCAGATTAACTTCAATGTTACGCAAGAAAAAAAAAACACTTAAATCAGTGATAGTAATTTCACTGAATATAATATTGTGGAGTCTTTCAAAGACATATTTAAAGTTATGTTGTGCTGAACTTTGAAGCAATATTGGAAAAAGGGTAATTGTAAATTAAAGGAAAATATAAAATGATTTATATCCTATTACAGAAACAGTGATGATGCCTACATATAAGGAAAGAGTAAATACATCTTCAAAGCAATAAGTTCACATCATTGGCCATAATTTTAAGAATTTGTATAGGATCACTATCACTGTCATCCAGTTATTCATCGATTTGCTTGAGCAGGCACCAGTAACGTCTTCATTGTGAGATTTGTTGTTACTGTTTTTGGCATACTGAATACACCACTGGTAGCTTGCCAGGCTCTGCTGTGCAGGCGAGATACTCTCGGTAGCTTGCAGGACTCTCTGAGAGGGACGGAGGAATCGAACCCGGGTTGGCGCATAAAAGGCAAACGCCCTACCTGCTGCACTATCACTCCAGCCCCGATAATGACAATATTTCATGGGAAAAAAACATTCCAACACCATACCCACTGCCACCAGAATCTCAGCTTCCCTTCATCATGTCCCAATGTGTCCCCACTCCATGTCCTATTCCTCTATCCCTACAGTGACATGCTCCCTATTAAAGACAAGTTTTCATTGGTGGTGGGAAATGTGCACTGGTGGAGAGATGGGGTTGAAACATTGTATGACTGAAACTCAATCATGAAAGCTTTGTAACTGTGATTCAATTAAAAAAGAGGAGCTGGAGTGATAGCGCAGCACTATAAGGCATTTGCCTTGCACGTGGCCCACCCGGGTTCGATTCCCAGCATCCCATATGGTCCTCTGAGCACTTCCAGGGGTAATCCCTGAGTGGAAAGCCAGGAGTAATCCCTGAGCATCGCTGGGTCTGACCCAAAAAGCAAAGCAAAAAAAAAAGAAATAAAAAAAGAAGAAGAAAATAATAAGAGTAAAGAAACTGTCCTGTAGCACTGTCCTCCTGTTGTTCATCGATTTGCTCGAGCAGGCGCCAGTAACATCTCCATTGTGAGACTTGTTGTTACTGTTTTTGGCAGATCGAATACACCATGGGGAGCTTGCCAAGCTCTGCTGGGCTCTCCGAGAAGGACGGAGGAATCGAACCCAGGTCGGCAGCATGCAAGGCAGGATGTGAGGGCAATCTGGCCGCAACATCTGTCACCCCATTGATCGCCAGGGTTGATTCGGCTGATCTGGCTGGCTAGGCGGGTGTCCCCTTCCTCCCTCACCGCTCCATGTGCGTCCCTCCCCAAGCTGTGCTCTCGGTGGAAGGATGGCCTTCCCAAATAGAGACGGACTAGTCTTCGGTCGAGGGTATAGGAGTAACTGCGTAGCTGCGCTCCCCTCCTAGGACGTCCAAACAAGCTCTCAAAAGAAAAGAAAAGGAAAATAAATTTAAAAATAAAAAATAAATGCAAGTTCTCAGTTTCTGTTGCCATTGGGTATTTGTTGTTTCTCTACTATGATCCTTTGTATACTGCACATAAGGGAACTCACTCTGAATCTGCCCCTCTCCCTCTGACTAACTTTACTCAGTATGATATGCTTTAGATCCATCCACATAGCCACAAAGTGCATGCTTCTATCTTTTCAGCTATATAGCATATATACAGCTAAATAGCATTCCATTATTTACATGTACCACAGTTTCTTTATCTAGGCATCATTATAGTGAAAATTTGAGGTCATAGAAAAACCAGTTCTTTGTTTTCAGTCATAGAAACAGAAGACAAAGCAAATATGACTGTGATCACCTTCTAAATATTAAATTAGAATTGGTCATAAGTTAAATCTTTACATTAATCATTATGCTGCTGCCGTGCCAACTTAGCCCTAATTCACTGCACCATGTCAGAGTGGAATATGAACAAATACTCTGTAAACTCCAGCATATCACTGTAAAATAAAGAGACAGAGAGCATTCCTCCTTCAATCAATTATACTGTGTTGATAAGCATTGAATTGAAGTGAATTTTTAGCAAACATAGGTAGCAAAGAGGAGTCTTTATTTCTCTTTGGAAGCCCTCATGGAA
The DNA here is from genome assembly GCF_027595985.1 of Sorex araneus. Taxonomy (NCBI): domain Eukaryota; kingdom Metazoa; phylum Chordata; class Mammalia; order Eulipotyphla; family Soricidae; genus Sorex; species Sorex araneus. The sequence continues at coordinate 44,839,344 of NC_073311.1, forward strand.
CTTCAGATACTGAAAAGCATCTCTCACCAGTGGTTTGGCCATCCAGGGCAAAATTTCTCAACAAAAATTGGTTGATATGGATTTGTTTTAGTAGTTCTTCTATATCCAAATAGTTGTTTGATATTAGGTTTTTAAATTCTGTTATAGAGGCCAGGATTACTCCACAGTTGGAAGCCTGCCTCAAGTGCTGGGAGAGAAGGCAGTTGGGATAGAGAAGGGATCATCATATCAATAATAGTTGGAGGAATAGCTCAGGATGGGAGATGGGTGCTGAAAGTAAACAAAGGACCAAGCACGGTGGCCTCTATGTATATGTATTGCAAACCAGGATGCTCAAAAGTAGAGAGAAAGTAAAAATGAAAGTGCCTGCCACATAGTCAGGGGGTGGGGTAGAGTGGGGGTGGTGGAAGGGATCCTGAGGACATTGGTGGTGAAAAATATACTGGTGGAGGGATAGGTGCTCAATCATTGTGTCACTGAAACTAAATCATGAAATCTTCATAACTGTACTTCATGGTGATTCAATTAAAAAATGAAAATAGTAAATAATAAATAAATGAATCTATGGTCACTCTTCCAGAAATAAATAAATAAATAAGATTCTATTATAGAAACAGACCATTTGCCATAACTGCAGGTTAAAGCAAAGACTGATTACATTAGATAGTTATGAATAATGACAAGTCTCTAGCTATATAGCATTAAAAATATACTCTTGCTCATGCCTACAGATATATCCTAATTCTTATGGTGAAGGAAGAGAGCAATTAACTCAGTTATTTTTTTTAAATGATAGGTGCTATACTAAGTGATGTGATGTATGGGACATCTATGTGCCAGTACTGATGGCCCAGCTTCCCTGACAGCCACGCTGTCTTGTAACTAAGTACATTTATGAGTGCTTGAAAATGTTAGTAAGGATGCATAGGAAAAATTCCATAATTTCATGTGAATGTTTGTTATTAGAACTCCCAGCCATCATTCCTCAAGACCAGCCTCTCCCCTCTTCTTTCTAAGATCCAAATTGAGAGACACCATCACCCTATGCTGGATTCTAAAGTGGATTGATAAGAAGAATCAGATGGGATGAGAACTGTCCTTAGCATTCTTTGAATGATTCACACAAGAGCTGCAGATGGTGAAAAATGGAAAAGAGACATTTTGTCCCACTCATATGTCTACTCTTAGTCTAAGAAAGAAGTTCTGTGACTGAAAATAAACACAAGGTGCTGCATCCACCTATTTGAAGAATTGTGTACTCTGGATTTTCAAGCAGATTACATACTTCTGTCTTTACCTTGTAACATTGCCTACTTAAAACACAAGGGGGAAAGGAGACAGAAAGTTTTTACAGTCCGGCACATGTAATACAGATCTCATAGATAAAGTGTGAGCTCAGAGAAAAGTAATGGTACCGTGCTGGAGTTAGGGATCTCTTATAATCTACGAGGTCTAAGAATCAGGGGGAAAATTCCTCATCGTGGGAGAGAGGAACTACATGGATGAATGGTTAGGGGCACGGTTAGGGTTTGGATACAGGCTAGCTCCTGGAAACAGACCTCGACTGTGTTCACTAACCTTGTACATTTTTGTTGGGGATATAATGTGGACTTGTTCATCTTTGACATAAAAACAGGAAAATTTAGGAACAAAGCACATCTGAGCACTGCCAGATGTGGTCAAAAAAAATTTTTAAGTGAACATGATGTATCATCAGTAGACCTATAAAGGACTCAATAACTTCTAAGTGAATAATGAACAACAACAACAATGAAAAGACAAGTGTGCAACATGCCTTCTAGAAATTTCCAAGGACAGAGAGACTATTGGTCACTCAAAAATGAAAAATTTAAGTTCATATACATATATATGTATACACATGAAAAATATGGCGTCAAGCACAGCAACATGAGGGAAAGAGTATATCACCTCAAAGGCAAAGAAAAATCACTTTCAACTAATCATTTTTAGATAATTCAGAAAAGAATTTGTCATCCTTAGAAGGAGAACTTGCCTTACTAAAGCAAAACAGGGACCCACAAATGAACACAATAACATGACAGGACAAAAAGCTCGAGTATTTCCTTAAATCAGCATGATGAGCAAAGACAAACAGAGACAAAATAGAAAAAAGTAAGATCAGGAACAACTCCAAGAAAATCAAATGCCAAATTGCACAATTATGACTGTCTTCGAATGAACAGGTGCAATAACCTACCAGATCAATAGAAAGGAAGATGAGACAGACACTGTTGGTGCAAAGAGTGTAAAATTCTGCAACTCAGAGAAGAGACCTGTTTCCCAGTTCAGAGGGAAAGACTATGAATAATCTGTCACTGTCACTGTCATCCCCTTGCTCATCGATTTGCTCGAGCGGGCACCAGTAATATCTCCATTGTGAGACTTCTTGTTACTGCTTTTGGCATATCGAATACGCCATGGGTAGTTTGCCAGGCTCTGCCCTGCAGGCAAGATACTCTCGGTAGCTTGCCGGGATCTCCAAGAGGGGCAGAGGAATCGAACCCGGGTTGGCCATGTGCAAGGCAAACGCCCTACCCGCTGTGCTATCACTCCAGTCCACTATGAATAATAACGTTTCTAAACCTTGGTCGATCTTTAGGAAGGGCATGTGACTTCGTTCATACAGGAGAAATCAGAATGAGTCTGCTGGAGACAATGAGGAGAGTTGCACTTGGAGATAACAGCACAGCAGGAAACAGAGCATCGGGAACTTGAGACTGTCTCAGAGTGGGAAACTGTATTGAGGGTGAGGTCCCCATTGGGGCCCCCATTGTGGGGAAGACAGGCTTCTTTGGGCGGCATTTGAAAGAATCTTGATATACAGGACAAACCTGAGAAGCTTATGCTTTCTGAAGAAAGATGAAATGGAAAAACTTGAGAGAAAGCAAATGGGAAGATGGGGACAAATGAAAATAAATCTACTAAGAAATATGAGTTACCAGATAGAAATGGAGAGGGGAAAGTTTAAATCCAAGTAATAGGGAAACATAATTTACGAAGCGTAATCCCGGGATCAAAATATCCTGAAAATTCAAACCAAACTCATAGAAGTGGAGTAAAATGGTGGTTACCAGCAGCTGGGGTCTAGGGGAATTAGGAAGAAGTTAGTGAAATTGTATATAAACTTGCAGTTAGAAGATGAGTAAGTCTGAAGATCAAATACATAGCACAATTATTATAGTCAACAATTCTTTATGATATACTTTAAAGTTGCTAAAAGAGCATGAATGTACTCACCACAAAAAAATGAAGTGATAATTATGTAATGTGATAAAGGTGCTGGCGAGTGTTATATTCTTGTTGCAGTGTATAAATTTATCAAACCAACAGGTCATACACCTTAAACTTAACAATGTTGAATGTCAATTATATCTTAATTTTAAAAATAAAAAGAATGCTTATGATAAAAACAGAAAATGCCTTAAACATAGAATTCAGTTGTAAATGATAATTATAGAAGAATTAAAATATATAAAAGAAGATGTATAATTTTAAATCAATTTAGTTATATGATCAATTCAAAAATTACTAAAATATTATTTCAGGGGCTGGAGTGATAGCACAGTGGGTAGGGCGTTTGCCTTGCATGCGGCCGACCAGGGTTCGATTCCCAGAATCCCATATGGTACCCTGAGCACTGCCAGGAGTAATTCCTGAGTGCAAAGCCAGGAGTAACCCCTGTTCATTGCCAGGTGTGACCCAAAAAGCAAAAAATATATATATTATTTCAAACTCTAGACTATACAACAAATATTGGAAAGTTAAGAGGACTTTCAAGAAGGCATAGTTTGCTACATTCCTTATTTACACAGAAAAATAGCAAAATGCACATTTTGACACATTTTTATCATAACAATGAAGATTGATGAGCACATGGGAAATATTCATCATAACCACTATGCTAATTACCCATTATTATTCCTATTTGACAATGGTAGTTAAAGTACAAGATATTAATATCATGCACTAGGATAAAATATTGATAAGTATACCATTAATTTCAAAAATCGGTAATACTCCCATGCATTAAAATAAAAGTCGTATAAATTTTGAAAGAAATCTTCTTAGTCACATTCTTCTCAAAATTGTCCCTGAGGATTATGAGTCTGAATATCAGAAGTCATATTTGCTGAAGGTGGATGGTTGGATAGGAAGTAGTTTTAAGTTCAAACTCAGGATTTGAAACATTAGCTGTGTAGTAGCTATCTGTAGAATATCACATAGAAAATGCAGAACAGAATCATTGCTTCTATATAATCTATTCAATATTAGAATAAATTGTCTCCTGGCAGATGCTGCTTATAGCCACTGCTCATTTTTCATTTGTAGTATGAAGGGTGGAATGCAGAATCTCACAAAGCAAAGCATGTCTAAGCCACACATCTGTCCCTATAGCCAGCATTTTGTATGTGAACAATTCTCAAGTATGTAAACTAGTCAAATAGTATAATAAATACACTCTGCTAAGAATACCTTATAGAATCACAAATTCATTTCTCCCTGAAAACCATAAGCCTTGAAACATATGGATAATGGTGAAAAATTAAATATCCTTAGAATTCCTCAACTATGGGGATGTTACAGTGTGTGTTTCTCTAAAGCAAATAAGCATACTTATCACTGGCAAATAAGGTTTTATATGCCATCTATATAAAGTTGTGGCTTGAACTGAGGCTGGAGCAATAGTACAGCAGATACAGTGCTTGCCTTACCCACAGTCAACCCGACTATAATCCCCAGCACCCCATATGGTTCCACAAGACCAGCCAGAAGTGATCCCTGAGTCAAAGCATCACTAGGTGTGCTTCCCTCCGCCCATAAAGAACCAGACCAAAATAAACACTAGTCACATTTTTCTCATATCTATTTTCCCAATTGTGTAGATGTTTGAATTACTAGTAACAGTAGCTTACTGCAATCTAGCCTGAAATTGCTGAAAACACGATTTATAGACGAATAAACCCATTCACTATAATATTCCTCCTGATTCAGTTCAATCAAGAGTACATTACTGCAAAATTTATTTCCCAAACCTCCCAGATTTTTATTTGCCTTTGCTACAAAATTTGGTAGAACCAATACTTCTTTGTTTCCTTAAACTAAAGTGCCTTAAAGATTTTTTTAAAAATATACTTTGCTATATGCCTTTTTGGGGCTGGAGAGATAGCACAGCGGTAGGGTGTTCACCTTTCACGCGGGCGACCTGTGTTCGATTCCTCCGCCCCTCTCAGAGAGCCCGGCAAGCTACCAAGAGTATCGCGACCGCATGGCAGAGCCTGACAAGCTACCCGTGGTGTATTGGATATGCCAAAAACAGTAACAATAAGTCTCACAATGAGAGACGTTACTGGTGTTCGCTTGAACAAATCGATGAGCAACGGGATGACAGTGACTATATGACTTTTTATAGATAATTCAACACATTCTTTTAACAGTATCAATATTTTTGTTGCACTGCTAGGATTTTTGCAACACTCCAGAGTTGCTTATGTTATGGGTAATCAGGACCAACATTATTTTTCAATTCTTATACAATGTTTTATAGAACACAAAGTTTTCTTGGGAAACTATAAACAGTACTACAATGGAAGCCAGTTTTTTTTTTAAATTATGAAGCTTTTGGCTTAGGTTTTGTTTGCTTTGCTTTGCTTTTTGTGTCACACCCAGCATTACACAGGGGTTACTCCTGCCTCATGCACTCAGAAAATACTCCTGGATGTATTCGGGGGACCATATGGGATACTGGGAATCAAACCTGGTTTGGCTGAGTGCAAGACAAATGCCCTACCTGCTGTGCTATCGCTCCAGCCCTTTGACTTAGTTTTTAAAAGATAAATAGATAACACTTTTGCCCCCCTGTCCTCTGAGCACTGTGCCCTTGCCTTCAAAGGAAACTGGCCTGATGGAGGTTGCTCCTTTGCTCCAACTTGAATCATATCTCGGGGTTCTAGAACTGCATGGCTGTGTGATAGCTCATTAGCGTATCTCACAGGGTATGCACTTAGACTGCTGCAGTGACCCCCACAGGCTCCTATGTAACTTTGGCTTCCCCAATCACTTCAGGCTAACAACAACTCATCCCTCACTCCGTACCCCAATCCCAGAGAACAAAACTCACAAAGCTATGGTGGTAGTAAAAAAATCATAGAACCCTAAATTACAGCCATGGGAGAGGAAGTGCCAGAACACTGGAAATTACTCTATAGTCTACACCAGAAACTCAGAAATAACACACCCGAAACAGCAGAAGTTCTGTAGGATATGTAGCACAGAGACGTGAAGGAAGGAAGTTAAAAGAAGTAAAAGACCTACAGTCACTTATACCTCTGTGAGGAAATCAGAGCAGAGAATGAACAGCTAAGACACCCCAGGTGGCAAAACACAGCGGGAGAGCAACCTAAAGGCCTGCCAAGCTCACATAGTGAAGGTATGATAGAACCTGGTAGGTTCTACCAATCCAACCTTCTTGTAACCTCTCAAATAATCACTTTCGTGACACCATGACTAGGCAGTTTAATGAACTTAGGGGAAAAATGGTACAAATACAAGAATTTATGAGAGCAGAAATAAGAAAACAACCATCAGATGCAGTAAAATTGATGAGTTTAGTAGGCAAAATAAAAAAATACAAGTTTTTTTTTTTAAAACAAAAAACTCAGTAGAAGCTGACTAAGCAACAAAGGATAAAATTCAGTGAACTCTAAGATGAGATGCTATAAAACAACAGAAGATGGGAGAACATCTCAAAATAAATCAACAGAACACTAGGGAACCACTGGATGAGTTTAAGAGGTATTGTATGAGTATCATTGGAATCCCTGAGAAATAGGAAGGTCAACCAGAGGAAGAACCATGAGTCAAGACATCAAAAACCTTTCCCAGAAATGACAAGGACATGCACTCAGGTTCAAAATTCCCAAAGGGTCCCAGCCAAAACAGACCCACATTAAAGCACTCCAAGGCATGAAATAATCAGAATGACAAAAACCAAAGACAGACAAGAGTATGGGAAGCAGCAAAATCAAAGAAGGAAATCACATACATAGGAGTACATAAAAGATTTATGAAGTGGGCCAGAAGAATATGTAGGACTATAATTTAAACTCTCAATCCTCTCAAAGGATACTCTACCCAGCAGATCATCAGACTTGAAGGAATGTTAGAAAACTTAATGGACAAGTAAAAGTTTAGGGATTTCACAGTCTTGAAACCAAGCTTGCAAAAGGCACTAGAGACTTCTTTTAAAAGTCAAGAAAGATGACTCTTTAGTACTCACATAATATCTAATTGTTAGTTATAATGACTTTAAAAATGGTGTAAAAGGTTAGGGATTTACACCTGATTCTCATCAAATATACTACTCAATTTGTCAATCTGAGCAATCAATCAATCTAGTAGGACAACCTTTAGAGCAGTTTATTAACAAAGTGCTATGGGTATCTGAATACTCTACAAAAGGAAACAGAACAAACATGGATTAACTTAACGGAAGTGGAAGGTTAATTAAGTGGGAAGTTTGTAAGGGGATTCTGGAGTAATATAAACCCATATGGCATGTAGCAGAAGCATTGTCATAAAACTTTAAAACGGGACATTGCAATGAAGTTCAAAAATGATATTAGAACTTATATAGTGCCACACCTTTATGTAACAGGAAATAAATGTTACCTAAGGAATTTAGGTGATTTACCCAAAGACATACTGCTGATTAACAGCAAAACAACACTTCCTCACATCCAAGCAACACAGTCCACTTGCCAATGACTTTTCCACATCTAGATTTAACTGTCACTGTATTTACATTGTTCTTGTATTTCAGTGGTTTGCTTTCTTCTTACTCTTGTATAAAACCAGTCAAGGTGGCAATGACTATGTCTATATTCTTGCTGATTTGCACAAAGTAAGGGCTCATCAAACCTTATTTTGGCTAAAATTTAATAAAGTTCAATTATTACATGATTAAGTAATCTGGCATCTGGGTATTATGTTAAAAACCAAAAATACTTAACTCAAATATATATATATATATATGAATCTTTATGTTCTTTAAAACATACAATACTCAAGATAATGGAGAACAATTACATGTCTCTTGGGAGATAAATGAATAAAGAAAATACAGAAATATTATTCAACTATAAAAAATAACAAAAACATTAAATTCTTATTTTTAGGGGATAGTATGGATGAAGTTTGAGGGCATGAAATTGTGAGACACGAATGTTAGAAAGAAAGGCAAATGTGCAATCTCTCTTACATGTGGAATTAAATTTAAAAAAATAAACACAAAACAAAATAGTTTAAAAAACAAGCTTAAAGAAAAGAGACCCGGGTGGCCACACTTTTGTGCAGCCACTCTGCTGCTGATCAACCATGATCTGGAGGCCATCTAGACTACTTTTGGCCCCAGCAACGGCTTGCAGCCATGTCTCTAGACTGTGAACTAAGCCATAGCGCCACGCCGGCCGAGGAGGGGAAAGATCCTTCTTTCTCGTTTTTTTTTCCCTTTTTGGGGAAAATTGGCGTGGTGTCTGCCATATTATGAGGACTATTAAACAGGTACAAACTTGGTGGCTCAGGAAGGAGAGAAAAAAAGTTATGAACTTGAAACAGCGGGATGTGTGGGCAGTCTCTGGCCGGGGGCGATACCAGCACGCACTCTGCTGAGATTTGACCCAAGTGGCCACACTTTTGTGCAGCTTGCAATGATGCAATTTTTGGCAGAAATTTCCGTGGACTTAGCTACTAAATTACAGGAATCCAAAACTGTGCGGCTGCAATAGACCTCATATCTCTTCATTCTCAGCAAGGGAAAACAAATTATCAAATGCTGCCTTTTCAGCAGGTTCGATTTTGGGGGGGAAATTCCAAATAATAATAGAGAGTTTCCTGATGAAATATTGAATGTAATCAAAGTAAAGAGAAAGTAAAGTGAAAATTATCAGCTACACAGGCAGGGGGTGAGGGGAGTGGGAGGTGTACTGGGTTCTTGGTGGTGGAACATGGGCACTGGTGAAGGGATGGGTGTTTGAGCATTGTATCACTGAGACTTAAGCCTAAAATCTTTGTAACTTTTCACATGGTGATTCAATAAAAAAATTAAAAATATATATATGAGGGGAAGAGGTTCTAAATTATACGTATATTTTGGTATATTCCAAGGCTGCTTATTCTCTTCTCATACTAACCACTTCCTATCTTCCATCCATTCTCCCATGAGTGTTGATTTTTTCCTGTGAATTTTAGTTGGGGAATTCCAACTTACAATTGATAACAACTATGAACTGTGGGTTAAAGATAGAATTTTCAGAGAGACACAGCCACTGAGTCATCCCAGGTAATTCAGACCTCCGGGTTGAGATCTCTGTAGCCTTCTGGGGGTGGGGGCAGGCCAAGTTCCTGCTCTGTGCCCCACCCACACCTGACTTCTCTGGCATAGAAACAGCCAAGTCCCATCACTACTCTAGAAGAGATTCCAAGCTTCTAGGCTCGAGCTGTAGCACAGTGGGTAAAGCATTTGCCTTGCATGCGGCTGACCCAGGTTCGATTCCCAGCATCCCATATGGTTCCCTGAGCACCGCCAGGGGTAATTCCTAAGTGCAGAGCCAGGAATAACCCTGAGCATTGCCAGGTGTGATCCAAAAAGCAAAACAAAACAAAACAAAAAAAAACAGAAGAGATTCCAAGCTTCTGGATCATCCAGTCTCGCAGCTCTTGGAGTAAGACACCTCCAAATTTCACAGTACTGATAGCCAAGTAGGAATACAGCAAATAAAATAGGAAAGTTGCGTAGGAGCCCACTAAGCTCAATGAGTGAAAGCAATAGCACAAAAGACTCAACTAGCACTTAAATGGATCAGTAAATTCTCTGGCATACTTTAGTAACACTATTGTGAGATGTATGTTATAACAAGCAATATAAAGTAAATTGTTTTGCGCCTGGTAAGGGGATAGGTTTGGGGAGTAGTAAGGAAACTGGGGATATTGGTGGAGAAAAGGTCATAGCTGTGGTGGGATTGGTGCTGGAAAATAGAATACCAACTGAACTATGAACAACTTTGTAAATCGGGGTGTTTAAATCAAGTTTCAAATGAAAACTTAGAATTTTTCTTTCATTCGATTTTGTTATTTTTGAAGAAGATATTGGCCATTTAATAAACCATAAAACATATCCTAGAATCCAACAACCAATTGCTAAAGATATAAGTAAGCAATTCTTAAAGAAAGCTCTATTAGGTATGGAGAAGGGCAGCAATTGTCATGATTGCAATTTTCCAAAGCTGGGTTGAGCTACCATGAACTCCAGTCCAACACTGAACAACCCTGGCTCTAGTTGCTTGGTCATAAAAATAATAACGTTGCTGTCCAACTGGGTCTCTGTGAAAATTAAATGAATACTTTAGGTAAAGTGTTAAAATAGTGCCTGGTACAGGGTTGAACTCAACAAACTTTGTCTGTTATTAGTCTTGTTGTAGTCCCATTGTTGCTGTTGTTTAATTGGGAATGAGCTAGCCAGTCTTTTCCCAGAGAATAAGAAAGTATAGGTTTATGAAAGTTAAACAGGTTAAGAAGAGTTAAGACCAAAATACACATATCTAACAAAGGCCCTTATCCATCATTTACTAAGTACCTTTCATCTAGTCTTTGCTATTCACACATAAAGAATTGCACTGTATTACTTTAAATCACAGCAAATTATGGAAAAAGTGTAGGGTCCAAAAGACACTAAGTTTTCCCAAGGCACAGAGATTATCACACAGGCACAAACAAGATTTTCGTACACTGAGAAATGTACCTTCCAGAAGAATTGGACCAATGGAGCAATAACTACAGTACTAAGAAAACACCACTTCTTTTGTTCCTTCAACATGCCACAGAATTTTTCAAAATGAAGGGGTTGAGGGGGCAAAAACTACAAAAGCTAGGAAGCACCAGAAAGTGAAGGCGACTGTGTTTTATTAATCCATGTGATCAATCCAGCATGCTAAGGAAAATTCTTTACAGATTCAAAACCTGCATGGTTTGGGGGTTTTGATTCACACAGATCAGAAAACTGTTGCATTCACTTGCAATGCCTCCTTCGCATTGTGCTTGAGTTGTATTCTTCAGAGTTGGCTAGGAACAAAAGAGAAAGAGCATTTATCTGAGGGCGAGCTGCATAGGCATTTTGACAAATATCCTTCATCCCCTCTGTGAGTCGCTCCCTGAATTTCTCCAAGACATAAACCCTGAGTTTGTATTTGCATCATTTCCTCCCAAAAGCCAAGCAACTGGAAAGTTTCCTCCCTAAATGCAGATTTCTGTCAATCCATGAAAAGTGGTTTTCATCATGGGATGGCTGGATGACAAATCCCACCCTAAGCTTTAAAAAATATATTAAAAGTTAAGAATGGTACAAATGTAGTCAAGGTTCTAGTGGGAAATGGGATTTCTCCACCAGAGTTACCTGAAAGAGTCTTTTCACAATTTTAGGGTTTTCTCAGTGTTTTCTGAATCATGTTTTTTTGTGTAAAAGAAAATAGGATCTTTAGCTCTGGCAAAGATAAAGCAAATTTCTAGGAAGAGAAAGGAATGTAACTCAGTAAGACCAAATCAGTCTTCAACTGTCTTCAGTTGCTTATATTATTCTGAAAACGGACGTGAAGTAGGTCTGGACAAACAAAGCTACTTGAAAGCTATTTTATCTCTTGAGGATTAAAAGTGAACAATTTCCTGTGGTCTGTTATTTAGGTATCTCCAACCTTGGTGACTTTTGTTTTTTCCACAAAATGAATCAAACTGAAGCTGATGACACTATAAAATAAATGGTGGCAAGGGGTGATACAGGGATCCCACAACCATGCTAATGTTTGGGGAAATGGGGCATGCTTGACTCAAGACTGTAGAAGAGAATCCTGGATTCCAGGTTAAATTAGGCTATAGCAAGAGAGCAAGATTCCAGCTCTTTCTCTCTTCTCACCTTGCAGCTTCCCCTTAGCATCGTTCTACCCCCTATGATACCCAATCTCCCGGAGGTCACTAGCAAGAGACTTCCCTGGTGACTTTCTGAGGTCACCATTTGCAATCAATAAATCAGTTTATAAAAAAACCTTAAGTGTCTGAGGTTGTCCTGTTAGAAATAATTGTATACACCCTTCTTTTTCTTGTGGTTGTCCCTAATATCCAGCACTGCGTTTAGTGAGGACTCAATAGGTGTTGAATTTTGTCATATATTTAGTCACCAGTAACTTCCCTGCTCTTTAGGTAAATTCTGTTTCATTGTTTGTTTTTATTTATCTATTTTGGACCACAGCTAACAGTTCTCAGGGCTTATTCTGGGTACTGGCTTTTTGGTGGCACTTGAGGAACCATATGTGGTGCCAGGAATTGAACCTGTGTCAGTTGGGTACACAGCAAGCACCTGTGCACTGAACTCTCTTTCCAGACTCTTTTAGATAAATCCCTAAGCTCCCTTTTGAAGTATAGGATCTTTAAGAAAATCTCTATCACAGATTATCTACAGTGTGTCCCCTACACACACACACACACACACACACACACACAGCACCTAGTAGTGGTTGAATCTGTGCCTTGTGACATAATGCATTTATGTACATAGTCTCCTTATACGGGTTTCTGGAAAGCATAAATTGAGTTAATATGTGTCTTTGTGTGTACGTGTGCACATACAACACACACACAAACACACACTCAGATCTCTTTTTTATCTGTGTTAGAGTGTGTGTCTGGTTCTCAGAAGCACAGTATCAAGGAAAATGAGAACTGGGAACCTATAGATTTTGGCTGATCATCAACCCTCCTATCTGGAAAACAAAACCATCTCTACTACTTTCTGCTGACTTACCACTGGGTTCTCATTGTTTGTTAGACTTGATCATCCAGTCTCCTTTCTAACTTGCTTCACAGCAGAAGAGCTGGACCCAAATATGTTAAGTGCCAGACCACCCAGCTAGTACACAAGCTAAGCCCTCTCTTATTCTTCATTCCTCATATCTGAGCTGCCTAATTCTGGCTATAGAAGTCAAGAATTATGTTTATCAGTGTTTCCAAGACACCAAGTTATTAAATTAGTCTTTCTACTACATTTCTTATCTTTATTTCCACAATATTTTATGTCAACCAGCCTTTTCTCCCTTCTGAAATCCATGAACTCACTGAATATTATAATAGTAATGCTAATAACTATTGAGCATTTAATATGGGCTGATTTCTATTATGAAAATTTAAATGATAAGGTAAAATTTATCATTAAAAAACTCTGAGTTATTTATTGCTGGCATAATTTTTTCCTTCATTTATCACACACCAGTTACTTCCTTTTTACTCCTTGTATCTCAGCTACCTAACAATTGAAAAATTGGTTTTCTTCTTATGCAATCTTGGCCTCTCAATCACTTTCTCATATGCCCTAGGTTCAAGTGAAGAGTATTACTTGAGAGAAAACAGTTTTTACGGGGGTGGGGGGAAAGAAAAAGAGTAATGGCTCCCATTACCTAGAACTAAGCTGACTCCGGCTTTTCTCTAAACTTAGCCATCATCTTCTCTTTTTTTTGTTGAATCACTGTGAGATAAACCCTTACAAAACTGTTCATGATTAGGTTATAGTCATACAGCGTTCTAACACCCGTCCCTCCACCAGTGTACATTTCCCAGCACCAGTGTCCTGTTTCCCTCCCATCATCCTCCCACCCCCTAACCCCCAACATCACCGTTCTTGCTTTGTTCCTATCCAAAGGCAGTTCCCCGTGCCACACTGCTACTATTCCACCTAAAATGTGAGCTCTTCCTCAAAACAAGTGAGCCCCTCATCTGTGGAATGTTCCTCTCCTTGGGGATGGAAAATGTACACTGGGAAAGGATGGGTGTTGGAACATTATATGACTGAACCCAATTGCAAACAACTTTGTAACTGTGTATCTCACTGTGATTCAATAAAAAGAAGGAAGGAAGGAAGGAAGGAAGGAAGGAAGGAAGGAAGGAAGGAAGGAAGGAAGGAAGGAAGGAAGGAAGGAAGGAAGGAAGTTCCTCTCTTTCCATATGCCTACTCATCAATGTTCCTCAATTTCAGCATGGCTTCATCTTCATAAATTTAAGACAAATATTAATATGGAAAGGAATTTGAAATACACAGAGCAATATCATCATAAACTATGGCATTTCTCAATATTATACTTTCAACACTCAGGCTTATTATATTAAATCTTGAAGCCCTAGATTTTTCAGATACTACTAATGTAGTACTGTAGATAATAATAATGTTGAAGTATACAAAATATTGAAATTATTATCTCTATTCCTCCACTGTAGCTTAAAACATTTATTTTAGCATTTGCTCTGATTGAATATTAGAGGTAGACACTGAATAAGTCTAAATTACTTTTTCTATAAAATTAACAGAAGCACATGGATCAAAACTTTTAGTAACTTTTATACTTGCCGTTGAAGCTCTAAAATATGAAATACTAATTATTGCATTGCTCTTTGGAATGTAATAGTTTTTAATCCTAGAATTCCCTTGCATCCATCAGAAGAAACTGACAAATTAAATTAAGGCCTATCAATTAAGTGTGTTAGTCTGAAGTTGTAAGAAATAAGGGAATGAGAAGCTCACATGTGCTACTGTGGACAGAGCTCAAAGCTTGAGTGTTAAGATAAAATGGTAAAATTCTGAATGCCACCGCTCACACATATGCTTAGAAAGGTTATGGAAGGATTCCCAAGAAACCAGAAAAAAAAAAAAAAGAAATTTCTTGTAGATGAAGGAACATGAGGTAGATTGGAGCTGTAGTGGAAATAAGACTTTCGCTGCCACTTGTCTATTTTCTGGGGGTGGGGTTTGAGTCAGGTGAGTTTATTATTCACCTCCTCTCCATTTCCTACTCTATGGAGAAAACAAAGAGTTTATGTGGGTATCACAGTGTGATTCTAAATGACGCCATTAAAAAACTGCCTTATTTTCAAGCTATCATAAAATCGAAACCTTTCAATGACCTTGATACTGATCTATATAAAGTAAATGTAATATCTGTTTTATGTAGGTAAATAAATGTCTAGAGTAATTCACATTCAAGCAAAAGTTAGCAACTTTATCGATTATCCTAAAAACTTTATTTTCTTTTAGGAAGAATGTTTAATCTTAAAATTCCTCTCTTCTTTCAATTAAGTGAAGGGATCCAAGGCAGTCCTGGTTAGTATCAGCACTATATGAAATAAAATGGCTGCTACAGAACTACATTTGGGTTTGGCACAAAATTATACTTTTGATATGCGTTCTAGTAACTTATTTTAGGGGATCATTCTATCATTCCCCATATTCTCTGTGTTCCCCTCACCACACACACATTCATATTTTGGGCAATTTAATCACAATCACTGTCACTGTCATCCCGTTGCTCATTGATTTGCTCGATCAGGCACCAGTAACGTCTCCATTGTGATACTTGTTACTGTTTTGGGCATATCGAATATGCCACGGGGAGCTTGCCAGGCTCTTCCGTGTGAGCAGGATACTCTCGGTAGCTTGCCTGGCTCTCCAAGAGGGACGGAGGAATCGAACCTGGGTCAGCCACCTGCAAGGCAAACGCCTTACCTGCTGTGCTATGGCAATAAACAGGAGTAAAATGTTGGGTTAGCAAAAGTTTACTTGTGTCTTCCATTCATTCGTCTCACCCCAACACACAAACACACCCACACACAACCCAATTGTTGTCTAAAAAGCAATTGACTCAAGTTTGGCCAAGAAAATCCATTAGAAGAGAGGTGACCATTGCTACTTAATGCAAAGACAAAGAGGATTTATTGACTTATAAAATTCAAAACTGCAAACTCATCACAGCCTGTAGTTGCCTAGATCCCTTACTGCTATTTATCCCGGCAACAAACCCCAAATGAGAACTAAGTCAATACAGAAATTTTAACAAAGAAATAAGCACTCATATTCCAAATTGGTATCATTTAGTCACTTTTAAACTCTCCAGACATAAAAGTCACGTAGAGAACATGTAGAAATGCAGATTGTGAATGAAAAGGCTGAGGGTGGGATCCGGGACTGTGAAAATTTAATAAGCACCATGGGTGACTGATGCAATAAATACTTAGATCCCTGTACTCAAAGTGTGGCCATGGATCTGCATTATTGACATTACTGGGGGGATGGAGATGTGGTATTGTAGGTAGCACTCTTGCCTTGCACTCTCCCAACCTGAATTCAATCCCTGGCAACCCATATGGTTCTCCAGTTACCACCAGGAATGATTCATGAGCCCCCCCGAACCAAGAGTAAGCCCTGAGCATTTCCAAGTGTTTTCAAATGCCACCCTTCCCCACACACACAAATTAACATTACTAGGTGCTTGTTATACATGGAAACTCTCTAACTTGACCCTGGGTCTGTGGAATCAGGGTCTGCGTTTTAACAAGGTTTCTGGATGCTTTACATTAAAGGTGAAGACCCCACTTTGATCTGAAAAACGGAGCACAAAATATTTCCTATGATAAAGGAGTCATAGCCTTCTATTTATATACAACGCCCACCCCAATCTCACAGAACTATCTCTGTGATTGAAGTACGACAAACTGGTGAAACCCAAGCACCCAGAGGCTGACTCAGTAATCCGCCTCTTCTTCATCTTGGTCCTCCCCACGGGGCATAGTTTTTACTATGTCAAGCGCGCTGCTCTACTGATGGTGACTGATGCAAGCAACTTTATTTGAAAAATCATTTTGAAATAGGATTGCCTTCTCAGTGGGTCTTTGATCAAGATATGTTTTAACGAGAGTGAAAAAAGAATGAATGGAGAGGGAAAAAAAAACAACAGGGTCGTGTGTCAGGTGCGCATTTTGTTCTTTAGAACGCTGCTCGCGTGGTGATTGGCCGAGGGTGGGGAAGTTCAGTCCTCTCTGTAAAGTTCTTGCTGCTCTCATTGATTCATTGCCTGAAGTCCAACCCAAGCTTGACCTACAAAAGCACACCACACGCCCCCACCTATTTTGGGGGGGTTTGTTTAAGAAGAGCAAACTTTCACCACAAAGATACAAGAACAGTCAATATTGATCTTCTTGACGAACCGCACACCTCACGCCACAGGCCACTCAAGCATCTGCTCCTTTCTGCCCAGTCGTCCCCTTTGTCAGGAAATAACGAAGAGTGCCTCCTCTGCTATCGGCTGCCTTGCAAATATTTAAAAGAAATAAATTTCTCTGAATGGCCATCACCTTTCTTTGTTTCCCAACCCCCCTCTCCTCCTCCAAGTTGTGTTGATTTTGGGGCTGTGCAGACTGCCAGCACCTGTACTTTTCAATTGTTTGCTTGCCAAGAGCGCTGGGGTTCTTTGGCTTGGTTTTCCGAGCCGTTCTTGGTACAGTAGCCAATGATCATGCATTTCTCTCTCTCTTCTGGAAATGTGTAGGGAAAGCATCAGTCTCAGGATCTCTCTCCAGCCACCATAATTGGAAGACAGGGAAACAGAGGAACAGAAACTGGAGTTTCTCTGCCTACTAGCCCCACATGATAATCAAAGTGGATTGATGCTATAGACATGAGAGGTTTGTATTTCCTCTAACTGTCTTACCTGGCAGAAAACCTTTGTGGCAAGGGTTGGGGGGAAGGATTTTTGACCACACCTAGGTTTATTCTAGGGTTTTCATCCTGGCTTTGTGCTCAGGACCACACCAGGCAGTGCCCAGTGGACCCTGTGTGGTGCTAGGGATCAAACTAGAGTCTGTCATATACTAAGATACTGCCAAAGCCAGTACCTTAACTTCTATACTATCTCTATGGTCCTGGCAGAAAGTTTAAACTTGGTTTATCTGAAATCCAGAACCATGGTTTAACTTAACAAGAAGATCTGCACTAAGAAATGAGAAGTGGGACCAGAGAGATAGTACAGAAGTTAGGGTGTTTGCCTTGCACACAGCTGACTAGAATTCAACTCCTAGCATCCTGTATGGTCCCCCAAACACCACCAGAAGTGATTCCTGAGAAAAGAACCAGGAGTAACCCCTGAGTACTTTTGGGTGTAGCCCTCCACAAAAGAGAGAAGAGAATATCAACAGTGAACTGTGAGCTATGATTTAAGACGTCGATTTAAAATATTCCCTCAATCATCTCTCAAAGTCTATGGGTAAATACAAATCAGACTACCTGAAACATTAACTCTCCATGTGAGGCCCCCTCACTTGTTGAAATTGCGTTGTGTAGTCCAGTTAACAACTCTTCTTCTCCTCCCACTCAGCCTTGAGTCAATAAAATAGAAGTTGGGGCCAAAGTGTTAATACAATGGGTAGGATATTGACCTTGAACTAGGCCAACCCAGGTTTGGTCCCCAGCATCCTATATGGTCCCCCGAGCATAACCAGGAGTGATTCCTGAGTGCAGAGCCAGGAGTAACCTTGATCACTACCAGATGTGCCCCACCCCCAAAAAACAGAGAAGGAAGGAAGGAAGGAAGGAAGGAAGGAAGGAAGGAAGGAAGGAAGGAAGGAAGGAAGGAAGGAAGGAAGGAAGGAAGGAAGGAAGGAAGGAAGGAAGGAAGGAAGGAGGAGGGAGGAAGAAGGGAGGGAGGGAGGGAGGGAGGGAGGGAGGGAGGGAGGGAGGGAGGGAGGGAGGGAGGGAGGGAGGAAAGGGAGGGAGAAAAGGGAGGGAGAAAAGGGAGAAAGAAAAGGGAGGGACAAAAGGGAGGGAAGAGGGAGGAAGAAAGCCAAGGGGGGTGGGGGCTAAAGTGGGCCAAGGTCTCCCCTGAGGCAGTGAGGCTGCCTTTCCTACAACAGACACCTCAATGTCAGAATGTGAAGGCCTCATCCCCTGCTTTCTCCAGAGAAGCATGCTCTGATTTCCAGTCTACGTATGGCTTCCAGTCCGTGTCTAGGACAGAGACATGAGGTCCACAGCCACTACCTGAAAGTTTCCTGGCCATTACTATTTGGAGACGCCTATCTCTGAATTCATTGACCCCCAAGTATTGGAGTCTCTAACTAGATTTTTTTCCAGAAAATAAATATTTGTGCTGACATTATATGCTGAACCAGAGTAAAACGAAGCTCTGGATTCAGAACTTATCAGTCCCATTTCAAGCTTTGTGCCTACCCCTTCCTACTTATGAGATATGAGACCTTCAAATCCCAGATTTCATATAAGACAGAGTGAATTGTCTCCCTCACCCATGGAGGAATCCTGAATAGTCTTGTGTCTCGGGTGTGTGTGTGCAAACACACTCAGGGGTAAATACTACTGACAGTGCTAAGGAAACTGTATTTAGAATCAAATCGGCCCTAGGCACATGCAAGGCAAGAATCTCAGCCCCTGTTACTCTCTCTCTGGCCTATAATATTTTTTACTGATTTTTTAATTGAAATCACAGTGAGATTCACAGTTACAAAGCTGTACATGACTGTGTTTCAGTCATACGATGTTCCAACACCCTTCCCTCCAGTAATGCTACCTCCTGCCTCCCATCCCCACCTCTCTCCCTCTCCCCCCCCTCCCCCTTTTAGGTAGTATGGTTTGCATTACAAATACTGAAAAGCCATCATGTATATCCCTTTATCTACTTTCAACACTGAGTTCTGGTCCTGAGTGATCACTTCCAACTATTATTGTCATACTGTTCCCTTCTCTATCCTAACTGCCCTCTACCCCACACACACTTGTGACAAGCCTCCAACCATTTACTAGTCTTCCTGGCCCCTGTTTTCCCTGGCCTGGGGTATTAGTCTCATCTAATATATTTTTACATATCCCACAAACAAATGCAGTCACTCTATGTCTCTCTCTTTCTGACTCATCTCATTCAGCATGATACTCTCCATAAACTTTTACAGCTTTCAAAATGTTGATAAAATAGATCACCTGCTGTCATTTTCCCCTTTGTATTTCTATCCTTCTGGATTAATGGGTTTTATTTTAAACCAATACTTCCCAATGATTTTTCAGAATTACACAAATATATCCAATATTTGTAGTAAGCTCTGGGACAAATGAGCGGGGCTGCCCAAGGCCCTGGGCATCTCTCTGACCTTTCCTGTAATCTGTTGCCCGGCACAGGAAGACTGAGCAGATCAGCATCTCTCCACACCTGGATTCCTTTCCAGCACACTCTAGAGGAGGTACTGTTTTATTGTGACTTATGCAGAGTTTGAGGAGAGGCAGAGAAGGAAAAAAAAGGTGTTATCCATCTACCGCATTTAACCAACCACCCCTGACTTTTCTACATTGTAGACATTTTTTTACAGGTTTAATGATTTTCCCCTATAAGGGCACTTAGATTTTTTTTTGCTTTGCTTTTTTGGATCAGACCCGGCGATGCACAGGGGTTACTCCTGGCTCTGCACGCAGGAATTACTCCTGGCAGTGCTCAGGGGACCATATGGGATGCTGGGAATCGAACTTGGGTCGGCCACATGCAAGGCAAACGCCTTACCCACAGTACTTTCGCTCCAGCCCTGGGCATCTGTCTTTAAGTTCCAACTATATTGACTGATATCATCTTCTTTCTTATCAGAAATAAATACTATAAGCACCAATTGCCTCTCTATAATCACCCTACCAGGTAACAAAGGCAGGTTTCTTATCCTAATAGCAAACCCAAATCCCAGGATGAGTCCCTTCAGTCATAAGAATCTGAGGCCCAGACACATCTAGCCTGGTCCTGGAATAACTAGAGAGAAGGGAATCTTCCACAGTCAGTGAATATAAATGGCGGAGATTCAGGAATAATCTAAACGAAGCCAAATCCGGTTTGAGAGGACAGTATCACAGAGGACTCAAGACCGTGGCATTTAGAATTATGACCCTGAACTGGAACCTTCTATATCATTTACTGAACATGTCATTCCCCTCTATCCCAAAATTACTCTATCTATGCTCTAAGAGCCTCATCTGGAAACTAGGGCTTATAAACAATACTTCATGCTGTAAATGTTTGTAAAATCAACTGCAAAGTGCCTTTGTGGAGGTGATGAGAGCATAAGTGGTAAGGGAAAATTGATGAGCAGGTAGAGAAGCAAAAGTAATACTCATAAGGCATAAAAGGTGTTCAAAATAAAACACTAAGCAGAAAAAATGGGTCAGAGCCACAGCTTACAAAAACAGATACTTAGACCCCTAGCATCCAGAGAGAAGTGTTTTATATATATATATATATATATATATATATGTATGTATATATATATATTAGTTGTTTATAATACAATATGGGTTAAATTTTATATTACATATTGCATTATATTATATTATATTATTTTTCAGCACAATTCTCAACAGCATCTGAAGTCTCCATATGTGATAGTGGCTCTGAAAGTCAGTTTTCTGATGGTTTCCAGGAAAAAAACAAAGTTTCTCTCCATTATTTATTAATTATCCTTTAAAATGTAATCCATATAAAACTATGCAACCCCATCAAAAAATATGGGGATAAGAGATGAACAGAAACTTTTTCAAAGAAGATTACGTGCAGTCAAAAAGCATATGAAAAAATGCTTTGCATCATTTGTTATCAGAAAAATGCAAATTAAAACAATGAGCTATTACCCCACATCACAGAAACATTAAAAAGAACAAGAACAAACAGTGTCAACATGGATGTGATGAAAAAAGAGACTTACACTCATTGCTAGTGGGGTCCAGTCTTCTGGAAAACAATAGGGACATTCCTCAAAAAAAACTAAGAATTGAGCTTTCATACGACCCAGCAGTTCCACTTCTTGAAATATACTCCAAGGACTCAAAATACAATGGGAAAAGATACTTTACACCCCTATGATCTTTGCCGTGCTAACCACAACAGCCAAAATCTGGGAACAACCTAAGAACAGTTGACAGGATAAAAACTATGGCACATACACACCACAGAACATTAGTAGGTCATAAGAAAAGATAAAATCATACCATCTTTCTATTGTGTGGATGAATCTGGAGAGTATCGTCATGCTGAATGAAGTTAGTCAGAGGGAGAAAGACCAACACATAAAGATTTATCTCACATGCAGGATATAAAGGAACATAATGGTGGGATAACAAATTCCCAAAGACAATGAAAAGAAAGAGCAGGAGAACTGGTCTTCGGTAGGAAACAAGCCACTATTTTGGGAACTGAAGGGATGGATAGGGAAGGAATTACAATAATAGTGGAGGGAAGTGTTTAACAGGAAGAAGGACGGGAACTTAAAGGCAGTAAAGTGTTATGCCATAAACTGTAACAGTACAGTAAACCACAGTGCCAAAAGATATTTAAAAAAAAAAACAACCTGCCTCTCACAGAGGCACACTGGAGAGGGAGTGGTAAGCAGGGAGGGGGAGGCATTGGTGGAGGGAAGTAGTCACTGATGAAGGAGTTGCTGTTGAAACCTTGTATACCTGAGGCTCAATTATGAATAACTTTGTAATTCACAGGTAAGGAAATAAAACAAATTTTAAAAATTAATAAAATGGATTCAAGCATCCTCATCTATGGTTTACTCTCTTTTTATAACAGTCTAAAAGCCTATATTAATATATAACTGATCTTCAATCTTATCATCCGCCTAACTCAGACGCCAGCCCACACATTATCCTGTAGCCCCCACAGAATCCAGTGTGTATACTTGAGCTTACTGCATTGGGGGATGTACACTTGAGCTTACTGCATTGGGGGATGTACGTTTGTATGGCCAGACCACCACACACTTAGACTTACATGCTCCAGTGTGTGAGAAGAATTACTAAGTGGAAGAAAATTTTAAAAGTCCATGTCTTTTGGGGAAAGGTACATATGCTATAAAACCTAAAAATGTGGTTTCTTAAAGTAAGCACAAATGCAAGTTTCTTCCAGTTTCTCCTCAGTGATGGGGCTCAGCACATACTGGACAAAGGAATAATAATTCAATTATCCAATGATTTATTCCAAAACACTTTGTCCGCACTGGATATTTTGATGTGTAAACATCAGAGTATTACACTCTCTCTCTCCCCAGCAGGCTTCACATTTCAGATTTCATTAGCCAATAAAGCCAAGTTTGTTTATAATAAAGTTAAGCCCTTCAAACCACTGACCATGGAAACCAGATTTTGAAATAATTCAGATTTGTGTTTCTGTTCTTTCTAATTAAGGGTAATATCGGGAAGCACAGACACTGGGTAGCATTGTTCGAGCACCATGGATTTAAGCAAGAAAATCTGATTATCAGCTCATGTCAGAAGCCAAGCGATAATGCAGCTTAGCATTCGTTTGGGCTTTTTCTTTGGCCAAAAGATAATTACCGTTCGTGAGGCCTTACGTAAGTGTATCTAATATCTAAGGACCTAAAATTTATGAATAGCAAAAGCACACAATAGGCAAAGAAGAATTACTGTATTTATTATTTCTATGGCTTGTTCCACCATGATAATTTCATTATCTAGCAAAGTCAAACCGCTAAAACCAAAGTATAATTTCTTAAAGGACAAGAAGTTAAATATGCTGGCAAAGTTTTTTGTCCAATTTCCTTTGGTGAAAGTTATTTCTAACAAATAAGAAGTAGACCATCCCGAATTGTAGTCAGAAATTTACTAAAGGGTTTCATAATTACTTGTTGAAGTTATTGCACAAACAGATGTTAAGCTTCTTGTAGTGAGGTTTTTCCCCTTTATAGAGTGTTATTTCTTAATCCTGTGCTGTTGATTCGAAATGCAATGCTTCCTTACCAAACAACATCCCCAAAACCTGAAAATTGAAAAGCACTTCTTGACAGATGATGGTGACAGAGTGACAGAGAAGCAAATTGGCTACATATAACATAGAATAAATTCTGGAAACCAGGAAGGGAATTTTTATTCAACCTAGCAGCTA
This sequence comes from Sorex araneus, assembly GCF_027595985.1. Taxonomy (NCBI): domain Eukaryota; kingdom Metazoa; phylum Chordata; class Mammalia; order Eulipotyphla; family Soricidae; genus Sorex; species Sorex araneus. The sequence continues at coordinate 44,863,166 of NC_073311.1, forward strand.
GTTAGACATTTGATATATAAAAACCCAATCTAATTCAAAGATGATTTTTTTTAATTCAAGTCGTGAAATAAGAACGTTAGGACCTCCAGAACATAAAGAATAGTTGCTATTGGAAAAGAAAGACAGTATGATTGTCCTTGACCATTGTTTCTCCCCTCCGCTGCCACCACCAGGAATAATTGTTTTGTTTATCCTCTATATAAAATGTGGCCACAGCAACAAATATTTGAGAAAATGCTCCAAAAGTAGGCATTGTTCTGAACAATTGAGTCATATTTACTAGTCAATCCTCATAATAAAATGATAAAATCATTACTTTAGTCTCTGTGTTTTACAGAGGAGGAAAATGAGTCACAGAGAAATTAATGTGACCAACAATTTCCTACTGCTCGAAACTTAAGATGGAGGGTACTTGATTTTATTCATCCTCTAACTGGGGTTGGCTTTATACATGAAGCTTCTAATCTCTGATAAAAATAATTTCCCCCTCTAGGCTCCCAAATTTTTTTTCTGTGTGATACATGCTTGGGTTATTTGTATTATAGCATTGTTGTGACACTGTGCTGAAGCAAAGGAAATGACAGGTCAGCATTCAACAGTTCCACTCCTTAGTTCAGCTGTGAAAAGTCAGTTCTTCAACTCAGGGAAAAGGGTTATTCCATCTGTGAACAGAAGTCAGTGAGAGCAACGCTCCCTCCCTATCTACCACCTAAGCTTCTTGAATAAGATATGGAATCTGAAAGTACTTCGAGAAGTGCTGGGTAGAGGTGAACATATGGACAGGACAACTGCTGAAATAAATTAAGGCACAAGTAACTAGAAAACCACCCTGCATTTACGAACTATAAGAATAAACATTGTTAATATTTCAATATTATTTCCAGCGATCCATGGATTCAGCACAACCCATATCAAAATCCCAGTGTCATTTTTTTTCAAGAAATAGAAAAATCCACTCTTGAATTAAAATAGATTCTCAAAGGATCTCAAATAACTGAAAGAACCTTGAAAAAGAAAAAGGCTATTGAAGGTTGTATAGCTTTAAACCTATTCTCCAGCAAATATTAAAACATATTACAAGACATTAATTATGAGACCACTCGAGAAATTCGACAATCAATGGGATGATGATTGCAAGACAACAGTAATTTTTTTTAAAAAAGTATATGCTGCTGACATAAAGAAAGAAATCTACCGCAATGGAATAGAGAATAATAATCCCAGAAATAATCCCTTGCACAGATGCTCTGATGAACTTCCACAAGGATCCCAAGATCACCGAACAAGGAAAGAACCATCACAAGTGGTAATGGTGAACTGGCTATTAACATGCTAAAAATGAAATTTCATTCTTCTCTTATACCATATAAAAATTAACTCAAAGTTGACTAAATAATACTCCAAAACATGAAACTCCTAAGAGAAAACATAGGGAGGATATTATAATAATATTGGATCTGACACTGGTTTCCCAAATATGGCTACAAAAGCATAGGCAACAGAAACAAAAAAATAGAGAAATAAATAATACAAATATCTTAAATTTTAAAACTTTGTGCATCCAAAGACACAAACAACAAGGTGAAAGGCAACCAATGGAAAGGCAAGCAAACATATAAGAGAATCTTAAATTAAAGAAAATTGCAGTAATGTGAATCAAAAACATAAGATATCACATATTATTTATTAGAATTTATCAAAAACTAATAAAAATACAAGTGTTGGCAAGAGTACAGAGAGATTAGAATTTCTTTGCACTATTAGTAAGATTGTAAAACATACAGCTCAAAACACTTTAAAATTAGAGCTACCATGTCACTGTCATGGATTGGTTTGAACGGGCACCAGTAACATCTTTCCTTATGAGACTTATTGTTACTGTTTTTGGCATATCCAATATGCCACGGGTAGCTTGCCAGGCTGTGCCATGCGGGTGCGATACTCTCGGTAGCTTGCCGGGCTCTCCAAGACGGGAGGAGGAATCAAACTCGGGTCGGCCGCATGAAAGGCGAACGCCCTACCACTGTGCTATGGCTCCGAAAGTAGTGAGTGGTCGCAAGGTCAATCTAAAGTCAACCTGCAGCAAACAAACTATAAAGAGCTACCATATGGTACAGTAATCCCACTTCTGCATATTTATGCAAAAGAATTGAAAGCAGAGTCTTAAAGAGATGGCTGTATAGCCATGTTTGTACTAATCACAGTGGCCCAAAGGAGGACACAAGCTAAATGACAAATAAGAGTAGTTTACACATGGCGATAAGATATTGCTCAGTCTTTTTATTTTTTTTATTTTTATTTATTTATTTATTTATTTTATTGAATCACCATGTGGAAAGTTACAAAGCTTTCAGGTTTAAGTCTCAGTTATACAATGCTCAAACACCCATCCCTTCACCAGTGCACATATTCCACCACCAAGAATCACAGTATACCTCCTCCCCACCACCCACCTCCCCAACCCCACACCCTGCCTGTGTAACTGATAAATTTCACTTTACTTTGATTACACTCTATATTTCAACAAATAACTCACTATTATTGTTTGGAGTTTCTCCCCCCAAAGTCGGACCTGCTGAAAGGAAGCATTTGATAATTTGTTTTCCATTGCCGGGAATAAAGAGATATGAGGTCAAGTGGTCGCAATAGTGACCACATGGTTTGATTTCTGTATTTTAGTAACTAAGTCCAGAGAAATTTCTGCCAGAAATTACATCATTGTAAGCTCATACTTCTCTGCTACTTTATATTCCACATATGAGTGCAATGTTTCCATGTCTGTCTCTTTCTTTCTGACTCATTTCACTCAACATGATATTTTCCATCTTGATCCACTTATATGCAAATTTCATGACTTCATCTTTTCTGACAGTTGCATAGTATTCCATTGTGTAGATGTACCAGAGATTCTTTAACCAGTCATCTGTTTGTGGGCACTCTGGTTTTTTCCAGATTGTGGCTATTGTAAACAATGCTGCAATGAAAATAGAAATGCAGATGTCATTTCTACTATACCTTTTTGCCTCTCCAGGATATATTCCCAGGAGTGGTATTTCTGGGTCAAATGGAAGCTCAATTTCTAATTTTTTGAGAATCGTCCATATTATTTTCCAAAAGGGCTGAATAAGTCGGCATTCCCACCAGCAGTAAAGGAGAGTCCCTTTCTCCCCACATCCAAGCCAACACTGGTTGCTTTTGTTTTTTTGGATGTGGGCCAGTCTCTGTGGTGTGAGATGATATCTCATTGTTGTTTTGATCTCCATCTCCCTGATGATTTGTGATGTTGAGCATTTTCTCATATACTTCTCAGTCATTCAGATTTCTTCTTTGGGAAAGTTTCTGTTCATTTCATCACCCCATTTCTTGATCGGGTCGGCAGTTTTCTTGTGGAGTTCAACCAGAGCATTGTATATCCTTGATATCAAACCTTTATCGGATGGGTACTAAGAAGAAATTCTTGACCTGGGGACGGTGTGTCCGATGGCACGTCATCATCTTCTCCCGCCTCTGTTTTTCCCGAGGATCAGAGACCTCATAGCCAGAAGTCTCAGTAAGGCTTGCAACTTGATGTGAAGAAGCAGAAATTCGGGAATCTGCCCCTGTCCTGCCACAATATCAGCCTTCAGAGCCCCAGGTGCTCGCAGGGGACCCCCTTTGTCCTTTACCCATGTGAACAATGACTCTCTCACCCCATTTCCAGGAATAGAATCTGCTCAGTCTTTTTAAAGGTGGAAATCCTATCACACGCAACAACGTGGATAAATCTTAGAGGCATATTGTTAAGTGAAATTAACCAATTGCAAGGAAAACTTATTGGATGAGACTACTTATAAGAGTTATGATATTACTGGATTCATAGAGGCAGGAAGTGGAATGCAGAGAGAAGGTAGGAACTTCCTTTGCAAAATGAACTTCCTATGGCGATCTGGTATACAGTGGTGTGAATATATTTAACTGTCCACTCAAAATTAGTTAAGAAAGTAAGCTTTGTTAGGTATTTTATCACAATTAAGAATTTTAATTTTTGGAGCAAGCAATATGAAATAAATCTGTTATATACTTGCCACCTTTCAGGACATTATATACCTCAGCGACCCAGGGGACAGGCTGAGGAATGCCAAAGACCCTGGGGACATTGGTGGTGGAATTGTATGTCTGAAACATTGCAACATAGAATATCTGAAACAATCCTATTATGAACAACTTTGTAAATCATGGTGCTTTAATTAAGGATAAATTTATTAATTTTTTTAAAGAATGTTAAGCCACAGCTGCCACCAGGTTGACTCACCCACCAGCTCTGTTCTTCAGATTCACAAACCAAATCTCCAAGGAGATGAAAGTCAAGCAGGTGGAATTCATGGACATACGGTCCCACAGCTGAAAACTCAGGGGAAATCCCCGTTTTGCCCCACCACTCCACCCTGCCAAAGCCCCTATGGAACCTCACCCATACCTCACCCACGGCCGCCACCACACCAATGGCCTAACTCCACGACTTCACAAAGAATCTCAGCAAGTTCATCTCAGATCTTACAGATTCTGAAATTTCTGGACCGCTCAGCAGCACAGAACTGAAATTCCTGCAAGAGGACACCAAATTAGATAGAAAGCAACATAGGATCCAAGCAAACTCAACAAATAAAAACAATAACACAGAAGGCTGACGAATGACAAACTAATGACAAAGAGTAAATCTTCAGAGGAAGATTTAACAATCCCATGGTGAGATAAAAACAACTTTCACAAACTTTCTTTAGCCGTTTAGTTGTAAGAAGCAATATAAAGCAAATTATTATGTGCCTAACAAGGAACTAGGCCTTGGAGGTGGTTGGGAAAATGGGGACAATGGTGGAGGAAGGGTCACTCAGGTGGTGGGATTAGTGCTGGAACATCAAAAGGCCATAACAACTGTATTATGAACAACTTTGTAAACCATGGTGTTTAAATAAAGAAAGACAGAGCTAAAAAGGTATTTGGAAAAGTAAAGGACTGGCAATTTATGAGCAAGCACCTTTCCTGACTTTAACTCTAACGTACAATTAGACTATGTATCTAAAAATAAAACTGTGGCATAATTTGTGCAAAAAGGAAAAAAAGAATTTAAAAATAAATAAGATCTACTGTGGGAGTGTTGGAGAAGGGGGTGCGAAAGGCAAGTAGCTGTCCAAGATGCACTCACGGCTTTGTGTGGAATAGAAAAGTAGGTAAGAGCCCAACACAGAATTCAGTGATGAAAACAGCAAGACCAGTGGCCTCCAGAAGTCTTACACACTTCCACTTGATATATCACTGATGCGTGATCCAGCAAGGAGGCCTTGGTGCTTTATGCCAAATTCACTCCAAAATTCTCTATCATCTTGCATGTTGACTTGAATTACTTCTTGATTTATTTCCCATACCTTAACTTGCCTCTTGTATTCTATTTTATTTTATTTTGCTCTACAGCCCAGGAACCTTAATAGAACTTTTTCTTTCAATATTCCATTAAAGGATTTGCTTTAAGCCAGCATATATTTAGCTGCATGAACTCTTCCTGTTTAGCCACTGCTTCTTTTCTGAGCACACAGACTCTCTTATTTCATGGATGTTCTCAGCATTCTCCAGAGAACACGAGTTAGGTATCTTTCCAAAGGGAACATTCTTTTCTGGTTTCTGAATTACATCTGTCTCTTCTACTGCCAGGCTTTCTCCTGGGTTTTCTTCGTCCTTCCTTTTTGTGGAATTCCTTGCAGCACTTGATGTTCTGAACAAAAGCCAACTTGCGAGGTTTCTTCCCTCTGTACAGACCTGATTCTCTTTATTAGAGCACTCCCAGATTCTCCCAATGCCTGTAACCTTAAAGCAGATAGCCAAAGGGGATGAATTGACCGGCTTTTCTTCAGGCATAGGTGAGCTAGCTGGCGCTCTCTTAAATTCCTGGATGAGTAGGCTGCATCATAAAATATCAGTCACCCTAGAAATTCTAATTCTCTTCTCCCCAGTAGAGATGTTCTGGAGAGGAAGCCCTGCCTGCAATTCTCTGGGTCTTCTTGTCCACTTCTAGAGATGAGGTGACTTACTTGATTGGAAATTTGAAGGTAAGAACTGCACATGGCCCACTCACAGCTCTCCTCTGTCTTTTGGGATTACAGGAAATAGGAGTCTCCCCTCTGCCTAATTCCTAAAATGAGTTTACCAAAGAGAGTCTGTCCTCCCTCTGTTCCTAAAGACTATGATCCAAGAGGTCTTCTAACCCATTTTGGCACCCAGAGCGGCTTTTTACAGACAAGCATCTAGACTGTGAGCTGTACTATAACTATGTGCCGCCCGGGGAGGGATTTTCCCTCTCCACCCTGTTTTTCTGAGAGGAAAATGGTGGTGGCAGCATCATCCATGTGGCGAGAGCCACCCCCTAAGACTTCTGCCCAGAGGTAGGAACTTGGCAATGTTGTGGCTCATAGGCTACCATGGGAAGGGGGCATTACCGGCACGCCCTATCTGGAGCTGCTGCTCTCGAAACAGACCCTCTGCTCCTAAAGACTATGATCCAAGAGGTCTTCTAACCCATTTTGGCATCCAGAACGGCTTCTTACAGAAATGAATCTAGACTGTGAACTGAACTAACATATCAGAAATCCAAAACTGCGCGGCCGCGAGCTCATAGAACCTTCATTCTCAGCAATGAAAAGAAATTATTAAATGATGCTTTTTCAGCAGGCCTGATTGTTGGGGGAAAATTCCAAACAATAATAGTGACTTCTCCATTGAAATATTGAATGTATTCAAAGTATAGAGAGAACAAAATGAAGATCATTAGCTACTTAGGTGGGGGCTGGGTGGGAGGGGGGTATATCGAGGTTCTTGGTAGTGGAACATGTGCACTGGTGAAGAGATGGGGGGTTCAATCATTATATGACTGAGACTTAAACCTGAAAGCTTTGTATTTTTTTCCACAGTGATTCAATAAAAGTTAAAATAATTAATTAATTAAGTAAGCAAATTAAATTTATAAAAGAGAGTCTGTCCTTCCTAAGCCAAGGGGAAGTTTTGCCACAGTGTTTCAAGGAAGCCCACTCTTCCAGAGATGTGGCTAGAGAGCTCATTTTGCCACACACCTGTGTTTTTTGTTTTTTATGTTTTTTTCTTTTTGGGTCATACCTGGAGATGCTCAGGGGTTACTCCTGGCTCTGCACTCAGGAATTACTCCTGGTGGTGCTCAGGGAACCATATGGGATGCTGGGATTCGAACCCAGGTAGGCCATGTGCAAGGCAAATGCCCTACCCACTGTGCTATCGCTCCAGCCCTGCACACACCTAATTTGATTTCAGTTTTCCAACTACTCTATCTCACCAGCTGGATATTCATGCCAATAAAAATAAAATATGGTATATGAATCCCTAAGCCCTCAATATGAATATTTGCCTGGGTTTTTTGTTTATTTGGTTTGTTTTCGGGTATCTTCAGCATTGAAATAATTCTTTGCTAAGTGATAAGCAACACACACACACACACACACACACACGTTATTGGGAGGAAGTATCAGAAAGAAAATAAAAGTACAGTCCTTACATGGTACCTTTAACAGTGTCTGGGCTGCTATTTCCCAAACCCCAGCCCACTAGCCTCACAGGAGCGATAAACGCCCGATGTCCTTACCCCAGCTCAAAAAGAAAGTTTCTACCTGGGGTGAAGAATCAATCGCTTTCCCGAATCTTCTCTTTGGTGTGTGTATTGCTCACCTTCCTGAGCCATAGCTCATTGAAACTTAAAGACATCAGAAATCGTTTTCTCGGCAATCTTGTATCTTGAAAGCCCTTTGAAATGAGAAACATAACTGCTCTTGGACATTATTTATCCACTTCAGAGAAATATTGTTATTTCATCGAAAGAAACCACTAAGATATGTCTATTTTTACATTATAAAAATAAATATTCAGGGTCTAGAGCAATAGCACAGCAGATAGGGCGTTTGCCTTGCACGCGGCCGACCCGGGTTGGATTCCCAGCATCCCATATGGTCCCCTGAGCACTGCCAGGACTAATTGCTGAGTGCAAAGCCAGGAATAACCCTTGTTCATTGCCGGGTGTGACCCAAAAAGCCAAAAAGAAAAAAATAACATTCTAAATATGTTATTGAGTTGTTTCAGAAATATTTGATGCATATATATATTGTCATTCTAGAAGCAAAACATTTTTTACACAAATTAAATCACAGCATCATACACACAAAAAAACCTGTTTTCTCATGGCTCACTTCTGAGTGAGTGACATGTTCAAAGGAAAGTAAATTCTACATTCAGAAACTCAATCATGAACAATTTTGTAATTCATAATGACTCAATTAAAATTTTTTAAAACTAAATTAAAAGTATCTTACATCAGTCATTCAAGAAAGAAGAAAATATCGCTTTGCATGTCAACAGCAATATGTTTTGAAATTCTTCTTATCCCTCCCTTTTTCCCTAAAGTCTATTCCTTCTCCCTAAAGTCCATTTCTCACTGCATACTGGTGCTTTTCCTCCTTCTCTCACTTATTCTGTGTGTGTGTACATCTCACTCTATGTCTGTCTCTCCTCTCAGTCTCTTTTTCTGCCTCCCAACCCTTACCATTCATCCCCCCTTACCTCTATCACCCTATTTCTCTTCCAAGAGAAATGAGTTTATATATAAACTCACCAATATTAGCTGTAGTCTTCCTTCCTCCATCCTGACTCTCCTCTAGGTTATTTTATTTCATAGTAACAATACAAAACTCTATAATTTTTCAAGAATAATTTTTTCAGTTCTTCTCTATGCCAATAAACTCTACAAAAGATCAACTATAATTAGCCCAAAGACACTTTTCTCTTCCAAGGCCAGTGGGCGATGGTGGAGGTGAGGGTTAACGTTATGAATACACACATATACCTTTGTCTTTGTCATGACGTAACACTTAATTTGTGAAATGTGCCTCTTCTACTTATCAATTTGTAAGAGATATATTTGATTTCATCAGCATATTCTAACTAATTCTTTAAAAAAAATAGTCGCACTGCACTGTAGCACGGTCTTCCCATTGTTCATTGATTTGCTCCAGCGGGCACCAGTAACATCTCCATTGTGAGATTTGTTGTTACTGTTTTTGATAGAGAGAATGAGCCACGGGGAGCTTGCCATGTGAGGGCGATCTGGCTGCGACATCTGTCACCCCATTGCTCACCAGGGTTGATTCGGCTGATCTGGCTGGCTAGGCGGGTGACCCTTTCCTCTCTCACCGCTCCATGTGCGTCCCTCCCGAAGCTGCACGACAGCCAAATAATGACAGACTGGGTCTTCTATCGAGAGTATACAAGTAGCTGAGCTCTCCTGCTAGAATCTCCAAACAAGCTCTCATTAAAAAAAAGTATTCTATATTACTAAGAATGTGTTTGATCCTGCTGATAAACACATAGGTAGTTCTAATTTATGCATATCACAAAGAATAGATTTTGTGCATGTATCTTTTTACATAAGAGAAAAGGTAGATATACTCTTGGAAACAATCTGTGTGTCTTTCTAGGTCCACTTTTTAAAACACCGGTTAATGCACATTTTAAGTAAATGCACTAAGTTAGCAAATAACTGAGTGAATGGCATACTAGTTGGTCTGATATTAAAGGATTTCATTTCCACTTAACCACTCTTGAATTCAACTGTTTTCACCTGTAAAATAGAAAATATTTGGAGAAACTGTTGTGAGAATCAAGGAAGATATTCAGTCCAAGGCAACATAAACTAATATTTTAAAACAAAAGTCTTTCATCCATGTAAATCATTTCGATTAGCAGTGAACATTTTCTGCCCAGAATTGTTTTAGAGCTAAGTGCATACATTGTAAGCCACAAGAACATGTCTAAAGCCCTATAGGGTATCTTCGTCACTTCCTGAAGAGTACTCACAGTACTGTTATAGGCACTGTTATTTGTCTTGATCTGCCCATGACAAGTACAAAATTAAATTTTGCAGTACATATTTTCTCTTCTTAGTAAAACCTATAAGTAGGACCAGGCAGATAGTACAGATGTTAAGGCACTTGCCTTGCACATGACCAACCCCAGTTCAATCCCTAGCACTACATATGGTCCCCTGAGCACTGCCAGGACTGATCCCAGAGAACAGAGCCAGGAGTAATCCCTGAATAATGTCAGATCTGGTCCAAAAAGTCAAAACAAACAAAAACTATAATGGCAATTATGTAAGTAGCTTTAGTTCTGAAAGATCTATTTCATCATATGCAAAAGGTACTTATGAAACGATTGCTTGCATCCTAAATGATATCTAAAGAAAAGCAGTGTGGTTTTGATCTTAAGGGACACCATGAAAACACAACAAAATATAGTGGAAAGATATTTGGAGCCTCACTGACCTGAATTTAAAGACCATGTATTTAAATCATAAATACAAATACATAAAACATGTATTTATTCATTCATTCAGTAACTCAACACATGTGAAATCTTTTGAATGCAGGACACTATGTTAAACTGTGGGTGAATAAATATCCCACACTAACTCTCTCTCTCTTTTTTCAATTGAATCACCATGAGCTACAGTTACAAAGCTTTCATGTTTGAGTTTCAGTTGTACAATGATCGAACACCCATCTCTCCACCAGTGCATATTTTCCACCACCAATGTCCCCAATATTCACCCCATTCCAATCTTCCTCCTGCCTCTATGGCAGACAATTTCCCCCATACTCTCTCTACTTTTCCCACACTAACTCGTAAAAGATTTAAATATTATCAAACTATATATCTTCTCTCATCTTGGGTACGATGCCAAGACATTGTCGTTTTCAGAAAATTGATATATGTCAGCTGCACAGTAGTATACAATAAACATTGGTTTTTACCACCCTTCCCCATGGAAGGCTAACATTCAAGACAAGTCAGAAAAAAATTAATATGTTCACATAACAGAATGATGAAAAAATTAACCCATAAGAGAAGAAAGAGCAACAAAATCAAGTAGGAAATTTCAGAAATCCTAGGAGCTAGAATAAGCAATTGGTAGACACTCAGAAATGTCTGTTGATTGGATGTATTTAATCAAGAGTTCAAGTAATTAGAACTTACATTAGACAGAAGTTAATATAGCACACTAGGAAAAGTCTTGGAAAAGACAGACCACCTGTCTTGACTTTTTTAGGCAAATTATAATCAGATCCTTCCTCGGCGTCCTCATCTGGAAAGCAAGAGCATTGAGGTAAATTCTTCCTAAGCTGTTGGAAATTTCTGATTAAAAAAGAATATACATATGTGTGTGTGTGTGTGTGTGTGTGTGTGTGTAAGTCTCAGGCATTTGTAATTTATTTGTTCAGAATGAAAATGAAGTGACTTTAACTTCTTCCACTATTCCATTTTCTTCCAAATATGGTTGAAAAACTCCAGTTTGGATGGGTTTTACCAATACATATCTTTAAAATTTTTTTCACTCTTGAGTATAATATACAGACTAACAAGTTAAGAAAGATGTTTCACTGCCCCCTAAAAAATTCTACTTACAGGCTAAAAACTAACCAGTCACTTCATGTTTTTAGCAAACACACTTACCATTGTGTGGGGTTTTATTGTCCCCCCCTGGTGAATAGAAGTCTTCAAAAATGTATACGCCTAGAACTGAATACCGTGTCAAATCTATTGGCACTACATGTTTAAACACCTGCATCTCATCATCAGCCCTTCATAATATTGTTAAACAATAATTATACTTATGATGAGTAATGAATCCAAATATATTCTTCCTTGAGATGTACTCATTCTTGCATTATAAGTAATCCATTAATAGAATATGAACACTACTCAGGTAAAATAGAATTGAGAAATACATCTATATAACATTCACCAAAGCTTTTAAGTGGCAATCATAAGCTGAAATGTTGTCATCTTCATTAGAGAATTCTTATTTTTCTGAGTATGATTGATCTCATTTTTGTTTTCCAGGATTCTAAATTTCACCTACCTGCCTAATCAAATTTAAATCTTTAAAAAATATTTTTAGTTTTAATTTTGAACATGTTTGTGTTATTTGACATTTTACTATTATAATAAAGTTTAAAACTTGAGATAAAGATTAAACTTGACTTTCAGAAAGAAACAGACATAGAAAGATCACACTCATCTGTGGAATATAAAATAGCAGAGTGGGAGACTAACACCCAAGAGTAGTAAAGATAAGGACCAGGAGGTCTGCCCCACAACTTAGAAACTGGCCTCACATTCTGGGGGAAAAGGCAGCTCAGATAGAGAAGGGAACACCAAGTAGAGGATGTTGGGAGGACCCATTCGGGTTGGAAGATGCAAACTGAAAGTAGACTATAGACTGAACATGAAGGCCACTCGATACCTCTATTGCAAACTACAACACCCAATAGGAGAGAGAACAAAGGGGAATGCCCTGCTGCAGAGGCAGGGTGGGGTGGGGGGGAGTAGGGTGGGGGTGGTGAGAGGGATACTGGGATCATTGGTGGAGGAGAATGGGCACTGGTGGAGGGATGGGTAAATGATCACTGTATGAGTGAAATGCAAACACAGAAGTTCATAAGTTTGTAACTGTACATCACAGTGATTCTCTAATAAAAAATTTTTTAAAAAATAAAACAGTGATCTCAAAAAAAAAAGAAAAGGAAAAGACTAAACTTGACTTTGTTTAAAGCTGACATTTCATTGACGGATTTAGAGAGAATCACAAAGGAAATCATTCACCTACTTCCCAAACCAGCTTGCTAATCACTACTCTTAACCTTGCATTCAGACAACCCAGGTTTGATCCCCAACACTGCATTTCCCTCAACAACAACAACAGCAACAACAGCAAACAAAATAAAAGTTAGTAAAACCTGACACATATGGCAGACTTTCCAATGTATGCCAGGCAAAGCTCTAGATGTTTTACATTGAATTCACTTGACAGAGCAACCTTACATGGTCAGTGCTTTCATTTTCCCATTTCTCAGATGAACAAGCTGAGGCCTAGAGATATTGAGACAAGGTTACAGAGTAGAAAGCAATAAAGTCAGGATGTGAACACAGGTCACTAGACCCCAGGGTGAGTCTGCATAAACCACTTAGTGTACCACAAACTCAGGCCATCATCATTAGAAATCTCAGTACAATTTCCCAATAACCCATAATATAGTCAAGAACTAAATAGCAATCCTATCTCTACTCCAGAACTGAACTAGCATGTACGTCTGGCACAAGTCCTTGTCATGTCCCAGGTTGATGGCTCTGTATTATTATTATTATTGGTCCAGGACTAATTATTCCTTTCTTAGATGTCTAAGCCCCAAAATTACTCAAGTCAGTATCACACCCACCATGAGGAAAAGGAGATGCTGGAGCTCTGGCTCATTGGTGAAGTCCTGGGATTTTAAGGAAGATTTCAGTCTTCCTGGAATGACTATTAATGTGGATCTTTGATACTAAGACATAGCGTGTATTGCAGAAGAACATTAACATGATCCTGGAGATAGCAAGCTATCCTGCGGTATGTGGGATGGCTATAAAAGCCACAGAGCTGGCTGATGTCACACTCCCTTTCTCAGTTGTTTTTGCAACTGCCATCATGGAAGTGACCCAACTTTGAAGAGGGTTGAACATCGAGGAGTATAAACTCATGTGCCAAATATTAGACATGACGGTGTCCTAAGAATCAGGCCAGATGGAGGGTGTCTATAGTACGGGCCACAGTTCTGCAAATGGTTCCCATCTTTCGGAGGTCAAGGCACACCTGCCATTGCTTCTTCCCCCTTCAAGAGGACAGGCTGAATCAGATCCCACCTTTCACAGTCTCCAGTGGCTTCTCATTTCAGGGTATAGTCCCCTAAATACACAGAATCTGAGACTTCCATAAAAGTTCTTTGACTGATGGCATCTTTTGAGAGTGAAAGGAAACCAATTTCTAATTAAGGGTTATAAGTTATGGGCACACAAAGTCTGTCTCTAGACTTTCATGTGCCCTAAAAGCATCATGCACTTAAAAGGAACACGCTATTCTCTTGATTTCTCCTACCTACCTCCTGTGGATGAAGATCTCCCAGGACTCCGACAGAAATAAAAGTACAAGGTCACTCTGTAAATGAGCAGGATATGTCCTCTGGTACAGAGCATTTAATAGATTTTAATAAAATACAGGTAAGGTTTTGGAGCCTTGTGAAATCCTGCAGCATTCTCCTCTCCTCTCTTCTGCCTGCCTCCTTTGAGCAAGGCCATAACACAATGGACTTGTAAAGGCAGCAATTGAGTTCTTTGATTGGGGACCAAGAGGATTCTGGGAGGAGGAGGAGGAGTATATTCCCCAGGTTAAAGTGCTCCCTGAATCTGCCTCCAAAAGGAAGACAGGACTGTTCTATTATGAGACTCTGGCTAGAAACCTGAACTATGGCAATGGGAAAGCTTCACTTACCCAATTTGAGCTCAGAGAGGATGTGTATGTCTTCCACCTCCATACAGGAACTCCACTCACCTGAACTGAACAGTGACTCATCAGTCAAGTGGATATGTTGGAGTGTGGAGGGATAGTGGAATTAGGAAGGGCAGTCAAGAAGATCAGTAAAGATTTCCTTTAGTGTCTGCATTTGGGAGAGGAGATCTAGCCATAAGTAAAATATTATATGGATGTCAGTTTCATCGTGACCATTCTCCATCCTGAGATGAATCTTCTCAGGATGAGAAAGAAGCTCAGAAGAAAGAAAGGGAATGGAGCACATATCTGAATAAAGATCAGGTCCAGGTGAATTGCCACATTACGGTCTCTGTTCCACATATCTGGCTTTTGTTTGTAGAGTTGTAGAAGTGTTTTATGTAATTTGGGTAGTAATACTTCGAGGTACAGGATTGGCAAAAATATATTCCGTTTCTGTAGGTCATCATTTTAACTTTTTTTTCTTTTTTAAGTCACACCCAGCCTTGCTCAGGGTTTACTCCTGGCTCTGCACTCAGAAATTACTCTTCTGGTGGTGCTTAGGGAACCATACGGGATGCCAGGGATTGAACTTGGGTTAGCCACATGCAAGGCAAATGCCCTATCTGCTGTACTATGACTCTGGCCCTCTTTTTTAATTCTTAACTCTTCAGAAGTGTTCAAGTTTGATGAAATGTGTGTATATATATATGTGTGTGTTATGCTTTAATGACACTATTTAAGAAATCATTGTTAAATCTATGGCAATGGTTGATGACATCTCCCTATATTTTGTTCTAAGAGTATCATAACGTTAATAACTTAAATTTGCAATTAGATCCTTTTTCAAACTGAATCACCAGGAGATACACAGCTACAAAGTTGTGTATGTACATTGTAAAGCATCACCCAGTAAAGCATCACCAGTGTACATTTCCTACCACCAATGTCCCCAGTTTCTTTCCACACCTCTACCCCAAGCCTGCCTATATCATTACTGCTATGGAAAGCACTTTTCTCTCTTTGCCTCTCTCTCTCTCCCCCCTCCCTCCCTCCCTCCCTCCCCCTTCCTCCCTTCCTCCTCTCTCTCTCTCTCTCTCTCTCTCTCTCTCTCTCTCTCTCTCTCTCTCTCTCTCTCTCTCTCTCTCTCTCTCTCTATGGCTTTCAATACAGATACCAAAAAGTTCCTTTGATCCATTTTGAGATCATTTTGTGTATTGTGTAAGATCCTGGTTCAATTTTTTGCATGTGAGTATCCATTTCTCCATACACAATTTGTTGAAAAGATAGTCTAATGCCAACTCTTCTCCTCAATGATCATAGTACATCTATTTAGTTCTTAATTAATTTTAGCATTATTTTATATTTGTAATATTTAAATCTTTTATTTCCTTGATTGAATTTATTCTTAAGAATTTTATTCTCTTTTATGTCATTGTTAAATAGACATTTTTTTTTCTTTCTTTTCAGATTGTCCCTTGCTGGTAATGAAGAACTGCAATTGATTCTGTGTATAGATTTTGTATCCCGCAACTTTACTGAAGTTTGTTTTTTGTCTATAACTAATTTAATTGGGGCTGGAGCAGTGGGTAGGGCGTTTGCCTTGCATGCGGCCGACCGGGTTTGATTCCCAGCATCCCATATGGCCCCCTGAGCACTGCCAGGAGTAATTCCTGAGTGCAGAACCAGGAGTAACCCCTATGCATTGCCGGGTGTGACCCCCAAAAAATGCAAAAAATCAATATATATATATATATGTATATATATATCATTTAGTTACTTTTGTTTGTTTGGGGGCCACACCTGCAGATACTCAGAGCAGCTTATTCCTGGCTCTGCATTCAGGGATCACTCCAGGAGGACTCAAGGGACTATATGGAGTGCCGTGGATCAAATCCAGATCGGCTGTGTACTAGGCAAACACCTTACCTGCTGTACAATCTCTCTGACCCCGTCATTTAATCTTGAATGAAATTATTGTCCAAGCACCATCTCAGTAGTCAGATTTACGAATTTATAGTACTCAAGGAAAGAGCAGGAGCACAGAAGGGACTGCAGAGCTACTTGTGGCATCCGATTAAAGAGGGAAAGAAAGTGGTAGTTGGTGTCATTGTCCTTTTTGTCAACTATCCTCTCTTCCATTCTTTAACCCTCAATGATCTTATAAACAACCTTTATTGCATCTTTCTCATACTTTTCTAGTCAAGTTACCTAAGATATCCATTCTCCTCCCCAACTTTTTCTCTGTGCAAGGTATCTCTCTTCAGCCTTTGTTCATTAGTTGGCTCCATTCTAGAACAAAGATTCCATGAGGACAGAACATTTATTTCATTAATCACTGTATGTCTAGAACAATGCCTGGTACTGCATTTAATTCAATTGCTTGAACTAATAAAATGTCTAAGACCTGTTAACTCATCTAACCCTGACAACTCAGGTCTGTTAAAGGCATGATCTCTGATGTTTGTCTACTGCTCTAGGCCTAGATTCAGTCTCTAGAAAGGAACCCTTTCTAGATCTTCTTTAATAATCTAGACTGAGAAAATTCCAGCAGATCAGTTGAGTACCCTGAGACTCCTCTAACTGTGAAGCTATGTCCTTTGTATTATCATTTCTGTAAGACACGGAGTTGCCAGCTATCCTTTGCTTCAATTATTACTAGCTTCTTAAACAGATCTTTCTCATGCTCACTTTGGCAGCACGTATACTAAAATTGAAATGATAGAGGCTCTCCACCAAGATGCGACCCGGGTGGCTGCACATTTGTGTGGCCGCTCTGCTGCTGATCGACCACGATCTGGAGGCCAGCTAGACTACTTTTGGTACCAGTAGCTGCTTGCAGAAATGTCTCTAGACTGTGACCTAAGCCATTGCTCCATGCTGCCCCAGGAAGGGAAATGATGCAATTTCTAACATAAATCTCCCTGGACTTAGTTACTAAAGTACTAAAATACAGAAATCCCAAACTTCATATCTCTTCATTCTCAGCAATGGAAAACTAATTATCAAATGCTTCCTTTTCAGCAGGGCTGTTTTTTTGGGGGAAACTCCAACAACAATAGTGAGTTTTGTGTTAAAATATGGAATGTAATCAAGGTAAAGAGAAAGTGAAGTGAAATTTATCAGCTATGCAGGCGGGGGTGGGGAGTGGTGGGGAGGGAGGTATACTGGGGTTTCTGGTGGTGGAATATGTGCACTGGTGAAGGGACAGATGTTTGAGCATTGTATAACTGAGACATAAGCCTGAAAGCTTTGTAACTTTCCACATGGTGATTCAATAAAATAAATAAATTTTTAAAAATAATAAATAAAATAAAATAAAATATATTTTTAAGAAAAGAAGATTAGCACGGGTGCTATGCAAGGATAACATGCAAGTTCTTGACATGTTGAACACCATATTTTTATGACTGGATCAAGAAATTGTGGAATGGTATGCAGCTCCAAGAAAGAACAGAATCATGTGATTTTCAGCAACATGGATAGAACTACAGGATATCATGCTATATGCGGTCAGTTAGAAAGAAAGGGATATATACAGAATAATCTGTCTCATGTGTGGGACTTAAAGAAACAGAGAAAGACAACAACAAATATCCAAAGCACAACATAATAGGGGAACTAACACACAATTGAGTTGGGGGTGAGTGAGAGGGAGGATGGGTTAGAGGAAGGGGAGGAAGATGAATACACTAGTCATAGTAACAGTGTCAGAATTATGTCCATGAGAAACCACTAATAATAGTATTGTAAGCAAAAAAATAGTTTTTAAATAAATGAGTGCATAGAGAGAAAAACAATGACAGGAAAAAGCAGACATTTTCCTCCTTTTCCTTCAGATCTTCATAATGGATATTAGAGAAACCAGACATTTCTAAAATCTTGCAGATTCCTTATTTCAATGTCTACAGAAACACTTAGTTGGACATGAAATGTGTTTGAGAGGATCTTGATTGCATTAAGAGTTCATCCCAGCTAAAATCAGACAATGTGCTCCCTCCCATGACTTACTGAGATTAAGAGTCTCCACTTCTCAAATTACTCATTCGTAAAAATCTAAAAATAATCTCCTGTTCAAGTATAACACAGTTTCACCTCCTGATACAATGACCTTTTTTATAGACCACGTTGCATGACTTATCTGACATCTATATATTTTCTTCAGATTACCCATAGGTTGGCTGCCTCCTGATTCATTCTTCTCAATGGCCCATTTTGATACTCATTGCAGAGAGGGTGCAGCTTAGGTTACCTGTATGCTTCTGACAAACTCTCCTATATCTTTTCCTCATGCTACACCACAGAAGCTTCTGCAGAAATTTCAAATGACATGTAATTTCAAAATACATGTTTAATACATGACCAAGAATATTACTGCATTCACTTGAGCCCTAAACAATGTAAGGGTCAGGAATGCCAAACCCACTGTAATTGAAAATTCAAGTATAACTTTTGACTCCTGCAAAATTTACATTAATAGCTGAATAGTAAATGGAAACACAGCGATTACACAAATATGTAAATATGTTGACACATATTTGGAATATATGTGTACTATAAACTAAATTTACAGTAAAATAATGTAGGGAAAAGAAAAATGTTACTAAAAAAACTATAAATAAATAGTGTTGTACCCTGAACAGAACAGAGGTTGGTGCAGTCAAAAATCTAAACTTGGGTCTGTGCAATTCAATGGTGTACCATAGACTCATTGAACTATGGAACCTCTTTTCAGCATACAATATATTTACTTCCAAAAATACTAACAATTGTTTCCCAATTAGGTAAGCAGAAAAGGTTCTGGGAGACACAAAGGGGAAGTAAGAATTAAAGATGAGTTTGTGTGCAGCTCACGGTACGGATTGTCAGTACATAAGTGACTGACTCCAGAAGATGACAGAGTGTTTCTAATCCAGTATGGCGTCATGAGCTGAGAAACAAGACCAGGAGAAGCTGTGGAACAGACGTAGGATCTTCTGGAGCGTGGTAAGGTCATTCTAAGAATAGCACCTAAGCACAGCCAGAGAAAAGTGGGGACAGAGCTCACCAGATTTTCTCCTACACTTATGAAGTAAATGAACCCTGCTCACCCATTCATTTATTCAAAAAATACCATGAGGGCATCTACCATGCACCTGGCATCGTGCTGGGAACTGTAAACACAACCAAAAGTAAGACAGTGTGCATTCTGCCTTTATAGAGCTGACATCCTTGAATCTGGCAAGGATCAAATCAATTTGCTGAATGAACCAAATGAAGAAAATGGATGATCAAACACTTTGCATAGTGTCTTTCTTTATTTACCACGTCACAAGGTAAAAAGAATAATAACCCCAAGTTGTAAAGTTCCCATATTTGGAATTTAGTTAGAAGGCATATTAAATGCAGATGGAGGTATGCATAAAAAGTTTATATCTATTATTCTATCAAAGTTAGAACAATGTCATCAGCGAAGTGGAGGTGGTGTAGTTGCCAATCGTCTATCTTCACATGAGGAACAACTTGGTGCCAGAACTGCGCAGGAGGAAGAAAGCAACGTGGAACGCCTTCAAGAGTGTCAAAGAAGTGGTTAAGAGGATGAAGAGCCTTCGACTCAGGGCACATCTTTCCAATTCCACCATTCTTCCTGCACTAACATATGCCTCAGTGGCCTGGGCCCTATGAAAACAGGACAAGAACGCTATTTGGGTGTCTCAAAGAGGAATCGAAAGAGCTATGCTTGGAATATCACATTTCACTCAAGTGAGAGAAGGAATCTGGAATTCTGACCTCCGTCAATGATCAAGAATCAGGGACGCTGTCTCGTTTGTCAAGGCATCGAAAATCAAATGGGCCGGACATGTAATGTGATTTGGAGATGACCTTTGGACTAGAGCTGTTACCAACTGGATTCCATGGGATGTCAAAAGACCGAGTGGCCGCCTACCTACAAAATGGTCAGACTTCTTCGTCAAAACCCTGAACGAACGATTTGAGCCTCTTTGTGTTCCTGGAGCAAGCAAATACCATTGGGCTACACTAGCACGTGACAGGGACGAATGGAGGCATTACTGGTGGCCACTCAAGCAAATCAAAGTTCAATGGGATGACAAGTGATGACAAGTGATATGAGTGATTCTATCAAAATGATCCTTTTGTAAAATTTATTGACATTAATTATAGTATAAAATAAACACAATTAACTTGAAAAATAGCATAAGTTTCAACATGAGCTAATTTGGTTTTTTTTTATTTTGTAAGGTAAATCTCTTATAATGTATTTTAAACACATAAACATATTATAAAATAATTTAAAATTCTTTAATGCACAGAATAGTACCTAGATGTAAATAGATCACTCATTCCACTTTTGTTTTTCAGTGCTAGGAACTTGCAGTTAAAATGAGTACACCATTATCACATATCCTGAGACAAAGAATTGCTGGAATTCATTTACATCAAGGAAATCCAACCATGCATGTCCCGCCCAATCAGGTTCTGAGATTACTGAGCAAAGATCTAAAAAAATAATGGAAGGAAACCAGGTACATTTGGGAGGCAGAAAAGTCTGTGTCAGTGGGGCCAATATGGGAGTATGATCTGGGAGCCAGAGAAGTGAGATCCAGAAGTCCTGGATCTCAAATGGAAAAACATTTGTTCATCAAACAAAGATGAACGGAGTCTTAGAGCCTTGGTAGACTCTGGGTTTTATTGTGAGTGAAGTCAAAGCAGACTTGAGGTTGTAAATGGACGAATTACACAGCCTGTTTATATCTGTTAGAAACCCAACTAAGATCTTCAGCCTGTCTTTGACCTCAAGTGTATTTTTACCATTGTCTGTCAATTAGTTAGGCTTCTCCAATGATTTTAACTGGGAAAGGAAAGCATAAGTATAAAGTTTAGCAGTTTGTTCTGTTGTCCAACTTCTTGGATTTTACGTGGCCTGCAGTCCTCTGCGTGCAGATCTCAGTGACTCCCTGCTCTTCTAGGGACAAAGCAAAGGGGAGGTCCTCGTGGCCAGCAGCCCTCGGGGGAAGCATCTTCATCTTTAGCCCCTTCCAAGAGTGTCTCCAGTTGGACCGTGGACCACTGGCACTTTTCAAGTCTTGTCCCACTCACATGCTCTCTTTGCAGGCATTTTCTTTGTGGCTTTTCAAATTGGTGAGATCCCACTTTCTATAGAGAATGAAAAGTAACCAAGCCAGGCTTAGATTTTTCTTAAGCTATCACCTTCAAGCCATAGTTTTAAAAATCCACTTTCTACGAGTGATCACTGATTTTAAAATCCACTGATCATTGTGAGTCATCAGTGCCTGATCATGATCACTCGAAGTGCAAAACATTTTCACAAAGAACTAAAGTTGGAAATCTCTGCTTTAAGAAAACACTTTTTTTTTTAATTAAAAAAATCTAATAGGAGTTAAGGACCAGGTGAGTGGACTTTTCAGTCTTATCACTTTGACTCTGTGTATCTTTTAAAAAAATAAATTGCAAGGGTTTGGGATGACCTTTAAAAATGTGTATCTGAATAGCCAGAATCTGGAAAAAACCCGAATGCCCCAGAACGGATGACTGGTTGAGGAAACTTTGGTACATCTATACAATGGAATACTATGCAGCTGTTAGAAAAAAGGAGGTCAAGAATTTTGTAGTTAAGTGGATGGGCATGAAAAGTTTCATGCTGAGTGAAATGAGTCAGAAAGAGAGAGACAGACATAGAACGATTGCACTCATCTATGGTATATAGAATAACAGAGTGGGAGACTATCACCCAAGAACTGTAGAAATAAGTACCAGGAGGTTGACTCCATGGCTTCGAGGCTGGCCTCACGTTCCGGGGAAAGGTCAACTCAGAGAAGCGATCACCAACTACATTGTAGTCGAAGGCCATGTGGGGGAAGGGAGTTGCGGGCTGAATGAGGGCTAGAGACTGAGCACAGCGGCCACTGAACACCTTTATTGCAAACCACAACAGCTAATTAGAGAGAGAGAACAGAAGGGAATGCCTTGCCACAGTGGCAGGGTGGGGTGGGGGGGAGATGGGATTGGGGAGGGTGGGAGGGACGCTGGGTTTACGGGTGGTGGAGAATGGGCACTGGTGAAGGGATGGGTTCCCGAACTTTGTATGAGGGAAGTATAAGCACAAAAGTGTATAAATCTGTAACTGTACCCTCACGGTGATTCTCTAATTAAAAATAAATAAAATTAAAAAAAAATGTGTATCTGAATGTTCTAAAAAAATGTTCTAAAAGAAAATGACAAATGCCATTTTCCAAATAACAGCCTCCAGCACACTAATCACATCATTTATTCTATGATTTGAGTTTTTTACTCACCATCTGGTTATTGAGATTTAGCCTTGATTAGATATATAGATTTAACTTATTTTAAACTGGTAGTAGTGGGTTGGCAAGATAGCTCAAAGGTTTGCCCCTCACGTTTCTAGCAGTTGTAGCTGAGCACAGAGCCAGGAGAAATCTCTAAATACAACTAGGTATGACCCTCAAATCAGAAAATAAATAAATAAAGTGCTTGTGATAGTCTACTACTACTTTTACATTTGTTTTTTCATATGTAAAAAACAAATACATATGAAACAATGTATTTGTCCTTTATCCTGTTAATAGACATGGATGCTTTTTTACTTCAACAAAAATCGATACAATAGAAACCATTAGCAAAAATCAATACAAGAGAAATACTCTCCTGTGTGATCTCCTTGAGTTATAGTCTCTAATTTCATACCTGGGAGGATTTGGGAGTTAAATGTATTTGCATTCTACAAGTGTGTTAGGTCATGAAAAATAATTTTCTGAAATGATTCTGTAACCAATATGAGAATTCTGATTTTGCTTACACTTTTGCTGACATTTCTTATCCCCAGACTCTTTCAATAAGGTCAGTTAATGGACATGAAGTAAGCCTGAAGAGTAATTTACATATTTATTGTACAATAGTCATTTTTTTGTGAACTGTCTATTTTAATACTTTGCTCAAGTATTCTCTGACCCTTTCTAATAAAATTCACTTAGAAAACATTTTTCAGTCTCTCATGCATTCTAATGTGACCATACACCAAAATTATGACAACTACCAAGCATCTCACACTTAATATTCTGCAAATAGCTACTAGTATTTTCTACCAAATCTCTAATATCTGTCATGATTTTTCTTCTCTCCATACCCTATATCTAATCCATTACAATGTCCTACCAGCTCTACCTCAAAAAAAAAATTCTAAAACGTACTACCTCCCATTCATTCTAATACTTATTTTAAACTGGTCACCATCTCTCCCTAGTAGAATATTCTAATAAATACCTGATAGGACACTTTCCACTCTTCTATGTCCTAAAAATTCATCCTGAATAAATCAATGAGAGTGCTTCTTGAAGTAGAAATAAGAACATTCCATCCTGCTTTAGAGAAAACTTCCCTTACAACTTCTGCTTGCAATCAGAAGAAAAGAGCAACTCCTCACCATAGCTGTGTAATCTCTCCATCTCTACTTCTTTTTCTCCATTTCTAGCTGCCTTGACAATCTGCCCATCCTTAAGCATGAAAGTCAAATCTGTTTCAGACTCTTCTTTTGGACAAGGTTATCTTGAAAAGCTTTCTGCCTGCCAGATCTTTGCTGGTTTAATGGTTGTCTACTTCTCATAAATCTGCTCTAGGTTCAAATATCACTTTTCCAGAAGGCATTACCAACCTGCTGTCATTAGAGCAGCAACCTCGCCACTGCTCCATGTCACCTTCAATCTCATTACCCCAAATTTACTTTCCTCTTAACATTTAAGTGTGTGTGCGTGTGTGAGTGTGCGTGTTTCAATTATTCTTTTTCTTATTTGACATTATTTATGCTTTCCACTGCACGATAAGCCCTAGGAAACTAGGACGTTTTATTTTCTTAACTGTTACTTTTAGAACAGCCCTTGATTGGTAAACACACTATATAACGCATATTAGAATACTCACCCATATGCAGATAAATGTTATTTGACATGAAATTTTATGGATGACCATAAAAAACATGTTCTACATCATATAGATATACTGTGTAAGGCAGGCAGGCAGGCA
Source organism: Sorex araneus (assembly GCF_027595985.1). NCBI lineage: Eukaryota > Metazoa > Chordata > Mammalia > Eulipotyphla > Soricidae > Sorex > Sorex araneus. The sequence continues at coordinate 44,887,629 of NC_073311.1, forward strand.
CACAGGGTAGGGCTCCCATGGAAATAAAATTCTTGGGAAGCAATAAAACCAATAGTCTCAAGGCTGCAAAAAGCCCACCTTCTGAGCACAGGAACCAAGGCCTAAATAGCCCCTCACCTGACCAACAGACTCTGAGGATGCTGGACCCTCTACAGAGAAGACAGCAGATACAGAGACTGAGATAAGGACTGGAAGGAGATTCATCAAAAACCTCAAAGCCCTTTCTTTGTGACAATACCTGATCAACTCTCACCTTCACAAAACTCCAGGCCAAAGCAACTCTAAGAATATCCATATGAAAGCTGGTCTTAAAGTCTATTCAAGACTCTCTCCATCTTTAGAGAAGCCCATATTCTCTCTTGAGCTCCTTACATCTCTCCCTTTCTCTCCCTCCTCCCCTTCCTCAAAAAACCTCCAATTAAGAGGCTGGAGTGATAGCACAGCAGGTAGGGTGTTTGCCTTGCATGCGGCTGACCCAGGTTCAATTCCCAGCATCCCATATGGTCCCCCGAGCACCACCAGGAGTAATTCCTGAGTGCAGAACCAGGAGTGACCCCTGTACATTGCCAGGTGTGACCCAAAAAAACAAAAACAACCTTCAAATAAAATTTGTTTTTAACTTTACTGGTTGTCTCCTCCTGAAATGCTTTTCTGTGAGAAAGAAAAGGACCCAAAAGACCTGGGTAAAGCCTGGGACTGGCTTTCTTATCCTGCTAAGAGCAATTCTTTGCTCGAGTCTGAGTCCACGGCTCCCTGAGAAATCAGGTGGTGGGGATTAGCTCCTGTGCCCAAAAGGTCAAGTGGACAACACGTGTGGCTTGATGGCCACCTAGTGGGACTGGCAGGGTTCTTACCCATGCTACACATCACAGACTTTATCAGTCCTACCATTTCCAGCAGGTCCCCAGGTGGCAGAGGTGGATCGGAGGAAAGTGACCATCTCTTTCTTCTCTGCCTCATGTAAGCTACCTGCCCACCAACTTCACTATGTATACTATACAATGTATAGTACATAATATTTAATAATGTATATAATGGTCAATATACTCTAAACAACGGTCAATATACTCAGAACACTTTTAAAATATACATCATAGTACTTTTCTAGATATTTTCTATACTCCATAGCATGACTTTACAACATAATCCTATTTCTGTGATTCCTCCAAAGTCACACCAACAGAGAAAGAAAAAGAGATGGGAACAGAAAAGAAAGCGGGGGAAGAAAAAAGGAAGGGCAGGAACCATGTGAAAGAGGATCCAGCTGACACCAAGCTCCAACTGCTGTGGATTGAACTCACTTCCCAGACCTCACTTCCAAAGGGAAGAGCTGACCAACACTTCGATGGCACTGTCTGCAAGCTCAAGCGACATTGTAGTTGCTTTCTCAGAAGCTAAGTAGCAGCATCTGGATCTCACTGTCACCTGTGGTCCCCTTTCAAGAAACTTTGCCTTCTAAGGTCTTTAATGCATTAATAACAGAATGATAACCATAGGGGACTTTGGGGGTGGGGGGTAATATTTCTTCCTTCATACAATCATATCAGGTGTCATGATATCCCTTAGTCCATAAGAACTCTAAGAGATCAGGTAAATTAATTAAAGAACAAATGGAAAAAATTAAAAATGACATGCTGTGAATGTCCCTATTTAGACATCTTCCTAGGCTTTGTTTGGCAACTTAAGAACAGTTAGAAAACTGGATTATATTTTTTCAACAAGGTCATATTTTTTTCTCTCCACATCTGGCCTTTTTCTTTAATCTTAAAAATGTCATTTCTTGTCTCTCTTGATTTCTATCCCCATTCACCATATGCTACTTTTCAGCAAGTGGTAATTTAAAAAACATCCAACTCATACACCATAAAAAGTAGAGAGTATAGAAGATAAAACTGAATCACTCTCTTCCCCTATGCTCAGAACTTTGTGGCAACAACAGTGTCCCTTAGCTTTGTGGCCCTCTAGGTAAAGCATAATGCCATACCCTTCATAGTAAATAGGAAGGAAGTCAAAACAATTAACTCTAAGGGTGAGATTTTCAGTGTTAGCTGAGAGGTTCCTTCCCCCCCAATCCTGCTTCTGTAAACAAGGCTCTGATGGGAGTAAACCTGAGATGCTTCCATGGTTCCATGACAACTGGACAGGCCAGCCGTGGCGACCATCTCAGCATGCACCTCACAGTCATTTACAGACATGTGGAGCGACACTCAATTACGTAGACGCTCAGTGAGAGCAGATCATTAGCAGCCAGTGCTGTCGAGGGCGGGACAGGGAACAGAGGAGCCTTTTGCTTGATGAACTCAGTTGTTTATTTTTATTGATTAGGCTGAGATGAAATAATTGCCCTCGTTTCTGTATGTTGTGCCACATGCAAGTGCGGCAAAGACAGTGCACTGTGATTATTATTCTTAGCAGATACACGAGGCATGTCTTTCCCGCTGTCTTTATCTACGAGTAACAGAAGAGCAACCTGAGTATCAAACAGGGATTCAGTTTTGTGGGGGACTGTCCTTCAGCGTGCTTCCTTATTTAGAATTTTTTAAAACTAATTTCCAGTAGTTCAAAAGTTAAAAATGACAAAGAAGAAAATGTACCTCTGGATGAAGGAGCTGAACTCCAGAAGGTGACATGCTGAGATGCCACCCCACCAATAACCCTGCTTGTCACATCTGAGCTGGGAATGGCTCTCCCCATGCCAATGTACTTCTCACAGTGGGACTGTGACAGGGGGAGCTGAGAGAATTGCAACCAGGCATTAGGCAGCATTTTTGTCATTATCACACATATTTAGGTCCATTCCTGAGATGAGTTTTAGGCAATTTATTCAAACAAAGGTTGATGGTTCACTAGATCACAAACCTTTCAAGAATTACTCACTTTTATTATTTCTAGTGGGCTGGAGTGATAGCACAGCAGTTGGGCTTTCGCCTTTCACACAGCCAACCCATGTTCGATTCCTCCGCCCCTCTCAGAGAGCCTGGCAAGCTACTGAGAGTATGGAGCCGGGGCGGAAGAGCCTGGAAAGCTCCCCGTGCATATTGGATATGCCAAAAACAGTAACAATAAGTCTCTCAATGAGAGATGTTACTGGTGCCCACTCGAACAAATAGCGAGCAACGGGATTACAGTGACAGTGATTATTTCTAGTAAGTATTTAGCTATTTTCTGAGATATTAGTTGTAGCTCTTGATCCTAGGCATTAGTGATAGTAGTGAAATGGCAGACACAAATCCCCCTTTCAGAAGCCAGATGAAGCCCCAGGTGGTAACTGTGGCAGGAAGTTTGAAACATGGGCCACAGAGATAAGGAATTAGAAGACAGCCATGATAGGAAAGAAAATGGATGGGATGTTCCCTGGGGCAGAAGAGATAGTGCAGAGGTCAGGGATGTATAGGGCCCTTGTCTGATTCCCAGTATCTTTCTCCCTCACACCCCAGCACTACCAGGTGTTGCCCTGGAAATCCCGAAACACTAGGGTGACACTAGTGAACCCCTGGCACTGCACCTCTCTCAACACCACAGAACCTTTTGCATCCTAACATTTGTATCCTTTTCATCCTTTGCATCCTAACATTGAACCAAAGGTGTGGTTGACCAAGATTCAAGGAAAGTGGCCCTGGAGCCCCTGAATATAGCTTACTTAGATCACCCTCAATCAATCTTCCCTTTGGCTTAAAGAGCCTTCAGGCTGCCACCCATCTACATTCCACTTTCAACAGAGGGCTTGAGGAGTGCTTCCCACCCCTTCCCCCAGCAGCTATAAAAACCAAAGGCAGGCAAAAAAAAACCCAGGAAAAAAATCTTTATTTGCATTTCCTCTTCAATTCTTCAATCTCTTAAATTCTCTACATTTGCATTTCCTGAAAGCTAGAAGGATTTCTGTCTCAGGGATGGTGAGCTTTTGTGTTCACACTATGCATTTTCTAGTTCAGTTGGGATGTTGGGCATTACCATTACTTAAGAAAGACAAATCCTTTGTTACTTTCAATGATTTCTTTACATAATGATTTAATGTAAATTTTTCCTCCACTGAGAGTCTTCAGCCTGTTCCCCAGCTGCTTATAAACTGGTCTGAGGGGCCTGGAGTGTGGTAGAAGCAGCTTGTCAGCTAGTTTTTCTAGGTTGTAGTGTGATTTCGGGCTGTCTTCAGCTTTGACTCTGAAAATTAAGGTTCTATCCTTTCCTTCATGCAGAGGTGGGAGTTTCCCTTGCTTAACTAAGGAGTTGTACAGATAATGCAACTGTACAAGTGTTATGAGTGAGAGAGGAAAGTAGTTCGTACTTTCACTGCACTGGAATAAAATCTCTAAGTTAGTCATATCCTTGTCTATGTGGTTTTAAAGGGCCACTCACTGAGTACATGAACTCATGGTTAGAAACATGGAACCCGGCCCTATGTCTTGTGTTGGTTAATGATACGAGCAGAGGCTTTCTATTTACATTCAGGATTTTGTTAAATCATGATCCAGGGTCACCATCACCCCAGTACTAGAAACCCATGTAATAGAATCAAACCTCTATACTGATCGATTCTATTTTATGAAATCCAGCTCAGCCCAGTAGGTCCACAACCAACTGGCAATCCAAGAACAAGAATTAAAAAAAAAATGAATGCCACCTGCTGAAAATGATTGATTTTGGAGCTTTTTGTTATGTAGAACTATCATCACAGAAACTGGCCAGGCACAAATCAAATATGCAATATATACAAGAGGCTCATTCAGAAAGGTCATGAAAGGTATCTCTGGAGCTAAAATAATGGTAAGGAAACTGGCAATTTGAATGTCAAATTTTACTAAATAAGGTAAATACTGATGCAGGTGATGTAGGCAGGTAGATAAGGAAAGGCTCTTGGCAATGAAACTTAGATTAATAAAGTCTCCTTGAAGGAGAATCCTGAGATGGACCTACCCTGTGGATACAGAAAACATACCTGATAAGACCTTCAGCAGACCCAGAGGAGGTTGGACCCCTCCCCATGAAGTTCCTCAAATTCCCTCGACCTCTCCCTTAATCTGATTAAAATGTGATTCAGCCCAAAGAAGACCGTCACCACTCCCAACCTCCCTGGTAACCTCCTTAGCAATGGACTTTTACCTGGGAAGAAACTCCACGTGCAGGTTGGAGAAACCCTATAAAAGACACCTTGAACAAAGGAAGCGCACACATATACTGCCTGAGCCCATGTGCTGTTTGTGCCCACGTGGCCAAACACATGCAGTGCCTGAGCACATGTGTCCCCTCATCTCCCCTCTTGAGATGTGTACTTTCATGCTTTCATACTTTTGTGTCTAAAGCTTGATTATGTGTAGGGGCTTCCTCTACCCTTGGAGAAGCCCACGTTCTCTCTTGAGCGCGTTATTCTTACTATTCTCTCTTCCACTTATCCCTTCCTCCTTCTCTCAGAAACCTCTAAATAAAATCTGTTTACTTCACTGCTTGTCTACTCCTGAAATTCTTTTCCGAGATCGAGACAAGAACCCAGCAACCCTGGGTCCCGGGTGGTAGAGGCGGTTTAGGAGAAAGTGACCGTCTTTCTCCTCCCCACTTCACGTAAGTCACCCATGGGACCCACCGACATCACAGGCGAGGCAGAAGCAGCGGTGGCGGGTCTCTGTGTTCCTTCATGATTCCCAGGTTCTTCACTATTTTCAAGAATAAAAATACTGAATAATAAAGATACTCAAACTCGGAGTTGGAAAGCAGAAAAGTTTATTGGAAAGCAGGAGAGAAAAGGAGATCCCCGAGAGGGGAGGAACTTAGTATAGGACTAAGCTTTCTAAAAAGAGGGTCTCGTGTCAGCCCTTTTAAAGTCCCTTGTGGGGCTGGAGTGATAGCACAGCGGATAGGGCGTTTGCCTTGCACGCGGCCAACCCGGGTTCGAATCCCAGCATCCCATATGGTCCCCTGAGCACTGCCAGGGGTAATTCCTGAGTGCAGAGCCAGGAGTAACCCCTGTGCATCGCCAGGTGTGACCCAAAAAGCAAAAAAAACCAATAAAGTCCCTTGCATTAATCAATAATCAATAAGTATCACAGAGAATGAGGAATCTGCAGAGTGGTCTGGCTGGTTTGTCTTTTTGGTCACCTGCTCAGGTTTTGTTCATTATCTTGGTCCTGTGACTCCTAGTTCTGGGACAGAATAGTATGGTCCTGGGGAACACCGGGAATGTTAAAGATAGGGCCTTGGGGATGAGGTATGGTTGGTCAGTGGAGAGAAATGGAGCTGCTGGTGAGAAGAAACCATAGGTTTCCTTCTTGTTAGCAAGGGGAAACTGAGGCTTCCTCTTTCAATACCAGAATTTCTTAATATTCACCTGCTTTTCAATTTGATCTTTGATTTAGTAGTAAATCTTTGACCTTGTGTTGGTCAACATTTGATAAAATTATACTTCAAGGCTGGGAATATGACTCAATGGTAGAGTACTTCCCTTGCATAGTATGAGACCCTGGGTATAACTCCCTAGATCTATAACAAAATAAAATAATGTCTCAGTCTTTTATTGAACTGGGCAATGTCACATTGTTAAGAAGAGAGACTAAAATGTTGACGAGCAAGACTCAACGATATACACAGAGACCAGAAAAACAATGGTAAGTTCACTACTTCTTTCTTCGAGGTGATGAGAATGGAAGATGGGAGAGAGTAAGCAAATAATCTTACAAATATGGGCCAAAGAGATTTTTTTCAGCAGGTTGTAGCACAAGCTTTTCATTCGGGAGGCTGGAATTTGATCCCCAGTACCAAGCCAGGAGTAACACTATTGGCTAAAATTCAAAAACCAATAAACAAAAAAGAGTCACAAAGGCAGAATTTCCATTATACTAAGAGCTATGAAGGAGAATGTGCAATGCAGCGAAGGTGGAACCATGCTGACTTGAAGACCTAGCTAGAAGAACAGCAATGGAAACTCTGAGATCAAAGTACCAGACCAAAGCATTGTGGCAAAAGTAGTTGAAGGAAGTTCCAGGTGGAAAAAAAAAAAAGAGACCAGTATAGGAATCTGAAAGAAGCCATCAGAGGTTTTCAGAGCATGGAGACTGAATAAGAGGAAGGGAAAAGGTGTCACACACCCACATCCTCATTTGAAAAATGAGGAAACTGCTCAAAATCACACAACTCAAAGTGATAAACAAGCAATCACATTTCAGTCTGGACTTGGTTCCAAAGTATGATCTTCCATTCAGTTATCAATGTATACATGATCTCCCAAAACCAGCTTCTGGGTTTGACTAGGAAAGCAACCCAGACTCTTCAAGAAGGAGAAATATCTTATTTGTCAAGCCAGAAAGACCAGGGAAAGAGTCAGATCCATTCAAGTTTTGTGTATCCCACTTTTCCTCTGAGGATTTTTAGCCACTACAACCCTATGCCTTTAAACACTTGGCACCTTCTGAGTAGATAACCTTGCCTACAGACACCAACACTAAGCAGTGAGTGCTATCCTAACTTACATGGAGATTTCTTCAATGGAGATTTCAATGCCACTGGTCTGAACGATGTAGGCCGTGGCTAGAACAACTGGACACCATCATTCACAAAGTGCAATACATACAATGCCTCCATGACCGTTCAGTGTGCTAACACAGCATCTGTACCAACCAATCTCCCAGTACAATAGTCCAAGGAAATCATGTGCATCCTGTTTAATTTAAAACACTTTCTAAAGAGTTAAATCCTCACCCCACCCCTCCCCATCCCCTATAAAAAGAAAGAAGAGCCAGGCATTGGGATTATCTAGTTCCTTAGAAAAGCTTTATCTTGAACTTTTGAGCAAGTCCAGATGATAGGTAGGATTTCTCTATACACAAAAAAACTATTGTAATCAAGAAGCTAGGAGAAAAAAAATGCTTGAAAGAATAAAGTAGCTGGGATATTCATTGCCAGTCATTAACCTGATTTTCTAATGAATATGGCATTAGGCATTCATTAACAATCATTTGTGTTTATGTTGAACAGTGGATGTATAATGAAGGTTGGTAAATGAAAGCAAAATTAAACCAGGGAATTTTGGACACTTATAAAGCAATTAACTTGTTTGGCAGTAATTACACATTGAAAGCTAAATCAAGTGCATTTAGAAAGCCACAAGAGTCGCCACATAAACCAGAGGTGTTTTGCTCTAAAATAATAGAAAAACCTCTCTTTCTTTCAAAATGAAAAAGAAAGGCAAAAGTATGGTGTAAACGACAAACAAGGCCCAGGTCTAATGAAAAGAAATACGTTTACCGCTCTTATGTTAGAGAGGCGCCCTGAAAAATAAGACAGTTCTGCAAAGTTTAACAAAACAAAGCATGGTGGTAGGGGTGGGTCTAGCAAAGGGGCACCCTTTGTAATAACAAATATGTGAAAGCAAGTGGGAGGAGCCGCCGAGTTCATGTTCTTGTTTTGTGGGTGCACTGGGCACACACGTGCATGCAATCACTCACGCATACACCCACACACGTCTAGAGTCTTGAGCTACTTATTGTATGTGTGAAGAAAAGAAACTGAATCCACCATCGGTCCTTGGGTTAGCAAGCCGACTTCGCAACTAGTAGGTGACTGCTCTGGGTGTGAGAAGATTTATAAGACTGAGCCAAGCTATGAAGGTTGGATTAATTTGTCCTGGTCAAAGACACACAAACACCTGGGTGAGAAAAATCCAGAGCCTCTTGCTCTAGGCTTCTCACAAAAGGGCAACTCTGTTCCAAGCTGCACTCACCTCCAGGCACTGGGCAAATCCACCAGCGATGTAGAACTTAGTGGTAATAGCTACAGCCTGCTGTCTTGGTCACAGTGAGGTGCTCCACAGAAGAATCACTGGCATTCAAAACTCCCATCCTTGAGATCACAAGATCTCAAGAGGACAAAAAGGGAAGTTGGCAGAATTTTTTATGGGCCCCTTTGCCCGGGGACAGCAGTGGCAAAGTCAACAATGAAGAGAAGAGCTCTTGACTGACCCGCCACAAACAACAAGAAAGATCAAACTATGTGAGCAACTAGCTCTGTCACTGTATCACTGTGTCACTGTCATTCCGTTGTTCATCGATTTGCTCAAGCAGACACCAGTAACGTCTCCATTGTGAGACTTGTCTGTATTGTTTTTGGCATATCGAATCCGCCCACAGGTAGCTTGCCAGTGTCTGCCGTGCAGGCGGGATACTCTCAGTAGCTTGCCAGGCTCTCCGAGAGGGACAGAGGAATCGAACCCAGGTTGGACGCATGCAAGGCAAACGCCCTACCTGTTGTGCTATTGCTCCTGAAAATAACACTAACACTTGGACAGTGGTACATCTTAGTATTTTCCTGGCCCCTGATAATTTCACAAGTTGATTCTCCCAATGAGAGTTTGTCTGGTCTTTTCTTTGGCAGGACATATATCATTTAAAGCCAGCCACTAAATAGAGGTTCTTCTTTATGAAAGGAGTTGGAGAGCCAGGAGATAGATGGAAGAGGTGAGGCTGCCTCACAATCATACAGCTGGGTTTGATCCCTGATACCACATTGCTGGGTGCTGCCTTGGGAATTCCTGAGCTTTGCCAAGGTGGCTTAAGTAGTGCAGACCTGAAGGCACAGCATCCCTGGGCTCTTGCATTTAGCCACAGGTAGTTGGACAAAATTCACTGCTGGGTCTTCAGGGTTCCTGAACACTGCTTGGGAGTTCCCCTCAGTCATTTAATTAAATTAAAATATATAAAAGGAAGTAGCAGCAAATTGTGGTGGCAGAGAAAATTGAAGGATGTGAAAGGGTAAGCGAACAATGGAAGTCCACCCAGAATTCCATGGGACCACATAAATACATACAGAAACTTTGCACTGAAATACAACCAAAATTCAATCAGCTTTCACAATGACAGATGATCTTTCTCAGAATTCTCAATCCTACAGTAACTAGACAAAAAAAAAAATATTACAGAGGTTCTGGGGACAGAGGAAGAGGGGTGTAGGAGGTGGGTGTTGGTACTTTTTTTTTCTTTCCTACAATAACAATCCTAAAGTGAGGATGGGGGAGTATAGCTTCAGATGACTCCAAAAGTCTGGGACAGTTTTCCAAACCAGAGCATGCTCCTCCAAAAACTCTAAAGAATCATGAGCCCTTCTAGTACAACAAATGCCTTTGCAAATAGCAGTGGTAGGTACTTGAGGTTAGTAACCAAAAGAAAAGTTCCCAAGGGGATCTTGAAGGGCAGCTGCTGGCTTTGGCTTTGTGGAAACATTTACAGAGAGCTTGGGCATCAACTATGTTCAAAGCAAATACCTGCTTTGCCTTGTGATTGGAACAGAAATCGGAAACCAGGAGATAGCTTTTGAAACCCTCACCGAGGTCATTTGACTATTACCACATAAGAAATATGTTTGCCCAATGGAGTGTGTGATTTCTTTGGAAAGATGTGACCTCTCTTTTAAAAGATTTTATTTTCAAGCAGAAGTTCAAAATGCTGAACTGAAGAAAATTTTTTGTACTTGTAAGTATAGAAATAGTTTACCTGGTTCTAATCAAGCACAGTATTTTGTTGGATGTTTCCTTGGCCAGAAAACCACATCTAGCTTTTGACTAAAACCTCCACAATATACCAGTATTATTTATATTCTTTGCAACAGTTCCAATACCTTCTCCTGAATCGTCTTGAGAAATGGCTCTTCTATTATCAGGGAATTCAGAGAATATAATATTCTAGACGGCCCCTGCTACTAATCCAGCATTTCTTATATTTCATACTTCATTGGAATCACCTGGGAAACTAGTTAAGCTTTGGATCCTGATTCAGTTGATCTAAAGCAGGGCCTGAAGCACAGCTTTTATAAGAACCCCGCAGAAGATGTTGATTTCCCTATAATAAGGCTGTGCAATATGCACTAGAGATAACTGTAGTCTTGCAAAGAGACCAACCTCCACCCAAGAAGGATGTTCAAATGTAAAATGAACCTGAAAGTATGAAAAAAGATGCCCCTTAGAAACAAAATACGCAAAGAAAGCAGTATACTCATTACTCCCTTATCAGCACATAACAACTCCCAGAGAGCTTTTTGTCTTCTTCTCAAAGGTTAAAAACCACCAATGCAGTTCACAACATGGGTATCAACACAATATTTTGTATTTCATTATGGACACTATACTATGTATATTATTGCATATGATATGCACATATATCGAACATTTTCTATGTAAGCACACTAGTTTAGTACTAGTGTGCAAATACAAAAAAAAAAAATCTATCATCAGAATTCTCAACCAGTACCATATAATGCATCACTTATATCACTTGTCATCACTTGTCATACTGTTGCCTGTTGCTCATTGATTTGCTCGAGCAGCCATCAGTAACTTCTTCATTTGTCCCTGTCATATGCTAGTGTAGCCCAATGGTATCTGTTTGCTCCAGGAACATGAAGAGCTTCAAACCATCCATTCAGGGTCTTGTTGAAGAAGTCTGACCATCTCATAGGTGGGCGGCCATGCGTTCTTTTAACGTCCTGTGGAATCCAGTCAGTAATAGCTCTAATCCAGCGGTCATCTACAAACCGTATTATGTGTCCGGTCCATCTGATTTTCGACACCATGGCAAAGAAGACAGCATCCCTGATTCTTGATCATTGATGGAGGTTAGAACTCCGGATTCCTTCTCTCACTTGAGTGAAACATGATACTCCAAGCATAACTCTTTTGATTCCTCTTTGGGTGACCCAAATAGCATTCTTAACCTGTTTTTGTAGGTCCCAGATCTCTGAGACATACGTTAGTGCAGGAAGAATGGTGGAGTCAAAAAGATGTGCCCGGAGCCAGAGGTTCTTTGTCCTCTTAACTTTTTTGACTCTCTTGAAGGCATTCCAGGCTGCTCTTTTCCTCCTGTGTAGCTCAGGTGCCAGGTCATTCGTCATGTTGAGTTCTCAACCTAGGTGCACATAACTGCTGCATTCGGAGGTGTTCATTCCAATGGAACCTCAGGAACTAGTCCGTTTCTCATGAACATTGTCTTGGTGAGATTCAGCTGCAGTCTGAGCTTTCCACACTCACGATCGAAGTTGGCCAGCATGAGTGCAGTGGTGTTACTAGAACGATGTCATCAGCGAAGCAGAGGTGGTGTAGTTGCTGACCATCTATCTTCACTCCCATTCCTTCCCATTTCAGTTGTTGCTGATATTCTCGAGGGTGGCACTGAAGAGTTTTGGTGAAATGATGTCGCCATGCCAAACCCCTCTCTTAATGTCGATGATCATTTCTTGTAGAATGGTGAGATCCTGGTGGTGAATCCGTAATACGGCGCACAGAGGATCCTGATGTACTGAGTTTGAATGCCCTGTTTGGCTAGGGCTCCGATGACCGCCTCAGTCTCAACATCCACATGGTGACCAAGCTCATTGAAGTTTCACGAGAGTTCAAGATGCCGCTCTGTCTAATGTTCATTGATTTAAAGAAGGCCTTTGATTCTGTTGAGACTGAAGCAGTTATTTATTGCATAGCAAGATAAAAGCTATGCAAAGCAGATGCTTAGGTATTCAGAGCTTACTTCTGGCTCTGTGCTCAGGGATCACTCCTGGTGGGGCTCACAGAGCTACACTTGTTCCCAGGATCAAACCTAGTTTGGCCATATGCAAGTTAAGTGCCCTCCTAGCTTACTATCACTTCGGTCCCTATTATCTTTTTTAAAATCTAGATAATTATTTTTAAAATTTTAATTTTGGGGGTGTGGGGCCATATTCAGTGGTGCTCAGAGTTACTCCTGGCTCTTCACTTGTGAATTACTCCTGTGGTGCTCAGGGGGACCATATGGGATGCCAGGGAATCGAACCTGGGTTGGCCACATACAAGGCACATGGCCTATCTATTGCACTGTCACTCTGGCCCCTAAAATTTAGATCTTTAAGGATAGTCTGGATGGCCTAAAAAAAGTGTCAACAAAGAACCAGTTAGCACTATGGCTTCTGGGATGGTACCCCAAAATTGGCACCCTTCTGGACAGATATATTGCAAGACAGGTGTTGGTTTGGCCAGCTTGGTCTGTAGTCCTTGTGTAGAATGAAGATGTCTCACCTTACATATTGGCCCCCATGTTGATGAGGTCAGCTGGGAAACACAGCCCATGATACAGTGGTGAACATAGATGGCACCTAGCTTCTAGCAAAATAGTAAAGGAGATAGCAGCTGTGAGTGTCCTACATGCCACATTTAGGGTTTTAACCATGACTGGGAGAAAAGACAATCCCAGAGATCAGGGTCAAGTGTGCACTTTTTCTTCCTCTCTCAATAGTTAGTGAGAACTGGGAAAGCTTAGGGAAAAAAGGAGAGGGGTGTGGAGGTGAGCAAGTAGGTTTATCATTCAATAGTCAATTCTCAATTCAAATACTTTCATTCCTAAAGTTAATCCTCTCTTCAAGGAAAACAAAATCATCTAGGCTTAAAAGGGTCCATGAATCTAATATGTGAACCTGATTCCTCTCAAAATAAACAAAAATACTTAAACTTGAATAAATTAACTAATTCTTTCTGTGTGCCATAAATAGAATAATAGATTCCTCAAATTCTGTGGTTGGTCACTGGTTGTTGCAGCCCAAGAATAACTAGAAAATGGGTTTATCTCCTAAGCGTTTGTGTAATTGTTACTTTTATTAAAATGTCACAGTAGATGAGCTTCTCACTCAATAATGTATGTGAATAATAAATTGGCCATAACCAAAAATTTGCTTATTCTTCATCAATACTGTTGTAACATATTCTAACAAAACAAACTGAATAGACCATCTTCTGCTTGCAGTTCTTCTCTTCCTTCAGTAGCTAGAGAATCCAGGATGAAGACAAGTTGATATTTCATATGGCAAAATGCAAGCAACACTACTACAGATCTATAATAATCATTATGTTTGCATATAAAGAAACTTAAAATATTATCCTCAACAATTATTATCTGGGATGAGAAGTGTTGGGGGGTTTAGTCAGTCATAGATTTCATCTTTTATTGTGGTTATTGTTTCAGAAGACTCATTGAATTTTTAGGGACCTGCCAGTCTAGTGAATAGAAATCACAAATCCTTAACTAACGTATGCTAACTTTTCTTTAAGGGACAAAAGAAGCATCTTTGTTTGTTCCTCACCAGCAAACACCAAGCTGACTAAAAGAAGTCCTTTCAGTGGTGATGTTAGCAGGGAAATTCAATTGTATTTAATTAAGTTCTTCCCCAAAAAAACTGCACACAGAAGGACCAAAGAGGTTATCAGGGGTCAAATGCCTGTCATGACTTTCTGACCCTCCCAAAATGCAAAATAAAAGATAGTGGTATCCCTGCTGGTAAGAAGGGCTCTGCATTTGTGTCTCTCCCTTTCTGCTTTAATTTAATAGCAATCATCACAATATGGCTGCTTTTTTCTGAACAATGGGACAGACTGAAGTCAGATTTACAGAGCTGCAAGGGGAAGGTAGGAGACAAGAGAAGCTCACTATGGCTTTTCAGGTTCAATCAGAACATCACTTTGATACCCATTTTTGTAAAGCCTTGGAAATCTATTTAACATTCACTGTGGTCAAAAATGGACAGATGTGCACTTTGGAAATTTTATGTTCTAGAATTATCTTCAATTGTCAAATTTCTTAAATGTCCTTTTAAAAAGGATATCTAGATGGGCAAGATTTACTCCAAACCGGGGGAAAAAAAGATCTATGGTGTCTGACCTTGCATTGAGGAACTCTTGACTAAAATACTAAACAACTATGTAAGGATTCTTATAACTTTTACAAGTCTACTAATAAATTTACGATGCACAAATGTATTGACATGATCATAAAATTATCCTAAGTACTAAATATGTTTCATAAAGCTAGGCAAAAATTGAACTGAACGTTATTTAGGGTCTTGAAAGTCTACTTACAAATGAGCTGAAGACATGGATCTTACTTTATTGGGACATCCCATAATTAAAATATTTTGAATAATTCCACAAAGACTGCAAAGTTAGTGTTTTCTTTCAGTTACCCATTTTTGGAGAGACCAATCCTTTCAGATACAAAAATGAAAACCTAAAATAAAAGGAGTCTTCATTTTGCAGTGAGGATTCCCAAATCTCAAACCTAATTCTATAACCCATTTAGGACCTTGGGTAACTCATTTAGCCTCTCAATAGAGGGAATGTAATGTTTTAAATAGGGGATTCCCAGATCAACAGTGGCTCCGGATTATAGGGAGTAGAAGTGGAGAAAGAGTGGAGGGAAAGGGAAGAAGAGATAGATGAGAAAAAATGGGGATCTGATCAGGAGATTAAGGCACAAAGGTAGTGTTAAGGAATGATAGAGCCAGATATCCAAAACCACAAAGTCAACAACACTGAAATCAAGAGATTCAAACTATGACAACCAAACTCAGAAAGGTTCCTGTCAAGATGCTGAAGGTGGGGTGTTTGGTAACTTTGGGTTGTCTTTGTTCCTCCCACAAGGAGCTTTGGTTTATTGAGTTACTCCAACAACAGTGCCCCGGAGGCACACACAATTTCATCAAGCACTAATAATCCTAAATTGCTGTTCTCTTTCCTTTATGTCATTTGCATGGTTTATTTAGCAATGTCCTTTTTGTATAGACACAGGAAGACAGTTGATGCTATGCTCTTGTAACATGGGACTTAATTGACTCCAAATAATATTTACTCCTGGGCATCCATCATATTTACCTGACTTAAATCTCAGTTGCCCTTATTTCCTGACACCCCCAAAAAGGAGAGTCCTAAAGAAGGGACTGGATGGACCCAGGGCAAGTTGTAAGCTACCCTTGGAATCAAAGAGGACACGTTAAGTGCCATAAGAAATACAATAAGAGCACAGTCATGGAACAAACTCTGTCAAGATCCAAAAAGAAGTAACTGAATAAGGACCCTGTGGAGTTAGGAAAGACTAACCTGGCCTGAGGACTATAGTCTAGGATATATAGTGAGATGTCCCCAGGAAGAGCCAACCTTTAAACTTAACATATCTCTTACTGTGTTCATAGAAAATGACTAGAAATATTATAAAAAGTAAATTTACTATGATTGGTTAAATGGATTACTAGCTGAGGAAAGGAGAAAGCAATACACCCTATATGGAATCCCACTCTTGAGCGGATCTCCTAGTAACCTAGAGTTTTGAACCCTCAGTTGAGATCTTGTCCTTGAGTTAATCTTCTGGAATTTCCCCTGAAGGAGGGGATTTCCCTCTGTTTTTTGTTAGGACAATGTTCAGCCCCACCTATGCGTACTCCACCCTTTATGATTCCTATATAACTATGCTGTAAGGGGAAAGAAGGGACGAGAAAGTCAAGGACTATGAGGACTAAGATGAGAACTAAGAGGACGACGATAAGGACTATGAGGATGAGAATGATGGAACGATGATGACTGGGACTATGACCAAGACCACGACTACAATTGTGCTACAGCACAAAAAAGAGGAGAGATCGGACTATGTTGGGGAGGAGAGAGAAATAAAACTGACTATCAACAAGCCTTGGGCCCTGTTTCTCCGTTCCCTGGTCGGTCCTTAGTCCATCCATCGCTGTGGGCCAGTCAGGGCAATGGCTCTCAGCCACCAAACTCTCAAGTCTCATGTGTGCTCATGCCTTTCTCTTGAAACTCACACTGGGAGATAGGGGAGGGAACCCAAGTACATTGGTAGGAAGTTGATACTGGTGGTGGAATCCCTGTTGCGATATTTTATGAGTTTTAATTAAAACTCAACTATGAATAACTTTGGAATATCATGGTGCTTTTTAAAAAAATAAAGCAGGTTTTATTTTTAATTATGACTTTATCTTTATTGAATTACTGTGAGATACACAATTACAAAGTTCTTCATGATCAAATCTCAGTCACACAATATTCCAACACCCATCACTTCACAAGTGTACATTTCCCACTACCAATGTCCCCAGTTTTCCTCCCACACCTCTCCCCCAAGCCTGCCTCTATTGCTATGCCAGGCACTTTTTTTTTCCCTCCCTCCCTCTCTCTCCCTGTCTCCCCCTCTCCCTCCCTCCCCCCTTTCTCTATCCCTCCCTCTCTTCTTTTTTCTTTCAGGCACTGTGGTTTGGCAATACTATTTCTGAAAGGGTATCTTGGAAGGAGGTATCACCTCTTCAGCACTCAGTTTGTGTCCACGTGATAATTTCCAACTATCATTGTCATAGTGCTCTCTTCTCTGTCTTAACTCACATTGCTTCAACTTAAAAAAAATCGTATAAAAATCTCAGATCCTTGGGTGCAAATGTGTGTGCTTATTTTCCTGTAGCATTATTAGGTTAGATCAGGAGTCAGCTTCAGTTTGAACGTTACCATAGATTCATTGGTAGTGGCTGTCTAGAATGCCACATTAAGAAGAATGTTGAGACTTTCCAGGTTTCATGCAAAAAAGTACATTGACAGACCATCATAATTGCCAAGACCAAGACCAAGGGAGAAGAGTGAGCAAATGCCCATGTTTCCTACCTTTGCTCTTCATCAGTGTTTCTCAACATTTTTCCAACCATAGCCTCCTTCCACCTGTTCCCTCCCAGGGTGCTCACCCCAATCCTGTTCTACTGGTTGCCATTTAGTTAATGGCAAACAATGTATTTTCTACAACAATGTATTACTTTGAGAATTCTCTATTTCTCTTCCATTTGACATAATATTATCAAGTTTAACAGGCTTTGTGTTCAATGTATTTCTTATTTTGACACTGAACTAGTGACAATTCACTTGAGCTGAATCAAAGGTCAAACATTTAGAAGCACCTTTCATCAGGTATAAAATACAGTCATTGTTTAAAAGTAAAATCACAGGAAGTAAATTTGTGATGTGGACGAATAAGAGAGGCTTACAGGTCCAGTAAGAAACTTAAAACTGATTATTTATTTAACTCCGTATTTACCATCTAAATATAAATCTTACTCCTTATTCTCTAAATATAAATCATGAATGGATTCAGAATTGCTTCCCTTGGTGTGGGTTGAGTGATCAATGCAACGAGCCTTTGCAACTTATTATAGTGCTCCAAGTTGTTCGTAAAACACAATCAAGCACATTACACATAAATGCAGATGCCATATCTGGCCTTATAACCAAGGCAGCAAAACTCCATTAGGTGCCACCACAACATCCCCACCCTCAGCATAAGACACTTGTTTTGAACTCTTACTGGTAACATTCTAAGTGCTTCCAAATGTTTGACCTTTGATTCAACTCAAGTGAATTGTCATAATTCAGAGTTAAAATACAAAATACATTGAACACTAAGCCTCTTTTTATTGGACAGACTTTCAATTAAATACTGATTATTTTATCCCAACTAAACACTGAAAACCAAATAAACAGTACTGCAAATCCACTCCACATTATCTATTAGATAAATTGGAATAAATATTGAGAGACTAGTTTCCCATATCAAAAGGCAGCCTGACTTTCTTTTTCATGAAAGATAAGCATGAAACTAGTAAACCTGGGACTCTGGGATTTTATCTCATGTTTGTCTCTTCCTTTGTTAGCTCTGTGGTATCCTGCAAATACTAAAAAAAAGCAGTCCTTCATCCAGTACTTATATTATGCCAGGTATTACATATGCTCTGTGCTTTTAATCACAGTCTGATTAAGGAGATACTGGAAAATTCAAGTGGTAAGCAAATCTGAAATATAAATATGATAAAGAAAGCATTATAGAACTAAAGCAGATTGAAAACCAGAAGACCAGTCCTTACCAATCATGAAAATCTAAACTAAGAGAGCAGTAAACATCTCAAGATGTCAGTTTCCCAACTTAGTGTTCAACGACAGATGAGTGGATAATAAAGATGTAGTGTGTGTGTTATTGAATATATAGTTATACAATTCAATACTATGTAACTGCAACAAATGAAGAAATCTTGTAATTTGTTACAAATTGGATGAAACTGGAGGATATCATGTTAAGTGAAGTAAATAAGGACAAATACAGGGTATTGGTCTTTTTGCTAACAGGACAAGGAAAGGAAAGAAATCAAGTGAGAGGTAAGAAGAGGTGGATGGTACGAAACAGGGGCAGAGGTCAAACACACAGGTGATGTACATACATATGTCTAAACACAAAGCCAACAACTCTGTAAACCATCTAAAACTATGATAACTAATTTTTTTTAAATTTGATTTAAAGAACCATTGGTTACAAGTAATTCATAGTTGAGTTTTAGGCACATAATGTTCTAGCACCAATTCCATTACCAGTGTCAATTTCCCTCCACTGGTGTCCCATATTCTCCCTAGCCACTCCCAGCCTGCCACCTTGACAGGCACTTTATAATTTGATGGTCATACTTTGTGTCAACAAAGATAGTACCATGGTCTAATTGTCTTTAAGGCAGAAGTGATTAGACCTACTCTGGTCAAAGAGTTGATAGAGACAACTCCCACGTCTGATTTGATGGAATCCCCAAGGCAGTCTATCCCATAGAAATCAAAAGATATAAAATAAATTGAGAAAAAATTATTTACATTTTAAATCCTAACATTGAAAGCTTATTTTTGACCCTTCCTTTTCATCTGGACCCTAGTCAAGTTAAAGAAACTAATATATCATGTAACTATGCAACCATTTTGTCTCGTCTGTCCCTGAGACCGTGCACTCCTACCCCTGGACGAAGGGCAGGGGTTAAGACCTGGTTTCGTTGGCCTGTCCTTCTCCATCAATTCCCAACAATATAGCATCTACCCAGAGGACGCGCCATCAAAGGGGCTTTTGCCCGCATTTTCTAGGCTATGAGACAGGTTCTTCATCAGGTTGGATCTTTTATCTAAAAGAAGCAATGCTATAGGTCCTAATACCAGAGTCCTTGAACTCAAAGCTCAATATTTTTTCACTCCTCACTCCCTCAGTCTACACATCAGTTCATATAGAATCTGACATATAAAAAGCATTTCAGAGGTGTAAGTCCTTGTCGTCATTTTTAGTTTTTCAGTTTTTGTGGATTTTGTTTTTCAGCTGCTAAACAATCTTCTGCAAAATATCATGGCAGACTGTGATTCATGCTTTTACAGTAACATATGCTTTCAGAGATTAATTTGGTTTTGGGCAGGATTCAGTGTGCTTAAAATCAGACATCAAGCTATTCATAACAAGGGACAGAACACAGCAGTCACCTTATATGAAGAGCAACTATTCAACTTGAATTCACAAATTGCTTATGGTCTTTTCTTCTGGAGACAAGCATAGATGCTGTGCTGAGAATGTGCCAAGCTTTATTCTTTCACTCCACTATGTCTAGAAAGAGAAAAACCTCTTCTTTATCAGCAGGCTTTTCTTTTCTGAGATGGGGACTACATAATTTAGCAGTGAGACACCTTAGTCTTCATTTTAAGGTGATTTCTATTAGGATTTTTTTGAGGGGGGACAAATGGGCATATAGGTGGGTGTGCATGGGGTGCAACTTTGGTTGCTCATGCTTATTATCATTAAGCTGTATATTAATATAATACAGCAGTGGTGTCTTTAGAAAATAATTCTGAAATTATCATTAAAAAAGACAATGTAAAAGGAAATCTTGACTCCCAGAGCTTTTCAGGTGACCTGAAAAACCTACAGTTTCCTTGGGATCTGAGAGAACATTCTATGCATCAAAAAGACTTGGTGCATAATAATGATGGACCTTTTGTCAAAATAGTGAATGTGATCAAAGCGGAGAGAGAGTAAGGTGGAAGTCATCTGCCACATAGGTGGGGGGGAGGGGTGGGGTGGGGAGTGCATTGGAGCTCTTGGTGGTGGAGGGTGTGCACTGGTGAGAGGATGGGTGTTAGATCATTGTATGACCGAGACTTAGACTAGACAGCTTTGTAACTGTTCTCACGGTGATTCAATATATGTATATGAATATATATAAGATTGGGGCATTATAAAAAAATAACAAGAAGGTGGCATGCATAACTGAACAGGATTCAGCCCACAGAGAAGTAGGCACATTTTCTTGGCAGTTTGGAAAACCTATAGTCACCAGAAACTACTTCTGCAATAAGATTTTAGGTAGGCTGTTTTCATTAAGGCTATGCAGTCACAATAAATTCCAAAATGAAAAGAACTCCTCTTGAAACTGAAGAAAGCTGTAAAGTACCTCAGACCTCAAAAACTGGCTGAGTCTTTTCATGGAAGTTATGTGTTTACTATGATATACAAGTGGGTAAGAGAGAACTGACTTCAGAGAGAGCAACAACTTGATAAACCCTCTACCCACTCTGGAAAATGAATGTCCGGTTTCATGTTCTGCATGATCCTGCTTTTATTTTCCTTCATATCAGTGAATGATTTTGAGAATTGAATTAGAATTCTTCACCTCTGATTTAGCTTTGCCTACCCTAAGCATTGCATACTCAAAGCAAGCTCCAGCATTAATGAGTCAAATATTTGTTTCATAGTAATTACACAGAAGATATTACAACCAGTCTGTACAAGGAAAAAGCACGGGTTCCTAATTTTGATGTTATTTTATTAAATGAAACTTGGGCTTTTACAGATTGTGTCTTCCCCTAAGTCTTCATATGTCACTATCACAAAAACTACCTGAATGTTTCAGCACAAGAACCAACCTTCTCAATATTAAGTTACCCTCCTCAATATTAAGTCAGTACTTCTGGGTTTTTTTTTAAACAAAAAAAATGCAACATAAACAGAACTTTTCCTTCTATCCCTGAACTATGACCAGTACCTGAAAGTCTCCTAACTAAACTGGCAGAGGTCTTGTGTTCTAAATGGGCCAGATCAAAGTAAACTTAAAATTATTTTGATGCACTAAGCAGTCCTCCTACCTCTTATCTCTGTCTTATTCTTCTCCTCTAATTCATCTCCAAAATTGACCTGGATTGATCATCCTAAGAAAATGCTAAACTTCATATGACTTCTCTGCTCAGAAGTCTCCAATTTCTCCATGCTCCTTTGTCTGATATTCAAGACCTGCCCCTTACCCAAACTATTTCTGCAGCCATAGCCACCACTGCCCCCTATCCATACTCTGAGCTTTCCCTTACAGAATCCTCGGCTCCCTCCAGCTTCACAATCTCTCAGCTGCACGGTAGCATTCTGAATTCAAAGCTGTATTCAATCTTAACCCTTTTCATTCTCATCCATATGCAGGTCATAATTTTAATTATCTGCAAAGCCATTTGTAACCTTGAAGCACTTTGAGAGTAGAGACTGCCTTGCTTATGACTGATTCCCTCTGTAACTAAGGATGTCTTATACCGTGTAAATGCTAGCACAAGACTTACTGGGCAGATAAATGGCTGTTTGCAAAGATGGATAAAAGAATTGATGTATGGATGAATAGGTTGGTTAATGGGTTGATAAATAGATGAATGTTTCAATGGTTGGATTAACAAACTAATAAACTTTATTTCATAGGATTCAAGAGAAACCTAATGAATCCAGTTGTCACTGAAATTTTTCTGGAAGACATTGAGTTTGTGATTCTGGCCTTATTCAACTTTGTTCACAAAGGCATTTTTAAAAACATAACTGGAGCTGGAGAGATAGCACAGTGGGTAGGGCATTTGCCTTGCACGTGGCCGATCCGGGTTTGATTCCCAGCATCCCATATAGTCCCCTGAGCACTGCCAGGAATAATTCCTGAGCTCAGAGCCAGGAGTAACCCCTGTGCATCACTGGGTGTGACCCAAAAAGAAAAAAAAAACTACGATTCTGTTCTATCGCCAAAAGCTATTGATTTCTATAGTTTGCATGAGAATAGTATTTAAATTAATCTCAACTCAGATTTATTTCTAAAATAGAACCTAATAAACTCATTCTTTAGATTATAATGAAAATACTCTGCATTCTGTATGATATGATAGCTCTAAATAATATATAATACAATGTAATACATGTAAATAATGTTCCAGTTCCATAAAATATTGTATAACTCTACATATATGTAAATTTTAGAATATGGAACCATCAATTTTTAGGCACATAGTTCTGATATTCAAAATCAAGGTTGGTAAGGATCGTGAATGCCTTCCACCAACAGTATGTAGACTTCTTTAGAGAGGAATGTGCAATCTTCACTTAAATCCTACAGACTCTTATATAGCATGCCCTTCTACCAGGATAATTTGATATCCAATAAGCAGCATATCACAAATAACTATTCGGATGTAAGAGGGATTGGTACAGATAAGTATAGTTATTACAATAATTACTATCAATTTATGAACAACAAGTAAGTAGGATGCAAGAAACTTTTAGAAATTGTGCTGGGTTCATTTTCTGTATGCAGCATTTCATACTGTAGGGGTTTTAGTCCAATTCTTTTTAATTGCATCTTATTTAGTTTGGTTTTTTGTATCCCTAGTATACAGCTTGCTTATACTGTCTCAACTGACCTTTCTCTCAAGAGTTTCTGGTGGTAATAGTTCATCTGTGAAACAGAATTAAAACGATGAACCCTAAACTGCAGTACTGGAGGAGAACCTTCTAGAAGGCATTCAGAAGGAAAGACTATCCAAACTCAACCCTGAGTAAAAAGGGAGCAGGAAAATGAGGTAAGGCTATACAGACACCAGAAAGATGAAGACATGTTCAGAGAATCACGAATCATTCTAAAAAATGAAAATAGTGAAAATAAAGAAAGTTTCATGGAAGATCAAAGATGGTACAGAAACTGAATTTCGAAGGCAAAAAAAACTTTCGATTTTCTAAAGGAGTCCAGGATTTCTTCTGGAAGCTTTTTGGGAGGCCCAAGAAGATGTACAAACAATCATCCTTACAAAGAACTTTCTGCTCCCCATGTGGTGAAAATAGACAAGAGACAGAGGAAGGGCATAGAGGATTGTAGGATAACATTGGTTTGTCCTTTCTCCCTTGCCACAGGGAGCTTACGTTTATTGGGTTACACCCATCACAGTGCTCCCGAGTCACTCCCATTCCTTTGTTTATCTGTAACCTCTTCTCTGTGCTCTCCTCCCCAACCAGTTAATCAGCTTTTTCCCTAATCTGTTAATTTGTAAGGTCAGATCCTTCTAAGGACACTGGACTTGTATTGTAAGTTAATATTGCCTTTCTCCTCTCCTTACATCTTTTGAATAGTTTAATTAAAAGCAATGTCCTTTTTGTATGTACAAAGGAAGACAATTAATATTATGCTTTTGTAACGGGAGTAAATTATCCTTGAACAATACACATTCCGGGGCATTTGCTTTCTCGACTTAAGCCTCAGTTGCCCTTATTTCCTAGCACCCCAAAGCAGGGTCCCAACGAGGGACTGAAAGGACCCATGGCAAGCTATGAGCTACCCTGGCATGGAAATGTGCCAGGACAAAGCGCCACGATACTCAACTATCAGTTGATAGCATGGTCATGGACAAATGCTGTCATGATCCAAAAGTAAAGACAAGATTAGAACCCTGCTAGGGACAGGAAAGACTAATCTGGCCTGAGCACTGTAGTCTGAGATCGAGATGACCCCAGGAGAGCAATTCTATAAGCTTAATGTATATTTTACTGTGGCCATACAAAATGATTAATATTATGAATGTTATATATATATATATATTATGAATGTTATATATGTTTGTTGGACAAGGAGAGGAGAAACACACCTATGGGATTCTGCTCTTGGGTGGGTCATCCTGCTTAATGAGAATCTCTTTTAGAAGCAGCTTTCTAAGGGAAGGATTTTACCCCTACTGATTGTGACCACACTTATGTGTAAGCCCCAACCCCTCATACTGGGGGATTTAACTGGACTATAATAGGGGTCTGGGAAATATGGAGTGAGAAGGAGAATGAAGTGGGATCGAGAAGGAGAATGAAGCAGCATGGGGGAGGAAGAAGCAGGAGGAGAATCAGAGGAGAGTGGAGAGGAGATTGGAATAAACGGCAACTGACACCAACCAGCCTGGCCCTGGTTCCTTCCTTCCCCTGCCTATCGCCATCCACCTCCCCAGGGTGGGGGAAGTGGTGTGAGACTACCGAATGAAAGTGGCTGGAGAGAGAGAGCTGCCGAGGTCCCCTTTGTATTTTATTTAGTAAATACTCAGAAGATCATGCTCTTGGCTATAATGCCCCGGAAATCCCAACTCTGAGAATGATCCCCTGCAGAAGTCTCTGAGTTGATCACCCAAATTCTCCTGCTCTGCTCAGTGGGCAAACCAGTCTTTCAGGCCTGTTTCTGCTGAACTTGGCCTCTGCAGCCCTAAATTTTTTGAGAACCTTCAACTGAGAAGAGGCACTGTTTGGATATTTCCTCTCCTGGACCCCTCTGGGCTGTAGTTTTGACCTCCAGAGTCCAAACATGTTGTAAGTTGCCTCCAGTGTCCCATGAAGAAGGGTTTTATAAAGAGGGTTTTCTGACTGAGCTGTACAAGAGTCATTAACAAAATTTCCATAATTATTATTTATTGAATAAAATTATATGGCTATGTATATTTCATATGAAACTACATTACTTAGATAAAGGGAAATATTAGAAGGGAAAAAAATATGTCCTTATATGCATACATTTTGGAGTGGTTATCTTCAGAAGAATATGTTTTTCCCCACATTTTATCATATTATAGACATTTTATAATTTTATAGATACCTTATAATTGTTACCGCTACACAATAGTCAACCACTTATTTTACCCTCTGTAACCCACTAACTAAATTTTTGTCCTTTACAGAGACAAAAATCACCATAAAAATGTGTACTCTTTTGAGACCACTTCCAACAAAAAGCTCTGAGCTTGCAAATGACCCATCAGAACTGCAACCACAGGAGGTGTGTGCGAGTGTTGAGGGTCCAATCTTGCCTTTTATGACTCATCAAGAATCTGCTTATGTCAACACCTCCTGTCCTATGCACATCACAATACACAGACCTAGTAGCTTGCATGAGGATGTGAAATCACTCCCAGCACAGAAGCTCTAACTCCACTTTTCTTTCCCATTCAAAAAGCATGTCAAACATTACAGCTGGTTTTATATATTTAAAAGAACATTTTCAAAACCTTGTCCTTGATTATACAACTTTCTTAGAAAGTCCCCTGAAATACTCATAAGACATCATTCCTGAATCTATGGAGGGATTCAGACTGATGCCCTTGGGCTCAGGAAGTGAGTGTTGCAGTCGCTGACTCAGAGGCACTGGGGGGAAAACATAGGCATTAGTCAGAAATAAGAAAAAGAGAAAAAGCATGTAGAAAAGAGATTAAGATGTGACTAAATAACGAAATAGATGAAGTGACCACCAAGTAAATGTCAATTTTGTTTGTTGCTTATTTTTGAACCACAGCCAGCAGTGCTCAGAGCTGACTGCTGGCCCTGTGTTCAGGGGTCACTCCTAGCAGGACTCCTGGGAACATAATGCAGTGCCCAGGCCTGACCTAAGGTTGGGCTGACTATCTGCAAAGCAAGCACTTTACCTATTGAACTATCTTTCCAGCGCCTGAATGTCAAGTTTAAAATAAAAGTATAAAGAAGCTGTGGTATACCACACAATGGTACACTACTCATCTATAAGAAAAGATGAAATCTTGCATTTTTAGCCATGTCTAAAGGAATTTCCAACATATGGAATTGGAGGGGCTCATACTAAATTAAACAAGTCAGAAGGAGAAAGACAAGTACAGGATGATCTTACTCACAGGTGGCACGTAAACAAACAAGGAGGGATCTAGACAGTGTCCGATGAATACCAACCCTTATAGGATGGAGTGTTGTTAGAGCAGGTAAGGCTCTTGCCTTGCACACAGCTGACCCAAGTTTGATCCCCAAAACCCAATATGAGTCCATAAGCCCCATCAGGAGTAATCCCTGAGCACAGAACCAGGAGTAGGCCCTGAGGGACACTTAGTGTGGCCCAAAAGGAAACAAAACTAATTCTTTTATTTTGAAAACAGAAGTGAGATGACCTAAGAGGGCTTGGAGTGTAGAAAGAAGAACTGTGATGAAGGTGACTGCCACTTTGGTGGTGGGTATGGTGCGGTAACACTGTACCCCTAAAACATAAACATAAAACATAAACACACTTTTTTTTATTTTTATTGAATCACCATGTGGAAAGTTACAAAGCTTTCAGGTTTAAGTCTCAGTTATACAATGCTCGAAACCCATCCCTTCACCAGTGCACATATTCCACCACCAAGAATCACAGTATACCTCCACCGCACCCCCCACCTCCCCAGCCCCCCACCCCACATGTGTAACTGATAAATTTCACTTTACTTTCACTTTACTTTGATTGCATTCAATATTTCAATAAAAAAACTCACTATTATTGTTTGGAGTTTCTCCCCCCCAAAGTTGGACCTGCTGAAAAGGAAGCATTTGATAAGTTGTTTTCCATTGCTGAGAATAAAGAGATACGAGGTCGAGCGGCCACACTACCTCTCAGAGAGGCTTGCAAGCTACTGAGAGTATCCTACCCATACGGGCAGAACCTGGCAAGCTACACATGGCGTATTTGATATGCCAAAAACAATAACAATAGGTCTCATTTCCCTGACCTGAAAGAGTCTCCAAGCATTGGGAAAGACGAGTAAGGAGAGGCTGCTAAAATCTTAGGGCTGGGAGGAATAGAGACATTACTGATGCCCGCTCGAGTAAATCGACAAACAATGGCATGACAGTGATACAATGATACAGATTCCCTACCCCCATACACACAAAGAAAAGTTAATGCGTAAATGAAAATAAATATTTTTAAACTTATAAAACAAGACGTTCTGATATCAGTGAGATAAACTGAACCAAAGTAACAAAAGAATGGTAAAAAATCTTGCTAAAGCTCTCAAAGAACCGTTGCAATACATAATATTGACCTATAATTTCCTCTAATAACTTCCTTACAGTCAACAAGAATGTTTGTAGGAGAAATAAAAATTAATTCCTAAAATTGTCAAGATAACAGATTTCCAGAAGTTAAGTATTTTGCTCTTATTTCCCAGTCCTATGCACTTGGTGCATTTATCTCCTAGAAAGGGATGGTCAGAAATTATACCCTTTGTATCTAAAATATATTCATTGAAGCCGAAGGGATGAATTGATGTATAATAAAGTACTGGATTTGATTACTTGGTATTGAATTATTAAAGCATTTCTTAAATAAAGGGAAAAATGGATGCTGCTCCTTAGGGCAAGAATGGAAGAAACCTGAAGAAACCTGAAAAAATCCTTCCTTTTTTTGAAGGAAGAAAACGCCCTTCTATTTTGAAGCTATTTCTTCTATTCAAATCTCCTTAAATTCACTGAAATGAATTTGAGTTCTGAAAAGGTCAGGACTCAAAAAATAAAAACCCAAAATTGATTTAAAGGGACTAATCAAGGAGGAAATTTGTAATACTTTCAATAAACCACCTTCTGAAATGGAAGAGAATTGGCCAACAATTCCATTTTGCTGAGCCACATGTTAATATAGCAGCCAATTATGGTTCAACAAAAGCAATATCCCAATTCATTCTTTTTTCACAAGATAACAACTCTGGCCTGTGAGTTGAGAAAATAAAATGATGGACTAGACACACGCCACTGAAGGAAAGTGTGGGGTATGATTTGGGGCTTTTTAGTGGACGCAGTACATTTCATTAGAGGCTCGGCGTCTCCCGCTGAGCTCTTATTTCTAAGCCTTTTGTGTGGGATTTTCTTTTTAAAATGATACCTCAATGCAAACGTCCACATTAGTGTAAGAAAAAAAATACTTAGCACATGCCTCAGAAACCTGTAGAATGGCCATGGAAAGCACAGAAAAACTTTCCAGCAAAAAGAAAAGGAATAAAGTGGAATACGTTAGGCTGCCCTCGCAGGTGGATATCGGGAGGCTGAAACCCTGCTCTGAAGCAATCAGGACGCACTGTAACAAGAGAAAAGACACTTGTGTTCCAAAAAATCCTGACAAAACGAAATTGCAGACCTGGGAACATTAAAACACACACACACACACACACACACACACACGCACACGCACACACACACACACACACCACCCTTCCAAAGAAAAAATAAAACAATGCTCCCAAAATAGGCCCGATTATGTGGGTCACTGCATACTGTGTATTTCCCCTGTAGCATTTTATCATGGACGCTGTTGCCAGGGGACACTTGATGCTCTCATTATATATGTTTGTCTTTCACATCAGAGCCGGTCTTTTCCCTTGGATGCTCCCAGAACTGTAACAGAAATAAAAATAAGGAATGGACCCCATTATTACACAAATACCTACAAAGCAGAGGGAGTGACCCCTGTGGGTCACCGTGTTGTCCCTGGAAGCATTGATGCCCTTGCCCTGGGGGCCTCTCGCCTTTTGTCACAGGGTCAAAGCCAGGACCTCGGCTGAGTATCCTCTGTGAAGAATTAACAAGTGTGACAATTTGTGGGCCCTCCCCCCTTGGCCCCTGGTCTGTCCTGCCTGAATGCTGTAAATAGAGACATCTGGATAGAGGCCTTTCACTGCAGTAATTGAAAATGAACACGGATCAAGTTCTGGCCTGTTGTATTCATAAATCTTGAGGCTTAATTACATTAAAGGGAAATCTGCAGCCCAGCACTATGGAAACTGCAGATTCTATCAGGCGCTTGAATCATGAATCTTTAAGATAAGTGGGTTTTCTCTCCCCGTTCCACCCCAGTTCTTTAGTAGGGTTGAATGGGAAATTTCTAAATCAAACCTTCCAGTATTCCTGCACCAAGAAACCGCTGGGAAGATTTCGTGCTGTACTATTTGTTTGTAGGCTCTCTGCATGTTCACGGGTGTCATTTATGGCATTTCTACCAGCAGATCAGCATTCGGAGGCTTACAATTAGGCGCGTTTCTCTGAGCAAGGATGACGGACTTGACAGATACTTAAAATGTGTTTTTTTTCCCTAAGTTAAACAAAAATAGTGTGCACCTAGTTAAAATTTAATGAGTCTCAAAAAAAAAAAAAGAAGAAAAAAGATTTATGGCAAATTAACATTCCAAATAAAGCAAAGCTTGTGGCATCCATTTCAAAGATAACAAGTTAAAAATTGCATCGCTGGATAATTTTATTGAAATATATATGTATATTCATCATAAAATGTCGTTGTCTAATATAAAATGTTCGATCTCAGTTTTCTACAGATAGATTTAAAGGAAGTGTTTGGACTGGAGGTTCACTTAGTTTATGATTCTGTTATGATTTTAAGGATTGTGGACAAGCACTTTGGCATACGAATGGAGGGAAAATATAGCAAGATGACTTAGAAAAAAGGCCTACCAATTGCTACTTGGAAGTGAATCTCATTGAAGACAGGCTTCATACATGACCCAGATTTTCACACAAGCATGCAGTAAATATTGTGGGTCCAAGCTTTGTAAATCAATGGATTTACAAAGGAACTCTGGGTCAGCTGGGTCAGGAGGTAATTCTGAGACAGATTGTAATTTGATACTACTCTTTGTTTACATCCCTACGTGATATCTTCTTAGTATCCAATGAGAAAAATCGCTGGGTATAAAAAAAAATCAAGAAACTGTGAGGAGGCAGTAACATTATTCACAATGGCCTAGAACCTAAACTCTCAAACACTGTACAAGGACCTGCATATATGGTTGCTCAACTGTGGACTGTATTCATCAAGTAATGTACATTCTCTCACTCTCTAGACTGGGAATGTGACTCAGAGAAATTCAGAGCCTCAAACTATAACAGCACACTTTGATTACTGTTCTCAAGCAGTCAAAACTTGAAAGTAAATGAAATGGCCCAGATTCAGGAAATATCTTGAGGAGAGAAAAGAAGAGAATAACGAATCTCCCAGAGTATGAAAGGGGAGGTCCTAAGCAGGATTCCAAGAAAGGCAGGTACCCTTCTCCGTTCATGTCTTTTTTCACTAAGGAGGATAAGTTAAGTTAGCCCTTTTTTAAATTTTAATTTCTTTTAGGAGAGGGCAAGCTGCGCTCAGTGCTTACTCTTGGATCTGTGCTCAGGATCACTCCTGGTGGGTCTGGGGAGACCATATAGTATGGTGGGAATCAAAGTCAGATCAGCCATATTCCAGACAAGCGTTCCACTTGCTATAGTATCTCTCTTGCCTTATCTCTGTACTATCTCGCTGTACTATCTTTAAACTTTACACTGAGTTTAAAGCAGACATACTGGTAAGATAGGGAGGTGGGAAAGAATTGAATGTTAAGATGATGAACTTCTGGTCTATCCAGATTATCAGCCTTTTCTGACTTCCCAGAGGTGGAAAAACTTGTCCTAGGGTGATCCTTATGATATATTATCTTCACATGCCAGTAATTCCTTTACTTAGGGTCATTTTTCTCTCTCTTCTGATTCTGTCTAACCCTCTTTGTTCCTATATCAAGACCACCCAGCTAGAAGTGTGGAAATGAAAGTTAAATAGCAGTCATTTGACTCTAGAGTCCAAATAATGCATGCATATCTAATACTCTATAATAGAGATCTATCATTTATAAAATAGCCTCCTATAAATCACTATGCTAATGGGGAACATAGTAATATGTTAAATCATAAACTTTGGTTCAAATACTATATCCTGGTCTCATCTATTATGGCAACCCAGAAAAAACCCAGACAAATTCAGATTTCTCTCTTACCTCTTAAGCTTCTGAACTTTAAGGGGAGAATAGACAGTGAGAATACTAACAACAGACAACATCCAACTTTAAGAACTAAATGATATTAGTTAAATTACATATATATGTACATATATATGTGTGTATATGCTTTCACTTTGAGTGTAAATGACAAATGAACATATACTCACTCATTTTTATATTTATACTCACATACCTAACCTTGTTCTTAAGTGGTGCCTAAGAAACAATAGCTGTTTTATTTTCTCCTTCACATGAGTTTGCAGTAATGCATTTTCCCCCTCAATTGCATTTTTAATGATGTATTCTATTATGATTTAACATTCTAGAAACTTTTGCTAGAAACTTTCTAGAACCATATAAAGAATTTAAGAAGCATGATAGAAGCTCCCTGATGTTTAAAGAAGCTTGCATTTAGTGAAGGGGAAAACATAAATATTCATGCCATAGACTGAATTGTGTCCCCAAAATTCCTATGCTGAGATTTTAACCCCCAGTACCTCAGAATGTGACTATATTTGGATATAGTGACTTTAAAGGGGTAAGAAGGTTAAATGAGGTCATGGGGTATTGTCCTTATGAGAAAAGGAGATTAGGACAGTCAACACACAGACAGAGAGACAACCATGTGGGGACAAAGCAAGGATGTAGTCATCCGAAAGCCCAGGAGAAAGATCTAGGAGGAAACAAACCCTGTCAACCCCTTAATCTTGGATGTCCATCTTCCAGGACTGTGAGAAAATTAATTCCTATTGTTTAAACCACCCAGTCCATGGTATTTTGTTATGGCAGCCCTAGTAAATTATTATTATACGAGAGATTAAAACAATACCAGGGAATAAATAAATCCATGTTCAAATAAGACCCTTTGAACCATTTATTTGATTTTTTTCATATAGTTGCCTTCTACTAGGTGTCAATATGAGTGCTGTATGTTATCAACTTCTAGCACAATTTCTGATACTTTATATATTTGATAAATCAAGTTAAGCTTTATTCCTTTCTTTTCTGTGCTGAAGGACAAAGCTAACAAAAGTTAGCTCTCTGTTATAGAAATTTTGTAGTCAATAAATGCTGCAGGAAAGATAGAACTAGACAATTGCCATCTTCTATTGCAAGAATGGATCTAATCAATGATAAAAATAAGTGCTGAGATCATTAATGAACACTCGATGTGGAATTTACAGTGAAATAATCATATCATTACAGCCTTGCTTATTGATCAATCTCAAAACAAAGGGGTTAACTAGATCATATGTTTCTTACATGATGCAGCAGGAAAAACGTAGTATCATGTTTAAAGCATCATCCAATAAATACTATAGTAGTCTCCAACTGAACCTAGATCTAACATCTTGTTTACAAAAACATAGATGCTAAATAAGCAAATTTAAAGGCACTTCCGGTCAGGAATGTGGCTCAGGGTTAAAGCACTTAGCTTGCATACATGAATCAAGGGTTTGATCTCAGCACCACATCAAGGCTGGAGAGATAGTATAGAGGTTCAGCACTTGCCTTACACATGGCCAATCCCAGTTCAATTCCCTCTGCCACATGATCCCCAGAACACCAGCACTGTAGCCCAAGAATTAAAAAAAAATCTCATTTAAATTTGCAAAATAAAAGGCAGACCAAAGAAGCAATGAAAAAAAACTCCAGAATGCCACACACACTTTACAAAGAAATTATTTGTTTTCTCTTAGTGGCATAGATTGACAGAAAGAGGAGAAGGAGATTGCACAATCAAAGAGGACTGAAGGGGCCAGGATAGAGTACAGTATTTTCAACCAGTGTTTGATTCCTTAGAGCATCACCAGATGTAGCCCGAGATCCCCAGCACCACCAGACTGACCTGGGTATCTTTGACACTACAGAGACCTAACAACACCTTATTCTCCCGCCCTCAAATTGAACCACTGATACAGTTGGCCGAGAATCACAGGTCGGTCCCCTGGGTCTTCTGAGTCCTCCCCAGAAAAGAAAAGTCTCACATTTTTCAAAAACAATATAAATGTTCCTCCCTTCCTCTTCCTTATTCTTTTTTCTAAGCACAGTAGTATTTTTATTTTATTTTTTTAACATGACATCATTTTAACCTATTCTTTCCCAGATAATTTCTACAATATATAGACAAGCATTAGATTGGAAATATAGTAAACATAGTAACATTTTAGCACTGGGGGGGGTTACAAATTCTAAAGAGCTTTTGTAAGTAATTTTGCTTCCTTGTGTTTTTAATTTTTTTTTAAGTTTAAAAATAAATTTTGGGAGAGAGTCTTCAGGACCCTGAGCAAGAATGAGTCATCCAGTGCCCAGCCAAACAGCAGCACAGCCACCGAAAATTTCCACACTACACAATTGCCACCATGCTCCCAGCCAGACCCCAGTACTTGGGACAAGCCTCACAAAAAATGAATTCACTAAAAAACTCAAGTAAGTGGGTTTTGTCTAGGCTTTTATGGAGTCGGGGATGAGCTACCTCCCCCCATGTGGCTGTCCTGTCAGAAACCCTGACACTCCAACATGCCCCAAAGCCACAACCCTGTTAAAAATTTCACTCCAGCTGTATCACCCCATGAAAAATTTTGGACTTCCTAGAACAATTTCTCAAATGCTACAACACTGTTAACCAGGAGTATCACACCAGATTGTATGGGATGTTACGTAGAAGGCAACCAATCTCAATTAACAAAATATAACCTGAACCATCATTTTAGTAATCTCTTGTGAAAGGACTTAATGGCTCCATGCTGAGATACAGCAATCTTCACTAACTTACATCTAAGGAAACATTTTTTGATCATTCTATTAGCAAATTATTGTGAACAAGCAATATAAAATAAATTATCGAGTGCCTGCTATGAGTACAGGCTTAAGGGATTATTGGAAATATTGGCGACGATGGTGGTGGAAGGTGTAATGATGGATTGGTGTTGAAATATCGAAATGCCTATGCCAATAACATCTTTAACCCATCTTAAAAATCCTAACGCCCATTCATCCCCTGAATTTTTCCAAAAAGATAAGGCCAGAGTCTAACCATAACATGTAGACATGCTGTCCCTGTCTTCATGAAAGATGCCAGAGAACAATAGATTTCCCTGCATCTGCCTGTGGGTTTTCACAGCCACAATAGGATGAGAGCTCTGTGCACTACAACGTTTGCAAGCATCTGCTCAGTGTTTGGACAACACAAGTCTAGATTCCTAGTTTGAGTGCCCAGAACTTTCAGCAAGTGGAAACTAAGGTGATTTCCCACTGGAAACCTCTGTCGTTGGCATGCCGGTCTGGCAAACACGGCTCCTTCCTGCTGAAATATTCATCACACTTCCAGATTCCAGATTCCTTGTTTCTTGGTGCAACTTGTTTTATTTCTATCTGGACATACACTGAATTTTCACTTTTAAGCAAATCACCAAATCACACTGCTTTGTGATTAGAACAATGTAGACAAATTTCTTGAACGAACAAATAAACACCTTGGCTGTGCCAGACATGATACTGCAACTCCATGCTTTCCATGTGTACATAATTTTTGAAGAAGATGAAAAAAACATGAATTCAAGAACAATAGATACACTAAAGAGGAGAGAAATAATTCTGAGCATTTGAAATGGAAATTGCTTAAAATTATAAACAATATATCTCTCATATATTATATCACTGTATCAATGTATCACTGTCATCCCGTTGATCATCAGTTTGCTTGAGCGGGCACCAGTGATGTTTCCATTCGTCCTAGCCCTGAGATTTTAGCAGCCTCTCTTAAGTCATTCTTCCCAGCAGTGCTGCATTGGAGGCTCTTTCAGGGTAAGGGGAATGAGACCCATCATTGTTACTGTATTTGGCATATTGAATATGCCATGGAGAGATTACCAGGCTTGCCATGCAGGCAAGATGCTCTCAGTATGTTGCCAGGTTCTCTGAGAGGGAGAACTAGGCTATAAGTTGTTTTATAGTCTCTGGATCTTGGCTGTTGATGGGATTACACAGCGCCAGGGGCAGCTTGTGGGTGTGGCTGCCAAGCTACTGGAAAATGGGGGGTCCAGGTGGAGGAGGCCCAGTCCCCATCTGAGCAGGCTCGGAGAGCTCAAAGATCTCAGCTCTGGGTTCCACACACCTGGGTTCCTCTGCCGGTCCTTTCATGTGTGAGGCTCGTCCGAATGCGTGGAGAGGGGCCTTGAGCATGACTGTGGCTAGGTTCAGGGGTCTTCGGCTGCCAAGGCTCTGCTCAGGGCAGGGAGGGAGACTCAACCCGCCCCACTCCAAGGGGCCCTGGTGAAGACAGCCAGGCACGGGGGCAAGAGACTCTGTATATTTATATGTATATTTATATACATATTTAATTATGTATAATGTTATCATACCAAAAATAGATTCTGTTTTGTTGTATTTTTATATTTAAAATTTATGATTCCAGAAAATACACAGTTATATACATGGATTATTATCTCTTTCTTACATATTGCATTCATTCAGCAAACATGTACTTAGTGTCCATGTTTTTTCTGGGTGTGGAGAACAGAGAAAATGTAGAAAGATCATTTTCAAACAGAGAAAATGATCCAGCCAAAAAAAGAGCTAATATAACTAAAAATGATAACCTGAATATATGTTGCGATTTCCCACACCTATAAACATTTCTTGAGTTCAGCTGAATTTCTTGCATGCTCTTCAGTGGCTCTTGGGGCAGGGCATGTATGTAGAATAGTGGTAGAGCAGTTGTCTTGCATGTGAGAAGCCCTGAGTTTGAATCCCAGAACTGCAAGATATTGATGATAATCACTGTCACTGTCACCGTCATCCCATTGCTCATTGATTTACTCCAGTGGGCACCAGTAATGTCTTCAAGCGAGACTTGTTGTTACTGTTTTTGGCATATCGAATACGCCATGG
Organism: Sorex araneus; assembly: GCF_027595985.1. Taxonomy (NCBI): domain Eukaryota; kingdom Metazoa; phylum Chordata; class Mammalia; order Eulipotyphla; family Soricidae; genus Sorex; species Sorex araneus. The sequence goes on from NC_073311.1 coordinate 44,924,020, forward strand.
GTAGCTTGCCAGATTCTGCCGTGTGGGCAGGATACTCTCAGTAGCTTGCAGGGCTCTCCAAGAGGGACGAGGGAATCAAACCTGGGTCAGCCACGTGCAAGGCAAACACCCCACCTGCTGTGCTATCGCTCCAGCCTAAAGAGCAACCGTGGTCCATACGGGGATCGAACCCGTGACCTTGGCGTTATTAGCCCCACGCTCTAACCAACTAAGCAATCCACTTTCTAAGTCAGAGAAATATAATTTTTAAAGAAGGTTGGCATAAGCAGAAATGTCCAACCTAGTAAATCTTCAAGTTTTAAACGGTTCAAACTCTAAAGCAATGCTCATTGTACATCTTTGAGTTTTAAAAGTTCAAACTCCAAAACAATGCTGATTACACATTTCCTATCTTTCCTTCTCACCTAGATGTCTTTCATTCTCCCCCATAAAAAGCTCTCATCTGGGTCCAGAGCTATAGGAAAGCAGGTAGGACATTTGCCTTGCACGCAGCTGACCTGGGTTCGATCCCCAACAGTCCGAGTGGTTCCCTCAGCACTGCCAGGATTAATCCTGAGTGCATAACCAAGAGTAACCCCTGAGCATCAGTGGGTGTGACCCAAAATGCCAAAAGAGAAAAGAGCTCTCCTCTATAGCATCCTGTTCTCATACCACGGTCTTAGTCTTCCGTAGCCACTTTGTTCCTCCCAACACTGAGAATTTTCACTCTCAGTCCCCAACCCTCTCAATTTTCACCAAATGTTCTCTTAGTAACAAACCCATTCCTGGGGATCAGAGCAACTGTACAGGGGTTAGGGCAGGGTTCAATCCCCAGCATCCCATATGGTCTCCTGAGCACCACCAGGAGTAATTCCTGAGCACAGTGCCAGGAGTAAGTGCTGAGCACCACTGGGTGTGGCCCCCAAACAAAAATAACAAACCCATGCATCTTTGAGTTCTTTTCCCATCTTAGAGAGAAGGGAGCAAGAACTGTAAAATGATGCCCTACTTCTCTCCTATTGAGCTTAAAATAAGGAATCATGCCATTAATTGGGGGCTTTATGCATTTTTTCTGCTGAAAATACCTTCACTTTTTGCTCTAAACCCAATACCTAGAATATGCTGGGCGTGTTCAATTCCACATGAACACAGAGCTTACACTGAATTCACCAGAGAGTTGCTTGATTCCAGAGAAAGAGCTTCACTCCAGAGACCTAAGGAGGATGAGAGTAAGATATGTTTTGTTTTGATTTGTTTTGTTTTAGGGTTTGGGACCCAGCCCAGCTGTGCTCAGGGATCACTTCTGCTGGTGCTCCAGGGACCATATGCAGTGCCGGGAATTGAATCTGGGTCTGTCACATGCAAGGCAAGCATCTTCCTGTATACTGTCTCTCTGGCGAGACAGATTTTATTAAGAAAAAGGGAGAGGAAAAAAGTACCTTCTGAGCGATTCTGGGAGCTGGCTGGGTGGAGAAGTTGGCAGCAGCACCACTGTTTGGATTTTTATCTATTGTTCTTTGTTCTCAATACCTGATAGTCTCAAGATGTTTCCTTTGTTCCTATTGCCTAGAATTTCCAAACGTTTCCCTTTGCTGGGTGGTCTCCTGGGCAGGAAAGTCCTGGCTGCGGGTGATCTTATACCTCAAGGTGAAGACCCAGGAGCAAGCAACCCCGCCCCCCACTCCCCAGAACCTCTATCTGTATTGTTTCTGGACGTTTCATTGGGCTGGGTTGGGTTTTTAGCAGCCTTGGGCTTAAGATGGCACACGTTGGTTCTAGTCTTCTCCTTATCTGAGTCAGCATTAGAGAAAGGGCACCGGGGGTCCCCTGTGATTGCACTGCATTCTGAATGCAGTTCATCTGGCCTGAATAACTGTCTGCTCTATCCGTTCCTCCCTTCGCCCATAAAAGTTCCATAAGACATAGTCATTGAAAGAAATCAAGGCTGCAAACTGCTTCCATGGGGAAATTGGAAATTCACTTTTCTCCTTGCCCAGTTTGCACCCCTACAAACTGTTAGCTTGATCGTCCCCTCAGGAGCTCTTTTTCTAAAGCCAAGTGGATTTCAACCCCATCAGCCCGCATGATTCCACGCGGGGATAGCAGTGCCAGACAGGGCCCCTGAATGGAGAGCTATGAGCGTCCTTGCTTTAAAATTTTTAGATCCCAGACTTCCACAAGAACCTCAAGTTCAGTTGCCTAAATAACTTGGTCTGTCAGGCTTCTACCTCCGTTGCCATGGTAACGATGTTCAAAGACAGGAGCCTACAATTTAATATTAAATTATGGTTTCCCCAGTTTCCCACAAGCTTCACACTTCTATGTTCTGTCCTGGCCAGGTTGGGGGGCTGAGGGGAAGGTGCGACTGGCAGATGTCATGGTGAAGGCACAAGTGAAACTCACACTTTGTTGCCCCCTTGTATTCTGCTTTCACAAAAAGAAAGAAAAAAAGTAAAAAACAAAAAAGAAATTAGAAAAGAAACCACATTGCCCTCAAATATATTTGACCAAATCTAATGCTATTTCATCTTATTGCTGGTCCTTAATGAGATCTGAAAATATCAAAATGATGAGCGTAGTAACTAAGAAAGGAGAGGGGGGAGACGCATCAGGCTCTGTTGCCTATTTTCCAACTGCACTTCAGATAAAATTAAAACCACACAACTCTATTGACTGGTCATCTTGAAACAAAGAACAAAAGCATAATCACGTATCTAGACCGGGTAATTAAAGTCAAGGCCACAGAAATCTAATTCTCCAGCACGTCCAGCATAATAACCACTTTTGGAAATGCGGTCTATACTGAAAAGCCTCTGTGTCTGTATAGAATCTGTACTTTTTAATTAAGAGACATTTCACATAAAGAAGAAGTTAGGGAAGAGGAGATGGGGGCAAATTGAACAAATGACAGAAGAGGTCTTTCCTTCTCCAAAGACTCTGAAGCGGGTAGATTTCTAGCACCAGCTTGGAAGAAAGAAAACAGACCTTTCTTTTCCAAGAATCCACGACAAGATTTCTCTTTGCACATGGCCATGTAGAAGAAGGCAATAAGAAAGTTCAGAGTTTCAAACTCCAGCCACCCCTCTTACCAGATGCTTGCTACTGAGCATATTTCTTCTCCTTCCTGAATGCCATCCCCAATTTGAGACAAAAACTCCTCCTGACAGTTTCATTTAATAATTCAATGAGATCCCATATGGAACACATCCAGCATATGAATGCTTTACAAAATGTTCGTTCTGTCTGATTACCCCACCTCTAGCAGTAACCTTCATTTAAAGTAAGAATTTATCTTTTCTAGTGACTCTTGCAACTTAATGGCTCCATTTCAATGGGGTAAACCCCAGGGGACTCTAGAGGCAAATCGGACCCAGGATACTGTGGAAAGGCAAGTTCTCCTGCCCCTAATGCAATCTCACTGGAAAACGGGTATGAAAAGCACAGGACTTCTCACTGAGGAGGATTGGGCAGAAGCCTCTTAGACATCCACATCCGGACAGTCTCAGGAACAGGCCTGCAGAACTTGAGGAAGTCCCGGACATAAAACCAATCTCTTGGGGCTGGAGTGATAGCCCAGTGGGTAGGGTGTTTGCCTTGCACGCAGATAACCCAGGTTCAATTCCTCCGCCCCTCTCGGAGATCCCAGAAAGCTATTGAGAGTATCTCATCCACACAGCAGAGCCTAGAAAGCTACCCGTGGCGTATTCAATATGCCAAAAATAGTAACAAGTCTCACAATGGAGACGTTACTGATGCCTGCTAGAGCAAATCAGCAAATCGATGAGCAACGGGATGACAGTGACAGTGATGAGCCAGGAGTAACCTCTGTGCATCACTGGGTGTGACCCAAAAGGAAAAAAAAAACCTCTCAAAAGGACATATGCACACTATTATTCATTGCTGCACTCAGTACAGTAGCTAAGATATGGAATCAACATAGATGTCCAACAACAGATGAATGGATTAGGAAGATGTGATATGTACACACAAGGGAATATTATGCAGTCATAAGGAACAATGAAATCATACAACTTACTGCAATGTCTTCACCAGTAGAAACAGCCTTAAATTAAAATGTAAATACCTTCTAAAGGAGCCCTTACTTTAACTCCCTCTTCACAACAATGGACAAATAATCTAGACAGAAAGTGAAGGAAGCAAAGGCTTTAAATGACAAATGAGATGAAATAGATTTACTGTATACTTACAGAACAATCTGCCCAAAGTGGAATGCATAGTCAAGTGCTCATGGAATATTCTCAAAGATAGATCATACTTGGGAGACAAAAGTCAACTTATAAAGACTAAAATCACAACAAACCTCCTTGATCACAGGGGCATGATAGTAGAAATCAGCCAAACAAAAATTTGTGGGAGACCATAAATTTATGGCGAGTGAACAATGTTGCTAAATGACTATTGAGTCAGTAAAATTAAAGGTGATATTAAAAATACCTGGAGATTAATGAAATTAAAAACATGACATATCAGAATCTTTTGGAAAGAGCAAAAACAGTTTCAAAAGGGAAGTTCTGAGCAATATTGGCCTAGCTAGGGAAATGAGAATCACAAACTTAAATGATCTAGCCTCTATCTGCCCAAACACAGACACACACACACACACAGACACACACACACCCCTAAAGGAGCTCTTAAATATACAGACAATCTCTAAATCTATGTAAACGTCATTGTATGAAACAAATTTTGCACAGAGCAGCAGATATTGGCTCTGCTTTGAGTCCTTACTCAAGGGCATTCATTGATGGAGCCATACTGTACTACTGAGAATCCTTATGCCCCCACCCTTCTTCATCTCTCTGCTACCTTTTGTGCTCCCAGTAGCCCTGAACTTCCTCCCAGGTCTCATTTCTGCCGTCCCATCTTCCTGAAAAGCTCAAATAAAAGTGACTTCAGTCTAAGGAGACAAGATTCAGGAAGAGTAATGGTTCACATTCCCTACCTGTAAAATCTTAAAGTGCAGTGACCTCCCACAACTGAAGCATGATTTTTGTACTTCCAACAATCTGGGTAGGTGTATAGTGGGCAGACTTAAGTATAAAGTTCAAGAGTCTCTGTTGGACAAGTCGGGGGACTTAAGGGTTTAGGGGTGAGGAAGGAAGTTATATATGTATGTATAGAAAATTCTGGGGGAGGTTTTTTATGGGCCAAGCTTAGACATAACTTTTAAGCAAAAACTGAGCAAAACAAATTCTGTGGCCTCATTCAACTGCAAGGTATCTGAGCTATATAGTCCTTCCGTATTACCCAGAGCAGAGGCAGAAGTATTTGGCAAGCCACTAGTCCTCTCCACTCAGAAGGGTAAATAGTGGGCTGGAATTGAGAGCAGGACTGAAGGCTGAGTCTGTGCAATGGGACGGCAGATTTGTTTTAAAGGGCTCCAAAGTTGAGCCTCAGAACCCAACCACAAGACTAGGAGCAATTTGAGGGCTCCAGTTTCAGCGCTGAGAAAATGCATTCAGGTAGAGGATCTCTATGAGCGAATGCATTTTGAGTTGTAAACAACCTGTTTATAAACAGGCTTTAGAAATGAAGTCCATCTGTAAATAGGAGCTAAATATACATTTGTGAGCATAAGCGCAGATCTTAAATGTAAATGTAGATATCAGGTAATTAGAAGTTGGCTCCCATCCTCTACCAAGTTTAAATTCTTATTAACAGGATGCGTGGATCAGAGGCATGTTAGGAAGTGACTACCTACCATCAATCTGGAATTTTCTTGGTGCAAAATACAATCTGTTGCAAACATCATTAAGTTAATCTCTGTTGTCTTTATGATAGTACATATTAACTAAAAATATTCTCTCCTTCAATTTCCAATGAAGCAATATATTGCAAAAGAATAAAATTTTCAGGTCCCACTTATTGTGTTGAGGTGAGATTTTATATTCTTGCTCAAAAGCAAATATATCATTTCAAACATACACTTGGAGAAAATGCAAAAGATTCCTGACCATCTAACCACTTACCTCAGATAAGAACCAAAAGGATTTTTTCAGGGGGGGGGGGCGATACATCAGGGTTTCCTCTTACATCTGAGAATGACCTGCAGTTCTTCATTATCTCCTAACAATATAATTCTGCATTGCCCATTTTAGAGGAGGGGAAATATTGTGAGCTTATGAATTCAGGTCAAGCAATTTGAGGTTTTCTAAGTGAACATGTTCCTGATTAGAGAAATTAGAGATTAGACCTAGAAACAGCTAGGTCTACACTTATGGCGTAAACCTCAATCAGCTAGACTAGTGTGCTGGAAAAGGTCTAGTATAGAAATGTGAGGAGAACTAGGTTCTTGACTCCATTCTGCATTTACTAGATGTATGACCTTGATCAAGTCACCTAACTCTCCTTTGGTTGGTGCTGTGGTCATCTCAAGGCTGATCCAGGACTGAGGAATCCCACTTCAATGAGCAGGAATTCATGGACTAAGAACCTCAATATCTAGCACAACACAATACCCCTGCATGGGGCTGATTGTTTCATATAAATACATATACATAAAGAGGGAGAGATAGATATAGATATATGTGTATATCATATATATGTGTATAAACATATATATGTATATGTATATATGTATATGTATACACACACATATATATGCAAGTGGTACATATCCATATATCTATAGCTCCATATATGTATATATAGATATATATGGAGAAAAAAAACTGAGGGAGAGAAGGGGGAGTAAAAGGAGCAAAAGGGACATGGAGAGGATGGGAGAGAAGACATCACACCCACCTGGCACCTCATATGGTCCCCTGAGCACTGCATACTACTAGGAGTGAAGGAGGAGGAGGAGGATGAAGAGAAGGAGGATGGGGGGAAGAGAGGAGGAGGAGAAGAAGGAATAGGATGAGAGGTGGAGGGGCAGAGGAGAAGAAGGAAGAGGAGAAGGAGGAGAGGAGAAGGAGAAGGAGGAGAGGAGAAGGAAGATCACAATATCACTACACATAATAGAAGGCTGTGGTAGTATAAAATATATGTGGACTAAGACTAAAGTAAACATAAATGCATTTTATTTCGTTTGGGAGTCACATCCAACTGCTCAGGTTTATTCCGATGTCTGTGCTAAGGGATGCCTCTTGGCAGGACAGGGATCGAACCTGATTTGGCTGTGTCCAAGATAAGCTCCTTACTCACCGTACTATCCCTCGGGGCCCCAGGAGAAGAAACTCTTAGATTAAAAAAATAAAGTGACATTAATAAATGCATTACTTACCATAAGATCGCAGACCTGTACAATGAAAAGTCAAAATCAGAAATAAAAACAGAAAAGGCACAGGTAGGGGACCTACCTGATGGGAAGAACAGCAGAGACATTGGTCTGTCCGCAGAAACACTGTGAGCAGGGATTGAAGATCGCTGAAGAAACGGTCCCGTCTCTGCTCCTCTCAGCAACGTGTCAGAGGAGATGTCCCAAACAAACGCACGGCCACCTTTCGAGTCTTGCTTGGCTCAGGCAAAGACCCGAGCAGAACAATATTCAGCAGCAGGTTTGAATCCAGTTCTTGTCACGATTCAGGTCTGTGAACAGAGGCAGAGGTCTTAGGTCTTTGAGCCTGAGTTTTCCTTCATATGAAGAAGACCGTAAGAATGTGAATAATAGACAGAGTGAAGTAGTTTTACATGGTTTTTGGTACAGAAGGAGGACCTGGACACTTTTATGGTTATTAACCCTGGGCCAGGATTGATCAGACTCCCTGAGACATTAAGGCTTTCTGTCTCCTAGGAGCTGACCCCAGTCTTTTCTAGTTCTTCTTAACTTCCCCCCCCAAAAATATTTAATATTGATACTTTAATGTCCTATTAGTATATCCTGAAGCCATGGTAGAACACTATCATCAACTATTGAAATAGAAAAAATGGAAATAGAACAAAAAGGAACTCAAGTAGAAAAATATAATAGACAAAAATAGAATTCAAAATATACAAGTATATCATGTGTTATGAGATTGATATATTATATGTAACTTCATGGTTGGAGAGTGGTGTGTGTGTGTGCACGTGCGAGCACATACTACTGAAATGGTAGAAAATGCAATTCCTGGTATGAGGTGATTTCAAAGAAGTTTTCACGCCACAACACCAAGCCTTTTCTGATATCCTCTTTCATAGTTTCTGGCAAATAAAATTTCCAATGTCCTCAGCTGTTGTCTGAATGGGCTGTATCCTCTTGTTGCATCAAGAAGATTCTCAGGTTCAAAGTCCCTTACAGTCTTCGGGAGCCCCTTGTAGTAGGCAATATGCTCTCTTCCAAAATGTTTACGCCTTACTCCTGTGTTTACGCCTGCGTTTTGTCATCTCATATGAGCTAGAAGGAATAACTCATCTCATGTCTAAGATGAGAATGCAAAAATGAAAAAGTAATTGTTCGGGGCTGGAGCAATAGCACAGAGGGTAGGGCATTTACCTTGCACGAGGCCAACCTGGGTTCAACTCCCAGCATCCCCTATGGTCCCCTGAGCACTGCCAGGGGTGATTCCTGAGTGCAGAGCCAGGAGTAACCTCTGTGCATCACCAGGTGTGACCCAAATAGAAAGAAAAAGTAATTGTTCAGGGGGCTGGAGCAATAGCATAGCGGGTAGCGCGTTTGCCTTGCACGCGGCAGACCCGGGTTCGATTCCCAGCATCCCATATGGTCCCCTGAGCACCGCCAGGAGTAATTCCTGAGTACAAAGCCAGGAGTAACCCCTGTGCATTGCCAGGTGTGACCCAAAAAGCAAAATAAAATAAAATGAAAAATAAAATAAAAAGTAATTGTTCATCACTTCCAGGTTGTTTTGGAAAAGAAGGCTGATATTTCCATTTGGGTTAGCTCTTTCCCTCTCTCCTCTCACTCTCCCTCCCTCTCTTCTCCCTATTTTTCCTCCTCATTCTCTCCTCCTCCTTCCCCCATCTCTCCTTCCCATTCTTTCTCCCTTCCTAAACTCCTTCTCTCCCTTCTCCTCTCCCCTTTACTCCTCTCTCTCCTGCCTCCTCCTCTCTCCCTCTCTCAGTATAATCACTTGCATTGGAAGCAGTCAGTCCTGTGCTGGGACCATGTATTATGCTAGAAAATGAGGTCCTTAGTCCAGTAACTGCAGCCCATGAAGTGGGTTCCTGGGCCTTGGACCATCTTGAGACGACCACAGCACCAACCAAAAAATTGACTGCAATCCCAAATATACCTTGAGAAAGGCATAGCCAGTACCCAGTGAATGTTACTGGACTTGTCAAAACGTTCAAGGCAATGTTTCTGTCAGCTAATTGATCCGGCCTTATAGGACACTCAGCGATAGATAACTAATGCAGGTTTGCAACTGAAACTCACTGGATCCATCACTAGAGTTCCTGATTCAGTATGTTTGGGATGGGTCCCCAAATTCTGAATTCTATCCGTTCCCCAACTCTGATCTGATGATGCAAGTTCTCACTGGTGACTCAATTTCCCCTAAAGTACTTTCAGATGATTTTGTTAGTTCATGCGTGCCTATTCTCTCTTTCTGTTTCTCTCTCTTCTTTTCTCTCTCTCCTTTTTTCTCTCTTCTTCTCTCTCTTTCACTCTCTCTCCCTCTCTCTCTCACACACACACATACAAATACACACTTGCAAACAAACAAATATCTGCTCTCTAATAATAAAGTTCTTATTTCGAGGAAAGTCATGGAACTAAAAACAAACAAAAAACATTTTTATTTCTCACACGACTGACTCTGTTTTGCAAAGTCATTGTTTCTGAAATAAAATTTTAAAATGCTGGGTCTCAGTGTGTTGAAATAAGAATTTTCAAATGCAAAATAATATCATATAACGTATCAAAGTGTTATCCCAGTGGAAGACTGCAATGAAGGTCCAAGTTGCCCAGCTCTTCTTGTTTCCATGCCCCTCTGCCTGGCATGCAGCTGGTGGCTACTCCCACTTGCAGTCATATGACTTCCTTCGGCCAATGTGTTGTTAGCTGATGTGAATACAAGTGGCTTCCTTTTGGTGCAATATCAAACTTGCTCACTCTGGTCCTTTTCCATTTTCATGACTTATAAGCCCAGGCTAGTCTGATGAAGGCTGAAAGGAAGAGTGGGCAAAGTCAAATTACGCTGTCGTCCCCCAGAAGACTTCTGGATCAGCCAACAGCCAATCAATCCTCCTGCCCAAATCAGCAAAGCTGCTTAGGAGGCAGCAAGCTGTCCACAGATGTGAAGTCATGCTGGGAACAATCAGCCCAAACCAGGTTAGCTAGTCCCTCAAACAACTAAACAATATAAACAGTTCCTATTGATAAGAAACTGTTTCCTGTTACACAATGGATAAAGCAATATTAGAAAATGCTCTTCCTTTAAATGTGTTTCAGGTAGGAGATTCTATATAAGAATTTTATTTATAATTTTAGTGAATATATTATTTACTCAACAAGAAGGAAAGGGAAAAGGCCACTCTCCACACATTCAAACGAGCCTCATGCATGAAGGAACCAGCAGAGGAAGCCAGGTGTGCCGGACCTGGGGCCAAGATCTCCAAGCATGCTTGGATCAGGACTGGGCCTCTTCCACACAGATTCCCCATTTTCCAGTAGCTAGGCAGTCACACCCAGAAACTGCCCCAGGCACCGTGTAATTCCATCAACCAAGCTCCCAGAAGCTTGGACATCTGATAACCTAGTTCTCCCTCTTGGAGAACCTGGCAAGCTCCCTGTGGCATATTCATGTGCCAAATACAGTAACATAATGGGTCTCATTCCCCTGACCTTGAAGAGCCTTTAATGTGGCACCATTAGAAAGGATGAGTAAAGAGAGGCTGCTAAAATCTCCGGGCTAGGATGAACAAAAACGTTACTAGGCCCACTCCAGAAAATAGCTGATCAATGGAATGACAGTATATACATACCCCTCGGGGAGCCCAGCAAGCTACCGAGAGTACCCCTCCTGTATGGGCAGTCTGGCAAAGCTACCCGTGGAGTATTCAATATGACAAAAACATTAACGATAGGTCACATTTCCCTGACCCTGAAAGAACCTCCAATCATTGGGAAAGACGTGTAAGAAGAGGCTGCTAAAATCTCAGGGCTAAGAGGAATGGAGACGTTACTGGTGCTGCTCGAGTAAATTGATGAGCAATGGGATGAGAGTGATACAGTGATTATTTACTAAAATTATAAAATATGAGCCAGAGAGATATTACAGCAGGTAAGATGTTTGCTTTACACACCCCCAACCTGAGTCTGATCCCCAGCTGTGTATTCAAAAACACAAATACAGATGCCCTTGACTCTCTGGCCTACTGCGTTGGGTGGTCTCAGTCTGCTTCCCCACCCCAGGACGGCCCATGGCAATGGACAGATGAAGGAGGAAACGAGGGTCAGGCTGGCTGGTCTCAATTGTACTTTATTCCTATCTCATCTCCTTTCTCTCCTGATTCTTCTCCGATTCTCCTTCATTCTTCTCCCCAAGATCCTGCTCCTTCATTCTTCTCTCCCCCTGCCTGCTCTTACAGCCTTAGTTATATGCCAAATCATGAGAGCTTGGGGTAACAATTGCACATAGATGTGGTCATACAATCAACACATGTAAAGTCCTTCCCTCAGGGGAAGTTTCTCCTAGGACAAACTCTCATTCAGCAAGAAGACCCATCCAAGGGCAAAATACGATCTATGGGTTTCTCCTTTCCTTAGTCCAACAACCATATAAATATTCATCTTAATTCTACTCTTTAGTAATATTAGTCATTTTGTATGGACACGGTAAGAGATACATTAAGCTTATAGGGTGGCTCTCCTGGGGACATTATGTCACTTGGCCAAGTATTATGGCACTTGGCCTGGCCCCTTTTGATGCCAGGGTTGCTCACAGCTTGCCCTGGGTCCATCCAGTCCTTGTTGGAACCCTGATTTTGGGGTGCTTGGAACTAAGGGTAACTGAGGCTTAAGTTGAGAAAACAGATGCCAAGGAGTGAATTATTATTCGGAGTCAATTAACTCCCAAGTTACAAAAGCATAGCATTAACTGTCTACCTTTGTCTATACAAAAAGGACATTGCTCTGACGTAACTATGCAAAGGTCATAAGGAGAAGATAAAATGAATATTTAATTTACAAATATAAATCCAGTTTCCTTAGAAGGATCTGACCTTACAAGTTAATAGTCTGATTAGGGGATACAGGTGACTGACGATGGGGAAGCGAAGCACAGAGAAAGAGGTTACAGATAAGCACAGAGGAGTGGGAGTGCCTCTGGAGCATTGTGTTGAGTATTACTCCATAAACCTAAACTCCTTGCCACCAGGGAGAGAGGTCAAGCCATTGTTAAGCCTAAAACTGTTTAGAGCTATATCCAATAAACAAAGAAATAGGTGTGTCTCAGGAGCACCATGATGGGTGTAACCCAATAAACCTAAGCTCCGTGTGGCAAGGGAGAAAGGACAACCAATGTTATCCAACACCCAGCACCATATATAATCCCTGAGTCAAGTGAGGAGTGATCCCTGAACACAGCACCAGGAGTAAGTCCTAAGCATGGCCAGGTGTGGCCCAGAACTAAAAAATGAAAGCACAAACTATTTAAGAGATATAAGAAATTGGAGCTAGGGACATAGTATAGCAAGTAGGGTGCTTGCCTTGCAAACAGCCAAGCCAGGTTCCATCCCTGGCATACCATTACCATATGGTTCCCCAAGCACCACCAGGAGTAATTTCTGAACACAGAGACACAAGTAACTCCTGAGCATCACTGAGTGTGACCCAAAATGTGAAAGAAACAAAGAAAGGAAAGAAGGATACAGAAACAAAGAAAGAAAGAAAGAAAGAAAGAAAGAAAGAAAGAAAGAAAGAAAGAAAGAAAGAAAGAAAGAAAGAAAGAAAGAAAGAAAGAAAGAAAGAAAGAAAGACAGAGAAAGAAAGAGAGAGAGAAAGAAAGAAAGAAAGAAAGAAAGAAAGAAAGAAAGAAAGAAAGAAAGAAAGAAAGAAAGAAAGAAAGAAAGAAAGAAAGAAAGAAAGAAAGAAAGAAAGGAAGGAAGGAAGAAAGAAAGAAAGAATGAAAGAGAGAAAGAATAGTGCTATTAAAATTATGAATTGGGGGGGAAGGCTGAGAGACAGTTAATAATATGCTTACTTTGCAAGATGCCAATCCCTGTCATCCCATATGATCCCCTGAGCAGGATTGATTCATGAGTATAGAGCCATGTGACCTAAAAGCAGATATATGTAGATATACATATTCACATATAACTAATCATTTAGGACATTTGTATTACGATTTAGAATGCCCAGACTATCCATCCGTGTTTTTGTGTGGTGGAAGCAAGTACACAAGAAGATACTTACTCCAAAGACCTTTGGAAAGGCTATCACTGCTAAATAATAGAAATCTATAAATACCTGCATGCATGTTGAGTCTATTCCCTGTCTCTAAATATGTTAGAGCACACGCTGACCTCATCCCAAGTCAAGAACCTAAAATCATCAGGGAGAGTTTCTTCCTCTATCTTCAAAGACAGTGTTTTGTCCTGACTAAAGAACAAATAACAGTGAGGGCCCCTTGAGAGAACATGTCTAAGGCAGGACTGAGAAAATGTCTTCAGCACCTTTTTGATCTTTCAGCACAGAGGGAGGCTTCTTGTCCCTACTCTGAGAAGACCTAAAAGTCTCCTCAGTCTGAAAACCAGTGTACCTGATGGCTTACATGATGGACAGCTGTGGGATGTGGTGAGAAAAATGAACTTTCTTCTGATCTTGTGGCTATTCATTGATGCTTATTCATGACAGCTTCTCTGTTGCTTATTCTTAATTTAATTTCACATGCAGGATCTATAAAAAGAATAGTTGGTATCTGCATCATTGAAACATGAAATTCAGGAAGGAATGTATGACGATAGGTTTTGTAAAGCAGGATTACATCAATCCTACTTGACTGTGTGTAATGTCAGCTAGTTGCTAGTTCTGACACTCCATTAATAGTTGTGGAATAAAGAGATGGGTGATGAAAAGCCCAAAGACCTCTGTTACCACTGAGGGGCTTTAGTGTAACCTTTAGCAAACCCTTTTGTCTGACCATACATCTTTCCAAGAGTTCCTTTCTTCACCTATCCAGCACACCATCATCATAGATAAATCTCTATTTGTTGGGGAGGACAGATGCTATAGATTTTATATATCTTTACACATGATCGTCCTCACTGTGTAGACCATTACAATGAATCATACTATCTTGTGGACTATAAAGTGTTCATATAATACTAAAATAATACTAAATACTAAAAAGCACTATAATCAATATTTTAAAAGGGAAATCAGGAGAATTGTCATTGATGAGTTCAGCCGCTGGTGTGTGACTGTCTGTTTCCCACCATCTTTCTCTTGGATTCTCCAGAATACAAACCTTTCAACATTCCAGAAAGTTGTTTCTTTATTTTGAGTATGCCTGTTTTTGGTATTGGAACCGAAAAGCCAGCAGGACATGTTGTCATGCAAGAGAACAGCTTGTCCCTGACCTTGTCTGGTAGACAGAGCTGCCTGCCATGTCTTTTGGGTTTCTTCATGTAGCTTGTTGGTGGTCAACAAACTCTCTCCAGCCCCAGTGCTGTGTCTCTTGTGAATTTCTAGCTTCTAGTCTCCCAACTCTCCAGCTTGTTTCTCCAGGACTCAAATTGCAATTAGCATTCGTGTCTAGATTGCAATTTTTGCCATCACGTCTACAGCATGGTTCTTTAGTCAACTCATGTCCAAGCAGCTGGAACAAGTGCTGATATATGTCCTGGAGCTTGGTGGAGGCTGTGGAGAGATTCTTATGGGATGGGTTTGAGCAAAGGATAAAACCTCAAATGGACGTCTCTGATGCTGGCTAACAGCCAGGTATAGTATGTAATGGAGATATCAATTTCATGTTTGCTCAATTTACAAATAAAACACTCTATCAAGTGGTCTCATGTTAAAGATGAGAATAAGTGCATGGAACATTTCAACTATGCTTTTAATTGAAAAAATGTGTTGCACTTATTTTTAACATCACGAGTATTGATATTTGATTTTTTAAAAAGACAAGGAAGGCCAGAGGTTAGTATAAGGGTTAAAGTGTTTGCCTTGCACTTGGCCACCCACTTCTCCCACCCAGTTCAATTCCCAGCTTGCGAATGTCCTTGTAGGTACAGCCAGGAGTAGTCTCCAAGCATAGAGCCAGAAACAAATCCTAAGCAACTCTAGGTGTCACTCCAAAACAAAAAAGCAGGAGCACAGAGATAGTAGAGGGGTTAAAGAACTTGTCTTGCATACAACCATGCCCAGTTTGACCCCTGCCATTCCCTCTGGTCCCTTAACTTCCGCCACTCATGAGCAAAGTCAGGAATAGCTCCTGAATATTGTGGATATGGCCTCCATCACGAATCATGGGGGATAATATCTTCCCAGATTTGAAGTCAAATTGGAGAAGGTAGTGTATCCAAGTTTTGACCACTCAGTGACAGGTTATACACTCCAAGTGATAAGTTCCCTATTTATATATTTAAAATGGTAAATAGAATTGAGTAGTCATAAAGATATAGGTATTCATATAGTTAGTTATTCATTGCTTTTTGACAGTTTTATTTAAGTCTGTGAAAAGGAATGCTATAAAATAAATTTTCCCTTCAGGATGTGATCTAAGACCTGCAAAGCTGCTGGTGCACCTGGATTGGTAATCTATGATCGTAAATGCAAATCCCTCTTACAGGGGCCCAACTTCACGGAGTCACCAATAATCTCAGAATAGATGCAAGCCAAAACTCTGAAACTGGACTTCATAGAGTACACAGCCTGGAACGTGGCCTCATAACACTTTCAAATTTCACAATACTGACAACCCGGTAGGAGCACACCAAACTAGGTGGAAAGTAACATAGAAACCAACTAAACTCAATAAACAAAAACAATAACACAAAACACAAAACACTCAAATAGCAACAAATAGCTTAGTAAAAGCTCAGAAAACGACTTTAATGATCCCCATGGTGAGAAAAGACAATTTTCACAAATTTTCTTTTACTGAAGCATTTTTTGATGATGCCATTAGCCATTTTGTTGTAACAAGCAATATAAAATAAATTTCTTTGTGCCTGCTAAGTAAGCAGGGTTCGGGGAGGATGTGAAACTGGAAACAATGGTGTAGGGAAGGTCACACTGGTGGTGAGGTTAGTGTTGGAATATTGAATGCTTGATACAATTGTATTATGAAGAACTTTGTAAACCATAATGTTAAAATAGAGCTAAACATTTTAATTAAAATTTAAAAATTATTCAAAAGTTAATGTTTCTTTAGTTTGAGAAATTAGAGTCGGTATTTTCTGTATCCATTGACAGACCATGATGGAGGGCTGAAGTCACTCCCCCACAAAGCTGGGCACACACTATTACCATTTGTTGAATAATCATCTATCTCATGCTTTAACCCAACCCTGTTGGGTCTTCTCTAAGGACAGAACTAATCCTCAGAGAAGCACAGAGTAGGTGTTGAATAAATACTGGCTCAAAGTCATTGAATGAAAGGCCTCATATTAGTTCAGATGCCTTAATCACCTAAATACTCACTGCTTAACTTCTAATGTTATTTAAAACTTTCGTTAGTCATTTTTCCATTTGTTGTTTGTGTTTTTCCCTCTAGGGTGTTGTTCCCTGCGTAGAATGTGCAGTGGGACTTGACATAGCAGCCAGGAGCTAAAATGTTTCCCACTATAGCCACCATAGCACTTGTGCACTATCCCTATGCCTGATCTCTGCACAGAGGTGACAGAAGTCATAAGAAAGGAAAAGATGGAGAAGAAAAAAGATGGAATGAAGATCAGAAAGTCAAAACTAGAAAACAGTTCTCATCCAGTCACACATAAGCAAGCAGAGTCAAAACTAGTGAAAGGAAAGCAAGTAGCTATTTTGTCCTGACTTTCCCAGCAAATCAAAAAGATTGCCAGGCTGACATTCATATAAATGGGTACATGCTCATACATGGATGTTCCGTGTATGTGTGTATCTGTGTGGAGATATATATATATACATATATATACATGCAGAGAGAGATTAATTTTAAAAATCAGCATAGAAGGAGTTGTCTACTTTCAAAGTAAAGAAGTAAACCTTGGAATGGAGAGAGTATAGCAAGTAAGGTGCTTGCCTTGTTCACAGCCAATCCAGGGTTGATCCCTGGCTCATGATATGGTCCTTCAAACCCCATCAGAAGTGATCCCTGAGCACATAGGCAGGAGTTCCATCAGTTGTGACCTTAAAATCATCATCATCATCATCATCATCATCATCCTGTTGATCCTCGAATTTCTCGAGCAGTCTCAGTAACGTCTCCATTTGTCCTAGCCCTGAGACTTTAGAAGCCTCTCTCTACTTGTCCTTCCAACGATGCCGTACTGGAGGCTCTTATAGGGTCAGAGGAATGAGATCCAGCTTATTACTGGCTTTGGCATATCAATACACCATGGGGACCTTGCGAGGCTCTCCCATGTGGGCAGGAAACTCCCAGTAGTTTGCCAGGTTCTTCCAGAGGGAGAAGTAGGATATAAAATATCGCGTGGCCACAAAGCAGCCGTGCACTTCTGGGAGCTTACTTTTAAGTCTCTGGATGCTGGCCATTGACAGGATTACACGACACCTGGGGGCAGACCCTGGATGTGACCACCTAGCTACTGGGAAATGGGAAATCTGGGCAGAGCAGGCCCAGTCCCAATCTGAGCAGCTTTGGAGGTCTCAGCCCCGGGTCCCACACACCTGGCTTCCTCTGCCGGTTCCTTCATGCATGAGGCTCATCTGAACGTGTAGAGAGGGGCCTTGAGCATGGCTGTGGCTAGGTTCTGGAGGTCTTAGGCCACCAGGAGCTCTGCTCGGGGTGGGGAGAGAAGCTGGAGACCATCCCCTCCGAGGAGGCCCCGGAGAAGACAGCCAGGCCCGTGGGCAAGAGACTCTCTGTGTCGCTTTCTTCCAGGAGCTTGCTTTTAAGTCTCTGGATGCTGGCCGTTGGTGGGATTACACAGCACCAGTGGCAGTCCCTAGGTGTGACCATTTAGCTGCTGGAAAATGGGAAATCTGGGCAGAGCAGGCCCAGTCCCAATCTGAGCAGCCTTGGAGGTCTCAGGAAGCTCCCGGAAGAGAGCGACACAGAGAGTCTCTTGCCATGCGCCTGGCTGTCTTCCCCTGGGCCCCTCAGAGGGGATGGGCTCTAGCTTCCCTCCCCTCCCCGAGCAGAGCTCCTGGTGGCTGAAGACCTCTGGAACCTAGGCACAGCCATGCTCAAGCCCCCTCTCCAACAATAACAGAGCCTTATGCATGAAGGAACCAGCAGAGGAACCCAGGTGTGTGGGACCCGGGGCTGAAACCTGAGACCCTAAAATATAAGCCAAAAACAAGCAGGAAAACCTTGTTCTCAAAATCTACGAAAACTTTGTAAAACCAGCCATGTTCAAAGAAGTATGTCAACTAGAAATGTGCATCTCACTTTAAAATAAAACTGATTTTAGTTTATTGATTCAGCCTTATCCATTATTAACATATTTCATTCATGTCAATTAAGAATAGAGTAGATTTGACATCAGAAGAGGTTTTCACCTAAGCCAAAGTTTACAAAGTCAAGAGAGCTAAATATTGGATTCTTCCCTTGTGAATCAGTGGTATAGGGAGGTGACAGTATCATTTTGAAACTCTATTAAAACTTTATAAATACAGAATATAGGGAGTCCTCAACAAGTAGTGGAAAGTTTAGAAATCCTCAAGATAAACTTTCCAAAGTTAGACTCCTCTCCTGGTTAACCTAAATTAAAGGATTCTCTGTGGAATATGGTAAATTTGAACTTTTGTGTGGCCTTTTTATTTGTAGTGTGTGTCTTAGCAAGCATCCTGGAATGGCAAATGCTTCCTCGTTGGTGGAACCATGTAGATTCAGAAAAAACCATCTTCCATTGAGAAGACAATTGTTTTCTTTAGAGACAAGAAACAAATGCCCATGACCCAGGTCACCTCATCCCAGCAGGCTTTTGCTGCGGCTTCCTCTGAGCAAACACAACAAAGTCCAAAGCAGTCAATACTCCACCCCACACTGGGCCCCTGCAGTTGTGCTCTGCTATTTACCCTTCCTATTAATCTGTCAGTGTTCTAGTCAAACATGCAAAACAATATGGTGGGCACATAGTTTGATTGGCCATTGCTAAGTTACTTGGACCAAAGATGAAGAAATGGAACTTCCAACCAACAGAATGTGGGGCCCAATTTGATTGTTGGAAAGTGTTCAACAATACCAGCGCATGACAATTTTCAGGGTGGCTGTGATTTAGCACCCTCCTCCAAAAAAAAAAAAACAGTAGAATGGTTTCAATAAAAGGCACTGAATTCTAAAATCTAAATTCAGGCCATGTCGCTGTTCTTCTCATTGTGGGGTAGGACTGTCTGGGCATATTATAGAAAGTGTTCATTATCAGATGCTACCATTCTGTTAGTGAAGGGATGGCTGCGGTATTTGGTTTGATACACAGGTGAGCCCTGAGCTATCAACTCAAACAAACTTAGAACTGTAAAACACATCTTTTGCTTAACACTCCTAAATGCTAACACTTCCTAGTCCAGAATGTCATCTGAATTTTCAAACTTTGTCAAATATAAATAAAAATAAGTAGCTCATTTTCTCACACCACCTTTCTCTTTTGCAATTCCACCAGATGGATTCTCAGAAGCCTTCTCACACAAGAATAAGTCTTTTGGGAGCCACTTCTCGCCACTAAAATTAGTTATAAAAGAGGTTGTTTTTCCAACTAGTCCTGAAACTTCAAGTGAATGAATTCATCGGACTATACGATGCATAGAGAATCAATAATTGGTCTTTGCTGGTAACATTGAGCATTACCATGAAGGCATATACTTCTTAATGTTTTCCAAAACCAGGTAGAATGGCAAGAACAGATTGCTATATTAATCTAGGATGTCAACAAATCATAAAACAGGGAAAGAAAACATGGAGCCCATCCCCTCCGAGGGGCCCCGGGGAAGACAACCAGGCGTGCGGGCAAGAGACTCTCTGAGAAGTTCCCAGAGCTGGATAATGAAGGCTTCCAGATCCAAGAAGCCTGAAAGTTACAAGTTAAAAGAGACCCTAATATAAATATTTCAAGAGATATCATAATCAGAACGACAAGTACCACAGAAAGAAACACAATACTGTGAACAGCAAGCTCAAAGAAAGAAATCACATGCAAAGGAGCATACCTTAGACTTATACAGCAGACTTATCAGACAAAACTATCTGGGTACAAAGACAGTGGTGGAATATAGTGAAAAAACTCAATGAGATGAATGCCTCACCAAGAACACTTTATCTGGCTAGACTCTCACCCACAACAAACTATTTCATGGATAAACAACAGCTCAGGAACTTCATAGACTCAAATCCAACCTTAAAAGAAGAACTGAAGGGGCCACTGTAAGACAAGACAAACTCTACAAACACAGCAAAGTTCTACAGAAAGATGGCACACAACCCCATGACAATAATCTCTCTCAGTATCAATGGTCTAAATGCACCAATTAAGAGACACAGAGTGGCAAATTGATTAAAAAAAACTGAAAAACTGAATCAAATGTTCTGCTCTCTACAAGAAACTTGAGCAAACACAGACCCAAAGTCAAAAGCTGAAAAACAATTCTTCAAGCAAACAACTCCTTCAAAGAAGCCTGAGTGGCCATATTACTATCCAACAACATAGATTTCAGGCTAAAAAATATTAGAAGGGACCGTGAAGGTCATTTCTTAATAATCAAGGAATATTTGCATCAGGGAGAAATCACATTCTTAAACATATATGCACCCAATGAGGAGCCAGGAAAATATTTAAAACAACTGCTAATAGACTTCGAGGAGTAGTCTTCAATAGTAGTTGGAGATTTCAACACTGCCCTGTCACATTTTGATAGATCAACAAGACTAAAACTCAGTAAGGAAATGCTGCTGATGGAAGAGAGAGGGCTAGTAGATGTATACAGGGTTTTTCATCCCAAAAAGGCTGAATACTCAATCTTCTCCAATGCACATGGAACATTTTCCAAGATAGACCACATGTGAGGGCACAAAACATGCCTAAATAAAATCAATAAGATATAAATGCTATCAACTATCTTTTCAGACCATAATGCACTCAAAATAGAAGTTGAAAATAGAACAGAAATGGAAAATCAAACCAAACACCTGGAAATTAAACAGCTCATTGCTAAACAACTGTTGAGTTAGAGAGGAAATCAAAGAAGAAATCACAAGATTCCTGGAAACAAATGAGAATACGGACATGAGATACCAGAACTTTTAGGACACAGCTAAGCAGTGTTAAAAGGGAAGTTTATGTCTTTGTAAGCATTCATCCAGAAGAAAGAAATAATTTGACTTCACAGCTCAAGATCTAAGAAAATGACCAGGAAAAGAGCCCAGAACAGGCAGGAGGAAATAAATAATAAAACTTATAGCAGAAATGAATGAGCTTGAATCACAAAAAAATCCAGGAAATTGAAGAAACAGAAACACTCCCAAATAGTTTCTATGAAGCACATATCACCCTGATACCAAAAGCAGACAGAGGAAATTATAGGCCGATATCCCTGATGAATACAGATGCAAAGATACTCAATAAAATATTAGCAAATACAATCCAACAATTCATTATAAGGATCATACACCATGATCAAGTGGAATTTATCCTTGGGATGCAACGATGATTTAACATTTGCAAGTCAATCAATATAATTCATCTTATATGTAGAACTATAGCACTGTCGTCCCATTGTTCATTGATATGCTCGAGCAGGCACCAGTAATGTCTCCATTGTGAGACTTGTTACTCTTTTTGGCATATCAAATACGCCACGGGTAGCTTGCCAGGCTCTGCTGTGCGGGCGGGATACTCTTGGTAGCTTGCTGGGCTCTCCCAGAGGGACGGAGGAATTGAACCCGGGTTGGCCACATGCAAAGCAAATGCCCTACCCCCTGTGCTCTCACTCCAGTCATAATATCAATAAAATAAATAGATGCAGAGAAAGCATTTGACAAAATCCAGAATTGGTTCATGATGAAAACTCAACAAAATGAGACTTGAAAGAACTTTCCTCAACATAGTAAGTCATCTACCACAAGCCTATGGCAAACATTATTCTCAATAGGGAAAAACTAAAACCCTTCCCTCCAAGATGAGTAACAAGATAAGGCGGCCCACTTTAGCCATTCCTATTCAAAATAGTACTAGAAGTACTTGTCATAGCAATTAGAGAAGAAAAATATATGAAGGGCATCTAGATAGGTAAGGAAGAAGTCAAGCTCTTGCTATTTACAGATGACATACTATACTTAAAGAATCCTAAAGCCTATACCAAAAAGCTCCAAGAAACAATAGATTTGTAAAATAAAGTGGCAGGTTACAAAACCAATACTCAAAAGTCCATGGTTTTCCAAATGCAAATAATGAAAGAGAAGAAAGTGTTGTTAAAAAAAAAAAACATTCACAATTGTGCCTCAGAAAATCAAGTACCTTGGAATAGCTTAACTAAGGAGGTAAAGGACCTATACAAATAAAACTACAAAATGATGCTCCAAGAAATAAAAAAAAGATATAAGGAAATGGAGACACATCTCCTACTCATGGATTGGGAGAATTAGTATTGTCAAAATGGTACTACTCCCCAAAGCTTTATACAGATTCAATGCAGTCCCTACTAGAATAGTCATGATGTTTTTCAAAGAAATGGATAAAACACTCCTGAAATTCATATGGAACAATAACCCACATGAATAACTAAAACAATCTTCGGATAAAAGAAGATGGGAGGCATCACCTTCCCCAACCTCAAACTGTACCACAAAGTTGTAGTAATTAAAACAGCATGGTATTGGAATAAAGAAAGACCCACAGACCAGTGGAGTAGAATTGAATATCCTGACACAGACCCTAAAATATATGATCATCAAATCTTTAATAAGGGTGCAAGAAATATGAGGTGGAGCAAGGAAATCCTCTTTAACAAGTAGTGCTCAGAAAACTGGAGAGCAGCATGACTCAGAGCCCTATCTAATGCCACGCACAGAAGTCAGATCAAAATGAATTAAAGACCTCAACATCAGACCTGAATCCATAAGGCACAATATTGAATATTCTACAATATTGAAGCTAAACATATCTTCAAAGATGATATACCACTGACCAAGCAAGTGGAAACAACGATAAACAAATGGCACTACATGAAACAATGGGATAACAGTGCTACATGAAACTAAGAAGCTTCTGCAGCTTAAAGGAAACAGTGACCAAGAAACAAAGACAGCCTACGGAATGGGAAAGTTTATTCACCCAATGCCCTTCTGATAAGGGGTTTAATATCAAAGATATACAAGGTACTGGTAGAACTTGACAAGAAAAACATCCAATCCCATCAAAAACTGGGTAGAAGAAATGAACAGAAACTTCCTCAAAGAAGAAACTCAAATTGTCAAAAGGCACATGAAAAAATGCTCTTCACCACTAATCATCAGGGAGATGTAAATCAGAACAGAGACTGGAACACATCCAAAAGAACAAGATCAACTAGTTCTGGTTCAGATGTGGGGATAAAAGGACTCTCTCCTTCACTATTGGTGGGAATGCCAACTGGTCCAGCCTTTTTGGAAAACAATATGGACATTCCTCAAAAAACTAGAAATTGAATTCCCATTTGACCCAGAACTACCACTTCTGGAAGTACACCCTAGGGGCCCAAAAACATACATCAGAAACACCATCTGCACTCCTATGTCTGTTGCAGCACTGTTCAAAATACCCAGAATCTGAAAACAACCTGAGTGACCAAGAACAGACAAATGAATAAAGAAACTATGGTACATCTACACAATGGAATACTACACAGCTGTTAGGATAAATTAAGTCATGGAATTTGCTTCTCAATTAATAGACATGGAGTGTATCACACTGAGTAAAATGAGTCAGAAGGAGAGAGAGAGATATTGAATGACTGCATTCACTTGTGGTATGTATAAAGTATATATTAGAAGACTAATATCCAAGGCCATGGAATACAATGGCCAGGAGGACTAATCAATGGTCAGAATCTACCACAAGTGTGTGTGGGACAAAGGGTGGGTAAGATAGAGAAGGAACCAGTAGGACAATAATAGTTGGAAATGATCATGTTGGGCAAGAACTGAATCTTAAAAGTAGGCAAAGGGATATACATGATAATCTTTCAGTATCTGTATTGCAAACCACAATGCCCAAAAGGAGAGAGAGAGAAATTCCTGCCATACGGAGAGGCTAGGGGTCATGTAGGGAATGATGGGAAAGAAACTGGGGACACTGGTGCTGGAAAAATGGAAAAATACATTGGTGGAGGGATGGGTGTTAAAACACTATGTGACTGAAACCTAATTATGAACAGATTTGTAAGGGTCTATCTCACAATACTTTAATTAAAAAATCTTGGGGAAAAAACATAATAAAACATAATACAGGGGCCAGAGCGATAGCACAGCGGGTAGGGCGTTTGCCTTGCACGCGGCCGACCCGGGTTCGATCCCCGGCATCCCATATGGTCCCCCAAGCACTGCCAGGAGTAATTCCTGAGTGCAAAGCCAGGAGTAACCCCTGAGCATCGCTGGGTGTGACCCAAAAAGCAAAAAAAAAAAAAAAAAAAAACCATAATACAGTACAATTTTTAATATCAAACAATATGAACTGCTTTTACTTCTGAGTGAAAATTTTTTGGTTTTAGGTCAAAACTTTACTTAGTGTAACTTCTCAGGGTCAGTGTCAGTTGCTTTATTTATTTATTTATTTATTTATTTATTTATTTATTTGGGTTTTCGGGCTACATTTAATGGTTCTCAGGGTCTATTCCTGATTCTGCTTTCAATTGGGACTCCTGGAAGTGCTCTGGGGACATAGGAAGTGCTGAGAAATAAACAGGTGTGGATGGAATGCAAACCAAGAGACTTACTTCCTGTACTATCTCTCAGTTCCGGTGTTACATTAAATTGATACACAGGCCCCACACCAATGGGCTGAAGTCACTTTATAAATACACTAAGGAAAGATGGATAAAAGAAGCACAGAAATATAATGTTTCTACATAGCACTCTAGCCCTGTCGTCCTGCTGTTCATTGATTTGCTCGAGCGGGCACCAGTAACATCTTCATTGTGAGACTTGTTGTTACTGGTTTTGGCATATTGAATATGCCATGAGTAGCTAGCCAGGCTCTGCCATGCGGGCAAGATACTCTTGGTAGCTTGCCAGGCTCTCTCTCCAAGAAGGACGGAGGAATCGAACCCAGGTGGGCCACATGCAAGGCAAATGCCCTACCCGCTATGCCAAAAAATATTTTAGTAAGGCATGTAAAATTATGCAGTTATTTACAATGATAAATAAATAAGGAAACCAAGAGCGTGTTCTATATTATAGGACCAATAGCACTGAATCAGGATTCAAAATTGTTAGCCTAGAGCAATAGTATAGCAGTAGGGCATTTACCTTGCATGTAGCCAACTCATATGGTTCAATTGCCAGCAGCCCATATGGTACCCCAAGCCCTTGAGCATGGCTGGGTATGGCCCCAAAATTGAGCAAAACAAAAAAGCAGCACTGTCGTCCCATTGTTCATTGATTTGCTTGAGTGGGCACCAGAATGTCTCCATTGTGAGACTTGTTACTGTTTTTGTCATATAGAATATGCCGGGTAGCATGCCAGGCTCTACCGTGGGGCAGGGATACTCTCGGTAGCTCACCAGGCTCTTCAAGAGGGACAGAGTAATTGAACCTGGGTTGGCCGCATGCAAGGCAAACGCCCTACCCACTGTGCTGTCACCCCAGTCCAAAAAAAAAAAAAAAAAGACTCAAAATTGTTCACTGAGATGTAGGAAACCCAATGACCTATAAAACATATATAAGAAAAGTAAGGAGAGGGACCAAGAGATAGTACAGTGGGTAGGTGTTTGTCTTGCACACAGCTGACCCAGTTTCGATCCCCTGCATCCCAGATGGTCTCCTGAGTATTGCCATGATTAATTCCTGAGTGCAGAGTCAGGATTCCTGAGCATTGCCAGGTGTGACCTAAGCACACACACACACAAAGGTAAGATGATATGTGTTCTCTTGTACACTACCCCATTCTGTTGTCAAAGCCTTTGATTTGTTCTCAATAAGAACAAAAAATATTCCTTCTAATTCCACTCCATACTGTCACTTTAAACACTGATTTGGTGAGTTCAACTCCTTAGAAATTATGGCTAAGGAAAGAAGAGATGATGACAATGATGTAACAAAGGAAATAATGATGCCTTAAGACTATCCTAATCCTAGCCACAATATTTCTTTCTAGGTATTGTCAATCAAGGGTTGTGCTTGTCTACACAAAACTATTGACTATAATTTGCAAGATATAATTTAAGCTACCTTCAGATATTTTCCCCTTATTTCTTTTAGGTTCTTGGTGGTATCATTTAAATAATATTTTCTTTCTACTCATTCCCAGGGAATACAAATGTGATTTGAGTTTACATGTTGTTTTAAAACAAAAAGCTAGCTAAACTTTCATGTTAATTCTGAAACATATCTGTAGAGCATACTGGGAGTTGATAAAAACCATTTTATTACCTGCTAATAATGATAGCTTTGTTCCTTCCTTGCATATTTTTAAGCTTTAAATTTTCTCCTTCATAGGACTAGAGCCAGAGTGCACCGGGTAGGGCGTTTGCCTTGCACACGGCCAACCCGGATTTGATTCTTCCGTCCCTCTCAGAGAGCCCGGCAAGCTACAGAGAGTATCCCACCCTCACAGCAGAGCCTGGCAAGCTACCCCTGGCATATTCAATATGTCAAAAACAGTAGCAACAATTCTCACAATGGAGATGTTACAAATCAATGAACAACGGGATGACAGTGCTATAGACAGTGCACTAGTTTGCAACTCTAAAATACTATTAACACTGTGGTGGTTGTAGACACCCGTATTATTAATTTAAAAAAAAACTTAAAGCAGATAGAGCACTTGTTTTGCATATGGCTGACCTGGGTTCAATCCCTGGCATCCCCAGTTCTGCCAGGAGTGATCCCTGAGCACATAGAATAAATCCGAATACCACTAGTGCAGTGGCACAAAAAACAAAAAGGAGAAAAACATAGCTTGTTTGTACGGGCTTCTCTGAGTTTTTCAGGTAGTCAGAATATTAAGATAGAGATTAGAATTCAGAAACAATTTTTGTTATACCATTTTTATTGAGGTACCAGGATTTACAATATTGTTAATTCTACTTTTCCATGCATATATCATTCCAAAACCTCATCCATCACCAGAGAGCCAGCCGGCTTCCCTCCACCAATATCCCAAGGACCCCTCCCAATCCTGCCCATGTAAACTTAGTTCTATAAACAAAATCTTCAGTTCCAATGACTTTGACTATTCGATGGTCCCTTACTATGTTTCTTTTTTATCCCCCATATGGAAGGTATCTTTTTTTTTTTTTGAGGAGCTTAAGGTGGTGACACCTCCACATATATCAATAGAGCTAATCTCCTAAATTTTCACAAAATTGTAAACAACTGATGAGTTGATAAATAATTTTTTTTTCAAAAACTTCACTGTAGCACTGTCGTCCCATTGTTCATCAATTTGCTCAAGCGGGCACCAGTAACTCTCCATTGTGAGACTTGTTGTTACTGCTTTTGTCATATCAAATATGCCATGGGTAGCTTGCCAGGCTCTGCCATGCGGGCAGGATACTCTCGGTAGCTTGCTGGGCTCTCTGAGAGGGATGGAGAAACCGAACCCTGGTCGACCAGGTGCAAGGCGAACACCCTACCCATTGTGCTATCACTCCAGCCCCATGAACTTCGTAAAGCTTATAAATATGAAACAGAAGCTATGAAGACAGTAAAATTATGACTCATAGCCAGAACAATAGAGGAAGAGAATATTAAATCTGGCACCAATAGCCTTTAGGGCAATGAGAAAACTTTAGGTTTTATCAATGTGAGTGATGTAGATCATTATACTTTATACATTGTCCAACTCACAGAGTGTATAATACTAAGTGATCTATAATATGAATTCTAGTTGAAACGGATGTCTTAATGTACATTTTTTTTTTGCTTTTTGGGTCACACCCAGCGATGCTCAGTGGTTACTCCTGGCTTTGCACTCAGGAATTACTCCTGGCGGTGCTTGGGGGACCATATGGGATGCCAGGGATCGAACCCAGGTCGGCCGCGTGCAAGGTAAACACCCTACCCACTGTGCTATCGCTCCGGCCCCCTTAATGTACATTTCTTAATTAAAACAACTGTACTAGGAAAACCAAACACTCAATGCAAAGGAATGAATCTAGATTACTTATACTATACTCAAGTATTAATTCAAAATGAATTAAAAAAGTGAATGTAATATTTGAAACCATAAGTTACTACAAGAAAACACAGACAATATGCTCTTTCACATCAGTATTAGAGAGTCTCTGGGAATTCCACTCCACTAGCATGAGAAACAAAAGGAAAAATAAGCAAATACAACTACATCAAATTAAAAAGCTTCAACAGTGAAGAAAATCATCACCAAAATAAAAAAAATATCAGTCTACTAAATTGGAAAAGATGTTCGCAAATACTAACCCAAGAAGAGGCTAATATTAAAATATATAAGAAACTCAAAAGTCAACTAAGAAAAAAACAAAAATCTTGATTAATAATGGGCAGAATATGGGAATAAATATGACTCTAAGGAAGATATAAAAGGACCAGAACAATAGTTCAATGGGTAGAGCACTTGCCTTGCACGAATCGGACCAAGGTCCGACCCCCAGCGTTCTGTATGGTCTCCCTAGCCCACCAATGATTCCTGAGTGTAGAACCAGGAGTGTAGCCCAAAACCAAAACAAACAAACAAACAAGAAAGCACACAGAGAGACAATATGCACATAATAAGATGTTTGACATTATGAGTACGGAAATGGAAATCAAAAACACAGTAAGATATTGTTTCATAGATAGGAGAATGGTCCTGTTTTTTAAAAAAGGACAAGAAGCAATAGGTGTTGGCAAGGATAAGGATAAAAGGGAAACTTCGTACATTGTGATTGGAAATGTCAATTTGTTTTCTATGGAAAACTGTATGAATATTCCTCAAGAAACCATGCGCAGAAATAACATGTGACCTAGTTATTTCATTTTAAAATAACTGTCACGGAATATAAAAACACCAATACAAAAATATATGTGCACTGTAATGATTACTGTAGCACTATTCATAATAGTTAAGATTCGCAAACAACCTAAGTGCCCTATGACAAACGAATAAAGATGTGGGGTGTATTTAGAGACAATAGAAAGCTACTCAGCTCAAAAGAAGTAAAGATAAAATCTTGTACTACTTGTAACAATATGGATAAACTTTTACCTTCCTGCCTTTTCTGCCTCCCTTCTATATGTGATAACGCAGTCCACACACATCTTCCCTTCTATGTGATAAGGCAAACCTCACACATCTTGGCAAATAAGGCTGCCAGTAACTATATTACCTACTCAGTTTTGCCACAGTGACTTGTGAGTTATCTTCTGTCAGTAGCAGGAAGTGGGAAACTTACTGTAAATGAAAAGTCTAACCTCTCTCAATCCGTAACTCATCTTTATCATGAAGCTTTTTACTTGGAAAGTCATTTGTTCTGCTTAATATAGCTAATAAGTTGATTCAAACCAAACCTTCAATCTATAAAGACAAACAGTTCAGGAAAAGAATGAATTTTTGGACTCTGCAAAAATAAAAAAAAAAAAAATATATATATATATATATATATATATATACCTTACTTATTAAGGACCTTTTATCATTCTTAAAGTTACATTTGTGTTTTATCTTTTTTCTTAAGCAGACTTCCCAGTAATACACATTTGTTGTTTCACTACCAAGAATATGACACTCAATCAGGGTCAAAAGACACTGTGAAGGTCTCAACTAAAGTGGCTTTATAGATCTTCCTTCTGACGTTTCTCTAGTCACTAGGCACCTTCACAAACATACGTCAACTTACCTTTACCTTAACTTCTTCTCTCAGGCACCTTATCTTTTATCTAACAAATCATTGTCTCGCCCTCCATTATTGCTCATAGCTTCTTGGCATTCTTATATTTCATTTGTTCATAACTTCCTGTGGCTCTTTCTCCAGCTCATGACTTGAGAGCTCCTTCTATTGTGCTAACTGCCAGCACTGACTCTGAGATGTCAGTATTAATATTATCAATTCTATTTCAGGAGATAGGCTATGTTGCAAATCCAACCTAGGATTGGTCAAGCTATATTAGCGTTTCCCAAGAAGTCTGGGAAATGACTAGGAACTAGGGCTGGTCAGTTTCTGCCCGTAAACCCTATATCATCATTTGGCTCCAAGATAAAAATTCACAACTGGCATGTCGAAATAAAATTCTTGTCACTATCACCGTTACTGCCATCCCATTGCTCATCGGTTTGCTCGAGTAGGCACCAGTAACGTCTCCATTGTGAGACTAGTTGTTACTATTTTTGACATATCAAATACACCACAGGGAGCTTGCCAGGCTCTACCATGTGGCTGGGATACTCTCCGTAGCTTGCCAGGCTCTCTGAGAGGGGCAGAGGAATCAAACCCGGGTCGGCTGAGTGCAAGGCAAACACCCTACCTACCCAAAATTCTTGATCCGCACTTTTTTTTTAAATTTTATTGAATCACCGTGAGATAGTTACAAGGTTTAATGTCTGGGTTACAATCTCACAATGATCAAACACCCATCCCTCCACCAGTGCACATTCCCCACCACCAATATCCCGGGTATACCCCCCACCTTTTCCCACCCTCTCTCTGACTGTATGGCAGACAATATTCCCCATACTCTCCCTCTACTTTTGGACATTATGGCTTACAACACAGACACTGAGAGGTCATCATGTTTGGTCCATTATCTACTTTCAACATGCATCTCCCATCCCAACTGAACCGCACTTTTTTCAAGACTGTCCCCTATCCCTCTTATTTTTCATCTTCCGAACGTGTCCCACTGTGGGCCAAGTTGTAGAACTTCACATGCTCTCCTTGATCTGTCCCTTTCATGAACTCACACAGTTCTATTCATCACATCTCATCTGTTCTTTCTCCAAACTAACTCCCACCTATAACCATTCTCTTCACTTCTACCAGCATCACCTTAGTCTGGGAACATCATGACTTCTTTTTCTGGATTATTGTCACAGCCTTCTAAAAGCTCTCAATCCAATAATGACACTTACAGTTTTTTTCTATTCTCGGTATCAACCTTATTCCACAGGAGGCAATATATGGATGTGTATGCTCATGTCACTCGCTCACTTAAAATCTTTTAGGCAATCCCTAGTTCTTTCAATACAATCCAGATTTTCCCCAGACCTGATCTGTTTTTCATGATCAGGTCTTTCCTGATCATTCAGCTTCCCACACTCCCAAGGCTGTAGTTACATTGATTTATTTGATGCTCTTTGCTGTTAAGCACCAGCCTTGCTTAGGTGTTCTGCCCCTTCATTAGCTTTAGGTACCAGCTGAACTGGGATTTTCTCTGAAAGTTTTTCTTAGTCACCATATCCAAAGGGAATTCTCCCCACAATTGCCACCACTGGTAATTCTTTATTTTATTGCCTTGTGTTTTTATAATCTTGCCTATCCCCCCTAAATCACTGGGAAAGCAACTACGAAGAATGGGAGTGGGAGCAGAAGTCAAAAAGAAAAGCAAAAATCTATTAAAAATATAAGAAAAGGATCAAAAAGCCAGAAACACCCCAAACTCACCCACCCCCATCCATGAAGTATTCATAAAATTATTAAACTTCTTGGAGAAAATAAGATTTATAAAGTGTTAACTAGATGTCACTGTTCTGCAGTCTCATCACTTATTTCTAAGTCTTAGACACTGATTATGAACTTCCCTGTCATCAAGATTTATGTAAGTGGATTTTCGGAAACTGTGGCAGTTAGGAGAGTCCCAAGTCTGAGAGAGCTTACCAAAATGAAGATTCAAAAATGAAAGCTCAAAATGAGTTAGAAGCCTTTGAAAAAGTCATTACGAGCCCTTAGAAGACAGACTGCTTCTTTCCTCATTGTGAGCTGGCAAAACAAGCATCCAAGACAAGTTTTAAAATAAAACAACCCTCTCTGAGGGCTGGGTACGTGAGGCGTCATTCGGGCACAATAGCCTGGCCCTCTAGCTCCCTTTGTCCCCAGCAATGCCTCTTTGTAAATCACAGGTGTTTGCAGGCAGAAAGCCCATCAGAAGGGAGTTTATTATGAAGACTTCTTTCTTTGCCACTTGTTTTAAACCTGTTCAGAGTGGCCCGAGCTTCAGAGCAAATCTCCATAAAAATCAAGAAACAAGAAGTTTTCTATGGCCCTACCCAATAATGCCACGACGACATTAGTTGCAACAGTTCTGTGACCCGGTGTTGCCCCAATTTTATTCACAAGTCTCTTTTTTCCCTTTCTCTATTCCTTCTTGAAAGCCTTTATTGTCATTTTTTTTATCTACTGTAAAATAAAAGGACGATAGAGGTTTTTTTAAACGCACACTGAGGCAAGTAGAAAAAAACTATCTGCAGTTACTCTAGTAATGGTTCAAAAAAAACACCTGCAAATCAGAGAAAGACACCATTGCCCTGTCTTCATTTTGGATTTGGTTTTTGTTTGGGGGTGGGTTTTTTTTCCCCTCTTCCCTTAAAAGTTTCTCCTTCTGGGCCATTACAGAGTGCGCCTGGGAATGAATTTATGTGACAGCTATGAAGTTAGTATTAAAATTGTGAATAGTGCCTCGCAGTTTTCATGCCCTCACTAGAAGGCCGCTTCAATTTGCCACACAGCGGCGAATGGGGGTGGGAGGGTGGGGGGAGTCGGGGAGGGGGTGTCCAATGAATGGGAGTAGGGCAGCGAGTGAATGGAAAGGTTTCTCCGGAGGGAGCAGCAGGGTAGTCACCAGAGAAGTGATTTATTTTTGAAATTCCAGAAAGAAAGGCTAAGAGAGGCTGCCTAAAAAAAAATGTTGGGGCCGGGGTGGGGGGGCATGTGAGATAAATAATACAACTATGCACATTTAGCAAGTGTCAGCGCCAACTCTCGAGGCCCCCGGACCGGGTGGGGTGGGGCTGGGGGGCGGTGGGAGGGGGACAAGCCAATCGGAAGACCCATCCATTCCTCAGGTCTCCCCCCCCCCCAGACTGAATGTGAAATGCCAGCAGGGAGCAGATGTGGGTAGGGGCTGGCGGATGGGGGTAAGGGGCGCGGCGGGAGGGGGCCCAGGAGCGTTGATCTCAAAGGAAATGGACCGCGGGGGAGAGGTAGGCGAGCCCGGTGCCAGGGGGTAGGCAGCGGTGGGTGTCCGGCTGCTCTGCGGCGGGGGGTTGGGGAAGGGCCTCCAGAAAATCAATCAATAAATAAACAATCAGGGGAGGGGGGCTGCAAAGAGCAAGGCGGGGCGTGCCCTCGGCTGCCCCCGGGCCCCGCCTCTCCACCCGACCCCCGTATTAGCATGCGGGCCGCAGAGGGCCGGCCGGCGCGGGCGGGGGGCAGTGGGATCGCCGCGCGGGGCGCATTGTGGGCCGCGCTCGCCTCCGCGGGGGACCATCTGCTCGCTGTCAATGCATCACCTGCTCGTCTGGGCCGTCGCCGGGGCAACGGGGCGGGGGGGCGGGGGATTAGGGAGCGTGTGCGTCTCGGTCCGTCCGGGCGGCGGGGGCGGGGCGCTGCACCCCCGCCCCCTTGCACAGCACAGTTCGGCCGTGCAGAAAAGGGCCCCGCGACCACCCTGTTGGGCTGCACGGGTCGCAGAGGCCTCTCGGGCTTTGCAAAGCTCCCCACCCCACCCCCCCAACACACACACACACACACACACACACACACACACACACACACACACACACACACACACACACACACCAGCATCTCTCCACCCCACAACGACTCCAGTCGCGGATGTGGCCGGAGTCCCGAGGAGAAGGGGGCGAAGGGGGGCCTGCCAAGGTCCGGCAGTGCCAGCCCACCCCGAGGGCAAGAGCCAGGACCCCCCTCCCTGCCCCCCAGTGTGTAGCTGGGCTTCTGGGCATCGGCGTCCCCCCGCCCACAACCCGGCCCGGCCTTCCTGCAGCTCCGAGTTCAACTCCTGGTTCAAGCCGGTTTCTAGGGCCGCGGCTTAGCTCCCCGCCGTTAGCGGAGCAGCCACGAGGGGGGTCAGCGCCGCGCTTCCACCTCCCAAATCGCCATCACTCCCCGCATCTCTCCTGCGACCCTCTGGCCTGCCGCAGCCCCCAGCCGGCTCAGCAGCCCCCGACGCAGGGTAAAAGCTGCGCAAAAGCTGCGCTTTGCGGGGAAAGAGGTCCGAGGCTTTATCAAAATAAATCGATATCCCACGGCAGGGGAGAAGGAGTCTAGTTGGGTGAATGAAAAACTCCGCAGAAACCCTGAAAAGTTTCCTTCCACTTTACTCCTCTTGCCGCCCCTTGCAGTGGGATGACGGCGCGGCGCGGGGTGGGGGGGGTGGGGGTGGGGGGTGACAGCCAACAGCAGGGGGCAGTGCGCGGATCCCCGGCCCGGCTCCTTGGGCTTCAGTCTTTCCAGGCAATCTGCCCCCTGCCCTGCCCTGCCCTGCCCTGCCCTGCCCTGCCCTGCCCTGCCCTGCCCGGCTCCACCCCGACCCTCCACTGACCCACGAAAGCTCCTGCACAACCGACTGCGGTGGGTTGCTTCTGTCCTAGAACGCCAGGTCCCTAAACAGAGAAAACAGTTAACCCTGGCCCTGCTGCTCTCCACAGGCGCAGAACCCGGGTGTTGTTGTTAAGCTTTAAACACAACGCCTAGCATCCACCTCTTGTCTTTCTGGGCTGGGAAATAACTCTCAAGTCTTGGCTGCAGCCTCGTCTAATTTACTGAGTCCTGGAATGGGGTCCCCGTCCTCCGCTCATATTCATCACACACACACACACACACACACACACACACACACACACACACACACACAGCTTGTACTTGTAACTGTTTTGTGGTTTTTGTTTGGGGTCACTTGTGAAGGTGCTCAGACTGCTCTGGGCACACCTGGGAGCCTTAAGGGCACTGAACCCCTCATTTGCCCGCGGAGTCCCCTGAGCTCTCTCTTCGCGTCCCCCCCCCCCACCTTTTCCCCAGCTTGTTTTCTAAAGCTCTCGATGTCCCAAATATTTTTTTTTTTCGTTAGAGCTCAGTTCCGCAGGCCCTGGCATCTCTTGAGAACTAAGTCTTTCCTTTGGATAACTTAACTCGAAACCACGTCCCGAGATTTTGCTTTGGGGGGAAACGGAAACAGATCTCTTTTCAAATCAGTGCTTTCTGCTGGAGAAATTGTGAAGTTGTTACTTTCTCAAGTTTTCTCCTTTAACTCCCTCCTGTCATGTTCCTTTTTGTTAACAAAAACGTTATTTGAAGTTACACCAAGGGGAGTAGGATGATAATACAGGAGTTAAGGTACTTGTCCTTCATGCCACTGCCCAGGTTCCATCCCCCACACTGCGTATATGGTCCCCAAAGCACTGCCAAGAGTGACCCTCTTAAAGCACCACACGGTGTAACATCACACACCCCAAAAAAAATGAACACAAAATTTGTATGATTTTTTTACCCAGCTAAAATCTCTACCATCAAATAGAATTTCTTCCATTATGAATTCTAGATATGAAATACCATAAATTTTGCAATCAAAATGCAATCTGGGATTCCTCAGCAGTGCTTGTGGTCTTGGGACTACTCAGGTTCTGCTGTGCCATCCTGACATTTAGAGGGAGCAGTGCTACCCAGCTAACGGTGTTGAGGACCACCAGACTAGCATCCACCTCTTGTCTTTCTGGGCTGAGAAATAACTCTCAAGTCTTGACCGCAGCCTCGTCTAATTTAGACGAGGGAGAGTGCGGGCTCAGTGCTGGGTGGTGCATGGGGATCCTTGCGGGATCAGCATCAAACTCAGGTCCTCCCTCACGCCCCGGCTTTCTGAGCTTTCCATCCACCCACCCACCCCCACCCGCTGCAATTTTTTTTCCATTTCTGAAATTTGGGGACAGGGGACCTCCCAAGAATGCCCAGACGGCCCAGGAATCACACCCAATGATACTCAGTCAACCAAGCCAGAATGTTTGATTACTTGGCTGGCAATATGGTGCTGCATGGTCCTCAATTATATGCAAGAGAAGAAAGTCATATATCAAAACAGAAGAAGGGGGAAAAAAGAAAAGTGTGTATATTTGCTTATGGACTCCCTTATAAGCAAATATGCAAATTGTAAATAAAATTCCACCCATTCAAAACTGCCTTCTGATGGAGGCTGATGGGAACCGGTGGTCCCCAGGTTATTCCAGGCTCTGTGCTCAGGAGTGAACCCTGGCAGCGCTTGGGGAATGATACCCCCGGACAGGGATGAAACTGGGTTGACCACATCCAACAGAGCACCTTCCCTCCTTCACCATCCAAAACTGCTTTTAACAGTGACTTTAATACATTAAAGTTGGAGGTATGCTCTTGGGTTCAAAGGACACTTTCAAAGATAAAGAATCACGTCATCATCTCCTTATAGAGAAGGGAAAAAGTTGAGTCCTGCTACTTATAAACAAGGTCACTGAAGGCCAAACACAAGCAGCCAGTCCAAGATAGTGCCTGGGGAGACCCTGAGTCTTCCAGTACAACTAACTTCCTAGAGGAGTACTTTGCACACTTAACTGTTCTTTATCCACTTGACTCCATCTCTTACAGTAGCTATCTTCTCAGAAGAGATAAGAATTCATGAACAACTTAACAAAATAATCACTGCTGTGTGTCAAGCAACTATTAGACATGGAGCTTATGCTTATTTAAAGTAAGCATTTGCAACTATTTGTGTATCCAGTGGATATTTCTTGAACAGCTAATTCACTCCTTTAACAGAGAAGAAAATATATTTCAGTAAGTAGGATGACAATATTTTCCTTTGTGGGGGTCAGAGTGATACTATTGAGGGTGGGTGTCTGCTTTGCATGCAGCTGACCCAGGTTCCATCCACGGCATCCCATTTTGTCTCACAAGCACCTCCAGGAGTAATTTCTGAGCACAGAACCAGGAATAAAAAAAGAATATTTTCCTTAAAAAAAAACATGACACAATGTTATATGCTAAAAATTGATGTGAAAAATTTACCATAAACTATAAAAGAAACAACAGGTCATTTGGCCTGCATAGTGCCCCAAGGCCAGTTAAAAAAAATAGAATATAAAGAATTGATGTGAGGGACCAGTGCAATAGTACAGCACATAGGGCATTTTTTTGTATATGTAACTGACCTGGCTTTGATCTCTGGAATCACATATGATCCCCCATGCACCTTCAGGAGTAATTTCTTTTTTTTTTTTTTTTTTTTTTTTGCTTTTTGGGTCACACCTGGCAATGCACAGGGGTCATTCCTGGCTCATGCACTCAGGAATTACCCCTGGCCGTGCTCAGGGGACCATATGGGATGCTGGGATTTGAACCCGGGTTGGCCGCGTGCAAGGCAAATGCCTTACCTG
Source organism: Sorex araneus (assembly GCF_027595985.1). NCBI lineage: Eukaryota > Metazoa > Chordata > Mammalia > Eulipotyphla > Soricidae > Sorex > Sorex araneus. The sequence continues at coordinate 44,961,565 of NC_073311.1, forward strand.
CTGTGCTATCACTCCAGCCCCAGGAGTAATTTCTGAACACAGAGCCAGGAGTAACCCCTGAGCATCTCCAGGTGTGCTCCAAAAGCTAAAAACAAAAACAAACCAAAAGAAAAAATTTATACAAGTCCCCAGCACTGAAAGTAGATCCTATACTATATTAGATGCTCAATAAGTATCTGTTAGATGAATCAGTGATGCATGTTCCAAGTAGATCAAGGAAGGAAAAAACTTTAGGTAAAGATATCCTGGAGGAAATGAAGGCTGCAGGACATGTGTGCTTAATGTGGAGTGAATGATGCCTTGTGAGAAAATAATATAAGAAAGGAAAACAAAAAGAAAAAGAAAAAGAAAGGTAGTTAACATGGAAGCTTGTGCAGAAGGGATTAGAACATCATGCTCAGAATGTGGACTTGGTCCTGAGGGCCAATAGCTTTCTCAGACAGAATACTTGTTTTAAAGTTAAAGCTGAAAGCCTTTAACCTTGCAAGAAGCCCAAGTATAGTAAAATTGATGAGAGCTTCTCTTGCTGAAGCAGAGATAAGGCCTGGTTCTCTGTACCCGTCCCTGGATACTGCTGAAAGACCTCGTGTGCCCACCAGAACACTATTTAAAAGCCAGTGCCTTGGTAAAATTGTTACCAACAAATAGAATTAGAGTCAAGCACATCAGTTTGAATGGGAGAAAGTCATGTTACTGAACCTGTCAAAGCACATAATCACAAGGACTTCAACACTTTGTGACATGAGAAGAGAAATAGGTCATTAAGAGACTGTAGAATCTTCCATACAGAGGGCTTTTCTAGTGTAGAAGAAATAATTTCACTCCTAATACATCTGAATTTGGGAGCTTTTAAATAATCATCTACATATCTCGTTACTGCAGTTAATATATCCTCACATTTTCAAGTTTGGGGGAGGCATAAAGAAACACAAATTCCTTTGCACTGACTACTTAAAATATGGCAGCGCCTAGATCCTAGGGTTGTTCGATGAGCAAATGAAACATTTCGGAAAGTAGCAGGCAAGTAGGCACAAACGAGAGTGACTATTTCTTTAATTTCTTAATCAGGAGATCGATAAGACATCAAGCCCCCCCGACCCCTTCAAAGTCAAGCATCTGTGGATTTTTCTTACAAGTTATATGCAGTTCATCTCACAGTTAGATATCAAGAGACATTTCTAGGTGGAAAAGCATGTCATCTGATGAATCCACCTCACTCCTGGACCGGGCAAAACAAAGATCTAGCTGGATGGGAGCTAGGCAGACAGGCATGCTGAGAAGCTGGGGGATGTCACATGGGGAAGATAGCTGGCATTTAGCCAAAAGTGAAAACTATAAATATTAATCAGATGAGAATCAGTGTCACTTTACTGCAAGAACGTTCTGTAATTAAAAGGGAGGATATTGTATTGTGCGTGTTAGCACAATTGCCACAATAATATTGGAAGCCAGCGGCTCCCAAGTGCTGGCGAGAACAGAGATGGCTGAGCACGGCACGGAGCGGAAAGGAAGCTACCGAATGAGGCGACGGTCCTTCCTGTCAAATTCAAGCGACGCTTTGAAATAACGGGGGAAGAAGCACCAGGGTTTGAAACATGGGCTTCTGTCTTGAAAAGAAAGGGAAAGGAAACTGTTTGTTGGTTACCTATTTCATACCTGGCAGTTCCTAGACACTTTTCCTGCATCACGCTCCTGATGCCCTTCAAGAAAACCCGCGAGAAACCTAGTCTTTGTCTCAGAATTGCAGAGAGGGTGTCATCAAAACTATATTTTAAAAGGTGCCACCAGTCCCAAGGTGGCCGTGCAGCCCAGGGTCTGTTGGTAGTGGACCAGAGACAACGTGGCCCAGGCATGGATGAAGCTGTACGATCCTGGGACTAAGGAGAATGCTGCTTGTTTCATCATCCTGAACCCTACTACTACGTAACAAGTCCTGCACTTCCCTGAAATTGCCCTATCACCTCATCTAAAGCAGGACTTCTCAAACTTTCCCCCCCATGAGGACTTTGCACCTGAGAAGTACAATATGGAAGAATACGGCTAGATATACATGGGATTAACTGATTGATTTTATTAAATTTTGGTCATTGGTCATCAAGCATTCAGAATCTTTTTGATGTTGCCAATTTTTTTTTCAATCCTCATATTTACTTCACCCACATGAAGTCAGAGCCCGTAGTTTCAGAAGCTAAGCTCTAAAGAAAGTCACTCCTCAGAGTTTTCTCATTTTTTCACTGTTGACTGCAATTATATGTGTGTCTGTATATATTTTCCTCTATGCATTGTTACATTCCTTTAGAATGACATAATACCTATAGATCCAAAACCTAAACATTGGCAACAAGAATCCGTTGTTTTCAAATCCACGCTTGACCGAGTTCCACTGTCTGATATTGGGCAAATGTTCTGATCTAAGTATTCAGTCCTTCATCTATTAAAAAAAAGAAAACGGAAGTGGTGATCATTTACAAAACAATGAAGCCAAATGAGGCCCTACTGGCTTCTACATAAGAATGCCAAAGGCCACATGGTCCAAGAAGAGAAAGTCATTATTCTAAAGAGACCCTAATCCTTTTCTCGGAACTGCAGAGATGATGGTATCAAAACTGGAGTGCCAGGAAGATGGAGACAATGCTCAGTTCTACTTCTCCCTTCCTTTAGTTCAAAAAAAAAAAATTTAACAGGTTTTAGAAAATAAAGTCTGGACACCTCTATCTTGTCAATTTCCTTGCAAAAACTAAAACAGGAGGTAGGGGTGAGTGGATACTGGAGCAATGGTACAGCTGGTAAGGTGTTCGCCTCGCACACAGTCAGCCCAGGTTCCATCCAAGGCACCAACTATTGTCCCCTGAACTCTTCCAGAGATGAGCCCTGAGTGCAGTGTATAGCTTGAGTACTTTCAGTTCTGGCTCCCAAATAAAAAACAAACAAAAAGCAATAAACAAACAAAAGAGGTGGGTTTCGCAAATAGGATGTGAACCTTGAGGGAGAACAGAGGAGGATGATGTATTTTTCTGTACATCTCCTGATTTTAAAAAATAAATAAATAAACAAACTTCATTGGGGTCTTGGAAAGTAAAATACAAGCAAGAAGGCTGGAAAGTTATGCTTGTTGCTCCTTCTTACAAAATATTTGAGACATTTACTGCTTCTACAAAGCAGTTTCTACAAAACAGAATGGGAAAGAGCTATGCCTTTTTGTCTTAATTCCTTGCTAATATCAGATAACCCTATTCCTTAGATTCATAGCTTCACCTTTCAAGCCATAGTCAATAATAATAATAGTAATAATATAATAACGATAACTAATGTGTACAAGTCTATGCGCTGCAAAGTGATTTGCCTTGCAGACAAATAAAGCAAGATAAGAGGGGTTAAGAAGTAAAAGGTGCGGTTAGCAGAGACTTTCTTTTTTCTTTAATTGTTTTATTTTTATTATTTAATTTTAATTTTTTAATGCTTTTGGTTTACAATACTATAATAATGATTTCTCATGAAACTAGAGGATATTATGCTAAGTGAAGACAATCAGAATGAAAAGGACAAACCCAGAATGATCTCTCTTGTATGTAGGACTTAAAGACATAGGGTGAGGTAGTGACAAAGATAAGGTCCAAAGGCCACATGACAGAGGTGGGGTGGACTTGACTCATGCAATTGATTTGGGAGGAAGCGAAAGGGAAGGGGTTCCTTGGGTGTGGTGTTAGGAAAGTTCTTTCAAACAGAAACCAGAAAGAAGCCAGCTGCCTTGTGCACCAAAAGTCAGGGTAAGGCTTTTCACTGCAGTCTTGGAGTACAGTGAAAAATCAGAACCATGATCCAGTCTCTTTCAGTCTCTGTATTTCAGATAATATTATGCAGGTAGAAGGTGGGGTTGCAAATGTCTATCTTTCCTATTTGCTGAAAAGCAGGAGGTAGGTTTTAGGATAATCAGGCGGACTGAGGCTCTTGAGTCACCTAACCTCATGGATGATTATTTTCTGTGCATTTATTTCTTTTTTGTCTTGTCTTGTTTGTTTTGTTTCTTTTTGGGTCAACCCGGAGATACACAGGGGTTACTCATGGCTCATGCACTCAGGAATTACTCCTGGCAGTGCTCAGGGACCATATGGGATGCTGGGAATCAAACCCTGGTCGACTGTGTGCAAGGGAAATGCCCTACCCGTTGTCCTATCGCTCCAGCCCCACATTTATTTCTTATAGCAGAAGTTATGCTCAGTTGCTTGCCAGACAGGCAAAGGCAAGCAGAAACAAAGAAGGGATATGAATTTCTACTTGTTCTTCTCTGAAAAATGCATGATCTGTTGTCTTTGCAGAGCAGTTCCTGCAAATAGAGTACAATAAAGTTATATGCTTTGGTCTAATTCAGTTTATACGTGTTAGATGTTTCTCCAAAGCAGAACTGCTACTTGGCCTACTACTTCCTCTTCAGAAAAATAAAGTACCTCCTGACAAGGAGTTTTGTCTTCTTCAAAGAAACAAATAGAAACTTCCTCCAACTGCACATCAGGCTACCACTGCCCCTAATCAAACACTGCTCTAGAATCATGCCCATAGCCCTGTCCCTTCAGGACCACGGTTCCACGGTTCTGTTGCCAGTGGGGAATGTGGGAGAGCCAGAGAGCAAGGAACAGTAGGGAGAGAACAGACTGTCCCCCTGCTTGGCCCACCATAACCTCAGAAGTGAAGGGAAGGTGAGGATCGGTTAAGATTCTACAAGGTATGATCGCTGAGATCCCACTGATACAGGAGGAAAAGAATTATGGAGATCCAGATCACTTTAAATCTCACCAGTGGAACAGGTAGCCAACCAGAATAGCTAATGGGATGGCTAGGGGTGGGACCAGCAGCAGATAAAAGGAAGCTCCCAAGCCTCATCTCCCACTGTCTCTGAGCCTGCACTAAATTCTCTCCTCTCTTCCCAGATCTCCAGGACCAGGTAGGGCCACATACCAGGACACGTGACCCAGTACAGGTAGGTGCACCAGCCCAGACAGGGCCAGAACACAGGCATAGCTCAAATGCCCAGGAAAGCTCAGGTTCAGGCAGGGCTTGGATGCCCAGGAAGTGACCAGGTGCAGAGCACAGGAGTCTCACCCATGGCACATGGGCGTGGTTGGAAACTAGGAAAGCTGGAACAGGATGACAGGAAGTGCTGGGGTACAGTTGGGAAGCCCAGTGATTGGTACAGATCACAGTGATCTTGCCCACATACAGGTGGCTGTGTCCAGAAACAGAGGAGGGGATAGAGAGCAACGCAGGGACGGGACATGGCCATCATTCAGAGGAGAGTAGATCATGTGGGACCAAACATGGAAGTCATTCACAGGACTGGGCAGCATCAGGAACAGGACCAGTGATGTCCTTCATTGGCAAAAAGAGAGACCTGGACATCTGGGGAGGGACTTGGACCCATCTACTTTATCTGTACAATAAATTATAACCTTTAATCTACCAAGTTTTGCATGCAAATCCTTCAATTCTCAAAAACCCACCCATGCAGGAAAATCCACTTTCATGTGAACACCACCAGCCCCAAGGTAGCCTTCAAGTGGCACCTGAAACCTATATGATGTCCATGGCATGAGAATTTGTCCTGACTACCCAAGTATTGGAGTCTTGGGTTGTCTAGGCAGAGTGAGGGTTTCCCACTTCACAGGAAGTGGGAAGTCAGCCCTGATTTTTACCCAGGTCTGCAAGGTTCACAGGAAAGAATCCCAGAAGATGAATAGTAAAGAAAACAAATTGGATTAAGAAAGGAAGGGGAAAGGGAATTCATTCAAGAACATGCAGGCTCCTCTGGAGGGAGGAAAGGTCTCTGATGAGCTTTGGGGAATGGGTTATATATGGGTGGTCTCCAAATTATCTTGGCCTGAAGTCTTTGTGCAGTTGAGCTGTTGGCAGGGTATCGACAAAGGAGAAGGACTTTGAGTTTTTGATGTTCTTTCATTTTTCTTATTATGGGCTTTTCTCATGTTGCATATTCCTCCCTCCCACAGGGGTTCGGCCTTCTTCTTTGGGGCTGGCCCTGGCTTTTTCAGAGTCTTACCAGGACTCAGTTCTTGCATCTCCTAAGGGGGTCCAGCCTTGCCTTTTGGGGCTAGCAGAAGTGCTCGTGACAGAGTAGCTTACTTCTTATACAGTATCTTGGCTTTATTCCCAAAATAAAGTCCCCAACTTCCAAGTACCCAAAGACTCCTTGCATGTTTGTCTGTCTGCCTGCCTGCCTGCTTCCAAGTGCAATCAAAGTCCAAAGTTTTCAGACAGAAAGTTATCCCGAGCAGAAGACATGGCAGCAACTCAATGTAGGAGCACACAAGAAAATCCAGAAAGGTCAGGCCAGAGGTTAGTGGGGCTGGGACCCAAATGGGAAAGGTCAGCAGAGGTGAAGTGAGAGTGAGGATGGAGGTCAGATCTCAGCGGCCCTTGTCAGCATTATAAGGTAATGCTGGATAACTCTCACACTAGGACATACAGCCTCTAAAAGGACGTTAAGGAATTTTCTAGAAACTGTAACAGGAGCTAGGGGAGCCAGAACTGAAGCAGAGAGATATTGTCATGTTGTCCTTAGGCAAGTCTACGCCGAGCTTTCTGATGGAAATATGATAAAACCTCTAAATCCAAATAGTAGTTAGAAATCCACTCTGGGCTCTAAAACCAAATGTTAAGCATTGTAAAGCATTTAGCAAATATACCCGAAGAGAGAGAGAATTCAAAACCACAGTGCATGAATAATTATTATTTTTGTCCTTTGTTGTTCTGGACTGGAGTGATAGCACAGCAGGTAGGGTGTTTGCCTGCACTAGGCCGACCTGGGTTTGATTCCTCTGTCCCTCTCCGAGAGCCCGGGAAGCTACCGAGAGTATCCCGCCCGCACGGCAGAGTCTGGCAGGCTACCTGTGGCGTATTCGATATGCCAAAAACAGCAACAATAAGTCTCACAATGGAGATGTTACTGGTGCCCACTCAAGCAAATCAATAAACAACGGGACAACAGTGCTACAGTGCTAAAGTTGTTCTAGAACCACGGTTCTCAATCAGGGGCTATTTTGCCTCCCAGGAGAGATTTGGCAGTGTCTGGAAGACTTTCTTGTTGTAATGAGTAGCATAAGGAGTGAGAGCTACATGCATCTAGTGGAGAGAGGCCAAAGGCCAGGAAAACTGTTAAAATACTATAAAGTGCAGGACACCCCACACAACAGATAACCATCTAGCTCAACTATCAGTGGTGCGGAGGCTAAAATACCATAGTCTAGACAAATGTAAAGTTTCATTGTTCTCAGTTTTTATGTTAGTAACCTTAAATTTACAGTTTGAAATCAAAGAAACACACACTGAATTCGATTATTTTCCTTTTTTGGCTAATCATTTAAAAGCAAAGATTACAGCTGCTATTTTGCATTTAAGAACAATTTTGGGGGGCAGTGGGGGCAGGGAATGAATAACAGGCTATGTTCTCAAATAAATCACGAAGAAAAGAAATATAAGCATATTTTTAAATTTGCAACAGGAAGACTCAAAAAAAATTTTTTTTAATATGAAAATGTCGTTCTAGGAAAACAAAAGTACCTGGCACAGATTTTGCTTTGGGGAGGGAAATGCCTTTGAAAGCCCAACTAGTTGTATAATTAAGTGCTAATGAATGCAGAGCTGTACTTTGTATTCCATTCCAGCACATTGGAGTTGAATCTGAGCTTGAAAAGCTAAATCCCTCAGTGCTCTGTCTCCTCATCAGTGAAGTGCAAATCAAGGCCTTTAGCTGCCACAGAAGGGGTGGTTCCCAAAAAGCATGAACTACAAATATTATGTTTTCAAATGCCTACTTTCTAATGAAATGCTAAGTTGTATATGCAAACTGTCCTTGACAAAAAGAAATGTCTGGTTAGTACAAGAAATCAAATGATCAAAAGTGATGTTTTATACACCATGGAAAAAATTATCTATTTTTAAAAGGGACTATTCATTTCTATCTTCTGCGACAGACAACAATGTTTCAGGATTTTTTTTTAATTAGGTAGCTATTTCCCTCAGGAAAAAGACTGATATTTTATATTAATGTTCTAGCCAATGTCATCTGTTGGAAAGATAGGTGCTGAATTGAGCTTTTTGCTTGGTTATAGACATAAAATACAGTACAGATAGTCCGTGGAAACCTCTCTTAGCAAAAGTGAAAGAAAGTTTTGAAAATATTGCAGCCAAATTGTCACAGAGGTATTCCAGACACAGTAAACTTCATGAACTATGTTATCATCATAATTAAATGGCATATGCAGTCTGTGGCTCAACAATCATTAAAAGAAACCACAACCATTTGATATTTTAATCTCATGTTTAAAAACAAGCAGGAGTTAGGAGTGGATATTTTGTTTTACTCATATAGAAATTAACGTTCTCTCCAAAAAAGAACTGAAACAAAAATTCCACATACAAAGAAATTAAGGGGTGAGTCTGATGGGAAGCAAAATAGAGAATGTAATACATGAGCCAGGGGTCTCGAGCATGTCAGTGGTGCAGAGATGTACTATATCTATATATCTAAACTACAGAGCCAACAATACTGTAGGCATGAGATCCAAATTGTGACAGCTAAACTTAGAAAAATGTGCCTGTCACAAAGCAGGCTAAGGCGTTGGGAGAGAATCTGGGGATATTGGTGAAAGTCCACACCAGTGGTGGCATTGTATGGGAATATTATACATCTGAAACCCAGCTATGAATAACTATATAAATCACAGTGCCTTAATACTTGTTTAAAAATCAACAAAAAAATAACAATTTTAAAAACTATATTTTTTTAAAAAACTATAAAAATTAAAAATAAAATAGAATACATGCCCAGGTTCAAAGGGCATTCTATAAACAGGTGGACAGAAGAAAAATAGTACTTTTTAATAGAAGGGAAAGGAAATGATTAAAAGTAAGAAAACTGGCAGTAAAACTAGAATCTACCAGGCTTATTAAAGATCACAAATACTTGCTTTATTTTTATGATTAGTAGAACAAACTCTTGGGATAGAATGAATCAACCCCATGGTTATTAAAGGGACTACCAGAAAAAAACAGCCATCAGTCCACTAAGGCTACTTATCAGTCCCTTTCCTGCACTATTCACAGGGTAGATAAGAGAAGAAAGAATAATTTACGAAGTAGGGGCTGGAGTGATAGTACAGCGGGTAGGGCGTTTGCCTTGCACGCGGCCGACCTGGGTTCAATCCCCGGCATCCCATATGGTCCCCCAAGCACTGCCAGGAGTAATTCCTGAGTGCAAAGCCAGGAGTAACCCCTGAGCATCGCTGGGTGTGACCCTAAAAAGCAAAAACAAAAAAAAACAAAAACAAAAACAAAAATTTACGCAGTAAGACAAACCCGGAGAAGCAGTGGAGTATGTAAAACCGAAGAAGAGAGTTTTGTAAAAGAACACACGCCTGACACTGCTTAAAAATTGTGAAATAAAAGTTATTTTGCTTCTTCCCCAGGGAAGCCCTGAAAACCAAAATAATTTGTTGCCAAGATTAAGTGAACCATCTCTGGTGAGTGGTTTAAGACTTGGGTGTGTTAAAACTTCTTTTCTGATTAAAATATGTCAACAAGATAGTCCAGTGACACTTGCAAAACTACCTATGAGAAACGCATTGCCTTCAATTATGTTTAAGTGAAAAATGTCTTTTTTCTCAAGCTAGATTGCATGTTTCTTTGTTGTTGTTATTGTTTTTATTTATTTATTTTAATTTTTTATTAGTGAATCACTGTGAGGTACAGTTACAGACTTACAAACTTTCGTGCTTTCGTTTCAGTCATACAATGCTCGAGTACCCATCCCTCCACCAGTGCCCATTTTCCACCACCAATGGTCCCAGCATCCCTCCCACCACCCCCAACCTGTCCCCTCTACCCCACCCCACCTCTGTGGCAGGGCATTCCCTTTTGCTCTCTCGCTCTCTTTTTGGGTGCTGTGGTTTGCAACAAAGGTATTAAGTGGCCATCATGTTCGGTCTATAGTCTACTTTCAGCCTACATCTCCCATCCCGAGCAGGCCCTCCTAGCACCCTTTACTTGGTGGTCCCATCTCTATATGAGTTGCCTTTTCCTCCAGCATGTGAGGCCAGCTTCTAAGCTGTAGAGTAATCATCCTGGTACTTATCTCTACTATTCTTGATGTTAGTCTCCCATTCTGTTACTTTACATTCCACAAATGGGTGCATAGATTGCATGTTTCTTTCTTTTTTTAAAATTTTTATTAGTAAATCACCATGAGGTACAGTTACAAACATATGAACCTTCATATTTGCATTTCGTTTACATCCTTCCACCAGTGCATGTTTCTTATGTGCCTCTGTTATCAACTTCCCATCCTAGCATTTAGCTTTTAAAGACAAGGTTCAGCAAGGCCTGTTCAGAGGAAGTAATTAAAGGTCATAGAGAACTTGATTACTTTGATATTTAAAGAAAATTTACTGACTATATGACAACTTTAATTTTATTCTGAAAGAGGAGATATGGATGGTTCTCTTTTTTAATCAGCATAAATCAGAGAACAATTTTTTTAAAAAAAACTAAGAAGACAGTAGAAATACCTACGTGCTTTGAAGACCCGTCAGAAATTAAAGCACTCTGTCAAGATATAAGGGTTAAACAAATTATCAAATGCTTCCTTTTCAGCAGGTCCGACTTTAGGAGGGAGAAACTCCAAACAATAATAGTGAGTTTTGTGTTGAAATATTGAATGTAATAAAAGTAAAGTAAAAGTAAAGTGAAATTTATCAATTACACAGGTGGGGTGGGGGGCTGGGGATGTGGGGGGGCAGGGTGGAGCTATACTGTGATTCGTGGTGGTGGAATATATGCACTGGTGAAGGGATGGGTGTTCGAGCATTGTATAACTGAGACTTAAACTTGAAAACTTTGTAACTTTCCACATGGTGATTCAATAAAAGAAAAAATAAAATAAATTAAAAAGTAAAAAATATATATAAGGGTTAAAGATATTGTGAATCATAAGAAAGTTGCACAGCTGTTGTCTTGAACTCCAAGTCATACGTTTACTCATGGGTCTGCTATAGTCTAACACTGTATCAGTCAGAGCTCTTGGAAGAAAAACTCAGTTCTAATCTAGCTAATTCAAGCAAAGTAGGGTTTAAGTATGTTAGGTTTCTCACAGTCTTTAGGGGAAAAGGAAACAAGAGCCTGAAACCATCTGGCTGGAAACCCCAGTCATCCCCTAGGGTTCTCCGGTGAGAATATCACCCTCCCCTCCGCAGCACCCCAGCTTGGAGCTGGACACCAGAACTGGACTGCATTGTTTCTCCACACCCAGAAGATTGATTTGCCCCCAACCTGAGCCAACTCCTCCCCTTGCTGACTTCTGGATCAAGACTCCTGGACTAAACCCACCTGCAGAACTGATCACACACAGGAATCCTCGATACAAAAGAATGCAACGACGTGATTCTAGCAAAAAGAGGACTAGCCAAAACCACATCAAAACAGACAGTTAATATTAAGAGATAGTGAACAGTGACAAATGATAAAATACATGATTAGTCCCAGTTTATCTTTATCATATGTTTTTCTCCCATACCTTTTATTTCATGCAGTTCAATCTCTTTGCCTTTGTCTGTGCATCCTACAGCTTTATAATATGATGCTTAACTAATTTACTCAAGATTGCACCATACTGGGGGCTGGAGCAATAGTGCAGTGAGTAGGGCGTTTGCTTTACATGCGACCAACCCGGGTTCGATTCCCAGCATCCCATATGGTTCTCTGTGCACTGCCAGGGGTGATTCCTGAGTGAAAAGCCAGGAGTAACCCCTGTACATTGCCAGGTGTGACCCAAAAAAGCAAAAAAACCCCACACCATACTAAGAAATGAAACTCTGGAATGTCCTATATGCCACAGATAAATACTATCTGTGATAGATAGTATACAATAATATTTATCTGAGCTGGAGCAATAGCAGAGTGGGTAGGGAGTTTGCCTTGCATGCAGCCAACCCGGGTTCAATTCCTCTATCCCTCTCGGAAAGCCCAGAAAGCTACTGAGAGTATTCCGCCCGCAGAGCAGAGCCTGGCAAGCTACCCGTGGCATATTCGATATGCCAAAAACAGTAACAACAAGTCTCACAATGGAGACGTTACTGGTGCCCGCTTGAGCAAATCGATGAACAAGGGAATGACAGTGCTACAGTGCTATATAAAACAATAGGACAAGGAAATGCAAGACATCAAGTGAGGCTACCTAGGTTATCCTGGTCCCTAGATTATAGAACTGAGGACTGGGAAGGAAAGAAACTGAGGTGGGTGAGAGGGTATTGAAAGGGTAAGAAAAGGTGGACAGGAAGTAAGAGGGGCAAGAAGCAAGAAGCTTTGGAAATGGTGGTGTAGAGGTGAGGTATATCTACATACACGTACCATGGAACCAACAAGACTGAAATCATGAGATCCAAACTACAACCAAACTCAAAAATGTGCCTGTCAAGGAGGTAGGCTGGGGTGTGGGAGGAAAACTAGGAACATCAGTGGAAGGAAGTTGACACTGGTGGTGGGATTGGTGTTCGAACATTGTATGCCTGAAATGCAACTATGAATAATTTTGTAAATCACTGTTCCTTCATAAGTAAATAAAAATAAAATAAAGTTCCATTTACACTGCCCTCAAGCACCGAGCTGTCTGTATTAATTACTAAGTACTGTGAGCTAAGCATATAATGATTGAATTCATTTTGACAAGTCTTTGTTTGGAGGAGGGCCTGCCATACTTAGTGGTGCTCAAAAGCTACTGAGCACACTTCTCAGTTGTTACTCCCAGCAGTATTCAGGGGACCCAGGTCTGCACAATACATTTGCACTGGCATTTTGAGCTAAGTTCCCAGCCCAATAATTATAGTTTTATGCCTTACATGTAATCTTAGTTCAACCTATTAGAAAATATTTAATGTTTCAGGGTTAATAACCAAAAGATATAGAATCACACCACTCAACAAAGAATTGATTGGCAGTCGAATCAAAATATGAGCAAAGCACAGATTGGGAGAATTAGCATAGTGAAAATGGCAATACTTCCCAAAGCATTTTATAGATTCAATATTATGCCTGTAAGGATACCCATGACTTTTTTTTAAATAGAGCAAAATCTCCTGAAATTCGTATGGAACAATAAACACACCCCCATGAATAACCAAAGAAGGAGGGGAAGCATCATCTTCCCCAACTTCAAACTGTACTGTAAAGCAGCAGTCATCAAAACAGCATGATATTGGAATAAAGACAGACCTACAAACCAATGGAATAGAGTTGAATATCCTGACACAGACCCTCAAGCATTTTATCATCTGGTATTTAATAAAGGATCAAGAAAGATGAAGTGGAGAAAGGAAAGCCTCTTTAACAAGTGGTGCTGGGAAAACTAGGCAGCTACATATAAAAATACGAACTTAGACCTCCTTCTAACACCATGCACAAAAGTCAGATCCAAATGGATTCCATAAGGTACATGGAAGAAAACGTAGGCAAAACCTTCCATGACATTGAAGTCAAAGGCATCTTCAAAGATGAAACCCACTGACCAAGCAAGTGGAAGCAAAGATAAACAAATGGGACTACATGAAACTAAGAAGTTTCAGCACCTCAAAAGAAATGATGTCTAAGATACAAATATAGTACGTGGAATGGGAAAATTTATTTACCCAATATCCACCTGATAAAAGGTTAATATCAATGTTATATAAAAACACTGGCAGAACCTCACAAGAAAAAAATCCAACCACATCCAAAAATGAGAAGAGGAAATGAACAGAAACTTCCTCAAAGAAGAAACTCAGATGACCAAAAGATACAAGAAAAAATGTTGTAAGTCACTAATCATCAGAGAGATGCAAATCAAAACAGCAATGAGATATCATCTCATACCACAGAGACTGGCATCCAAAAGAACAAGAGCAACCAGTGCTGGTACAGATGTGATGAGAAAAGGACTCTCCTTCACTGTTGGTGGGAATGCTGGCTAGTCCAGCCTTTTTGGAAAAAAATATGGACATTTCTCAAAAAATCAGAAATTGAACTCCCACTTGACCCAGCAATTGCACTTCTGGGAACATATCCTAGAGACCCAAATATACACAGCATAAACACCGTCTACACTCCTATGTTCATTGCAGCATTGTGATTCAATTACAAAATAAATAAAAAATTGAAAAAGTATATAAGCAAACACCTGAATAGTCACTTCTGGAAAAAAAAAGGCAAATAAGATGGCCTACAAACACGTGAAGAATCTTTAGCACCACTCATTATTAGCAAAATGCAAATCTAAACCACAATGAATTATTACCACACATCCATGAAAAATAGCTGTATCCGAAAGATTAGAAATAAGTTTTAACAAGAATAAGGAAATAAAAAACTATAGCACACTGTTGGAATGTAGATTGTTACAATCTCTACTGGAAATGGAGGATATTATTTTTTTAAAAAATAATAAAATGGTATAAGCAACGTTATTTACCTGAAGAATATGAAAATGCTAATTCAAAAGAATATTTGCACCCAGTGTTCATAGGCATTATCCTCAACAGCCATGCATGAAATCCAACAAAATGCCCAGAAATCCATAACTTGATAAAGAATATGTGGTTTATATGCTCAAGAGAATACTACCCTGATACTAAAAAATAGGAAAGTGTGCCCTTTGGGACAAACCAAATGGATCTTGAAGCTAGAAATAATTAAAGTGAGAAGTGAAATTATTTTAAAAAAGTGAAATGAGATGACCAGATGAATTTCTTCATGTATGAAACATAGATTACAAAAGCAAATGAAATGAAATAAATGAAGCAAAACTGACTACTATACTTGAAAAAAAGTGATGGGGTTTCCCAGATATAATAAGGAAGGTGGGAGGTTGGGAGGTACAGTCAGTAGGTTATTTCTGATGGGGAGATAGAAGGGGGTGTGATAACAGCAGTGAAAATGTGAGTCAACCATACACAAAGTGTTCCAACATCCATCCCTCCACCAGTGTACATCTTCCACCACCAATGTCCCCACTTTCCCTCCCATCACCCCCACCCACCCCCAGCCTGCCTCTGTGTCAGGCACTTCTCCTCTCTCTCTCTCTCTCTCTCTCTCTCTCTCTCTCTCTCTCTCTCTCTCTCTCTCTCTCTCTCTCTCTCTCTCCCTTTTGGACATTGTGGTTTGCAATACAGAAACTAAAAGGTTACCGTGTATATCCCTTTACCTACTTTTAATATTCAATTCTTGTCCAGTATGATCATTTCCAAATCTTATTGTCATATTTGTTATTTCTCTATCTTACCCACACTCCGCCCATCCCCCCAAAAAAACTTGTGGTAGATTCCAACCATTGACCAGTTTTCCTAGCCCTTGTGTTCCCTGGCCATGGATATTAGTCTTCTACTATATATTTTTATACACCACAAATGAATGCAGTCATTCTATATCTGTCCCTCTCCTTCTGACTCATTTCACTTGGTATGATACTCTCCATGTCCATGTGATGATATTTTTAAAGTGGGAGCAAAGCCATATTTGACGTTCCTGCATCACCTGAGAGGGAATAAAACTCCCCACAGTGACCAACAGAAGGAGAGGGGAAGCAAGGAAGATGTCATTCTGGTTGGACCTCAGAGGCAGAGGGTTGAGTTTATCATCCTATCCCTCGGGGAAGCCCCTCTGTTCTAATATCACCTTGTAACACATCCTCCAGGATAAGTCTGTTCTTTATGATCAAAATCAAAAAAGACAAAACTGTGATAGTGGTCTGGGCTCAAAGCCCTTGAGAGACAGAATGGAAATATGGAGAGCTTATGGGCATGTCCAAACAGCCCTGCTCTTTCATATCTCAACACCTCATGTGAATATCCTTCATCCCCATTACTACCAGAGACACTCCTAGTCATTCTTCAAGACCCAGCTGAAAGATTAATCGACTTCTTGTGAAGTCTTCCTCCAGATATCCAAAAGAGGCTGATCACTCCATTCCCAATGAAGAAAGACTTTTTCACTTCCATCTGCTACATTTTCCCCCCTCTCTACACTCTTCCTTTATTTTTTTTTGTCATACTCCTCAATGGACTCCGTAGTTTTTCAGACCCTGCAAACACTGTGCTCCTTATAGCTCCAGCGGCAAACACAAAACATGCTCCGGTGATGATGCTCAACAGATGTTGCTGGAGTGACCTGGTTGACCTTGGTCCTATTTTACCTTGCTTCCCCGCTGGTTGGGCACCTCATGTTTCACCTGTCTTTATGACTCACTGATGAAACTCTCCCAGAGTTATAACACCAACTGTTCCCAGAATTTTCTGGCAACCTTGTACATGAGCCACACCCACAATATCCACAATTCTTCCTTGAAGCCCCGGACAGCCATTTTGACACATGTGCCAATTTGAAAGGAAAAGGAAGTTGACACTTCCTGGTGATCCCTATGACAGTTGGAAGATGGAGCTGGTTAAGAAAATTTCATGCCCGCTTCTCTCATGTCTCAGGGGACAATTAGTGAAGTGCATTCTATGTCCCTTTTGAAAGATCCCAGTGGACTGAGGGCTGAGTTCTCCTGTGGAACTTCTCACTGATAGCCAGTGGAAAAAACCAAGCAGCACACTCTGAGGAATGAGAGAACACAGGTTTAATTATACCTATGAGCCCAGCAAAGCTTGTGCTCCAAAGACTGGGGCCTTCACGAAGCCGAGAGTTCCATTTTATAGATGATCTGGTGGAGAATGAGGCATTAGCAGGCAGCTGGCGCGAGAATACTGTATCACTGTATCACTGACACCCCGTTGCTCATTGATTTGCTCAAGCGAGTATCAGTAACATCTCCATTGTGGGACTTGTTGTTACTGTTTTGGCATATCGAATATGCCACAGGTAGTCTGCCAGGATCTGCCACGCGGGCGAGATACTCTCGGTAGCTTGCTGGGCTCTCTGAGAGGGGCAAAGGAATCGAACCTGGTTCAGCCACGTTCAAGGCAAATGCCCTACCCATTGTGCATACGACCATTAAAAAAAAAATTTTTTTTTCTAGCAGAGTTCACATTTGTCGTGGCAATAAATAGAAAATCTGCATCATTTGTGACAAATACTGTGGATTTAAACAAAGTGAAGGCACACAGATTGGCAGGACAGGGTTTCAATTTTCCATTGGATGTTGAAGGTGTTCTGGAAGACAAGGGACCACTTGAACAAAGGTCCAGGAAATGACATTCCACTCTGTAGTCTCTCCTCAACCCGGAAATATTTTTACCTCTTTGAGGTTCTGACAAGGGTTCTCAGAAGTAGAAATTTCGAGACACATTATTTTGCCATGAGGGTCTGGACCACCTCAAGGACACTCTGAGCACAATCTGTGCTCACGGAGCCAGGAGGATTATGTCAAGGATGTCAAGAGCATCTCAGAGCCCAGGCTGTCATTGGCAACTCCTATTTCCCTGATGGCTCAGCTCTTCATGGTGAAGACAAGGGAAACAGGGGCCTATTTCCCTCATCATTGAGGGGAGTAAGGGCCTTGTTTTGGTCATCATTCTCAGCAGTGATCAGTAACCCCAGCCTTCAACAGCCCTTTCCTGCCACTCCACACACACACACACACACACACACACACACACACACACACACACACACGTTGAAATTACTCCCCCAAATAAACTTTTTATAAACACACCCTCATCTCAGCCTTTGCTGAAATATATGTGCACCATGCTTGGGGCTTTTTCCTTTCCTCTCTGCGCACTATGGCAATAACCAGAGTCGCAGACTTCGCAGCAATGCCCAGACTGTTAGTTGTAGTTCTTGTCGGGAGTCACACACTGTGGTTGTGAGGCTAGCACATACTTGATTCTTGAGCCCCAGAGATGACACACTTAGCTGTAGTTCTGGGCATTGCTGGAGTCCAACATCCCCTTGTGCGTGCAAGGCAGGCACTCCGCCACTGAACCAGGGATCTCACAACCGATTATAGGGAAAAGCAAAACAAAACATAGGAACATCCACAAAAGCTGTTCTTCTATACTCTCACCAAGTTAGCCTGGAAATAAGTTCATTTGTTCCCAGGACTATGAAAGGAGACTTGATCCAGCAGAGTGGCGCCCAAATAAGCAAACATCTACCCCTCCCTAAAAAGAAGATAATCCCTACTTTGTCAGATGGCTGACAGACCATCTGCGTGCAGCAAGGTCATCTTCAACATCTAACTGAACATTGTATTAAAGATTGTGATCCATTAATCCCCACTTCTAAAGATGACCCACCTCTCGTCAGAGTTCAGCCCTTTCAGAGGGTGACTGGAAGTCACCTGGAGGTCTGTGAGACTGTGGGAAGAGACCATTAATCATCTCTCTGTGTGCTTTATTGTCTTGTCTGCAGAGAGAAGTATTTTCATCTGATTACCTGTATATGTAGTGCTATTGCAGTGAATCATAAAGAAATTTACTTTAATATGTTACTGATTTGGGTTAGCAATTTTTTTCTCCACCAATATACTTATCTTCATATTAGAGTTATTTGCGTATGACTTTAAGTTAATAAAGGGATGCCCATGCCCGAAAGCTAAGCAAGTTCTGTTTGTGTTTTAATTTGTCCTGTCTGGGTTCCCTAAACTGAGGAAGGGTCAGGATTACATCAATGCACCTGGGGAACTGGGATTGAGTTCAAACTCGCCCTTTCTCACTGGAGAGCCCCAACAGTAGAGCTGTCAGGATCCCCTCTGCACCTAGAGGTAGGACTTGATTTTGAGCCTTACTTCTTCTGGACCAGCACATGAAACTACTTAACCATCTTTTGGACCCTTCTCACCTTGGATCTTACATGGTGGGACTTTCTAGATCATTCCAAATATACTTGGGGTGGTAGTAAGTTTGAACTCATAACCCTGCCCTTGTCAAGCAAGCATCTTATGTCATTGAACTCTGAGAGCTCCTGTTTGGCTTGACATTAATATTAAATATTAATTGCTTAACAATAGAATCTATATGTTGAGTGCTACCATGAATATAGGTAAACCTCTCAACAATGCTGCATAAAATTGTTATTAGTCTTATTTTGAAGGTTAGAGAACAGACTCAGAAAACAACACAGTATCTAATGGCAGATAAGTGGGTAAAGAAATATAGTGTCTATATATGTATACATATGCATATATTCCACATTATATGTACATATAGAAATCACATATATGATTCCTATATGTAAATATATAATGTGGTATATAACATTTATACATGTATAATGTATATAATCACACTATATATAGAGTTATTGGCATTGATATATGTATACCATATTACACATATACACAGAATGGAATATTATCCAATGAAATACTATGAAATATACAATGCAATGCTACTCATACTTAAATTTTGCTTTTGTTACAACTTGAATAAAACTAGAAAATGTCATATATGTTAAGCAAAGTCAGGGGGTCGAGGACAAATACCAGATGATCTCATTCAGCCGTGATATATGAAGAAACAAAGCTGGGAAATGGTCACTATCCAGTGAAAATCCCTGAATTCTGACAGCAAAACCGAAGTTTCCAAGTGGGCGGACTCTTGAAAGGGGGGAGAGATATACTGAAAGTGACTTAAGGATGTGGCAGAGCGTCTTTGGCATTTTGGTGGTGATGGAGGGGTAATAATTTGGTATATCCCCATTGCTCATCGATTTGCTCTAGCGGGCACCAGTAAAGTCTCTCATTGAGAGACTTATTGTTACTGTTTTTGGCATATCCATTACACACGGGTAGCTTGCCAGGCTCTGCCATGAATTTGGTATATCAGAACCATAAATGTTACAACCATGATACTTCAGTAATAATATTTTTCAGAAAAGAAAAATAATCCAGAATGAGTGTGCAAATGACTTACCCATACCCACAAAAAAAAATGGATATCGGACTAAGATTTAAATACATATCTGAGAGCTTGAGGTTCCCATCATCATTTATTCATTCATTCATTCATTCACTCCCTGGACAGGGTGTGTGAGGGTCTGACCTGCACCACAGCTTTGGGTAAAGCACAGTCATTACCTGAGCCCTGTTGCTCAGAAAATGTTCCCTTTGCCAATTTAATTCAATTATTCTGCCTTTCTGCTCTGCTTACACAGGCTTAAATTGTAACAAAATCTGACCTTCTCTTTTAGCCTATTTTCACATCCCCTAAGTCTTGCACTGCCTATCCTTTTTCAAGGATTTCTTTATTTTTTTATCATCTGTTGGTTCTCTGACCTTTAGTTCACCTTCAAAAAAAATAAAAGAGAAGGCAAAACAAGTGACTTGATTCTCTTCAGCCACCTCAATCCTGTCCTTTCTCCTGGGATGAGATCTCCAAGGATAAGAGCTGGGGTCTAGGGAGAGGAATCCAAAAGCGAACCAGAACAGGGCCCCACTGTTTCCAGCCAAGCCATCGCCCCTACTCTCCCCCCCCCCACTGGACACACACCTCCATCCCCTCTCTCATTCACACCAAATAACAGCTAATTCTGGGGACATCCTTTAAAACTGTACCAGTCGACAAGACCCTCAAACCCCGATGGCCCTCAACCCTGTCAGTCATCAGAATGACTGTGAGCCCAGTCTAGCTGGACCAAAACAACTTCACTAGAAATGTGCCATTCACTGACCATAGTTACCTGTCTTAATGCTATGTGAGCCGCCTCCTGGAAAGTTGTCTCATGAGATATGACTTCTCAGAAGCAAAATTAGCAGATGAAAGCTGTCCACATAAGACACAGAAGAACCTGAAAGCCAAGATAGTCAGTCACAAGAACCTTCAAGAAATAGTAAGGGACAAGGAGAAAGCTCAGCATGGCAGTCTCTGCATCTTGTTTTGATCAAGACTTAGACTGAGTCTTGTCTAAGACTTTCCGCTTTTTGTGGAAACTCACCACAAAACACACCTTCCCAGCCAAATGAACTATTGGGTCTATCGGATGAAGTTGTCACGTCTTTAGGAAGCAATATGGCTTCCTAAACAATCTTTGACCCGCTATCAAAGGATTCTACTTATTTAGGAATTCACCTTACCAATCGTGCAAAGGTTTGGCCCCAGAGCTGGTATTTGTGGTGGGATGTGATTGAAGGCTTTTGACTGTGACCTGGTCCTGATCATGACCATGATGACAGATCAAGCTTGGCTCTGGTCCCAATTTTGGACAGATATACTCCCTGTGTCTTCAGAAAAATTGTGTCAGGCACATTCATTCTCAAAGCTGCTGCCAGGGAATAGACTGGGGAAACCACAAAGGAATAGGGGAGACCCAGGTGAACTTCTACCCCACGAGTGCATTACCCTGCTAGCCCTGTGAACTGACTGACCATCAGGCTGGACATTTTGACCACTTTACCTGCTCAATCCCTGCCACTCTGAGTCTCAAGAGGATCATGGAACTTAGACTAAGAGAAGATTTAACTCTTTCTGGTCCAGAAAAAGATGTGAGACTGGCCCTCTCCGTTTCTTCCATATATACCTTTTCGTCCTCACCAAAAAATGTAGAAGAAATCATAATCTTACTTTGTATTCTTTACTCTCTCATTTTTTTAAAATTTTTTAAGGGCCATACATAAGCTTAGGACCTACTCCTAGATATGTATTTGAGAGTCATCTCTGGCTATTTTTAGGGGCTACTTCCAGAGGTGCATGGGAGACCATGCCATGCCAGGGATCAAACCAGTGTTGGCTGCACACACAAGGCTCTACTACCAGCCTGTACTATATCTCTGGCCCCTCTTCTCATTTTTTTATTCTCTAGTTTTCTTGAGAAATAACTGCCATAGACTAAGGTATATAGATGGTGTTTTGATTCATGTATACTGTGCAAGTGTTCCTCTTTTACAGATACAATCAGAAGGAAAGAAAGAAGAAATAAAGAAGGTAAACATTCTTCTTGAGATGAGAGCTCTTAAGATGTTCTCTCTTGATAACGCTCCTGTGTATCAGACAGCAGCATTAGTCATGACTGTGCCGTGCATGACATCACTAGTGCTTATTTCTCTTATGACTGGAAGCTTGGACCTTTTGCTCACCTTCCTTCCTCTTCCCACCATCACCTCCGGTGCTCACAAGTTTGACCTCTTTTTCTATGATTGCAGGGTTGTTTTTTTAGAAGTGAGATCATACAGTATCTGTCCCTATGAGTCTGATATATTATACTTAGCACTATTCCTTCAAGGTCTATTCATCTTGTTGTAAGTGGAATAATAGTATTTTTGGGATTGAGTCTGACTAAGGGTCAAACCATCGTGCTCAGGGCCACTCCTGACAGAGTGTTCAAAGGTTGCTCCGGAAATGTGGAGCTGGAGGCTGTGCAGTGACATGGATCAAATCCCAGACTCCTAGATGCAAAAGATATGTTCCAGTCTTTTGAGCTCTTTCCACAAACCCAAAGAAATAATAGTTTTTTTAAATAAAAATCTACCAATCTATCTTTGAGGGAAAAAAAATTAATGTAATCCTCAGGCAGAATAAAGCATAGTTTATATTTGGGAGGAGGTCATATTTAAGGTAGTCTGTCTTTCTTTTTTTTTTTATGTATAGAAGTTTATTTATTTATTTATTTATTTAATCACATTGCTGGTTGGTAGAATTTTAGAAACATTTCTTAAAACTTAAAACTCATGGACAAAATACAATACTTGGAGTTACAACATGCATTTATAAATAAAATTTTAAATAGAGTAATATATATTTTTTTTATTTTTTTATTTTTTTTTAATTTTTTATTGAGTCACCATGTGGAAAGTTACAAAGTTTTCAGGTTTAAATCTCAGTTATACAATGCTCGAATACCCATCCCTTCACCAGTGTAGTCTGTCTTTCAACCGCCTTATTCGTGCATTCTCACTCAAACGTTAGAGAAAGAAAGAAAATTTCCATGTATCATCTAAGTTAAATTTTATTGTATTCAATAAATAAATTTTAGATACAATATTCAGTCAATCACACCAAAAACCAGAGGAGTTAGAAGCATAGTCAAACAGTCAATAAACCATAAAACCAATATTCAAGTTTTCTGGACCTTCACCACAAACTCAATGTTCTATCATTTTGTCTTTCCAAAGAACCGTGAGTGTTTTTTTAAATTTTATTTTATTTTTGTAAAGTTGTTCACAATCATTTATTATATTTAATATTCCAACACCAATCCCACCACCATATTTCGAATGTTTTCACCCTGACCCCCAAACCCTGCTCCCAAAGCAGGACCTAAATAATTTTTTTTGTATTGCTTGTTATGAATGTTCTGCTAAAAATGATCCAAAAAAGTTTCCTTAGAGGAAAATGTGTGAAGATTGTTGTACTTCACTCTGGAGCAGTAAGTCCTTGCATAGGAGATTAATTGTGAGTGGTTTTTTTCTTTAAAAATAAAGCACCAATCAATACAAACTCAATTTAATATGGTTTCCCATATTAAATGGTCCCATATTGACTGGTCTTATGAAAACCAGTCATAGCTCATTGCTCAAATGCCTATGAGTCTCTCTGAAGGACAAGCAAGGAAAGTAGAGAAGACTCTATTCCTTTCCATGTATGTAGTTCGTCTCAAGCAATCTGCATGAGAAGCAGGATGATCCCAACTTGCATATCATTTTTCTCTGTTTCTTGACCATATTCAATGAGCCCAATGACTTTCTCGGGGATCCCTCACTTCTTTGGGTGAACAGGCGCTACCTCTGTGGGACACATGTGTGAATCAAACAACACAGTCTTATCTCCAGTCATCAGGTTGAAATTTTCAGGTAAACAATAAACAGCATGACTCAACAGCCTGTTGTCCCCCCATTGCAGTGACAAAAACACATCCCTCACTGACTTCTCCTTGTCGAATGTCCATGGCCAAAGAACAACTGTTCTCTCTCTGGTGGCTAGGAAAAAAAAAAAAAGAAGAAGACAACCCATCTGCAGGTTGTTTCAGAAGACCCCACATAGTAGTCTTTGGTCTGAAGACACCTGCCAGTCAATACAAAGGGTTTCTTAAATAAAATTTAGCCCACTCTTTGAAGGACCCTTTAAAACTCCCCTGGTGGGGTGGAGTAGGAGATTGGGTGGTAGTATTAGGAGTTGACTCCTGGTACCACTTGCATCAAATTGCCAGGACTGATTGGTCAAGAGTTGCCAGTGGAACCCCCAGGCTTCCCTGGCACTGCTTCAAAGCCCTCAACTCACCCCATCCAGTTCTCCCCTTCAGAGATATACCTTATAGGCTAGGTGTGGTTTTTGCTTGCAGGGGACCTGGCTTCAAATCCTAGCACTGCAAGCAATGCCTGGAGTGACCCCCAAACACAGACCAGAGAGTAGCCCCTGGAAGGGGGCCCCCAAGCCCAAATCAGTAACTAAATAAAACTCCCTTGATTCTGACCTTGGTAGGACATACCTTGAGATTTACAGGTAAGCCCAAATCATGATTCTAGGTCAGAAAGACTCTCCTTGATTTTATGACAGCCGATCGTGTCTGGATCGAGCATCAAAGTGCACTTTTGCAGAGCTGAGATGGTAAGGGTTTGTGTGTCTGTGCAAACAGGTGGGGGCTCTGTAGCAGAACCCTCCCCCGAGAATTGCTTTTGTGGTGATTGAGCTATTTCAACTGTGTCTCCTCTTCACCCTCCACTCCCGGGCTACCCTTCATCAGGCAGGCACCCTCACTCTGAGCTTTATCACCTTCCAAACAGGCTTTGTCGAGTTAGCACAACCACCCTCGGGTCTAGGCTGGTGGTCGGAGATAGTCAGGGACGGGGGGGTGAGGCGGGGGCGGGGGGGGGGGGTGTTAGGGTGAGCCCTTGCCAGACCTCCCAACATCAGAGTCACCCCAAGACACAAAAGAGAGACCAAGCTCAGAAGCAGGGTTTATTTTCACTCACACAAGGCACAGCACTGGGGGTTCACGAGCTTAAGAGACTTGGAACTCCAGTCTTGGCAAGGCAGAAAATATATAAAATCCTTTCATGCTACATGACAGAATATAGTCTCTCAAATGGGACATATCTGGTCCTGACACACGAAGGCTATATTTCAGTGGTAATTAAGGTAATGCACATGCAGAGGTATATTCCCACACATTCCTGTTCTTAGTTTATGTGAAGCAGAACCGGGAGGTTAGAACATTCTGTACGTGCATTTACTCCCGTCTTGGCAATTTCTTCAGAGAAACATTTGTTAGTGTAAGGCAGCAGCCTTGGGTGCTGTCCGTCTCTCTTGAGCTTGACAGGAGGCCGGAGGAGTCACTTATTTTCAAACTAGCTACACTACTGCCTCACAGGGGAAGTTGAGAATTTGAGCTCTACAGGCTGTTGGGTTCCCCGGGAGTGTATTCAAGGGTGTGGATTCTGCTTTTCAGAACTCTGGCAGCTGAAATAAATGCGTTTCCACTGATCACTTCAACCTGCAATTTGCAGAAATCTGATTCCTTTTGTGGTGTTTGACTACTTCAATGGTGAGGCAAAACCAACCCTGTAACTTGGACCTTGAACACCCATCATCTTCAAACTTCTGAAAAAAAGTTCAGAAAAGCAATTTTCCCAAATTCCTCCTCTGCGTTCACTTTTCTTGCTCATATTTCATTAGCATTAGCCCTCTGATGTTGTCAAAATCCTCCCCGCCGCCCCCCCCCACCCCACCAAAGACCCAGGTCTTGGGTCTTCGGCTGGATTTTTTGCAATTATTCCATCTTAGCATTGCTTCCAACAATACTCCCAGGGCACACGCAATTCAGATATGACTGACTTGACCTTATACTTTGAAAGTCCAAAGAAGCTTTCTCTTGCTCCAGTTCACAGCCCATGCCAGGACATTTCCTATTTTCTGCTTTTCAGAGATTCGGAGATTCCTCTGCGCCACGTCCGAACAGTGATGAGGAAATGTTGGCAGAGTTTTCCAGCCGGCGCTTCTCCTCTGGAATCTGAGCTGTCACCCGCACATGGAGGCCGGCTGACTTATGAAGAGGGGGGTAGCCGGAGCGTTTGGTATTCTGAGAAGGCAGTGGCCTGTGCTCGGGGGGCCAGGGAGTGCTGGCGACTGGGGGTCTGCCAGTCTTTCACTCTCTCCAGATTTCCCCTGCCTCCCAGCAGGAGCTGACCCAGGCTTGGAAAAGGTTAACTAGCACACACAGGCATCATTTGTGACAGTGGGAAAGCCCCATGTGCTGCCCGCTCGTCTTGATGAGGCATGAGGGGTGGTTTTCTCCCTGTTGTGCAGGCCCTTGGCACGAGATAAGGACCCAGCATGCTTCTGCCATAGGATCGGGAAAGGCCTGTCTCCAGGCAAATGTTCAGAAGGCAAAAAAAAAAAAAAAAAAATTAAAAAACGGAGGCGAGGTGGTGGTGGGGGAAGCCATCGCCATCGGAAGCCTTGCTATTTCTGCACTGGGGGAGGTGAGGGGTGAAGGGGTAGGGAGAGAAGTTGGGGTGGTGTGGGGGCTGGAGCAGAAAAGCACTTCAGAGGGAGCTGAATACAGGCGTTCACCTCGACCTAATTGGTTCAAATGCTCTATTTGCAGACCCCATCTGCTTATCTCAGGCAAAGGTGGGGGGACAGCTCCGTCCTTTTGTGAGCCCATCATTTTGCAAATGTATTCCCCCTGCAAAGCTCTCCTTAGAGCAGATGTCAGCAGAGGAATCTGAACCCGCCAACCATGAAGGGGAGGGACGGAGGCGACAAGAGATGTGTGTGTGGTGGAGGTAGGGGCGGGGAGGGGGGGACCCTTCGCCCCCATAACACATGTAAACAGGCAGATTGTCACAATATTTTCCCACATTGCCCCACCATTCCAGGAGACTTCTTTTGAAAAAATAAAGGGGGAAAAAAAATGTTGGAGTGGGGAGGGGTGGGAAATGAAGAGATATGATCCTTCAAGTTCCTCTCCACTCGGGGATTTGGAACCTATTCCTGGGATCTGCTCTCGTCCTGCAAGGAAAATGGCTGTGTCCTTTCCACCAGGAAAAGTTTCCGCTTGCATTAGCCACGGGGTACTGCCTCGCAGGTAGTCGGGGCGGCCAGGTACAGAGTTTCAATGATGTTCTTCCTTGTGTTTCATGTTTGACCCCACCACAGGCAGGAAGAGAAGCCCCACAGGCCTGCGTGTCTGCCGAGTGGAGGAGAATGAAGTATCCTGCCAGCTGAATGGTTGGAGAATGCAGGCGGGAGTAGCCACAGAGCCTGTCTTCTCTGGCAGGGACCTCCGTCCTGGCCTGGTTACCTAGGGGTAATCTGTCGCTGCTGATTTTTCTACCTCAGAAGAACGCAAAGGGTGCACTGGGGGGGCGTGGGACACCCTCGAATTTTCTCCATCTCAAAGGTTTGAGTGGCAAGTCCATCTCCATTACCTTAGGTAAAAGACTACTAACCTGGGAATATAAAAAAAAATCGCCATTCATCATTCCCAGACCTTAAAGACGTGCCTGGACTCCCCCTGCACCCTGTCCCCCACCGGTATCAAAACCCATCAGTGACTTTGTATGAAGACTAAAACCCTTCTCTGCAAAGAGGGTTTAAATCAATCACCTAGGGGTTTTGTTGGAAAATGAAAATGAATGCTTAAAGAATCATAACTTTGAAAGCTACACTCAGGCCAGAGAAAGAGTACAGGTGTTAGGGTACATGCATGCAGGAGACTCCATTTGGCTCCCCAGTTCCACGTAGAGCCCCTAAATACCACAAGGTGTGGTTCTGGTGGTCCCCAGCATCACAGGGCCTGAGCAGCACCCAACCATCCAGCCCATTTGGCCGAGAATTGCCAGGAGTGGCCCCCGGGCCCTCTGGGCATCTAGGCCTGGCTTGCTTGATTTGTTTTCTCTTTTCCTTTCCTTTTGTCAGGGGTAGGGCTCCTCAGCAGTGCAGAGGGGGACCAGCTATTCCCAGTCAACCAGGACTGCAGTTCCCTGAGACAGAGCAAAATGTGGTGCCGGAGACCATGAAAGCCACAGTTGTTCTGGAATCATACCCAGTGGTTCTGGGGATGACCGTGGATCTAGGTTTATACTCAGCAATGCACAGGAAGCCATGTGATGCCAGGGCTCAAACCTGGTCTAGCTTACACTTTGCCTGTGCCCTAACCTAGACTGTCTCCCCAGGACCTTCTTCTGCTTCTAAGACAAGACGATGGATGCAGACTCCTGTGAAGGGGTAGGAACTGTGAAGGGTTTCCCCTGCCCATAAACACTCCTGGAAGCAAGAATCCTTTATGAGCAGCTCCTGCTTCCTGCTTTTCAGACTCTCTCTCTCTCTCTCTCTCTCTCTCTATCTCTCTCTCTTTCTTTCTCTCTCTGCTTTCATAGCAATGCTCAGAGGCAGGCAGGCAAATGCCACTCAGAGTTGAGTAAACCAAGGCCTGCAAAGAGCTAAACTAAGGTTAACTCCCTGTGAATTTTCACACCCATGTGGAATACCCTGGGAATAGAATGAGGATGGAATACCTTTTATGCGCGCACATGCCCGCGCGTGTGTGCGAGCACACACACACACACACACATGCGCACAGGTAACAGAGAAATGTATATCAAGACATTCGCAACACATAAAGCGTAAAGAAGCCAGATACCAAGAATCTGCATAGCATTAGACCTATTTGTTCTACAAAGGGATTTGTTGTTCTGTCCAGATTAGAAATATATACCAAAATTCATTCTGGTTATCCCTCTTTGGTGAGAATTTTACTTTCATTTTCTGAGCTTGGTGTTTTGAATATTTTATATAATAAACTTATCAAAATTATTAGTCTATGAAAAATATGGGTATAGTTGATGGCCTATAGTTATCACGCAAACTCTTCCACAAGAAAGAAAATATGGTTCGAAAGGCAAGTTGCTCTCTAGTTCCCTTGGCTTCATTCTCTACAAGCTCCTAACACAATGACATCAAATCTTAACTTTCAGATCTCCGGCTTCCTCCATAGCAAAATCAAACATTGTCATCTGCCATTGGAATGATATGCTTATTAAATTATCATTAGCATGTGTGACCTACTAACTATGTGACAGCATGCAGGAAAATGAGGATGACGGCTGTAACCGTTCCGGGGACGTCCCGGCTTGGCAGCGTTCTCCGACAACAGGCAGCGACATAGAATTGAGTCTTCAAAGAGGTCACATCAAACCCCTCTTGCCCCGCAGACAAGGTGAAGCACAGATCACAGGACAACGGGGGATTGTGTGGCTGCTGGCAAGACAGGAGCTGATGCCAATCAAACCCCGGCACAGCCATCAGCTCACCCCTCTCTCTACAGGACGCACAGAGCAGCCGGCCCACCAGTGAGCTTTGGGGCATTTTCTGGCAGCCTTTCATGATACAGATGATGCAAATGAATATTGAGGGCTGAATAGTCACCAGGAGTCACAATGGCAGCAACGTCTTTGGGCCCAGCGACAACGGCCCTGATGGAGTCGTAGGCAGGCTTCTCATTGCTGAAAACAGCCCGTGTGTTCAGTAAACTTGCGTTGTCTAAAATTGTCTCGTCAGAGTTCCAGCCTGGGAGTATCTCTGACAGCATCAAGCTGTACATCTAGAAAAGCCCGGGAGACCATCTGACTGACGTGATGTTGACCAGTTGGGTGTCCCCAGCAGCTGCCTTAAGTATCTGTGGTTCAGCTCGGAAACTGGCCTCACATGCTGGGGGTGGGGGGGAAGGCAGCTCAGATAGAGAAGGGAACACCAAGTAGAGGATGTCGGGAGGACCCATTCGGGTTGGAAGATGCGAGCTGAAAGTTGACTATAGACCAAACACGAAGGCCACTCAATACCTCTATTGCAAACTACAACACCCAAAAGGAGAGAGAACAAAAGGGAATGCCCTGCCGCAGAGGCAGGGTGGGGTGGTGGGGGGATGGGGTGGGGGTGGTGAGAGGGATACTGGGATCATTGGTGGAGGTGAATGGGCACTGGTGGAGGGATGGGTAAGCGATCACTGTATGAGTGAAACGCAAACACAAAAGTTCATGAGTTTGTAACTGTACATCACAGTGATTCTCTAATAAAAAAAAATTTTTTAAAGTATTTGTGGTTGCTTTTTCCCACTGTGATATCTGTCCCCTCAGAGTTTAGTCAAGAGTCAAGAAATATTTTCCCCTTGGTCTCCAATTTCCACTAACAAACAAAAAGTCTTTCAGGACATCCATGAGGTGTAGGAAATAGCAAAACTCTAATATCAGGCAGGACGGAGAAGAACAAAATCACACTCTGTTCTCAGATATTTAATATTGTTGCAGTTGTCATTTTGGTTTTGGTTTTTGAACCACACCCAACGGTGCTCAGGGATTACTCCTGACTCTGTGCTCTGGGATCACTCCTGGTGGTGCTGGGGGTGGAGGGAAAGTACAGCAGGTACTAAAAAGCAAAGCAGGGGGGCCTGGAGTGATAGCACAGCGGGTAGGGCGTTTGTCTTGCATGCAGCTGACCCAGGTTCAATTCCCAGCACCTGATACAGTCCCCTGAGCACTGCTGGGAGTAATTCCTGAGTGCATGAGCCAGGAGTAATCCCTGTGCATCGCTGGGTGTGACCCAAAGAACAATAAATCAATCAATCAATCATCATCATCATCATCATCATCATCATCATCCCGTTGATTGTCCAATTTCTCGAGCGGTCTCAGTAACATCTTCATTCGTCCCAGCCCTGAGATTTTAGAAGCCTCTCTTTACTCGTCCTTTCCAATTGTGCCGCATTGGAAGCTCTTTCAGGGTTAGGGGAATGAGACCCAGCTTGTTACTGGTTTTGGCATATAAATACGCCACGGGGCGTTTGCAAGGCTCTCCCATGGGGGCAGGAAACTCTCAGTAGCTTGCTATGTTCTCCCAGAGGGGGAAGTAGACTATTAGATGTCGCTTCTGGGAGCTTGGTTTTATAGTCTCTGGATGTTGGCCATTGGTGAGGGCAGTCCCTGGATGTGACAGCCTAGCTACTGGGAAATGGGGAATTTGGGTGGAAGAGGCCCAGTCCCGATCTGAGCAGCCTTGGAGGTCTCAGCCCCAGGTCCCACACACCTGGGTTCCTCTGCCAGTACCTTCATGCCTGAGGCTTGTCCGAACATGTGGAGAGGGGCTTTGAGCATGGCTGTGGCTAGGCTCTAGAGGTATTCGGCTGAGGGAGCTCTTCTTAGGTCAGAGACGGAAACTGAGACCCACCCCCTCCGTGGGGCCCCGGGGAAGACAGCAAGGCACTGGGGCAAGAGACTCTCTGCGTTGCTTTCTTCTGGGAGCTTGGTTTTATAGTCTCTGGATGTTGGCCATTGGTTGGATTTATAAATAAATAAATATAAATAAATAAATAAAAATAAAAAATAAAAATAAAAGCAGGGTCTGATTCATGCCAGACAACCACCTTAACCTCTGTACTATTTCTCAAGTCCATACTAAATGTTTCTGAAAAAACATTTGGGAAACATGTTTGAGATGTTTATGGCACACTTTAAGTTAAAACATGAAAAACTGACATTTTTATAGGTCCAAAAGATGCTAAGATCAAAAATTTGATTTTGCTGAAGCACATGATACATTTCAAGATTTGCAAATCATCAACTCAGATAATGACCCGCTGGAAAATGCATAACAAAGGTTGACATGCTGTCACCCTCCTTCTCAATAAATGAGCACCTCCAGCACTGATGTTATGGAGGCAGAAAAAAAAAATCCTTTGTGTCAAGTCAGGGGCCAAATTTGACTGTAGCCCAGCACTCACTAACCACGTGGTCTTGACTAAGTCTTAATTTCTCCAAGTCTCAGTTTATTTGTAAAAGAGGGCTGATACAGTACCCACTTCTCAGGGTGGTTGTGCAATTACGAAAGGCCCAGCTCGGCGCCTGCACATCTAGTGAGTGCTTGGTCAGTTTAACATAAATTCAATTCATACAAGGGCACAACAGCTTCAACAATACTTATCTTCATGAGGTTTTCATTCTGGTGGATATCATTGCTTCATCAGGATTATCTGAGAGCTATTTAAAGTTTCTCCTTACACTACAGATAATCCACAAGTCGCCAGACTGAGGATAGTTACCATCCAGATAAATAACAGAGTGACTGATCATATTGCCTTAATAAACAAAGAGAGGGGCCCAAATGAGATCTGGAGCAGCCACGCACAACACGGCCGGCCCCTCTGCTCCTTAAAGACTATGATCCAGGAGGTCTACTAACCCATTTTGGCACCCAGAGACTTATAGAAATGCATCTAGACTGTGAGCTGAGCTAAGACAACAGAAATCCTAAACCGCATGGCTGCAACAGCGGCCTTACGAGCTCCTATAATCTTCATTCTCAGCAATGGAAAACAAACTATTAAATGAAGCCTTTTCAGCAGGTGTGATTGTTGGGGGGAAATTCCAAATAATAATAATCAGTTCTCTGTTGAAATATTGAATGTATCCAAAGTATAGAGAGAATAAAGTGAATATCATTGGCCACTGAGGTGCGGGCGTGGGTGGGAGGGGTGTATATTGGGGTTCTTGGTGGGGGAACAGGGGCACTGGTGAAGGGATGAGGGTTTGATCATTATATGACTGAGACTTAAACCTGAAAGCTTTGTAACTTTTGTCACGGTGATTCAATAAAATAAAATTTAAAAATAAATAAATAAATAAACAAACAAACAAACAAACAAAGAGAGGGAGTCTATATGCTGAAGTACGGCCCCATGGGACAGCAGACCTACACAACCCGTCCAGCCTGGCTCTCCTGAGATGACAAATACTCTCCACACCAAATCATCATCAAGAAACACTTCAGAGTGACCAAGATGCAGCAGCTGCCCCTGATCCTCTGAGGGCGCCTTGCATTCCCTGTGTCTTCTGCCACCTGCTACCCTGCAGGTCCTTGCCATGAACATGCTGCTGGGTCTATGAGCCTGGCCACCTTCAATCCTGGCTCCTGGGAATCCAGTCTCAGCCTTACTTGAGACTGCGCTTGGGTGAAGTCATCCTGCTTGCAACCCCCCTCAAAGAGAGCAAGTTTGAATCTGTTCACAGTTTGGTTGTTAAAATGACTTGAAAGAGAAAAAAAAAAACAGCAATTATTCTGAGTGTGTGGAGTCATCTTTTATATTTTTATTTATTTTTAATTGAATTTATCTCATGGTGATGAGATGCAGTTACAAGCTCACATGATTGAGTTTCAAGCATAAAATGATCAAACACCAATTCCTCAACCAGTGTACATTTTCCACCACCAATGCCCCCAGGGTCCCTCCCACCACCGCCACCTGACCCCACCCCCTGCCTCTATGACAGGCACTTTTCTTTACACACTCTCTCTACTTCTGGGCATTATGTTTTGCAATACAAATACTGAGAGGCCATCATGTTTGGTTCTTAGTCTACTTTCAGCACACATCTCCCATCCCAAGAGATCCCTCCAACCATCAGTGACTTAGTGATCGCTTCTCTATCCCAGCTGCCTTCTCCCCCAGCTCATAAAGCAGGCTTCCAACCATGGAGCAATCTTCCTACTTTTCTCTACTGTCTTTGGGTGTTAGTCTCATATTATTTTATATTCCACAAATGAGTGTAGTCATTCTGTCTGTTCCTCTCTTCCTGATTCATTCCACTTAGCAGTATACTCTCCATGTCCATCCACTTATAAACAATTTTCATGACTTTATCTTTCCTAACAGCTGCATAGTATTCCATTGTGTAGATGTGCCATAGTTTCTTCAACCACTCATCTGTTCTCAGGCACTTGGGTTGTTTCCAGATTCTGGCTATTATGAACAGTGCTGCAATGAACATAAAGATGCAGATGTCATTTCATTTCCATTGTGCTTTTTTGCATCCCCGGGATATATTCCCAGAGGTAGTATTGCTGGGTCATATGGAAGCTCAGTTTCTAGTTTTCTTGAGGAATGACTATATTATTTTCCAGAAAGGCTGGACCAATCGACATTCACACCAAAAATGAAAGAGAGTCCCTTTCTCCCCACATCTTGTGGAATCATCTTACATACTCTGGAAGAGAGGAAAAGAAGAAAGGAAATGTTGGGATATATCATAACTGCCATCATCTTCCCTGCTGTGCAATTATGCTCCCAAATTCTTGTACCAGCCTGACCAAGAAAATCTATGACCCATTGAGAAAAGCCCAGAACTGCTTTCATGTATTCACTCTAACCTTGGCAAAGAGGAGTTAGGGATGGGATCGAACTAGGATTTCACTCTTGGAGTCAATCAGAGGAGGACAGAGGGCATTTATCCCCTTACTAATACATTCTACTAACAGTTTCTTTGCTTTTACTGGTTAAGACAGGAAACTTGTGCTCTGGGTTAGAGAACCTGGATTTATTATATTACATAGAGGGCTAGAGCGATAGCCTTGCAGGTAGGCATTTGCCTTGCACGAGGCCAACCTGGGTTCAATTCCTCTGTCCCTCTATGAGAGCCTGACAAGCTACTGATAGTATCCTTCCCGCACAGCAGAGCCTGGCAAGCTCCCCATGGTGTATTAGATGTGCCAAAAACAGTAACAACAAGCCTCACAATGGAGACGTTCAGGTGCCCTCTCCAGCAAACCAATGAGCAATGGGATGACAGTGATACAGTGATACAGTGACGGTGATTAGAGGATACCCAAAGAGTTGTAAGTAGGAAAATATGTGATTATTTTCATCTTCAGAGAAGTTAAAAATATAGAAGACCTAGAGACAATGGTGGAAGGATACTGACATTGGTAGTGGGTGAGATATTATATAATATGCTGGAAATATTAATATTAGTACTAATATTGACAATATCATGATGCAGAAATAGTTGTGGTGGGAATAGCAGTGATAAATTGGATATTAGTTGGGTATTGGGGGGAGGAATAT
The DNA here is from genome assembly GCF_027595985.1 of Sorex araneus. Classification (NCBI taxonomy): domain Eukaryota; kingdom Metazoa; phylum Chordata; class Mammalia; order Eulipotyphla; family Soricidae; genus Sorex; species Sorex araneus. The sequence goes on from NC_073311.1 coordinate 44,996,365, forward strand.
GGGAAGTCAGGGTGGATGTCAATAATCACCTTCTACTTTCTAATGTGAGTGACTAAGTGAATGGTGAGATATTCTCATCACGAGAGAGAGAAGGAACACAAAAGCAACAGTCACTTGTGGATGAGAATGTTGGTAGAAAGAACGATTCTAAACCTGCGCTGGAAGGGGTGTTGGCACTTTGGTTGTGAGAAAGCTGTGATACCATTGTACCCCTAAAAATATATTTACACTCTTTTACACTAACATTATCCCCAGTGAAAGTGTATTTTAAAAGCTTACTTGGGTGATGGTTGGGGGTGAGTTCAGATGGACACATCTTGTAGATGAGATGCCTCAGGACCTCAAAGTGGCTATGCCTGGGTTAAAGGCGAATGTGTGAATGTCAATAAAGAAATACATCTAGCTAACACAACCAGGTAGCCACTAAAGCAATAGCCACCAATGAGCCTTCCTATATGCAAACAATGAGACAGAGGAAAGGGACATGAAAAAAGCAATCCCATTCACAATTGTGCCCCAGAAAATCAAGTACCTCGGAATCAGCTTAACTAAGGAAGTAAAGGACCTCTACAAAGAAAACTATAAAACGCTACTCCATGAAATAAAAGAGGACATGAGGAAATGTAAACATATCCCCTGCTCATGGACAGGGAGAATCAACATTGTCAAAATGGCAATACTCCCCAAAGCATTATACAGATTCACTGTGATCCCTGTAAAGATACCCATGAAATTCTTCAAAGAAATGGATCAAGCTGTCCTGAAATTCATATGGAACAACAAACGCCCACAGATAGCTAAAACAATTCTCGGGAAAAAGATGATGGGAGGCATCACCCTTCCCAACTTAAACTTTACTACAAAGCGGTAACGATTAAAACAGCATGGTACTGGAACAAAGGCAGAGCCTCAGACCAATGGAAAGGGATGGAATATCCCTACACACAACCCCAAATGTATGATCATCTAATCTTTGATAAGGGAGCAAGAAATGTGAAGTGGAGCAAGGAAAGCCTCTTTAACAAATGGTGCTGGCACAACTGGACAACCACATGCAAAAGAATGGGCTTAGACCTCGACCTGACACCATGCACAAAAGTGAGATCAAAATGAATTAAAGACCTCAACATCAGACCACAATCCATAATGTACATTTAAGACAAAGTTGGCAAAACCCTCCATGATATTGAAGCTAACGGTTTCTTCAAAGATGACATGCAACTGACCAACCAAGAGGAAACAGAGATAAACAAATGGGACTACATTAAACTAAAAAGCTTCTGCACCACAAAAGATACAGTGACCAGAATACAAAGACAATCTACAGAATGGGAAATGATATTCACCCAATACCCATCCAATAAGGGGTTGATATCAAGGGTATATAAGGCACTGGTTGAACTCTACAAGAAGAAAACATCCAACCCCATCAGAAAATGGGGTGAAGAAATGAACAGGAACTTTCACAAAGAAGAGATACGAATGGTCAAAATGCACATTAAAAAATGCTCTGCATCACTAATCATCAGGGAGATGTAGATCAAAACAACTACCACCTCACACCACAGAGAATGGCACACATTCAAAAGAACAAAAGCAACCACTGTTGGAGGGGATGTGGGGAGAAAGGGACCCTTCTACACTGTTGGTGAAAATGCCGACTTGTCAGCTCTTCTGGAAAACAATATGGATGCTCCTCAAAAGATTAGAAATTGAGCTCCCATTTGACCCAGCAATACCACTTCTGGGAATATATCCCATAGAAGCAAAAAAGTATGGTCTAAATGACATCTGCACTTATATGTTCATCGCAGCACTGTTTACAATAGCCAGAACCTGGAAAAAACCCGAGTGCCCAAGAACAGATGACTGGTTAAAGAAACTTTGGTACATCTATACAATGGAATACTATGCAGCTGTTAGAAAAGATGAAGTCATGAATTTTGCACATAAGTGGATCAACATGGAAAGTATCATGCTAAGTGAAATGAGTCAGAAAGAGAGAGACAGACATAGAAAGATTGCGCTCATCTGTGGAATATAAAATAACAGAGTAGGAGACTAATATCCAAGAATAGTAGAAATAAGTACCAGGAGGTTGGCTCCATGGCTTGGAAGCTAGCCTCACATGCTGGGGGAAAAGGCAGTTCAGATAGAGAAGGGAACATCAAGTAAACTGTGGTTGGAGGACCCTCTCGGGAGGGGAGATGCGTGCTGAAAGTAGACTATAGATTGAACACAATGGCCACTCTATACCCCTATTACAGACCACAACACCCAAAAGGAGAGAGAGAACAAAAGGGAATGCCCTGCCACAGAGGTGGGGGGAAGGGGAATGGGATTGGTGGGTGGGAGGTATACTGGGTTCACTGGTGGTGGAAAATGGACACTGGTGGAGGGAGGGGTGCTCGAACATTGTAAGAGGGAAACACAAGTACGAAAATGTGTAAATCTGTTACTGTACCCTCATGGTGATTCACTAATTAAAAAATAAATTAAAAAAATTTTAAAAATAGCCACCAATGAAACCAGTCAGGAGAAAGCAGTGAGTAATAAGATAACTGGTAGAAAGGAACCCTGAAGAACAGCACTTGAAGAAGAACCTGAAGAGCGACCCCGGGTGAGTACAGAATTGCTGATAAGACCCTCCCCCAGCTTTCACTTGACCAACAGTATGTATGAAAAGGAAGAGTGTCCCCTGTTCCTGGCAGGAAGGAAGTCACAGTCATCCCCACCATCAGTGGCTTTAACATAGAAGCACCAATCTCATTTCGCCCTCTTCCCCACCCCCATCCCTTGGTTCCCATCATTCCCCTCAGGGAGTCACGAGGTTCACATGGACCTTCTCAGTCTTGACATTCTCCATCAGTGGCACCTCATCACAGCAGCCTTTTCTCTCATGCTACTGAAATTTCCATTTCTCCCATATGTCCCAGTCCCAGTCCCCCTTTCTTTTTTTCCCCCTTTTTTCCCATTTTCACTGATCAGTATGCTGTACTTTTTTTAATCTCTCCCAAATGAAAATCCCATAACAGAGTTTTGTGTTTTATTCATGACCATTTTCTCAGTATTTAATACCTTGACTGGACCCTAATATAAGCTCAGTTAATATTTTTTCAATGAATTGATGAGGGAAACACCCCTGCCCACATTTCAAACAGGCTGTGGCAGCTCCAAGTGCACTGATGTCCTAGAGATGGTCTCACCCTCGCTCTGCAGAGGCTAAGCTTGAAATTTTCTACTTCTGTACTCTACTGCCAGCTGCCTGAAAATGTCCCTTCCTGCCCCCCATCCCTATCAAATAGTCTATAAAACAGAATGCTTGGTTCTGTTAGAGGTTCCAGTGTTTAAAGCACAAGCTCTGCCGTGTCCTCTGGTATAATAAACCTGAGTTCTCCCAATTCTCTGAGCATGCCACTTGGTTTTGAGCTGGTTCACACTGAGAATTTCTGCAATACATTAATGAATGAGACTGCAGAATTGGGTACTTCATTTTATTACAAATAACTAGCATCTTTGGGGGGGGGGCATGTTCTCTTTCCCAAAGGTGGTTTCCTGTTCTGATGCTGAAAAAGGAAGAAATAGAATATTCTGGAAAATCTCAAAAGGTGCACTCCCTCAGAGAGTTTGATGAGGAGTCCCTGTTTCTGAGGAAATGATTGCAAATACAATCATTTGCAAATCCAATGGCTCGGGTAATTATGGGGTAATATCTCAAATTATTTTATATAGGAAAAGCCTGGCAAGCTACCGAGAATATCCCACCCTTGCAGGCAGAGCCTGGCAAGCTACCCGTAGCATATTCGATATGCCAAAAACAGTAACAATAGGTCTCATTATCCTGACCCTGAAAAAGCCTCCAATCGTTGGGAAAGACAAGTAAAGAGAGGCTGCTAAAATCTCAGGTCTGGGAGGAATAGAGAGGTTACTGGTGCCCACTCGAATAAATCAATGGGATGACAGTGATACAGTGATACAGTGATCTGGGGAGTAGAAGGGTGATTTGACCTCCTGGAGCTGAAAGATGCCAGAATCAATCTATTCAACATCTCTCAGTGAAAAAGTCTACCATTGGGAGTTATACCACTTACAATGGTGGACTATTTGTTTTACAGACACAATTAGAAGAATAAGTTCCTGAGATTTCAAAGTTTTTCATGTAGAATTGCTGAGAGGTGACTGTAGAGAGAGCTGAGTGGGGAGAATGGCATCTTGGAATGCAAAGTCAGTAGAAAACTCTCTCGTGGACTGACCTTATCCTAAAGAATATTATTATGGTTCCTAACTCATAAAAAGTCTGTGTGTTTGCCAGAAACTGTGGCAGTAATTAATTAATAGATACTAGTTCTCTCCTGTTTAATAACATTGGAAAAGAGAAAGATGATAGTCTCCTACAAAAAAAAAAAAGACTGAACTTTCTGCTAATTAGATCTGAGAGACTGATTTGACAATGGTGGAAGGATGGAGGGGGTCATATTTTCACTAATATTTTGTGGAGGAAATCTTACCAAATTTATACAGAAGCCAAAGAAAGAGGCAGTTCCACGAAGAAGAAAGACCAGAGCTATCTAATGCCACAGAGGAAAGAAGCTTGAGCTGCTGAAGTCTTGAAAAAAAATCATAAACTAGACAGGAAGAAACCACTTGGTTCAAGTGAAGGGAAATTGGGGGGGACAGAAACTAGATAAAAATTAATTGAAAAAAATGTTATAAACCAGAGGTGAAATGTGCAGGTGAAATTCCTTCCAAAGGGATTGTAATGAAGGAAGGAAAAGGACCTGGGAGTGAGCTTGGGGAAGAGCAATTGCAGACAGGGGATCTCAGCTTGATGTTGCACCTCACGCTTCTCCCCCTCAACACACACACACACACACACACACACACACACACACACACTATCCAGGTGTCACCTTGGTGGCCTGACACACTCCTGGAGCAGAGCAGCAAGCAGCACCCCACGGAAGCTAAGGGGTGCCATTAGACTATCCAACTGGACAAGCATCTCTGGGATGGGCCCCGAAGTCCCCAACACTGCTCGAGAGGCTCCCCCCTTCCAGCACACTCCCCAAGAGGAGAGAAAGCAAGGCCAGCACTTAGAGGGTTGTGTGGGACCCAGATGGTTTGCAGAAGAGTCACGGAGCTGAGCACTGTTTACTCAGGGAGAAGATCCTACAGCAGGGGTAAGGTTTGGGGGGTGGCGGCGGGGGGGCGGGAGGGTAGGGGGATGCAAGCTGATGTTTATGACTTTGTTTTATTTTGTTTATAGATAAGCAGCTTCTTTTCCAACCCATCGGTGTTTTCCCTGAATCTCAGACTCTGGGAACCTGGAACTCTACTATCTCCCCCAATCGCAAAATAGACCCCAAAGAGGAGGGAAGGGTTTAGAGCCATTAAGAGGCCTTGGTGTAGAATTGAAAACGCAGAAGATGAAGATGAGCTGTTCTCTCCAGAACCCCAGAGGCCGCAAAGGGCCACCAGGGCCAGCTGTCTGTCTGCCCACATGCTTCTTCCTGCACAGCTTCCATCCACCTCAGTCATTGGACACCAAGATTATTTATGACGGTTTCTTGCAACCCATATTTTAACTCCTGAGAACCAGGAGAGACACGTGACTGGTGCTCGCTCGAGCAAATTGATGAGCAACGGGATGACAGTGATGCAGTGATACAGTGAGAACCAGGAATGGCTTTCTGTCACCCACTCCCCCGCAGTGCACCAGACCTTCCAACCGGCTAATGCCCTGAAATAACCAGTGTTATTTCGCTGCTTGAAATAACAACGGCTTCTCTTTTTCTCTTTTTTCTTTTCTTTTACCTGGTCAAAGCTTTCCTGGTCCCAAGAGATTAGAGAAGCAACAGTGAGCAGGAGAGTTTGGGGATGAGGACTCGAAGGTAATGGAGAGGAGGGTGGGATCTGAAGCTTCCGCCAAGCCATGACTGGGACTTAAGGCAAGGGATGAGGAGGACATCTGAAGGTAGAGGAATCCTCCGGCTAACTCAGAAGAAAGGAGAGCAAGGGGGCGTTTGAACAATGAAAGTGAAACACGGGGCCAAGAGGTAACTCAAAGGGCTGGAGAGTGCGCTGTGCATGCAGGGAGCACCGGGGGACCCCAACACCCTGAAGTCCGCTGAGCTTGGAAGTGAGAATAGAAAGAGGAGCAGCCACTGGGCAGTGCCAGGTAGGACTGTCATCCCATTGTTCATGATTTGCTCGAGTGGGCACCAGTAACATCTCCATTGGGAGACCTATTGTTACTGTTTTTGGCATATTGAATACGCCACGGGCTCTGCCGTGTGGGCAGGATACTCTCGGTAGTGCCAGATATGGCTCAAAAATAAAAAACAAACCAAAAAACCAAATGAAGCAGGAAGACTGGAGAGCCCAAAGTTCTTTTCATCTTCCACAATGAAAACAAATGTTTCTAACAAATTCCTCTAGAATTTTTGTAAGATTGAATGCTTTCTCACTATGTAGCACTTACACAGCATTCTTTGCCTAAAGGCTGGAGTTTTCTGCTACAATAACAACTTTTTTTTATCATTTTCAGTGTTACTATGCCAACTTATAGCACCTGCCTATTATCACTGTATCACTGTCATTCCATTGCTCATCGATTTGTTCGAGTGGGCACCAGTAATGTCTCCACTGTGAGACTTGTTGTTACTGCTTTGGGCATATCAACTACGCCACGGGTAGCTTGCCAGGCTCTGCCGTCGGGAGAAATACTCTCGGTAGCTTGCCGGACTCTCCGAGAGGGGCGGAGGAATAGAACCCAGGTCGGCCTCGTGCAAGGCGAATGCCCTACCCACTGGGCTATTACTCCAGCCCACCTGCCTATTATGGTGTATTTTGATTTTACTATATTTTGATCTTTTTGATTTCTCTCTTTTAAACAGTAGCAGTGGGCTGGAGAAAAAAATACCAGCTTAAGGTGCCTGTCCTGCATGCACCTAGCTTTGACTTCTGGCACTACATGGTCCTCACAGTACTACTGAGAGTGACCCTGAACACAGAACCAGGAGTAGCCACTGGACAGCACTGAGGTTGACCCCCATTAATAGATGACTATACTTTCAAACCCAATATGACCATCAATTTTTTTTATGCTTTTGGTTTTGGAACCACACCCAGCTGTGCTCAGGACTTACTCCTGACTATGTGCTCAAGGATCACTCCTGGTGGGCACCAGGGGACCATCTGGGGCACTGGGGACTGAGCCACAGGCCAGGTTATGTCCTACCCACTGTTCTGTATCTTCCCAGGCCCCTCCCCTAGTCTTGGTCTCATAACTGAGATGTTTACTGTACATTTCTTTATAATAAATTCATTTCTATTTACTTTATCAACTAATTTTTCCTTTTATTTGTCTCAATTTCTGTGTTAAACTTCTATTTTAATTGATCTATTTTATTTATTTATTTATTTTTTGCTTTTTGGGCCACACCCTGCAATGCACAGGAGTCACTCCTGGTTCTTCACTCAAGAATTACCCCTGGCGGTGCTCAGGGGACCATATGGGATGCTGGGAATCCACCCTACCTGCTGTGATATCACTCCAGCCCCAATTGATCTGTTTTAGACTGAGTTATTTTTTAGTTTCACTTTTTCTTCTACTGATTAAAAATATGTGATTAAGATTTCTATTATATCAAATTATATAAAAGATTAATCAATTACATCAAAGACTCCCACATAAATTATAACATGCATAGTTAAATTATTTAACTCTAAAATTAATCTTATATTTATTCTCTTCATGTACAGGCTTAAAACTCTTTAATCCAATCAACTATTCCCCAATTTATGCTTTACTATTGTTCTGTTTATTTAATTCTTTCTAGGCTTATTACTGTAAATGTTTATATGATCACTATTTGCTTTGGATTTAAAGTATACTTACAACTTTTATACTAATTGTCCTTCTTGCCCCTAAAGATATTCCCTCTGGGACACCTTAATTATTTCTCATATTTATCTCTTTAGAAATTTTTGTAATAAAACTCTATTGGTAGCAAACTTTCTCATATTTTATTCTTCCTCAAAATGATTTCATTTTAGTGACTGGAGTGATAGTATTTGCCTTGCATGTGGCCGACCTGGGTTCAGTCCCTAGCATCCCATACGGCCCCTTAAGCATAGCCAGGAGTAATTCCAGAGTCCAGAGCCAAGAATAACCCCTGAGCATCGCTGGGTGTGGTCCAAAAACAAACGAAAAAGATTTTGTCTTACTTTAACTATTACATAGTTTTTGCTGGTTAATTCTAGGTTTCCATTTATTTTTTTCCTGTACAGTGACAAAATTCTACTGTCATCTGGCTTTCTTTAAGTAGACCAAAAATCAGGTCTACTTAGGACAGGCGAGACAGCTCAAAGGAAAGAGTGTTTTGCATGTAGGACACCTGGGTTCAATCCCTGGCACCTCATGGTCGTAGCACAGATCCTCAAGTACACCCTCCTCCTAAACCAAATAAAATAAATAAAAATTTTTGAAAATAGGCATGACTAATCAAACCCAGATGTGGACTCTATTTAATTGCCATTTGTTTTTCTCTGACTGTTTTCAAGATATGGTCTTACTCTGGGGATTCTAATGTTTGACTGATATTTGTGTGTGTGTGTGTGTGTGTGTGTGTGTGTGTATTTCTCTCCCTTTTACTCTAATTGGGAAATAGTCTTGTGTTTGGAGTTTCAAAAGAAGAAATAGGCGAGGGTAATGGAATGCTATAGAAGTTTCCTGCAACTTAGATGGAACTGGAAGGTGACATGCTAAGTGAAGTGAGTCATAAAGTAAAAGATACACAACATTGGTTGCTTTTCTCTCACTGTCTAGTACTGAGTCTCCAGGAAGACCTTCCCCCTTGCTCTCTTGCCCTGAGAGGCCTGAAGGATGGGCGGCTGAGTTCATAAAGGAAAACTGCAAACTCAGCCTGGATAGTCTGTGGATTTCCAGCTGTTTGGGGAGTCTCTGCTTATGCTTCCACTTTGGGTGGCAAACCTCAGCTTCATTGGGATTTTTTTTAATGCCCTTAGAATGAACGTGTCTTTGATAGTCTGTTACCTTTCTGGTGCTTTTCCTCCTAGTCACCCAACAATGCATTTAGAATTTTTAAAAAACTTACTGTGCACTGGAAAATTTTTACAGAGACATTTAGTTAAGGTATCATATCTACCATACTTTAAGAAGTAGAAAATTCGCTTTTTTTATTGAAATTAAGAAAAAATTAAAGGAGTGCACACAAATTTTTAAAAATAGAGAATAAGGGGCTGGAGGGATAGCATGGTAGGTAGGGCATTTGCTTTGCAAGAGGCCAACCCGGGTTCGATTCCCAGCGTCCCATATGGTCCCATGAGTACCACCAGGGATAATTCCTGAGTGCAGAGCCAGGAGCAACCTCTGAGCATCGCTGGGTGTGACCCAAAAAAGCAAAAAAAAAAAAAAATAGAGAATAAGGATGCCGACTCTAGCAACCCACATACTATTTCATATGAGCAACTGAAGCAGGTGCTGGGTATGCATGACGTATGAAAAGCAATTTGCAGATCAATGCATATAACCCTACTTTTTTCAAAACTAAATATTAAAAACCTTTACATATATATGTGTATATGAGCACAGAAGGCTTTAAAAGCTACATACAATCATTGTCCAGATACTTGATAAGTGAAATGGAATATTTGTTTAGTATGTGGTCAATTTTGTAGGTGTGCACAAAGAAAGTTTCTAAATATTAGTGAATGTTGATTGTGTTAGGAGAAAAATAAAAAAAAAACAATCTCCCTTCATTGGTGCCAGAGAGAGAGGTCAGGGGTTAAAGCGATTCCTTTTCATGCTGCCTACCTTGGTTCCATTCCTGACACCACATGTTATCCCCTGAACCCCAACAGGAGTGACTTTTTAGCATAGAACCTAAAATAAGCTCTGAGCTCAGCCAGGTGTGGCCCAGAAACAAACAAATTAAAAATATGTCTCTTTGTACTCCTGACCAGCTAGCTATATGGACTTTAAGACTATTAGATACAAACAGAACTTTAACATCTGTTTATAATTACATATCTCTAAATTTTGTATAAAAGTTGTAGAAAATAAAAAGCTATATACATATACAAATAAGGGGAGAAAGACTGTAAACAAGTAAAACATGTACATGCCAATGAAATATACAGCCACCAAAAAAATAAATTCTTCTAAATATGCAAGAAGTGTTATCACTCTATTCACATGTACTAAAAGGCAACATGGACAAATGCCTCAATGTTTTGGGTATGATCAAGCCCAGGTTTGATCCCTGGTACCACATATAGTTCCGCAGGGTCTGTAAGGAGTGATCCCTGAGCACAGAGCCACGAGTAAGCCCTGAGCATAGCGAGGTGTGATCCAACAAACAACACAAAGATAAATAAATAAATAAATAAATAAATATCGAGTATAAATAAATAAATAAATAAATAAATATCGAGTGTTTGTGTCCTGTGAACCATTGATATAAAGGCCTCACACCAGATTTCTATAATGTTCAGTGAATAACAACATATTAAAACATTTAAAATTTCACTGGGAAAAAAACCGAGTCACACAGATGGCTGTCTAAGGAACTGAACTAGGAAATGAAGCATGCTCTGAGTCGATACTCACCTTGTAACTGGCAAAGGAAACTACATAGAATTTTTTTTAAGGCCACATTACACATTTAATGCCAACAAGGAGTCACAATTTGGGCTCTTGGTGGTCAGGGACCTCTAGCCAAATGGTCCTGTTCCTTCTGGCAAAATCCTAAGGGGAGGATAGAATAGATTCTATTTTTTGATAATTACTCTTTTCCCATTTGATTCTGGATTTATTGTAATTTTGTTCCTTGAATGATGGTTTGAGGTAAATAAACATTTAGGAGAAAGAACTTTAAATTTGTATTAACTTAGTGTTGGGTCTACAGAGTCAAGGGATTTCTGGATCAATTTCACAACCCTGTATGTGTGCGATTGTCCCCCCAGAGCCATCATCAACACACCAGTGCCATCCTCCCTCCAAAAAGATCCCTCTGCTCCTCCCTCTGACCTCGCCTTTTCTCCTCTGGAAACCAGCATCGTTCTCACCGAGTCTAAATGTTAATTGTGTTGCTCTGTGTCTCTTTGCTTGCTTTAATGATTTGTACTCCAAACATGAGTGAATCCATCTTAAGTGAAATTATTCCTTACTTTGCTTAGCATGATCACCTCCAGATCTGCTCATTTTGTCCCAAAAGACACAATTTCGGGTGCATTTAAACTATGGTTTCTTCATCCAGCCATTGGTTGCTGGGCATTTAGTCTGATGCCATGTTTCCGTTATTGTGAGTGGTGCTGCTATAAACATAGTCTGCAAATATCCTTCTGAATTGATATTTTAATAGAAGTGTTGTATCTGGGTCAAATCGGGCTTTTGCTTCGATTTGTTTTTTTTTATTGTAGTTCAGATGGCATAATTACAGTGGCTTAGCACTGACATTCATGGTTGGGGGTATACAAAGTTACATGCATTTATAGTTAGTGGACAGTAAACCTTTACCACAACCTCCACTCTTCTTTTTTATTTTTTTTTAATTTATTTATTTTTAATTAGTGAATCACCATGAGGGTACAGTTCCAGATTTATACACTTTTGTGCTTATGCTTCCCTCATACAAAGTTTGGGAACCCATCCCTTCACCAGTGCCCATTCTCCACCACCAGTAAACCCAGCATCCCTCCCACCCTCCCCAATCCCATCTTCCCCCAACCCACCCTGCCACTGTGGCAAGGCATTCCCTTCTGTTCTCTCTCTCTAATTAGCTGTTGTGGTTTGCAATAAAGGTGTTGAGTGGCCACTGTGCTCAGTCTCTAGCCCTCATTCAGCCCGCAACTCCCTTCCCCCGCATGGCCTTCGACTACATTATAGTTGGTGATCCCTTCTCTGAGTTGCCCTTCCCCAGAATGTGAGGTCAGCCTCCAAGCCATGGAGTCAACCTCCTGGTACTTATTTCTACAATTCTTGGGTGTTAGTCTCCCACTCTGTTATTCTATATATCATAGATGAGTGCAATCTTTCTATGTCTGTCTCTCTCTTTCTGACTCATTTCACTTAGCATGAAACTTTTCATGCTGATCCACTTAAATACAAAATTCATGACCTCCTTTTTTCTAACAGCTGCATAGTATTCCATTGTATACTTGGAATATACATTGTATAGTTGGAACAGTCATCCGTTCTAGGACATTCGGGTTTTTTCCAGATTCTGGCTATTGTAAACAGTGCTGCAATGAACATACATGTGCAGATGTCGTTTAGATTGTACTTTTTTGCCTCTCTGGGATATATTCCCAGCAGTGGTATTGCTGGGTCAAATGGGAGCTCAATCTCTAATTTTTTGAGAATCTTCCATATTGTTTTCCAGAAGGACTGAACCAGTTGGCATTCCCACAAGCAGTGTAGAAGGGTCCCTTTCTCCCCACATCCTCTCCAACAGCGGTTGCTTTTGTTCTTTTGGATGAATGGCAATACTCCCCAAAGCATTATACAGATTCAACGCAATCCCCATAAGTATACCCATGACATTCTTCAAAGAAATGGATCGAGCAATCCTAAAATTCATATGGAACAACAAACGCCCACGGATAGCTAAAACAATTCTTGGGAAAAAGACGATGGGAGGCATCACCATCCCCAACCTCAAACTTTACTACAAAGCAGTAACAATTAAAACAGCATGGTACTGGAACAAAGGCAGAGCCATAGACCAATGGAATAGGGTGGAATATCCCTACACACAACCCCAAATGTATGATCATCTAATCTTTGATAAGGGAGCAAGAAATGTGAAGTGGAGCAAGGAAAGCCTCTTTAACAAATGATGCTGGCACAACTGGACAACCACATGCAAAAAAATGGGTTTAGACCTTGACCTGACACCATGCACAAAAGTCAGATCAAAATGGATTAAAGACCTCAACATTAGACCACAAACCATAAGGTACATTGAAGACAAGGTCGGCAAAACCCTCCACGATATTGAAGATAAAGGTATCTTCAAAGGTGACACGGAACTAAGCAATCTAGTAAAAACAGAGATCAACAAATGGGACTACATTAAACTAAAAAGCTTCTGCACCGCAAAAGATACAGTGACCAGAATACAAAGACTATCCACAGAATGGGAAAGGATATTTACACAATACCCATCAGATAAGGGGTTGATATCAATGGTATATAAAGCACTGGTTGAACTCTACAAGAAGAAAACATCCAACCCCATCAAAAAATGGGGCGAAGAAATGAACAGAAACTTTACCAAGGAAGAAATACGAATGGCCAAACGGCACATGAAAAAGTGCTCTACATCACTAATCATCAGAGAGATGCATATCAAAACAACCACGAGATACCACCTCACACCACTCTTCTTTTTTAAGGAATCAAAGAAATCATATTTCTAGAGACGGAAAGGCTATAGGAGAATGGAAGAAAATAAGACACCAGTCTACTGATGATAAAGTGATATAAAACAGTGAGCATGAGGTGGCAGCTCCCAAGGGGTGTCCTTGAGGACTGAGGGGTGAATCTAGGTGATTTTTGGCCAATCAATGCAAGAGTTTGAGGATTCAATGCCGATTGGATTTGGGGTCCTGGGGATCACTGGAGTCTCATATCTGGCAATACTTGCAAGGCCACCTGGTCCCCAGATTCAAATCCAAATCAGGACCGTGAAGGCACACCCCTGTCTCCCCCTGACCGCATGGTGAAGGAGGTCACTGCAAGTGAAATGAAGGATATTGACGCTTGACTGTGCTACAACTTGCAGCTTTATCATCCAGCTTGTCGATGCTGTCCAAAGTGTCACCACTAGTCACCTATGGTTATTTAAATTTGAGTTCAGACTAAATACAATGAGGGATTAAATTATTTTGGTCTCACAAACCATATTCAAAGTGCCCAGTCACTATTTGGGATGAGCAACTAGCGCTCAATATCTCAGACATAACACATCTCCAACACTGTAGAGAGTTCTACTGGACTGACCTGGGAACTCTAACTCCAAAGGGCAAAGCCCTAGCGCACAGTGTTGTGCCCTGTGGATGTGGATACAACTTTCAGTTCAGATCCAAGGCTGTCTAAAGTGTCTTCTTTTACATAGAAATTTTCTATACCTCAGTAAGACTTATTAGCCACCCTGCAGATGCAAGACCTTGAACTAAAGATAGTAGGGAGGGGGCATAAAAAAACACATTACATGTGACCATCACCCTTTAGGATTTATAGAGCCAGAGGAAGAAATGTATGTGACAATCTTCAGAGACCGGAGGAGCTTAGGAAGACAGTCTTTAAGCACCATTTCTTTCAAGCTCCATTTCCTCCCATTCCAAATTCTCTCATTTTAACTTGAAGTGTATTTTTTTTGAACTTTGTGAACATGATCAGGTTTACACACTGTGACACTGTAGATCTCAGGTAGAAAAAAAAAAAAACAAGACTGTGTGTGTGTCTGTGTGTGTGCGTGTGTGTCTGTGTCTGTGTGTGTGCGTGTGTGTCTGTGTGTGTGCGTGTGTGTCTGTGTGTGCGTGTGTGTCTGTGTCTGTGTCTGTGTGTATGTCTGTGTCTGTGTGTGTGCGTGTGTGTCTGTGTCTGTGTGTATGTGTGTGTGACCTTGGGGAATCACAGACAGGGCCTCACAAATGCAGGGCAAGGGCTCTGTCACAGAGCTACACCCCAAGCACAAGACTGGGATTTTTGTCAAGCCTCCTCGCTGCTTCATTCTCAGGATTAGAATAAAGAATATTAAAGCCCAATATTAGAATTAAGAATATTCTTGCCTTACATGGATGAGATCCTGGGTTCAACCCCTGGCAGCACAAAAAAAAAGCAGAAGGGGCACCTACTGGCAAAACCTCCCAGTGGTTTAATGTGAAATGAGACTCACCTCTTACAGCCCCCCAAAGTAGGAATGTAAATAGGAACATCTTGGCTCTTTTCTCCTGTGTAAAATGAGCAAGTGATATTGCAATCTCAGAGAGAGAGACAGTGAGAGAGAGAGAGAGCAAGTACAAATCACACTTCTTTAAAATCTGAAAATAGGAGAAATAAAAATGGCTTTATTTAACATCAGTACTGACAGCAGGCCTTACCCCAGGGCTGTATCAGAAGGTCTGTGAAGGGTACCTGAGGAACCCTGACGGGGGGGGGGGGGGGGGGGGGAGGGGTGTTTGTACCATGAGTGAGGGCAACGCAGCCTTTTGCCGTGAATTGAAGGCGGCATCTGGCGACGGGGTCAGAGGTTAGCCTGAATGCCTTGTATTACTAGCTGAAGGCCTGAGTGAGACTACAGAGGTGAAGGCTCCTGCCTTGCACGTAACCAACTGGTTCAAAACCCAACACCTCCCAGTCCCCCGAGCATCTGGGGTGCAGTCCTGGAGGCCCCAAGAATTGCCAGAAGGGTCCTCCAGAGAACTGCTTGGAAGCCCCCTCCCAAGGAATGAGATAATAAATTCTTCCGGAACAAACTAATGGTGACAGAGATAGTACAGTGAGTGAGGAACATGTGGCCCCCGGAACCCCACCAGGAATGAACCCTGAGCACAGAGTCAGGAGTAAGCTGGGTGTGGCCAAAAATCAAACCCCAAAAAATGTACAAATGGTTTATTTATTTTTTTATCTTTTTCTTTTAATTTTTATTAGTAAATCACTGTGGGGTACAGTTACAAACTTATGAACTTTCATGTTTGTATTTAGTTTACATCCCTCCACCAGTGCCCATTCTCCTCCATCAATGTTCCCAGTATCCCTCCCACCACCCCCACCCCAACCCCCACCACCCCACCCTGCCTCTGCAGCAGGGCATTCCTTTTTGTTCTCTCTCCTGTTGGATGTTGTAGTTTGCAATAGAGGTATTGAGTGGCCATCATGTTCGGTCGATAGTCCATTTTTGGTACGAGGCTTTCAACCTGAGTGGGTCCTCCCAACATTCTCTACTAGGTGTTCCCTTCTCTGTCCCTGCTGCCTTTTCCCCCAGCAGGTGAGGCCAGTTTCCAACCTATGGGGCAGACCTTCTGGTTCTTATCTCTACTACTCTTGGGTGTTAGTGTCTCATTCTACTACTTTATATTCCACATATGAGTGCGATCTTTCTGTGTCTGTCTCTTTCTTTCTGACTCATTTCACGCAACATGACACTCTCCATGTTGATCCACTTACAGGCAAATTTCATATATACAAAAACTCAAACCGACTCTCCGTTTTTGTTTCTCTGGCCGGTAGTTGCTGAGCTCAGAGGAGGCTGGGAGGGCTTCTTGGGACATACATTGTGGTGGTGGGTGGGATGCGGAACCCTGTAGGGACAGAATTGTAAAATCCCCTGTACCTCAATAAAAATAAGGGGAAATATGCCTAAGAAATGCAGAATGCAGACAATGTGGATAATGCAGCTACAAATTAAGCCACCTAAATCTGCCAATATTCTCTGTTTTTACATAAGAAAAGTAGCAATTTAATATGGTTCAGGATAATGCTTTCTAACAAGGAGGAAATGGTGCTATTCTTAGCAGCATCCAATCAGCCACACTAGAAGACAAAAATAATAAGTCTAATGAGACTTGACAAGAAGTTATCCCAAAGAATTTGAAATTATCAAGTTCATTTGAAAGACAGCCTGCTTCATTCACTCCCCTTAACCCGCGCTCCGCCTCCAAGCCCGCGCTGTGCCTTCGATCGTCGCCAACGATGAAAAAAAGGCATGGGGGTAACTTCTTTCCATCCTCCTTCAGTTCTCCCTTGTTGTGTATTTTATAACGTGCCTGGTATGTTGGCGCTAACCTTGCTGGTGGGGTGTGCAGCCAAATCCGAGGTTAGCGCTATGTTGCGCCCCGCAGGAGCGCGGTGAGAAAGCGGGTGGGTTGGCCTGTGTTCTCCTGCCATCTAGTGGCGAGAAGCTGAAAACACACCATGGGGAGTGGGAAAAGCCTGATTTTTTAAATTGTCAATCCCCAGCACTGAATTGGAGCGATAGCTCTGCAGGTAGGGTGTTTACTTTGCACACAGCCAACGGTTCGATTCCTCCGTCCCTCTCAGAGAAGCCAGCAAGCTACCGAGAGTATCCTGCGGTTCCATAGGATACGCCAATCGGACTAGAATGTAGTGCTACATCCTGCCGCTTTGACTCACCCCTTGAGTAAAAGGGTTGACCGGTTTCCAATTCTTTTTTTTTAAATGCTTTAATTTGGGATGGGGGTTCCTGGTGGTGCTTTTCTGGCCTTGGCGGTGCTGGAGGGACCATATACATACAGTCCTGAGGATTCCAAGTCTGTGGGGGGTGTGTGTGTGTGTGTGTGTGTGTGTGTGTGTGTGTGTGTGTGTGTGTGTGTGTGTGTGTGTGTGTGTTAAGTCACAGTGAAACTGGGGATTCCAACTGTGTGTGTGTTTGTGTGTGTGTGTGTGTGTGTGGTAAGTCACAGTGAGACTTCAAACCTGCTCGTGCTGTGTGTTTTTTATCGATACCATTGCTTCAGATTCCGCCTCCTAGTGAAGTGCCATGCAGGTAAAGCTCTCCTTAAATGTTGGTGGATGAAGGCAGAGAGAGAAGGGTGAGAGACAAAGAGGGAAGGGGAAATTTGTGTCAATTAGTAAAACACATCAAACAATCCTTAAATGTAGGGCTTAAGTGGCTTTTTCTGATAAAACTACAGTGCTACACCCACATTTCGTTGCCCGTCATCAGCCAACAGGCTAGATGTGTCCTTCTCCAACATCCATGCAAATGACAGTTCTCTGAACTTCCCAACTGCTGGTCAAGTGGTGAGGCCTTAACTTGCATCTTCTCTTTTATTTTTCTTTGAAACGCTACTTTTGAAAGTGCCTCGGCCCGTGTTTAAGTAGCATTTTCTGGGCCTAAAAACAGCAGCTGCCCCTCTTAGCAAAGATAGTCTAGCAATTCTGCACCTCTATACTCTTAGAAATTTCTTCTTCTTTGTTTTAAATGCGGGGGAGCCTGGCAAGCTCCCCGTGGCGTATTCGATATGCCAAATACAGTAACAATGCTGGGTCTCATTCTCCTGACCCTGAAAGAGCCTCTAATGTGGCACCCTTGGGAAGGACGATGAAGAGAGGCTGCTAACATCTCAGGGTTAGGACGAATGGAGACATTACTGGGCCCGCTTGAGCAAATCGACAATCAATGGGATGATAGTGATAGTGATAGTGATTGTTTTAAATCTACGCTGGTGCAAGGGCTCAAGCACAAGTCTTTTCGCATACAAGGCAGGTGTTTATCCACTGTATTATGCTCCCAGTTCCAGAATTCTGCTTTTTAAGTGACTGTTTTTTACAGAGGAGCACCTCCCATCTCTGTGTGCAAGGGGATTACTCCTGGCAGTGTTCAGAGGACCATCTAATGTTGGAGACCAACCCAGAGCACCAACACACAAATACGTTGTTCAGCCCATTACGTTATCTCCCTGACCTTAAAATAATTCTTTTTATTACATATTAAAGCGAAAAATGTTTGCTTTTAACAAAGATCCCAATAAAAGTATTTAAAAGAAAATTCAAATCATCATAATCTCATTCACTGATGATACAGCGTCACAGTAAATCACAGTCATCGCGTTGCTCATCGATTTGCTTGAGCTGACACTAATAAGGTTTCATTGTGAGACTTATTGTTACCGTTTTTGGCATATCAAATACAACACAGGTAACTTGCCAGGCTCTGCCTTGTGGGCGCAATACTCTCGGTAGCTTTCCGAGAGGGGCTGAGGAATCGAACACGGGTTGGCTGCGTGCAAGGTGAACACCCTAACGCCGTGCTATCGCTCCAGCCCATGAAACAGTATTAACCATTTAAATTTTTATTTTAAGTTTTGCTAGACCCACTCATCCACTTCTTGTACATACATAATAATAGCCACAGAAAATGACTGAATTTCATTTTATAGGAGGAAATTAAACTGTGCTTGAATTTCTGGGAGTCTAGAATCCCCAGAAGTGCATCTCTTTTACATTAAAACTACCTCGACATCTGTATATACCCAAACCACGAACCCAAACTACAACAATTACATTTAAAAATGTCATTTTTTTCTGCCTTAAAACTTTAATTTTTTTTTTAGTGAGTCACAGTGAGGGTACAGTTACAGATTCACACCTTTTCGTGCTTGTTTTTCCTTCGAGAACCCATCCCTCCACCAGTGTCCATTCTCCACCACCAATGAACCCCGTATCCCTCCCACCCCCTGATCCCATCCCCCCACCCCACCCCGCCTCTGTGGCAGGGCATTCCAATTTGTTCTCTCTCTCCTTTTGGGTGTTGTGGCTTGCAACGGGGGTATTGAGTGACCATCGTGTTCAGTCTCTAGTCTAAATTTTTTAAACTCCATCAAGGAGTCAGGTTGGGGGTGGGAGGAAACCTGGAGTCCGTGGTGAAGGGGTGGGGTGATGGGGAGGTGGATTGGAGGCGGGAACATGCTATATCTGAAACCTTATTATAAACAACTTTGTAGAATGTTGAGAACAAGAATCCAGAATGCTGGCGTCCAGATATGGAAGGCTGCCTTGGAATGCCAATCCTGTCTGCTCTATCTCTGCTACCCCTCCTGGAAGAATTTCCCCTGAAGAAAACCCCTTTACATTTATGTTCATCCCAATAAACCAACACCTTTGGCTGTGTAATAGTCTAACCCTGATAGATCAAGACTGTCAGGTGCCCGGCCCGGGAGTGTTGTTCTTCTTTTAATGATGACTTGTTCTAAACAATAAACTTTGTTTGTGGAGGACATTTAGGGCTCCCGGTCCACCAGGCTGTTAGCCCTCTGATCCCAGCCTTTTTCTTTCTAATATTCTCTATCATTTCTGTCTCTTAATCCTTGTGGTACTCCCGCCTCAGGCCTCTTCACCCGGGACTGGTGAAAATCCAACCATGACAGGTGCCAGGATACAAACATGCCTGCTTGGTGAGAGGCCAAAACCTAGGGATGCCCACCCAACCCAGTGTTGCTCTCTGGGACCCCAGCACCTGACAAAGAGGTGTGTGCAAGGCCCCAATGGACTGTGGGGCCCTGGAGAAACTGTACCACACTTGAGCGAGAGCCAAGGTCGTGTGTGTGTGTGTGTGTGTGTGTGTGTGTGTGTGTGTGTGAGTGACTCCACCCATCACCACAAACAATGTCATGATAGCAGAGGGAAGGTGAGAAGCTCCCCCACGTGACCAGATCCTGAAATAGAGCGAAAGGACAGTGAGGCATTTGCCTTGCATGAGGCAGAGCCTGGTTCAGTCTCTGGTGTTGCACACCCCAAGCCCCAAGCCCCTCCAGGATGATTCCTGAGTAAGCCCTGAGCACAGCTGGATATGGCCCAAAAAGAAAAAGGCCAAAAAAAATCAAAGAACAAACAAACAAACAAAACGATGATCTATATACACACAACAGAATACTTGCAGGCTGTAAGAAAAGACAAAAATCATGCAATTTGTTGCTGCATGGATGGGACCTGGGGGCACAGTGCTGAGAAAGCTGGTCAGAAGAAAAGGGACAGATGCAGAACGGAATATCACTGTATCACTGTCATCCCATTCTTCATTGACTTACTCAAGCGGGCACCAGTAACATCTCTATTCAGCCTAGCCCTGAGATTTTAGCAGCCTCTTCTTACTCGTCTTTCCCAACGATTGGAGGCTCTTTCAGGGTCAGGGGAATATCATCTATGGAATATCACCTACAGAATATCAAGAGGCCTAAGGAGGAAGTAGCAAAGGCAGCCGAACCTGAGGACTCATCTACAGAACTGAGCTTCCTAGGGTGGGGGATGGGTAGGGTGGGGGTGGAGGGGTGACCCTGAGACCCTGGTGGAGAGTAGCAGACACTTGGGTAGCGAGTGCGGAGTTCAAATGTGGCATGCATGAAACCCTTTCATGAACAGTATTTTAATGTATGACAAAAACAAAACTCTGGGCTTCAGTACCCATTACTGGACCCATTCTCATCCCCAGAGATTCTGCCCAGTTGTTCCAAGGTTGAGCCGGGCATCAGCATTTTTCCAGCTCCCAGGACCCACCGCTGCTACAGCCTTAGGGTCACCCCTGGGGCAGCTTCCTACAAGAGGGAGCCAGCCGCACCGGCATTCACCCCGCAGATGCCCCGGCTCTCCGACCCTGCCTCCCTCCCAGAGAAACGAACCAAGCCTGGAGGTGAAACAGGCCCTGGGGTTTTTGTCCGCACCAAAGAGTTAGCCCTGGGTCAACCCTCCACCCTCAACAAGCTCAGTTCTTCATTTTCCAGCTCTTACCGGTTACTGGTTGAGATTGACGAGGGTGCAACAAATACCTCCCACTGCTCCTGCCTCACCACACACCACAGTCCCCAAACCCCCGCGGTCCCCACAGCAAAGCAGCCCGTGGCAGAGAGAGGCTCAGGGGGGTAATGGGACGTCAGGCCTGTGCCGTGAAGTGAGGGCCAAGGGCCCGGGTGGACACCAGCCACCCCTGACAGAGGCGTGACCTCACAGAGTCCAGGTCGTGAGCGAGCAGAGGGGTGGGTGGGAAAGCTGATCTCCCGATTGAGCACTGGGGTGGGATTCCCTGGGGGGGACCTGTGCTGGTCTGTCTATTGGAACTGTTAATGGAGGTGCGAATGGAAGCACCCCCAGAGGAGCCCAGGTATGATCTTTCTTTTTTTTTTATTTCATTACTTTTCTTTCTTTATTTTTTTTTAATTTTTTTTTATTGAGTCACCATGTGGAAAGTTACAAAGTTTTCAGGTTTAAGTCTCAGTTATACAATACTCGAACACCCATCCCTTCACCAGTGCACATATTCCACCACCAAGAATCACAGTATAGCTCCACCCCGCACCCCCACACCCTTAGCCCCCCCCCCCGCCTGTGTAGCTAATAAATTTCACTTTACTTTCCAGGTATGATCTTTCACTAGCCCTTTCAGCACCCCTTCGCCCAATCAGGCTGACCCGTCAAACTAACGAGACCAGCCTCCAGCGGGTTAGTTCTGGGACTGCGACTTTCTTCTCCTGCGCGCACAGTGCCTGCCTATGCTGTGGAGAGACATTTCTGAGGAGAGCAGAGCAGAGCAGAGCACTGTGACCTGAACTGATCAACCCCGTTCAGGGGAAGTCACAAACCC
Source organism: Sorex araneus (assembly GCF_027595985.1). Lineage (NCBI taxonomy): Eukaryota > Metazoa > Chordata > Mammalia > Eulipotyphla > Soricidae > Sorex > Sorex araneus. Next base: position 45,018,492 of record NC_073311.1, read on the forward strand.
ATCCTGAAAGTCAGTCACCAGCTCCCACGGGACTTCTCAGGGCACATGTTTTATTTTATTTTTAAGGCTATTTTATTTTATTTTTTTAAATTGAATCACCATGAGATACACAGTTACAAAGTTGTTCATGATTAGGTTTCAGTCATACATGTTCCAACACCCAACCCTGCACCAGTGTACATTTTCCACCACCAGTTTTCCCAGTTTCCCTCCTGCCTCTGCCTTCCCCCCTTACCCTGTACCCTGCAGCAGGCTGCCCCTCTACAGCAGACTCTCTCTGTCTCTCTCTGTCTCTCTCTCTCTCTCTCTCTCTCTCTCTCACACACACACACACACACACACACACTCTCCCCCTCCCACCCTGTATTCGTAGGACTCCTCCCTCAGCTCTCTCCCTCTTTTTCTCTCTCTCTCACACACACACACTCTTTCTCTCTCTCTCACACACACACACTCTCTCTCTCCCCCTCCCACCCTGTGTTTGTAGGACCCCTCCCTCAGCTCCTCAGCTCTCTCTCTCTCTCTCTCTCTCTCTCTCTCTCTCTCTCACACACACACACTTTCTCTCCCCCTCCCACCCTGTGTTTGTAGGACTCCTCCCTCAGCTCTCTCTCCCTCTTTCTCTCTCTCTCTCTCAAACACACACACTCTCTCTCACACACACTCTTTCTCTCTCTCTCTCTCACACACACACACACACTCTCTTCCCCCTCCCACCCTGTGTTCGTAGGACCCCTCCCTCAGCTCCTCAGCTCTTGCTCTCTCTCTCTCTCTCTCTCTCTCTCACACACACACACACACACACACTCACACACACTCTTTCTCTCTCTCTCTCACACACACACACTCTCTCTTCCCCCTCCCACCCTGTGTTCGTAGGACCCCTCCCTCAGCTCCTCAGCTCTTGCTCTCTCTCTCTCTCTCTCTCTCTCTCTCTCTCTCTCTCTCTCACACACACACACACACACACACACTCACACACTTCCTCTCTCTCTCTCTTTCCCCCCCTCCCACCCCGTAGTCGTAGGACCCTTCCCTCAGTATTAGCCCTCAGTGCAAAACCCTGAACACTCACTTACTTGGGTGACCTCCCCTGGTTGGCACTAGAGTGAATAGCAGGATGAAGAGGGAGTTCATGAGATTTTCCCAGGAAAGCGCATCTGGGAACTTGCCTCTGGTTTCTCCTGCCTATGTCCCCATGAGGCTTCTCCCTCCTCTGAATTTACCATTTCCTTCCACCCCAACACTGTGGATTCTTCTAGCAAATGATCCAGCCCAATGGTAGCCTATCAGGCTCCTGGACAATAGACCAAAAAAAGAGAGCTTTCAAGGAAAATAGAACAGGACACACAAATGCTCAGTGACGCCACGAGCACAACCTGAGAAGCTCACTCACAACTTACCTTCCTAGCGTTGTTAGGAATGGAAGATCAAGCAGGAGTTGATCCAATGTGGCGCTGGTATGGAATTCTGACCAAGATACTGACAGAACTCGAGGCACATGAGGGAGACAACAAGTTTATGGCACGAGTAGGCTCGACCTGGTTGCCCCAAGTAATGTTTACAACAAAGTTTTTATACAATGTTCTTTGGGTGAGATGAAGGAAGTCTGCAGTTAACACATTCTGTGACATTCTGGTACATTCTGTTACAAGCCTTCCAGTCAGTCTACATAATGCCCTTGCAGTTTCTTAGTTTCTGTTCTTACAACCTGGTGCAGCTTGTTCCGTTCCCGTTATAATTTATAACCCATTTATGCCCATTCAATTCTTGGGATGATTTACTCAGGGGCCATTTTCTTAATCCCCTCTTCCATGTATTTTCTCTCTACGTGAGTAGCAGCTCTCTGAGGAGAAGCATCAGTCATGTATGTTCACTGTGTCAGCACCAGAACTTATTCAGATGCTTGACACATTGCATGTACTCAAAAAAATATCTATTACATTAGTGAATAACAAATTAACAAGTGCATAAGTGAATGAATAAATGAATAAAACTGGGTCTTATATTAGAAACAATGGATATTATTGATAACTGTTAACTACCATCATTTCTCAGGGCTGGAATGATAGGACAGGAGGTAAGGCATTTGCCTTGCACAGGGCCAACCTGCATTCGATTCCCAGCATCCCATATGGTCCCCTGAGCATCACCAGGAGAAATTCCTGAGTGCAAACCCAGGAGTTAGTAAGTAACTCCTTCGCATCGCTGGGTATGACCCAAAAAGAAAAAAAAAAATCATCATCTCTCAATTCTCTAAACTTGCATAATCAGATACAATTACTTGTACAGAATAATTGCAGTGACAGCCAAAACACACCAGGGGAAAAATTACTTCAAAATATTGTAAATCAATTTTCATGCCATTTCCCAAATCTATTGTGGTAATTTATGGAAAATGAATTTATCTTCAGAATAGATTTTGACTTGTCCAATAATTTATAACTCTTTATTTTTTTCAATTTGCTTTTGTTTTGTTTTGGTTTGGACTTTAGGCCACACCCGAGGTGCTCAGGGCTTACTCCTGTCTCTGTGTTCAGATATCATTCCTGGCCATGCTCAGGGGAACATAGGGGATGCCAGGATTGAACCTGGGATGGCCACATGCAAGGCATGTTCCCCACCAACTGTACTATTGCTCTGGCCCCAATTTATGATATTTTAAACCCTTTGGTTGAGTAGCACTAGACACTTATGTCCTTATCTAACGAATGAGAAACTACAGATTGCTGGTTTGTCCCACGTCACACGCGGATTAGCAGCAGAGAAGAGATTATACTTTTGCAATATTCCTGGGAGAGAACCCAGCTGCTTCAGGGAAAAGTAGCTTGCAGGGGTCAAAAGGAGATGGGGTCCTGGACGGCGGGCCAAACTCCTGAGAGGCTGTAAAAAAGTAAAGCACACCGAAGGGCGTGTGCACTCAAGGGCTCTCCAGGCGGCTCTGTCTCACCGCCCGCATTTGGTGCTCTGGAACCGCTGTGTATGGGCTGGATCGGGACGGCTGTTGGCCAAGGACAGGCAAAGGAAGAATGAGGACCAAGCTGGTTTCTGATTAGTTACCGTTTATTCAATCTTCCATCTTTCTCCTCTCCTGCACTCCCAGCTCCGTCCTCTCTCTGGATCTACTGCAGCATCTCTCTGGATTCTCTTGTCTCTCTCCTCCCTCTTTCTCTCTTCCCCTTGCCCCTAGGCTACACATAGCCAGGTAGCAAAATCAACATAAGAAAGCCCTTCCTGACTGCCAGCAGGTATAAAATACCTCTTAAGGTTTTTCTCCTTTCCTTAGTCCAAGAACTTATTCACATCTGAATACTAGTTAGTTTTGTATGGATTTAGCAAGAGATACATTGAGGCTTTCAAGGCAGCTCTCCTGGCAACATCTTGCCACAGACTCAGAGCACAGCACTCAGGCCAGATTAATCATTCCTCACCCTAACAGGGTCCAAATCTAGTTATCACTGTTTGGATCATGACAGCATTTGTCCATGACCAAGCTCTTAACTTTTAAGTTAAGCATTAGTCACTTGGGCCAGGCCCATCTAGATGCCAGGGTAGCACACAACTCACCCCTTGCCCTGGTTTCATCTCATCTCTCATCGGAACCCTGCTTTTGGGGGTGCTAGGAAGTAAGGGCAGCTGAGGCTTAGGTTGAGAGAACAGACGCCCAGGAGGAAAATATCATGTAGAGTCAAATGACTCCCAGGTTACAAAAGCATAGCATTTGCTAAGTCTTCCTATGTCCATACAAAAAAGGACATTGCTCTGAATAAACTATGCAAAGGACTCAAGGAGAAGAGAAAAACAATATTTACAAGTCAACAGAACACTTAGAAAGAAGTTACAAATGAACACAGAGGAATGGGAGCACTGTGATGGAAGTAACCCAATAAACCTAAACTACCTGAGGCTATATTATCCTACAAGAGACAGTCATTGACTGTCAAGCCAGGGAGTCAGCTGCTAAGTAAGCTCTCTAACACTGACCATGCAAGAGCCAGTTCTGACTGTTGGAATAATGGGCATTGAGCCAGGACTAGCCCCAGCACTGCCAGGTGTGAAGTGTGACCCCAGTACCAAACCAAACTAATCAACAAAGCAAGAAACCGGGTAAATAATTTCTGAGTTCTGATTCAGGCATTCCCACTTCAGAGCCTCTTGTTTGAAATCCATTTACTCCATTTACTAAATAGTATGGACTGGAGCGATAGCACAGTGGGTAGGGCATTTGCCTTGCATGCAGCCAACCTGGGTTCGATTCCTTCATCCACCTTGGAGCCCAGCAAGCTACTGAGAGTATCCCGCCTGCACAGCAGAGCCTGGAAAGCTACCTGTAGTATATTCAATATGCCAAAAAATAGTAACAACAAGTCTCTCAATGGAGTCACTGGTGCCTGCTCAAGCAAATTGATGAATAATGGCATGACAGTGCTACAGTGCAGTGCTAATTTTTATTAAAAACATTGTGATTTACAAAGTAGTTCATTATGCAGTTGTTTCAAGCATTTAGTGTTCCAATGCGCAGTGCTGTTCCTGGGGGTACTGAGGTTTGAGGCCAGGGCTCCTGCATGTAAAAAAACACATTCCACTTCATTGATCTCCCTGGTCCAACTGAGTGATATTTACTCAGTGCCTCACTGATGTTCGTAGCTTAGTTTCCATTTTTGAAATCAGGCTGAAGAGTGTACACCTCATAGACCCTGTGAGTATCCGACGGGATAATGCCTGTCGTGTGCCAGCACACAGCATCATCTAGTTAGCTACCGTCACTGTTCCCAAAAATCTTCCATGAGAAATATTTGAAGAGTCATTTTGAGTCACCCTTCTCCTTCATCCACAACATTTCATCCACAACCAGCATCACTGGTTTTCAACCTGAAATACTCTTAGTTTATTTGCCTCCCGCCAACCTTTATTTTTCTAACTCAGGTCCTATCCTGCCTTCCAGGTCATCTTTGGATTTTATGACCCATGCCTCCTTTTTTCACCAAGGTGATAAGTTATCTAAGACCCTTGAGCCAGCGACCAGAGGCCCTTGTGGGGCGGTAGGTGAAGGTGAGGGACCCACTCTTCTTACTTGACCCAAAGAAAGATCTTTGTGGATACTGCGCACTGTGCTTCCTTCCAGTGTGAAGAAAAAGCTGAATGTCTTCAACCAAAACACACCAAACAAAGGACTAGATCCAAATGCTCCTGAAGAATGGAATACAAACAGGACTGGAGAAATAAATGCAGCGGGTAAGGCACGTGCCTTTCAGGTAGTCCAAACTGTGTTTGATCCCCAGCACTCCATACGGTCCCCAGAGCCTGCCAGAAATGATCTCTGAGCATAAAGCTGGGAGTAAGCCCTGATCACAGTTGGGTGTGAGCCCCCCCAAAAAAAAGAAAGAAAAGAAAAAAAGATGGAGTATAAGATTCTAACACTATGGTGTCAAGACCCCAGTGGTTTCTTGGCCTTTTTATCTAGTTCCACATCACTACATCACTCCATTCTCCCTGTATCAGTGACCTAGAGTCACGCCTTTCAATCTCTGCTGCATGAACAATTGCCAGCCTATGATGTAAAAAGCTTATAACCCCCTGCACAAGATAATCAAAGGGACTGCTTTTCTCAATTTTTTGTTTGTTTTGGGACCCCTTTTCTTTTTTTTTATAAAATATTGATCCTCTGTAGAGGATCTTTATAGAAAAGGAATATTGATTCCTTTTCTATAAAAATTAATTGGGAACTGAATAAGTAATGCAAATGTATTATCTTCCAGCTCTGACCATGAGTCCCAAGAGTCCACAGGGCTGACTCGTCCTGGAGGCCCTAAAGCAAGTGCCTGTACAGCCTCTAGAGCCATCAGAGTCAAGTTTTGCCAACTTGGACGACTAGTTGGTATATCCCATTTCATGGCACTTCACAGACACCGCGTTCTTTACAAACTAAAGGTTTTTGACAACTGCCTTGAGCACATTGATGGGCAGTTTTTCCGACAGCATGTGCTCATTCTGTGTGCCTGCAGCACATTTTGGTAATCCTTGCGATTTCCAAATGCTTGCCAATGTTGGCTGGCTTCTCAGACTTTTCCCTTGGAAGATATTCTCCTCAGGACAAGTGACTTCACATCTCTGGGCCTCCGCTTCCTTCTCTGCCAAGCTAGAGTGGTGTCGCCTACTTGGAGCACTGGGTGAATGTGAAATGAGGAAGTAGGCACGGAGTGCCAGCAGATGCCAGGGACATTTATTTGATCCCTTCTCCCTCATTCCTCTGCTCTCCCAAACAGGAGGAACTGGGGAAGTTCTTAAACTCAGAGGGAAGGATCTGTAAGGATAGTCTCACCCTGGGTCATGGAAGAGAAAGCGAAGGAAGAAGTGACCTGTACCAACATGAGCTGGAGCAGGAGGGGTATTTTACATTGGAATCGAGTCTTTCTTTCTAGAAACATGACACTGGACAGGTCTGGACGGGAAGGGCTATGCTGATTTCCTAAGAGCTCATCCAGAACTCTGTAACACAGAGAGTTTAAAAGAGAATAGTGCAGAAATATAAAATAAGGCCTTAGGGATGACCCATTACTGTTTATTTTTTCTAAGAAATATCAATTTGGGTTCTATTATGCACTAGTTAAGCTTGTAGCAGATCTTATTCAGATTAAGTTGGGGGGGCTGGAAAGTCCTTACTAATTTTTGGTAATTCATATTTTGTTGTTTTGTTTTGGACTCCCTCCGTGCCAGGTTGTTTTCACTGGGGGTGCCCCAGAGGGGGGCGGGTGAGAACCCAGCCCCAGCAGCCGACCTCCACTACACAACCACCACCACACTCCAGGCCACTTTCCAGATGCTCCAGTCGAGCCTCATGCATGAATGAAGTCCCACGGAACCCAGGTAATGCGGAACTTTGTGACCTTGGACTCTGGACTCAACGGGACCCAAAAGCAGGGATCCTCTGCCTGCTATCAGGAGTTCAGACAATAGGCAACAAATCATAGAGAGTGAAATATATATATATATATATATATAAAATGTGTGTCTGTATATGTGATCACTATCTATATAAGTGAATATATACGTGAATATATATATAGATATATGTATTCATACCTCTTGGAGATCCCCGCAAGCTACTGAGAGTATCCCGCCCGCACAGGCAGAGCCTGGAGAGAGTATCCAGCCCGCACAGGCGGAATCTAACAAGCTACCCGTGGCGTATTCAACATGCCAAAAACAGTAATGATAGGTCTCATTCCCCTGACCCTGAAAGAGCCTCCAGTCATTGGGAAAGACAAGTAAAGAGAGGCTGCTAAAATCTCAGGGCTAGGAGGAATAGAGATGTTACTGGTGCCCGCTTGATTAAATCGACAAACAACAGGATGACAGTGATACAGTGATTGTTTTTTAGTTACATCTGGTGGTTCTTGGGGCTTATTTTGGCTTTGAGATCAAGGATCACAACTGGTTGGGCTCAGGGAACCACATGGGGTGTCTGGGATGGAACTTGAGTTGTTACACAAGACAAGTGCCTTACCCACTGTACTAACTTTTGGCCCCTCATGCAAGACAAGTGCCCTACCTACCTGGTGTACCTCTTTGGTGTATCTCTTTGTTCATATGAAAACTCTAGAAAATAAAACATTTGCTGAGATAAGAGACCCTTGGTGGGGGGAGGGAATGGGGTGGGCATGACGGGAGGGATACTGGGAACATTGGTAGAAGAATGGTCACTGGTAGAGGGATGGGTACTAGATCATTGTGAGACTGAAATGTAATCACAAAAGTTTGTAAGTCTGTAACTGTATCTCATGGTGATTGATTAAAAAATATTTTAAAAATATTTTTTAATTTTTTTTTAAATTTAAAGTTAAAACAATAAAAAGAAATACAAATGGTCAAAAAAGAGACCCTTTCTAGCTCAAAATATTATATTTTAAAATACTGCATGGTACAGAGTATATACTTATTTGTTATCAATTGAATAAAGTAATAAAGCAACAATTTCTAAACTAACGAAGTATTCTTGAGATTTGGGATAGGAAACTACTTTCTGCAAAATGATAAGGGAAGGCTACTGTAAGGGGTTTTATTTCAATAAATAACTCTACCCCCCCAAAAAAAGAGAATAGTGTGAAAGATTAAAGTTTTCCTGAAGAAGACCATCACATCCTCCTTTTGAAGGTGGGTAGGGCTCCCAAACAGTGCTCAGGGGGTTCTGAGACCACTCCCAGCAATGTTCATCCGATCAGCCATTGTCTCAGCGGTAGGGCCTGAAGATGCAGTCCTGCCTGGGGTCTGTGGTGCCAGGGAACAGCAGACCACCCAGAGGCTGCTCCAGGACCACCAGGGCGGCACTAGGCAATGCTCAGGGGCTCGAGAACTAACCCCGACAATGCGGAGAAGGGCATGGGGTGCAGCCTCTGAGCCTCCCAATGAACATACTCAGTAAAAGCTGTATGCTGTACTTGGCGTTAACCAACAACTGCTTACCTATTGGCATCCTTTTTTTTATGGGGCTGAGGTCAATTTGCATTTTTCCTCCTCCTATTTAAATCAGATTAAATCTTTTCCCTGAGTGTTGAATCATCTCTGAGAATTTTTCGGAACTCCTGTTTTGCCTGAGATAAAGGTCAATGGGTTGAGGGGTGCTTTGTCTGCGGGAGGCCTGGGTTCCATCCCCAGCACTGCCTATTCCCTCAGCCATTCCAGGAGTGACCCCCCTGAGCACTGGGAAACGTGGCCCCAAGATAAAAATCATGTTCTCTGTTGCTTCTATGGTCAGGGAGCAAGATAAATTCACCCATCTTGGTCTGGCTTTTTAAATCCACACTCTTGAGGAAAAAGCTGAAGAAAAAGGCCTCAACCATTGCTGCCTGCTCAACTGTTATTCAATAAAGAGTTTGTGCCAACACCATCATGGCTCAGTAGCTGTTCAGCCAGATTTGACTGATAAACCCATTAGTAACTCTCTACCCCTCTCGGAATAGGTGGTTACGCATGGAGACAACTCAGGGAGCGACCCCACATTCCAACACCCCAGGGCTGTGGTGCTCACCTCCTCAGGGGTCCAGCTTCACACTTTATCATGCTCCATCCTTCCTTTCAGCAAATCTATGTGGAAGTTCTAACCTTGACACTCCCACCCTCCATCTCCATCCCCACCACTAGCGGTCTCTTTCAGAGAATGTCACTGAGGTTGAAAATACTCTACACGGAAGAAAGGCAAATACATTCTGAGCTACAACAGAACAAAAAGGAACAGATTCATTACCAAGAGGAGCTGGTTTTAGATCTGTCTTACATACTATCTTCATGCTAAAATTCATGGCTATATTTTTAATCCACAGATCTTTCTAGGCAATAAGTGATATCCTTCCTTTCCCTCTTTTTCTGCATGCTCTGAAGCAATACTTAAAAGCAATAAGAGAACTTTCCATGATCATCTGCATGTAGTCAACACATTTTAGAACCCGAGAAGATTTAAAAGCCCCTTCTGTTAGGCTAAAGAGATAGTGCAGTGGGTAGGGTGCTTGCTTTCCATGGGATGACCCAGGTTCGACCCCCAGCATCCCACATGGTGCCCGGAAGACTGCAGGAGTGATTCCTGAGTGCAGGATCAGAAGCTAGCTCTGTCGCTGGCTGTGGCCCAAAAACAAACAAACAAAAACATAACAACAACAACAAAAGTGATCTTTGTAAATATTGTTTTCTTTTAAAAAGTAAAATAGTTTTATTTCGAGATGCATGAGGAGGAAGAGAGAGACAGAGACAGAAGAGACGGAGAGAGAGAGCACAAGGCTTCTCCAGAGGGGAACAAGCCAAGATAACACATGTCAAGCCTGTCAGTCACCACCAAGAAGCTAACGCACCTGTCACTCTCACTCTCAACCCATAGAGACTCCAGTCCTCCGAATTGCTGAAAGGACCAAACCCAGAACACCTAAACGTTCCTTGGGCCCAAATGCATTTAAGTTCAGAATTCCTAAAACCTCATCTCTGTCCTTTCCCCTCTTGCTCTGACTACCTTTGCCTCTGCCATTAGAAAGAGGAAAGAAAAAGTCATTTGGAGCTGACTTTAAATCATGTGGAGTTGGGGCTGGAGCGATAGTACAGCGGGTAGGGCGTTTTCCTTGCATGCGGCTGACCCGGGTTCAATTCCCAGCATCCCATATGGTCCCCTGAGCACCGCCAGGAGTAATTCCTGAGTGCAGAGCCAGGAGGAACCCCTGTGCAACGCCAGGGGTGACCCAAAAAGAAAAAAAAAATCATGTGGAGTTGATCACGCTTTAAATTCGCCTTCTCGTTCCCCATCACACAAAACTGTACATGCTCCTCATTCCCCCCCCCCACCCCACCCCCGCAACCCCCACTCCCCGCGCCTCGGGTACGCAGCAGGGCCTACAGGGTAATTTGGAGGCCAGGGACATTGGCTTGATCCCCGAGCCACACGCTTCTTTGCAAAACTCCGAGCTCCAGGTTGGGCAGGGCACCGGGTCCCGTAGCCTGCAGAGCCTGACCCGCTCCCCATCAAATAGAGCTTCCTTTTGTTGGCTGGGATTGCGCCAGCTGAGCGAGTCCTTTGAGCCCCACAACAAAAAGACACGCAAAGAAGCAGCTTTCAAGATCTAATCTATGGGCCAGACCACCCCTTCCCAGGCAGGCAGGGTGGCTGTCAGCTGCCCGCCCCGCAGGCCAGCATTCCGGGCTGGAGCCGCCGCGTGCGCCCCGGCCCCCGCGCCGCCGCATCCGTCAGTCTGATAAAGGCGCGCAGCCCACAGGCCACATTCCTGGGCCCAGCAGCTGCGCCCGGCTCTGAACGCTCCCCATTGTGCTGTTGATTTAATGAGGCCTCTCGGCCACTGTGTTTGTAAATGACTGTCCTCATAATGCCAAAGCACCACCGGAGACACCCCATCTTGCTTGCCTTGCGATGGTAAAGGAATTTGGTTTCTTGAAGAGAAGGGGGCGGTGAAAAGGAGGATACAATCAAGAGTAAAACCCACATTACTGTCTGGGGTTTGTTTTGTTTGCTTGTGTATGTATTTTGCCCTACTTGGAACGAGTCATGACAATGTGGTTAAGAGCATAAGCTTTGGAGACCCGGACACGTTCCTGGTCTACACTGGTTAAGTGGGTCGACTTATTGCACTACTTGGAGTTCCAAGTGGATTTAAACATTCCTCTCGGGGGTTCCTGAGAGGTTGAGTGAGAGGCAGCACATCTGGTACTTTCTCTGAACTCAACAAATACTAAGGATGATGTATTTTATCAAGATACGTGTGCAATCATCTTCATAAGGAAAACAAGACATGTAACTTTCTACATGGTGATTCAATAAAATAAATTTTAAAAAAAGGAAAACAAGACAAAAAAGCAAGTATACATGTATGTACATTTATATCAATTTTCCCTAACTCTTTTTTGGGGGGGGAAAGTTTTAATTCCTTTCTCTATCAAGTTTGAGAAGAAGAGTCATAATTTGCAAAGAGATTCCAAGAACAATTGTCACACGATCAACGCTGGCTAGTAGTGATTGTTACTATTACTGAGTACGATATTGTCATTATCATCAGGTAAGGAACAAACGACTGAATCTTTGAAACTATGCCCCAAATTAACTTGACTCATTGATTCACTACTGGATTTTTCAGCTCTGTGATTTTGGCAGAAAAAGGAAAATGAATTATTACCATGACCTAAGGCTAGAATTAGTGATTATTAGTCTTCTCGTAACTGATTCTAATTAGGTTATAGAAGGAGTCAATGTACTGGATCCACCAGACAGATCTGTTCGTCCCACTGCCTGTTTTAGGTCAATGAAACTTAAAGAAAACAATGTTTTTAATAAAATACAATCCTACCTGCTAGCTTATATGAAGCATTGTTATCTAGGTGCTTTTATAAAGTACCCATGATGGCTTTGCATGGGAATAGCACAGTTTAGCCAGATATCCTATTATCTATAGTACCTAAAAATTTACCCTCTGGCCCTTTACAGAGAATGTCTCCTTAGTCCTGGGTGAAAGGGAATGGTACCAGCCTAAAACACCGTTGGCACATAGTAGGTCATCAGCTAATATTGGTTGGTAGGGAAAAAAATGAATGAACTGAATAAATGAATAGGCAGGAAACAGTTGATTAATTGTAGGTCCTGACCTATCAAGGTCTTTATGAAGTCACAACCACTTCATATTGATGTGTCAGCTCTATTATTTTCCGGGGGAATTGTTTGAGCCATTGTTGGGAATGAATAGGACATAAATATCTCTTGTATATCTGACACAATGTACTGGGTTTCTGCCAGTCCATCCTCTGCCCTATCAAGCAAGAGAGGGGGAGAGAGGAAGCTGGTAATAGCGAAAAATACATTGAACTTTCTATTGAGATAATGTAAAGAATAGAGAGCAGAAGGGCAGGCAGTGCTTATGTTTCTAGCAGCAGCAAAGATGCTACAACTGACTCCAGTCGTGCTAAACTCTAAAGAGTGAAGTAAGAAAAAGTAGACCTTTACATACTGAGCACTAAATACAACCTAGTCATTTTGAAAATGAAAGCATGATAAAAGCTTGAGTTTAGATTTGCCAAAGTCTTGAGGTAAAACAGATTATTATTTGAAAAAAAAATGTTCCAGTAAAACTTCTATCAAAATTCCTAACTTAACTATGAGTATCAGGGTTTCCCTAATTAGAATTTGGGTTCTGTGCAGGCCTCAGACTCAGTTCTGATCTCTGAACCTACTCACAGAGCTTAATGCATTGACGTGTGTTAAGGGAATTTGAACGTTTGAGACCAAATGAATTAAGAACTGGAGAAGGTCCTCAAAGAAATGGTCCACCAGCTGTTCCTGAAAGCTACTAGGGAATGAAATCAACATATTTTTATATCTGTGCTTAAACTATCTGAACTAATCTCAGAGGGATGCTAAGAGCTGAATCATCCCAGGAAGTCTAGTTTCCAGACTGAGAGTTCTGGGACCTACTGGAATGGGGGGAAGCTGATTCCTCGCCCTGCCTAAGGTGATCAATCCTCTCCAACAACTCCCCCAACAACACCTCCCAACACACACCCAACAGAAATGGCCCAGATCCACAAGAAATCTTGAAGAAATGCCAAGCCATCGAATCATCCCAGCAACACAGCTCCTGGAACGTGCAGATTGGACACCTCCAAATTTCACAGCAATGATAAGCTAGTACAAGCAAATTTGATGGGAAAGTTGAATTAAAAAAAAGCTAAGTTCAATGAAAAAAAAAATAGTAACACTTCAAAGTAGGAAACAACCAATCTTAGAGGGAAAATATACATTTTCTTTTTTTTCCACAGATACCTATATAAAAGGCACAGAAGGCTCAACCTTTAAAGATACGTTAGTGATCTCTTACAGAAGGCCTTAATGGCCCCTGGGTGAAATACAATAATCCTCACACTCTTTCCTCTAAGGATACTTTTTTGTAGCATTTCAGATTTTGTAGCATTTAGTTTTTCCTAATAAACAATACAAATTGTATTATTTTGGTTCTGCTCTGGGACAGGGATTGGGGTTCGGGATGGAAATACCCAAAATGTAGTGGTGGGCAGGTGGAATGGTGGTGAGATTGGTGTTTTAATATTAAATATAATAAAATATTATGAACTACGTTATAAAATTTTTAAAAATTAAAAAAAAAAACAGTAACACAGAAAGCTCAACTAGAAAGCACCAACCAGGTCAGCACATCCTCAATGACTTTAGTCACACCGTTGTAAGATAAAATAATTGTTACAGTTTCTTTTACTGAATTACTTTTTTCCTTTCGATTCCTCTGTCCTTTTCAGAGAGCCCAGAAAGCTACCAAGAGTATCCCGCCCGCATGGCAGAGCCTGGCAAGCTACCCATAGCGTATTCGATATGTCAAAAACAGAAACAACAAGTCTCACAATGGAGACGTTACTGGTGCCTGCTCGAGCAAATCGATATACATATATATATATATATATATATGCACACAAGGCTCAACCCTTAACAACATGTTAGTAATATCTTATTGAACTATTTTTTGATAATTCTACTTGACAATTTTTTGTAACAATCAATATGAAATTAATTATTGTATGACTGCTAAGGGGGAGGCTTGGAGGACGGAGGGGAAATGGACAGCATTGGTGAAGGGAAGGTGACACTCGTGGTGAGATAGGTGCTAGAACATTGAATGTCTGAAAAAATGGTATTATAAGAAACTTTGTAAATTATAGTGTTTAAATAAGGGTTAATAAATAACCATAATGGAGGAAAGGAGACTAACTATGTAAAAGGAGACTAAAATATGTAAAATGAAAAATAAAGAGAATAATATCACATATTAATTAAAATTCAGTGAAAGATGAATGATCCATAGTGAATTTAAAAAGGAAGGAAAAACAAAAATCTCAAATTCCTTTCTAGGACTAAAAAAAAAAGTAAATTGGAGTTGATCTTGGGGAAGAGAAGTGGGTACACTGTGGATGAAAGTGACGTTAGAAATATAATCATTCTGGGGCCGGAGCGATAGCACAGTGGGTAGGGCGTTTGCCTTGCACGCGGCCGACCCGGGTTCGATCCCTGGCATCCCATATGGTCCCCCAAGCACCGCCAGGAGTAATTCCTGAGTGCAGAGCCAGGAGTAACCCCTGAGCATTGCTGGGTGTGACCCAAAAAGCAAAAAATATATATATATATATATAATCATTCAAGTTTGTAAGTCTGTAACTGTACCTCAGAGTGATTCATTAAAAATTTTTTAATTAAAAATAAAAAAATAAAGAAATTCAGGAATCGTCAAGCAGTCTGAGACTGGAGTCAACTCCGAGAAAGGAGAGCTTAGCTATGGATACTGGGGACACCACTGGATGCCTGAATCAAAGTCAGGCAGGAAGCCAGCTACGTCTCTGGATTCTTCATCTCTGTGAACCAACCAATCATTGAAGCTGAAATGATCTAAGTCATACCAGTCTGAATGGCTAGCAGCAAAGTCTATCATCACTCTCTGTCTCTTTTCATACTTCTCTAAATTTTTTTCTTTTTAAAAATGTATTATTATTAATTGAATCACCATGAGATACACAGTTACAAAGTTGTTTAGGATTGGACTTCAGTCATACAATGTTCCAACAGCCATCCCTTCACCAGGGCACACTTCCCACCCCAAGGTCTCCAGTTTGCCTCCTTCCACCTTCTACCTCCTCCCACCCCTACTCTACCTCTACAGCAGGCATCCCCCCCACACTCCCTCTCAACTCTCCCTCTCTCCCTCTCTCCTTTTGGGCATTATGGTTTGCAGTACAGGTACTTTCAGCACTTACATGTCGCTCCTTT
Organism: Sorex araneus; assembly: GCF_027595985.1. NCBI lineage: Eukaryota > Metazoa > Chordata > Mammalia > Eulipotyphla > Soricidae > Sorex > Sorex araneus. Next base: position 45,033,796 of record NC_073311.1, read on the forward strand.
TAATTCTGTTGATGGCAAAGAGAACTTGAAAGAGAGATTATGAGTCCCGATTCTGTAGCCAGGCTGCCTGGAGACATGTCCCAGACGCTGCCACGTTCCCTTCAGAATATTACGTAATAGCACTTCTACTTCCTCATCATTCAATGGAGAATAGGAGCAACGCAATGCCCAGCTCGGGGAATTGTCAAAGCTGTGTGGTGCCAGTTTTTAATTAATTTTCTAAAAGTGGGTTTGTTATTAACCTGCATGAGGTCACTATGTCCATGCTGAGACCAGTATCTAACCCTTCCTGAGACTTATTGACATTACTTGATTGCTCTGTTTCCCCTGCCCTGACCTCAGGGAAACCGTGGCCCTTTCCGTGGCCCGATGAACCCCCAGTGCTTCTCATCTCTTTCACCCTCTCCGTACTCTCTTACTCTCTGCTCTCGCCTTTCCTCCTTCCTTCACTGTAGGACTGAAAACAAACTCTCACTATCCTAAACAGAGGTACCCGCTGACCCTGGATGGGGCTTTTTAGCCTCCTGTGTCCTAGACATACACACAAGCCGGGACTCTGAGAGGCCTGAAGCTGCATTTCCAAGCAAGGGGACTGAAAACTCCTCTCCTGAGAGGACACAGAAGCACAGCCGAGTCCAGAGTCCAAAAGGCCACTCTACTCCAATGAGCCTTTTTCCATCATCACCTCCAAATCCCAGGGACCTTCACTAGACAGAAAATTCATCATCCCATTCAAGATGATCCTCCACCACCCCACCAGCCCATTTCTTGGGAGTCCACAAGTCCTAGTGAGCTGCACAGTCCAAAGTGTCCCTAAGCCCCCCAATTCAGGCTAAGAGAAAATTGACATCTCGGATACTGTCATTGCCTCCAGCCACCACACAGGGTCACTGTGACAACCAGAACTGAGGCTTTGGCTGCCTGAAGCACTGTCACTGTCACTGTCATCCCCGTTGCTCATTGATTTGCTCGAGCGGGCACCAGTTACGTCTCTCATTGTGAGACTTGTTGTTACTGTTTTTGGCATATTGAATACACCACGGGGAGCTTGCCAGGCTCTGCCATGTGGGTGCGATACTCTCGGTAGCTTGCCGGTCTCTCCGAGAAGGGCGAAGGAATCGAACACGGGTTGGCCTAGTGCAAGGCGAACGCCCTACATGCTGTGCTATCGCTCCAGCCCCTGCCTGAAGCACTAATAGTATTAAGATTGTCAGGTTGAGTGGGGGTGGGGAGGATTATTTGTATATATACACATTGTATATATAATTGGTGCATACATAAATATTTATGCATATATAAATGCTCATATAAAATGTATACATATATAAAATTATATATAATTGGTATATACACATATGTCTACACACGTATATATGAATATATATATGTAACTGGAGGGTGAAGGAGTTTTGGAGCTTGCAGTTCAAAGTTCACTATGCCTGAATGCCTTGCAACTATAGCATTATGCTAGATGATGAGTTTGTGATTTTCACATCTTAGTGTAGGAAACTAGGGCCCATCTCTTTTTCATAACTTTTTATGTATGGTCTAAGGAAACTAACTCTGAGGCTGTCCACTTCTGTCACCTCCAGCAAGGGACTTACTCCAACCAAGGGCCATAGGAAGAAGTTCTGGAGTCCAAGATCTCCACCCCCCAGACCTAGGGCTGGGTCTCCTATAGGGAAGACAAGGAGTCGAAATGGAAGACAGGATATGGGTGGATTTGGGGTTCCATCATTGATCGATGAGTATCACATTGTCTGCAATAGATTATAAATTACCTAGGGTGGATGATATGGGTGTGGTTAAATGTCTGTGTCTATTCGTTTTGACTTTTTATCACCATTGGGTTAAAAACCTAGCTCCCTCCCAACCAAAGCATCAGAAATAGCTGGTTAATAGTGGCAAACTACGGAACCCTACAGTCTCACAGTCACCACTTCAGTAGCCAAGTAGCCCGGCCATAACTTGCATGAGTTAATGCATGTGACATGAACCAGGATTTCTTTTTTCAATATTGATCTCAGCCAGATCAAGTCTTCTGTGGGAAATTTCCATTTATGTATCAAAATGCTCTTCTTCTGTCCTTCTGAAGCTGTCACTGTCACTGTCATCCCGTTGCTCATCAATTTGTTCCAGCGGGCACCAGAAACGTCTCTCATTGAGAGACTTATTGTTACTGTTTTTGGCATATCCAATACGCACGGGTAGTTTGCCAGGCTCTGCCGTGCAGGCTCCATACTCTTGGTAGCTTGCCGGGCTCTCTGAGAGGGGCAGAGGAATCAAACATGGGTCGGCCGCGTGAAAGGCGAACGCCCAACTGCTATGCTATCGCTTCAGCCCATCCTTCTGAAAATCTTTTCATTTCCAGGCTCGCCCTCACTGATCACTTGCCTTCTGCTCCCCTTTTGCTGTAGAACTCAAGCAAAGAGAACTTCGGCCCTTTTCTCTTACAAACCAACTCCACTCAGGCAACATTCTCTCCCGTGCCTCTAAAATTGACCTTGTCCCATCCCCGAAGCCTCACATTATTAAGTGCAAACACATAGCTTCGGTCCTCACTGTCTTTTTGTTACGTTTTGTTTTCTAAGATTTTTGTTATTGAATCACTGTGAGATAGATCCTCACAAGGCTGTTCCTGATTCAGTCCTCACTGTCTTAGTCTGAAATAACAGACAATAAAAGCACACCGCCCCCCCCCCCCGAAAAATATCGGAGAAGCTGAATGAATGGGGAAGGGACCCTCGGAAAGGGAAGCCGCAGCGACACTTTGCCTACTTTACAATTTTGTCTGGAGCCGGACCTGCTGACTGGTCTCCTTAGAAAGGAAAACAAAATCCCACACACTCACCATTAAAAAAAAAAAAAAAAAAAGTAAGTGTGCTGCGCAGAAAGATTAGAACTAACAAAGGAAAAGGAAAGGGCAGGAGGACAGGGATACACATGTTTGGACACGTCCCACGCCTGTCCCCCGCCTGGGAAAGCTGACTCCCCGGAGGGCAGGGATGTGTTGAGTGTGCAGGAAACCCTTTTGCCCTGTCAGTTCCTAATAACAGCCAGGGGCCTGCATCCCAGCAAAGCCTGAAGCAGAGGAAAGGCGGGGTGGGGGGGTGGGGGGGGGGCTCAGGGCTAGGTGGAGGCACTGATGGCTGCGCTGTGCTCCTTCACCTTTCTATAGGCAGGGAAGTTTGCAGAGCCTGTGCCCCGGCCCCACTATACCCGGGAATGTGGCATTTGAATCCGTGCACCTAGAAAACTTTTAGTCCTTGAGAAAGGGCAAGTGACTGAAACTGCCTTTCTATGAGGAGTTACAGTTGTTTTTTGTTTTGTTTTGTTTTGTTTTTTTGATTTTTGGGTCACACCGGGCGATGCACAGGGGTTACTCCTGGCTTTGCACTCAGGAATTACTCCTGGCGGTGCTCAGGGGACCATATGGGATGCTGGGATTTGAACCCGGGTCGGCTGCGTGCAAGGCAAACGCCCTACCCGCTGTGCTATCACTCCAGCCCTGAGGAGTCACAGTTTAGATGGTGTTCTAATCACACATAAGTGCTAACCAGATTTATCTGGGTCCATCGTATGAAGTTGCTGATATTAGCCGCGTGTGTGTGTGTGTGTGTGTGTGTGTGTGTGTGTGTGTTGCCAAAAATCAAACCCAGGGCCTCACACAAGCAAGGCAAGTGCCCTACCACTAAGCTATGCCCACACAGGCCTTCCCTGACCTAAAAGAGTGACTTTTACATAATATCTGTCTGCTCTCTGCCTTGTAGACCAAAGACATAGTTTTGGAAATGTAACATCATGACAGTAAATCTTACCTAGATCCCAACTACCCTGTCTTCAAATCCAGACTGTTCTGTTTCCTTTGAGGAAGCAATTTTGAGGGATTAAAACAATTTTCAGATTTCTTGGGGGAGGACATCATTTACCTATGCTTCTCTTGAGTGACTCAGCACTTAAGCCAACCATCAACATGTTCAAGATCTGAAGAAATTTGCAGGAGTAACCCCTTAGGAAGAAAAGTGTGGGTGTCTATATATCATAGTCCTGTAAATATGGCAAAGCAAACATCAAGTCATCTAACATATATATTTTATTATAAAGGTTAAATGATTTGCCCAAAATCAGAGTTGGTGGTTTGGGTCTAATTGGTGCTAGATCCTTGCATATCTTAAACCGATATGCTTTTCTGAATCCATAGTCCTCATATATGGAAAGAGTCTGAGACTTTGTGAATAGAAATCTCTGCACTGATAAGAAGCAGAGGAAGATGATTTGGTTTGCAATAATTTGAAGATGCAAAACAATTTAAAGAACAACTTAAAAAGTAAAGAGTGGAGAACCTCACCAGGAATGATTGTAGAATGATTTTAGAAGATGCATCAGAACAATTGTCCAAATACAATGACCAGTAACATCAAGAGCAAAATTAATTAATTATGTAAGTGGCTCAAAAACTTTACAGAAAAAAGAAGAGTGTTTTACATTTTTCAAGAATGGTGAAGTTTTGGGGCTAGAGCGATAGCACAGCGGGTATGGTGTTTGCTTTGCACGCAGCCAACCCGGGTTCGAATCCCAGCATCCCTGAGCACCACCAGGAGTAATTCCTGAGTGCAGAGCCAGGAGTAACCCCTGTGCATCGCCGGGTGTGACCCAAAAAGAAAAAAAAAAGAATGGTGAAGTTTTGCTGGAATGATTTCTTATCTATGTAGCTGAGACACTTTCATTTCAGAGTTACTTCTTCAATCATTGCTTTGGATACTTACTATACTCTAAACACAGCTCAGGTATTAGATAGATATTGCTTGACAAAAAAAAAAAAAACAGAAATCCATGCCTTTAGGGAACATATATTTTAGTTGAAAAGACAGAAAACAAACAATAAGATGTAATTGGCGAGGAATTACAAATTGACTTAGAAAGTAATAGATACAAGGATAGGGGGGAAAAAAAGTTCAGGAGAGAAAGCAAAGAATTTGTGCTGCAGTCTTCAATAGATCTGTCTGTATAGGACTCCTAGAAAGACTGGGCTTGAAGAAGAGCTTGAAGGAAATAAAATAATCAGTCAAGCAGTTAGTCAAGGTAAGACCTTCCAGGTCTCCACACGTCACCAAGTTTGAAGTGTGCCTGGGAATTGTGCCCTACAGAGTTGGTGCTGTAACCATTTTTAGAACAGGGCAAGTTGTTTTGCAAAGAGTATCAAGTCTTAGTCTGTCATGGCCAATTTGGTCAAGTTAGAGTTATATTCTGCCATAGGTGATAAGACCAGTACAACCTTAGTCATATGAATAACAACTATATTCTTTATATCTGCTCTTCGAGACTTCTGTGGCCAGAGCCTTAGTTCAGTGTGACAAGGAAGAACTACCACCCAATTCAATTCAGCATTTTATTTTGTTTTTGCTTGTTTGGGGAACAAACCTGGCTGTACTCAGGGCTTACACCTGGTGGTGTTTTGGGGTAGGGGAAACCATATGTGGTGCCAGGAATCTAATCAGGTTCAGCTGAATAAAAGGCAAGCACTTTAGCCTCTATACTATCTCCCTCAATTCAGCATTTTAGTGTCTGATTTAGATGAAACACAGGAAATCCGTCCATTAACTTAGGTGTCAACCATCAGACTAGTGGGATACTATATCTAGCAGGGTATGGCGAAGTCAGATTATCTGACATCCACTGGAAGTTGGTTCTAACTTACTGAGCCTGAATAAATCACTCTATTCCTTCATGTCTCAAAATACATGTCTACCAAGTATAATATACTATCCTTTGTCCAGTCTAGTGGACAGGTTGTAATAGAGTTTAAGTGAGGTAATATTTTCAAAGTATAGCAGAAGCCAGACGTACAGTCCATGTGGTTCAGACACTGCTACAAGCTCAGACTCCGGCACAGTGCCTGGCATCTCATAAATGTTGCTTGAGTGAGTTGAGTGTGCAGATAAGTAATACGTAGTGTGCTAGCCATTCTCACAGCGGCTGCTATGCCAGTGGCCCAATTCCATTGCCTCATGAGTAAGCTCTGCAGAGACGCCAAACTGTCTAAAATTCAAGTACACAGGTCTTCAGGCTGAGAAGTTTGGGGTCTCCTTGGAGTGGGGGTGGGCAGCCTTCCCTGCTCCCCGTACTTCCTGAAGCTCCAGCAGCTGAACCCACATCCCACAACCACCACCACGAAAACTCACTGCCCAGTTAAGTATTCTAGAATTTCTGGAGCCACACCTCCAATCTCTACAATACTAACACCCCTGTAGGAGCACACCAGATTAGATGGGGAAGTACCCTCGAAGCCAACTAAGCTCAACAAACGTTAATACACAGGCTCAAGTAGCGGCAAAAGCTTAGTCAACCCACAGACAGCCACTTAATGTCCTCAGGGTGAGATAGAACCATTTTCACAAATCTTCTTTGACTGAAGTATTTTTTGATCATTGCATTGCCCATTTAATTATAACAAGCAGTATAAAATAAATTATTTGAGCACAACTTCTCCAGATGGAGCCCCGGCAACACTCAGCAGCAACTAACATGGCTCCGGGATGCGGGACTGGGACAACTCCGAACTGCTCTGCCGCTAAGGCAGCCTCTCAACCTTTTCTAAAAACTGAAAACATACAATCTTTTAATGGAAAACTAATTATCAAATGCTTCCTTGGTAGTAGGGCTGTCTATTTTGGGGGGAAACTCCAACAACAATAGTGAGTTTTGTGTTGAAATATGGAACGTAATCAAGGTAAAGAGAAAATGAAATGAAATTCATCAGTTATACAGTTGGGGGTGGGGGGGGCAGGGGCGGCGGGTATACTGGGGTTTTTGGTGGTGGAATATGGGCACTGGTGAATGGATGGGTGTTTGAATATTGTATAACTAAGACATAAACCTGAGAACTTTGTAACTTTCCACATGGTGATTCAATAAAAAAATTTTTTAAAAAGCTGGCCAACGGAAAAATAAATAAATAAATAAATAAATAAATAATTTGGTGCCTGCTATGGGAGCTGACTTGGGAGGCAGTTGGGAAGATAGGGATAATGGTGAAGAGAGGTCACGGTGGTGGTGGTGCTGCTATTGAAATATTAAATGCCTGTAAAAAATACATCATAAACAACTTTGTAAACCATGGTTGTTAGATAAAAGAGGGGAAATTTGGTGTGCAAACCCCCCCCCAAAAAAATCACATCCTATTAGACATGACCTAAATAAAAGTAAAGGGAGTCGGCCAAATATGTAGGTAATTCAGGCAAAATAAAATTTTACAAACACATTTTTAACAGAAGTTATTTTGTACCATGATAGAAAACAATTGACTGCACAATTTTTCTGGAATAGCTTGTTAAGACCTTTGATTTAGAAAAGTGAGATATATTCTTAAGCGGAAGAAGGAAATCAATATTGCTCAGCAGATAAGTATTTAAAAGGAGATGATTCCTTCTCTTTCTCCCCATTTTGCTATTGTTGACATTTCCCATGGGTCCCACACTTGGTTTTGGTGCCTGTTGGAGGTCACCTATTTTTTAGCTCAGAGATTTTTAATGGCAGGACGAAGAATCAACCTTCGAAACGTGGGGAGACTAGGACATAGCTACCAGCTCACACATGCTAGACAGACATTCCACCACAGAGTCACATCCCAGGACCCCAAGAGATTTTATTTTCAAGGATTTTTTGTTTTCAGGTACAAGGAATGTTGCTCACGAGATAGAGTACAGTCCTGCAAAGCCCAGATTACAATCTCAGGCACCTTATGGCCCCCCGACCATGACTGTGTGTGGCCCCCACAACAAATTTTAAAAAGAGAAAACAAAGAAAGTGGGTTCCTTTTCAGTAGTTCCTGTGTTCAGTACATTAAAAAAATGTCTAATTTCTTCACCGTTATAAGATATGAAGGAGAAAAGAAAGTGCAGTATTTTGTACTCTGACTAAACTATTTCAGGTGCCAAGAATTCTGCCCATGTAGCAGACAAACAATGTCCAAAGGAATCTAACCCCAAACTATTTGTATAAGCAAACTGGATTCTACTGAAAATGCCTGCACATTGTGAAATCTACAAGTTATGGCAAGAAAATCCCTGTCTTCTCCTGGAACTCTACCTTTATTATTACTTGAAATTATGAACTGGGATTCTGAGAATCTACTTTGCTAGTTCTGTTAGCTCCACGTTGCAGGGAATCTAAACCATTTTTTTTGAGTTTCTTATTCTTTTTTAACATAATTTATTGAATTTTATTTAATTAAAGGGCCATGATTTGCAAAGTTATTGATAGCTAAGTCTTAGGCATACAATATTCCAACATGAATCCACCACCAACGTCAACTTCCCTCCACCAGTGTTCCCATGATCCATCCCAGTCACTGAACCCCCACCCCCACCTGCCACCTTCACAGGCACATTTCAAGGTTATAATTTAGATCTTATATTTTGGGTGTTGCTGAGTTCTAAGCTTCAGTTATATAGCTACAAAATTCTCCCTCATAACAAGTATATCTGAGACACCCGACCTCTGCTCCCCATTGCTTCCCTTCATCTTCCTTCCACCCTCATTTTCTTTTCTTCTCTGCACTTCTCCTCCTATAGTCGGGGGTCAAGGGAGATCTAGGCATCCTTCTTTCATTACATTTCCTCATCCAGCTCGTCCAGTTATTCTATATCCCTCAGATAAGTGAGATCATGCTGTGTTGGTCCTTCTTCTTCTGGTTTACTTCACTCAACACGATATCTTCTAACGTTGCAATTTCCAACCAGGCCCCAGCATTTAAATCTTACCCAAGTTTCAGTAGGCGCAAAGAGAAGTGTGGCAAGGGCAGGAACTATTTCCAGAGCCCTCACACGCCGATGCCTGCCTAGGAAAGTAGTCATCGTTGTTTTCCTTCTCTAAATTTTTCAAAGGCACATTTTCAATAGAAAAAATTCTAGAAACTGCTGGATGAGTTGAAACAATGGAAAACCATGTTCTCAGACTGATGTTTAAAACAGATCAAGTGCAGGTGCTCTTCTTTTTTTTATAATTTATTGATTTTTTTAATTAGTGAGTCACAGTGAGGGTACAGTTACAGATTCACACATTTTCGTGCTTGTTTTACCCTCATGCAATGTTCGAGAGCCCATCCCTCCACCAGTGTCCATTCTCCACCACCTATGAACCCAGTATCCCTCCCACCCCCCTATCCCATCTCCCCCACCCCACTCCGCCTCTGCAGCAGAGCATTCCAATTTGTTCTCTCTCTCTCCTTTTGGGTGTTGTGGTTTGCAATAGGGGTATTGAGTGGCCATCATGTACAGTCTCTAGTCTACTTTCAGCGTGCATCTCCCTCCCCACTCGGGGTTTCCAATCACATATTACTTGGTGTTCCCTTCTCTATCTGGGATGATTTAACCCCAGCGTGTGAGGCTAGTTTCCAAGACATGGAGACAACCTTCTGGTATTATAAACTACTATTCTTGGGTATTAGTCTCCTACTCTGCCATTTTATATTCCACAGATGAGTGCAATATTTCTCTGTCTGTCCCTCTCTTTCTGGCTCATTTCACTTAGCATGATACTTTCCATGTTGATCCACTGCAGCTGCTCTTCTAACTGCTCTTCTTTCCTTCTTCCATCTAGCCAGAGAAGATGAGGGACATAAAAGGTTGCATTTTCACCAGGAAACTCCCTTTAGAATCTAATTTCTGAACTTGCCTTTTTCCTGAAAAGCAGAGATATAGTTGACCCCCAAGTGAGCACTAAGAATTGTTCTACTTCAGAAACACAAACTCTAACCCTGTTGGAAGTTTCACAGGATCCAGAAGGAATTTCATTAAGATTCAGGAAACAAAACAATTCACTTGAAGGCCTAGACATCTGCCACTGGCTCTACGCCACCGAAGCCCACATTCCAGCTTCATCACTGGCCAATCAGTGACCTTGGGCTAATGATTCAGTATCTATCTGCCTTGGTCTTCTCAATGAAATGTGGGTAGTAGTAAAAAAAGGGGGAAAAATGCAGATTTTTCCATCTCCCCAAGACAAAATGTTCTAGTTTGTGTCACTTGATAAATTATGGGGTTGGGGCTCTGGCAATATTTGTAGATCCCCCTAATTAGCTGCTAAATCATACCAAACAGGAATATTCTAATTTCAGATAACTAGGGAGAATTGTAGTACACACACACAAACACACACACACACACACACAAAATACTTCATATGTATACCATAAAGCGTAAATAAATTAAAAAGACTAAAGAGTGTTTGTCACATATAAATGCATCCATGTACTTACTTTTTGTTATTGTTGTTGAAGGGAGTGCTAGGGACCAAGCCAGCCCAGGACATCAAACATGAAAGGCAAGTGATCTACTGAGGAGCCACCCCCACCCCATCCATGTTAACGATGATGATGATGGTGGTGGACGTAAATGGTGATGGTGATGGTGGTGACTGCCTTTCTGGAAGGCTACTAAAAGCACATCCAAGGGTCTTATTATCCAAAGAGATCAAGGACTAACATCCTGGCGTCTGGTGCACTGTGGAGCAATGAGCAGTAGAGCACTCACAGCGCAGAATCCTGCCGTCACGGGAGATGCTCCATCAGGTTGCCCAGAATGTGTTTGAGCCTCTGTCCCCTTGTCCAGTGTGGGGCACAATCTCTGCATACTCCCATTCAGCAATCAACCTTCCCATCCCAGAGGAAGCTGTCATTTCTCAAGTTGCCATCTCGGAAGCAGAGGGGACTGCTGATTGAGGGGGGCACAAGGAGAAAGCAATGAGAGCAGAAGGCACCCTGGGCAGAGGAAAGCTGTGGCCAGGCCATCTTGCACAAGTGCCCGCAGCACAGAAGGGGACATGTCCAGGAAATAGAGCTGATGGGAAGTTCGAATATCTAGAGACAGAAATTTCATCTAATCCACAAGGAGAAAGAAGGACTGGAGTAAAGAAAGTGACAATTTGCCCAATAAAGGGACTCACAGATTCACAGAATTGGGACAACCCAGGACAGAGGAAATGCAAACTCACTGAAGAACTGCACTGGGCTAAGGGTGCAGATTTGTGCAGCTAGTGTCATGGAAGTTGATACATTTTAACTGGGAAGTGACAAGAGACAGGAATGAATATGCACTCACTATGCACCATTCCGAACACCATCCTTTTTTTTAAATTTTTTTTTTTTATTTTATTGAATCACCGTGAGACAGTTACAAGCTTTCATGTTTGGGTTACAATCTCACAATGATCAAACACCCATCCCTCCACCAGTGCACAATCCCTACTACCTATATCCCGGGTATACCCCCTTTCCCACCCTCCCCCTGCCTCCATGGCAGACAATATTCCCCATACTCTCTCTCTACTTTTGGGCATTATGGCTTGCAACACAGACACTGAGAAGTCATCATATTTGTTCTATTATCAACTTTTGGCATGCATCTCCCATCTCAACTTGTTCCTCCAGCCATCATTTCCTTGGTGATCCCTTCTCTCTTCCATCTACCTTCTCCCCTCCGCTCATGAAGCAGGCTTCCAGCTATGGGGCAATCCCCCTGGCCCTTGTATCTACTGTCCTTGGGTGTCAGCCTCATGTGATGTTATTCTATACTCCACAAATGAGTGCAGTCCTTCTATGTCTGTCCCTCTCTTTCTGACTCATTTCACTTAGCATGATACTCTCCATGTCTATCCATGAACACCATCTTTTTAAGTATTCACTCACTGCAGGTACACTTGGGGGAGTTGAAGGTCAGGACCTGAAATAACTTGAACATTCTATTCATAAGCAACAAATAAACATGCACTGTAGCACTGTCCTTCCGTTGTTCATGGATTTGCTCAAGGGGGCACCAGTAACGTCTCCATTGTGAGACTTGTTGTTACTGTTTTTGGCATATCGAATATACCATGAGGAGCTTGTCAGACTCTGCCATGTGGACAGGATACTCTCAGTAGCTTGCCGGGCTCTCCTAGAGGGACAGAGGAATTGAACCCGGGTCGGCCACGTGCAAGGCAAACACCCTACTCGCTGTTATGTGTTAAACATAACAGCATAACAACTGTGTTGTATGTTAAATATAACAACTAAAATTAATTAAAAAATATTGAGACAATATTTTTTTATATTTTTGTATTTCTAAATAGCCATCAGACTTGTATCTATATTTAATGCAACTAATTACAAGAAACTTCTAGAATGTGAAGGGAGGTAACTCAAAGAACCAAGCATTTGCTCTACATGTTTCAGCTTTCCAGGATTTCATGATCTCCTCGGCACCATCCCGAGAATCCCCAGCACTAAAGCAGGTGAACTTGCTGGGCACTGCTGGGTGTAGTCCAAACCCCAAAGCAGAGAGAAAAGAACAGAAAAGAAGCTCCCAGTTTCCTTCCCAGCTGCGTTAGCCAAGGGAACACAACTGTTGTGGCAGATAAACTCCAAAACCTCTTTAACTTTACGCAATTTAACTTTCTTGGTTTTTTGTCTCTTGCAACAGTACCGCACTAGTGAGATTACCCTACCCCCATAAGCTGGGGAAAATAAACAAAATGCAAAGTTGTGACTTGATGGGCTGCAGTCACCCTCAGCAGGAGGGACTACCCCACCGTGGCCAAGTCCAAGGCCAGAGCTTCTGCAAGGCACCCTCCAATGCAGGTGTCCTGCCCAGCCTGGGGTGGGGGACGCCGACAGGTTACAGCCTCACTTTTGTGCAGGGACCTTCGTATTCTGAGAGAGCCGCAATTTTCCGTGGTGTGTTTGTGCAAATGTGGGCAGGACAGTGGGTCTGGGCGTAGGCAGGCCTGGAGGCGGACCAGGCAGAGCAGCGTAAGGCAGGAGCTCCTTCTTGGGAGTTCCACGAGGCACAGAAATTCCAGCTGGTGCCTCCGCACCAGCCCTGTCAGGATTTCCTGTCATTCAGCAGTATAGAGTGGAGAGTGGTCAATTTCACCTCGACCCTGGGATTTGCCATTTTTCCTGCCAGCAGGCGAGGTCTCAGATAGCATCTGGTTCCATCCAGGCGCAGGAGAGGAACAGACTTAAAAGTAAACACTGAAATGAGAAAGAATTCACTGGGAATTCTTGAGACTCCATTCAAATAGCTAAATCGTTCTGACAGGTGCCTGGCACGCAGAAGGCGCAAATATTTCCTCGTCATGCTACAAATTTTAATTCTTTCATTTCTTGGATTGGTAGTGCCGAATTTCTGTGCCCTGACTGAAACGCCAGAGCAGGTAAGATGAGACTTTCGTATGAGTTTTATCAGTTCGTTTTTACGGTGTATTCTAAACGTTTGTTGTTGTCCTTGGCAAAAATCTTTCTAAAGGAGAGCGCCCGTGGAAAACAGGCTTTTAGTGGCATAACACCATTTTTTCTACTAACCCACTTGTTTCTACTCCAGGGCTAACACCTTCTCTGAGGATTTCTGACTTTAGTGCCAACATTGCTCTTTCTTCTACTGTGGTTTTTGAGTCTCCTGTTTTTGGATTTGTGTTTGACTTGTTTGAATTGTTGGATGGGTCTCATCGCTATAACTACAGTGACATTGTACCATTGTGAGTGTAGAACGTAATCATGGCTGGAGAGCGAGGAGCAAAACTATGCTGGGGAATTCCAGGATGGGTGTCAAATTGTTGTGCTGCACAGGAAGGGCACCAGAAATTCTTCCCTCTCTACCTGCCATAAATTATAAGGTAAGGACGCAGGGCAGGCGACTTGGTAGCCCTGAAGAAGCACAGCCGTTTGCTTGTCCCTCCAGCAGCCTCCTGGAAGCTGTCATCCAAGAACCAGTTCAGAATCATGCCTACAGCAGAGCCAGCTGTAGAAGCTGCCAGAGGAGTGGGTGTGGGGCCAGCCCAGTGATACACTGGCAATGTGCTCCACAAGCTACGAATCCTGCTCTATGAATAAGAAAACCTTGAGGCCAGAGAGATAACAGCAGACCGGGCACTTGCCTTGCACACAGCCAACCTTTGCTCAATTCTTGGTACTGCACATGATACCTTAAGCACCACCAGAAGTGATCCCTGAGCATAGAGCCTGGAATAATCCCTGAGCACAGCCAGTCTGGCCCCCAAACTAATAATAATATAATATCTTGATACAGCTCTGCATCTTTTTTTGCCATGCCAGGCACAGTGCTCAGGATTTGCTCCTGACTCTGTGCTCAGGGTTCACGCTCGTGGGCTCAGGAGAACTAGAGGTGGTGCCCAGAATCGAACTCAGGTTGGCTGCATGCAAGACAAGCACACCGCCCACTGTTCTATCTCTCCGGTCCCTTGTATGAGGAAAACTCTTATCAATACCATGTTTTCTCCTGATGACTTTGCTTCTCACCATGACCTTGACGTGGCATCCAGGTCAGGAGCTCCGCTGCTGAGATTAGATAAGGGTAGGTTTGAACTGTGGCTTTTGTTTGTTGAACAATTATTTCTGGAGGCTGAGAGATAGTACAGAGGTAAATGTTTGCCTTGCGTGTAGTCAACTCTAGTTCAAGCCCTGGCACTAAACATAAACTCCCAAGCACTGGAATAATCTCTGAACAGAGAGTCAGGAGTAATCCTGGAGCACCGTCGAGTGACATTTAAAAAAAAAAGGGGGGGTGCTGGAGTGATAGCACAGTGGGTAGGACATTTGCCTTGCACGCAGCCCGCCCGGGTTCGATCCCCAGCATCCTATATGGTCCCCCAAGCACTGCCAGGAGTAATTCGTGAGTGCAGAGCCAGGAGTAATCCCTGAGCATTGCTGGGTGTGACCCAAAAAAAAGAAGAAAAGAAGAGACAGGAAAGCACAAACATTCCTGACACCTGTTGCTATGCTTCCCTCCCGATTTTTGTTTGTTTGCTTTAATTGTTTTGTAGAAGGGGCCACACCCATCAAAGTTGGGAGGGTGCTTGGGACCAATGATGCTCTGACCTACCAGTGCTAAGGCCACTGGGGTGACACCTGGTGATGGGTCCATACAGAGTCAGGAATCAAATGGGAGGCCTTGAACATGGCAGGTGTGTGCCCTATCTCCCTAACCACCCCTGCAGGGGATTTTAAAGGACAGAAGACAAAAGTGGGTGCCACTGGTCAACTAGTGGAAAAGGTAAAGAGGTGACCCAGAGTTTTCATAATCTGCAGGATGGGTCTGTCTGTGCGCTTTGTAGACGGCAGCAGTGGGTAAGGCGTGGCCTCACTTAGCCACACACAGAACTTTGACTCCAAGCTGTGTTTCCTGACTCCTGAGTTCCAGTTGTCTCTGTCGTACAAAGTGGTTTTATCCTAAACTTGATGCGAGGGTGAAGGAGGCTTGAGAAAGGGAAGAAAGACTTCGGCAAGACCGATACCAGAATCACAATCAGTGATTGATTTGATTCTTGCCAGAAGACAGAGCCAACGTGGGCTGCATCCTTCATTTCAGAAGTTCAGCTGGAGATGTGGCTCAGGGTCAGAGCCTGCAGGAGGGAGGTCCCGGGCTTGATCCCTGGCACCACAAGAGTTCATTCTATCCCCCAATGTTGCTAAGTGTCTGTTTCTAATGTGTCTTTTTGACTTCCTACAATCCAGATATTTACTGAGCCAGACACTGTCCTAGGTGCTTGGGGGGATAGCAGAAGGTCTTCTTCTTTTAAGAAAATCTGCAATGATATCTTTAACAGTTGCTACTTCATTGGGGTTGGAACTGTCAGTGGTCGGGACTAACCACAAGTGCGTGTGGGGCTGAGAGTAGGTAAGATAGAGAAGAGGCCACCAAGACAGTAATAGCTGGAATGATCACGCTGGACAAGATCTGAGGGTTAAAAATAGGTAAGGGATTGATAACCTTTCAGTAACAATATTGCAAATCACAATGCCCAAAAGGGGAGAGAGAGAGAGAGAGAGAGAGAGAGAGAGAGAGAGAGAGAGAGAGAGAGAGAGAGAGAGGAGGAAGGGAGGGAGGGAGGGAGTGGGGGAGAGAGAGAGAGAGAGAGATAGAGAGAGAGAGAGGAAAAGTGCCTGCTACAGAGGTAGGCAGAGAGTAGGGGTGGGGTGTGATGGGAGGGAACCTGGGGATACTGTTGCTGCAAATGTCCACTGGTGGATGGGATGGGTGTTAGAATACTGTATGACTGAAATCCAATCATGAACAGCTTTGTAAGGGTCTGTCTTGCAGTAATTAAATTAAAAAGTTAAAAAAAAAAAAGATCACTACCCAAAAGACTGCAAGGTTTATGTATGTTCAGTCCCTGTCACCTCATATTGTCCCTCAGACCCCGCTAGACCCCTGAGCACAGAGACAGGAGAAAGCTCTGAGCACCACCGGGGGTGGCCCCCCAAATTAAAAACAAAGCAAAATAAAACACCCAAACAACAAAGAAATACAGTCTTTGAAAATACTTGGCTAGACCGCACGGCAGAGCCTGGCAAACTACCCGTGGTTGTATTTGATATGCCAAAATCAGTAACAAAAAGTCTCACAATGCAGATGTTACTGGTGCCCACTTGAGCAAAATCAATGAACAACGGGATGACAGTGCTACAGTGCTATAGTTCAAAATGTCAGAGCACATGGCTAGCATGTGTGAGGTCTGAGTTCGATCTTCTGGTGGTCTCTGAGCACTTCAGGGTAAGGCCCGATTGAAAGAGAAAAGATTGTAAATGCCTGAGGAGTGGACACTTTGTTCCACAGCTTCTAGCACGCAGACCAAGCAGCCCTGTGCAGCCACTGCTGAAAGGTTCTCACTGTGACCTGTTGGTTTGTGACCAGTTAGACTTGAGTTGTCCCGTGGAAAATCTTCCCTATTGCAAAGAGAACTCTACAATATAGTTTTGGTTTCCCATTTAGGTAAATAAATACATTTTTATTTTATTCCCATTTAAGTAAATAAATTCTATTCCCATTTAGGTAAATAAATACAGCTCCATTACCCCACTTCACAAATGGGTGGTACAAATAATTCCTGGATTTATTAAGCATCTTGGTGACACTTCTTGTTTGTTCCAACATCCTTTCCAACAAAGACGTAAAGCATCCCACCAATCTTTATGTTCAGACCTCACAGCCACCGGCGTCATTCTATGACATGAAGCCAGTGGAAAGGCTGCCAAACCTGGCTCTGAGAGTGGGATTTGACATATTTTTCATGTCTACCTAGGCAAAAAGATGCGATAAGAAGGCTGTCCTTACGATTAAGACCGAGTGCCAAGCCTGCTCGGACAACTCTGCAGTCAATTGCCCTGAGGGCTACACCAAGATCACCAAAGGCAGTTTTGGGATTCAAGACTGCAGATATTGGTAAGAAAAAAAAATGAGTCTCTTGAACTCAAAGGAGTGTCTACCCAAAGTGAAAAATTTCATTCTCAAAGACAAGCATTTCCCTAATTTTTTTTCTCATTCTAATTCTAAATCTAATTTTTTTTCTCATTCTGATATTATTCTCAGTCCAAACTAAAAATTATGCTAAAAGTCTGCTCCTCTTCTCACTAACAAGCTGTGATCCTGACACTGGTGAGAAGCCAAAAAGGGAAGAGACATGAATTGGATTTTCTTCACATTATGTGCTATCAGTTTCTTCCTATAATTCTCTCGTGATTCAAACTCATCATTGAAAGCTGATCCTCTCACAGCCCGAGCAGCTGTTTTACCCACCAGGAAAGAGTCACACAGCTCAAGTGCAGCACTTTTTTTTATTATTTACTCGGTTTACTAATTTAAATATCCCTCGATTAGTGTGTTTCTTACACAAGAAAAATTAGTATAATATCTTGTTTAGTGTAAATGCACGCCACGGATAGCTTGCCAGGCTCTGCCGTGGGGGCAGGATACTCTCAGAAGCTTACCAGGCTCTCAGAGAGGGACAGAGGAATTCAGCCCGGGTTGGCCGAGTGCAAGGCAAACGCCCTACCCACTGTTCGATACCTTCGATATGCCAAAACCAGTGACAACAAGTCTCACAATGGAGACGTTGCTGGTGCCCGCTTGAGCAAACCGATGAACAACGGGACAACAGTGCTACAGTGCTACAGTGTAAATGTAAGCCTTAACACCACTCTACCTCACTGATCAGATTCACTTCATGTGCCTGTACTCTGTTCTAAAACTAAAATAATTTTTCACTGAAGTTTCCCAACATTAATTGACCTAGAACTAATACATAGGCAGTATTTGACAGAGATAACCAAGATATGTTAACAAGGTGATGACACATTTCAACCGGTTTCTCTTGAAAATATTGAAAAGATATTAGGCTTGGATTTAAATTTTATGATGACTTTATTAAAAATGAAAAAAAGTTTTTTGTATTTGGAACTTATTTTTATGACCAAAATAAATATTTGTTTCTATATATCTCCACCCCCACCACTGCACACATACAATCTGTAAACACACAGAGCAAGATACATGCACTCAAGTTCCCCTTTAATATGGAAGATTTCGTTCCATCATTCATTTATGCTGGAACAATCCCAAGACTGTTTCCTGAGAGAATGTTTGCTTTTTACCTTTGACTCTTCCCCTTCGTCTTTCTAAGAGATGTTCCCTTAGTATTTTCAAGCTTACAAAGAAGTTGTCAATTTTGTCTCCAACTTGAGTGCCCATAATGCCAGTGATTCTACTGGCATTTCACCACCGTTCAAGGACTGGCTTGAGAATGCCACCTTAAACTCCCTGTCATACTCGTTTGAACAGTCCATTGAAAGAAATGAGGTTTGGAGGTTTGTCTCTTGGTGCAGTAAAGTTAAACCCTGAAATGAACCATAGCGAGATCTTAATTCTTGTTGTTGAAGAATTGTTCTTAACCTCCATTGATTGATTTTCCAGAATTTCATTTCAGCTGATGCAGAAACAGTTCTAAGGAACTCATTATTTTATCTTCCTTGATAAAATTGTGCCAAATGTCACTCACTCACTGTATTATATCATCTATCACTGAATGCCATATGCTGAAATGGCATAAAGCATTGAAGTCATTACCATCAATTTTGGGAGACTTTACTTGAGTAATCCAGAATCCACCAAAATGAACTTTCAAATTATGCTAAACAACCCATAAAAATTAAAATAAAGTTAACGTATGTATGTCAAAGCAGGAATCATATGCTAAATGCACAACCTATAAAAAGCTACTTCTGGGAAAAGAGTTGATGAAATAAATCATTTTTGCTTTTCAGGGTGTGAGCACTGCTTCTAAAACAGCTGTTATAAAACAAACCCTGAACACTATTCCTCACTGTCACTGTCATGCTCATCGATTTGCTCAAGCGGGCACCAGTAACATCTATCTACCTTTTTCCCTAAAGGGAAATATAAAAAAATCTGATATTTTTTCAGCTAGTTAAAACAAGCAAAAAAAGTCTTTGTAAAAGTGAAGTTGTATTAACTCAAACTTTCAACAATCAGGAATATCTCTATTAATTTCTCTTCTAACATTACTTTAGATAGCTCATCCCTATTTTTATTGTGCCTTAACTTTAATCATCCACGTTTGCCCTTAAAAATCACGGAGGGGTAGTCAGAGAAAGAGTGCAGGGGTTAAGGCATTTGGCTTGCCTGTTGCCAAACCAGTTTAATCCCTGACACTGCATAGGGCCTTCAAGCACCATGAGGAGTGATCCCTGAGCACAGAGCTAGGAGCAAGCCCTAAGCACCACCAGGTATGACGTCCCCAAAATATCATATAATTAAATTGCATTTGATAATGCAAATTTTATTTAAGCAATGAGTATTTTAAAATGTTTATATTGGGGGGTGGGGCTGGAGTGATAGCACAGCGGGTAGGGCATTTGCCTTGCATTCGGCCAACCCAAATTCGATTCCCAGCATCCCATATGGTCCCCTGGGCACCGGCAAGAGTAATTCCTGAGTGCAGAGCCAGGAGTAACCCCTGTGCATCACCGGATGTGACCCAAAAAGCCAAAAATAAATAAATAAATAAAAATAAAATGTTTATATTGGTAAATGTAGGGAAAAATGTACACACAGGGCAATCCAGCTACCTCAAGCTCATTGCTTGGCTCTGAATGTGGGCTCACGTCCTGTGTTTATCTCCAAGGTTCACATACGGGCCGAGAGGATACAGCATAACCCTCCCCGGGTGCCGCCACATCTGCAAGAAGGACTATGTGCAGCCACAGTGCTGCCCCGGACACTGGGGCCCAGACTGCATGGGTAAGTGCACCCGGCCTTGAGCTCAGGGCTTGCGTCAATGTTCCATTTCACAGAAAAGTGAAATGACTGAGGCCTGATGCAAAGGAGGTGGTCAGTACTGTTTTCTGAAAAAAAAAAAAAAGAGAGAAATTCAACTCCATGTAGAAACTTGCTCTTTCCTTTTCAGCCTTTATATTCTCCTCCAACTAGAGAATCTGTCTCTAGGAGCAGGCCTGGGCAAGCTGGACAAAAGGGACGAGGGAAAGAAAAAAATTCATTTTCCTGAGAAAAGATAATATTCCAGAGAGGAAATAAGAATGCGGGGCTATTATAAACCAGAAGGTGATTTTTTTTTCTTTTGGGGTCATACCGGGCGATGCACAGGGCTTATTCCTGCCTCTGCACTCAGGAATCACTCCTGGTGGGTTCTCAGGAGACCATATGGGATGCTGATGATCGAACCCAGGTTGGCCGCTTGCAAGGCAAACATCCTAACTGCTGTACTATTGCTCCAGCCCCCAGAATTTAAGGTGATTTTAAGAACCAATTTTTATGACAGCATCTACCAGGCCCTAGGTATTGCTTGGCAGCAGAAATCATCATTACATCTTCTAACAATTTAAGTTCTAAGATGCAATGTGAGACTCTGTAAGGGCACATTCCACTGTGAGGAAACTACTAACCAAGTCAGAGTCCACGGCTGGCTTGAACCCTGGGGGAAAGCAGAGCATCTGCTCACTGACACGGAACTTCCGTCCTGATGCCAGTACTTAACACTCAGAAGTGGCGCAGTCCTTGCTACATGCTGCAAATGATGTGAATTCCCTCTTATTGACAGAAAAAAAAATCAGACCTTTAAATTCGTGTGTTTATATTTATTTTTTTTCTTGTTTTCTTTTATATATATATATTTGTTTTTCATCTAAGAGGAGGTAATGAAACACCTCCTAAATGTGCCACTTACAGGGAAAAATTATTCTCTTCTCTTTTGTTGTTTGGGATTTTTTTTTTCAATTAAAATAATACAAACAAGGGCACAGCGGGTAGGGCATTTGCCTTGCATGCAGGAGACCCGGGTTCGATTCCCAGCATTCCATATGGTCCCCTGAGCACCGCCAGGAGTAATTCCTGAGTGCAGAGCCAGAGTAACCCCTGAGCATCGCCGGGTGTGAGCCAAAAAAGCAAAACAAACAAACAAACAAACACACACACACACACACACATATATACATACACACATACACACACACACATATAAACAGCATGCACAGCTTGCAAATTTTCCTTTGGGGGGAAGTAATGGCTGTGTGGGCCACACCCCGTGATTCTCAGAGGTTACTCCTGGCTCTGCGCTCAGGAATTACTCCTGAAAGTGCTGAGGGGACCACATGGGAAGCCAGGGATCAAGCCCAGGTTGGCCACGTGCAAGGCAAGCATCTTACCTGCTGTTCTATCTCTCCAGGCCCAGTTTGCAACTTTTCCTAACACAGCCACTTGTGTTCTGTCACGTGTAGACCCCTAGATAGTCTGACTGATCTCCTTAGCCCAAATTGCTTGCCTCACATTGTCTTCCTGTTGTGTTTGTTGCTGTCATTGTGGTGGTGATGGTGTGGGTGGGAGGGGGAGTGGATTGCGGTGTGTCTGGGGGGGGAGGTTTTGCACACTTTGTGGAGTTTGCTGTTTGTTTTGTAAGTGTGTTTTCCTTCCTTCCTTCATTCCGTTCCTCCTATTGGTGCCGCTATTGAAATGATCTGGGGTCACACACACGCCCAGTTCTTGCTCGCACCCTTGGTTGTGGTGCCCATGAGGCTTGGCAGCGTGGGCTGTAGTGCTCATCAGGGATTGCACTCCTTTACTGGTGGCATTTACTTGACAACATTTTGGTTGTAGGGTTCATCAGGGGGTGCAGTGATGCTCATTTGAGTTGCTCTCCAGAAATCAGGCACTCCCGGCCAAGTGCTCCTATAACTCTTTTAGGGAATTGGGGGATCTCCTCAGCAATACTTGGGAGTCGGGGGGCTGCCCCAGGGACCACCTGGCCCCGCAATGCCAAGCCTGACAGTTAGATGCTCAGACAAAGCCCATGTCCAGTGGTGGTCCCAAGGGTCTCCAAGGCCATCCCAGCAACCCCAGAGGCCAGCCAGGACCACAGCCTGGTTCTTCTCGTGGTGCTCTACATTCCCTGTGTCCCTCGGGGACTGGGCCGTGCCAAGGACTGAGCTCAGGGCATGGTGCATGCAAGACGGGTGCCCCAGTGCTTTGAGCTTTCTGCCCTCACATCTTTTCAGAGGTGGTGCTTGCGGGGGGCAGGGAGGCTGCTCACACACATCTGGCCAGGATGCAGTGGCAATCCTGTGCCTGTGCGGGGTCACAGACTGCAGAGCTGAGGAGATAGTGCCCGTTGGCCACTCCAGAGACCCAGCTCGCCCCCTCACACCTGCACGGCAGCAGGTCCGCCCCTGAGCCATCCGTGCTGTGCTGTGCTGTTGTGTTGTGCTTTGTTTTGTTTTATTTTGTTGGATGGCCACACTCGCTAATGCTCAGGGGACCATGTGGGGTGCTGAGAATCAAACCCAGCTTGGCCACATGCAAAGCAAGTGCCCCGCGTGCTGTACTACCTCTTTGACCCTATGCTGTTAGGTTGTTTGTTTGTTAGTTTGTTTCCTTTGGGGGGTTTAAAATACCATTAGTAATTGTTTCTTATAGCATTACTTCCCAACGCCAGGCTCAACCGCCAGTGTATCCATCTTCCTTCCCCAAGGACCCCAGTATCCCTCCCTCTCATCCCCTGTCCCAACTCAATTTTGTGGATTACGTTCTCCCGTTATGTGTCTTTTGGCCCTTGTTACCCTACACCTGGCTACATATCTTTCAGTCCCACATAGGAGAGAGAAAGACCATTCTGTATCTGGCCCTTTCCTCCTGACTGACTTCGCTCAACATTCTGTAGTTTCATCCATTTTGCTGCAAATTGCATGATTTTGTTTTTCCTTAGAGCTGCATAGTATTCCATTGTGTATATATGCCAACACTTCTTGATTCATTCATCTGCAGTTGGGCATTTGGGTTGTTTTCATACCTTGGCTATTGAACTAAGTGCAGTGGTAAACATAGGTAGGCATGCCTGTGAGAACAGCATATAACAAAAAATCTGGAAACAGCCAGTGTTGGTGGGTTTGTTGTGAGAAAGGACCCCTCATCCACTAATGGTGGTAATGTCATCTGGCTTAACTTCTATGGAAAGTAATATGGGGTATTTTTTCAAGTGGGAGTAGAAGTTCCATATAACTTAGTGATACCACATCTTGGCATCTCTCTTGAAAACACAAAACTATTAATTTGTGGTGTTGTTTTTAACTAATAAATACATTGGTGATAGCTTTCATTCACTCAGGTGAATGGCATTTGGCACTAGAGAGGTACTTGCTCTTCATTATCTGATTAACCCTTTAGACAAACTTTTGAGCTAAACATTTCTATCCCAGTTCACCGGTGGGGAATCAGAGTTCTGAATAACTCTTGCCCGTTTCCTCTGAGCTGGTAAGTGATGGAACCAAGTGAAATTTAGGACAATCTGACTCAAAACCTGCTGTCTTTCTGCTTGTTCCACTATCTGAATTGGGGGGCTGGGTGGTAGGAAAGAGGGAGTGTGTGTGTGTGAGAGAGAGAGAGAGAGAGAGAGAGAGAGATTTCTTTAAATGAGTTTCTCTTTTTCACCTTTCCATTCAGTGTCTGATTCATTCTGACCAGGAGAAGTGCTATCCTAGAGTATTCTGACTCTTCTCTCTGTTGACTTGAATGCCTCAGCTTCTCCCAGTATGTTGGTACTGCCAATTTCTGAGTTGATCATAGCCAAATAAAAGGATTCAAAAGTCAGACTTCCAGATTTCAGGAACTTTCTTAGCACCGAAGGTGGTCTTGTTCACGTTCCCTTCTGAGAGACATCTCAATAGAAAGGGAAGAACTTGGGATGTTCTTTTACCTTTTTAGCCCATGAAAATAAATCTAGTAACTAAGTTATTCAATAGACATACTAGAGACCAGCAAAAGTTTTGTCCATGCCACAGTCATGTAACATGTCCAACCTGATGAACACAGACTCCAGCCAAGAGGACAAAAGAACCTGGGCCAGTGATCAGTAGTTCCAGTTATGAACCCCGTTTCCTCATGACCAGTTTGGATGAGCTACTTTTTTGCCTGTCCCTAACTGCCCTT
The DNA here is from genome assembly GCF_027595985.1 of Sorex araneus. Taxonomy (NCBI): domain Eukaryota; kingdom Metazoa; phylum Chordata; class Mammalia; order Eulipotyphla; family Soricidae; genus Sorex; species Sorex araneus. The sequence continues at coordinate 45,058,083 of NC_073311.1, forward strand.
TCAAGCGGGCAAGGAACTTACTTGCAAAGGAACTAATACACAAAAACTTCAGTAGCTGTTTTAAAATATTGATATAGCTCAAGGTAGTTATAGCAACGTGTATGAGACAAAGAAGGTATTTGGTAAAACTATCTGATGGAATAACGATGAGGGAACCACTATAAAAATGATAACTGGGGGGAAGAAAAGAAAAATACTCCCTTGATTTAAAAAGGAGGGTAAAAAAGCACCATTTCTCTGAATAGTGGGTTAGTTTGTTTGGGCAGTGGAGACACGCACTGAAGCAGTCGGGACTTACTCTAGTTTCAGTGCTCAGGAATCACTCTTGGCTAGATTTAGAAGACCATATGTGGTGCTAGAGATTAGATGGGATTGGCAAGACCTTAATACCCACACCATCCTGCCAGACCCTGAGGGTGGCTTTAACAGCGGATAACTCATAAAACATGAGCAGCAGACAAACCATTCAAATTCATTGGTGGGTTTCATGTCACTGCACTGTGCCACAGAGCCAGAAAAGGGTGCCTGCACATCTGGGCCTTTCTCTCCGCTAGGTGTCAAGACCAGAGACGCTTAGCCCGTACAAGTCAAGGCCAATGCATAAGTTCTGTTATCCTCTCACTGGGGAGAAAGGCTGCTTCTCTTTATCTTCATCTTCCAAACACACTGAATGTCTCAAAAGGTTTCCTTCCTCTGGCTCAGGAAAGTGATCAATCCTCTCCGGGGCTCTGTATCTCACTTCTCACATGTTAGAGCAATGACAAACAAGATCTGATTATCCCAGGACATTTCCGGGAGCATAAGACCATTTCGGAGCTGCTGACACGTGTCCATCCTTCTTCGGGAGGAAGGGCGATATCCGGGATGGCCTTCCCTACACCAAGGGGTGCGGCAACTGCCACTTTTTAGACACATTGACACAGACATTTCCATCCAAGCCCTGTGGCTTACTTTTCTAATCGCTTTCAGATTACCTGATTCAAGGCAGAAAATAGCTCCAGCATCAGCTCTGAACATCTGGAAAACACAGATAAGCACAATTTTTTTAATTACCCACCAACTTCTGAAATGAATGCATAAATTCTCACATAGGAGGGAGAGGGAAGAGAACATATTATTTTCACATGAAGAACAAATTGCTACTCAAATTTTATAGATACATATACAGATATGTATACATATTTGCTTTTTGAGTCACACACATCTGGCGATGCTCAAGGGTTACTTCTGGCTCCGCACTCAGGAATCACTCCTGGTGGTACTCAGGGGACCATATGGGATGCTGGGGATCGTACCCGGGTCAGCTGTATGCAAGGCAAATGCCCTACCTTGCTGTGCTATCACTAAGGCAGATTTAATATATTTTTATCTCATTATAATTTGCATTGGGCCAGAGATAGTATAACCATTAGGACACAGCCTAGTTTGATTCCCTACATCACATGGTCCCCTAGAGCATCGCCAAGTATAGTCTTAGAGGTCCCCAACATGACCGGCATATGTCCCTAGTACCCCAGCACCATGGGGCTAAGAATGTGAGCAGGTGAGGAAAAGGCTGCTCGTGAATTCAATTATGACCAAAACTCTTACTATTTCAGAGGGTAGTGTGCTTAGTTCATATTTATAAGATCAATGTAATTAAATTCCATGCATTTACTTTTGGTTCATGGTGTGTGTGTGTGTGTGTGTGTGTGTGTGTGTGTGTGTGTGTGTGTGTTCAGAATACTTTCCTGTTTTCTATTCCTTGCCATTCACTGCAATGGTTGCAAACGACAGACTCCAGATTTGAAACCACTGTTTGATTGTATTTTATTCCCACTTTATTTAAACATCGTGGTTTACAAGTTTGTTCACATGATAATTTGTTACAGGCATTAAATATTCCAGCACCAACTCCACCACCCCTGTCACCTTCCCTCCACCACGGTCTCCATTTCCCAACTACCCTTCAAGCTTGCCCCATACCAGGCCCATAATAATGTATTTTATACTACTTGTCACCATTAAATGGCTAAAAGAATGATCAAAAAAAATATTTCCATCGAAAATATTTGTGAAAATTGTTGTATCTGACCATGGGGACATTAAATCCTTGTCTGAGAGAAACCTCTGTTTCAAGCACCTACTTTGGGGCTTTGATAGATAGGTTGTACTGAGGTCACATGAGACATCTATTTCATATCCGTTTCACAGGCGGATAATCCACGCAGAACTAAAAACGGGAATACCAGCACATGTGTTTGGTTACAAGCTGCTCATGCCCAGCTTTGAGACAAAAGTGGTGACATGCAAGAGACCCTCCTGGAGTTCCTTGAGAGATAAAGTCACAGTGAGGGGGGATCCCTGACCTCCAGCTGGTCAGGAAGTTTATTCTCTTCCTCTAAAGAAACAACTGCTGATGCCTCGCTATTTGCTGATACTGAGAGCTTGCGAGAGTAAAGCTTAACGCCTGGGTGAGCAGTCACCAGCAAAGAAACCACCAGAGTAGCCCGGATTACAGAGAAATGAGATAGTGCCCTAAGATCGCCTTATCAGGCACTAAAGTCTTGCAGTGCTTAGAAAATATGCCCTGAGAGCCAAATCCCAAACCATCTCATTTCAGACATGGATTCTGAGTGTCAGTTTCATCATCTTGTTCCATCATGAGGGCCTAGATGGTAGCAAATGATTTGAGAAGCAGGAAAGAAGTCCACAGACTTCCCTTAGAAATTTTATTTAAAAAACAAATAAGGGACAAGCGTTGGAACACTATATGACTAAAACTCAATCCTGTGAGTTTTACTAAAACTTTGTAACTGTGGGTGAAAAAATTAAGTAATGACAAAAAATAAAATAAGTCATTTTTTGAAAATTGTTAAAATATTTTTAGGGTATAAAATAAAACCACCACCACCACCCACCTACCCACACCCCCCACCAAACACACACACACACACACACACACACACACACACACACACACACTCTTGGTATATTTTTTGAAAAATTTCTCCCAGAGAATAATTTGTTGAGCACCTACTATATACCAAACATACAAACATCTAGTTTATGACATTTTGGTTAACAATAGATCTAATGATAAACTACATACAGGACCTTTTTCCTATTAGGGTCTTTTCATACAGCTTAGGTCTATAGTTAATTACACTGTCTACATATGTGTGATCACACAATGACAATATTGCCTGAGAATACATTTCTCAGAATGTCACCCTATTATTAATCATCGCCTGGCTGCATACGACTACGACATGTCCGGTCCCAATCCTGCAAAGGACCTCACAGACAAATTAGACACACACACACACACACACACACACACACACACACACATACAGAGGAAGAAAAAGACAGAACTGAGAGAGCCCCAGTGAGGCCTGAGGAAATATGAAAAGTTCTGCATCTCTCCTTGGGGTGCCACCTAGTAAGTGCAAGGTCACACTAGAGTCCCCCCACCCCAACCCATTCCTCCTTCCTCTTCTCCGAGGTATCTGATTGTGTTGTCAAGTCAGCTGCAAGAGAGGTAGCTCCACCTCACCCCCACCCAACACACACACACACACACACACACACACATACACACACTGATCTAATCCTAGAAAACTTGCTTCCCCCATTAGCTGGAATTTGTTGGTGCCTAGAGCTGATTCCCGGGCGCCTGAGTTTCTTCTAATTCTCCCTGCAGCTAGTGTGGTTGTACTACAAGATCGCAAGCTCTTAGTCACCTTAACATCCTGTCCCAGCTTTATCCTATTCTCATCATGGGGCCTTGCAAGGAACTTACTTTCCCAGAAGTGTTGTCGGATTGAGAAAATCATCAGGGAGAGCATCCCAGTTAAATTTATTACAGATTTTAAAAGATTGATATACGTGTGGTATTTAGACACAACTATCCCCAAAACTCCTTCACTGCTAACCTGCACTTCCAGCTGAACTGCATCCAGTGTTTAATCTGGTCATGCTCAGTGCCCTCATCACTGAAATGGAGATGATGAGGCTGTAAGCCAGTCTCCAGAAGTCTTGCTGGGGATGGAGTGAGCGTGTACTCAACAAGCCCTCAGACACAGCTCCCTCACGGGAGACACACCGACTCTTCCCCTGACCCTTTCTGTCCGTGGGTGATTCTCCAAAGACTGCCTGCACTCAATTCCAGGGAGTATTTCTTGACTGGATTTTCTACTCTACGGCCCTGATCTCGTATATTCTGGCTTAGTGGCTGAAGACTTAAATTTTGAAACATGTGGGCCTGGTTGCAAGATGAGTTTTCACATTTCCCAACCACATGAAGTGAGACGGGTTTGTTCATTTCTCTGAGATTCTGGTTCTTATCTCCGACATGAAAGGAGGAGGATGGTGATAATCATGAGGAAAGGGACATCTTCCTGCTTGCGTCATAAGCATGGAAAGGCTTGGGAGAAAGCAAAGACACCACCTACAGGTGACTCCCCCAAGCACAGTCCCAGGCAGGCCTGATAACTCTGACTAGAGCAGCAGCTCTCTTCAAAGAGGAGGGAGCACTGGGAACATCTTCAGGAATAAGCTGAGCACCAAGGCTGCCTTCACCAGCACCTGCTGGCCTGCTCCCTTTGGGCACTGGCAAGACTTTATTTCACTTTCCTATAAAAACTTTTTAAAAAAATGACCAGCTTTGGAAATGATTACAGACATCTGATGAATCTTGAGTGAATGAATGAATGAATGAATGAATTACATGACATGATATGACATGACTTTTAAAAAGCTAGAGCAGGGCCAAAGAGGTAGGACAGGGGTGAGGTGCTGCTTTGCATGCAGTCAACCTGGGTTCAATACACGGAACCATACATGGTCCAGAACCCCTCCGGGAGTGATCCCAGAGTACAGAACCAGGAGTAAGTCCTGATCCCAGCTGGGTGTGGCCTAAGAACCAAAGTGTGGAGAAAAATAAAGGAAGAAGTGAAAGCTATCGGCATAAAGAAGAACCATTACAAGCCTTGATGGCCCAAATGAGGTGGAAAATAATCCTTATCTCTGAGCCTGATGGTGAGGCAACCTCTCATCTCTGGGTCTCGGTTTCCTCTTAGATAAAGAGTGCTCGGAACCACTTCACTCACTGTGTTGAAGACTGGACATACTTCGATACAATGTACTTGGCACTCAACCCAGGGCACAGAGGCTAAGAACAATAATAATAAGCAAGGACAGCACAAAAAGAAAACAAACAAGTCCAGAAACCATTTTAGGGACATCTGACCCATGGGAGGTGTTCCCAGTGGCTTGTAAAATGGTCTTTTAGATGAAGAAATGCTTTGTGAATCATGGTTCTCTTCCAACTAAACTATGTCAGCAGAAGACTGAGAGATCAAAGGCAAGAAAATATATATCACTTATCGTGTATTTGCTTTTAAATATCTCTGCTGGAGTCAGAGAGATAATATACAGGCTAAGGCACTTGTCTTGTACCCTGCCAGCCCCAAGTCTACCCAGGCACCTCACGTGGTCCACTGAGCACCATCAGGAGTGAATCCTGAGAACAGAGCCAGGAATAAGCCCAAGCACTACTGTTGTGGCCCAAAAACAAACAAAAGAATGGCTTTCTAAGGAATAGGATATAATTCAGCAGTAGAACAATTGCCTACATGTATGAGATCCTGAATTCTATCTCTGAAAAAAAAAGTGTGTGTGTGTATTTGTGTGTATGTGTGTGCTCGCGCACAGACTAGAGCAATAGCACAGAGGGTAGGGCGTTTGCCTTGCACCCAGCCAACCTGGGTTCCTCCATTCCTCTTGGAAAACCCTGCAAGCTACCGAGAGTATCCCTCCCGCCTGGCAGAGCCCATGCCAAGCTACCCATGCCAAGCTACCCATGGCATATTCGATATGCCAAAAATAGTAACAAGTCTCACAAAGGAGACGTTACTGGTGCCCTCTCGAGCAAATCGATGAACAATGGGACGACAGTACGACAGTGCTACAGTGCTGCTCCCAGTCAGTATGGAGTATAAACTATAGGAAAAGACCCCTTCGGAGTCAAAATAGAAGTAGAGATGAATTCATGATTCACAGGGACATAAATCACTTTTTCTACCTTTTTATTGGGCACATAAACTGTTACTGGATTTATTTATTTTTTAAGTTCTAATTTTACATAAAGTAACACTTGCCCTTTTTAGGAAATAGTTATGATTGCTGACTCATTTGAACAATTGCAAAACAGCCACCACAATTTAGGTAAAGAAACATTGTATCATCCCCCAACATTCCCTTCCTTGTCAAATTCACTTCCAAGTCCCAGCTGAGCGCAAACACGGACATATTCCTCTGCCTATAATTTTACCATTAGGTTCTGTGGCTGGAATTACACAGCATGTACTTTTTGGAGCCTGGTTCCTCTTTTTTTTTTTTAGGGGTGGGATAATATACCCACCCTTCCAAGCAATGTTCAGGAGGCCAGGGGCTTTCTCAGATTCCTCTGAACTCTGGACACTTTTCCACCTGTCTGCGCTACAGCTGTCTTTCTTTCCTGTAATTGCTCTTCTGGTTTTCTCTTTCTCCCTAACTTTAAGGAATTTTATTGTGATGTATAACTTTCTTCTTGTATCTTTCACTAGGCACTAGTTAGTGTAGATTGATGGAGTCCTCAATATAGCTATTTTGTGGTCAAAATATTTCAAATATATTTTCTGCTCTTTTCTCTTTCATACTTCATTGATACAAATGCTGCAGTGCTTGAAGTTGTCCCACAATTCACTGATGTCCTGTTCACTAATTTTTCAATCTTTTTTCTGTTTTATTTTGTATGATCTATTTCTATGTCTTTGTCACTAAACTCTTTTCCAAGAATTTAAACTGCCGTTACTTTTATGTACTGTGTTTATATCTCAGACATTCTGTATTCATCTCTAAATGTTCTAAATGGGTTTAATTTGACATAATTAGATAGCCACGCTAAACATGCTTTCCCCCTTCTACCTTCCTCAATATATAGAATATGGATATAAAAACTTTCACATATTTTTCTATTAATTCTATACTATGTATTATTTCTGAGTTGGTTTCTATGAACCTTTCTTTTGTCTCATGATTTTGCATGCCTGATACATTTTTTATTGGGTGTCAGTGTTGTGAATTTTGCTTCATTATGTGTTTGATAATCTTGTGTCTTAAAAACAAATATTTTTGAACTCCCCTCTTAGACAAGCCAAACTATACTATAATATAATATCACCCCAAAAGAAAACTATAATATTCCAAGCCAGAAGAAAATTATAATCAAATTTCTGGAATATAATAAAGTTAATTGTAAGCTCATTTTTAAGTGTTGTTCATCAGGCCTAGAGCAACCTTTAGTCTGAAGCTGATTTCTCTATGAACAAGGTCATCAATTCCTATTTATCCCCTATGGGGGCAAAGGGGGTAAGCACCCCACACCCTTTAGTGTTCAGGGAACCGTATGTGGCAACAGAAGTCAAATAGAGCTTGACTGCATCCAAGGCAGGAGCCTTACCTCCTATAATACCTCTCTGGCCCTCAGCTCCAGAACATCCATGCTGGTGCTCCATGTAATATGAGACTTTCCACCCTGGCTGACAAAAACACTCAGTATTCCCGGTCTGGTATGAGCTGGATGCTAATCCTGCATCTGCCTGACTCCAGTCATTTTGCTTCAACATTAGACTCTACATATCTAGGAGTCTTCCTTTCTTAGGCATGATCAGTTCTTCCTTTTCTTTTTCATTTTAACGGCTTTATTAGGGTTCACAGTATACTTTTTTTTCATTTTTTATTAAAGAACTGTGATTTGAAAAGTTATCGAAAGTTAGGTTTTAGGCACCTAATATTTCAGCACCAATCCCACCACCAGTGTCAACTTCCCTCCACCAGTGTCCCATATGCCCTCTGCACCCCAAGCCCCACCCACCCCGTTCCTACCCGTCACCTTGACAGGCACATTACAGAGCATCAGTGGCTGCAGCTTAGAGCTCATGTTTTCAGTTTTGTTGAGTCGGTGTTTGGGATCTATGACTGACCAGTTCTCGACCCTGCAGGAGGAGAGGGAAGCTTCACGGAGCTTCAGAGCTCCCTTGCTTTGTCCCCGTGTAACTCTCGTGTCTGGTTTGCCGGCTGATGGACTCTAGTCTCCCTCTCTAATGTTGAGCATAGTGTAGGTTGGGGTGCTGGGCATTCTACATAACCCTCCCTTATTTCCCAGGGCAGAGCCCTGACCCTTACAAATCTCTTCCTCTCACTTGTGACTCTGTGGTGGCCTTTCTTTTCTGTCAAAGGTGTCCAGTCCATCAAGGGTGGGGGACCTCAAACAAGGTTCTGCAATTAGCCCAAGTTTGGTAGTGGATATTGGCACAGCTACTTCCGACACAGGCTCTCCTAATTCAGCATTTCCTTGGTCTCCCCAACTTCCAATTGCATCTAACTCAGTGGGAATTTCAGTTTCCCTCTTGGTTCCCTTTCCCTGCCCTGTAAATCAGTGCTCTTGGGAGGCGTCCTTCATGTTTTTGCCCTCTGCTTGGCTTCTGTGTGAACTTTCAACACATGGTATCCCTAGGAAGAAAACTCTCCCATGACCTTTCTTTCACTGGAATGGAGCCATCTATGACTCCTACTGTCAAGCAGCTACTATCCTCTCACTTAAATGACTCCCCCAGAGGCCTGCCTCTCAGACCTAGATCTGTACTTTCCAGTTTTACTTGGTCAGTCACATACTTATTGATTCATTCATTTGTTTCACTAATACTTCTGAAGCCACTGCTGTGTGCCAGGTGTTGGTCTAGGTACTTGTTACCTCACTGAATAATATGGAAAGTGGAATTCCCCTGTGAGCTTACATCATAGTTTTTCAATGGACATTGGAAACCTCAGGCCAACAAGACATTCCCTGGCCTCAGGAGGATCTCGGTGTAATGCCTTCCTTTAGAAATTACTCTTCACTGGGAAAAGTTGTTTTGTTGTTGTTTTTTTTAATTAGTGAATCACCATGAGACAAAGTTACAGACTTACAGGTTTTCATGATTACGTTTCAGTCATACAATGATCGAGCACCCATCCCTCCACCAGTGCCCATTTTTCACCACCAATGGTCCCAGCATCCCTCCCACCACCCCCACCCTGTCCCCTTCACCCCACCCTGCCTCTGTGGCAGGGCATTCCCATTAAAAGTTTGAGTGGATGTTTCAGCAGGGAGATTACCTGAACCCACCACCACTATGGAAAAAATCTAGAACCAAAGAGCATGGCAGCCTGTCCTTGCAGCCAGCCCTGGAGGCCAAGACCCAAAGACCCTTATGGGCCCATCAGTCAACTTTGAGACTACTCTGTATTGTTGCCTTTGATGGTGAGAGGACTCAGGAGCAGAGAGTGAAGCTTCTTTTTAGAATATCAAGAAGTAATAACATGACCACTTTTGTTCCCGATGGGCAAAATGTCCACAGAATCTCCCTCTTCCTTGCCTGGGGGCCCCTATTGACTTCCAACCACCAGAGGCAACACACACTTATCAAAGAACTTGGTGGCCTGCGGAATGGTCAGGGGGACTAGAGCTCCTTTGGGTCTCTCTGTGCACAAGAAATCCCAGCAGTCAGCATTGGCCTTTCTTGGGCAGCCCAGTTTTCTGGTTTCCTCTGAAGCAAGAATTAATCCACTTAAGAGCCCAGCCACTTACCCTTTTCTAAACTCACCTATAGCAGAGCCAAGTTAAGCATCGTCCACCCTGCCTGGCAACTGGACCAAGCTACACAGAGCTGTCCCTATGCAAAGACTCATCAGTTCCTTCTCCACAGTGACCTAGGAAACGTTAAAAACCTTCACCTCCTTCCTATCAAAGACAACCCCCCCATCTTACCAGCATATCCGGTGGCTCTCAAACATGAATGTGCAGTAGAATGACCAGCCTAGACTACTAAAATGGGTCTTATGCCCAAAGACCTCCAATCAGTGAGTGTGAAGCATTAAACTGTGCATAAATTTACAGCCATAATCTTTTGGTCATGAGGGGAAGGTAGACTAAAATCCCGTCCATTCACAGCTACCCAAGCCACAAGCTCTGTTGTAGGCTGGACCCACCTCTCCATTTATTTTAGTTTCACCTACTTGCCAAACCCAGGTCAGGTGGAGGGAAACTATCTGATTGGCGCTCTCTACCCCCTGAAAAGCAGATACCCAAGTCAGGGCTTCACATGCAGTAAATTAGTTAACAAGAATTTTCTTAGAGAGAAGGATCCCTGGTGACATCAGATGAGGATTTAGATCTGATGCTCGGAAATAAGAAAGGGAACCGAGGAAGGTGGGTAGAAAAGTCTTAGACCACAGACAGCTCTAGAAAATACTGAGTAAGAGCATGGGGGTTGAGTGCTCCAACCTCAGATTCCTAGCAGAGGAGCCCCTGGCCTGCAGAAACGGGTCTGCTCTGGTGCCCTGCCTGACTCAGCCTGGCCAGAAGCAGGACAATGGAGGAGTCATGACCGTGAGCATGATCGCAGGGAAATTGTGCCGCCATAGGGGATATGTGAGGGATGCGTTTCATGGTACCAATCTCAGAGAAGAAGCCCTTCAGAGGGCCCTTTGTAACCATACTCTCCCAGGAGATGAGAAACAGCTGCTCCGGTGCTTCTCCTTAGAGGAAACCTCCCTGGATTCTCTGTCCCCTAAAGGAAAAAAGGAAGCTGGGACTTCCTGGAGATGGTCCTGGTGTCATGGGAAGGGAGAGAAGAAGCTCAACCAATTTCCCAGGGATCTGCTGGTGGCCTAGTATTGGGTCGTCTTCTCAAGTGAGGACTCTGACTGTACCCCCTTTCTGCTCATAAGTTATCACAAGGTGTGAGAAGGGACACCCAGGGGGTGCAAAATCAGCCTCCCTGGATGCGTAAAGCATGTTTGAGGGTCAGGGTCCATCAGGGAGGGCTATGTGGGGACTGGACAGAAGGGCTGGGGGATGGGAGCAGGATTGGTCCACGCAGAGGAAGATACTTAGTGGAATGTGAGTGTGGGAGCCAGATCAAATGCAATGAGTTGCCTGCTGGGATAAAAACGCCTGGGATGGCATTTCTGCAAGATGGCATTGGTTGCCAAGTCTTAGGGTGGAGAAAACTTATTCTGAGTCAGCCCAGAAGCCAAACTGGGTATCCCTCAAAAGCATCGCCCGGAGAGGAAAACACTGGAGGAATTTTCCCCTCCTTCCTTCTGGTGCTGCCCAGACTTGAGTCAGGTTTGTGAATGATGAATGTGCCTGAGAGTTAGCTCAGTGGGTTGGTGCAGGTTTTGCACTCAGGAGGCCCATGTTCCATCCTCCGCACTGCATATGGCTGCCTGAACACCACAAGGAGTAGCTTCTGAGCTCCGAGATAGAAGTCCCTGAGCACCCCAGGTGTTACCCCAACAAAAATAAGGTGCCTGGCTTTATTAAATATAGTCATGTTATTCATGATTGGGTTTCAGTCATAGAATGTTCCAACACCCATCCCTTCTCTAGTGTACAATTCCCAGCCCATCAAGAAAATGGAGAGAAGAAATGAACAGAAACTTCCTCAAAGAAGAAATTCAAATAGTCAAAAGTCACATGAAAAAAAAAATGTTCTGCATCACTAATCACCAGGGAGATGCAAATCAAAACAACAATGAGATATCATTTCACACCACAAAGCCTGGCACATATCCAAAAAAAAACAAGAACAACCAGTGCTGGTGCTGGTGTAGATGATGGGAGAAAGGGACTTTCATTCATTGTTGGTGGGAATGCAGACTACTCCAGCTTTTTTGGAAAACAATATGGATATTCCTCAAAAAACTACAAATTGAGCTTCCATATAACCCAGCAATACCACTTCTGGTGATATTTCCAAGGGGCCTAAAAACACAACAGAAATGCCATGTGCACTTCTAAGTTCATTGCAGCATTATTCACAATAGCCAGAATCTGGAAACAACCCAACTGCCTGAGAACAGATGAATAGACAAAGAAACTATGGCACATCTACAAAATGGAATACTATGCAGCTGGTAGGATAAAGTCACGAAATTTGATTATAAATGGGTGGACATGGAAAGTATCACGTTGAGTGAAATGAGTCAGAAAGAGAGGAACAGATATAGAATGACTTCATTCATTTGTGGAATATTTAAAAAAATAGTATGAGACTAATATCCAGAGTCAGAAAACACAGGAGTCAGGAAGATCAGCTAATGGTTTGAAGCTTCCACAATTGTGTAGGGGCAAAGGGCAGTTAAGGTAGAGAAGGGATCAGTATGACAATAATTGTTGGAAATTATCTGGAAAAAAACTCCAGGTAAAGGGATATACATTATAACCTTAAAGTATCTATATTGCAAACCTTAATGCTCAGATAGAGAGAGAGGGAAAAAGACATAAAGAGAGACAGAAACAGAGAGACACACAGAGAGAAGAAAAGTGCCTATGGGGGCTGGAGCGATAGCACTGCGGGTGGGTGTTTGCCTTGCATGCAGCCGACCCAGGTTCAATTCCCAGCATCCCATATGGTCCCCTGAGCACCGCCAGGAGTAATTCCTGAGTGCAAAGCCAGGAGTAACCCCAGTGCATCGCTGGGTGTGACCCCAAAGACAAAAAAAAAGAAAAAAGAAAAAGAAAAAAGTGCCTGCCATAAGGTGTTGGGGGAGGGGAAGGAAGAGAAACTGGAGACACTTTGGTGGTAGGAAATGTATACCCGTGAAGGGACAGGTGTTGAGACATTGTACTAAAACCTATTCCTGAATAACCTCTTGCCTGTGTATCTCACTGTGATTTAATTTTTTTTTTTTTGCTTTTTGGGTCACACCCAGCGATGCACTGGGGTTACTCCTGGCTCTGCACTCAGGAATTACTCCTGGCGGTGCTTGGGGGACCATATGGGATGCCGGGGATCGAACCTGGGTCGGCCGCGTGCAAGGCAAACGCCCTACCTGCTGTGCTATGGCTCCGGCCCCTGTGATTTAATTTTTAAAAATAAATAAGTAAACATTTAAAAAGTCAATAAATTCCCAACCCATCCATTTATAAACTGCAAACCCTTGGGTTAAGTCATGTGACCCCTCTGAACTTGGGCTTCCTCGACTGCCAACGGCACCAGCCCCCCTGGGAACTACAGAATGGGAGTGAATCCGGCGCCCCAGGAAGAGAAAGTCTTGAGAACTGGCAGTCAGCCTTGTGCCTTGCCCCCGCCCCTCTTTACAGGGGACGCTCCTGGTTCTGCACCCCTGTCCCCTCGGGAGCCCTCAGGGCTCCATCCATGTCTTCAGTGATTCCTTGTCCCTGCTCGGAAGCGCTCACAGACACTCAGTGGGTGTTGAACTCACCTTGCAGAATGTGTGTGACTCTGAGCCCTTGGTTCCCTAGAGTGCCCGGGAGGAGCCAGGTCGCCCTGCAGTGGCCGGGGCAGCTGTGCAGAAGGCATGGAAGGAAACGGAAGCTGCTCCTGCCAAGTAAGTTCCAAACTTCTCCTCCTCTTCCTCCTCCACGCTGCTTCCTCTCTTACCTGCTGTGCCTCCGCCCAGGTGGAGTCTAAGTGGTGAGAATCAGAAAGAGAATATGCCATCCTCCACAGAATGATCTTGTAGGACCAGGAGACCTTAGAGTGAGTCCTTTGCCCCCCAGCCTTAAGGCAGAGACATCTGTAAATAATACCTCTGCAATTGCATTCATTATTGAAAAAGTAAAATGATATCTTCATCATCATCATCATCATTCCGTTGATCGTCGAATTTCTCAAGCAGTCTCAGTAACATCTCCATTCATCCTAGCCCTGAGATTTTAGAAGCCTCTCTTTACTCATTCTTTCCAATGGTGCCGCATTGGAGGCTCTTTCAGGGTTAGGGGAATGAGACTCATCATTGTTACTGGTTTTGGCATATGAATACACCATGTGGGCAGAAACTCTCGGTAGCTTGCAAGCCTCTCCCAGAGGGAGAACTAGGCCATAAGCTTCCGGGAGCTTGGTTTTAAAGTCTCTGGATGTTGGCCGTTGGTGGGATTACACGGCACCGGGAGCAGTCCCTGGGTGTGACCGCCTAGCTACTGGAAGATGGGGAATCTGGGCGGAAGAGGCCCAGTCCCGATCCTTGCAGACTTGGAGGTCTCAGACCCTAAAATGATATCTTAGATGTGAAAAGGATCTTGCCAAACCACACAGGCTTGTGGAAATGTCCTCATCACTGCTACTCATCACCGCTGTGGCAGGTCACCCCTAGGGGCCTGTCCTGGACCCCCATTGTTAAACTTTGGATCTGCTGATCCTGAACTCCTTTGTCACCCCCAATTTGAAAGTAACTTTTTTCAGATTTAAAACCTGAGATAATTTAAATGCAAAAAAAATCCTTCTGAAAGGGATTAAGCACCACTCTGTTTAGAAAAGCAAAATGTAAAGAGTTTGCATTTTTCCCCTCCTGTGTGTGTGGGAGGGGAAGGGAATTATAAGGTGGCTGGCTCCAGAGCCCGACCTTTGAATTGACAAGGCAGTTTTCTTCTGAAGCTCCAGGATCTTGGTGGAAGGCGACATAGCGGCTGGTAAGTGCATTGCCACTCACAGTCAAGGATAAAGGAAGAACTAGAAGGAGCTCTGGGAAAGGCAAAGACCCATGTGAGAGACCCCCAGTGGGTGGACCAGAGAAGGGGGTTGTGAGTGACCTGGGTCACCGGGTTCTAACTGTGTCTCCCTGGCGGTGTACAGGACGGCTTTGGCGGCACCGCCTGTGAAACCTGCGCTGATGACAACTTCTTTGGACCCAATTGTTCATCAGGTAGGTCTGATGTTTGTGACGTTAAATGCGTTTGTACTGGTTGGAAGTCAAAAACAGTCCATTACCCCCAGAAAGAATCCTCTTATGCTGAAAACACAGAGGTGCATATGCAATCAACTTTACACGGCACGTCAGAACACCAACCTGTCACATAAAATATTTTCTCTGACCAGAGAGATGTTTTCTGTGCTTTCAGCATTGTGCTTAAGACTTAAATGCACAGGGACCAGAGAGAGGATACAGCACTTGCCTAGTGTGTGGCCCAATCCAAGTTTGGACCCCCGGCATCATATACGTGGTCCCTTGATCCCCACCAGGAGTGATCCCTGAGCACAGAGCTAGGAGTAAGCCCTGAATACCGTTGGCTATGCCTCCCCACCCCAGCACCCCAAAATCCCTGAGGGCATGAGGTTCCCTCTCCAGGGGATCCAGGAAGTCACACCCACTTAGCCTGGCCAGATCCACTCCTGCGGTCTTTCGGGATCCTGCTGTCAGCACTGATCTCCCCATAAGCCTCCACTTCCGCCACCCGCCCCACCACCTCCTGATCTGTCCCTTTCTTCCTTCCCATCTTCCCTGTTCCTTCCCCATTCACCTCCCCAGATGAAAGGAGGCAACTAGCCAAGTCAGTGGATGGTCCCCAGAAATCTCCAGAAATCAGAAAACACAATAAGGAAGGAAGGGGGAGAACCAGAACGGAAGAGAACCCATCACCCCTGTTTCAGAACAGTGTTTATGGGCTTCCAACTGCCTTACTTAATACATATTTCATAGGTTTTGTTGTGAAACTGTTACATCCTGCGGTGAGATGTTATGGCAGTCATAGGGAAGGAATATCCACAGTGGCTAAGGGAAGGGGTCTTTGTTTTGAAGGAACTTCCCACAGTGGTGCAGTCTTCCTAGTCAGGGTCTGCAAGATGCTAGAAGTGGGCTGGAATTCAGACTTCCTAAATCTAGGAAATAAAGACATGGGAGGGACCAAGCCTGCCAGATCCATAATCTCCCCACCCCACCCCACCCCACCCAAAAAAAAAAAAAAAACTAACAGTTTCTCCAACACCGCCTTGGTTCTGGCCTTGATGGAAAAATTAGTTTCAGTCATTGTTATTGACTAAATTTTTGCAAGAAAACCGACATACACACATCAAACATCCAAGTCTGGGCAAATTGGCACACTGTCATAAATTCTTGGCTGCAGTGGAAGATGTCTCAGTTTAATCCATGGGCTCCTGGTATGCCTATGTCTCGCTCTATCTCCTCATCTCCATCTTCATCTTCAACAGAGACTTCTGCTTCAGGGGCACACACTGCCCTTTCGTGGCTGAGATGAATACAATTTGCGAACCAGTGAATGAATGTAAATGAATGTACCTATGGCAGAGAGAGAACAGGAATGAATAAGTCTGAATGACTGCCTTAATTTTCTCCAGCCACATTACCTTGACCCAGAATCATGGTTTGAAACAGTATGGAGAAATAATTTTAGAACTCTGGTCTGAGCCTCAGGCTGACTTTCATCCTAAATTATAAATCGGAAACATTAAGTTGATTTTGTTTGGGTTTTAAGGGATAGAGCCCGGGCACACACCTGTGCCCAGGACTTTCTCCTGGCTGTTAGCTCAGGGATCACTCCTGATGGTGCAGCGGGTTCATGTGGGGTGCGGAGGATCAAACCCAAGTCTCCCTCCTGCAAGACAAGTACCTTACCCTCTGTCCTATCTCTCTGGCCCTGAGAACTTAAGGTTTTTTGTTTTTTTTAACACACCCTCTGTCTGTGGCTTCCTTTGTAAAAATAAAAATGCTATTACCAGGGGCTGGAGCAATAGCACAGAGAGTAGGGCATTTGCCTTGCATGCTGCCAACCCGGGTTCGATTCCCAGCATCCCATATGGTCCCCTGAGCACTGCCAGGAGTAATTCCTGAGTGCAAAGCCAGGAGTAACCCCTGTGCAACCCCTTTTTGGTGTGACCCAAAAACCTCTAAAATAATTGTGAGAATTTAACAGGATAATCAGTGCACAAGAAATATTAGCAATTATAGTTGTAAGTATCTAATTTTCCCCAGTACCCAAATCTTTATTTATCCTCCACTCCATGAAAGATGATTTCATAAGGAAAATTTGTAAAAAGCAACTTTAAAGCAGATTTAGCACATTTATATTTTTAATAGTACCTACAAATGGCGGTATGCTCACAAACCATCAAGCAACTGTTTGGAAATTATGTCTCCTAACTGCTACTTCCTTTCCCTACACTAGAGAGGACATCACTGATTTAAAACAAATATTGAAATGGGCAGGAAGACAGAGAGCATCCCCCTGGCTTCCTGCCATGGAAGCCAAGTAATTATTCTGAAAGTCAAAAAAAATTTTTTTAAAAAAGGGGGGCACTGGGAAATAGGAGGACAGGCAGTGCTTTATCTGAAGTCATTTCAGCATAACCCTGATTTTTTTTAATTGAGTCACCATGACATACAGTGTTACAAAACTGTTCGTGATCCAGTTTTAGTCATACAGTGATCCAACACCAGCCCTCCACCAGTGTCCATTTTCCACCATCAATGTCCTCAGTTTCCCTCCCACCATCTCTCCCATCTGCCTCTGTGGCTTGATGGAAGGCACTTATCTTTCTCTCTCTGTCTCTCTCTGTCTCTCTCTCCCTATATCTCTTTTTTCTCTCCTCCTCTCCTCTCTCTGTTTCTCTGTCTCTTTCTCCCTCTCTCTCCCCCTCTCTCTGTCTCTCTCCCTTTTTCCCCTCCTCCTCTCTCTCCTCTGTCTCTGTCTTTCTGTCTCTCTGTCTCTGTCTCTCTCTGTCTCTGTCTCTCTGTTTCTGTGTGTGTGTGTGTGTGTGTGTGTGTGTGTGTGTGTGTGTCCCTCTCTCCCTCTCTTTCCTTTTGGACATTATGGAGTATTACTGTGACTTGAGCCTTGGCACCACATTCGGGTCCTGAACACCACCAGGGGTCACTCCTGAGCACGGAACAGGGATGGTCTGAGTACTGCTAGGTGTGGCCTATTCCCCGCAAAAACACAACTGGAGAGCTAAACCGAAACTTGGGGGAAACGTCTCCAGACTAGGTGCTAGTAGAACTCTGTGTGATGATGCAGGCATTGAGCACTGCGATGTGGCCAGGGGGAGTATCTGAATCTGCATTTTAGCTCACACTCCCTGTTTTAAGTTTAAACCACCACACAGGGCTAGTGGCCTCCATATTGGATTGCAGTCTAGAACATAAAGGAGGAAAGAACAGGCATTGAAGCCAAACTGACCCGAGAAGTGTTTTAACCTCTTTAGGCCTTCCTCGCTTTTAATTCAGGCATGCTCTCACCTATCTCATTGGGCTGATAACCTAGAAAGATCTAGATCTTAACAGCCAATGAGAAGCTAGAACAAAAACAATCTACAGCAAAGAGATCATCGCAATGAATGAATGAATACAAATGAATGAACAAACACGAATGAATGAATGA
This sequence comes from Sorex araneus, assembly GCF_027595985.1. Taxonomy (NCBI): domain Eukaryota; kingdom Metazoa; phylum Chordata; class Mammalia; order Eulipotyphla; family Soricidae; genus Sorex; species Sorex araneus. The sequence goes on from NC_073311.1 coordinate 45,076,291, forward strand.
ATGAATGAATGATTCAGTGATAACTGGCCAGTCCCATTAGCAAGGACTAAGGGAACTTACAAGCCATTTCAGCCGATGTCCACTGGGTGCCAGTGTGGTTTCATGTGCTGTGTTGGTCCAGTGGAGATGACAGTTTTGCCCGTAAGTAGGACAACTCTATTAGCTGCAGTTTATTTTTAACACCCACTTTAAACCTGATGCCAGATTCTCTTCCCCACTATTGATTCATTGAGAGATGCTTTACGCTGCAGCATCCAAGGAGAGTTTTCATCTCAGCTGCCAGTGCCCGAGCCTTCTCAATGTCCCCCCTGCTTGGTGCAGAATACAAAGTCCCCCTTCTTGACTGCACTCATTTGTGGCGTTTAGAATAACATCACATGAGGCTGACACCCAAGGACAGTAGATCACTAAGAAAATGATGGCTGGAGTAACCAGTTGGGGTGGGAGATACATGCAGAGGGTAGATAATGGACCAAACATGATGACCTCTCAGTGTCTGTGTTGCAAGCCATAATGCCCAAAAGTAGAGAGAGAGTATGGGGAATATTGTCTGCCATGGAGGCAGGGGGAGGGTGGGAAAGGGGGGGGGGGCATACCCGGGATATTGGTGGTGGGGAATGTGCACTGGTGGAGGGGTGGGTGTTTGATCATTGTGAGATTGTAACCCAAACGTGAAAGCTTGTAACTATCTCACGGTGATTCAACAAAATATATTTTTTTTAAAGTCCCCCTTCTCACGCTGGAGCAATGGTACAGCAGCTAGGGAGCTTGTCTTGCACTCAGCAGACCTGGGTTTGATCCCTGGAATCCCATACATTCCCCCGAGCACAGAGCCAAGAGTAAGCCCTGACAACTGCTGAGTGTGGCCCAAAAATGAAACAAAAGAGAGAAACACAGTGCTCGCTTCGGCAGCACATATACTAAAATTGGAACGATACAGAGAAGATTAGCATGGCCCCTGCGCAAGGATGACACGCAAATTCGTGAAGCGTTCCATATTTTTAGTGTATAAATCTGTAACTGTACCCTCACGGTGATTCTCTAATTAAAAATAAATAAATTTAAAAATTAAAAAAAAAAAAAGAGAGAGAGAAACACAGACACCCCCTCCTCTAATCCAACCCTCCAGTCTATCCCACAACCCTGGCCTCCTAACAATAGGATTTGCCAGGGGCATGCAGTGCCCCTGGCCTTCTACCAAAGTAGACATGCAGACTCTCCTTGCATCTTCATGACAACTCTTTTGTGGGGTCCCCCGTTTTGTGGATCAAGAAGCAGGATCTTCTCAAGGTCATCAGTTACGATGGAGACAGAGGCAGGGTTGGGTCCATGTCTGCCCACAGAGCGTGGGTGCCCACCACAGCCCCTTCTGCCCCTCACAGGCATTTACCCTGCCTGAGTGACCTCCCTGTCAGGTAAGGGGGTCCAAAGAGGAGTGAGGGTAGGTCCCCACCCTCAAGGAGCAGAAAAGCAGGTGATAGTTATCATGGATGTGCATGGCACCGGTGGCCACTGTGAGGCCACTCCGAGGGGACACATCACAGAGGCCTTCCTGCATCCTGCCCCTGTGACCCCAGTGGCCAGAGCTTTGACCTCTTTAAAGACATATGCATCAAGTTTCCTGCCTCTATGCAGGTTTGTGGTAGTGACTTCAACAGACACCAAGGGCTCTCTAAGTGCTCTGTGTCTTTCTTCTCTGGCCCTAGGACACTTTCTTGGCTGCTAGTGGTGGCCCTGCATGTCAGGTTCCCCAGAGCTGTTGGTGCCAGGCTCAATTCATCCTGTCTGGAGGCTGCATCAGAGTGGGAGACACCGAGAGGGGCCCCATGCAAGGACTTGGATGCCCCAGCATGCAGCTGAGAGGGGAAGCTTGGTGGCTGGTTATGTTTGCATCAGCATCTAAGAGGGGAGCAGGGGCTGACCCTCATTCCATTATCACACTTTCCTCTACAGAAATCCCATGAGGCAGGCATCATTAGCGACTTTGTTTCCTGCATAATCAATTTGAGACTAAGAAGATTAAGCCCAGGGGTTTCCTCCATCCCATCATGAAGATTCGCAATAGAAGCCATCCAGAAATATTGTCTTTAAAAAGAGGGGCCTGAGGCGGGAGTGAGAGTGCAGTGGGAAGGGCATTTGCCATGCATGTGGCTCACCCAGGTTCTATCCCCTGGGTCATTCACATATGGTCCCCCGAGCACCGCCAGGAGTAATTCCTGAGCATTGCTGGGTGTGACCCAAAAAGTAATAATAATAATAATAATAATAACAAATTGAAAAATCAAAAGAGGGGACAGAGAGAGTACATTGGACAGGGCACTTGCCTTGCACACAGCCAACCCAGGTTCCATCCTTGACACCACCTACGGTCCCCTGGGTCCCCCGAGCTCAGAGCCACGAGTGACCCCCGAGCTCAGAGCCATGAGTTTGTCCTGAGCACAGCCAGCAGTGGCCCAAAACACTAAACAAATTATGCAAAGAGCCTAACGTCACATCCTGAAAATGCCTCTCCCTGCCTGCAGAGTGCAGCTGTGTACACGGCGTGTGCAACAGCGGGCTGACGGGCAACGGGAGCTGCGAGTGCTACTCGGCGTACACAGGCCCCAGCTGTGACCAGCGTAAGTACCTGTCTCCTGATGTCACACAGGCCAAAGAGGCCGGATGTGCACACTGCAACTTCGTCGTCATGCCCCGGGGTTCTCTGGGCGTGAGGCCATGAACACGTTTCACTGGAAGAAAATTTAAAAATTACAAAGAAAGGGAAAAAGAAAAGGAGGGAGTGGTGGAGTGATAGGACAGTGGGTAGAGCACTTGCCTCGCAGGGTTCAGTCCCTGGCATCGCCTCTGGTGCCCCAAGCACTGACAGGAGTGATCTCTGAAGTCCTGTGCATCACTGGGTGTGATACACCCAAGTTTTGGGGTTTTTTTTTAAAAAAAACTTTTTTAAAGAAAAGGAGGAAAAAGAAGGGACCTTGGAGGATTAGGGAGTGGAGAGGCCAGAAGGTGGGAAGTCACAGAATGCTGAGAGCAGTGTGGTAACATGTCTTCAGGTGTATTTAGGAAGTCAAACTGGTGAAGGGTGGAATGGAGAGAAAGACATGGGGGTGGCATGTAGCCAGTTAGTTAGCGGCCAGTTAGCACCAGAACCTAGGGTTGCTCTCAGTGACAGGCACAAAGATAAAAGACATAAGCAGGAAATGAAGGTGACTGAAAGTCATGATTTGCTAATGCTCCCAAAACTTGTGCCTCAGGCGCTAGTGTTCAAATCCTTTGCAATTCTTGGAGCAATCAAATCAAAGCTGGTCAAATCAAAAGATAGAAAGCACAAGGTGATTTTTTTTTTGTTTGGTTGTTTTTGTTTTTTTGGGGGGGCCACACCCAGCAATGATCAGGAGTTGATCCTGGTTCTGCACTCAAGGATCACTCCTGGCGGTGCTCAGGGAACCAAATGGGATGCTGGGGATCAAACTCAGGTCAGCCGTGTGCAAGGCAAGCGTCCTACCTGCTGTGCTACCTTCTGGCCGCACCAGATGATTTTTTAAAGGGACGTTTAAGAATGAGTCAGCTAGGCTTGGAGAGTAGCTATAAGACAGATCAAAACACATGCCCTAGGAATTCATTCATGTATACTATATGGAGAAAATAGACAAATGAACTACAGAGAACAAAAATTAACTCTTGGACACTGACCAACCCATGGCCAGCAGAAGGGAAAGGACGGGGAAGTCAGGGCAGGGGGGACAAAGGAATTACACGTTGGGTGGTGAATCCAGGGTCACATGTACGAATATTGATTGTCAGCGGGGCCCATCCTACACTTATATCATGTTGTCTCTAGAATTCTATGTGTGCTGAAGATTTTTATAAAAGGTTTTAAAAAAATAATGGTTATTTAAAAAAGGCAAAAGAGAAGTCTTAGCGCTCATGTAGCATAGCCAAGGAAAGATAGACTTGGAAGAGCCAAACTTGCCTAGGATTGGGTTCAGATTTTGTTGGAGACATTGCATGGGCAGCTGACAGAGTCGAGGGCAGGGTCACTGGTTTGCAGGGACCATCTCAGGGCCAGCGTCACAGGGCAGGTGGGCAGGCGGGCATCGACCTTCAGTGTCTCAGCAGGATGCACGCAGACCCAAGTTGCTAGACCCACTCACCCTGTGCAGTGTGCAAGTGGGGGCAGGACTGGGAGCAGGCTGCGGATGTGAGGTGACCGAGGGGCCAGCCGTCTCTGTGCACAGCTTGCTATGGACACGCCCACACCACCCACAGCAAGGCAAACCCAGCGTTCCTCACTGGACCAAGGAAGAATTACTCTGCCTCCTGTGCTATCCTTCTAGAGCCCTCTACTGGTGAACCCCAGAGCAGGCGAAGGGTGAACCCTGACTTTGTCACTGTGCCTCTGCTCTCACTCAACTTACCCTCTGGGTTCCACTCTCCTTTGAAAAAGTGAAGGACTGTAATGAGTGAAATGCCGGAGAGATAATACCGTGGGCAAGGTGCTTGCCTTGCACATGGCCAGCCCGGGTTTGACCCCCAGCACCACAGAGGACCGTTCCTGAGTCCCACCAGGAGTGATCCCTGAGCACAGAGGCAGAAATAAGTCCTGAGCACCACCAGATGGGACCCTAAAAACAAACCCAAAAAGAGAGAGTCAAATGCAACACATTCAAGCTCGTGTTATGAAAAGCACCGAGCAGCCTGGAGCACTTTCTGACGGCTAATACTCCCCTGGGAACACAAAGTATTAGGCAGCATTAGAGATTGAAGTTAATGCTTAAAGATCTTCATAATGTATGGTTAAATAAAAAATCAAGTTGCATACACTATTTCTTTAATGTGTGTATGCACACGTGCACGTGCAGTGTCAGGATTTCAATCCAAGACCTCATACATGCAAGACATGTGCTTTTCCACCCAATCACAATCCCAGCCCCAAGTTGCTAAAGTCACATTTGATCATTACTTTCTAAAAAGTATCTAAATCATGAGCTAGATTATTTTTGGTCTTAGGCCTTGTTGGTTACTTTGAGAGTAGGCTGGGAAAGTTAGAATAAAAGAGTTACTTTTCACTTACTCATTCTGGATTTCTTTTTACCCCCCCTTTCCATGTTACCCTAAATCCACTTTGCCTTTGCACTTGTTGAGTTTCTCTGACCCTAAAGCCCGTCCCTCCACGCTCTTCCTCTGCAGCTGTCCCCGCCTGCACAGCCTTGCTCTGCCCGGAACATGCCAGGTGCGTCCCTTCCAGTGAAGATGCCACGAAGCTGGAATGCAAATGCCTCCCCAATTACAAAGGCGACGGCAGAGTATGCGAGCGTGAGTAGAATTCACATCCTGCTAGTTTTTTTCTTACTCGAGAGGAAAAAGAAATCACAGCCTCTCTACCTTGGACAGAAGGCCCGTTCTGTGTCCTGTGGGCGGCTGAATGGAAGCTCAAAGGGACCAAGCTCCATGTCCATCACAGGGGCGCCCTCAGAGGAAACTATGTCCTTTCTCCAAACAGAACACGTGTGCTGATGCTTACACGTGTTTTATGTCACCTGGATCAATGTTAGGGTAAAATGTAATGTCCTGCGATCTTTGTCTTTCTTCCTTCCCTCTTTCTCTTCTTCTCTCCCTCTTACTTCTATCCCTCCTTCCTCCTTTCTTCCACTCCCTCCCTCCTTCCTTTCCTCCTTTTCACCTTCCTTCTTTCCTAATCTCTCTCCTTCCCTCCCTCCATCCTTCCTTCCTTTCATCCTTCTTTCCTTCCTTCCCTCCTTTCTCTCCTTTCCTCCTTCCTTCCTTTCTTCTTTTCTTCCTTCTCTTTTTCCTTCCTTCCCTCCTTTCTCTACTTTCCTCCTTCCTTTCCTTCCTTTCTTCCTTAGTTCCTCCTTCCCCTCCTTCTTTCCCTCCCTTTCACCTCCTTCTTTTCTTATCTCTCTTTCCCTCCCTTGCTTCTTCCTTCCTTCCCTTTCTTCTTCTTTATTTTCTTCCTTTCCTCCTTTCTCTCCTTTCCTCCTTCCTTCCTTTCTTCTTTTCTTCCTTTCCTCCTTCCTTCCTTCTTTTCTTCCTTCTCTCCTTCCTTCCTTCCCTCCTTTCTCTACTTTCCTCCTTCCTTTCCTTCCTTTCTTCCTTACTTCCTCCTTCCCCTCCTTCCTTCCCTCCCTTTCACCTTCCTTCTTTTCTAATCTCTCTTTCTCTCCCTTGCTCCTTCCTTCCCTTTCTCCTTTCTTTCCTTCATTTCCTTCTTTCTCTCCTTTCCTCTTTCCCTTCCTACCATCTTCCTTTCTTCCTTCCTTGTTCTCTTTTCATATCCTGCTCCTTTGCCTTGTGAAAGGTCAGGAGCATGTACTCTGGAGCCAGGCAGGTCACGTGAATTCACATCCCAGATCTACCTATTACTACCTATTGGTGTTGGACAAATGCTTCTGCCTCCATTTTCATGTCAATTAAGTGGGAAGCACAGTGGTTCCCACGTGAAAGGGCTTTATTAATCGAGGATGGAAAACACTTGGAAGAGGCCCATTTACATACTAGAAATTCTCTGTGCACAAGTGTTTTTCCTCTTGCTAGTTTATATTTAAGTCTATTGTATAGATTGGGATTCATGTACATCACATGTAGTTGCCATCTCTGATAGTCATCCGTAATAATCTCTTTGATAGGTGGGTGTAATCAGGTGAGGAGAGGAGAAATGTTCCTGGGAATGGAGAAATAGCACAGGGGGTGAGGTTCATGCCTTGCATGTGGCTGACCTGGAATGACCCCTGACACCACATGGTTCGCTGAGCATTGCTGGGTGCAATCCTGGAGGACCCCCTGGAAGCACCACAGGGAAGCCCAGATAATTCCCAGCACCGTGGGATCTAAGCTGTCCACATCTTCAGGTCCTCACATTACAGTGGGCTAGAATTGCAAGAAGGTCTTCACCGGGCTCTTGAGCAACACTTTGGACGCCCTCTACACACACACACACACACACACACACACACACTTGGTCTTTCTGCCTTGAAACTGAGATTACCTATGCAGTCTAGCTGAGTGCATTTTGCGATTCCTTCTGCTTTATTTTCCTCCCCCTGCACGTGGTGACCACTTTGTTCTTTCATCTTTGCCTCTCAAGCCATCAACCCCTGCTCCCAGAACGTCTGCCCTTCATACGCCCAGTGCACCTACCTGGGGCCGAACCGCCACCGCTGTACCTGCCAGGAGGGCTACCAGGGGGATGGGCAGGTGTGTCTGCCCGTGGACCCCTGCCAAGACAACTTCGGAGGCTGCCCCCCACAGTCCACCGTGTGCAAGTATGATGGGCCGGGACAGGTGAGCTGACGGTGCTGGGCCTGGGGCCAGTGTTTCCACACTGGCATAGCTCAACACGCCTAGGGACCAGACTGTCCTCCATGCAGTGGGGCCCACCCAGCATGCCCGAGCCCCATCCGTCCCCTGAGCTCCCTCTTTCCCACAACCCAGTCCAAACTGACCTCTCTCCTCCACTAATCTCCCTAGCAGTGATGGAACAGTCAATCCACCTTTCTCACAATCAGCAAATTCAGGGCTGATCCAGTCTTGGGGATTCGGGCTCGCTCCACTTAAACCACTCAACTCTGTCATATCTTCCAAAGAGGGGACTCTGCCAGCCACAAATACCCTATCTCAGGGTTGGAGCGATAGCACAGTGGGTAGGGCATTTGCCTGGCACACGACCGACCCAGGTTCAATTCCCAGCATCTAATATGGTCACCTGAACACCACTAGGAGTAATTCCTGAGTGCAGAGCCAGAAGTAACCCCTGTGCATCGCCAAGTGTGACCCAAAAAGCAATATATATATATATATATATATATATATATATATATATGTATATATATATATATATATATATATATATACACACACACACACCTTATCCCAAAGGGGTGAAAAAGTGATCAGGGTCAGTCATCATGGAGAGAGTGGAGGGTGGTGCAAGTGAATGGGGTGAGACTCTGTCCCTTTAAATCACGGTCTGACTTAACAGGTCAAACATGGTGACCTTCAGGAGCCGCAGCTGGGTAGCCCCCTAGTAAGGAAGTGCCCCTTTCTCTAGCCCATTCACCCATTGCATACATGGGGGTGCCTGCTCCCTCCCTAGCTGCCCGGCACATATTCTGTGTGGGGCCCTCCCCCTACTGATGGCCATTGCTGAGGGGAGAGGAAAAGTCTTCCACATTCCCCAAAAACACAGTCACGGGGGTCAGAGTCTCATCACCACCACTATGAGAACATTCCAGAAGTTTTCTGCCAGACATCACCCCAGCCTCACCCCCAAGTCACTCATCATCCCCACCCTCCATTCTCCAGCTTGTTGGCCAAGACATTAAGGGGCTCAGCCCGCACCCTCAAAACCAGAGAAAATTTTCTTTCACTCTGGTCCATGGGAAGGAGACTGAAAATATACTTTGCCTCTAAGAAATGGGCGCCCTAGCTAGCTCCACGGTAGAGCGAGGCCCTGGCTTGGGCCCCAGCAGTACACAGAAAGCAGCCGGGAGGCGGGTTCCCAGGTCCATCTCTGGGCTCAGAAACTCCCACAGTTTCGCGGAAGGAGCTTCCCTCTTTCCAGAAGCCTAGAGCAAGGCTCTCAACCCCATATTGTGAGTCCCTTGGACTGGATCCCTCTTCAGGGGCTGTTCTCTGTGCTGCAGGCGCTAGCAGCACCCCAACTTTTTGGTGGCACTGCCCTGTCCCCATGTGACAACCAATAGCATCTCCAGGGGCTGTGGCACAGCAATAGAGGACGTATGTCGCATGTGTGAGGACTTGAGTTTAACCCCAGGCTCTGCTCTGTGTGTTTTTGTGTGTGTGCACGCGCGTGTGTGTACACACACACGCGCGCGCGCGCGCGCACACACACGTACACACTCGTGCAGTAAAACACATACACACAGTCCAACACCAACACAGTTGAGTGCCCTGGTGGAAAGCCACTATTTCGAGGTAAGAAAATGTCCCATCTGAACCTCAGTCTCTACTCACCTGTAACTGGCCTAGCAGCAGGAGCAATGAAGCAGGAACAGTGCCAGCGAAGTGGGCAGGAGAGAGAGAGAATATACAGCAGGTAGGGCGCTTGCCTTGCACGTGCCCGACCCAGATTCGGTCCCCGGCATCCCCCAAACCTCGCCAGGAGTGAGTCCTGAGTGCAGAGCCAGGAGTAAATCTCGAACATGCTGGGTGTGTTGCCCACCTGAGACCCCAGGACCCTGATTTTGGGAATTGGGGTTCTCGGGCCACCGTTTAACTTCCAGCCGGGTCTCCGGAGCCAGCGGCACCCTGGTGCTCGGGCACCCGGCAGGGGAGCATGCGCACGGCCACCCAGCGAGATGCTGCTCTCTGCTTCCTCCCCGCCCCCCGCAGTCCCACTGCGAGTGCAGGGAGCACTTCCACGACTACGTACCCGGACTGGGGTGCAGCATGACTGACCTCTGCGAATCCCAGAACCCCTGTCACCAGCACGCGAACTGCACCACCATCGCCCCAGGCCAGACCAGGTAAGCCACCTGCCCAGGTGAGGCAGGGACGCCCCCCTGCCCCACCCTCACTGGGGGCCCCCCGCAGGAAGCAGAGCAGAGACTCCGCGCAGTTCTCCTTGTCACCAGGGAATCGGTCACTCGGGGCTTCCTCCGTAGAGGAACAGTCTGGAATGCAGAGCTGGCCGCTGGCTGCCAGTGAGTGGTCAGAGCCCGTGGGAGAAGGAAACCCCCATTCATTCCCCGCGCTCTGGCCTCCCATGTACAGTCCTGTTTCCTCAGCCCTGAAATATTGCCCGGAGTGGTGCAAAACAGGCCTGGGGACGAGGAACAGACAGGATGGTGCTTCCTGCATGCAGCCTCAAACAAAGGGGCTGACCTGGAGTCAGAAGCTCTGCCCAAGTGCGCGGGAGGGGAGGGGGCAGCCCTGCTGGAGGCTCAGCCCTGCAGAGCAGAGGATCCAGGGGTGTCTCCTCTTCGGAATGTGGTGACGGTGACGTGGGAGACTGGCCTGGGCACTGCGGCACAGGTGTCCTGGATGTTTATTAGCGGCTGACTGGGGGCTATCAAGTCACCAGTTCCCGGACAGAGGCTTCACCTGGTGCCACTGCAGTCTCCCTGTCAGTGACAGAGAGTGCCAAGGATGCCCCCCACCGTGCCGAGTGCTGGCCCATCAAGGACCTTGAGTCATGGAGTGATTCAACAGCGTCTCTGCTTCCAAAGCTTCCTCCTCTCTCTTGGGACGTTCATTTTATTCCTCTCCTAGCTGGGTCTCAAGCGTGTACATTTTCCCAGCTAGGTTTCATAAGCATCGTATCGCATGGGGCCAGTCAGCAGATCCGTACTCACTGTGGGCAGAGGGGAGAGAGCCGGAGTTCGAGTCCCAGCGCTTTCTCTCCCACTTTTGAAAAATAATTTTTAATTTAGTTAATTATTTTTAAAATAATTTTAATAATTTTAAATTTAATTTTTAATTTAATTTAAAATAATTGATTTAATTTAATTAGTTTGATTTAATTGATTTAATTTTTAATTTAAATAAAATAATTTTAATTTAATTAATTTTTAATTTAATTTAATTTAAAGAATTGTGACTAACAAGGGGCTGGAGTGATAGCACAGCGGGTAGGGCGCTTGCCTTGCATGCGGCCGACCCGGGTTCGATTCCCAGCATCCCATATGGTCCCCTGAGTACCGCCAGGGGTAATTCCTGAGTGCAGAGCCAGGAGTGACCCCTGCCATCGCCAGGTGTGACCCAAAAAGAAAAAAAAAAAAAAAAAAAAAGAATTGTGACTAACAAAGCTATTGACAGTTGAGTTTTGGCATAGGATATTTCAGCACCAATCCCACCGCCAGTGTCAATTCCCTCCACCAGTGTTTCCATACCCTCTCCCCATCCCCACCATCATCTCTGTCCATCACCTTGACGGGCACATTACAAGCTCAGTTGTTGCAGCTTAGATTTCGTGTTTCCAGTGTTGTTCGGGATATAGCTCTACCATTGTCCCCCTTCTACCTCCTCCCCTGTGAACCTCCTACCCCTGTCTACCCATTACTGCTCACTCTCTTCCTCTTCTTTGCTACCTTGATTTCTTTCCTTCTCTGTCCTTTTCCTCTCTAAACTCTGGGGTGATCTGGACACCTCACCCCCTCTACTACATTACATTCCCTCATCTGGTTATTCTGTGTACACAGACAAGGGAGATCTTCCAGGGTTTGTCTTTCTTCTGCTGGCTTATCTCTCTCAACATTGTCTCTTTCCTGGGCTGCTCAGAGTGGAGTCTCCCTCCAACACAGAGAAGGAGAATCCAGCCTCCTGCTGGGCTGTGATCAACATGAATTGATCTGGGGCACTGCACATAGGTGACACAGCATGCCATGTCTCCACATATATGTACACATAGTACATGAATTCCCACATGAATGTGCACATTCCATCTCCTCACATATATGCAACACAATCTCCCCATTTGCATATAAACATAGTAGCCACATCCCACATGCATGTGCAGGCAACATGCCATCTCCCTCATGTGTGTGCACATGTAATGCTTCATCTCCTCACATCTATGTGCATACAACAAGCCATATCCCCACATGTGTGCACACAGCATGCCATTTCCATCTCCCACATGCATGTGCACACAATGCTCCATCTCCTCAAGTGCAGATGCACACCACCTACTTACATGTATGTACATACAATATGCCATCTACCCACATATATGTTCACACAAGATTTCTTCTACCCAGATGCATGTGCACATAACATGCCATCTCCCCACATGTATTTGTACATGTAGTACTCATCTTCCCACACATATGCATACAGCATATCATCTCCTTACATGTATGTGCACACAATGTGTCATCCCCACATGCATGTGCACATCACGTTATCTCCCCACATGTGCACATACACCATCTTCCCACATATATGTACACAGAAACACTCCATCTCCTCACATGTAGGCACACACAACACAGCATCTTCTGACATGTATATGCATACAACATGCCATCTACCCATCTGTGTGTGCATGCAACATACTATCTCCCCACTATATGTGCAGTCAACATGCCATCTCCCTTCATGTGTGTGTACATGTAACAAATGTTTCCGTCACCTCCCACATGTATGTGCACACTATATGCTACCCCTTCACATGTATATGCACCTGTAATGCTTCATGTCCTCACATGTGTATGCATAACATGCCATCTCCCAACTTATACATACACACAAGGTTCATTTCCCCACATGCACACAGCATGCCATCTACCTACATGTGTATGCACACAACATGCCATCTCCCTGCATGTATGTGCACATGTAATAAAAGCTTCATCTACTCATGTGCATGTGTGTACAACAGGCCATATTTCAACATGCATATGTGCATAATATGCTAAGTCCCACATGTGTGTATAAAATACACCATGTCTCCATATGCATTTGTACATGCAGCACTCCATCTCCTCATTTGTATGCACTCATGACACACCATCTCCTCACATGCATGTGCCCACAACAGGCCATCTCCCCACATGTATATGCACATGCCTGCTACATCTCAGTGTGTAGCTGCACACAACACTGCATCTTCCCACATGTGTGGGCACACCACACGCCATCTTCACACATTCTCAAGCACCCTCAGGTGGGTAGTAGCAGGGATGAAGCTCTGGCTGAGAACAGCGGGTGGCTCCGTCAGTGTTGGCCAACCACTTTCTAGACTGGGAAATGCATCCTTCTTTGGTGATAGTTTCTCCCAGAACCTGCCTCCTTTTTCTCCAAGAATTAATTACTTCTCCTGTGTCTTGGAGCATCCTATTTAATCTTCTATGACGTTTCTTGGAACATAGGGAACATTCCTGAGCTATTCCTGAGCGTTCCTACTGCTATCTCCCAGGCCCTCCACACGAGCGCTGCTCTCAGCACCTCTGCTGCCACTGGTGTCAGCCTGCCGTCACCGTCCCTGGCATCTGCCGGGAACTGGGATTCTGCCATGCGTCATGTGTCTGGCACTGTGCTGGCTATTTGTCATGTACCTTTTCTACTTTATCAACAACCAGGTTTATTAACTCCATTTCATAGATGAGACTCAGGGGGGCTAAGTGACCTCACCATGTTGCTATAAATGATTTGATTTTAGAATGATTTGAAGAAATTATTCTTCTGCATGTGAGACATTACAATGGGAAGATGCCCACTGGAACTATTTTCACAGCCCTAATTCAAGATTCCTAGAATTAAGTAGGTTCTTAGTCAATTTTCTATTCAGTGATGAGGCACTGTCCTAGGTACTGGAAAACCTGAGGCAAAAGGTAGGATGGAGGTTTTTGGAGAGTTTCTCATCTCGAGCAGGGCCAAGGGTTTAATGGTTTCAATACAGGGGCCCTGTCAGGAGAGCTTGCTTCTGTCCAGTGTGGCTGAGACACACAGCCTGAGGAGAGAGAGCTTTCCATCTAAAGTAAAGGTCAAGTTTGCTGAGCATAGCAGGAAGGAGAGATAAGCAAGAACATCCTCCACTATTTGGGGGTGCATATGCCTGCCCTACCTAGCACCCGAACCTTATCATGGTGATGAAAGAAGCCCAGGAGATTTTAAAAGCACAGAAACACCAGGTTTCCCTTTTGGGGAAAACTCAAGCAGGGCAGCTGTGAAGGATTGATCACAGGGCAGGAAAACAGGGCAGAAAGACCAGTAAGGAAATATCAGAGCAGTGCAGGCAGGAAGTGATAAGGCTCTGACAGGACGGTTGAGTAACGCCGTTGCAAGTAGAACAATTTACCGTCCAACCCTATTTAGGAACACAGCTTGACTCAAGGGCTTTGGAGTCCTCTCCTGAGCAGCAGTCCCGTCCGTGGTCTAATATGACCACTGTCTCCCGGTCCCTCTTTTGAAACTTTCTTTCCCCTACCTGGTGTTTCCTTCTAGGCTTTTCTCCAGGATCCTGGTAAATGTCACTTCCTTACCACCCTGCCCATTTCAGCTAGGAAGAACAGTGGGAGTCCAGAGCTGGGATTCACTGGCTGTCATATGAATATTGTCAGGAATATTGCCACCTTAGAGGCATCGTGTTGGTATTTTCACTGGCCAAAGTGAACTATGAGCTTTGGGAATTGGCAAAAGCTGCACATCAGAACTTTCTCCACCCTTCTTCCAGAGATCTGGTTTTAAACATTTACCAGCACACCACTGCTAATGCGCTTCTTTAACTGCATCCCTGCACTCTATTTTTCCATCATGAGGCAAAAATATTGTAAGATGATTTCTAAGGTTTTTACTGTGTATTTATTCATTTAATTCGGTTAATACTTATCGTAGAACCATTCTTAAATCCCAACTGTGGACCAAAGTCCTGAGCTGGATCCTGGGGTTTCAACTATGAACTAATGTGCAGTTGGTCCTACCCTCATCTCCTCAGACTAGATAAGAAAGCAGACCTTAAGAAAGTTAAAATAGGGGCTGGAGTGAAAGCACAGTGGGTAAGCCATTTGCCTTGCACCAGGCCAACCCAGGTTTGGTCCTCAGCATCCCATATGGTCCTCTGAGCACCACCAGAAGGAATTTCTGAGGCAGAGTCAGGAGTAATCCCTGAGCATAGCTGGGTGTGACCTAAATAGCAAAAAAAAGTAAAAAAAAGGAAGGAGAAGAAGAAGAAAGAAAGTTAAGATAAATTATAACTGGGATTGATGCTACAGAAAATGGTCATGTGGTATCATGATATGGAAATCATACTAGAAAAAAAAACCCGATCTACGTTGGGGGTAGAAGGGTGGGAATGAGACAAGGAAGGAAGTTTTCCCTACCAAGACATCAGGGAAGAGATCTCAGCTGTAAAAGGGAATGTGTGAGTGAGAATCTTCTAAGTGCGCTGGTACACTGGCTCTTTGTGGGAGAGCTTATTTCAGAATTTATTTGGACCCAATGGTTCTGCGGTGGGATCTACAAATCTGCAGTTATAGTAAGAACCCAAGTGATTCCCCACGGTCTCTTGATCACACTTTGAAAACGTGCTGAGACTAACGGACGCTAAAGGGCCTGTTGTTTATGTCCACAAAATACTCAAACTATGTCATTTTTCTCTGCATCTCGCCCTCCTCCCCACACTGCGTTTCTGTGCATCGCTTCTCCCATCTGCCACGAGGGGGTTGGGCTGTGTGATCTCACGCGGGTGACTCCAGGCGCTCAGAATGTTTTCTCACCCTCTCTGTAGATGCACTTGCCGGAAAGGTTACGTGGGCGATGGCTCGAAGTGCCACGGAAACATCCTGGAGCGCCTCCAAGAACTCAACATTGAACCCGGTGGGAAATGGCAGGGCAAGCTGACAGCTTTCACCTCTCTCCTGGGTATGCAGCAACAAACTCCCTTTTCCAAGTTTCCCTGGATCCTCTGGGGCAGGGGCCTCTCCAAGACCTGGTCATTCAGAAAGCAGTGGGCAGACTCATCAAGAATGGTCTGTGAAGGGGCTGGAGAGCTAGTGTCGTGGGTAGGGAGCTGACCTTGCATGCAGCTGACCTGGATTTGATCCCTGGGGACTCCACACGGTTCCCTGAGCCACATTAGGGGCAATCTCTGAGCACAGAGCCAGAAATAATCCCTCGCACTGCATATGGTCCCATGATGACTGCCAGATGTGATTCCTGAGCACAGAGTCAGGAGTAAATCCTGAGCATGGCTGGCTATGGCCCAATAACCCCCAAAAATAACCAACAGCAGTAACAAAAAAAAATCCTCATCTAAAATTTACCACTAAAAGTAATTTCCCAGAAAGAATCAGAAAAGGAGGTGTCTCCCAAGGGTCATTGCCATCCTGGCCTGAGTCTTAGCCAACTGTCTGCCCAAATGCCCTTGTTGATGGCCCCAGGGTGTGTTGTACAAGGTTCCCCTAAGGACTGTTTGAATACCCAATGAGAGCAGATCGGGGTGACAGAATGTCCTTTGCATGTTGGGCCCTCATTGCTTCCCAGGACTAAGTCCAGTTGACCTCTCACACTCCCCATGTACACCCGCTGGTCTCCATTGCTTCCCATATATGGGAGCATGGGGTTCCCCTTCCCTGGGGAGGTAGGAAGAGAACCCACAGTCTAACTTGCATTGTCCTGTGTGAAATGAGAAGGCAGGGTGCTCTGATGGAAAACTCCTCAAACATTTCAAGACGGCAGCCTCAGCGCTTGAAACTGTGAACAGGCCTGAGTCTTTGCTCCCTTGAGCTCTGAACAACAGCTCTGGAAATTGGCTACGGGGCCAGGTATCTGAAAGAAAAACAGTGCTACATAGAACTTGTTGCGGGGTTTGGCGGCTGGGGGCTGTAACACCTTCAACAAGAGCTTCCCTGTTCACACAAGGCCTGCAAGAACAGAGCAGCTCTTATGGTTCTTGTGTCCAAAGGTAAACGGATCACAAGGTCCAGTGCCTGATTTGACTCTTCGCGTGCCACTCACTTACCTGCTTTTTATTTCCATTATTAAGAAAAAGTCTATTTCTGGCCACTCAGTAACCTGGGACCATTCACTGTGCTGTTGACCACAGACAAGGGACTGAAAGGCCTCAATGTAAGTATCTGAAATAATCTGACACTGCAGATGGGTGTAAGAACATTCCTTAGTGTGAAGGGGCTTCTGTTACTAAAAGTGGGAAACCTTTGTTAAAATGAAACCTATTTTCAGCACCTATCTCCCATCCCGAATAAGCCCACCAAGCATCATTTACTTGGTGGTCCCTTCTCTATCTGAGCAGCCTTTTCCCCCAGCATGTGAGGCCAGCTTCCAAGCCATGGAGCAATCTTCCTGGTCCTTATCTCTACTGTCCTTGGATATTAGTCTCCCATTCTATTACTTTTATATTCCACAAATGAGTGCAGTCCGTCTATGACTGTCCCTCTATTTCTGACTCATTTCACTTAGCATGATACTCTCCATGTCGATCCACATATGCAAATTTCATGACTTCATCTTTTCTAACAGCTGCATAGTATTCCATTGTGTAGATGTACCAGAGTTTCTTTAACCAGTCACCTGTTCTCGGGCACTCGGGTTTTTTCTCGATTCTGGCTATTGTAAAGAGTGCTGCAATAAACATACCCATGCAGATGTCATTTCTACTATACTTTTTTGCATCTCTGGGATATATTCCCAGGAGTGGTATTGCTCGGTCAAATGGGAGCTCAGTTTCTAATTTTTTGAGAAACATCCATATTGTTTTTCAAAAGGGCTGAACCAGTCGGGATGGGAGATGCATGCTGAAAGTAGACTACAGACCAAACGTGATGGCCACTTAATACCTGTATCATAGGCTATAACACCCCAAAGGAGAGAAAGAGTAGAAGGGAATGTGCCTGCCACAGAGGCGGGGGTGGAGGAGGTGAGGTGGGGGTGGTGGGATGGGAGGGATACTGGGATCATTGCTGGTGGAGAATGGGCACTGGTGGAGGGATGGGTACTTGATTATTGTATGACTGAAACATAAGCACAAAAGTTTGTAAGTCTGTAGCTGTACCTCACGGTGACTCATTAAAAAAATTAAAATAATTTTTAAAAAATGAAACCTATTGATACAGGTGGGGAATTAGCGATAAATCCTTTTTAACCTAATGGATTATCACCCAGTGAAGGTACTTTTGTGTCCAGCAAGCCCATTCCAACTGCCCTACCAGACCCCCTGATGACCCCAGCCAGGTCTTATATCTGCAGGGCTGGTTGTGAAGGATCAGTATCACAGTCTGGGGATGAATAAGATTTGCATACTGCAAACCTGCTTACTTGCCACCCTATGAATTAAATACTGTGTGAGGGAGGCCCATGTTTCTTTTAAAATAAACATGAAGAGTAGCAGAGGGAAGGTCCTCAGAAAAGGCCACTTCTCCCGTGTACACAACTGCCCTCAGGCCTGGTGCCGCGGGAACAGAGGGGAGAATGGCCGAGGAGGGGTCTGCGGTGAGGGATCGGTGACATTTGTGGCTTCATGTAGACACAGATGTAACAGTTTGTGCAGAATTGCTTTATCCCCACCCAGAATATTTCGTGATAATAATCTTTGCTGCAGTAAACTTAAAAAAAGAGTAAATTTCAGACTCTTACCCGAATTTGACACTGCCGTAAATGTGCCAGAGTGGCCTCATTACTAATCCGCAGACACCCTCCCAACATCCCTGCTGAGGTTCAAGGGCAGGGACAAGTAAGCCAATAGTGAAAGTTGGGCACTTCGCTTTTGGTTTCTGTTTAGAATATGGACACATTTACACAATTAATAGACTGTAGGGGTTGGCTGTTGTCTGTAGTACTGACAGAATGTGGCCTTGTTTAAGGTATTTCTGAAATCCTTATGTTAATATCCAAAATCTCTGTCTGTCTGTCTGTCTGTCTGTCTGTCTGTCTGTCTGTCTGTCTGTCTCTCTCTCTCTCTCTCTCTCTCTCTCTCTCTCTCTCTCTCTCTCTCTCTCTCTCTCTCTCTCTCTCTCTTCTCCAACCCCTCTCCTCCCACTCTGTCTTTTCATGCAAGTTCTTATTTCATTTGGGGTTCCAAATGCTTCCTTAGGTGGCCACATCTTCCTCTGTCACCCCCACCCCCAGTTCCAGCTGTTCCCCCTTCCTCTTTCTTGGTACCGCCGACACCCACTCTCCCCGTGGCACCGACCCACCCCCCACCTTGGTGCTGGAGCACCACTCTCGGTTAGAGGGTCCTCTCCACACCTTACTCCCTGAAAGTCAATCCAAGGGCAGCGGTGCTCAGGGCCTGGCCGCTGTATCTGAAAGGGCCACACTTTGAGACCGAGCATGTCAGTGAATGGATCAGAAAGCTCATGGCTCCGTCAAATACCTGTGGCAGCTGGAGGATGTGACTCTCTCTTTCCCAGGTAAAAGAACTTTCCATGGATACTCAGGACGCCCAGTACTTTGTGAAACTCCACATCATTGCTGGGCAAATGAGCTCTGAGCAGATGAAGAACACAAACATTTTCTACACCTTGACGGGGAAGGCGGGAGATATCTTCCATGATGAGAGGGTAAGGCTCTCTCAGATGCTCACGCCCAGTGTGAGCCTGTCCCTCGGTCTATGCCACACCGCTCTCCATTTGTTTGGGAACACGTCTCTCTTGGGCCAAAGGCCTTCTCATTGTAGGAAGAAGAGGAGAACAACACCAGAGTTCAGGAAGGTGGGGGTGCACTGTGTCTGGAAGAGGGTTTTAGGGTTTGCCCGGATCTGACTGTCAAGGCAGTCAGCCTGCAGTGGCCAACAGGACAAAGAAAACTTGCAGGAAACCTGTTTCCTGGAAGCATCAGCGTTCCTCTTACAAAAGGAAACAGGTTATATGTGTTTTCGATTATAGGGTTAATCCAGGCTCTCCATCTCTCCTAATGCCAGTTGTTCTGCTCTGGTTTTCATTTGTTTGTTTGATTGAATTTTGGCTTTTCATGGGCCACACCTAACAATGCTCGGGGTCCACTCCTCACCCTGAGATCAGAAATCACTCTTGTTGGTACCCAGGGAACAATAATGGGGTGCCAGGGATCAAACCCAGATGGGCTGCGGTCAAGGCAAGCATCTTACCCTCTGTACTATCACTCCAGCCCCTCTGCTCTGTCTTTTAAATCAAGCTGCCCTCCTCCCCTTTCGCAAATAATCATTATTATAAATAAGTTTATGAGAGCCAGAGGGCAAGTGTGTGTCATGGCCTGTTCTGACACCTTCAAATATCAAAAATTCATAGATTATTGAGAATCTACTTTGTTCAAGATACTGGAGGAAACCTACATTTAGTGTTATATGTGATACTTATATTGATAGATTAAAATAAAGAAAGGGGGGAAAAAGGGCCACAGCTGGTAAGGAGCTAACCTTGCACAAGGCAGACACCAGTTTGATCCCTGGTACCACGTATGGTTTCCTGAGTCCCACCAGGAGTGATCCCTGAGTACAGAGCCAAGAGTAAGACAGGAGCACCTCGAAGTGACCTAAAAAAGGAAGGGAAGGAGAGCCAAAAAAAAGATAGTACAGTGTGTAGGGTTCTTGCCTTGGGGGCAGCCAACCCAGGTTCAATCCCTGGTGTCCCATATGGTCCCCTGAGCCTGTCAGCAGTGATACCTGAGTGCAGAGCCAGGAGTAACCCCTGAACACCTTGCTTGTGTACCCCCTCTCTCCCACCCACAAAAGGAGAGAGACTCAAAGGAAAATGTGACATCCTTTATCATTTAATAGTCTTGCCCTTTGGGAATCAGCAGGTCATTGAGGATGACTTATATTATTTTATCTCACTTATATTATTCATATCCCAAATACAGTAGCAGATATATACATACCTCTCAGAGAGCCCGGCAAGCTACCGAGAGTATCCTGCACACACAAGCAGAGCCTGGCAAGCTACCCAAGGCGTATTCGAGATGCCAAAAACAGTAATGATAGGTCTCATTCTCCTGACCCTGGAAGAGCCTCCAGTCGTTGGGAAAGACAAGTAAGGAGAGGCTGCTAAAATCTCAGAGCTGAGTGTAATAGAGACATTACTGGTGCCCGCTCGAGTAAATCAACGAACAATGGATGACAGTGATACAGTGATACTTATAGCATCTCATCTGATTCAAATATAAAATCTGTGACATTCACCAAGCATATGCTATATCATCTCATGTTTGATAAAGTGCCTTATCCAAGATCAAACAGTCATCATCATCATCATCATCATCATCATCATCATCCTGTTGATCCTCAAATTTCTCCAGCGGTCTCAGTAATGTCTCCATTTGTCCAAAGCCTGAGATTTTAGAAGCCTCTCTCTTCTCATCCTTCCAACGATGCCAAATTGGAGGCTCTTTCAGGGTCAGAGGAATGAGATCTAGCTTGTTACTGGTTTTGGCATATTAATACACCATGGGGACCTTGCCAGGCTCTCCCATGTGGGCAGGAAACTCCCAGTAGTTTGCCAGGTTCTCCCAGAGGAAGCGCAAAGCGGCCATGTGCTTCCAGGAGCTTACTTTTAAGTCTCTGGATGCTGGCCATTGACAGGATTACACGGCACCAGGGGCAGTCCCTGGGTGTGACCACCTAGCTACTGGGAAATGGGAAATCTGGACGGAGGAGGCCCAGTCCCGATCCGAGCAGCCTTGGAGGTCTCAGCCCTGGGTCCCACACACCTGGGTTCCTCTGCCGGTACCTTCACACCTGAGGCTTGTCCGAACACGTGGAGAGGGACCTTGAGCATGGCTGTGGCTAGGCTCCGGAGGTCTTTGGCCGCCGGGAGTTCTGCTCGGGGTGGGGAGGGAAGCTGGAGCTTTTCCCCTCTGAGGAGGCCCCAGGGAAGACAGCCAGGCACACAGGCAAGAAACTCTCAAACAGTCATAAATGGTAAAATCAAGGACTTGGGATTTCTAATACAGTGACTTTTTCTAAGACCCTACATTAATTTAACTTAATTTTTTCCTTGGTGTTTCAGGACAATCTACTGAAGCTTAAACTCCTTGGAGGAAAAAAGAGAGTAAAAATTATACAGTCAGATATAATTGCCTCCAATGGGCTCTTGCACATCCTTGACAGAGCCATGGACAACCTGGAACCCTCTTTCATGAGCAATACCGAGGTGAGATATTTCAGATAAAGTTGGGTCAACCCATACCTTTTTATTCCCTGGAGACTTAGATCCAAGAAGAAAATGTATGCCAGCATTACGAATGTGTCCTTCACTTGTACTAATCATGGTTTTACTAGCCAACTGTAGGGAAGATAAGATCATTTGTTGATTTTCAGTAGAATTCTGAGTGCCTCTGCTGAATGAAGGCAAGCATTAGCTGTTGGAAAATCCTCACAGCGGGTAGGGCGTTTGCCTTGTACGCAGCCCACCCGGGTTCAATTCCCAGCATTCCATATGGTCCCCCGAGCACAGCCAGCAGTAATTCCTGAGTGCATGAGCAAGGAGTAACCCCTGTGCATCGCCGGGTGTGACCCAAAAAAGCAAAACAAAAAGGAAAATCTTGATTTTTTCCTCTTTTAGGCTACATGTCACAATTCAGTCTAACAACCAGTTATAAGGAAAAATTATTATACATGTTTTATAGAGCAGGGAAATTATACCCTGTGGTAAAACTTAACTCTTCTGACCTATTTAATGATGAATAAAAGTAATGTAAAAAAAAAACAGACACTTTGGGGCCGAAGAGATAGTACAGTGGGTAGTGTGCTTGCCTTGCATGCAGCTGACCCAGGTTTGATCCCCAGCATCTCATATGGTCCTCTGAGTCCACAAAAAGTGATTCCTGTGTGCAGAGCCAGGAATAACCCTAACCACTCTTAGTGCGGCCCCAAAAACCAAAATAATCTCTATAAGTTATAATTAGTATTACAGTAATAATATGAAATTCTTCCATGATGCATTACAGTCAAATAGACCCTCTGTATCACACATATTTTGACCTAAATTAGCTTTTTAGTATTAATAGATGTATTTCCTAAACCTCCTTATTTTTAAATGATTTTAAAGCAACTGTCTCCTTTTAGCAAACCATAATGACAATGCTACAACCAAGATATAGCAAGTTCAGATCTTTCCTGGAGGTATGTATTTCCCATGAATTTTTAAAATATGTTTACGTCCAACTCTTTGTAAAATTAGTGAGGGCAACAATGATAAATACAGCTGACTTGAGCAACCTAAGGACTAAGAACACCAGCCCTGAACAGTTAAAAATCTTTTTTATTACTTTGCATTGCCCCAGATCTTACCTACTAGACTCTCTGTTGACTGGTAGTCTTACTGTTAATATAAAGTAATTCAAATGGTGTGTATGTTGTATAAATTACATGCAGCATTCTTGCAGTAAAGTAGACCAGAGAAAAAGTTACTAATAAATTTTCAAATTATTTATCGTAAAGATCGTTATCCTTGCCATCTTCCTGTTGACTAGACAAAGGAGGCGAGAGTAGAGAATAAATTGAAAAAAAATTCCCATATAAGTGAATCCAGGCAGCTCAAAATGATGTTGTTCAAGTCAGTTGTATTTGCTAAGCAAGCACTTTGACTCTCTGAGATAGACTGTAAATATAAAATTTCATTTCTCAAATGCAGAAAACCAACATGGGACAGGCCTTAGAGGAAGGTGGGGCTGGAGAACCTTATACCATTTTTGTCCCAAGGAATGAAGCCTTGGATGCCATGAAACCCGACACTCTCAATTACCTTCTTTCTCCAAAGGTACTGTATTCCACTTCCTCTGATGGTGTCAGGCCAGTATCACTGTGTGATCAGTACCAGTCTGCGTCGCACAGGCTTTCTGTTCCATTAGGATGGCCACTAGGTGGCGCTCCAGTAACCACCCCTACTTCCATGGCTAAGCATTCCTCATGGATCCATCACAGTTCTCTGAACTAAGCCTGGTATAGCTTCATCTCCTCTATAGACTTCCAAGGAACTAGAGCCCATCGATCAGGTTGGGCATCTGAGCAGGGGGAGGGCTATCTGTAGCTATGCGACAGTAGGTCTAAATGCTAGGTTTGATTTGGCTTGGCTCTTCTCACATTTCTCAAAAGCAAAGTAAATGTGTTAAAAACGCTCTTACTTCTAAAAGAACTGAGAAAATGAAATATTAACTCAATGGTTCTGGGTCAGGTCTAAGAAAAATTTAAAAGAAATGAATGCTGGGTCTGGAGCAATAATACAGTAGGTAGGGCATTTGCCTTGCACAAAGCTGACCCAGGTTCCATTCCCAGCATCCCATATGGTCCCCCGAGCACCACCAGGAGTAATTACTGAGTGCAAAGCCAGAAGTAACCCCTGTGCATCGCCAAGTGTGACTCGGAATGAAAAAAACAAAAGAGAGAGAAATGAATGTTATTTTTAAGATATTCCAGGATTTCCTGTTGCTTTCAACTCTATTTTCATATCCCTGAGCACAAAGCCAGGAGTAATCCCTTCTACCTCCTTTCTATATGCAAACAGAAAACGCCCCCCCAATTACCATTGAGACCACACACACACACACACACACACACACACACACACACTCCTTAGAGCACATACCTTAACTTAAAATTCTAATTGGTTAAAAATTGCTAATTCTCCCCTGAGCCTGGGATGAGTCATACTCTTTTGGTGGAGGTGGGGGTTGAAGAAGAATCTTGTTTTAAAATACAGCTATCCAGGGCCAGAGCTACAGTACAGCAGGCGGGATCCTTGACTTGCATGCGGCCAACCCAGGCCATCTCCAGCACCCCTAAAGGTCCCCTGAGCTCACTGGGAGTGACCCCTGAGCACAGAGCCAGTAGTAAGCCCTGAGCATCACAGGGAAAGCCTTCCTTCAAAAAAATATTGCTACTGGGAGCTAAAGAGATAGCACAGCATGTAGGGCACTTGCCTTGTAGAACCTGATTTGGGTTCTATCTTCGGCGTCCCATATGGTCCCCTGAGCTCCGCTAGGAGTGATTCCTGTGGCAGAGCCAGGCTTACTCCTGGCAGTTATCTGCAACATCGTAAAGTAGGACCCCACAAAGCCCACAAAACTGGAGCCATCCTTACCTCTCACAGTTTGGAGAGGAGACCCTGTCACATGTGTCTAGAGTTTCCAGAACAGCTCTGGCAGGAGGCACCAATCAGAGGCAAGGTTGCCGCGGCGGGAGGCAGCTGTCTCACTCTGGAACTCCCAGTGAAGAGATCATTGCTTTCTCTTGACTAGTTGTCCAACGTCATTTGAGGTGGTTCCCACAAGAGGAGGAGAGATGTCCTTTCCTTCTGGACTAAAGAATTGTTTTGATTCCTTTGCAGGGATCTCGGAAGCTTCTGGAACTCGTCAGATACCACATTGTCCCATTTACCCAGGTTGGCCCTGCTCATCCCATCCTGTTTTCTTTCTGCTATTGATGCTATATAATATATATATTGATGCTATATAATATAATAATCGTATATAACGATTTAGGTCTAACACTGCATACCTTTAGTCGTTTAAAAAGAAGGGAGGTGGGGCTGGAGCGATAGCACAGCAGGTAGAACATTTGCCTTGCATGCCGCCAACCCGGGTTTGATTCCCAGCATCCCATATGGTCCCCCAAGCACCACCAGGAGTAATTCCTGAGTGCCAAGCCAGGAGTAACCCCTGAGCAACTCCAGGTGTGACCCAAATAGCAAAAAAAAAAAAAAAAAAAGGCGGAGGGGGGGGCGGGAGGGAGTCGAAATGATAGTACCGTGGGTAGGGTGCTTACCTTGCACACAGCCAGCCAGGGTTCAATCCCTGAAACCCCACAGGGTCCCTGAACACAGCCAGGCATCGCTCAAAAACCAAACTGAAATGAACATTTATCAAAGAAGTATGCAAAGCCACAAAAGCTGGGGATAGCGAGGTCCTGCCCATCTCTTCAATCTCGTAAACATTTAGAGTTTGCTTTCTACTGCAGGCGTCTGCTCAGCGGGCTCTGTGCGTGCCTCTGATGTCTCCACGTGTCCCCTGTCGTTGCAGCTCGACGTGGCCTCTCTCGCTTCCACGCCTTTCATCAGGAGCATGGCCAACCAGATCCTCCGGATCAACACGACCAGCAGAGTAGGTGCCGTTCCTCTCCCGCCTGCCTGCTTCGGCGTCTCCGGAGGGCGTCCCTCCTCCCCGCAAACGCCCAGGCTTGAACTCCGAGCAGATTTCACTCATATGGCTCTGAGACCACCCCCTTTCCCTGTGCTGCATCCAATCGAAAGTGGCCCTCTCTTCCCTCCAGGGGCAGATTCTGGTAAATGGGGCGGCCGTGGAAGAAACCGAGGTGGCAGCCAAAAATGGCCGGATTTACACCCTGAGTGAAGTCCTCATCCCACCCTCCATTGTCCCAATTCTGCCTCACCGCTGCGATGAAACCAGGACTGAAATCAAAGAGGTAAGAAAAGTTGATAAAACAGCGGGGGCTGGAGAGACGGCACAGAGGCTCAGGCTTCCCTTACAAGGGGGAGATCCCTGTCCAAATCCCTGCCTGGCACAGCCTTTGCTTCCCCAAGAAACACCCAGGGTCCCTCTGAGCCAGGAATCACGCTACGCACCGCAAGGTGTGGTCCATACCACACCCAACACACGCGCAAATTAACAAGGGTCCCTGTGGAGCCAGTTGCGTCTCTGTCTCACGGGCTGGCACGGGCAATCTTAGCTCCCCGCTGCGGGGTTCTCTCTTAAGGCAGTTGCAGAAAGGAGGCGGGGAGTTGGCTTGGGCAGAACACAGACTCCAGGTGTGTGAGGCCCAGGGTTCGATCCCTGGCACCCTGCATACACTTTTATATGTAATTAGGCTAATCAGGCCTAAGATGCTACCTCATAAAAAAGGTGAACCGAGGTTCCTGGGGGGAATTTCCACCAAGTGAGATGCACCCCAAGGACATTGGTTTTCTAGAATGTCTGTAGTCAATGGCCACAGACCCGATGGCTTCACACCACGAAAATATTTTCTCTCATACTCCAGAGGTCACAGGGCTAAAACCAGAGTCATGTTTCCCTCGAAAGTTCTAGAAGGAGAATCCCTGCCCCCACCCACCCCTGCCACTCACTTCATTTTAGCAGTGGATGCCTCCGGGAAATCCTTGGTCTCCCATTACTCTCTCCATCCTTACCAGGCCTTCTTCACCAAGAGCACCACTGTGGAACCCCTCATTTCTGGAAAGGACACCTGTCATTCCACATAGAGCCCCTGGTGCCAGGGTGACCTCACCTCTGCAAAGGCACCTTTTCCAGTGGTGTTCCTAGGCTGAGGTTTCAAGGGAACACGAAAACTTGTCGGGGAGCTCTGCCCAGCAGGAGAGGATCAATGCCCTGCCCCTTCCGTCCCCTGAGCCTGTCCCCTGTGTCCACCCTTCCTGGGGCCCACTGCTCTCCTGGCCCCCTAAGGAGGACTTGAAATAGAAATGTCCTCTTGGGCAGAATCTCTGGTCCCACCACTCACACATCTTTCTGGGCTTCTCTTCAAGTTTCGAACTCTGATGGCTGCAGAGTGGGGGTCCCTCACCTGGCCTTTTCCATCTCCATAGCAACATCTTTTGGCCCCACCAGCTTTACTCAGCACACCCCCCCAGATTTTAACACATCTGAACATGGGATTTTCTTGATTCCCATGGAAACCATAAGCCCAAACTTGCAACAGTAACAGGCCCGGATCTTCCTTGGCAGAACCCTTCAGTACTACCTCAGCGATGGCTTTCACGAGACCCTTGGAAACCTAGGTATTGGACAAGAAATGGGGTCCGGAGAGATAGTGCAGGGGTAAGGCACTTGCCTTGAGTGTGGTCAACCCCGGTTTGAATCCTCAGCACCACTTATGGTCATCCCCTTGCCCAGCACCTCCAGAATGCTCTGTGAGCACAGAGCCATGAGTAAGACCTGAGCATACCAATTGAGGGAGGGAGGGAGGGAGAGAGACAGAGACAGAGACAGAGAGACAGAGAGAGACAACGAGAAAGAGTGACAGTTGAGTATACAGATTTAATTTTATCAGTCACTTTTCTCAACATGGAGGCTGGAAATGGTTAGTTGAGTCCCTGGACCAGGGTTGATGATGCTGATTCTTTAGAATCCATATTCTTCATTTATATAGTGACTCAGATATGTTTTAGGCTGCTGTTATGGGGCTAGACCTTAGCACCCCAAATATACCAGCTGAGGGAGTTTTTCTCCCCATACCTGGGACCCCGGACTGAGAGACTATCAAGATCAATATCACTTTGGCTCATGTGCAATACCGGGATTAAACTCTCAGCCCAGCACTTGGGCATTTTCCAGGGTCCCCGAGGCCTCTTCCTGGCCCTTTCTCATTGGGGATACCCCAGAATCAAGGGGCACTGTCAGGGCCCCCTCAGTTTGCAGGCAGTATTGGGGACTAAACTCAGGACCCTGTGCTTACCAGGTGAGCCATCCCCCATTTGAAGCATTTGGTTCAACTCTGGATGTCACTTCTCAAGTTCTCAAGAGAAACACAAATTAATCTTCCCAGCCAGTCCCTCGCAGCAATTCCAGTTTGGCCCAGTCTTTGACCATGAAAGTATCGGCAGGTGGCTGGGGAGATAGCTCAAAGGGTTGGAGTCCATTCCTGGAAGGAATGAGGCCTCAAGTTCAATGGCCCTGGCACTGCATAGTCCCAGAGCATCACCAGGGTGGCCCCCCGAGCCCCCAGGACCAGCAGCCAGGCACTAGTGAGAGTAGCCCCCGGGCCCGGAGCTCTGCTAGAGATTCCTTTCCCCCAGAAAGGTATTAGTGGGTGTGTCACCTGGCATAGACCAGGATAAGGATGAGAACTCGCCCAACGAGAGCAGTTTCATCTCCCCTATCAGTGAAAACTGTATTAGGAAAAACAGAACTTCAGCAGAAAAGACTCGATTATGGGGCTCTAGGAGCTACCCCACTCTCGAGGTGCCAGGGGGATCAGAGCTGCCTTTAGACACCTAGTCTCTTCCGGATTGTTTCGAAGTTCATTATCCCTAGGATGAACGGAATCAGAACGTGGGCTTAAGCTACAGCCCAGAGAGTTTGGTCAGACTAGGAAAAGCCTTCCGGCAGCTGCCTTAGAATGAATGGAGTGTCGGTTTGCTCTTTCCTCTGGGTTTAAAGTCAAATCTCCCAGCCCTGCATGTCTGGTAATGGCTTCCGTTGGACCTGCAAAAAGGGCAACGGCATCCTCAGCACAGAATTGGGGGGTCGGTAGAGAGTAGAAGCTTCTAGAAGGTTTCTTGCCAGGCTAAAGCACAACTGCCTTGGGAGATGAATGCTGGAGCGTGAGACGGTTAATGAATGGCAGTCTGAGGCCCTGCAGGAGACAGACTTGATCCCAATGGTTCACATGAGGAGATTTTAATGACACGATGACTGTGGAGGGTAGGGGGGGGGGCGCCAGAGACACAAGCACACTGGAGCATCTGAGGAGAAACAATGGCGGGAAACATTGCCAGAAGCAAAGTGCTCAGAGGAAGCCCAGGCCCATGGGTGTGGAAGAGCTGGTGTCCATCAGGAGTTGTGGGGACGGTGCCCAAGCACAGAGGGGACAGGAAGTCGCCCTTGACAGGGCAACCCACCTTTCCGCCAACATGCCCTGGTACCTCCAATTAGTCAGGGAGCCCGAGGTCTGCCCCATCGGAGCCCAGAGTCCATGGAGAGGAGGCAGAGACTGGACCTGGAGAGGCCTGGAAACACGCGCCCCTTCTCTTCTTTCCTCAGTGGACAGTCAGTGGGTCAAGAAGTGCCAGAAAGCCTCGAGTCCGTGTGGCAAGGCAGAGGCCTGCTGGTCAGCCCAGGCACCGCCAAGCTGGCAGGAGGGTGGGCCTGCGGCGTGCGATGATGTCAGTGTCCCGTCCCGCGCAGCCGTGGACCATCCCTGATGGATGGGAGGAAGGGGATGCTCTGAGTTGGCTCAGCTCCGTTGCTCCTCTCCGGACAGGACTCTGGCTGGGTGTGGGAGAGAGGCCAGGGGGAACCACCACCGGAACTGCCCAGAGTCGGGGAGTCACCTTGGATGCAACTAGGGGGCCGGAGGACGGGGACACTTTCTGTTTATTCACTTAGAAGAGGGAGATTCCCGGAGAAACGGAATGATTGTTTTGCTAAAAAGCGAACGGTAGGTCACGCCCGTGTGAGACCCTGGGCTTGAGTAGAACAGCCTTTGCCGGGAAGAGGCATGAGGCCATCCAGTGCCCCCCTGCCCGCTGGGGAGGTTTCCCACACACCACCCGTGTCTGCTTCCAGGGCACTTGCCTGAGCTGTTCCCTGATGAACTGGAGCAAATGTCCTGAAAATGCTGAGCCCATGGTGAGTGTGGCAACTGCCAGGCTGTGCCGGGGTGCCTCCGGGGTGGGTGCTGCTGCCTTCTGCCTTTTTTAAGGAACTGCGTCCGTATTGTAAACATGGGACCTGAATTATAATAATTATGTCATTTTTTTAATGGTATGAAAGTGGGGGAGAGAGTGGTGCTGGTTTATGG
Organism: Sorex araneus; assembly: GCF_027595985.1. Taxonomy (NCBI): domain Eukaryota; kingdom Metazoa; phylum Chordata; class Mammalia; order Eulipotyphla; family Soricidae; genus Sorex; species Sorex araneus. Next base: position 45,106,190 of record NC_073311.1, read on the forward strand.
TATGCATGAACCCGTACCTTTAACGGTATTATAAACCACCGTGTCTATAAAAGGGGGGAAGGATATATTAAGGGCTGGAGAGATAGTACAGCTAATTTGGCGCTTGTCTTGCATGACCCAGGTTCAATCCCTGGCATGTCCTATGGTCCTCTGAATCACACCAGGATTACATCAGGAGTAATGACACCTGAATTACACCAGGAGTAATCCATGAGCACAGAGCCAGGGAGTCAGCCCTACGCACAGCTGGATGTAGCCCACCCCACCCCTGCCCTGTAAATTTTGGCTCTGTCCCCCACACCACATATGCTCCCCCAGATACTGCCAGGACTGATCCCTGAGCACTAAACCAAGAGTAAACTCTGAGCACTGTCAGATGTGGAAACAAAAATAAATGCAAAAAAAGAGAAAAAAATTAAATGAATTGAGTCCAAAAGTGAATTATTAAATGCAAACTAGGTTAATGCAAGATTCATTCTTAGTCTGCTCCATGGGGGGATGGTAGGAAGGAATCCCACATATCTGTGTTTGAATCTTTATTTATCAGCCCTCTGTGAATTACCTCACCTTTCCAGCCCGAGTGTCTTAATCTCTGAGGAACACTAATATGGCGTTGCTATTAATAGCAGCAGAGTTAGCATAAGGTCTTTGCAAAAGCACAACTCCTAAGTCAAGCAACTATTCAGTCAAGTTACTGCTGCCCTATTTTTCCCTCGTCATTGGGGAGACACACCCTCGTCTGCGTTTCGAGTCCCTGATGCCCAGGTATCCTGATCTGGGCATCAGGGACTCGGAAACTGAAGGGCGGGTCTCAATATGGCACCTCCCCAGCTCCTGGGAGAAGAGCGTCGGGCAGTTGGCATTTGCTTGGCAGATCTTTCTGGGGGGTTAGAAACGGACTGACTCCTTCCTGGCTGCAAACGTCCAGGGAGCAGGAGCTTAGGGATGGCCACAGGCTGAAAAGGGGAGGCTGAGCCGCAGGCAGGAGGCACCGGGAAGGGTGCCTGGTCAATGAGACCGTCTGCAGAGCACTGGAGGGGGGAGTAGCACGCTGGCCCTGTGTTGGCCAGGTGCTGGTCTTGTTCTCCTCGCCAGGAAGCAGAGACCTGTAGAGGTGACCGTGCTCACCCTGAGGCCCTCGTGTGTGCTGGTGTGACCCCTGAACTCTGCTGAAATGGGCCTGGAACGTCCCTCCAGGCTTGACGTGCCGGCCGCCATGTTTTTCCCTGTCGCCTCTCTTGCAGATGGTCTTCACACACAACTGTGCCCAAAGAGGCAGGGTCAGAATCCTGAGGGGCGGCTGCGCCCGATACTGTAACGCCACCGTGACGGTGAGGAGTGTGTGCCCAGGGCCCCCGTCTAGGCCCTGACTTCCCGGGGCCCACACAGGGTCCCTGCTGGGACGGGTTAACCTGCGGGGGAGGCCTCGAATGTCACAGGTGGTTTCTCTGCCTCCCCACACTTCCCTACCTGCGTCCCCACCCTGGTTCCTGTCGCTCTTAACTCGGGCACCCGCACTGCACACTGACCCACACGCCAGCCGCTACCCCTGACCAGCCTCCCACCCTCAGTCCCCCTCCCTGTGGTCCCCTTGCCTTTCCCCCCTCTGAGAACTCTTCACTACTTAGGGGAGATTAGTTCCTCTTCCAAGTCTCCGTTTAAGTGTCACCTCCTTTGTCACCTCCCTCTCCCGTGACCTCCCGGTCCCCCCACCTATTCCCTCCACCCCACTCTGCTTGCCCCTTCAGGACGGTCCTGGGTTTTCCCAGAACTCTGGAAGGCTCTTCTCTTGCCTCGTTTCTGAATTTGTTGCCCTTTCCCAGACACCAGACTTCCTCTCTCTTGTGCCTGGGTGCTAGGGTCAGAGTGTCCCCTGGCAGCCCCTCAGGAGATTTCCAGGGAGCAGATGGCCCAAGCCAGACTGTCTCGTCACCTGCAAAAGCCAGGATGGCGCTGGCCCTGTTCACTCTGAGAACGGGGATGGGAATCCAACGCCTTGGAATCACACCACGCGGACGGTCTCAGGCACGACCCTGTCTCGCTCCTCAGATACCCAAGTGCTGCCGAGGCTTCTACGGCCGTGACTGCATCCAGTGTCCTGGAGGCTTCGTGAACCCCTGCTCAGGAAACGGACAGGTGACCAGGGCCATCACTGATGCGTACTTTCTCAGGAATGACGAGTCTGCCCTTTCTTAAGGCAGAAAATCATTTTTTATTTACTAAACCAAGAGAAGGTACAATGTCGGCTATGCCCAGAAGTTTAAAAAGAAAAACAATGCACCATCAGTTGCTTTACTAATTCATGGTGTCTGGAGAGGAAGAGGCAGGGGCTGGGAGGGTGGGGGGCGTGGGGGGCTGGGAAGGATGTAGTGGCATTTGCTTCCAAGTCTGCTTCTTTGTGGCTGACTGCGTGGCCTCTTGGAACTCAGCCTGGCCCTCTGGCTCCTCCCTCACCCTCACACCTCTGAGCAGGGTGAAGAGCACTGATCCCCATGAGCCCTTCAGGGCCTCCGATTTTTAGGGTACTTTTTTCCCAAAGTGGTGCTTTGCAACAATAGCCTCATAAGAACCATCAGCAAAACCTAGCAAAGGGTAAATGCTGAAACATCACTCCTTGGCAGTCAGAGCTTAAAAAGAAAAAAGAAAGAAAGAGAGTGGCTGTGATTTGCCACTTTTGGAAGGGAGAGATTGACTGGCACACGTGAGCAACCCCCATCTAGGGGCCGGGAGCTGACGCCAAGGGGTGAGTCTGTGCCATGCACGCTGATCCATAACTTCTAGATCCAGCCCCCCAGGGTGTCACCCAGAACCCCAAAAGGAAGAGAAATCTCTGTGGACGGCATGCCTCTCTCTCAAGGGGGAGGGAACACTGCGCAAGCCACTACGGGGACGCCCCGCAGGCGAGGAGAGCAGGATGGAGCTGCTGTGAGCCCCCTGCGCTGGCAGAGAGATCCCCGAATCCCAAGCATTGCTAAGGGTTCTGATGCATGTCGTCAAGAGAAATAAACCTGGGCTGGAGCAATAGCACAGCGGGGAGGGCGTTTGCCTTGCATGCGGCCGACCTGGGTTCGATTCCCAGCATCCCCTATAGTCCCCTGAGCACTGCCAGGAATAATTCCCGAGTGCAGAGCCAGGAATAAGCCCTGTGCATTGCTGGGTGTGACCCAAAAAGAATATATACATATATATATATATATATGTAAGTGTAGGGAGCTGGGGTGGTGGCTCACGGGGCTGGGACATTGGCTGTGCACGCGGGAGCCGAGGATGATCTGTCCCCAGCCCTTGCTCCCCTGGGCACCACTGGGTGTGTCTCCCCCAACATGCCCCCCCTCCAAGAAAAAAAAGACATGTGAAAGTAGATGTAAACAGAGCTGGAGTGATAGCACAGCGGGTAGGGCGTTTGCCTCGCACACAACCGACCCGGGTTCAATTCCCAGCATCCCATATGGTCCCCTGAGCACCGCCAGGAGTAATTCCTGAGTGCAGAGCCAGGAGGAACCCCTGTGCATCGCCGGGTGTGACCCAAAAAGCAAAAAAAAAAAAAGAAAATAGAAAAAAAAAAGAAATAAACCTGACTTTGACCGGCCTGGGGAGGGGGCAGGGCGGGAGCTGCAGCTGGACCCAGGGGGCAAGCAGACAGGACTCTGCAGAGAGAGGCCAGCATCATTCCTCCTTGACATATGCTGGGGGGCTCACTGCTCCCCTTGAATATGCCCCTTAAAGTTGTAGATCTTGGCTGAAGGCCCCCGCGTTTGCCAGTGTCTCTGTGTCACCTCTGAGAGCCACGTGACGTCATAGTTGCTGTCCACAGGGTTGAGCCTGAGCCCCGAGGTGTCAGGTCACCAGAGCTGCTGGGGGCTCTGGGCGGGGGGGGGGGGGGCAGGGGGGGCTCCCCGGTGACTGCCCACCTAACCTGCCTCCCCGGGGTCGGCCTTACTCGCAGTGTGCAGACGGCGTTGATGGGACAGGTGTGTGCACCTGCCGGGCCGGCTTCCAAGGCTCCCACTGCCAGCTCTGCTCTGACCCCCAGAGATACGGACCTCGGTGTGACAGAAGTAAGTGGCACTTCCAGAGTTGCCTCTTCCCCGGGTGCCGGGATCCTGCCAACGCCACAGGCAGCACGCACTGTGGGCCGGGGTCCCTCCCCGGCCCCTGCTCTGGGCAGGCTCTCACCATGGGGTATCCTTCTTAGGCTCTGGATTCTCCAACACGCACCTTCCAGACTGCTGCCCGCCCCCCACCCCACCCTCCTGCAGGAGCTCTGAGGCTGCAGGCCTGGAGGGAGGACGTGGCAATTTCCTTTTCTGATAACACCTGGACATGCCCACCCTTCTGTGGGTCCAAGAACTGTCTCCCTTCTATTTGGGGGGGAATGGAGAGAATACGTGGTGGGGGGAGGGGTGTGTCATCCTCCCCAGCGGTGCTCAGGGACCACTCCTGGTTCTGTGCCAAGACGGGATCATCAGCCACATGCGCAATAAGCACCTTATCCTCCGTGCTATCTCTCTGGTCCTGAACACGTGTCTCAGAGTTTTCTTTTGAGACTCATCCCTCCCTTTCATGCAGTCCTCTCTCCCATCAGCTGCTTCCCTTTGCAGAAAGGGGGACCTTGGCAAGTGACTGCCAATCTCTAGGCCTCTGTTTTCTCCTCTATCAAATGGGTTCACAGGGGTACCGAGCCAATGACGTTGGTGTTGCATCTCTGAATGCACAGAGCTTGTTTAGAACAGTGCTCGCATCAAGGAGACCCTTGATAAGTAAGGTAGCAACTGATCTCTATTGCTGTTATTGTTACGATTATTCCAAGCCCAAAGGCATAAAGGTCAAGAAGCTTCCAGGACATGTACAAAGTTCTATTAACAATAGACATCCCCCGAATTGTTTTGTAATCTTAGAAAGTGCATCTAAGGTTACATATAATCATGGAGGTCTGGGGAGATGTTCAACGGGCTGAACACAGACTTTATGCCAGAGGCCCTAGTTCAATTCCTGGTACCACATGGTTCCCTGAGCACCAGAGAGAACAAACCACAAGTATAGGAGCAGGGATCTCACCCAGCACTGCCAGGCATATCCACACCCCCAAAATTAAAAGTGAAAAGTAAATTATTTTTCACTTTTGGGCTAGAGCGATAGCACAGTGGATAGGGCGTTTGCCTTGCATTCAGTCAACCTGGATTCGATTCCTCCGTCCCTCTCGGAGAGCCCGGCAAGCTACCGAGAGTATCCCACCCGCACAGCAGAGCCTGGCAACTACCCGTGGCGTATTCGATATCCCAAAAACAGTAACAACAAGTCTCACAATGGAGACGTTACTGGTGCCCACTCGAGCAAATCGATGAACAATGGTGTGGCAATGACAGTGACAGTGATACATAAAATAAAAATGAAACATGCTGTTTATAGTTATAGATGGTGTGAAATTATGTTATATGCAAATATAACAAATACGTAATGAATGCTGGATAGATAGTCTATGAAAACATTAATAGACTCGAGGCAACTTGCGTCCCCCGACTGGGCCTGAGTTTCCCCGCCCGGAAAAGCATCTGACAGAAACGCCTAAGCTAAGGCTGTGACTATCCCATGTAATGACCGGCTGTCCTAGAAACAAATGTGAGCTGGTGGTCACCCTGGCTAAGCAGTGCTGGCGGGGGGTGACGAGCTGCTATGTCAGCCACGTTGCAGGCCGGCCTGGCACGAGAAATAGCTCCTGCTCCTGCCAGGAAGTGCCAAACTCAATGCTTGAACCACCAGGAGGCTGAAAACTGCAGCTCTTTAGTCCCTTTCACCCCGTGACCCCCTTTGCCACCCCACCCCAACGGTGTCCAGTCAAAGGCCACACCAGGAGGTCCAGCTCAGAGAGGGGTCAGGGTGCCAGGGGAGACGGAGGGTGGGCCCTGCTCCCATGCCCCCACGCACCCCGTGGCCACACGTATCCTGCAGCTCTGCACGCCTCTCCCCTGCTCTTCCAGAGTGTCTCTGCATTCATGGCACGTGTGATAACAGAGTGGACAGCGACGGGGCCTGCCTGCCCGGCACGTGCCGGGTCGGCACTACGGGGAGATTCTGTCACGAGCAGACGTCGACCTGTGGGCCCTATGTACAGTTCTGTCACGTCCATGCCACCTGCGAATACAGCAACGGGACAGCAAGGTAGGCCTTTGGGGGCCTGTGCACCCCTTAGACAGACCCCCACCCACATCTGAAGTCTCTGCCCACTCTGCTCTCCCACAGTTGGGGGGTGGGGTGGGGCAGAAAGCCTCGGATGGAGCTCGATGCCCGTGACAGCATGGTCTGCTTTGTCACGCACCCACTGGGTGACCTGGGGCAGATGGCTTAACCTCGCTGGGCCTCGTGTTCCTCATCCGGATGGGGAGAGGGTTTTGCCCACCTGCCTGGTCTCTGGATGTTAGCAAAAGTAAGGGCACCCAGCACCACGACAGATGCTCAGACATGAGAACTCTCGCTGTCGTCGTGGGAGGAAAGGGAGCCCCACGCACCCACGCTCCGTCTCATTCGTTCTTGAGGCCTTTCCCGGTAGCACCCGCCTTGCCAGCCTGATCCCTACTATACGGAATGCCAGGCTCTGCCTGTGTGGGCCCCAGACACTTAGTGCACAACCCCACACACCACACCAGCACAACAAGGGAAAAAGACAAAAAAGAAAAGAAAAGGCCTTGGGGATGGAGCAATAGCACAGTGGGTAGAACGTTTGCCTTGCATGTGTTCGACCCGGGTTCGATTCCCAGCATCACATATGGTCCCCTGAGCACCGCCAGGAGTAATTCCTGAGTGCAGAGCCAGGAGTAACCCCTGAGCATTGCTGGGTGTGACCCAAAGAGAAAAAAAGAAAAAGAAAAAGAAAGGAAGGGGAGAGGAGGGGAGGGGAGGGGAGGGGAGGGGGGAGGGGAGGGGAGGGGAGGGGAGGGGAGGGGAGGGGAGGGGAGGGAAGGGAAGGGAAAGGATTACCAAGGATAAAACTGGCACCAGAAAATACTAACCAGCAATTACAGGGTTGAGTGTTTCAGACCCAACCCTTTGATTTCCGGGGAGCACAGTGTTGGCAGGGCAGCAGGAGGTGGAATCAACCACCAGGGACCCAGGGAGCCAATCAAACTTGCCACTAGGACCCAGTAGGATGGAATCTGGAGACTGACCAGGCTCAAACACTTAGACACATTGCCAAGCACCATACCGCAGAGCCCCCAGCTACACAGTTTATATCTCTTCATCTGGCTGGCTATCGGTTAAGGTTCTTTAATATTCTTTGTAATAAACCAGAAGAGGGCTGGAGCGATAGAACAGTGGGTAGGGCGCTTTTGCCTTGCACAGAGCCAACCCGAATTTTATTACCAGCATCCCCTATGATCCCCTGAGCACCGCCAGGAGTAATTCCTGAGTGCAAAACCAGGAGTAACCCCTGTGCATCACCAGGTGTGACCCAAAAAGCAAAAATAAAATAAAATAAAAAATTTTTAAAAAATAAGCCAGGAGAAAACCTTACAAAAGAAAAGACAAGAAAAGAAAGGTCCTTCGCATCCCAAGGCCATTCATAATAATGTTCCTGTTCTCAGTATCTTCACCGGAAGTTGCTTCTGAATGTAATAGACCCCTTTCATTTCCTTAATAGAGTATAGGCTGGGTGGGCCTGGCAGGGAGCACTGGGTTGCAAGGCAGTAATCATCTCAAGCAAGTAGCCTGGGAATTGCAGAGAATGTCTTGGCATCCTTCACCCAACTTTTATACGTTTCTTAATTTGCAGTTAGATACTAGTAGCAATAGTAAATATTTCTTTCATTGGTGATGATCTGTTTTCCCACCAGCCTCTCCGCTGCATGGAGCCAGAGTTTTCTCCTCCTGGACTAGAAACGCCTCTTCCCGGCCATGTAGATACTACAGGGGTGCAAAAGGCCAATATCAAAAGTGATCAAAATGGCCCTGTGGCCCAGGAGAACAGCTCAAGGGCTGAGCTAGGCTTTACATGCAGGAAGCCCGAGTTCCACACCTGGCATTACATGGTTCTCTGAACACCACTGGGAATAACTCCTGAGTATGGAGCCAGGAGTAACCCCTGTGCACTGCTGTAGCCCCAAAACAAACAAAACACTTTCATGAAGATCTCTGAAGTCAGCCCCCCAAGGTTAGTGACACAGTGTGTAGCTCATGGGTTAAGCACATGACCCAATGATTAGGCTAATCAAACTGGACAGAACCATCTCCCTTTTCTTTGGGAGTGCCAGGGACGGTACAGAGGCCCTGGGGTGCACTGTCAGCAGCTTCTTAGAAATGGCATCGCCAGAGGGTGAGGCTGAGAACAGGTCCCTGAAGACGAGGTTTCACTCAAGGTCAGCCAGGGTCGACTTTTTCCTTTTTTTCTTTTTTACCTTCATGACATTATATTCTAATTTCAACTCATTACAAGTAATTCAAACCGTCCTTGTAAAAAATGGAACAAGCAGCAAAAACACATACACACACACACACACACACACACACACACACACATATATATATACACACAAGAACATACATATATATAATGTTTGCCACTAATATTTCTTTTTGCTTTTTGGGTCACACCCAGAGTTGCTCAGGGGTTACTCCTGGCTTTGCACTCAGGAATTACTCCTGGAGGTGCTTGAGGGACCATATGCATGCCAGGGATTGAACCTAGGTCAGCGTGTGCAAGGCAAACACCCTATCCACTGTACTATCGTTCTGGCTACCACTAATGTTCTTATAGTCAGTTCTGTCTCCAATTTTTTAGATTGCTCTTTCTTTCATTACACCAACAGTAACAATTTGCACTCAAAGGCATTGTATGTGTATACATATATTTCCTTTAATGCTAAATACACTTAGTACTATGCACATACAGTGAAATTTCCTTGGGTTAAAAGCCTAGACCAAGCCACCGATTATTTTATATCCTTTCAAAGAGCTCAAATTCGAGCCTCACGGTGCCTCTAAGCTAGAGAATGGCAGCACTAACATATAAATAAACATAAGAGAGAGCTTCTCTTGCGTGCTGTGACAGAATTTGGTTTGCTAAGTTCTGAGTCCAGATCAGTACTATAGGATAGACTTTCTTTTCATCGACTTGGTAACAATCAGAGCAGGACCTAGCAATGCTCCTGGAATACCCGCTGGGCTTAATTCCTCTAGGAGCTTTGAAACACGAAAAATATATTCTGTGGGGGTCTTATGCGGGAGAGGGGGAAGGGAGGGTTGGGCCACACCCAGAGTGCTCAGGCTTACTCCTGACTCTGTGCTCAGGGATCACTCCTGGCAGGCTTGGGAGACCACATGGAGTGCCCGGGACCAAAGCAGGTGCCCTACCCACTGTGCTATCGCCCTAATCTCTGAGGAATATTTTTTCTTAATATCTGGGATGCACCTGGAACTAAATGTGCCATCATGACATTTGGGGGAGGGGAGGACAGTGATGGAATCATGGCCGTGTCAGTCACTGACTGAAAGATGGCTGAACAATTGAGTAAAGGGAGTCCCCACGAAATAGAAAGTGCTAAGGCGGAATAGGGGAGAGAGTGTCTGAAAAGGCAAACTATCAGGGAACAACAGATGCTGGCTCTCAGGAGAAAATGACAGGAAACACACCACACACACACACTACACACACACACGCAAAGTGTGTGTGCTAGTGCTGTCGGACTGTGAAAGAGAAGAGAACTTCTCTGCTGATGGTCATGTCCAAATCTGTACAGAGCTGCCCCCTCCCCAAGGACAGGGTAGAAATGTTCTCTGCTGAGCCCAAGGATTAAGTGGGGTGCTGCCAAGGCAGATTCTGGCCCCCTGAGCATGGAGAAGCTGCCAACGCTGAGTCTTCCAGTGAGCATGAAAGCATCCGCCTTGGCATATTTCCTGTGCACCCCTGTCTTATAAGGAGGGGAGGCTAAGGGACTCACCCAAGCCACAGGAGCCCTCAAAGGATGGGGTCTAGGTTCCCATGCAGTGCCGTGTGGCCACAGAGTCCAAACATGCCATCACATGGGCTAGTGGCCCCCGACACTAGACCAGACACCCTGCCCCGCCCCGCTCGCTCCAGCTGCGGGCACCCCGGGTCTGACTGCACGCACTTGCTCTCCCTGCAGCTGTGTTTGCAAAGCGGGATACAGAGGGGACGGAAGCATCTGTTTGGAGATGGATCCTTGCATGGAATTGGCCCCAGGGGGCTGTAGCCCCAATGTGAGTGTTAGTCCTCATTGTCCAGCTGCTGGTTTGTTGTTTGTTTGTTTGTTTGTTTGTTTTAAGAAATCCTAAGGGAGCATTTCCAAGGCTCTGCAAGATGGCTGTTCATGGCTAAGCACGTTAATTTAAACCAGGCATTT